>NC_044392.1:29158284-30461882 GCF_006542625.1 Nomascus leucogenys | reverse complement strand
ATGGCTGCAAAATATTCCAGGATATTTTTCAAAAGAAAATATTTGCTGCCAACAGAAGATTTTATGTTAAAATCTGTATTTGCAGCTTTTATTGAAAAGAGCCTAAGGCCTTCCCATATTGGGCTCATTTTCTCAAATAGCAACATTTAGCTGAACTGAATAGACAGAGAAAGTCCTTTCCAGTCAGATCATATCTGACCCACTTTCCTCATATATGTTACCCTCCTCACTCCTGTAGGCATTTCATGTGTAGTCACAAGCAAATGTGGTTTAGAAATTGTTCAGTGAACCATGTTGGAAAATTTCCCTAAACACAAGTCCTAAAGATGGTCTGTTATATTATCTTCCAAGCACACAGTGGAAGGAAAAAAAGTAAGTTTTCTATTACTGCCACAGCTTCTATAATTATCTTTTTTGTGCCCTAGGTTAATATCTAAAAATAGCTTTATGCTTTCTCAAACACATTTCACCAGCTCCCTCTGCTGATCCAGTCTGAAGGATAAAACAGCTTAAATTCCTTGTAAGTCCTGAACTTTAAAATCACATTTCTGGGGTTGGAGAACTCCAAGAATGAAAGAACTTGATGAGGTAGTGGTCATCTAAATAACTTTCTCCTTTGGACAGCTCCTATGGTAATTCAAGCAAGAGTCAGGGTGTAGAAGTTTGTTTCCCAAAGTAGGACTCCTGTTTCACCGAGAAAGCTGTGATTTGGGATGATTTGGCGCCCTCTACAGACTATAATGGCAAAAGCGACGCTATCATGTGCTTCCCATAAGTTTTAGGGCTTTGCCAGAACTGTGACGTTGAGGAGGGTGGGGTAAAGGGGCAGGAAGCATTTATGTTCTGCCAATCCAACAGCTGTATTCTAACTCACCATTCGGCCCTCCCTTAAGATCACGGAAGTATCACGCTTGCCTCTTACACAACTTTTTTTCCTTAGTCCGTATACTTTCTGCTGTCACCAGCATAACAGAAAAGACGAATGGCTTTTGTTTTAAACTGAGGGCACTTTTACAAAAGTCATCTTTCCATTTATTTTTCTTTCAAAAAAAGGATTTGGGTTTTGAGCTTTTTTTAAAAAAAGACAAACACTTTCCTTGCCTATTTGACTTTGAGAAATAATTTAAGTCAAAGAATCTGCTCTATGCTAACCAAGGTAAGTGTCCTGGATTTTTTTTTTTTTTAAATGGGGAAATGATCCAGAAACTGCTTTCACAAAAGATGAATGTTCTTCTTGGAGTGTGTTCCTTAAGAATGAATGTGATTATCTTCTTTTGGGGTCTCTTGACTAGGGCTAAAGCAAGAGAATTAAGGAGAGAGTCAGGAAGCAAAGGGAAGTTGTAAGGAAACAAAGTTATGTTGTGGACAGAACCATCCAAAAGGAAAGTGTCAGTGAGATAAATAGAATCATGAGACTTCCAGTGACTCCAGTGACCTCTGATTTCATCTTATGAATGAGATGGAAATGCCAGCCATTGGGAAACAAAATACCCCATAGATGGTGTGAAAAAAAAATACTGTAACAAAGCAAGAGCATGGTAGAATGATGATAAGAAACATAAAATGATCAAATTCCAATTCGAAGCAATCATAATTGATTACATGATTTGCAAATCACCCAAGTCTCTCCATGTCTCATAAAGGATTCCTATATTTGCTGGTCAGTCAGGTATAGGGTGGGGTTTTCCCATTGTACAAAGGTCTAGTTCAATAGGTCAAGGCTCCTTTCTGCCTAGGGACTAAATATAAGTAACCTATGGCCGGCACGGTGACTCACCCCTGTAATCCCAGCACTTTGGAAAGCCAAGGCGGGCAGACCACTTGAGATCAGGAGTTTGAGACCAGCCTGACCAACATAGTGAAACCCGTCTCTACTAAAAATACAAAAATTAGCCAGGCGTGGTGCCGCATGCCTGTAGTCTCAGCTACTCAGGAGGCTGATGCAGGAGAATCACTTGAACCCAGGAGGCGGAGGCTGCAGTGAGCCAAAATTGAGCCACTGCATTCCAGCCTGGAAGACAGAGTGAGACTCCATCTCAAATAAATAAATAAATATAAGAAACCTTTGAGCAACCAAGTACTTTATGAAGTCCACTTCATAGTTTACAGAGTTTGCACATACATGTTCTCCCAATCCTTCAAGCCTGCAGTATTCTCGCCTACCTTTGAATTCATATCTTTTTGTTTTTTGCACCAATTACTTGGTTTTCAGATATAAGAACAGTCCTTTCAAGCTTGAAGAAACAAAGAGAAAGCCACTTGAACCCTCTGTTTTACAAATGTGGAAGCACTGGCTCAGAGAAAACGAGAATTGTGTCCAGGGTTACAAGCTGCTTAGAGGCAGAAGCAGAGCTAGAACTCAGATCTCTCAATTTCCAGTTTGCTCACTACCTTCCTCTACTGACTCAAGGCAAAATTTAAAATGGTTGCTCCCAAGCCAGGCGCGGTGGCTTATGCTTATAATCCCAGCACTTTGGGAGGCCGAGGTGGGCGGATCACGAGGTCAGGAGATCGAGACCACGATGAAACCCTGTCTCTACTAAAAATAAAAATAAAAAAATTAGCCAGGTGTGGTGGCGGGCGCCTGTAGTCTTAGATACTTGGAGAGGCTGAGGCAGGAGAATGGCATGAACCCGGGAGGCAGAGCTTGCAGTGAGCCGAGATCGCACCACTGCACTCCAGCCTGGGCGACAGAGACTCTGTCTCAAAAAACATAATAAAATAAAATAAATAAAATAAAATAAAATAAAATAAATAAAATAAAATAAAATGGTTGCTCCCATTCAGAAATTTATAGTCTGTAAATACGGATTAATTTTAAAAGGTGCAAATTCCAAATTTGTTTCTACTGCCTGTAGAGTCTGTAAGTCAGTCCTTAAAGTGCTTTTGCCCAGCACCTTTTTAACCCACAGCCCACGCTGTGTCACTGACTAAGTCTCTAGACAGGGATAATGAACAGGCCAGGAGAGTGCAAGCATTCATGCCTAGAGCATGCTGCTACCATAGGACTTAGCACAAGGTAGCGTCAGCCTCTCCATATACAACATCTTAAGAGCAGTCACTGTCTTTTTTAAATTGTAAGACTTTACTACTATTTCTTAGTTTTAGGGTCTTCATTATCTTCAGGGCCCCACACTTAGCTTAGGACCTGCATTTAGAGGTACCCAGGGCATATTTGTTGAATGAATTAATTTGCTTCCAGTCTATTCACGTCAGTATGTTTTTCACTTTGGCAATTCAGTTAGCAGTCACTTCTTTTTATGTTATCATTGCAGAGGTAGAGCACAGCAAAGATCTGCCAGCCCCAGACCTCTACATAGTGGCCTGGAAATTCAAGTATTCTTATTGGTGGAGGCCATTTATTTCTGGTTAGAAGCTGTCTAAACCTCCTACTCCTCAACTCAAAGGAAAACACAGGTATGTCTGCCTACTCCTTTCCAAACTTGTTGATACATTTTACCTGTGTGAACTGTCTTTTCCTAGGAGAAGAGAAGGAAGACCAGAGACAAGTAGGGAGGTAGAGAATGGACACTCAGTAAACATTTTGTGCAAGACACTTTTTTGTGTAAGTAATACCATGTTTTTTAAAACGCAAACAATCCTTCAACATAGATATTTTTCTTATTTTACAACTAATATATCTAAGGTTGCTTCAGTAGGTTGCTCAGGGTCATATGGCTAGTTGGTAGCAGAGAAAGTTCAAACCCAACTCTGCTGCCTCCAAAATCCATTTTCATTGCATCCCATATAGCTCTCTCAACTAAACAGGGACTCCCAAATAAAAAGTCTAAGAGGAAAAACGATACATTTTCTAATAGATAATGAAGCCAGGTATGGCAATCTCAGCCTTACAAAGGGCAAGGCAGCAAATACATTCGGAAATTGGCAGCCCTAGGAAATCCTTCTGATCCTCATTGCAAGTTCATGAATCTGCCTTAGGGTCAGGTAAGTCTGAGGGTTCCTGGAGGACTCAGGAGTCTTTCTTTACTCCCTCCAGTCAGTAAATTCTCTTAGATTTTGTGCCTGGGGCTTCTGATCTGATTAAGAGACAAGCTACAGAGCCATAGAGAAAAACTCCTCCAAGCCCATCCCAAAGGTGCAGCAGCAAACCTGAGCAAAGATGAAGGAAGAGGCTTAGTGAGGGGAACCACAGGATACCTCAGGCTCTCAGACCAACAGCATGTACACATCTTAGTTTCAGATCCTGAAATCCATACTCAGTGCAAACTCTGCCTCTTAATAGCATTGTAGGCTTAAGTTGTTTCAAATGATTATGCTAATTTCCCATTTACTGGTCCTAATAGCTCAAAAAATATATGCTCTCGTTTCCCCAAGGCAAATACCACTGTGATAAGTGACATGAGACTACAAAAATCACACAGGGGTTATACAGCTAGATCTTTCCTCAAAAAATGCTGTATCTTCAAAAGCAAAGTGAAATGAGTTATATATATTTCATAAAACAATGGAATACTTTGAGGTCTCAACTATCGTTTGTGTGTCTTCTGAATTGGCCAAGTGGGTTGCAGGGAAAAGCAGCACTTGCAACTAAGTCTACATGACAAATTAAGGGCCTCAGTGAGACATAAACTTGATTTACTAGAATTAACTCCACCCATTTGATTGAGGCAAAAGCAATGTGAGATGTGCAGAAGGCTAAATGATAAAATCCATAAAAACTGGTAAAAACTGGTCCTATATACCCATGTATGTGTATGTATATACTTCCTCCAGTTCCCGCTGACAAGCATGAGCATCCCCATTTCTAGCTGACATCATCTTGGGCTCCAGAATATCCCTTATGACGTTCCTTGGGGACTTTGTTTTCTATTATGGTCAGTCTTGCCTCTACAAGTTAAGAACCTCCCCTCAACCCAGGTAATATCCTTGTTTTATGGCAAGGCATGACCGTGACCAGCTATTCTTTAGGACTCTAAATGCTTTGAATCAAAACCAACATTTCTACTGACTGAAATTTCTAGGATTCAGAGGCAAAGTGATAGCAAAGAGCCCCTTTAATACTGAGAAATTCTAGCATCCCAACGGGGTCAAGGTAATGTCTGCACTCTCTAATAGTAATACTACAGATTGAGTACTCCTTATCCAAAATTCTTGGGACCAGGCCAGGCACGGTGGCTTATGTCTGTAATCCCAGCACTTTGGGAGGCTGAGGCCAGCAGATCACTTGAGGTCAGGAGTTCGAGATCAGCCTGGCCAACATGGTGAAACCTTATGTCTACTAAAAAATACAAAAATTAGCTGGGCGTGGTGACAGGCACCTGTAATCCCAGCTACTTGGGAGGCTGAGGCATAAGAATCACTTGAACCAAGGAGGTGGAGGTTGCAGTGAGCTGAGATTGTGCCACTGCACTCCAGCCTGGGTGACACAGCAAGACTCTGTCTCAAAAAAAATAATAACAATAATAATACTTGGGATGAGAAATGTTTCAGTAGGATGAACATGGTGGCTCACTCCTGTAATACTAGCACTTTAGGAGGCCAAGGCAGGAGGGTCACCTGAGCCCAGGAGTTCAAGAACAGCCTGGGCAATGTGGTGAGACCCCATTTCTATTAAAAAAATTAAAATAAATAAAAAATAAATGTTTCAGATTTCAAGTCTTTTCAGATTTTGGAATATTTTTGTTATACTTACTGGTTGAACATCCCAAATCTAAAATCTGAAATGCTCTAGTGAGCATTTCTTTTGAGTTTCATGTCAGTATTCAAAAAGTTTTGGATTTTGGAGTATTTCAAATTTTGGATTTGGGGGTTTAGGCTGCTCAACCTGTAATAGCTA
The DNA here is from genome assembly GCF_006542625.1 of Nomascus leucogenys. NCBI lineage: Eukaryota > Metazoa > Chordata > Mammalia > Primates > Hylobatidae > Nomascus > Nomascus leucogenys. The sequence goes on along the minus strand of NC_044392.1, from coordinate 30,456,085 downwards.
AATTTAGTTGAGCACTTACTATGTAGCAGGCACACTTCTAAAACCATTCCAACATTTATCAGTCATTTAATCTTCATAACAACCCTTTAAAGTCATTATTATTACTATTAAAACAGAAGAGTTTCCTGACCCCTCGCAGAACTTGCTACAGGGGTGTGGCTTGTTTGCATGTTCAAACCCCTTATGGGAAGGGGAGCATGCAGACAGGCAGGTGCAGGAGCCAGGACTAGTGCTTTTGGGATCTGGCCCCACAGTAGGATCTAGAGGTGTGTTAAAATTAATGCTCTTTTAGCAGTTGCTATTTATGGACAGCTAAGTATTACTAGTTCAGTGGAGACTCAGGTGACAGTCTTTTACACCCTGCCCTTTTGGTGCCCAGGTCCTTGTCCAAAGTCCAGGAAGAATCAGGTCACATGGACTTGAAGGATGGTGAATGCGGGTATTTTATTGAGTGGTGGAGGTGGCTCTCAGCAGGCTTGCTGGGGAGCTGGAAAGGGGATGGAGTGGGAAGATGATCTTCCCCTGGAGTTTGGCCATCCTGGGCCAATCTCCTCTCCAACCATCCCTGGCTGAACTCCTCTTGATATTCAAACACTCCTTCTCTTCTCTCCTTCTCTGCCATGCTGCTCTGCTCTGCCAGTGGAGCTTGGGGTTTATATGGGCATGGGATAGGGACATGGTGGGCCAGAGTGGTCTTGGAAAAGGCAACATTGGGGTGCAAAAACAGGAATGCCTGTTCCCATTTAGGGCTGTAGTTTTCCAGGCTTGCAGGTGGGGCCTTTGCCAGGGAACTGCTCTCTTCTACTCAGTATTTCCTTGCCTTTTGTTGGTATCACTATTATTACCATTCACATTTTACAGATGAGAAAACTGAGGCATAGACAGGATAATTAGCCCAAGCTCACACAGTTAATAAGTAGTGAAGCCAAGACTTAAACCAAAACAATCTGATTTCAGAGCTTGGATTTTTAAGCAGCATGTGATTCTGCCCCCATTCAAAGATGAAAAAAAGGCATATATAGCACTATAAAAGTTGAGTCTTGTGACAAGGGCTCCCTTTCAAACTTATTAAATAAAGAAGTTCTGCTTGACTTTCCTCTAACAGAGCATACCATGGCCAAGAAAGTTGCAGTGATTGGAGCTGGTGTGAGTGGCCTCTCCTCCATCAAATGCTGTGTGGATGAGGACCTGGAGCCCACCTGCTTTGAGAGAAGTGATGACATTGGGGGATTATGGAAGTTTACTGTACGTGGTTCACATCCTCTCGTCTCTATCAGTCATGATCTGGCCATTTGCTTTGTCTCTGCTCAGACACGGTGGCTTTAGCCTGCCTTGGTGATCAAGTGAGGGAGTGGCTTACTGCAACAGCACAAACATGTGTATAATGCAGTGTTAAACACTAGGCAGGATGCAGTCTGATTGGTAAGGGATCTTGAGAATGTGCAGACTCGGGTCAGGGATAGTTGGAAGAGAGAGGAAAAAAGAGTTAAGTCTGATAGATAAGCATAGTATTGGACACTTATGATGATTTCTGGACAGTGGACATTCTAAGACAAAGCAGCAGAGTGTAACATCAGGCAAACTGAATAGCATTGGTGAACATAAAACAGATTACACTCTAGGGAGAATGGAAGTTGGCAACAGGGAGTGGAACCACAACCCCCAGATATTGTTCAGGTCTTTAGGAACAGAACTGGCGAGAGTGAGGCAGGGCCCCAGACCTTGGAAGGCCTTGGGGGAGGGGGAGGGTTTGCTGTCACATTTTCATAATAGAAAGAACTCAGGCACTAACCAATCCTTCTTAGAAGTGGAATATTTAGCCTCAGAGGCTACACTTAGGTCCAGGCCACCTATCAGGTGACTTGAGCATCAGACAGTGGGGATGGAAGTGGTTAAATACCACCTGCCTTTGGTCAGGATTGGTGCTGGTCACTGGAAGTAGCAGGGTATCCAGTAGGGACTGAGGGATCTACCCCAGTGGTGAAGTCTAAGGAGGTATCAGAAGGTTTATGCCTGTAATCCCAGCACTTTGGGAGGCTGAGGTGGGAGGATCACTTGAGGCCAGGAGCTCAAGACCAGCATGGGCAGCATATCGATACCCTGTCTCTATAAAAAATAAAATTAAAAACAAAAAAAAATAAGATGGGTACTTAGTACTTGGGCTAGGCAGGCCCAAGTACTAAATGCTATAGGGTAAAAGAAGAGTGACATTCATTCAACAGGCATGAAAGAGAGAAGCCTTCATAGAAGGCATGTTGTTTGCTATTAATAGATCTCTGATGGATGGTGAATAAAACAGAATAAGCAACTACATATAAGCAGGGGTAGTCATAACCCTAGGATTATAGTATACTAGGAGAAAAAAAAAACTTTGGTATATTGTTAACCTCCTCAAGCCACCAAATGTTAATGTGGAAGGAAAATATTGGGTCTGGTTTATGTAGCTTCTGCTATTTGACCCCACAGTTGGTTTGGTTTACTTCTTCTATTCTAAAATAATACAGATTAATTTTAGAAAACAATCTTGAGGTAAACAAATAGGGGAAAAAGGAAAAATATAAATTAAGTAAGTAACAATACACGCAAATTAGTACTATTAAAATTTCAATGTAATTTCTCTCAGTCATATATATACAGTTGTCTCTTGGTGTCCTTGGGGGTTTAGGTATCCCTTTGGTTTTGCTTTGGATACAAAAATTCACAAATGCTCAAGTTCCTAATAGAAAATGGCATAATATTTGCATGTAGCCTACACACATCCTCCTGAATATTTTAAATGTTCTCTAGATTACTTATAATGCCTAATACAATATAAATGCTATATAAATAGCTGTTACACTGTAATGTTTAGGGAATAATCACGAGGAAAGAAATATGTACACGTTCAATACATATGGAAGCATCCTTTATTTTTCCCAAATATTTTCCATCCTTGGTTGATTGAATCCATGGATCTAGAACCTACAGATACAGAGGGCCAGCTGTACTATTTCTTTTTCAAAAATGTTATCATAATATTAATTTTCACTCATTCAACAAGTACTTATCATGTCCTTCCACCAGGACACAATGATGAACAAGGTACACAGGGACTCTGCCCTCCTTGTAGTCCGGTGGGAAACAGAAACAGTAAATAGGGAATTACAACACAGTGTCATCAAGTTCGTGGTAGAAGTACAGGATGCAGCAGGGCCGCATCAGCTACCATTTTGCAGCTCTGTTGGGTCATGGATGACTTCTTAGAGAAACTGACAGCTAAGAAAGAGGCTTAAGAGAGAAAGAGCGATTAGCTTCAGCCACAAGAAGTTCATTGGTGTCTTTAATATAGACCTATTTGCTTTGTTGTTTTGTTTTTGAGTGATGGAGATTGAATCAAGACAAGTTGAGGACTTCATGAGAAAACAGAGGCTACAGTAAATGATTCTTCTATGAAAATTGAGATAGGATGGAGAGAGACAGGACTGAAGGGGACATAGGTTGAGAGGATGTTTTGTTTTGTTTTTAAAATTAGAGTATTTTGTGTGGATGAGAAGAAGCCAATAAAGGAAGGTAGATTGGGAATATACAGAGACAATAATGAGAAAAATTAGTAAGGTATTCCCTGAGGAAAGGCAAAAAGGAACATGTCCAGGGCATGAGTGGAGGGAGTAGCCATGCCAATGGAAGAAGGAAAAGATAAACAAGACAGATAATGAGCCCTGCATTCATGGAATTGTTAAAGGACAATGTTAGTCTTGGAGAGCCCTATTTAATTTGGTTAGCTTCTTTGCGGTTTGAAAAATATATTGATTTTAATTATACAATCCCACCAATGATTTCAGATAATTATAGCATAGAGACCTAATGCTGGGTTTCCTGGAACTCTTTAAAATTACAAATAGTGGCTGGGTGCAGTGGTTCATGCCTGTAATCCAGGCACTTTAGGAGGCCAAGGCGGGTGGATCACTTGAGGCCAGGAGTTAGACACCATCCTGGCCAACATGGTGAAATCCCATCTCTACTAAAAATACAAAAATTAGCCAGGCATGGTGGTGCACACATGTAATCCAAACTATTTGGGAGGCTGAGGCACGAGAATCGCTTGAACCCAGGAGGCGGAGTTTGCCGTGAGTCAAAATCACACCACTGCACTCTAGCCTGGGTGATAGAGTGAGACTCCATCTCAATCAATCAATCAATCAATAAAAGTAAATAAGATTACAAATGGAACATTAATTGCTATAACCCCCCCTCAGTGAGGCTAGCATGAGCCACCATGATCTCTTTTCTCTTCCTCCTATCTCCATTATCCCAAAAAGCTAACTATGCCTTCACCACAGGAATCTTCCACAGATGGGATGACCAGGGTCTATAAGTCATTAGTGACAAATGTCTGTAAGGAAATGTCATGTTACAGTGACTTCCCTTTCCACGAAGATTATCCTAATTTCATGAACCATGAAAAATTTTGGGACTATCTCCAAGAATTTGCGGAGCACTTTGACCTCCTGAAATATATTCAGTTTAAGGTAAGATACTTTGGGTTATGGAAGATGAATAGATGGGGGCTGGCCTATTCAGCAATCTAATGAAAATTGGATGTTTAAAGTAAACTTTTTATTGATTTTATCTCTAAATAAATAGGAAGATAATAAGGACTCCTCACTTCTGCTGCTGCTCAAGTTTTACTCAAATAAATCATTAAAATCCTGAACTGGGGACGGGTGCAGTGGCTCACACCTGTAATCGCAATACTTTGGGAGGCCAAGGCAGGCAGATCACTTGAGGTCAGGAGTTTGAGACCAGTCTGGCCAACATGGTGAAACTCCATCTCTACTAAAAGTACAAAAATTAGCTGGGTGTGGTGGTGCACACCTGTGATCCCAGCTTCTCAGGAGGCTGAAGCATGAGAATTGCTTGAACCTGGGAGGCAGAGGTTGCAGTGAGCCAAGATCATGCCACTGCACTCTAGCCTGGGCCACAGAGTGAGACTCCATCTCAAAAATAAAATAAAATACTGAATTTGCTGATTCCTCCTCTAAATGCCAAACTCTCATTCAGGATGAAATTTTGACTTTTTTTAAGAGAGAAGAAAAGAATTTTGTCCATGAAGCCCATTGGGGAAAAAAAATCTAGATGTCTGAACCACAGAAATTATAATAAGGCAAAACTAATTTTCCTAAATTTCCCAAAGCATTGGGCATTGTAACTCATCTCTTTCTCACCAGGAATAAAATGTGACTGTTTCTTCCTTCCACTGAAAGATTCAAATGTCTTGAGTTAAAGTCTATATTGCCACCTTTGTGAGTTTGCATAAGTTACTTAACTTCTCTAGGAAGATGATGAATCAATATTAATAGACCTCTTGTCATGGGACTTGGCCTACTAAAAGTAACAGACATGATTACCACACCAGTCATTGCATGAGGGTGTTAGTGAGAAGTGAGTGTTTGTCTTTCACTTTTAGACCACTGTGTGCAGCATAACGAAGCGTCCAGACTTCTCCGAAACTGGTCAGTGGGATGTTGTCACAGAGACAGAGGGCAAGCAAAATAGAGCTGTCTTTGATGCTGTTATGGTTTGCACTGGACATTTCCTGAATCCCCATTTACCTTTGGAAGCCTTTCCTGGTGAGTCATTTCTACCTGAGACCATGCCTACACTTCTGGGTTCTTCCAGAAGTAAACTTATTGATTTGCAGTTGGAAATACCTCCCCATGATTATAGATAGCTTTATATTCACTCTCAAAAATAATACGTGCAAAATTACTTTAAAAGGTGTATAAGGCACTGTGTAGGTGTCAGGTCTTATTTATTTATTAATATAAATGTTATTATTATTGTTTAAGCTTTCTAATGTGTGTCTAACTCAAATTCAGTGATCACATAAGGCTCAAAACAATCAGATCTGTCATGAAAAAGAACAGGCTTTGATTTTAGGGATTAAATTACAGGTAATTTGAATCAGAACTGGCCTGTAATAGAACTTACAGGAAGTGAAAGTATATGTTTTTTTTTAAAGAAACAAACCAGAAATTAAACATGTAAAGCAATATATTCAACCTTCTCTAGAGTTGGAGGTTCTTGGACAAATAAAACTTTAAAAGGGGAAAAAAAAGCAATATATTCACCGTTCAAAACAGTCAACGCAATAATCATACAATTCTTTGGCTGGGCATAGCGGTTCATACCTGTAATCCCAATACTTTGGGAGGCCGAGGCAGGGAGATCACTTGAGGCCAGGAGTAGGAGACCAGCCTGGGCATCATGCTGAAACCCTGTTTTTACTAAAAATACAAAAATTATCTGGGCATGGTGGCTCATGCCTGTAATCCCAGCTACTCAGGAGGCTGAGGCACAAAAATTGCTTGGACCTGGGGGAGTGGCAGTTGCAGTGAGCAAAGATCACATCACTGAACTTCAGCCTGGGCCACAGAGTGAGTATCTGTCTCGAAAATAAATGAACAAATAAATAATCATACAACTCTTAAACCAGGGCTATCCATAAAAAGGAGTTTTAGAAACTTCCATTTGGAAATGCTTTTCACTGTGACCACATATTCTTTTTAATATACTCATGACTGTCAAATTGCCATCATTTGAGGTCAAAATTGATTATTTGAAAAGCCAAAAGCTATTCAAATTCAGTTGAGGGAAATAAAATTAATCAATTGAGGATTACTAAAATGTAATAAAGCTACTCTTTTGTTATATATTAGTGGCCCTAAAGGCAATTGAATAGGTGAGTTTTTGAAATTTCTTCAAGGGATTAAAAGAACTTTTAAGGAAGGAAAACTGTGAAGAATAAAACATGCAAACGTTGGCAAAATGAATGAAAATACATCTTATAAATGTAATCACAAATTGACAAAATATCCTATTCAAAAAGGAATGAAGTGAAAATTCAATACATAATTTTGCAAGGAAACAATATTATAAATGGTGGTTGGCTTCAGGCTTGCTGCTGATCTGGGGGCTAAACACACAACTGTACAGTACTAAAGGAATATAAAAACACCTCTTATGACATTTTCTATGGGAAAATGTGCTATAAGTGCCAAACTATTAACATGGATAATTTCAGAATTTATTCTCTTCAAGTTTGGGATTGTTTACCCTTTATTCCACACTAAATTCAGTTCCACATAGACTATCTTTCTTTTTTTTTTCTTTTTTTTTTGAGACAGGGTCTCACTCTGTTGCCTGAGCTGGAGTGCAGTGGTGCCATCTCGGCTCACTGCAGCCTCAACCTCTTGGGCTGAAGCAATCTTCCTGCCTCAGCCTCCAGAATAGTTGGGACTACAGGTGTGTGCACCACACCTGGCTCATTTTTGTATGTTTTGCAGAGACGGTGTCTTGCCATGTTGCCCAGGCTGGTTTCAAACTCCTGGGCTCAAGGGATCCACCTGCTTTGGCCTCCCAAATACTGAGATTACAGGACTATAACTTTTTAAGTTCCGTTTCTGCTTTTAACTAACCACCACAGTATCTTTCACGAATAGCTGTAGGACCCCTGTTGAAATGAATGTTTTACTTGGGAACATGAACTCTTCTCTGCATAGAAAGCACCAGGATTATTTCTACACTATTGAAAAAAATCCATAGAAATCACAAGCTTTGTCTATAACATGTCGCCACAACTGTTTGAAAGTTGACATTGCAACACATACATACCCTTTTTAAAAATCTATATTGTCAACCTAATGGAAGAAGCTGAGGCACAAAATGTGATTTCAAAGAATTTACTTGAGTCAAAGTACAATTTTAAAGAGTTTCCTCGAGGATAGCTGCTTGGGAAACATTTCCAAGTTGCTTTGGGAAGTGCTTTGTTCAGCCTTTGTTATAAGCAGGTTTCTGAAGGGAACAGGGAACAAGGAGTGCACAGATACAAAGTTGTGTGACAGGAATTCTCATTAGTTTACAGAAATAGCATTGATTAGTCATAGGCTGTACATTTTTGAACTATAGGCTATGAGTTATGACATCCAGCATACAGCATTGTCAGGGTAATTTATGGCTACTTAATGTCATAGAGCCCAAATAGCAAGTGTCTTCAAGAGGCGATTATTTAACTCATCATAGGGAGTGACGTGATTGCTGTCAGATTTCAATGCCTCTCTGGGCCTGATAACTTAAAGGGGACTTGCATTCCTCAGATAAAGTTTCTTTTCTTTTCAGTATAAATTGACTTCTGCTGTTTTCCTGAATTAGTAGTTTTAATTTATCAAATATATTTCTTTTTTACTTTTTGGCACTGCATTGACATAATCATTGACTCAGAACTACCTAAACATTGTCTATTTTTTCTTCTTCAATATGTAATTACAGAGAATCTGTCATTTGCAAGTCATTGTGTTAGGCAGTATGAAAGATGTAAAATCCATGAGCAAAGTTGAGCCCTCCAGTAAATTCCCTCCAGGAAAACCTCATAAGTGGCTGAAAGTCCCACTCTGTAATGCATTTGATGCATATTCTGTTCCCACTTCTTGGAAACTTCTTTATGCTCCCCTTTTCCAATTTCTAATCATCCTTTAACAAATTCTTAATTTAAGAAAATCCCCTTCAGATGCCTTCACTGGCTCAGTCCAGGCTGGACGTCCCATTGGACCCATCTTAATGCCTTCTCTTCTGGGATGGAGTATAGTATCATGCCTGACAGCTGAGCTCCAGAGTCAGACATCCTGAGTTCCCATACGGGCTCTGCTATTTACTGTATGGTCCTGGGCAAGTTGCTTAACCTCCCTGTTTTGTTTGTTTGCTTGTTTTTTGTTTTTTTGCACTGCAATCTCAGCAGTGCAAAATAAAAACAAACAGGGAGATTAAGCCATTTGCCCAGGGATTTTTTTTTGTCTCAGTCTCAGCTTTGACAAAATTGAATAATACTATGGTCCACTCCATGGGGGTGCTGTGAGGTTTAAAATTGTTAATACAGACCAGGTGTGGTGGCTCATGCCTGTAATCCCAGCACTTTGGGAGGCTGAGGCAGGCAGATCTTTTAAATTCAAGAGTTCGAGACCAGCCTGGGCAATATGGTGAAACCCTGTCTCTACTAAAAATACAAAAAATTAGCCAGGCATGGTGGCATGTACATGTAGTCCCAGCTACTCAGGGGGCTGAGGCGGGAGGATCACTTGAGCCTGGAAGGCAGTTACAGTGAGCTCTGATGGTGCCACTGCACTCCAGCCTGGGTAACAGAGCTAAATTCTTTCTCAGTAAATAAATAAGTAAATTTGTTAATATGTATAAAGTTCTTAGAAGCCTGGGACTAGCATAGCAAGGGCTAAATAATTGTTACCTATTTTCTGTTTACTTACTTACATCCCCATTAGAGGACAAAGTCTTTATTTATTTAGAGACAGAGTTTTGTTCTTGTTGGCCAGGCTGGAGTTCGATGGCATGATCTCAGCTCGCTGCAACCTCCACCTCCCAGGTTCAAGCAATTGTACTGCCTCAGCCTCTTGAGTAGCTGGGATTACAGGTGCCCACCATCACACCCAGATAATTTTTTTTGTACTTTTAATAGAGACGAGGTTTCACCATGCTGGCCAGGCTGATCTCCAACTCCTGATCTCAGGCAATCCACCCACTTCGGCCTCCTAAAGTGCTGGAATTACAGGCGTGAACCACCGCACCCAGCCTAGAGGACAAATTCTTTGAGGGTATGGGTTGGGCACGGTGGCTCACACCTATAATCCCAGCACTTTGGCAGGCTGACGTGGGCAGATCACTTGAGGCCAGGAGTTTGAGACCAGGCTGGACAACATGCGAAACACTGTCTCTACTAAAAATACAAAAATTATCTGGGCATGTTGGCACGCACCTGTAATCCCAGCTACTCAGGAGGCTGAGGCAGGAGAATCACTTGAACCTGGGAGGCGGAGGTTGCAGTGGGCCAAGATCACGCCATTGCACTCCAGCCTGGGTGACAGAGCAAGACCCTGTCTCAAAAAAAAAAAAAAGAAAAGAAAAAATTCTTTGAGGGTAGGAACTGCCTTTTGTCCTCACATTCCTTAGACCTTAGACCTAGCATAGTACCTTGGGTGGTGTTGAAAGAACAGGCTATATAAGATACGACTATTAGCCAACTTTTTCCTTTAGTATCCCCGCAGACCTGATCCGTGGGGCTTGTCCTTCCGTTGCCCCTGGATGAAATCTCAGGCAGTTTTCTGCTTATTCTCAGATAATGAAATGTCCTCTGATCATTATAAGTCACCCAAAAACAAACAAACAAACAATCTCATTTTCATAACTAAAATGTCCTGTTCATGCAATAGTCAAAATTTGCAACTGCATGTAATGTAAAAGCTTCTCCCTCCACCATCTGGCACCTGCTGTGAGCTGACAGCAATGTCAAGAAGAGACAGCGTGCTTGACTTCCTTCTTCCTCTGCCATCCTCTCCCTCCGAACCCTAAACCTATCAGCTGCAGTTTCTGACCTTTGCAGAATTGGAGCTGGGGAAAGGTGAAGAAGAGGTAAGAGAGAAGAAAAGTTCTTTCTGAACTGGCCCCAATCCTGAGCTAGTTTTCTCTGATCTCGGGGGTGTTTAAAATCGGCCTTGTCAGGTGGTGTCCAGGTTCTGATTCAGAGAGACGCTTTGTTACTGGGGATATCTCAACTGTAGCTTCTGTTACAGATTATATGCTCTCAGGCTGGCTACCTACAACTCTTTAACCCCCAGTTCTCCCCAGGTCATCGCCACACAGACTATCTGTTAGGCCTCATTGTGTGTTCAAATTGCCACCTTGGGCAAAGTTCCCTTAAGCTCTCTCCCACAGGGCCTTCTGGTCCACATGAAATATAGATCTGGCATTGTCAACAGTGGGAGAAATGCTGCCAGTGCAGCCACCATCCCTCGAAGGCAGTCCCAGTCACGGCCTTACAAGCACCAGTTGCTGTGCTCTGTAGACCCCGAACATCAAGGTCTCGCTCAGAGTGGTCTCCTTGAAGCCCCTCACACCTGGCTGGCTCCATGTCAACATGACAGAAAATGCCACAATTCCTGTCAATTTCCAACTCCTAGCCACTTCATCCTCAACCATTTTAGACCATCAAAGTGAGTGTGAAGCTAAGTCAGGATCACAAAACTGGCCTCACACACACATTTTCTGCAAACTCAGCATAGTTGGTTTAGCACCTCACTTGAAATGCGGGAACTATTGTTTAGTGTCCAGCTTTGGGGGTCTCAGTAGGCAAAGAATCCTGTTAAAACATTTTGTTATACAATCTACTTCTTGCCCAGGATGTTCAGCGTAGCATATAAGATGTTTCTTATTATTTGTGAGTTTGATTTCCTGAAGCAACTGCTTTAAAAAAGAACACTGATATGGACCATAAGATCTCTTATGTTTTTAACAAGGCATAGTGTAATGGTCCTGGGAGAAGCCACAGTTGGATATAATACTTAATGTAGATGAACTAGAAACAATCTACTTTTTGCCCAGGATGTTCAGCATAGTATATAAGATGTCTCATTATTTGTGAGTTTGATTTCCTGAAGCAACTGCTTTAAAAGGGCACACTCATATGGAATTCAAGATCTCCTATGTTTTTAACAAGACACTTTGTACTAAATCCACATCTGGGCTCACAGCATCCCAGGTGAGAGGGAGGTTATATGATTTTTCTATTTCCTGCCACAAGCAGCACAAGCAAAGTGCTGCCATAGTTGTGGGACTTCCCTTTTTCCATAGACCCTATCCCTGCGTAGTGAGAAATTATAGCTTTAGATATTTCAGACTTTCTGATCCTTCACTCCTCTCAGGAATTCATAAGTTTAAAGGTCAGATCCTGCATAGTCAAGAGTACAAGATCCCAGAAGGCTTTCAGGGCAAGCGCGTCTTGGTGATCGGTCTTGGGAACACTGGAGGAGACATTGCTGTGGAACTCAGTCGAACAGCAGCTCAGGTACATCATCTCTGAATTAATGCCCCTAATCCCATCATCAGTTATGGTGGCTGGAAAGAGATATTCAAAACTATGAAGTACATTGGCCAATTGCTAAATTATGCAGACACAGAGTAAGTGGGAAAAAAAAAACATTGAAAATCTTTAAAGCCACTCACAGTCCTTTCTGAACTATTTAAAAAGCCATGCTTTACGAACTGAACTATCTCCAAGAAGGGTCTAGGAAAATTGTGTGGATGCCAGACCTCTAAGCATTTTTCAGAAGTGCTCCTTCAGAAACAAGACCATATAGGCAAATTGCTTCACCCAGGTCAATTATCTTTTTTTTAACACTCTCCCTTTGTCATTCTGGCAAAATCCCTATGTAAGAATAGAAAGGTCATTTTATTGAATGTTTCTAAGTTCTCTACTAAAAGTGATATTTGTACCTTGTTTTGAGACGAAAGCAACTCTTGCACAACAAGTATACATAATGGTTTTAGAATGTCTAAGCCCAGATTCACAAATTAGAAATCTATTGCACTTTAGCATAAATTAAAGGACAATGATTAGATCTGGAAAGAATAGATTTTTATTTAAAAATAAGTTAAAATTGCTTTTCCATACCTTCACTTTAAGTTCTATTTTGCTTACATGTAAAAAATTGCCAGATCAATTCCATGTATCTACAAATATTACACTTCTATATTTATAATTCTATAAACTAGTAAAATATTTAAGAGATATACAGATCTAGTAAAGTGATTTTGAGAACAATGACAGCAATAGGAACAGATAATCGTATGTAGACCTATGTACAAATTCACCAATCCTCTATTGTTAAAAGACCAGACTGGAATAAGATCATTTGAAATACACTGATGAAAAATACTACAAAATGATGAACACTTATTTATCCTTCTTGCCTTACTTTACTTTTTAGGTACTTCTCAGTACTAGAACTGGTACCTGGGTTCTTGGGCGCTCTTCAGATTGGGGCTATCCTTATAATATGATGGTTACAAGAAGATGCTGTAGTTTTATTGCACAACTTCTGCCTTCACGTTTTCTAAACTGGATTCAAGAAAGGAAGTTGAATAAGAAATTTAATCATGAGGATTATGGATTAAGTATTACCAAAGGGTACTTACATTTTTTATTTAGTAGAAAAATTATTAAATCAATATTTCTCATTATATTTTATTCAGAATTCAAAATGTTCCATAATTGTAATATTGCCTTTGTTTATTCTACTCTAAATCTATTTCCCTAAGACATTGTCCATCAAGTACCATAGCAGTTCTTAAAATATGTTTATTCTCTTCATGGTAGCAAAGTAGTGATTCATGAGGCTGGAAGAAAATAAAAGATGAAAACTTTCATTTCCTGCTGTTACAAATATCACATGTTTTTGTTGTTGTTATTGTTGTTGTTGGGGTTTTTTTGTGTTGTTGTTGTTTTTGTTGTTGTTGTTGAGACGGGGTTTTACTCTCGTCACCCAGGTTGGAGTTCAATGGTCCAATTTCTATTCACTGCAATCTCTGCCTCCTGGGCTCAAGCTATTCTTCTGCCTTACCCTCGCAAGTAGCTAGGACTACAGGCACAGGCCACCTTGCCCAGCTAATTTTTGTACTTTTAGTAGAGATGGTGTTTCACCATGTTGTCCAGGCTGGTTTTGAACTCCTGGTCTCAAGTGATCTACCTGCCTCGGCCTCCCAAAGTGCTGGGATTATAGCAATGAGCCACTCCACTCAGCCAAAATGATGTATTTTAACATACATCTGTATAGAGTTGCACATTGGCAAGTAAAAGCCTTTGAAAAGCATGTAAGGTCATTAAATATGATTTTTATTATACACTTGACCCAAATATTTTTCTTCGGTAAGATATCCTTTTTTGTCTTTTGTTTTGTTTCTTTTTTTGTCTGTGTTTTTATCCTTGAGATGTCTTTCAACTTATGAGGAAAGCTACTGGCAAAGGATGATTTGATATGTAAATTTTATAAAGAAAATATGTTTGATGTGATTAGGTAGAATGATGGTCACACTGAAAATATGTATCAGTATAAATTTTTTTTGATGGAGTCTCACTCTGTTGCCCAAGTTGGAGTGCAGTGGTGTGATCTTGGCTCACTGCAACCTCTGCCTTCCCCGGGCTCAAGTGATTCCCCGGGCTCAAGTGATTCTCCTGCCTCAGCCTCCCAAATAGCTGGAACTACAGGTGCAGGCCACCATGCCCAGCTAATTTTCTGTACTAAATTTTTATTTAAAGAGTTCCTTGCTAATTTCCTCTCTGCCTAATGTCATTCCCCAGAGGCCTAAGTAATGTGAGACCCAAAATTGATCATCAAATGGATTGTTGTACACTCTATGCTGACACTCTGAGAAAAGCATTGCTCCAGAAATTAGTTCTAAGAGATAGAGAGTTTTAAACCCCAAGCAAGAAAGATTAGGTTTAGTCATTTTCCACATACCTTCTACTGAGAGCAGAAACACAAAACCATGTTATAAACATACTAAGTCAAGTAGATGACTTTGAATTAGACATTGGTTAATTCTCTTCCTAAGCTTGGCAGGTAATTTCCCTGAATTGACTAAATAAATCATTTGCTGAAGTTTCTCATAAAAATAACTACAGTGAATAATTTTCTCCTGTGTGTCAAAGGAAAAAAGCAAAATTCATTGTGAATGATGAGCTGCCAAACTGTATCCTCTGTGGGGCAATCACTATGAAAACCAGCGTGATGGAATTTACAGAAACCTCTGCTGTCTTTGAAGATGGGACACTGGAAGAAAACATTGATGTTGTGATCTTCACTACAGGATATACATTTTCTTTTCCATTTTTTGAAGAACCTCTTAAAAGCCTCTGTACAAAGAAGATATTTCTATACAAGCATGTCTTTCCCGTAAACCTAGAGAGAGCGACATTAGCCATCATCGGCCTTATCAGCCTTAAAGGATCCATCTTATCAGGCACAGAGCTCCAAGCACGATGGGTCACAAGAGTATTCAAAGGTACCATGACTCTACTGAAAGCCCTCTCTTTGGATCTTAAAACTGGTGCCCTGCCATTTAGCTAAAATCAAACAGATGTGAACTAAAGTAACAAAATATTTTTTTAAATTAGTGTACAATTAATTGTATATGTTTGTAATATCAGGGTGTGCTGTGTCACTTAATGTGACTGAATGGGAAAAGAGATTTTGGCTCTGTGGATGAGATAAATTTGGACAACAGAATATAATCAAATTTCTCAGGTTAGCTGAAATTATTGAAGGCTTCATGATCCTATTCTAGCCTAGTCTAATCTATTTACTCCTAAATCTTTTCATTTAGTACTAGAAGTATAATTTTATATTGCTTCCAAAGAAAGATATTGGAATAATATACACTATGAATGAAGTTGAGATTAGAGGCCCATAAAAAATATTTTAGACACTGGAAACTACTTTCTGTCAATTACGCAATAAGAGCATAGATGCTGGAGTCAGAGCTACCGAGGTCCAATCCCAACTTCGAAATTCTTTAGCTTTGCAAGAACCTCTCTAAATCTCAGCCCCTTCATCTGTCAAATGGGGATAATAAATCCTCTATCATAAGAATTTTGTAAAAAGGATAATGTCTGCAAAGCAGTTAGCACAGTACTTGACATATAACTAATGCTTATTAAGTGACAAGGTTTCTCTGACCATTGCTATTGCTATCATACCTCTCTAAAGCAGGGCAAATTTTAGATTAGCAAGTATTTTAGTTTTAAAGAACTGCAGTTTTCTTGTTTTTTTTTTTTTTTTTTTTTGAGACGGAGTCTCGCTCTGTCACCCAGGCTGGAGTGCAGTGGCGCAATCTCGGCTCACTGCAAGCTCCGCCTCCCGGGTTCACGCCATTCTCCTGCCTCAGCCTCTCCGAGTAGCTGGGACTACAGGCGCCCGCCACCACGCCCGGCTAATTTTTTTTTGTATTTTTTGTAGAGACGGGGTTTCACTGTGGTCTCGATCTCCTGACCTCGTGATCCGCCCGCCTCGCCCTCCCAAAGTGCTGGGATTACAAGTGTGAGCCACCGCGCCCGGCCAGTTTTCTTGTTTTTAAATATAAACAGCCATAGCAATTGGGCCAATCAGCTATGCTGTAGAAGAATTCTGTTCTTAATGAATAAAAGCAATCACCAATAACTTATAAATAGCATACAACGTGGTATTAAGTAGTGTTGACTTCTATTAAACTGTAGAAATATAATAGGTATCAATCACACTTAAAACTGTATGTTCTCCTAAGTTGGCAAAAAAAAAATGTTATTTGAATTGGGGGAGGAGAAAGAAGGCGGTTGGAAAAATCTCATTTTATTTACATTACGGAAAAAAATTCTACAACCCTGCAGTAAATTACCACAAATTTCTGTTTTTTTAAGGCCAATTAAAGAGCTTTCACAGCATTATCCAATTACATTAAAACCACAGAAGACTTAATTAACTACCTGGTTTTTAAAAGTATTTTATGGTGAGCTCCAAAATGGTTATTAGAATGATAAAGCTGACAAAACAAAACTCGTTTAGCTCACACCATAGGAGTAATGGCATGCTTCTCCCGAGAACTTCCAAAAAGCAATCTAGGGACAACCAAATAAATCTTGCTACTTTTTTAGAGGATAAGGCCACCCTAGTGGAAAGCAGTCCACAGAGCTTAGTTGAACCTATCTCGTGTGGAAAGTAAACACACACCCTGGGCCAGCACTTGGTACCTGACAAGGGCAGGACTGGCCAGAATGGGATGGCAAACAGGGTAGACTAACAAGGGTCACAAGTTGCCTGAGGTGGATAGGGACAGTGAAGGGGCTGGTGGGTGGGGACAGAGTTTACATTATAAGAAGGAGTATGGACGTTCTAGGAACCCAGAAGACAAACTGGGATTTTAGTCTCTGGAGAAGCTGGACAACTGCAGAGAATTATCAGGGTGCAAGGTGTTAAGGAAGAATAAGGTGTAGAATTCAGAAAAACAAGAAGAGCAGAGTCCAAGTGCTAAGACTGTCTAGACAGGAGATTGGGAACGAGCAGGTCCTCACAACAAAAGCAGTCAGAGCCTGGGTGAGACTGACTGAGAAACTGCCAGGCCCCTTCCACACTTGAGACTCCTTGTGTAACAAAAATAAAAATGTTCTTAGACAGGGTTATAAAGTGGGTTTTTTTAGAGACCAGTCCTCACTCCATTGCCCAGGCTGGAGTGCAGTGGCGTGATCATGGCTCACTGCAGCCTCCATCCCTGGGCTCAAGGGATTCTCCCACCTCAGCCTCCTGAGTAGCTGGAACTATAAGCCCATGCCACCACACCTGGCTAAATTTTTATTTTTTGTAGAAAGAATATCTTGCTATGTTGCCAGGCTGGTCTTGAACTCTTGGACTCAAGCTGTCCTCCTACCTTGACCTCCCAACGTGCTGGGATTATAGGCATGAGCCACTATGACCAGCCTAAAATGGGGTCATTTTAAGTGTTTACATATAACCAACTAATAGCTTTAACACAAACATGCACACACACACACACACACAATGTGGAGGGTACACATACAATATAATATAAATTATATTATTTATACAGTGAAAGCAGATGAAGAGAGACAGGGCAGGCCGACTGGCACAGGTGCAGGTGTCTGGTGAGTGTGGCGCAGGCTGACAGCTGGGCCATAGAGGCATCTCTCCTCACAATTCTGGCAGTAGAGTACCCTGGTTAAGTGAGCTGGGTGGGGAATTTTACCTCCAGAAAATTATTTTCTGTGCTGCAATTCCATTCTGAGCTTTGACTATCATGTGCTCTGAAGTTAGAGCAGTGGGAGGCTAGAAATGAGTGGGAGGAGAATTTAAATAAAGGAAAAGCCACATGTGACTTTAGTGTTGTTTGTGATTTTTCCCACAGGACTCTGTAAGATACCTCCATCCCAAAAATTGATGATGGAGGCTACTGAAAAGGAACAGCTCATTAAAAGGTATGAAATGTAGCTTGCTCTAGGGAAAACTTACAGTATATTCTGTTACAAAAAAAGGATTCAGAGTATAAAAGCCATTCCTAGAGAAGCAGTATGGCAGGTTGGAAATAACTCCGCATTAGGAATCAGAAGGATACGTTTTTAGTCCTAACTCTGCCACCAATCAGACGTGGCCTTAGACAAGTCATTTGGGGACACCAGGTCTTTTTAGTGGAACACACAGCCTGGCCCCCTACCAGTGGCAATCCTGTCTTCACTTAGTCCAGGAAATCTATTCTGACTTCACTCTCTTCCTACCTCTCAGGCTGCTCTTTCTCTGTATTTGCTGGTATCGCCTCTTCCTCACTCCTAAAATTTAGTGAGCTCCAAACTTAGTCCTCAGGCCTCTTCTCATTCCTATTTACACCCACTCCCAGGTGGCCTCATCCAGGCCTGTGGCTTTAAATATCATCATATACTCAGGGCTCCCAAACTGTGTCTCTGACTCAAATCTTTCTCCAGAACTCCAGACTCCTAATTCCACTCCCTCTAGATAGCTCCACTTAGATATTTAATAGGTGTCTCAAATTTAGTATGTCTAAAAATGAACTCTTGACCCCCTCCACCCCGCATCTGCCCTGTAAATGGGCTGATCTGAAACTTTTCCCCATCTCAGTTCATAGCTACTCATTCCAGTTGGTCAAAACCAAGTTCAGTCAAAAACCTTGGAATAATCCTTTTCTCTTCTTTTTTTCTCACACCCCATATAGGCAAATACTGTCAGCTCCTACCTACCAAATAAATCCAGAATTCAGACACTTCTCACTGCCCCTACTGCTACCATCCCAGACCAGACCGCCAACATCTCTCATCAGGACACTTGCTGCCACCTCTTACCTGGTCTCCCTTCTTCCACTCTGTTCTACAATCTAGGCTTGTCACAGCATCAAGAGTAAGCCACATCACATTGCCCTTCTACTCAAAAACCTCCAGTTGCTTCCTTTTCACTCCCAGGAGCCTCCCTACAGCCTCTGAGGCCCACAGTACACCCAAATATTGATATGCCCTCACTGCCTACTGCTCTCCATCTCATCCATGCTGCTTTAGGCATTCCAGCCTCCTACCTGTTCCTCAAACATACCAAGCATAACCCCCTCAGAAACTTTACGCTCACTCTTCTGTCTGCCTGGAATGTTCCACCAGACACCTAAAAGGCTCACTCTGTTCAAATGTCACTTAATAAGAGAGAAGGCTTCTCTGACAACACTAGATGTGACAGCAACCCTGACTCACCATTGCCTCTCCCCTTACCCTCCTTTCTATTTCTCAGAATGCCCATTATTACCACCTGATATATTACATATCTACTTAGTTGGGGTTTTTTAATAATGTGTTCATTTCCCCCATTAAAATGCAGGCTTTTTGACAGCAAGGACTTTGTTTGTTCACTATTGGATCGCCAGCACCTACAATGGTGCCTGGAATGTGATAGACACTTAATGTTCATTTATTTATTTATTCACTGAATGAATGAATGACATTGGGATATCATGAAAGTTTACTGACAGAAATAAGTAAACTTCATGAAAAGTAAAACATCATGGAAGTTTACTGACAGGAATAAGTAAATAAGTAAGTTTACTGACATAAATAGGTATGAATAATGCCTTCATATTAATATATAATATGCTCATATCTGTGGAAAGTTCAGTCCATGTATACCAAGTATGGCCCTCTCAACTCACAATTCGCACCAATAAAAAAGTTTAGGTACATATGATGCTTTCTGGTCATGTTCATTCATTCAACAGCTGTTCTATTTGGACTGATCAGACATTGTTCTCACATCAAATCCAAGAACTGAAAACATTATTTAAAGTTTCTCTCGAGTTTTTAAGAACCTACAACTATTTATGGAGAACAAGCAGCCCGAGGATGATCTTTTTGATAGACTCAATACTGGTATTCTGAATAAGCATCTTCAGGATCTCATGGAGGGCTTGACAGCCAAGGTATTCTGTACATACAATGCCTCCATCACGCTACAGCAGCAGCTAAAAGAACTCACAGCCCCCATGAGAACACCCCAGCGAAGATCCTTTCTTATAACCGTGCCGATCGAGCTGTTGCAATTGTTTGTAACCATCAGAAGGCACCACCAGAAACTTTTGAGAAGTCTATGATGAACTTGCAAACTAAGATTGATGCCAAGAAGGAACAGCTAGCAGATGCCCGGAGAGACCTGAAAAGTGCTAAGGCTGATGCCAAGGTCATGAAGGATGCAAAGACAAAGAAGGTAGTAGAGTCAAAGAGGAAGGCTGTTCAGAGACTGGAGGAACAGTTGATGAAGCTGGAAGTTCAAGCCACAGACCGAGAGGAAAATAAACAGATTGCCTTGGGAACCTCCAAACTCAATTATCTGGACCCTAGGATCACAGTGCCTTGTTGCAAGAAGTGGGGTGTCCCAATTGAGAAGATTTACAACAAAACCCAGCGGGAAAAGTTTGCCTGGGCTATTGACATGGCTGATGAAGACTACGAGTTTTAGCCAGTCTCAAGAGGCAGGGTTCTGTGAAAAGGAACAGTGTGGTTTGGGAAATATGGATAAACTGAGCCTCACTTGTCCTCGTGCCTGGGGGAGAGAGGCGGCAAGTCTTAACAAACCAACATCTTTGCGAAAAGATAAACCTGGAGATATTATAAGGGAGAGCTGAGCCTGTTGTCCTATGGACAACTTATTTAAAAATATTTCAGATATCAAAATTCTAGCTGTATGATTTGTTTTGAATTTTGTTTTTATTTTCAAGAGGGCAAGTGGGTGGGAATTTGTCAGCATTCTACCAGGCAAATTCACTGTTTCACTGAAATGTTTGGATTCTCTTAGCTACTGTATGCAAAGTCCAATTATATTGGTGTGTTTTTACAGTTAGGGTTTTGCAATAACTTCTATATATTAATAGAAATAAATTCCTAAACTCCCTCCCCTCTCCCCCATTTCAGGAATTTAAAATTAAGTAGAACAAAAAACCCAGCGCACCTGTTAGAGTCGTCACTCTCTATTGTCATGGGGATCAATTTTCATTAAACTTGAAGCAGTCGTGGCTTTGGCAGTGTTTTGGTTCAGACACCTGTCCACAGAAAAGCATGATGGGAAAATATTTCCTGACTTGAGTGTTCCTTTTTAAATGTGAATTTTTATTTCTTTTTAACTATTTTAAATGTTTTCCTTGATCTTAAAGATCATGTAGATTGGGGTTGGGGAGGGATGAAGGGCGAGTGAGTCTAAGGGTAATGAAATAATCAGTGACTGAAACCACTTTCCCATCATCCTTTGTTCTGAGCATTCACTGTACCCTTTAAGATATCCATCTTTTTCTTTTTAACCCTGATCTTTCACTTGAAAGATTTTATTGTATAAAAAGTTCCACAGGTCAATAAATTTAGAGGAAAATAAGTATTTGGTCCAAAAAAAGGAAAAATAATCAAGATTTTAGGGCTTTTATTTTTTCTTTTGTAATTGTGTAAAAAAATGGAAAAAACATAAAAAGCAGAATTTTAATGTGAAGACATTTTTTGCTATA
Organism: Nomascus leucogenys; assembly: GCF_006542625.1. Lineage (NCBI taxonomy): Eukaryota > Metazoa > Chordata > Mammalia > Primates > Hylobatidae > Nomascus > Nomascus leucogenys. The sequence continues at coordinate 30,434,686 of NC_044392.1, read as the reverse complement.
ATCATTTGTTTTAGAGGCATTGTTAGTTTAGTGTGTGTGCAGAGTCCATTTCCCACATCTTTCCTCAAGTATCTTCTATTTTTATCATGAATTCCCTTTTAATCAACTGTAGGTTATTTAAAATAAATTCCTGCAACTCAACAGAAAAAAAAATTTCTCTTCTATCTCTAGTAAAATTAATTGCCTCCTTTTACCATCTCTAGTAAAATTAATAAGCTTCACAGATATCCTCTGTAGATAAACTCCTTTAATTTCTTTCTTCCTAACATACAAAAACATTCCCAAATATGGTTTGATTTCCCCCAAAAAATGTAACAAAATGGTGGGAGGAGGGGTGGGTCTGATAACTTGAGAAATGCAGGACAGGTGTGATTAATGAAAGGTCCTCCCTCTTTTTTCCTCTCAGGGGAGTGTTTAAAGACACCAGCAAAGACAAATTCGACTACATTGCCTACATGGATGATATCGCTGCCTGCATAGGCACAAAGCCCAGCATCCCACTTCTGTTCCTCAAGGATCCCAGACTAGCTTGGGAGGTTTTCTTTGGACCATGTACTCCTTATCAGTACCGCCTCGTGGGCCCTGGAAAATGGGATGGAGCCAGAAATGCCATCCTGACCCAGTGGGACAGAACATTGAAACCTTTAAAAACTCGAATTGTCCCTGATTCCTCCAAGCCTGCCTCCATGTCACATTATTTAAAAGCCTGGGGGGCACCTGTCCTACTGGCCTCTTTTCTACTTATCTGTAAATCTTCACTTTTCTTGAAATTGGTGAGAGATAAACTACAGGACAGAATGTCCCCTTACCTAGTAAGTCTTTGGCGAGGATGAACCTGATTGTTACGAGGGTTGCACCAAGTCATGCTAATTCTATCTCCAAGTATCTTGTGCATCCCTCCTCTGCTCTCCATCATAACTGCTATAAGCCAAATTCAGGCCTAGTCATCTCTTCTCTGAATTATTGTATTGTCTTCTTCCTTGTTTTCAGTACTCTCTTTCTTGCCACCCTTTCCAATGCATTTTCTACTCTGCTACCTCAGTGATTATTCTAAAATAAATATCTTTGATATGGTTTAACTGTGTCCCCACCCAAATCTCATCTTGAATTGTAGCTCCCATAATTCCCACATGCTGTGGGAGGGAGGTAATTGAATCATGGGGGCAGGTCTTCTCCCATACTGTTCTCATGGTAGTGAATAAGTCTCACAATATCTGATGGTTTTATAAATGACAGTTCCCCTGCACAAGCTCTCTCGTGTCTACCATCATGTAAGACGTGTCTTTGCTCCTTCTTCACCTTCCACCATGATTGTGAGGCCTCCCCAGCCATGTAGAACTGTGAGTCTGTTAAACCTCCCTTCCCTTATAAATTACCCAGTCTTGGGTGTGTCTTTATTAGCAGCAATAGAACAGATTAATACAATATGGTTTATTACTCTAAAGTAAATATATGGTTTATAAATATATAGGAACCTCTGATTCCCATGAAGGTCTGAGTAGGAACAAAATGGCATTCAAATTAAGTTGAGAAAATTTTTTTTCTCTTAGAGACAGAGTCTTGCTCCATCACCCAAACTGAAACACAGTGATGCAAGCACAGATCACTGCAGCCTCGAACTCCTGGGCTCAAGCTATCCTCCCACCTCAGCCTTCTGAGTAGCTGGGACCATGCCTGGCTAATGTTTTTAAAGGTTTTTGTAGGGACGGTGTGTTACTATTTTTTTTCTTTCTTTAAAAAAAAAAATAGGGCCAGGGTCTCGCTATGTTGCCCAGGCTGGTTTCAAGCTCCTAAGCTCAAACAATCATTCTGCCTAAGCCTTCCAAAGTGCTAGGATTGGAGGCATGAGTTATCATGTCCAGCCTCACTATTTTTTTTAGATCTCAGATCTTAAACTCTTGGGTTCAAACAAACCTCCCTCCTCCACCTCCCAAGTTGCTTGGATTACAGACATGTGCCACCATGCCTGCCTGGAGATTTTAATATAGAGATTATTTTAAAAGATATGGGCAGAGTGCAGGAAGGTCATAGAAATAATGAAACACTCCCAGACTTGTAACAATCAGGTGCCTTTACTATCCATAGACCTAATGAGGCAAGAGAAGAAAGCAATTACTAAAGAGAAAACGCAAGCACTGTGTAGAGGGCCACCTAACAAGAGCAATGACCTTCAGCTGAGTGACAAAGGCAGGTGCACGATGACTACAAAAGTAGAGATCTGGGGAAATAAATTATCTAATCTTACTCTCTTCCCACTCTCTGATCCCTTGCTAGTGCTCCCCAAGGGCCAAACCCAAATGAAAGTCAGAAGGCAAGGTTGCCAACAGATTTTATCCACAGAGGTCAGGCTCCTAGGGCACAGAGCAGAGCAAAGATGATGGAGAGGATATATGGTAAGGCACACAAAAGGGATCCAGTTTAATCATGTCACCCTCCCATAAAAAATCCTTCATTTTCTATCTTGATTAGAGATAATAGTCCTTGGCTAGGCACGGTGGCTTATGCCTGTAATCCCAACACTTTGGAAAGCTGAGACAGGCAGATCACTTGAAGTCAGGAGTTCAAGACCAGGCTGGCCAACATGGTGAAACCTCATCTCTACTAAAAATACAAAAATCAGCCAGGCGTGGTGGTGTGTGACTATAATCTCAGCTACTTAGGAGGCTGAGGCAGGAGAATCACTTGAACCCAGGAGACAGAGGTTGCAGTGAGGTGAGATCATGCCACTGCACTCCAGCCTGGGTGACAGAATGAGAGTCTCTCAAAAAAAAAAAAAAAAAGAAGACATAATAGTCCCAAATTCCTTAGCATAACATAGAAGGCGCTTCATGATCTGAGTCCCTTTGCCCGGATCAGCAGAATGCCTGTTATTTCAAACCCTCCCATCCAACACTACCAAACTATGAACTTTCATAACTCCTCCCTTTGGCATCAGCTATTGCCTCTGCCAGGCACACAAATCTATACCGTGCCTGACTGGTGAGATCCTATTTATCTTTCAAGAGAGCTTAGTGCTCTCATTCTGTGCAGCCTTCCCTAAATCCCCAAAGCAGAAATGGTCACCCCTGTGTAGCAGCTGCACCTTGTGCATGTTCTGGTGCTGCTCTTTTCTTACTATAGTATCATTTTCTTTTTGTCTGTCACCTAACAAATAGTGAGTTCCTAAAAGGAATCGTATCATGTTCATCGGAAACACTGCCTGATATGAAGCATTGCTAGAACTATTTGATGAATCGACAGTGGCCTTGCCAGCTGGCACTCTTTGTTTTCCCTCTTCTACCTACATTCTTGTCTTCTGCCAACATGATAAATTACCTCAGCCTTGCAAACAAACAAGAACAGTCCGCCAACAGCTAATGTTGTAAGTAAAAGACAATCCAAGTGGCAATTAGAAGAAATAGAACTATATAGTCTAGTACTTGCACAGGAGCCAAGTACACTGGTTAAGAGCACTAACTTGAGAATGAGAACTCAACTTGTTAGCTATGAAGTCTTGGCCATGTGACTTAGCCTCTCTAAGCCTTAGTGTCCTCATCTGGAAAACAGTGGTCATAATAGGGCCTACCTTACTGTGAACATTAATGAGAAAATGCAGGGTGTCTAGTCCAAGGTAAGTTAACTATTAATAGCTGCAGAATCAGGGGATATTTTCTATTCTCTGAATTAAAGAAAGGACTTGAAACTACTGCCAAATCCCATTCCCTGTTGTGTAATTTGGAGGCATGGCCTTTGCACTCCCTGGATTCTCTGACAGCACTTTCCATTTAAGGATCGTTTTTGTTGTTGCTGCTGCTACTGATAAACGGACATGTTTAATGATATATTGGTCTTCACAGAGATGACTACAGACTTTTAATCTATAATCCAGTAGTATACAACCATGCATCACAGACTAATTAGCCAGATGTAAAATAAACTAGCTTCTTACCACAACTATCCTATAAACATTGCAACTATTCTCTCCAAAATGACCCTAATCTTACATGAAAACACCTACTGTGGGGAAACCAGAAACCTAGCTATGTGACCAAAACTAAAAATTAAAGGAAAAATTGCAATTCACTGGTGAAAGCAGAGGAAATTCAGTGCCCTTCACTGTGCTACTTTGATGTTACTTGTGTTCTTTTTGTCCCTCTTCTTCAGCCCATCCATGTTAGTTATCAGTAGATTTGAATAAGCCACCTGGAACTTATTCACTTCTTTGGAGCTCACCACATTGCTAATCTTCTTTTTCCCATCAGTAGTTCTTAATAGACACCTGTCTGAAGACTCAAAGCCCACAACAGAACCTTTCTTTAGAATGGGTTTGGTTCAACCTCAGTTCTCAAGGAACAAATGGTACCAAGAAAAATCCACTGCAAGTGAACCCATTTTAAATGAGACTCAAAACATCATAGTAAATAGTATGGAAAAAAATTAGGTTTGGTCAAAACTTCAACTTGAGAAATAAAACCAGAAATTATAAAAATAAGTTTGCTTTACTGTTTGTTTAACTGAGTTAGATTATAATTGGAACTATGTACAAATGGGAACTGCCTAATTGTCTGACAATTTATATTACAGCAAGATAAAATATTCTCCACTTTATACAACATTCTTTACTTCCCATTTGACTTTCAAAGCAAGATTATAAGATTGCCCTTTTTAAAAAAAATTCACAGTTTTCATTGATTTTGCCAAGTAACTCAAATTTTCATTCTTTTATATTTACATCACTCTCTTTTGAATTTCCTGTCTTGTCATTATGTTTGCCAATTCTCTCTATGTTATTCTTATATTTCTTACATGATTTAACTCTGCAAGATCTAGACTTGCCAATGGCTTAGCAGTTCTCCAGTATTACTTCATCAACTTCAACATTCTTTTTAGTTGCAGGTGATATGGTTTGGCTGTGTCCCCAGCCAAATCTCATCTTGAATTGTAACTCCCACAATTCCCACACATTGTGAGAGGAACCCGGTGGGAGGTGATTGAATTATGGGAGTGGAGCTTTCCCATGCTGTTCTCATGATGGTGAATGAGTCTCATGAGATCTGATGGTTTTAAAAACAAGGGTTTCCCAGCACAAGCTCTCTCTTTGCCCCCTGCCAGCCATGTAAGATGTGACTTGCTTCTCCTTGCCTTTGGCCATGATTGTGAGGCCTCCCCAGCCATGTGAGACTGTAAGTCCATTAAACCTCTTTCTTTTATAAATTGCACAGTCTCAGGTATGTCTACCAGCAGTGTGAAAATGGACTAATACAGCAGGATATGTAACTTCTCTTTGCCATTGATTTGCATTGTATGGTCTGCATTATCAGACAAGTATCAGAGACTGACCACAAACACATTTATGAAATACATTTGTGGGAATGATATCCAGAGTAGACTGTACTGTCAAACAGTCCTGTTGGATATGAGTTTGAGGAAAAGTAAACTTTTTTTTTGAAGATAGGGTCTCACTCTGTCACCCAGGCTAGAGTGCAGTGGCACACCCATACTGCTCACTGCAGCCTTGACCTCTTGGGCTCAAGCTGGGACAATAGGCATGCACCATCATGCCCAGATAATTTTTTCATTTTTTGTAGAAACAAGGTTTCACCATATTTCCCAGGCTGGTCTCAAACTCCTGAGGTCAAGTCATCTACCCACCTCAGCCTCCCAAAGTGCTAGGATTACAGGCATGAGCAACTGTACCTGGCCGAAAATAAACTTTTAAGTGGTCAGTTAATTTGTTCACTCAATAAAACTTATTGAGCACCTAATATGTTCCAAGCACTATTCTAGACCATGAGGAAATAGAAGCAAATAGAAAGAGATAAAATTCTTGACTTCATGAAATTTATAATCCAGTGTAAGAGGCAGAAAATGAACAATAAAATGTTTTATAGTGATCAGTCTTAAGAAGAAAAAGTAAGTTTAAGAGACAAAGCATGGTGGGGGTTAGATAGGATGCTCAGATAAGACTTCTCTGAAGAAATGACTCTTGAAATGTTCTTATTGGAACTTGCATAAAGTGAGGATGTGACCCACATGAATATTTCATAGAAGGATATTGTTTCTGAAAGACACATCAGTAAGTAGGCCTGAGTCAGGGATGTAAGAACAGTGCTTCCAATCTTGTTCACATTGTGACACATAGAAGATTATGGTAATGGACCAAGCACAGTGACTCATGTCTGTAATCCCAACACTTTGGGAGGCCAAGATGGAGGGATCACTTGAGCTCAGGCATTCAAGACCAATAGGCAACATTGCAAAATCCCATCTCAAAAAAAAAAAAGAAGAAGATTATGATAACGAAAGAAGACATATGAATAGCCAATAAGCATATGAAAAAATGCTCAACATCACTGATCATTGGAGAAATGCAAATGAAAACTACAGTGAGATATCATCTTATAGCAGCCAGAATAGCTATTATTAAAAAGTCAAAAAATAACAGATGGTGAGAACATGGAGAAAAGGGGCCACTTATAGACTGTTGGTGAGAATGTAAATTAGCAGTACAACCTCTATGTAAAACAGTATGGGCTGGGCATGATGGCTCACGCCTGTAATCCCAGCACTTTGGGAGGCTGAGGTGGGTGGATCACCTGAGGTCGAGAGTTCAAGACCAACCTGACCAACATGGAGAAACCCCATCTCTACTAAAAGTAGAAAATTAGCCAGGTGTGGTGGTGCATGCTTGTAATCCCAGCTGCTTCGGGGGCTGAGGCAGGAGAATCACTTGAACCTCGGAGGTGGAGGCTGCAATGAGCCAAGGTCATGCCATTGCACTCTAGCCTGGGCAACAAGAGTGAAACTCTATGGCAAAAAATAAATAAATAAAGCTGTATGGAGATTTCACAAAGAACTAAAAATAGAACTACCATTTGATCCAGCAATCCCACTACTGGGTATATACCTACAGGAAAAGAAATTATTATGTCAATGATTTCTGCACTTGTATGTTTATTGCAGCACTATTCACCAACCTAAGGGTCCATAAATGGATAACTGGATAAGGAAAATGTAGTACATATATATGTGGGTGTGTACGTATGTGTGTGTGTGTCTATATATGTGTATGTGTGTGTATATAGATACACATATCATGGAATACTATTCAGCCATAAAAAAATAACATCACATCTTTTGAAGCAACATGGATGGAACTGGAGGCCATTATCTTTTTTTTTCCCACATGTTCTAATGGAGGCCATTGTCTTAAGTGAAACAACTCAGAAACAGAAAGTCAAATACTGCATGTTCTCACTTATAAGTGGGAACTAAATAATGTGTACATATGTGTATTACTCCATTCTCACCCTGCAATAAAGAACTGCCTGAGACTGGGTAATTTATAAAGGAAAGAGGTTTAATTGACTCACAGTTCCACATGGTTGGGGAGGCCTCAGGAAACTTTAAGTCATGACAACAAACACATCCTTCTTCATATGGTGGCAGGAGAGAGAAGAATGAGAGCTGAGCGAAGGGGGAAGCCCCTTATAAAACCATCAGATCTTGTGAGAACTTACTCACTACTATGAGAATAAGATGGGGGCAACCGCTTCCATGATTCAATTATCTCCCATTGAGTCCCTCCCACTACCTGTGGGGATTTGGGGAACTACAAGATGAGATTTGGGTGGGGACACAGCCAAACCATATCAACATGGATATAAAATGTGGAATGATAGACACTGGAGACTTAGAAGGGTGAGGAGTGTAGAAGGGAGGGAGGGTGATGAGAAATTACTTAATAGGTACAGTGTACCTCATTTGAGTGATGTCTACACTAAAAGCCCAAGACTTCACCACTAACAATATATGCATGCAACAAAATTACACTTGTATGCCTTAAATTTATACAAATAAAAAAGGAAAAATGATGATAATGTTTGTATTTCACACTGGGATAAGCTAGAAGGATTGTGGTTATCTGTGTGAGCACAGGAAAAAAATGATCTTTTTATATATTAAAATAAAATTATTTAAGCAAAATATAAATATAAAATTTTAGGAAGAATATTAAATACAGAATGTATAATATACTTCCAAATAAATATTCACAGTTTTTAATTAATACGAGCTCATTTCTGAAAACATAATTTTTTCTATCATATTTTACACTTGAAATTATATACGTAATTCTTAATTAAGATTTTTTTAAAGATGAGCACTTCACATTCGGCAAGTTGGCATGAAAATAATGTAAAACCATTTCATAGTTATTCAAAAATAATCAGAGCACTTGAAATATTTCAATCCAAGTGTGTTTTTTTTCCTTGTCTCTCATTGACAAATGTAACATTTAACGTTTTTTGTGTTATAAGAATTGATTCAAATCTAAACTTTTTTAAAACAAGTAATTTAGAATGAGACAAAGTTTAGCCATGAACATTGGCTTGCACCTGTAATCCCAATGCTTTGGGAGGTTAAAGTGGGAGGATTGCTTGAGGCCAGGAGTTCAAGACCAGTTTGATCAACATAGCAAGACTCTAGCTCTTCAAAAAAACTAAAAAATTAGCCATGGGTGGTAGCATCTGCCTGTAGTCCCAGGTACTCAGGAGGCTGAGGCAGGAGGATCCCTTGAGCTCAGGAGTTCAAGGTCACAGTGAGCTATGATTGCATGACTGCACTCCAGCTTGGGAAATCAGTGAGATTGTGTCTCAAAAACTAAAAATGAAAATAAATAAGACAAAGTTCTAATTAGTAGAAGGAGCTAACTTACAGCATTCACGCTGCAGGTAGCTTGAATGCATTAAAAGTGCACCTTGGCCACAGATACCCAGAATTAACTACTATATGTGAAGATAGAAATTCCAAGCCACTGTTTTTACAGGACCAACAGGTTCACATATCTGCTGTGCAGTAACAGACTAGTACATCAAGACAGGAAGGTTTGCAATGGAGAAAGAGTTTAATGATCACAGGTGGCTGAGTGAGGAGACAGGAAACGGCTAGAAAATTAGGATCATTGACTGGTTAGGGAAAGGGGGTGAAATCATCAGGATGTAGAAACTGCATATGTTGGTGAGTCAGCTCTTCTTGGAGTCCTTCAGACAAGTTAACATCAATAGTTTTATTTTTGTTTGTCTTGTTTTGTCTATTTTTTATTAAGTTTTTTGTAGAAACAGAGTCTCACTATGTTGCTCAGGCTGGCCTCAAACTCCTGGGCTCAAGTGATCCTCCCACTTCTGCCTCCCAAAGTGCTGGATAAAGAAAATGTGGAGGCCAGGCACCATGGCTTAGGCCAGTCATCCCAGCACTTTAGGAGGCTGAGGCAGGAGGATTGCTTGAGCTCAGGAGTTCAAGACAAGCCTGGGCAACATGGCAAGACCGCATCTCTACAAAAAATATAAAAATTGACCAGGCATGTTGGTGGATGCCTGTGGTACCAGCTACTTGGGGGACTGAGGTTGGAGGATTGTTTGAGCCCAGGGAGTAGAGGCTGCAGTGAGTCATGATTGCACCACTGCACTCCAGCCTGGGTGACAGAGCGAGACCCTGTCCCTCGAACCCCAAAAAGAAAATGTTATCTATCTATCTATATATATATAATACACACAAACACACACACACACACACACACTCACACACCATGGACTACTACTCACAATTGCCAACATTAGGCTGGCCATGGTGGGATTACAGGTATAAGCCACCATGGCCAGCCTTATGTCAGTAGTTTTATCAGCACGCAGGACACAAAAGAACATCTCAAATGGAAAACTTAACATTTCAGAGTGTTCAAGTTGTTGTCTATGGAACAGTTAAGGGGAACTATCATCTTGTGACAGGTCTACATGATTCTAGGGCAACAGACAATTATGAGGAAGTAGGTAAGAGATCAAGCTGACCTAATGATTAATGCTAAATATGCTGCAAGCTTGGTTTACTTTTGCTTCTTCCCTGATTAATTTTACAAAATGTATAGGGACAATTTTACAGACTGAAGTTGCACCTACCAGGAAGCCCTACCTACTCTCTGCCACCTCCAACACCCTGCCCACCATCACCACCTTAGGCACCTATCATAGCAACTTCACCAACAAGTCCACAACCCCTGTCCACAGTGGGGAATGGCATGCTCTGTAAGTCCTGCTAAAGTAGATGCCTAGGTGGTTCAGCACCTTTTTGACAAAGCTCAAAGCAACCCAGGGAAGTATCAGATGCAGGACTCACACATCACCCTGCCGCCAAAAGTGGACGTTGTAGAGCATACTGTCCGAAATGCCACTCTAGGTCCCAGATTCCTGCCCAGGCACTCTGCCCATGGTCATGCCCTGCCAATCTGAGGGCTAAGGGGATCAATTTCTCCAGCACCGTGGGTAGGAAGCTCTGTGTTAGAAGACCTATAAGAAGAAAATGTGACAGAATAGAAGGAGGAGTGCTGTATTAGTCCATGTTCAGACTGGTAATAAAGACATATCAGAGACTGGGTAATTTAGAAAAAAAAGAAGTTTAATGGACTCACAGTTCCACATGGCTGGGGAGGCCTCACAATCATGGCAGAAGGCGAATGAGGACCAAAGTCACATCTTACATTGTGGTAGACAAAGAGGGCATGTGCAGGGGAACTCCCCTTTATAAAACCATCAGATCTCGTGAGACTTATTCACTATCACAAGAACAGCATGAGAAAGACCCACCCCCATGATTCAATTACCTCCCACCGGTCCCACCCACAACACATGAGAATTATGGGAGCTATAACTTAAGATGAGATTTGAGTGGGGACACAGCCAAATCATATCAAGGGCAAAAGAGTAAAAGGAAATAAATAAAAATAGAAAAGCACTGAATATTTTTGTATTATGATGAGTTCCTTTTCCTACACAGAATTATAACTTTAGAGATTCAGATAATAAATCCCCAGATAAAGAAGTCTCTTTGTTATTTTCTACATCTCTTTTAGGTTATGCACTCTTCAAAGGCAGGAGTAGAAAGCAGCCTGACTAAAGCCAGCTCAGTAAAGCAGTTAATTGAATTAAGTTTCTCCCAAGTCAACAAGGCTTCTAAAACTTTTCCATCTGGGCCCAGTGGCTCATGCCTGTAATCCTAGCTACTGGGGAGACTGAGGTGGGAGGATCACCTAAGTCCAGGAGTTCCTTGGCTGCAATGTGCAATGATGGCATCACCACACCCCAACCTGGCAGAGATGGGGCAAGGCTAGTTTAAAAAAAAAAAAAAAAGAAAGTCTTCCAGATCAATTTTCAGTGGATTCTGGGAACAGTCTAATGCCTCCTGCTATGGAACAGGTCTTTCGGGCCTTCAGCAGTTCCAATGCCTGTACCTCTGGAAACAAATAATGAGTCATCAATTCTCCTCTGATAGGAAAGAAGAGAGGTCAACAGTCAATGTTTATTGAAGGTAATATCCTTACATTCCAAAACTTCTAACCTATCGGGTAGAGAATAAGATGAAGCTGTTACTTTTCCAAACAGCATCCAACATAGTTGATCCTCCCACTTCCTACCCCCCTACACACTCAATATTGTCTGTAGTTAGAGAGTTGGAGTGGTCCAGACGGTCTCTGCAACTCTCTGTGAAATGTACCTTTCTCTCTGTCTGCATCTTGTATGTTCCCAGATACACTTCTTCCCCACTCCTCATGCATCCTTCCCAAGAAAGGAACCCAATTAACGTAGTCCTGAGCCTCTCCCCATCCCTTTACTTACACTGCTTCTGTGTCTGGGCTTGTGCAGTGATTTTTCTGACTGGTAAATTTGAGGAGAATAATGCTCCCCACCAACTCTACACTCTTTCTGGTGGAGTGAGCCTGCCCACACAGAGCACACTCCCAGCTCTGCTCCAGGCACAGGATGAGGAATTTCCTAATTCTGAGGCTTAGTTAGTAAGCCATACATTCCAGCTTCATCTTTATCAGTCATGAAATGAATATTTTTGACTCAATCTTTACTGTTTGTTTTATCTTACAAATTATCTAGAATCCATGCAAGGAAGATAGGTGTTATTCAGGGAACAAGGACTCTCAAAGACTCCATTATATACTAACAATATATCACTTAATTGTACCTCTAATTCCCACTTCCTAGCTTTTCCATTAAAATCATAATTCTTTACAAGTACATCATCAACATGCCCAATAAAAACTCCCTTACTATTGCATTCCCTCCCTTTTATTTGTTGGCTTGCTACTTTATCAGCTTCCTACCTCGAAGTGGTGTCAACTTCCATTAGCAAACAACTTCACTCATTCTTCCTATACTGTGTCTATGTTGGAAGCAGAGATGAATTGGCAGTAAAGGTTGACAGAAGACTATATGGTTTTACCCTAATCCAAGCTCCTCTCATGCAGATGACTGCAAACAGGTCTTCCCACTTCTAGTCTTGCCATCATATCAAATTACATCCATACTTAAAACCTTCCCATTGCACTTCCAATAAAATCCAAGTTCATTATCATGTCCTACAAAGTTCTGCTTCATTTGGCCCTGTCTCATGCCAGTTTCCCCTTCAGTTTCTACTCTTCTTCACCTATATTAGCTATCCTTTAATTCATTTTACATGTCATAGTTCCTTTTCATCCTTCAGGGCTCAGTTTAAAAGTCTCCTCCTTAGAAGGGTCTTCTTTGATTATCTATTTTAAACAGGAACTTTCCCCATCCCTTTACCCTACCTTTGTTTGTGAACAATCATTTCATGTATTGGTTTCCTTCATAGTACTTGGCATTATTTGAAATTATCTGTGTGTTCCTTTATTATTTACTCTGTCCCCCAACTTAACGGTCAGCACTATAAGAACTTGTCTTATTTATTTACTAAAGGAAGAAGCAGATAAACAAATGAATGAATAATGCATACTTTTTTTTTTGACACAGTTTCACTCTGTCGTCCAGGCTGGAATGCAGTGGTGCGATCTCAGCTCACTGCAACCTTCGCTTCCTGGGTTCAAGTGATTCTCATGCCTCAGCCTCCTGAGTAGCTGAGATCATAGGCACGCACCCCCAGGCCCGGCTAATTCTTTGTATTTTTAGTAGAGGTGTGGTTTCGCTATATTGGCCAGGCTGGTCTCGAACTCCTGACCTCAGGTGATCCGCCTGCCTCAGCCTCCCAAAGTGCTGGGATTATAAGCATGAGGTCACCGCGCCTGGCCTGAATAATATATACTTTTTAAAGCAAAGACATGACTTAGAGGTTCTACATAACTTCTGCAATTAAGATTTTTACTGTAATTCAGAATTCTTAAAATATGTATGTGTTCTAAAGAAGCACTTTAAAAGGTTTTTCCTGGAGTAGCATGGTGTCATTCTACATTTTCCTCTTTATTTGGCCTCCTGGTGCTCTGACAAATTACTAGTATATAACTGACTCTCTAATGAGTATAGATCCTTTTGTGGAGCCCGTAATGGTTATAAAATTGTCCCAATGTGTGCTGGTCACTGCCTTAGCTTAGTGGAATTCTTTGTGGAACACTGCTCTGCACAGATAACAGAGACATCAGTAACCGATTGGCCAAAGTCATGAATTCCACCAAAACATGTTTAATGTGTAAGGCTGGGGTAGAAAATACCATTTTCTTTACTAATACAGAAACTGTACAAAAATACTAGTGAATGATAAATCTCTTACGTGAATTACTCAAGATACATATCGCTTTTTTCTAATATCACCAATATTTAAATCTAAGACAAGTTTCTATATCTTAGTTTCTGTATAACTCTGCTTAAAGTCTTTATATTCCTCTAAAGTAATCTGCTTCTCACTATAAAGTGTTTCTTTTTCTTTTTCTTTTTCTTTGAGACATGGTCTCACTCTGTCACCCAGGCTAGAGTGTAGTGGTGTGATCTTGTCTCACCACAACCTCCACCTCCTCAGATCAAGCAATCCGCCCACCTAAGCCTCCCAAAGTGTTGGGATTACAGGCATGAGCCACCATGCCAGGCCCATAAAGTGTTTCGCAACTGTACACGATTATATTCAAATAATTATATATTGAAATTATTTGAAGTATTATATTCAAATAATTTATACTTATAAATATATCTTGTTTGGCTGATCTTAGGAGTCTATAACTGTCATTTTCACTCCTTTATTCCATCCTGGCCCATCTAGGTTTTCTGATCTATTTATTTCCAGGTGCAACTGGGTAGTCTTCCTCAGGATTAGAATATCTTTCCCCTTTGACTTAGTCCAGTTGATCAAAACTATGAAGTTAGTAAAGAAAACTTCTTAAACTCTTCTTATGATCAAACTGCCCACAGAAATATGTCACACTTTACTATTAGCACTTATGCTGTTACTGTCTGTCCCTGCATAACCAGGGATAAGAACAGCCTTCTTTGCTTTGTTCTCTTAACTGATCTAGTTTTCTCTCCAATTGCTCTTCGTGTGTGTGTGTGTGTGTGCGTGTGTGAGAGAGAGAGAGAGAGAGAGAGAGAGAGAGAGACATCCTTCCACATTTTCTGTCTTAACTAAATCAGTAATGGCTGATACTAAATTGTTGCAGTTTTCTCTCTCTTCCAGTTTTAGAGCCTCATTTTCAATGCATATAACCTCACTTACCTATAGCAAGTTCTGTAACCATCTGATAAATGTGCTTCATGAATTTCCATATGTTTATCAAGCTCTTTAGGGAGTGTGGTCCCAAGTTATTTGTTCTAAGAAAATTCCTATGACTGGCCGGGCATGGTGGCTCATGGTTGTAATCCCATCACTTTGGGAGGCCAAGGTGGGCAGATCACTTGAGATCAGAAGTTTGAGACCAGCCTGGCCAACATGGCAAAACCCTGTCTCTACTAGAAATAAAAAAATTTGCCAGGCATGGTGGCACATGCCTGGAATCCCAGCTACTGAGGAGGCTGAGGCAGGAGAATCACTTGAACCTGGCAGGCAGAGGTTGCAGTGAGCCCAGATTGCACCACTGCACCCCAGCCTAGGCAAAATGCCCCTTCTCACAAAAAAAAAGAAAGAAAAAAAGAAAATTCCTGTGCTTGCTTTAGCACCATATGCTGCCTCTCGCCACTGATTGGGGATCACTGAGAAGGAAGAAAAACATGAGTTTATGTTCACTGATATGCTCACTGAGCATTTTCAATCCCTGGTTCCCTCTAAAATTCTTTCTTGATTAATCATGTAGGCCTGGGTCAGACAGGCCTCTCCCCATCTCCCCATCCTTGCTTTTCCCAGCTTATAAGTAGGTTCACTACTCTACCATTCCTCCTCCTGCAGGCTTCCTCTCCCCCTCAACTTTCTGAGTCAATGCTGACTGAGGTGGAAAGCACACAGCAGTGTAACTTCAAATACGGCCCATGAACTACCTTCATCAAAACTACCTGGGTGGGTAGTTTCAAACGCAGAGTCTTGAACTTCTGGCCTGTCTATCCTGAAAACTGTCTATTTGAACAGATTTTCCAAATGATACATATAGTTCTTATCATGTACCAGACATTGTTCTAAGCACTTTTATATCACTAATTTAATACAACAACCTGCGAGGTAAGGATGATTATTATCCTCATTTTACAGATGAGGAAATTGAGGAAAATAAGTTATATAATTTGCCCAAGGTCATAGCTATGATAGGATGGAACCAGGATTAAAACTGGGGCAGGTCTTCCTTCTGGAGGCCCCACACTTAACCACATATTACACTGCTGCACCCACCTAAAGTTAGAGCATCGCAGACATTACAGATTAGAATGGAGGTTACCTGCACACACTTCTCGAGAAAAACAACAAAGAACATGAAAATAAGGTCATGAATGTAATTCTGAAGAATTTTTTTTTTTAAAGAAAAGGTCACACAGTCCTTCCAAGGATTGTTTTATTTTTTAGGAAGAAGTTACCATTTTCTAACTTTTCTATTTACTATTAACTAGGGACTTTAACTTTGTGAAGTTATATCGGCTTGTAGATTTATGTCCGATAAAGATGCAAATGGGCCAGGTGCTGTGGTTCATGTCTGTAATCCTAACACTTTAGGAGGCCAAGGCAGGAGGATTGCTTGAGCCCAGGAGTTTGAGACCAGCCTGGGCAATATAGTGAGACTCCATCTCTACAGAAAATTTAAAAATTGGTAGAGTGAGGTGGTGCATGTCTGTGGTCCCAGCTACCGGAGGGCTAAAATGGGAGGATCACTTGAGCCCAGGAAGTTGAGGCTGCAGTGAGCTGTAATCATGACACTGCACTCTGGTCTAGGCAACAGAGCTATGCCCTGTCCCAACAACAACAACAAAAAAGATGCAAATGAAATCTCTCCAGTAAAAGACATCATTCCAAAGGTTACAGTTTACTGCCGGGTAAGACATTAGTCAGCTTTGTTTCTAACTTAGAAAATTTATTCTAACATTTGTTTATTTAATTCTCTATAAATACCCTTAAAACCAGCTTTACCGTCGTACTTTTCCCCTGACTAATAAAATTATTAAATCTTTGACATGTGCTCATTCTATGTTTGCAAAAACAGTTATGATTTTAGCTTCTGAAAATTACACTTTTACATTCCAGACATGGGTAAACCACTTACAAGAATTCTTCTGACATAGTATTTTTCACAGTCAATTAAGTCTGGGGAGAAGTGCTTACTTGGTGCCAACTACTGCTCCAAAGTAACTGGCAGCATGATGCCAATGAAAGGGCATGGACTGAAGCTAAATGGGCCTATTTTCTTTTTCTTTTTTTTTTTTTTAGACAGGGTCATGCTCTGTCTCCCAGGTTGGGGAAGTTCTCCTGGATAATATCCTGGAGAGTGTTTTCTAACTTGATTCCATTCTCCCTGTTACTTCAGACTTTCTTCACAGAATTAGAAAAAAGCACTTTAAATTTCATAGGGAACCAAAAAAGAGCCCATATAGTCAAGACAATCCTAAGCAAAAAAGAACACAGCTGAAGGCATCTTGCTACCTGACTTCAAACTATGTTGCAAGGCTACAGTAACCAAAACAGCATGGTACTGGTACCAAAACAGACATATAGACCAATGGAACAGAACAGAGGCCTCAGAAATAATGCCACACATCTACAACCATCTGATCTTTGACAAACCTGACAAAAACAAGCAATGGGGAAAGGATTCCTTATTTAACAAATGGTGTTGGGAAAACTGGCTAGCCATATGCAGAAAACTGAAACAGGACCCCTTCCTTACACCTTATACAAAAATTAACTCAAGATGGATTAAAGACTTAAATGTAAGACCTAAAACCATTAAAACCCTAGAAGAAGCTGAGTATGGTGGCTCGCACCTGTAATCCCAGCACTTTGGGAGGCTGAGGTGGGCAGATCACGAGGTCAGGAGATCAAGACCTTCCTGGCTAACAAGGCAAAACCCTGTCTCTACCAAAAATACAAAAAATTAGCTGGGTGTGGTGGCAGGCACCTATAGTCCCAGTTTCTCAGGAGGCTGAGGTAGGAGAATGGCGTGAACCCGGGAGGCAGAGCTTGCAGTGAGCTGAGACCATGCCACTGCACTCCAGCCTGGGTGACTGAGCGAGACTCCATCTCAAAAAAAAAAAAAAAAAATCCTAGAAGAAAACCCAGGCAATACCATTCAGGACATAGGCACAGGCAGACTTCATGACTAAAACACCAAAAGCAATGGCAACAGAAGCCAAAATTGACAAATGGGACCTAATTAAACTAAAGAGTTTCTGCACAGCAAAAGAAATATCATGAGAATGAACAGGCAACCTACAGAATGGGAGAAAATTTTTGCACTCTATCCATCTGACAAAGGGCTAATATCCAGACTCTACAAAGAACTTAAACAAATTTACAAGAAAAAAACAACCCCATCGAATAGTGGGCAAAGGATATGAACAGATACTTCTCAAAAGAAGGCATTTATGTGGCCAACAAACATATTAAAAAAATGCTCATCATCACTGGCCATCAGAGAAATGCAAATCAAAACCACAATGAGATACCATCTCACACCAGTTAGAATGGTGATCATTGAAAAGTCAGGAAACAACAGGTGCTGGAGAGGATGTGGAGAAATGGAAACACTTTTACACTGTTGGTGGGACTGTAAACTACTTCAAACCTTGTGGAAAATAGTGTGGCAATTCCTAAAGGATCTAGAACTAGAAATACCATTTGACCCAGCCATCCCATTACTGGGTATATACCCAAAGGATTATAAATCATTCTACTATAAAGACACATGCACACATATGTTTATTGCCACACTGTTCACAATAACAAAGACTTGGAAGCAACCCAAATGTCCATCAATGATAGACTGGATAAAGAAAATGTGGCACATATACACCATGGAATACTATGCAGTCATATAAAATGATGAGTTCCTGTCCTTTGCAGGGACACGGATGAAGCTGGAAACCATCATTCCCAGGAAGCTAACACAGGAACAGAAAACCAAACACCACATATTCTCATTCATAAGTAAGAGTTGAACAATGAGAACACATGAACACAAGGAAGGGAACATCACACACTGGAGTCTGTCAGGGGGTCAGGGGGGTTTAGGGAGAGATTGCATTAGGAGAAATACCTAATGTAGATGATGGGTTGATGGATGCAGCAAACCACCATAGCACGTGTATACCTATGTAACAAACCTACATGTTCTGCACACGTATCCCAGAACTTAAAGTATAATAAATAAAAAATACATATATGTAGATACATGTATATATATACATACATAAAAATAATACATATGTTAAAGGCATTTTATCTTCTGTAAATTATAGAATTTTTATATTTAAACATAAAATTATAATTCATATGAAATAATGCAATATTAGGAAGCATTTTGAGGCAAACCATGTTTCACAGGATTGTTCAAGGAAATTTAAAATAAACTAGTTGTAATAGTCTCTTGCACAATGTTAAAATGTGTTCAAAGGTCAGCATTATAGTTAGATACTTCTGTTACGCAATTTCTGGAAATTTATCTCCTCAAAAGGAAGTCCTTCAAGAGAAGGGGGAAATCTCTTTTTTTTTTTCTTTTTGAGACAGAGTCTCTCTCTATCACCCAGGCTGGAGTGCAGTGGTGTGATCCTGGCTCACTGCAACCACCACCTCCCGAGGTCAAGCGATTCTCATGCCTCAGCCTCCAGAGTAGCTGGGATTGCAGGTGTGTGCCACCACACCTTGCTAATTTTTGTATTTTTTAGTAGGGATGGAGTTTTGCCATGATGGCCAGGCTGGGGTTGAACTCCTGGCCTCAAGTGATCTGCCTGAATCGGCCTCCCAAAGTTCTGAGATTATAGGCATGTGCCACAGCGCCCAGTCTGGGAAATCATTTTTTTTAAAAAAGACTGAGCTTCATATATTGTACTTTCTACTTTAATAATAATACATATGATAACTTAAGAGGCAATAAATGAAGCTCAAAAGCATTTCTTTTCCCTTTCTTGGCCCACCCATATGCATACATGTTCTAACACATTCACCTCTATGAATTGGGCTTACTCTAAGTGTTCAAGCCAACTTGTGAATCTCTATGGGAATAGTAATCACAGTGCTTACCATTTACCCTGCAGGAGAGAACCAGAACTATACCCCCTCTACACATGCATACAGTTCATTTGAACTCATTTTACTTGTACCAAGCAATCTAGCCTCCCTTGACCACTCTCAATTAATTTTCAGGTACCTGTGAGCAACAGTTCAAAAGGTCAGATGTAGTGATCCCTGACCGTGGCAAATGCAGTAATAGACAAAAGCAGACAAGAGGAACAACGAAAAGAGAAGAGAGAGAGAGGCAGACACTCCAAGCAGAACAGTAGAGGCCCTTAGGTCATGTGGAAGAATTAAAACAGTTTCAATAGTCCTTGGAAACACCATCAACTTGAAAGACAGAAAACCAAACAACCACAATAGCACAGCATTCTGGGGCATCTAACACAGGACATCTGAGCCTCTCAAGCAGTGGTCTGGGCGTGAAACAATGCATCATTGCATAGATCTGTCATCAAGGAATTTTAGCTGAACTAAATAATCTTTTTTTGAGAATAAATTTGATTTCTGAAAGCAGTTAAAAATCACTTACTCTGGCCAGGCATGGTGGCTCACACCTGTGATCCCAACACTTTGGGATGCCAACATAGGAGGATCACTTGAGGCCAGGAGTTTGAGACCAGCCTGAG
The DNA here is from genome assembly GCF_006542625.1 of Nomascus leucogenys. Classification (NCBI taxonomy): domain Eukaryota; kingdom Metazoa; phylum Chordata; class Mammalia; order Primates; family Hylobatidae; genus Nomascus; species Nomascus leucogenys. The sequence continues at coordinate 30,414,638 of NC_044392.1, read as the reverse complement.
CAACATAGCAAGACCCCGTCCCTACAAAAAAAAAATTGTTTTTAATTAGCCAGGCACAGTGGTGTGTAGCTGTAGTTCTAGCTACTTGGGAGGCTGAGGCAGAGGATCACTTGTCAGAGTTGGAAACTACAGTGAGTCAAGATCACACCCCTGCACTCCAGCTTAGGAAACAGAGTGAGACACAATCACACACACACACGCACACACACACTTAGCTGCAGTAAGCAACTAGAAAAAATTAAAAATTACAAAAATTTGAAATCACTTAGACACCAATTTGCATGATTAAGCTATGAAGACAAACTGAGAAATGTTATTTCAATTAATAATAAAAGCTTTTGTGGGAATGTTTTATGGGACATAAAACAAACAAAACACAAATAAATAAATGCAAGCTTTGCTTCAGCTCAGGAGTTCAAGACCAGCTTGGGCAACATGGCAAAATCCTGTCTCTATAAAAAACACAAAACTTAGCTGGGTGTGGTGGCTCGTACCTATAGTTCCAGCTACTCAGGAAGCTGAGGTAGGAGGATGGCTTGGGCCCAGGAGGCAGAGGTTGCAGTGAGCTAAGATCAAGCCACTGCACTTCAGCCTGGACGATAGAGCCAGATACTGTCTCAAAAAAAACAAATTAAAAAACTAAAAATAAAAGCTGACATAATGAAACTGGTTTACTTTCATGATTCCAAACAAGGAATTCTAAAAATGACTGGAGAAAGGACACTTGGTTAAATTAGACTGTCCACCAATTCATTTTAAATTATTTTCTAGGGTGTTCAATAAAAAGCAATCTTATTAAAACTTCTGGTTGAACATGGCAGGTGGAACACAGGTAATTATTTTTATTTCATTTCTTTGGAACCCCATCAAAACAAAAAAAATGAGAGACAATAGCAGATAAGCAATGTCATCACATTTTCAGTAGACGGAAAGCAGATGGAAGTGTACTAACAAAGTGGAGAAAGTTTACAACCTGAATTATAATAGAGATAAATACCATAAAAATTCACAGAACCTTGGAAAAGCTCAGGATTTAATAGCATCCAGCACACCAAAGGGAAAGGATGGAACAAGTGGACAAAGCCAGATGGGCTCTAAATTTAGAGTATTTTTTCTGGTTTTATTTTTGTTTTGTTTTGACATATGGATCTTGCTCTTTTGCAGTGGCTGGTCTTGAAATCCTGGCCTCATGGAATTCTCCTGCCTCAGTCTCCCAAGTAGCTGGTATTACAGGTGTGCACCACCATATCCAGCTTAAAGTCTCTACTCTGAATGAGCTCCAGATTGCTTTCCCCTGCCTGCACCCACCAACAGCTGGGCAGCTGGGCAGAAGAGTGGTCTTTTTTCCCTGGAAGATCTGAATGGCTCCAGAGAAAAATTCCTGGTACTAACTCCCAGCAAAAAAGTTAGGCTCTCAGCCTGATTACCTCACGATAAATCCTACTACTTAAAAAGTCCTCCACAAACATATAGAGCTGCAAATCAATAGTTTGGAGCTGTGCTGTAAAATATGAGCAGAAGGTAAAAGGTCAACAGACATTTAAGGAAATCATCTAATACAGAAGGCGAGATGAAAACAAACACACAAAAAAGAACTTGGAGAAAATAAAAATAATGCACAAGCTGCCAGGTGCAGTGGCTCACGCCTGTAATCCCAACACTTTGGGAGGCCGAGGCAGGCGGATCACAAGGTCAGGAGTTCAAGATCTGCTTGGCCAACATGGTGAAACCCCATCTCTACTAAAAATACTCACACACAAAAATTAGCCACATGTGGTGGTGCATGCCTGTAATCCTAGCTACTAGGGAGGCTGAGGCAGGAGAATTGCTTGAACCTGGGAGGTGGAGGTTGCAGTGAGCCAAGACTGCACCACTGCCCTCCAGCCTGGGTGACAGAGCACGACTCCATCTCAAAAAGTAAATAAATAAAATAAAAATTACAATAATGTACAAGTTAACATCAAAAGAACTGTAATCCATGTCCTCTGAGAGACAAAAGGTAGTATTCCATCCAAAAAACAAGAACAGAATACTATTGTAAAAAGAAAAATAGAACAAGAAAGAGCTTGCAGAAATTAAAAATAGGAATGAAAGTTCAGATAAAGATGAAGTGGAACAAAAGGTAAAATGGTGAGCAATTAAAAAAACTAAGAAAATTATAATATCTGTCTAGAAGTTTGAACATTTGAATAACAGGACTTTCAGAAGAAGCCAGAAAGCAAAATAAAATTATCAAAGAAATAGTGGGCAAAGGATATGAACAGACACTTCTCAAAAGACATTTATGCAGCCAACAGACACATGAAAAAATGATCATCACCACTGGCCATCACAGAAATGCAAATCAAAACCACAATGAGATACCATCTCACACTAGTTAGAATGGCGATCATTAAAAAGTAAGGAAACAATAGGTGCTGGAGAGGATGTGGAGAAATAGGAACACTTTTACACTGTTGGTGGGACTGTAAACTAGTTCAACCATTGTGCAAGACAGTGTGGCGATTCCTCAGGGATCCAGAACTAGAAATACCATTTGACCCAGCCATCCCATTACTGGGTATATACCCAAAGGATTATAAATCATGCTGCTATAAAGACACATGCGTGCATACGTTTATTGCAGCACTATTCACAATAACAAAGACTTGGAACCAACCCAAATGTCCAACAATGATAGACTGGATTAAGAACATGTGGCACATATATACCATGGAATACTATGCACCCATAAAAAATGATGAGTTCATGTCCTTTGTAGCAACATGGATGAAGCTGGAAACCATCATTCTGAGCAAACTATCACAAGGACACAAAACCAAACGCCACATGTTCTCACTCAGAGGTGGGAATTGAACAATGAGAACACTTGGGCACAGGGTGGGGAACATCACACACTGACTTTTAAAAGTCAGCATTGGAGACAGAAGTTATGAGCTCGTACCTGTAATCCCAGCACTTTGGCAGGCCAGGCAGGTGGATTACCTGAGGTCAGGAGTTCAAGACCAGCCTGGCCAACATGGTGAAACCCTGTCTCTACTAAAAATACAATTAGCCGGGTGTGGTGGTGGGCACCTGTAATCCCAGCTACTCAGGAGGCTGAGGCAGGAGAATCGCTTGAACCTGGGAGGTGGCAGTTGGAGTGAGCCAAGATCTGGCCACCGCACTCCAGACTGAGCCTGGAGTCTCAGTGAGACTCTATCTTGAAAAATATATATAAAAATTGTAAGCCACACATTCCTACCAACTCTAATAGAAAAGGATATTATGTATAAATCTGAAACTCAGTCATCTTGCTTACTCTCATCCCTGGAACTGCATCCAAGTGGAGATGCCTAGCAGGTAGCTAGATATGCCTGGAGCTCTTGAGAGACAGTGAGTTTTCATAAGGAGAACACGGGGTGATATAGAACATGGCAGTCTGTAAATAAGTTACACAACAGCATGTCTTAAAATATCGTTCTATGTATTAACAGATTAACTCAAATCACTAAAAGCAATTCTAGGAGGGACCAAAATAATCCAGTACAAATAAGCAGGTCCTTGACGTTGTAGAAGGACTGCATATCACTTAGAAATCTTCTCTTAATATTATCCCTCTCAAATGAGCTTTTGGCAAGAGTTTGACTCCCTACAGATACGTAGTCACTTGAGGAAGTCTCTCTCCACACATTGATGACCAATTCTGCCAATGTATACAGAAACCTTTGGACAACAATGAGAGCCCAAACTTCTATACCATAGAGCTTGTCTGTAATACCTTTGGCCTAGATGATTCTCTAAGCTCATGTTACCAATTATACAACTGGTAAAAGGAAAAAAGAAAAACGTCAATGAAGTGCTTTTATTTTCATCTTAGCAGTGTACTTTGTGGTGGACACTTCCAGATATTCTAATTGCAGCATGTAATCCTGGGTAATTAAATGAATTTGCCTGCTTATTTATTTTGTATAGATCAACTAACTGTTGAAAATATCTACAGAAAATGAATATATAAAATAGGTATATTTCCTGCTTTCATGGATGGAAACTAAATAAGCCATCACAAAATATATAATTACAGATTGTATAGCCAGATGCAGTGACTCACACCTAATCCCAGTGTGTCCGGAATTGGTGGGTTCTTGGTCTCACTGACTTCAAGAATGAAGCCGCGGACCCTCGCGGTGAGTGTTACAGTTCTTAAGGGCGGTGTGTCCAGAGTTTATTCCTTCTGATGTTTGGATGTGTTTGGAGTTTCTTCCTTCTCGTGGGGTTCATGGTCTCGCTGGCTCAGGAGTGAAGCTGCGGACCTTCGCAGTGAGTGTTACAGCTCTTAAGGCAGCGTGTCTGGAGTTGTTCATTCCTTCCGGTCAGTTCATGGTCTCACTGGCTTCAGGAGTGAAGCTACAGACCTTCGCGGTGAGTGTTACAGCTCATAAAGGCAGTGTGGACCCAAAGAGTGAGCAGCAGCAAGATTTATTGCAAACAGTGAAAGAACAAAGCTTCCACAGTGTGGAAGGGGACTGGAGCTGGTTGCCACTGCTGGCTCAGGCAGCCTGCTTTTATTCTCTTATCTGGCCCCACCCACATCCTGCTGATTGGTAGAGCTCAGTGGTCTGTTTTGACAGGGTTCTGATTGGTGCATTTACAATCCCTGAGCTGGACATAAAGGTTCTCCACATCCCCACCAGACTCAGGAGCCCAACTGGCTTCACTCAGTGGATCCTGCACCGGGGCTGCAGGTGGAGCTGCCTGCCAGTCCCACACCATGTGCCCACACTCCTCAGCCTTTGGGTGGTCGATGGGACTGGGTGCCGTGGAGCAGGGGGCTGGCGCTTGTCAGGGAGGTTCAGGCCACACAGGAGCCCACGGAAGGGGTGGGAGACTCAGGCATGGTGGGCTGCAGGTCCCAAGCCCTGCCCCACGGGAAGGGAACTAGGGCCTGGCAAGAAATCAAGCACAGCGCTGGTGGGCCAGCAGTGCTGGGGGACCCAGTACACCCTCCACAGCCACTGGCCCGGGTGCTAAGCCCCTCACTGCCCAGGGCCAGCAGGGCTGGCCAGCTGCTCCGAGTGTGGGGCCCACCAAGCCCACGGCCACCCAGAACTCCAGCTGGCCCACAACCTCCACGCACAGCCCCGGTTACTGCTTGCACCTCTCCCTCCACACCTCCCTGCAAGCTGAGGGAGCTGGCTCCAGCCTTGGCCAGCCCAGAAAGGGGCTCCCACAGTGCAGCAGCGGGCTGAAGGGCTCCTCAAGTGCCGCCAAAGTGGGAGTCCAGGCAGAGGAGGCGCCAAGAGCAAGCAAAGGCTGTGAGTACTGCCAGCATGCTGTCACTTCTCAATCCCCCCTCTAAACAGGACACCCCAACTGCTGTTGGGAATTTGGCTGATGACCACTCTAGCTATTTCCTGCTGGATAGGGGCAATGAACAGTCCCTGCAGTTGTAGTGTCCTCCAGAGTGGAGGTCTCTAGGCCAGGCAAAATGCCAGCAGGTCAGTCCAGGGGTTCTTGGTAGAAGTTGTTAGTTGAACTCATTTGGGGTTCCATTTGTAAGACCATCTGTAGCTTGATGGCCTCGATTCTAGAGGAAACAAATTTGACAAGAAGGTTAAACATACAGGGCCCAAAGGTGAGTAACAGCAAGATGGCTGCCATGGGACCTAGAAAGGGGAGAAGCCATGTTGCCCAACTCCAGAGGTTGATATAAGAATTTGAAAGTTGTCTGATTTCAGAAGCCTTTTCCTGTAAACGCCGGGTGGCATCTCGTACTATCCCCGACTGGTTAGTGTGAAAACAACACTCTTCCCCTAAGAAGGTGCAGAGTCCTCCTTTTTCAGCAGTGAAGAGGTCTAGGCCTTGGCAGTTTTGGAGAGTCACTGCTGCCAAAGGTTCTATTTGGGATTGTAAAGTAAGAATAGATTTTATTTCTTGCAAACTGTCTGAAAAATCCTTTGAGAGTGTGTGGTAGTAGGACAATGAGGTAGATAAATTAGCTATTCCAGTTCCTATAGCAGTAGCCATTCCTAACCCTATAAGTAGGGGTATTTGTTGTATTGCTCTGTGCTGACAGACTTGAGCTTTGAGGGTACTGATAAGGTCTGATTTCCTGGGGCAATGTTAATGTTGGGACTTAGAAAGACTAAGGTGCAGGCGTCTGTCCAATTAGTGGGGAGGCAGATATAGGTCCATGTTCCACATAGAAAAATATGCCTTGGCTGGGTAGACAGAAATTTACCCTGGCTTTTAAAGGAATAGGGTACCCTCTTTTTTTCTTTACTATTTCTATCTCTTTCTCTCTTCGACTTCTTTGTCTCTCTCTTTCTCTCCTTGACTTTCTGTCTCTCTGTCTCTTTGTCTTTTTGTCTCTCCAGCACTTTGGGAGGCCAAAGCAGGTGAATTGCTTGAGCTCAGGAGTTCAAGACCAGCCTGGGCAACATGGCAGAACCCCATCTCTACAACAACAAAAAAAATTAGCTAGGCATGGTGGCACACACCTGTGGTGCTATCTATTCCAGGAGGCTGAGACAGGTGGATTGCTTGAGCCCAGGAGGCAGAGGTTTCAGTAAGCTAAGATTGTGCCTCTGCACTCCAGCCCGGGTAATAGAGTGACAGCCACTCTGTCTCAAAAAATAATCATAATAATAATTACAGATTGTGAAAAATGCTTTGAAGGAACAGTCCAGTAGAGAGAATGGCAGAGCAACTGTCAGGCCTCTGAGCCCAAGCTAAGCCATCATATCCCCTGTGACCTGCACATATACATCCAGATGGCCTGAAGCAACTGAAGAACCACAAAAGAAGTGAAAATAGTCAATTCCTGCCTTAACTGATGACATTCCACCATTGTGATTTGCTCCTGCCCCATCCTAACTGATCAATTGAACTTGTGACATTCCTTCTCCTGGATAGTAAGTCTCATGATCTCTCCACCTGGCACCTCGTGACCCCCCCCGGCCGCCAGGCCCACAAGAGATAATCACCTTTAACTGTAATTTTTCCACTACCTACCCAAATCCTATAAAACTGCCCCACCCCATCTCCCTTTGCTGACTCTTTTCAGACTCAGCCCAGTTGCACCCAAGTGAAATAAACAGTCTTGTTGCTCACACAAAGCCTGTTGGTGGATTCTCTTCACATTGACTCATGTGACAGTAACCTAATTTAAACTGTGAATGGGGTATATCAAGGAAGATGTCTTTGAGAAAGCGAGGTTTAAATTGAAACATAAAGAGTAATAGCTCTTCCAATAAAAAATGTAGGATTAGGCCTATTCCAGGCAGAAGTACAGCACGTAAGCATTCCCTGAGACAAAAAAAGAGTATTTTACATTGCTGAAAATAGGCCTTTAGGGCTGGAAATCAGTTGGCAAGAAGATGGTCAGGGAAGGATTCTGAAGTCAAAGCCAAATAAAGCAAATAAATGTAGACCTTATTAGGTCATGGTACAGAGTTCTGATTGTACCTAAGATAAGTATTGTAAACAAAAAGATGACAGATTTGATTTATGTTTCTAAAATTAAAAAAGTGCTACAGAGAGATCTTATAACAATCACCCACTTTAAGCCAGTTTAAGGAGTTTTAGTAAATTTACACAGTTGTGCAACCATCGTTGCAGTCACCCAAAGTTCATTTGTGCCCATTTGTGCCTGTTCGTATCCACCCACTGCCCAAGGAAACCACTAATCTGATTTCAGTCTTAGTAAGTTTGCATTTTCCAGAAATTTCTTTTTCTTTTTTCTTCTTCTTTTTTTTCTTTGAGACAGAGTCTAACTCTGTCACTCAGGCTGGAGTGCAATGGCACAATCTCGGCTCACTGCAACCTCTGCCTCCTGGGTTCAAGCAATTCTCGTGCCTCAGTCTCCCGAGTAGCTGGGACTACAGGCATGTGCCACTATGCCCAGCTAATTTTTGTATTTTCAGTAGACATGGGGTTTCACCATGTTGGCCAGCCCAGTCTTGAACACCTGGCCTCAAGTGATCCATCCGCCTTGGCCTTCCAAAGTGCTGGGATTACAGGCATGAGCCACTGCACCCAGCCAGAATTTTCATCTGAATTAAATACACTATGTGGAGTTTTGTGTCTGACTTGTTCTATTTAGCACAATGTTTTTGAGGATCATCAGTATTGTTGAAGCTGTCCTCAAAAGGTTAACAAGAATTCTGGAGAAAAATATAGTCATAATTGAGCATTAATCAGGTTGCACTTTGACCCACTTTCTTGTAACCAAAAGTCACATAAGACTAGAAACTGACCATTTGCATCCCAGTTGTTCCTATAGATAGGATTTCTGATATTAGGATCATTAGGCTTTTAAGAAATGTTTAAGCAGATCCTGAATTCCAGCAGAACAGCTGACAGCAACCAGATTAAAGACTCCAAGGAGGAACCAAGTCAGCATAAGAATAATTTCTTCATCTCCCTGCCCCATGACTTCACCCTGCACTCCGACCAATCAACAATCTCCACACTTCAGCCCACTCTGAAACCCTTAAAAACCCTACCCCAAGCTCCTCAAAAAGATGGATTTGAGGTTTCCTCCTGTCTCCTTGTTCAGCAGCCTTATGATTACAACTCTTCCTTTGCTGCAACCTGGCGTCCCAGTGCATTGATTTGCTATGTGCATGAGGCAGTGAACCTATTACAATTACACTGTGTGTATCAACAGTTTGTTTCTTTTTATTGCTGAGTAGCATCCGGTGGTATGCATATAACACATGTTGTTTATCCATTCACCAGTGGATGGACATTTGGATTGCTAGCTGTTACAAAAGGCCACTGTGAACATTCATCTACAAGTATTTGTGTGGACACATGCTTTCTTTCTCTTGGGTAGATTCCTAATAGTGGAATTGCTAGGTCCTATGATAAGTTCCTGTTTAACTTTTTAAGAACTTGCTGAACAGTTTTCCCAAGAGGTTGCACCATTTTGCATTTCCATTAGAAATGTATGGGGCTTCCCATTTCCCTACATCTTTACCAGCACTTTTTGTTGTCTGTCTTTTTTACTTTAGTCATTCTAGTGGGTGTGTAGTGGTATCTCTCTGTGGTTTTAGTTTACATTTCCCTAAGCAACAAAAACATTGAACATCTTTTCTTTTCATGTGCCCATTTGCCAGATGTATATATTCTTTGGTGAAGTGTCTATTCAAATATTTTGGCCATTTTTTAGGATGGGGTTTTGGTCTTATTTTGAGTTATAAGAGTTCTTTATCTATTCTGAATATTACACCTGATTACAAATACACTCTCCTAGTGTATGGCTCACCTGTTTATTTTCTTGCTGTTTAGAAATTTGAATAGATGGGGATATGAGTTCGCAAGTTATGCAAGTTATAAAGCTACTGCCTTAGTACAGGCAAAAGATGTTGGTTTAAAAATGGGGGAAGTAGAGGCCAGGCACACTGGCTCACGCCTATAATCCCAACACTTTGGGAGGTCAAGGCGGGTCGATCTCTTGAGTCTGTGAGTTCGAGAGTAGCATGGGCAACAACGCAAAACCCTGTCTCTACAAATAATACAAAAATTAGACGGGCATGGTGGCATATGCCTGTGTGTCCAGAACTGGTGGGTTCTTGTTCTCACTGACTTCAAGAATGAAGCTGCGGACCCTTGCAGTGAGTGTTACAGTTCTTAAAGATGGTGTGTCTGGAATTTATTCCTTCAGATGTTCAGATGTGTCCAGAGTTTCTTCATTCTGCGGGTTCATGGTCTTGCTGACTTCAGGAGTAAAGCTGCAGACCTTTGTGGTGAGTGTTACAGCTCATAAAAGCAGCGTGTCTGGAGTTGTTTGTTCCTCCCGGTGGGTTCATGTTCTCACTGGCTTCAAGAGTCAAGCTGCAGACCTTCGTGGTGAGTGTTACAGCTCATAAAGGCAGTGCGGACCCAAAGAGTGAGCAGCAGCAAGATTTATTGCAAAGAGCAAAATAACAAAGCTTCCACGGGCTGGAAGGGCACCTAGCAGGTTGCCGCTGCTGGCTCAGGCAGCCTGCTTTTATTCCCTTATCTGGCCCCACCCACATCCTGCTGATTGGTCCATTTTACAGAGAGCTGATTGGTCGGTTTTATAGAGAGCTGATTGGTTGATTTTGACAGAGTGCTGATTGGTGCATTCACAATCCCTGAGCTAGACACAGAGTGCTGATTTGTGCATTTACAATCCTCTAGCTAGACATAAAAGTTCTCCAAGTACCCAAGAGATTAGCTAGATACAGAGTGCTGACCAGTCCATACACAATCCTCCAGCTAAACATAAAAGTTCTCCAAGTCCCCACCCGACTCAGGAGCCCAGCTGGCTTCACCTAGTGGATCCCATGCTGGCACCACAAGTGGAGCTGCCCCCCAGTCCTGCACCACGTGCCCACACTCCTCAGCCCTTGGGCAGTCGATGGGACCAGGCACCATGGAGCAGGGGGCGGCGCCTGTCAGGGAGGCTCCGGCCACGAGGGAGCCCATGGGCAGGTGTGGGGTCTGGGGCATGGCAGGCTGCAGGTCTTGAGCCCGGCCCTGCAGGGAGGCGGTTGAAGCCTGGTGAGAATTCAAGCATGGCTTGGGACGGCTGGCAGTGTTGGGGGACCCGGCGCACCCTCAACAGCTGCTGGCCCAGGTGCTAAACACCTCACTGCCTGGGGCCAGCGGTGCCAGCCGGCTGCTCCGAGTGCAGGGCCTGCTGAGCCCACACACACACAGAACTCACGCTGGCCTGCGAGCACCACGCACAGCCCCAGTTCCCACCTGTGCCTCTCCCTCCACAGCTCCCCAAAAGCAGAGGGAGCCAGCTCTGACCTCAGTCAGCCCAGAGGGGCTCCCACACAGTGCAGCGGTGGGCTGAAGGGCTCCTCAAGCATGGCCAGAACAGACGTCAAGGCCGAGGAGGCGCCAAGAGTGAGGGAGGGCTGCTAGCACATTGTCACCTGTCACCTGTAGTCCCAGTTATGGGGGAGGCTGAGGTGGGAGGATTGCTTGAGCCCAGGAGGTGGAGATTAGAGTGAGCTGTGATTGCACTACTGCATTCCAGCCTGGGTGAGAGTGAGACCCCATCTCAAAAAAAAATTAAAATAAAAAAGGGGGGCAAGTGAAGGCAGAGAACAACTGACAGATTACAGACATATTTTGAAGATAGAATCCACAGGACTTAATGATGAATTGGGCATGTGATGCAAAGGAGGTCTCAAAGATACTCCTGGTTTACTGGCATGAAAATAGATTGAAGAGACATCATTTTCTGATATAAGGGAGATGGCACGAAAATCAGATTTGAGACTCAGAAGGTTCAGAGTTCAGTTTTAAAAAATGAAAGATGAGGGCATGTAGTTTTGAGATCTTTGTGCAACATCCAAATACAGCTATCCAGTAACTAGCTGGAAATGGAAATAAGGATCTAACACTCAGAGACAAACAAAAAAAAAATGTTCACACAATTCTTTCTTTTCTTTTTCTTTTTTTTTTTTTTGAGACACAGTCTCACTATGTCACCCAGGCTGGAGTGCAGTGACACAATCTCAGCTCACTGTGGCCTCCGCCTCCCAGGTTCAAGCAATTCTCATGCCTCAGCCTCCTGAGTAGCTGGGAGTACAGGTGACTGCCACCACGTCTGGCTAATTTTTGTATTTTTAGTAGAGACGGGGTTTTGTCATGTTGGCCAGGCTGATCTCGAACTCCTGACCTCAGGTAATCCACCCACCTTGGCCTCCCAAAGTGCTGGGATTACAGACACAAGCCACCGTGCCCAGCCTCCAAATAATTCTATAGGCTAGATTCCTAGAAGCAGGATTGCTGAGGCAATAGATAAAATTTTGATAGATACCACCAAATTATACTCCCAAATGGCTACAACAATTTATACTCCTTCTCGGGCTGGGTGTGGTGGCTCACACCTGTAATCCCAGCACTTTGGGAGACTGAGGTGGGTGGATCACAAGGTCAGGAATTTGAGACCAGCCTGGCCGACATGGTGAAACCCCATCTCTACTAAAAATAGAAAAACAATTTATACTCCTTCTCTTTTCAGTGCCCCCTCTTTCACATCCCCACCAAATCCACATCTTTTTTATTAGCTCTTTTATATAATTTTTATCTCTTATAACTTACAAATAAATGTGAAAAACAGAATCCTACTTTGATTCACATTTCCCTGTTTTGGTGGTTGAGCAACTTTTTAAGTAAATCAACAATTTTTATGTCATCCTTTGTAGTTCCATTCTTATTTTTTGGCTTTTTTATTGTTATTATTAATGATTATAGGAGCTCTTATGCTTTGTAAATATTAATTTCTGTCTGTTATCTATGTTGCATGAATTTTCTCCCAGACTGTCTCTTATTTTGTTTATGGTAACTTTCATCATGAAAACACTTTAAGTTTTATTACAGCACATCTGTTCATCTATTTCTTTGCAGCTTCTGGATTTGGTGTCTTGCAGGTGCCTTCACCTTTAGAAAATTACTAAGATAAGCTTTGTTTTGTTTCATCTAGTATGGTTTCTTATGCATTAGCCTCTAAGTAATTTGGACTTTATATTATGCATGCTGTAAGATAGGAATGAAATTTTTTTCTTTAAATAGTAATTGATTTTCTCAATAGCATTTGTTGAAAAAATTCATTATTCCCCCATTGATTGGAAATTCGAACTTTAATATATTAACTTTCCATAAATACACACACGTTACAGAATTCTTTCATTTTTAAATTTTTTGTTGTGACAGGGTCTTGCTCTCTTGCCCAGGATGGTCTCAAACTCCTGGCCTCAAGCAATGCTCCCACCTCAGCCTCCTGAGTAGCTGGAACTACAGGTGCAAGCCAACATGTCCAAGCTAATTTTTAAATTTATTTTTTGCAGAGACAAGGTGTCACTATGTTGCCCAAGCTGATCTTGAACTCCTGGGCTCAGACAATCCTCCTGTGCTCCCAAGGTGCCAGGGTTACAGGCCTGAGCCACCACTCTTAATTCTTCAAAGCTCATCTAAGACATCGTTTTGTTGTTGCTGTTGTTGTTGTTGTTGAGACAGGGTCTCACTATGTTGCCCAGACTGGAGTGCAATGTAACGATCATGGCTCACTGCAGCCTCAACCTAGGCTCAAGCAATCCTTTCACCTCAGCCTTCTGAGTAGCTGGGACTATAGATGTGCACCAGCTCACTTGGCTAATTTTTGTATTTTTCATAGAGACAAGGGTCTTGCCATGTTGCCCAGGCTGGCCTCGAACTCCTGGGCTCAAGCAGTCCTCCCACCTCAGCCTCCCAAAGTGTTGGGATTACAGGTGTGAGCCGCTGCGCCTGACCTCAACATTCTTTTGTTTACAACAAGACAGTACAGTAATTACACAACAGTTCCTGATAATAAAACATAGTATCAGCATATGTGTGCTTGTCTTTTTTAGCAGGGGGTCATGCACTTTGTTCAGAGAGATATAATGTCAAGCTATTATGGAACAGCTGCTTTAATAGGAGAGTGTAGACTACATCACATAACATTTTACTTTCAGCTGAGTTAAATATCTACTGACCTAGATTTTCATGATGCTATTAAGATGCAGGCTGTATGTTAGCTTCAGTAGCTCTGAGGGCTATATGTAGCAAAACAGCTACATTCAGAATAGATTCCTGACCACAAAAATAAATGTCAAGGAAAGATTGATAAAAGCTGCAAAGACCTTTACATTGCTTCTAAGAGATTTTGCCACAAGGCAATAAATGAGTAAGACCATGGTCAATAATGGGAAAGCAGTGCCTAAATCTCTCCTGCTTGTCCTGTAAACTATTTACCTGAGATACCCCAACTGGAATTTGCCCAGGAGGAAACATACTGGCTAGCACTTTAGATTTAATAACTAGTGAATTAAAGGTTTATAATCTGTAGGGAATGGAGAATTGACCTTTAAAAAATAAAGTAGACCATACTTTAAGTCCCACCAGATGGGACCATCCTAATGGAGTTAAAATACGAGCAAGTGCTGCAAATTAGAAACCATTATTCCACATGGCTTGAATATCCCAGAAACAAGAAATTTCCATCAGACACTTTGTTTATTGGGACCATGCTATGTGAGAGTGTGTTCTCAAACTCAGCCAGAAAAATGCTTAGGGTAGATATCCTTATTTGTTTCCTCCTATTGTTTTATTCCTAAGAAAATAAAAGCTAGGATTTTGAGTCCATCTTCTAGTGCTCTAATTCAACACAGAGCAATTTGTCATTTTAAATCTATAAAATAAAAAGTTACAATTTCTTGAGCAATTACTTTGTGTCTACCAGTCAGCATCATAAATGTTATACATTCATTCACTAATATTTACAGTAGCCCTATTAAACAAGTATCATTATATCCCCACCCCCCCTTTTTTTTTTTTTTTGAGACAGAGTGTTGCTGTTGTCACCCTGGCTGGAGTGCAATGGTGCGATCTCAGCTCACTGCAACCTCCGTGTCCCAGGTTGCAGCAATTCTCCTGCCTCAGCCTCCTGAGTAACTGAGATTACAGGTGCCTACCACTATGCCCAGCTAATTTTTTAAATATTTTTAGTAGACATGGGGTTTCACCATGTTGGCCAGGCTGATCTCGAACTCCTGACCTCAGGTGATCCACCCACCTCGGCCTCCCAAAGTGCTGGGATTACAGGCATAAGCCACCCTGCCTGGCCCACTGTTCCCCTTTTATAGATGAGAAAACTGAGGTTCAAAGAAGTTAAATGACTCCAGCTGGGCACAGTTGCCCACACCTGTAATCTCAGCACTTTGGGAGGCCAAGGCAGGTGGATCATTTGAGGTCAGGAGTTTGAGACCAGCCTGGCCAACATGGTGAAACTCCGTCTTTACTAAAAATACAAAAAAATTAGCCAGGCAGGGTGGTGCGCACCTGTAGTCCCAGTTACTTGGGAGGCTGAGGCAGGAGAATCTCGAACCTGAAAAGTGGAGGTTGCAGTGAGCCAAGATTGTGCCACTGCACTCCAGCCTGGTCAACAGAGGGAGACTCTGTCTCAAAAAACAAAACAAAACAAAACAAAATACAGAAAAAGAAAAAGGAAATTAAATAACTGAAAACTAGTGCATGGCATGACCATGATTCAAACCTAGATGCAGCCAATTCCAGAGCTCATGCTCTTAACCACTATACTATATCAGCTCTAAGTAGGAAAAGAATGAAAGGACTAGGGTAATGGATGTTAGATAAGTAGGTTGTCATCCTTGTATAACAAACAATCAGAAAATTGATTTGATCTTAATTTCCCTAGAGAGAAATGCAAGGAATTGATACTTATTTTCTATAAACCTAGGTACATCAATCATCGTACAACTGTGATGCTTACTTTAAGAAGTTGAAGCTGGCTGGGTGCAGTGGCTCATGCCTGTAATCTCAACACTTTGGGAGGCCAAGGCAGGTGAATTGCTTGAGCTCAGGAGTTCAAGACCAGTCTGGACAACATGACAAGACTCTATCTCTACAAAAACTACAAAAATTAGCCAGGCGTGGTGTCATGCTCCTATAATTCCAGCTACTTGAGAGATTTAGGTGGGAGGATTGCTTGAGCCAAGAAGGTCAAGGTTGCAGTGAGCTGAGATTGTGCCACGGCACTCCAGCCTGGGTGAAAGAGCAAGACTATGTCTCAAAGAGAGAAAAAAAAAAGATATTTAGGCTATGTGTGGTGGCTCACGCTTGTAATCCCAACACTTTGGGAGACCAAGGCAGGAAGATCATTTGAATGCAAGAGTTTGAGGCCACAGTAAGTTATAATTGTGCCATCGCACTCCAACCTGAGCAACACAGCAAGACCTTGTCTCCAAAAAGGAACAAAATAATAATTCAGCATGTTATCCAGGTCTTAAAAAAATGATGCTTGGTTATTTAGATTTGTTTAGGTTTTTTTTCTTCCTCTTCTATATAAAAGGCAGTCTCACTTAACTAGTCTGTCTACAATGGTTTGGTCAAAATTTTCATCCCCCTACCATGTCTCTGCATAGTTTCACATTATAATTAAAAAATAAATTTTGTCTTCCCATATTACAGTGAAAAGGGAATAAACATTTAATGTTGACACAGACTACATTAAGTTCATTTTAAACATGTTTTTTCTTTAATGTTATTACAGTTAAGTGACATCTATAGTACAATACATGATTTGATTTTGTGATAATGCAAGTAGCAATTATGAGCTATGGGCTCTGTTGATGAGACCACATCAAGTTACACGGTATGAGTAGGGGATGGAGTAAATACTCAGAGTGTACCTGATAAAAACATAAACTAAAAGTCATATTACACGGAGAAAACATTTTGTTTAGTGGGATAATTTGTAAAAGACAGGATGAAATCGATGACTGGCCTGTCACTTTCAGATAAAAATTCAAAGAGGGTAAAGAAAGCCAAATCCTGCGGGACGCAGTGACTCACACCTGTAATCCCAGCACTTTGGGAGGCCAAAGTGGGTAGATCACATGGGGTAAGGAGTTGAAGACCAGCCTGACTAATATGGTGACACCTCGTCTCTACTAAAAATTCAAAAATTAGCCGGACATGGTGGCATGCACCTGTAGTCCCAGCTACTCAGGAGGCTGAGGCAGGAGAATTGCTTGAACCGGGGAGGTGGATGTTGCAGTGAGCCGAGATCACACCATTGCACTCCAGCCTGGGAGACAGAGTGAGACTCCGTCTCAAAAAAAAAAAAGCACAAATCCAAAGGTAAATCACCTCCTATAAAGTGACTAAGCATGTTGCCCCAATTCCAGGTCAGGTATTTGGGCTATCAAGGCTGCAGGCAAATCCCACTACGCAAGGGTAAATCCAACCACCAACAGGAGAATCTCCCTTTGTTCTTTAGATTAGCCCACACTTACCAAAGAGAAAGAAGTTTGGATTCACATCCCTAAACTGAAACTAGTTGCAAGTGATTTCATTAATCTTGTGTTTTTCTAAACCAGCCAAGTATTTGATTCAAAATATCAAATCAGACTCATCACTTATTCTAACTGGAACTCTGTTTCCCATCTATAAAATATGCTAGATGGAATATGTCAGACTGATTGTGTTCAAGAACTGTATAATTCTACATCTACAGGATAATAGGAAGAATTAGCACAATGGCAGTTCCTGAGGGGGACAAAAAGTCCCAGAATAATTATCTCACCATGAACTGAGAAGCACAAACAGGTGGATGAATGTAAGAATAGTATCTAAGTCAAAAGAGGTACCAAGTTCAGGGAACTCTGTACTTTCTATCCCACATTCAGAATATCAAAACCTGTTCTAAAAGACACATTCTAACAATGACATTGATTGACTGAATGCAATCAGTAGAGGGTGACCAGGATGGTAAGGCATCAAGATATCATGTGCTATAAAGAACATCAGGAGGAGTCTGAAGAGCAGGAATTGTTTGCTTGGAGCCCCTGGTGAGATTGTTCCTCCTACAACCTTACCACTAGAAACCACCCAAGAGTCCACACCAGAGAAAGAGGCTATAAATGAACTGACCTCCCACCTTCTAAGGAGCTAATGCCATCATGCCTTGCTTTCCTGCTTACCTTAATCATCCACAAAAGTCCAAGTTCCAAAATTTAGGGTCATCACTAGATTTTTCTCCCCACAGGACACTGTACATGCCTGACTGATCTAATCTCTCTCCTTCCTGAGCCACACAAATATCTCTACTATGTCCTATGGAATTCACAGGTGTCAGCAAAACCCCCTCTATCCTCAAACACCTCTCTGACTGTTTCATACTCTATGTGCTCCTCAATAACCCCCTTGAGTACACTGCTACACCTGGGCCCTCCTCATGTGTAATTTTTTCTTTCCACATTCAACCTATCACAATGCCTGGAGATGGTATAAATATCCTTGCCCCTCATTCTTATATACAAAAGTTTTACTCCTTAAAGAACATTCCATTAGATGTTCTCATATCCCCTGCCCTTTTATTTTATAACTATCTATCAACCTCCCTTGTTCCTTAGAGATGTGAAGCTCTTGAGTTTCTGTGTCTTTCTACCACAACTACTGTCATGCATCTTACTGATTCCACAATCCAAATACATGAGTCAACCAACACCTCGGTTTCTCAAGTCCTTGACCATTGAGGATAATTTCCTGTCTCTGAAATCTTTGCTTCAGCCATCTTCTTCTCAGACCATCACAGTTTACTGCAGCCTTGACCTCCTAAGCTCAAATGATCCTCTCACTTCAGCCTCCCGAGTATCTGGGACCACAGGCATGCCTCACCATGCCTGGCTAATTTTTTAAATTGTTTGTAGAGATGGGATTTTCCTATGTTGCTCAGGCTGGTCTTGAACTCCTGGGCTCAATAGATCCTCCCACTTTGGCCTCCCAAAGTTCTGGGATTACAGAAATGAGTCACCGTGACCATCCTTCCCCAAAACTCTAAAGCCCATTTTCCTGCTCCTCCTTTGCTATTGCTTTCTTCTTTTACTCAATTTTTTGTGTTGTTTTTCTTAGCTCTCTTTTCTCTATACTTACACTCTCCTTCTAACCACAAGTCCATAGTTTTAATGACCAGCTCTACAGTGACCCCTCAAAGATTTATTTCTCCTCAGAGTCCCGTATGTGTCTATACAGAGTTCAGCAGCTTCCTTTGGTTGTCCATTATGTATCTCAAATTTAACATAGCCAAAACAGATCTATTTTCTTTTCTTTTTTTTTTGAGATGGAATTTTGCTCTTGTCACCAAGCTGGCGTGCAATGGCACAATATTGGCTCACTGCAACCTCCGCCTCCCAGGTTCAAGCAATTCTTCTACCTTAGCCTACTGAGTAGCTGGGATTACAGGCGCCTGCCACCATGCCCAGCTAATTTTTTGTATTTTCAGTAGAGACAGGGTATCACCATGTTGGTCAGGCTGGTCTTGAACTCCTAACCTCAGGTGACCCACCCACCTTGGCCTCCTAAAGTGCTGGGGTTATAGGCGTGAGCCACAATGCCCGGCCAACAGATCTATTTTCTACACCAAAAGCCTGCTTTTTATCCTAATCATTTCCATCTCACTTGCCGAGTTGCTGAAACCAAGCACTTACGAGATAGCCTTGGTTACTCTCTTTCATTCACCCTCCTACACTCAATCTACCAACAAGACCTGTATACTTCATAATGTCTAAATGGAAACTGACTTCTTAATGCCTTCACAGCTACCACCTCAGCCCAAGCCCCGTCTATCTCTGACCTGACTAGAGCTGTGTCCGGAATGCATTCCTTCCAGGGGGTTCTTGGTCTCACTGACTTCAACAATGAAGCCACAGACCCTCTCAGTGAGTGGAGTTTGTTCCTTCAGATATTCAGATGTGTATGGAGTTTCTTCCTTCTGGTGGATTCATCGTCTTGCTGACTTCAGGAGTGAAGCCACAGACCTTTGCAGCCAGTGTTACAGCTCTTAAAGGTGGCATGTCCAGAGCTGTTTGTTCCTCCTGGTGGGTTTGTGGTCTGGCTGGCTTCAGGAGTGAAGCTGCAGACCTTGGCAGTGAGTGTTACAGCTCATAAAAGTAGCGCAGGGTTGCGGCTGCTGGCTCTGGTGGCCAGCTTTTATTCCCTTATTTGGCCCCACCCACATCCTACTGATTGGTCCATTTTACAGAGTGCCGATTGGTCCATTTTTACAGAGTGCTGATTGGTGCATTCACAAACCTTTAGCTAGACACAGAGCACTGATTGGTGTGTTCACAATCCTTTAGCTAGACAGAAAAGTTCTCCAAGTCCCCACCCGACCCAGAAGCCCAGCTGGCTTCACCTCTCAGTGCAATAGTCTTCCTCCTTCCACCCTTGCTCCTTGAAATCCATTCTCCCTTCAGCTGCCATAAAACATATACTTCCCTACTCAAAACTCTTCAAGAGCTTCCCAACCCACTTATAATAGATTTCAGACTCCATATGAGGCCCTTCATACCCTGGTGACCAGCTTAATGCTCTGACAACCAACTTAATGCTCTTACCTCATCTCCTGCCCCTCTCCAACTCTCTCACCCAGCTGCAGCTTCACTGCCCTTCTTGCAGTGACTGAAACATGGCAAGCTTTTTCCACCTTCCATCATTATTCTTATTTCCCTCTCCACTTAGAACGTTCCTCAAATTTTGCTTGCCATAACCCTTTATGTCATTTAATTCTCTAGTGATATGTCACCTCCACAGAGAAGTCATTTCTGATCACCATAAGCAAAATATCCCCATTCCTTTTACCTTTATTTGGTACCTGTAATCGTCATGTGAGTCTATCTACTTTTTTAAAAAATCACCTATTTGACCCGCTAGAATGTGATCTCTATGATGGCAGTGTTTATATCCTGTTCACCACTACCACTCACACCTAAAACAGTGACTGAAACATGATCAATGTTCAATAAATATACGTTGAATAGATAGATGGCCCATTTGGGGCAATGAATATATAAGCATCTTTCTACTAAGAAAAATGACTTCCCCCTTTTGGGAAAACAATCATAATTACATGAATTATGCATATGCCAACTATTTTGACATCTGAAAAAGTTTTGCTTAAAAGCATAGAATATCTGCTGTGACAGTTGTTGGAAATTTTGACTGCCTAGCATATTTCCCCTCTTTGTGACAACACCCCTTATTTCTTTTACGGAAAAGACCTTCTCCATTGTGTGCAGTCCTGACAAAACCATAAATCAAGGTTCTCTTGTCATCCCACCCCATCACACTATTCCCTTTCTCTGTTTCCCTTCTCCTTTCTTCTCACTCTCTGTGTCTCTTTCACCAGGCTAAGAGGTAGAATCACAATACAAGCCAGAATAATTTTTTTTCCAGAACTTTGTTTATTGAGATTTGTAACTTAAAGGATTGAAAATGTGGGTGGTTAACTCCACACAGACTCACCCTTCGTGGTGCAATCCCTGATGGAGACTCCACTCCTGACTGTCCTGGGCTTGCTTCTTGCAGGCCTAGCAGCCCCTGCCCACGTCCACCTGAACCAGATCAGTAGCTTTTCCTGGGATAACTGGGACAAAGGGAAGGACTCTGTGGTGATCAAAAGCCTTACTCTGGAAGCTGACCCCAACGTCGTTCCTGGGAACGTGATCGTCAGTGCTGAGGAAAAGAACCAGTGTCCCCCCTCAAATCTCCTCTGAAGGTGGAATTAACTGTAGAGAAGGAAGTGTCTGGCTTCTGGGTCAAGATCTCATGCATGGAACAGATTGGCAGCTGTGCCTATGAAAACTTCTGTGATGTGCTTGATACTTTCATTCCCCCTGGGGACCCCTGCCCAGAGCCCCTGCATACCTATGGGCTTCTTTGCCACTGTCCCTTCAAAGTAGGCACCTACTCACCATGAGTGAGTTCACTGTGCCTGACCTGGAGCTGCCCAGCCAGCTCAGCACCAGAAACTACCGCATTGAGAGCATCCTGAGCAGCGAAGGAGAGCGTCTGAGCTGCATCAAGATTGCTGTCTCTCCCATCCTGGCTAACAAGGTGAAACCGGTGGCAGGCGCCCGTAGTCCCATCTACTCGGGAGGCTGAGGCGGGAGAATGGCGTGAACCCGGGAGGCGGAGCTTGCAGTGAGCCGAGACTGTGCCACTGCACTCCAGCCTGGGCAACATAGTGAGACTCGGTTTCAAAAAAAAAGATTGCTCTCTCTTTAAAGGGAATATAACATGGCATCAGCCACAGCAGAATGAAGGGATGTGAGGAAGGTTCCTTTTCCTCTGTCTCATGCTTGCCAACGTCAAATTTTGACTCTCTGTCCCCCTTCAAGCCCCTTTCTGCAATGAGTCAGCTATCCTCACTGAAAATCATTGTGTGCCACTTACATTTTAGGCTGGGACAAGCAGCCCTGAACTAAGGCAGGATGAGTTGGACAGTTTTTTTGTTTTGTTTTGTTTGTTTGTTTTTTGAGACAGAGTCTTGCTCTGTCACCCAGGCTGGAGTGCAGTGGCAGGATCCTAGCTCAGGGCAACCTCCACTTCCCAGATTTAAGCGCTTCTCCTGCCTCAGCCTTCTGAGTAGCTGGGATTACAGACAGGCGCCATGGCGCCCAGCTAATTTTTGTATTTTTAGTAGAGACAGGGTTTCGCCATGTTAGCCAGGCTGGTCTCGAACTCCTGACCTCAAGTGATCTGCCCGCCTTAGCCTCCCAAAGTGCTGGAATTACAGGGTGAGCCACCATGCCTGGCCAGAGTTGAACAGTTCTTGCTAGCCCAGGACATCTGCTGGGCTGGCCACATTACCTATTCTCTTTTAGACATTCTCTCTAAAGAGCTTCATTCATTTCCAAAACAGTTGAGGAATGGGAACCAATGTGTTTTGGGACCTCATGTTTATGCTGACCTAATCTTGACCTCCTGAAAAATCTTTGTGACTTTTTTTTTGTCACTGAGTTAAAAGTAGAGTAAGAGTATTAACATTTTTGTTCTACTCCAGCTCCCTCTTACCACTAAGGGGAAAAGCAGTTGGTCTTAGTCTATTTATCCCTTAACTTCTATGATTAATTTTGATTTCTTTTCTGGATTTGTCCAATTAATACTGGGGTACAGTGTATCCTGAAGAGCAGGGTGTGTGTAGGAGGAGTCTCTTGGGGGAGATAGGAGATAGGAGTGCTCTGTTGTTTACAAACACTGGTGTCCACAGGGCCAAGCAAGAGATGAGTGACAAGGACCATGAGAAACAGGTTGCTTCCAAGGGAGATGTTTGTTTTTACTTTTTAGATAAAGATAATACTACAATGTAACTCTTTCTTATTCTATACAGAAAGTCACAGCACATGTGCATTGATACAAGGCCGCTGAGGCCTGGTCTCCAGTTGGAAATATAATTAAGGGTGACAAGGACTGGAGTAAGTTGGAGAGTTCACAGCCAGCCAGTCTGTGAAGACAACTGCTACTTTGTTATAACAAGTTAGTGCCACATAAGAATATCATAGGCCCAGTATTTGGCAGACAGTTTCCATTTTTACTCCTAGAGAAGCCAAAAATCCAGAATTTTATATGAAATCTTACCATTTTAAAAGATTGGCAACTAATTATTTTTCTTTTTCTTTTTCTTTTTCTTTTTTTTCTTTTTTGAGACAGAGTCTCCTTCTGTCACCAGGCTGGAGTGCAGTTGCACGATCTCGGTTCACGGCAACCTCCGCCTCCTGGGTTCAAACAATTCTCCCGCCTCAGCCTCCTGAGTAGCTGGGATTACAGGCACACACCACCACGCCCAGCTAATTTTTGTATTTTTAGTAGAGACAGGGTTTCACCATGTTGGCCAGGATGGTCTCGATCTCTTCACCTCGTGATCCGCCCACCTCAGCCTCGCAAAGAGCTGGGATTACAGGTGTGAGCCACAGTGCTTGGCAATTATTTTTCTTAAACACTGTGCAGCCCAAAGGGGCCAAGCAGACATGTGAGTGGGGAAAGCCAGCTTGTGGGTGGCCATTTTGCAGCCTCTGATCTAAGATGGTGCATGCCTTGTTCTCTTAAAACAACTCCTGTGGCACCACTTCTCCCTCCACAAGGCCAAATCCATCGTGTCTGATCTTAAGGAGAAGGCCCTTCCGGTGCTAGGAGAGGTATGGGCAGCCTCTCATCTGTGAGCTGTGGGGATCAGCAGGCTACCTGCCCCAGTCTTGGAGCTCTGTAGGATGAATGAGGCAGATGTGGAAGAGTTGGCCCCACCAACAGCTGCTTTGTGGAGCAGGGGTCCAAGGAAGATAAGGTGGACTCAAGGTCAGGCTGCCTAGATTTGTCCACCACCCTGTTAGTCCATGACAACTTCTGAATCACACACCAGACCTGAGTTCTGGGCTCATTTGAAGCCTGGAATAGCAATAACTATTTTTAACTTGCAAAAAGAAAAGAAAAAGGCAGGTGTGGTGGCTTGCACCTGTAATCCCAGCACTTTCAGAGGCTGAGGTGAGCAGATAACTTGAGGCCAGGAGTTCAAGACCAGCCTGGCCAACATGGGGTAACCCCCTCTCTACTAAAAATACAAAAATTAACCAGGTATGGTGGCGTGTGCCTGAAGTCCCAGCTACTCGAGGAGGCACCAGAATCACTTGAACCCCAGAGGAGGAGGTTGCAGTGAGCTGAGATTGCACTACTATACTCCACCCTGGACAACAGACTGGGACTCTGTCTCAGAGAGAAAGAAGACAGAGAGAGAGAGAGACAGAGAGAGTTATTATTAATTCCTTAGGAATAACTAGATTGATACAAAAACAACTATTCGTTCTTTTTGTTTTGTTTTGTTTTTTTCAGACAGGGTCTCACTCTGTCACCCAGGCTGGAGTGCAGTGGTGTGATTACAGCTCACTGCAGCTACAACCTTCCAGCCTCAAGCTATCCTCCCACCTCAGCCTCCTGTGTAGCTGGCAAATAGACACACACCACCAAGTCCAGCTAACTTTTGTATTTTTTGTAGAGACAGGATTTTGCCATGTTGCCCAGGCTGGATTGTCTTTTATATTTAGTTATGTTCAATTATACGTGATAAATGCTATAGAGTTCTCATTAAAATGAACTATAGTCAATTTTTAAGTAAAAAACAATTTGCATAATATATTTTTAAAATAAGCACTCCTAAAATAATACTGTGTATTTTCATCAGTTTATTTGTATAAATATGCATATAAATGCATAAATAAAGACCCCAAGGATACATGCAAACTAAAAATAGTAATTAATTATGTAGAAGAAAAAATTGGAGGAGTCAAGGATGACTGTAGCTTAATCTGTCATAAATATCATGTGAACTTAAAAACATAATTTTAAGGAGAAAAAAATTTTAAGTACATGCAGAGGCACAAAGTCTGCTTTTGAACTCCTTTAAAAATATACAAGTACAGACATAAAAGCTCCATGGGGTGACAATAAAATTGTAAAGGCTCGTGTACTATTATCATAATCATAGATGACCGATCATAGTGATTTTCCCAGGATGACTGGTCATCTCACATAATGGTATCCCTTAGAGTAAAAAACAGTGTTTTTTTCTTAAGTTTGGCAGGATAATTGCTGGTATATGTGGTAAATACAGTTTGGGGGGACTCAGGCTTTTTTCTAATGCCTGGGCATTGATAATACAATCAGCCTATATAACATTTATTAATTTAACAAACAGTAATTGATTGTTTATTGTGTGTCATCACTATAATAGTGATATAGGAGATAGAAAGAAATCATTTAGGTAGATAGTTAGGATGAAGAGACTCCCCAGCAGAAAACTTTCCTTCTAACAAAAAGCAGCTCAGAAATTGCTCCCTTTCTAACCTCATGCAGTCCAAAGAAATCACTTCTCCTCTAACAAAGAGCAGCCTGGAAGATCAGGCTGTAAAACACAGATAAGCAACTTGGGCACAGAGTGGGGAGCTTCCTGGTTATCACCAAACTTCACATACCTACAATGGGCACCAGTAAAAACAGTGCACTTTTTTCTTTTTTGAGTCGGAGTGTCACTCTGTCGCCTAGGCTGGAGTGCAGTGGCACCATCTCGGCTCACTACAAGCTCCGCCTCCGGGGTTCACGCTGTTCTCCTGCCTCAGCCTCCCAAGTAGCTGGGACTACAGGTGCCCGCAACCACGCCTGGTTAATTTTTTGTATTTTTAGTAGAGACCAGGGTTTCACTGTGTTAGCCAGGATGGTCTCCATCTCCTGACCTCGTGATCTGCCTGCCTCGGCCTCCCAAAGTGCTGGGATTACAGGCGTGAGCCACTGCCCCCCGCCCCCAGTGCACCTTAATAAGCACATTCCTTTCCCTTTCTTTAGCCTCACTAAGATAGGGAAGCGGGAAGCATGCACTGGGCGGGGGAGGCCTGCAGCTGCAAGAAGGTGCCTGGGAACGGGCACAGAAACTCTCCATCCCCTTTTAGCACACGCAGATAAGCAGCAGCAGAGCAGCACAAACTAAGAGCCTGCCTGCTTAATCAAAGAATGGGATGGGGCTATTAGAAACTCTGCTCTATGCAGATGGCACACCTGGTCCTAACCAGTTCTTTAGGCCCTATGGAGATAAGACACCCCCTTCTCACTAGCTCATTTTTTAAAAACGCTGACATTTTTGCTACAACTTGGCAATCAGATTGGACCCCTCTCTGTGACAGAGAGCTGTTCTTTCTTCTCACCTTTTAAACTCCTGCTCCAATCTCAGTCTGTATGCATCTGCATCCTTGATTTCCTTGGCCATGAGATCAAGAACCTTGCTGAAAGGGTGACTCTGTAGGCTCAGACTCAGACCACGCCACACCGGTTGCAGTCAAGAGATCTTTATTGGAGGAGTCTGAGGGAGAGCCGAAGCGGAAGAAGAAAGAGAGCGAGAGCTTTGCAGCCTCCGTCTTTTATATCTAGGGACGTTACGTAGGGATTGCTGGTTGGCTGAGGTGCTGGGTCTAGGCTGAGGCGGGAAGGCGTGACCTCTGATTGGCTCCTTTTGGTGGGCCTGTGTTGGGGAGGAAGAAGAACCTGGAACTAGCGCCATTAGGGTGCTCTTGTTACCTAACACTTGCTATTTACCCCAGACAATGAGCCTGTTTCAGTAGTTCCTATAGATCCTATAATAAGTGAGGCACAATCCCTTTATTTATTTATTTATTTTTGAAACAGAGTCTCATTCTGTCGCCCAGGCTGAGGTGCAGTGGTGTTGTTCCCGGACCAAACCAAGGGTCGGGTTCCTTATTCTCGTGGCCCAATAACGAGATGCAGATGAATTGGAAGAAAAGGGAGTTTTTATTTCTATAACTGGTTACAGGGAGAAGGGCTGGAAATTATCACCAGACCAACTCAAAATTACAAAGTTTTCCAAAGCTTATATACCTTCTAAGCTATATGTGTACGTGTAAGTGTCCATTCACCTAAAGACATAAGCGATTAAC
Source organism: Nomascus leucogenys (assembly GCF_006542625.1). Lineage (NCBI taxonomy): Eukaryota > Metazoa > Chordata > Mammalia > Primates > Hylobatidae > Nomascus > Nomascus leucogenys. The sequence goes on along the minus strand of NC_044392.1, from coordinate 30,387,855 downwards.
TTCTTTTAATCTGTAACTAAGACCTGAGTCCTGAAGACCTTCCTCTGGAGCCTCGGTAAATTTACTTAATCTAAATGGGTCCAGGTGCTGGGGTGATTACCGACCATTATCTTGTCTCCTGCTAAGTCATGGAGGTTTGGGGACTTACTTTAGTCCCTAATAAAGCTTGTTTGTGGAGGCCTGGAGAGTTCCTTCAGGCCCATGATAAAACTTGTTTAATCCTCAACAGGTCCTGTTAAGAATTCCTTCATTATTTTGTCATGCGTTAAGGCCCAGGAAAGGCCTAGGCAAAACTCTTAGTGGGCTTTTGTCATATTCCAGACTTTGTTCAAGGGCACTAGCTCTTTCAGCTTTCAATAGTTAACTTAACCACTCAGTCAGTACTGAAACAGTTGTTATAGAGGCCTGCATTAGTGGGAACTGGCCTGCCACAGTGTGATTACAGCTCACTGCAGCCTCGATCTCCTGGGCTTAAGCAATCCTCATGCTCAGCTGAGACCACAGGTACACACTGTCACATGCATCCGTGTGAAGAGACCACCAAACGGGCTTTGTGTGAGCAACAAGGCTGTGTTTATTTCACCTGGGTGCAGGCAGCCTGAGTCCAAAAAGAGAGTCAGCAAAGGGTGGTGGGATTATCATTAGTTCTTATAGGTTTGGGGATAGGCGGTGGAGTTAGGAGCAATGTTTTGCAGGCAGGGGGTGGATCTCACAAAGTGCATTCTCAAGGGTGGGAAGAACTACAAAGAACCTTCTTAAGGGTGGGGAAGATTACAAAGAACCTTCTTAAAGATGGGGGAGAAACAAATCACAATGGTGGAATGTCATCAGTTAAGGCTGTTTTCAGTTCTTTTGTGGATCGTCAGTTGCTTCAGGCCATCTGGATGTATACGTGCAGTTCACAGGGGATATGACGGCTTAGCTTGGGCTGAGAGGCCTGACACACACCGCTACTTTTTTTTTTTTTTTTGAGAGATGGGGTCTCACTGTGTTGCCCAGGCTGGTCTCAAACTCCCAAGCTCAAGTGATCTTCCTGCTTCAGCCTCCCAAAGCACTGGGATTACAGTTTCGAGCAGCTTCACCAAGCCATGGCACAATCTTTATCCTCAAATACCTTAGCATCCCAAGAAGAAAACACACAAGTAAGCAGGTAACCCGAAGACAGTATTAAGTGACAAGTAAGTAGAAGGAGCTGAGGGAGCACATGGGTGGAACATCTAACAGCCTTAGGAGAGCAGAGAAGCTTTTCTGGAGGAAAGCACAAAGGCAAAAACAAAAATTGTGTGAAGGCCAACCCTACAGACTGCAGATGTTCCTGCAACATCTCTGTGACACCTATATTAGTCCATTTTCACACTGCTGTAAAGAAATAGCAAGAGTGGGTAATTTATAAAGGAAAGAGGCTTAATTAACTCACAGTTCCACATGGCTGAGGCAGCCTCAGGAAATTTACAAAAAATGGTGAAAGGCAAAGGGTAAGCAAGACAACAGGAGAGAGAATGAGAGTGAGCACAGGAAATACTGCCACTTTTAAAGCCATCGGGATCTCATGAGACTCACTCATTGTCATGAGAACGGCATGGGGGACACCGCCCCATAATCCAATCACTTCCCACCCTCAATATGTGGGGATTACAGGTCCCTCCGTTGACATGTGGGATTACAATTCGAGATGAGATTTGGATGGGGACACAGAGCCAAACCATATCAACACCTCTCCCCTCCTGGAGCTTCCACAGTAGCAACTGGTGTTACACTGATCTGTGAGCTCCCTGAATGTCTGCCTAGAGTTCTTAGAGGCAGGACCTGCTCCATCTTACTTTGTAACTACAGCAAGGCTGTCATGTGTGAATGAATAAAGAGCTTTTACTGACCGAAAAAAAAAAAAATGTAAGTGATGGAAAGTATTAAATCATCATATGGGCCAGGCACAGTGGCTTATGCCTGTAATCCGAACATTTTGGGAGATTGAGGCAGGAGGATTGCTTGAGCCCAGGAGTCAAGACCACTGTGGGCAACATAGCAAGACCCCCATCTCTATAAAAAAATTAAATTGGAAAAATTTAAAAAGATAATAGTGCATCTTAAATTGATGGCATTTTAGATTCAATTAAATACGGTATTTTTAAAAGGATTACTCTGGTTTCAGTGTTGAATAAAGCCAGTAAGGGAGGTAAGGAGGAAGGGGGAAAATGAGAAAAGCAGAGAGATGATTCAGGATGCTATTGCAGTAGAGAAATGATGGTAATGGATCAAAGTTGTAGCATAGTAGAAGGAAGAGATCGTCTGATTCCTAATGTATTTTTGAAGGGCAGTTGATAATTGACAGCAAGAAACGGGGAGTGAAGGAAAGAGAAGACTCAAGGATTAGTTCAAGATTTATGACCAGGACAACTAGAAGGGGATTGCCATTTTCTAAACTTTCAAGTTCTTAGCCACAACTTGGCCACTAACAATCTGAGTAACTTTAGAAACGTCATTACCCTTCTATGAACCTCAACTTTCACATTTGTACATGAGAGATTTAAACCAGATCAGAAGTTCTCAAACTGTGTTCAGTACAGGTGCCTTACGATGCTTCTCAGGAGATAGGAGAAAATTCAGGCAAACTGGATTACAGGCTGTGTATACCAGCAGTCCATGTAAAGTTGCATTTAAAAACAGGAATTAAAAGTATTTAAAATAACTATATGCCAGGTGCAGTGTTATGCACCTGTCCCAGCTAATTGGGAGGCTGAAGTAGGAGGATCACTTGAGTTCAGGAATTTGAAACCAGCCTAGACAACATAACAAGACTCTATCTCTATAAAAAATAAAATAATTAATTAAAAACATATAGCTACCATAGTTTGTTAATGAAAATACACTATAAAAGATGTAAAGTGTAAATTCAATAGCATAAAATGGGATAAGGGGGGAAGTAAAAGTATACAGCTTTTGTATGTGCTTGAAGTTAAGCTGTTATTAACTTAAATTAGAATGTTATAACTATAAGATACTTTATGTAAGCCCCATAGTAACCACAAAGAAAAAATCTCTAGTAGATACACCAAAGATAAAGAAATCAAAGCGTACCACTACAAAAATTCAACGAATCACAAAGGAAGACAGCAAGATTGGAAAAAAGGAACTACAAAACAGTCAGTACACAATTAACAAAATGGCAATCATAATTTCTTACCTGTCAAAAATTACTTTAAATGTAAATGGATTGCCGGGTGCGATGGCTCATGCCTGTAATCCCAGAACTTTGGGAGGCCAAGTCAGGTGGATCACTTGAGGTCGGGAGTTCGAGACCAGCCTGACCAACATGGAGAAACCCCATCTCTACAAAAAATACAAAATTAGCCAGGCATGGAGGCACATGCCTGTAATCCCAGCTACTCGGGAGGCTGAGGCAGGAGAATTGCTTGAACCCGGGAGGCGGAGGTTGTGATGAGTTGCGATCGTGCCATTGCACTCCAGCCTGGGCAACAAGAGTGAAACTCTGTCTCAAAAATAATGTAAATGGATTGAATTCTCCAGTCAAAACACAGAGAATGCCTAAATAGGTTAAAAAAAAAAAAAGTTAAACCATATGCTGCCTATATAATTCAATCATAAAGACACATTTAGACTAAAAGCAAAGAGATGGAAACAGATATTTAATGTAAATGGAAAACAAAAGAGAGCAGGAGTGGCAATATTTATAACAGACAAAATAGATCTGAAGTAAAAAAACTATAAAAATGGATAAAAATTGTCATTATATAGTGATAAAGGGGTCAAGTAATCAAAAGGATATGGCAACTTTATTTCAGACATTTAGAGAGAAGGATATAACAACTGTAAATATATACACCCCCAACAATGGAGTTCCTAAATACATGAAGCAAATATTAACAGATCTGAAGAGAAAGATAGATTGCAATATGATAATAGCAGGAGACATTCAAACCCTATTTTCGATGAAAATCCAGACAAAAAATCAATAAGGAAACATTGGACTTGAACTACACATTAGACCATGGGTGTGCAATCTTTTGGCTTCCTTGGGCAACATTGGAAGAAGAATTGTCTTGAGCCACATATAAAATACAGTAACAATAGCTGATAAGCTAAAATTAAAAAAAATCTCATAATGTTTTGAGAAAGTTTATGAATTTGTACTGGGTCACATTCAAAGCCATCCTGGGCTGCATGTAGCCCATGGGCCATGGGTTGGACAAGCTTGTTTTAGACCAAATGGACCTGAACGACATGTATAGGACAATACATCCAACCCCAGTAAAATACACATTCCTCTCAAGTATACACACAGAACATATGCCAGAATAGATACGTTAGGCCACAAAACAAGCCTTTAAAAATGTAGTCCGGGGCAGTGGTTCATGCCTATAATTCCAGCACTCTAGGAAGCTGAGGCAGGCAGATCACTTGAGGTTAGGAGTTTGAGACTAGCCTGGCCAACATGGTGAAACCCCGTCTCTACTAAAAATACAAAAACTTAGCCGGGCATGGTGGCGGGCGCCTGTAGTCCCAGCTACTCGGAGAGGCTGAGGCAGGAGCATGGCGTGAACCCGGGAGGCGGAGTTTGCAGTGAGCCGAGACTGCGCCACTGCACTCCAGCCTGGGTGACAGAGCGAGACTCCGTCTCAAAAAAAAAAAAAAAAAAAAAAAGAAAAGACAACTGGGCCCGGGGGACTACTACTACCTAGACGCGGAAGACCAGTAGTGGCCTCAAATGCCTGGCTGTGCTGTTATTTATTGGATACAAGGCAAGGGGGCAGGGTAAGGAGTGTGAGCCATCTCCAATAATAGGTAAGATCACATGAGTCACGTGTTCACCTGACAGGGGGTCCTTCCCTGTTTAGTAGCCGAGGCGGAGAGAGAGGACAGCTTGCGTCATTATTTCTTCTATGCATTTCAAAGACTTTAGTACTTTCACTAATTCTGCTACTGCTATCTAGAAGGCAGAGCCAGGTGTACAGGGCGGAACATGAAAGTGGACCAGGAGCGTGACCGCTGAAGCACAGCATCACAGGGAAACGGTTAGGCCTCCCAATGGCTGCGGGTGCGACTGACTGTTATTAGGCCTTCCACAAGAGGTGGTGGAGCAGAGTCTCCTCTAACTCCCTTTCCCGGTCTGCTAAGAGAGACTCCCTTTCCTGGTCTGCTAAGTAACGGGTGCCGTTACTAAGTAACCCTGCTAAGTAACGGGTGCCTGGCGTTACCACTAGAACAAGGAGCCCTCTAGTGGTCCTGTCTGGGCATGACAGATGGCTCATACTCTTGTCTTCTGGTCACTTCTCAATGTGTCCCTTCAGCTCCTATCTCTGAATGGCCTGGTTTTTCCTAGGTTATAATTGTAGAACAAAGATTATTATAATATTGGAATAAAGAATAATGCTACAAACTAATGATTAATAATATTCATATATAATCATATCTATAATCTATTTCTAGTGTAACTATTCTTATTCTATATATTTTCTTTTTCTTTTTTTTTTTTGAGACAGAGTCTTGCTCTGTCACCCAGGCTATTTTCTTTATTATACTGGAAAGCTTGTGCCCTCGGTCTCTTGCCTTGGCACCTGGGTGGCTTGCCACCCACAGAAAGGTGAAAACCAACTTAAAGACATTTTAAAAACAATACAGTATATGGATTAAAAATTCTCCAGAAAAATAGATATCATAAAATAAAAACAATCACAAATTCTGGAAATGAAAGACACACTTAGAGAAATACAAAATACACTGGAAAGTTTCAACAATAGACTAGAACAAGTAGAAAAAAGAACTTCAGAGCTCAAAGGCAAGGCTTTCAAATTAACCCAACGAGACAAAGACAAAGAAAAAATGAATTTTAAAAAAATGAACAAAGTTTCCAAGAAATTTGCGATTATGTTAAATGACCAAACATAAGAATAATTTGTGTTCCTGAGGAAGAACAGAAATCTAAAAGTTTGGAAGACGTATTTGAGGGAATAATAATGAAAAAAAAAAAAAAGGCGTCCTTGGCCCTGCTACAGATCTAGACATTCAAATACAAGAAACTCAAAGAACACCTGGGAAAGTCATCACAAAAAGATCATCACCTAGGCACATAATCATCAGGTTATCTAAAGTCGAGACAAAGGAAATAATCTTAAGAGCTGTGAGGCAAAAGCATCAGGTAAAACATAAAGGAGAACCTATTGAATTAACAGCAGATTTCTCAGTAGAAACCCTATAAGCCAGAGGGATTGGGGTCATATCTTTTTCTTCTTTCTTTTTAAGATGGAGTCTCACTCTGAGGCCCAGGCTGGAGTGCAGTGGCATGATCTTGACTCACTGTAACCTCTGCCTTCTGGGTTCAAGCGATTCTCCTGCCTCAGCCTCCCAAGTAGCTGAAACTACAGGCACGCACCACCATGCCCAGCTAATTTTTGTATTTTTGGTAGAGATGGGATTTCACCATGTTGGCAAGGATGGTCTCAATCTCTTGACCTCGTGTTCTGCCCCCCTCGGCCTCCCAAAGAGCTAGGATTACAGGCATGAGCCACTGTGCACTGCTTAGGGTCCTATCTTTAGCCTCCTTAAACAAAATAATTATCAGCCAAGAACTTTGTATCCAGCAAAACTAAGCTTGATAAATGAAAGAGAGATAAACTCCTTCTCAGACAAATGCTGAGAGAATTCACCACTACCAAGCCAGCACTACAAGAAATGCCAAAAAGAGTTCTAAATCTTGAAACAAAACCTCAAAATATATCAAAATAGATCTTCCTTAAAGCACAAATCTCACAGGGCCTATAAAACACAGTGCAAAACAAGATATTCAGGTAAAAACTAGCGTGATGAATAGAACAGTACCTCACATCTCAGTAGAAATGTTGAATGTAAGTGGCCTAAATGTTTCACTTAAAAGGTAAAGAATGGCAGAATGGATAAAAATCCACCAACCAAGAATCAGCTGTCTTCAAGTGACTCACCTAACACACAAGGGCTCTCATGGACTTAAGGTAAAGGGGTGGAAAAATATATTCCATGCTAATGGAAACCAAAATCGAGCCAGAGTAGCTATACTTATATCAGACAAAACAGACTTTAAAGTAACGATAGTTTAAAAAAGACAAAGAGAACATTATATAATAATAATAATAGGATTAGTCCAATAGGAAAATATAACAATCCTAAATATATATGCATCTAACACTGGAGCTCCCAAATTTATAAAACAATTACTACTAGCTAGGCACAGTGGCTCACACCTGTAATCCCAGTGCTTTGGGAGGCCGAGGCAGGCAGATCACTTGAGGCCAGGAGTTGGAGATCAGCCTGGCCAAAATAGTGAAACCCTATCTCTACTAAAAATAGAAAAATTAGCTGGGTGTGGTGGTGCATGCCTATAATCCAAGCTACATGAGAGGTGAAGGTTGCGTTGAGGCAAGATGGCACCATGGCACTCCAGCCTGGGTGACAGAGTAAGATACTGTCTCAAATAATAATAATAATAATAATTACTAGCAGGTGAAAGAAATGATATAGATGGCAACACAGTAATAGTAGGAGACTTCAATACTCTACTGACCGCACTAGACAGGTCATCAAGACAGAAAGTCAACAAAGAAACAATGAACTTAAACTATGCCCTAGAACAAATGCACTTAACAGATATTTACAGAGCATTCTACCCAACAACTACAGAATATACATTCTATTCTTCGGCACATGGAATATTCTCCAAGATAGTCAATATGATAGGCCACAAAACAAGTATCAATAAATTTTTAAAAATTGAAATTATATCAAGTACTCTCCCAGAACAAAGTGAAATAAAATTGGAAATTAACTCCAAAAGGAACACTCAAAACTATACAAATACGTGTAAATTAAATAATCTGCTCTGAATGATCCTTGGGTCAACAATGAAATCAAAATGGAAATTAAAAAATTATTTGAACTGGGCTGGGCATGGTGGCTCATGTCTGTAATCCCAGCACTTTGGGAGGCCGAGGTGGGTGGATCACCTGAGGTTGGGAACTTGAGACCAGCCTGACCAACATAGAGAAACCCTGTCTCTACTAAAAATGCAAAATTTGCCAGGTGTGGTGGTGCATACCTGTAATCTCAGCTACTTGGGAAGCTGAGGCAGGAGAATTGCTTGAACCTGGGAGGTGGAGGTTGCAGCGAGCTGAGATTGCACCATTGCACTCCAGCCTGGATGACAGAGTGAAACTCTGTCTCAAAAAAAAAAATTATTTGAACTGAATGATAATAGTGACAAAACCTATCATAACCTCAGGAATACAGAAAAAGCAGTGCTATGAGGAAAGTTTATAGCATTAAATGCCTACCTCAAAAAGTCTGAAAGAGCACAAAGAGACAATTAAAGGCCACACCTCAAAGAAGTAGAGCAACAAGAACAAACCAAACCCAAACCCAGCAGAAGAAAAGAAATAACAAAGATCAGAGCAGAGCTAAATACAATTGAAACAAACAAAAAAAAAGAAAACAAGAGATAAATGAAGCAAAAAGCAGGTTCTTTGAAAAGATAAACAAAATTCATAGACCATTGGAAAGATTACTCAAGAAAAGAGGAGAGAAGATTCAAATAAGCTCAACTGGAAACAAAATGGGATGTATTACAAACGATATTGCAGAAATACAAAAGATCATTCAAGGCTGCTATGAACTCCTTTACCCTCACAAACTAGAAAACCTAGAGGAGATGGATAAATTCCTGGACATATACAACCCTCCTAGATTAACCTAGGAAGAAACAGAAACTGTGACCAGACCAATAACAAGCAGCAAGACTGAAATGGTAACTTAAAAATTGCCAACAAAAAAAATGTCCAGGACCAGATGGATTCACAGCTGAATTCTATCAGACATTTAAAAATAATTGGTACCAATCCTACTGAAACTATTCTAAGAGATAGAGCAAGAGGGAATCCTCCCTAAATCATTCTATAAAGTCAGTATAACCAGCCAGGCTTGGTGGTTTATGCCTGTAATCTCAGCACTTTTGGAGGGGGAGGCAGGCGGATCACGAGGTCAGGAGATCGAGACCATTCTAGCCAACATGGAGAAACACCATCTCTACTAAAAAATAGAAAAATTATCCAGGCGTGGTGGTGCATGCCTGTAATCCCAGCTACTCGGGAGGCTGAGGCAGGAGAATCGCTTGAACCAGGGAGTCGGAGGTTGCAGTGAGCCGAGATCACACCACTGCACTCCAGCCTGGTAACACAGCAAGACTCCATCCAAAAAAAAAGTCAGTATGACCCTAATACCAAAATTAGGAAAGGACAAAGGAAAAAAGAAAACTACAGACCAATATCCCTGATGAACATAGATGCAAAAATCCTCAACAAAATACTGGCTAACTGAATCTAACAGTATATCAAAAAGATAATACACCATGATTAAGTGAGTTTCATGCCAGGGATTCAGGGATGATTTAAATACAGAAGTGAATGTAATACACCACATAAACATAACTAAACACAAAAACCATATGATCATTTCAATAGATACAGAAAAAGCATTTTATAAAACCCAGCATTCCTTTATGATTAAAACCCTCAGCAAAATTGACATAGAAGGGATACCTTAAGGTAATAAAAGCCATCTATGACAAACCCATAGCTAACACTATACTGAATGGGAAAAAGTTGAAAGCATTTTCACTGATAACTGTAACAAAATAAGGATGCTCATTTTCACCAGTTCTATTGAACATATTACTAGGAGTCCTATCCAGAGGAATCAGACATGAGAGAGAAATGAAGGGCATCCAAATCAGTAAAGAGGAAGTAAAACTGTCACTGTCTGACAAATAATCATATGTCAAATATGATCATATTCCTAAAAACCCTAAAGACTCATCCAAAAAGCACCTAGATCAGATAAATGAATTCAGCAAAGTTTTAAGATACAAAATCAATGTACACAAATCAGCAGCACTGCTATACACCAATAGCAACCAAGCTGAGAATCAAATCAAGGACTCAAGCCCTTTTACAATAGCTGCAAAAAAATAAATAAATAAAATACTTAGAAATATACCTAACCAAGGAGGTGAAAGACCTCTACAAGAAAAACTGTAAAACACTGCTGAAAGAAATCATAGATGACACAAACAAATGGAAACACATCCCATGCTCATGGGTGGGTAGATTCAATATTGTGAAAACAATCATATTGCTAAAAGCAATCTACAAATTCAATGCAATTTCCATCAAAATACCATCATTATTCTTCACAGAAGTAGAAAAAAAATCCTAAAATTCATACAGAACCAAAAAAGAGCCAGCCAGCATAACCAAAGCAAGACTAAGCAAAAAGAGTAAATCTGGAGGCATTACATTACCCAATTTCAAACTGTACTACAAAGCATAGTTACCAAAACAGCGTGGTACTGGTATAAAAACAGGCAAATCGACAAATGGAACATACTAGAGAACCCAGAAATAAAGCTAAATACTTATAGCCAACTGATCTTCAACAAAGCAAACAAAAACATAAAGTGGGGAAAGGACACCCTATTCAACAAACGGTACTGGGATAATTGGCAAGCCACATACAGAAGAATGAAACTGGATCCTCATCTCTCACTTTATACAAAAATCAACCCAAGATGGATCAAAGACCTAAATCTAAGACCTGAAACCATAAAAATTCTAGAAGACAATATTGGAAAAACCCTTCTAGACATTGGCCTAGGCAAAGAGTTCATGACCAAGAACCCAAAAGCAAATGCAACAAAAACAAAGATAAATAACTGGGACTTAATTAAACTAAAAAGCTTCTGCGTCAGCCTCCCAAAGTGCTGGGATTACGGATGTGAACCATCATGCCCAGCCTATTTGTTTTAGAGATGAGGTCTCACTGCCCAGTCTGGTCTCAAACTCCTGGGCTCAAGCCATCCTTTCACCTTGTCCTCCCACAGAGCTGGGATTACAGGTGCGAGCCACTGCACTCAGCCCAAAATCTTGTTGTTTTGTTTTGTTTTTTAAAGACAGGGTCTCACTCTGTCACCCAGGCTATAGTGCAGTGGCATGACTGTGGCTTATGGCACCCTTGAACTCCTGGGCTCAAGCAATCCTCCCACCTCAGCCTCCTGAGTAGCTGGAACTACAGGCGGGCACCACCACACCAGGCTAGTTTTTTCAAAATTTTTTGTAGAGACAGGGTCTCACTATGTTGCCCAAGTTGTTCTCAAATGTGTGGACTAAAGTGATCCTCCTGCTTTGGCCTCCCAATGTGCTGGGATTAAAAAATCAAACTCATGGAAGCAGGGAGTAGAGTGGTAGTGTCAACAAAAAGAGTCGAGCTCTGTAAAATATTTGAAGAGATTTATTCTAAGCCAAATTTGAGTGACCAATGGTCTCTGACAGTCCCAGGAGATCCTGAGAACATATGCCCAAGGTGGTAGGGCTACAGCTTGGTTTTATACATTTTAGGGAGACATGGAACATCAATCAATGCATGTAAGATGTACATTGCTTCAGTCTGGAAAGGCAGGACAACTAGAAGGTGGTAGGGGGCTTCCAGATCACAGGCAGATTCAAAGATTTTCTTTTTGGCAGTTGGTTGAAAGAGTTATTATCTTTTTTTTTTTTTTTTTTTTTTGAGACGGAGTCTTGCTCTGTCCCCCAGGCTGGAGTGCAGTGGCGCGATCTCGGCTCACTGCAAGCTCCACCTCCCGGGTTCACATCATTCTCCTGGCTCAGCCTCCCGAGTAGTTGGGACTACAGGCGCCCACCAACACACCCAGCTAATTTTTTGTATTTTTAGTAGAGACGGGGTTTCACCGTGTTAGACAGGATGGTCTTGATCTCCTGACCTCATGATCCGCCAGCCTCGGCCTCCCAAAGTGCTGGGATTACAGACTTGAGGCACCACGCCCGGCCTGAAAGAGTTATTATCTGAAGACCTGGAATCAATAGAAAGAAATGTCTGGGTTATGGTAAGTGGTTGTGGAGACCAAGATTTTAATCACGCAGATGAAGCCTCCAGGTAGCAGGCTTCAGAGAGAATAGATTGTAAATGTTTCTTATCAGACTTAAAGACTGTTCTATCAGTCTTTTTTTTATGGAATGCTTCATGAATTTGCATGTCATCTTTGCACAGGGGCCATGCTAATCTTCTCCGTATCATTCCAAGTTTACTATATGTGCTGCCAAAGCAAGCACTATTCTATCAGTCTTAAGAGCTCTGTGTTGACGTTAATGCTGGACAGCTGTACCTGAATTCCAAAAGGGAGGAGGGCATAATGAGGCATGTCTGACCCCCACTCCCCATTATGGCCTGAACTAGTTTTTCAGGATAACTTTGGAATGCCCTGGGCAAAGGAGAGGACACATCAGTCAGCTAGAGGGCTTAGAATTTCATTTTTGGTATGCAGTGTTTACCAGGGCTGGGAATGGAGGTGACTGGGGAGGAGGAGGAAATGGGTAGATGTTGGTCAAAAGACGCAAAGTTGAAGTTAGGAGTAATAAGTTGTAGAGATCTATTGTGCAACATGATAACTATAATTAATAATAAGGTGGAGTATATTTGAAAATTGTTAGAGAATAGATTTTAAATGTTATCTTCACACATTTAAGTATGTGGGGTGATGAATATGTCAATTAGCTTGATTTAATCATTCCACAATGTATTCATATATCAAAACATCACATTGTACACCATAAACATATATAATTTGTCATTTGTCAATTAAAAAATGAATTACTAGCCTGGGCAAATAAGCAAGACCCTGTCTCTACAGAAAAAATAAAATAAAATAATTAGCCAGGCATAGTGGCATGTGCCTCTAGTTCCAGCTACTCAGGAGGCTGATGCAGGAGGATCCCTAGAGCTCAGGAGTTCAAGGCTGCAGTGAATTATGATCATGCCACTGCACAACAGCCTGGACAACAGACCAAGACATTGCTTCTAAAAATAATAACTAATCAATTTTAGAAAAGAAACAAAGCAAGAATCTACTGGTAAAATGGAAAAAAGTTTACCATCCTCTTACCTAGATGACCTATGAAAGCCTTTTCATTACAGCTGTAGAGTTATATAATCAAGTTAAAAGTTGATGATTTGTGTGAGTGGCATTAGTCTGCCTCTATCACATCACTGCAACAGTGTGGCAGGCCTCCATAACAACTTTTTTAGTACTGACTGACTGGTTAAGTTAAATATTAAAAGCTAGTGCCCTTATACAAATGCTGCAATATAACAAAAGCCCACCATGAGTTTTGCTAAGGCTTTTCCTGAGCCTTAAAGCATGACAAAATAATGAAAGAATTCTGACCAGGGCCCACTTAGGATTGCACAAGTTTTATTGAGGGTCTGAAGAAACTCTCCAGGCCTCCACAAACAAGTTTATTGGAAATCTGAAGGAACTCCGCAAAACTCTGTGATTTAGCATGAGACAAGATAAGTGCAATCACCCCAGCACTTGGCACTTGGACCCATTTCGATTAAGTAAACTTACTGAGGCTCCAGAAGAAGGTCTCCAGGACCCAGACCTTAGTTATAGATTAAAAGAAGTTAATCACTTATGTTTTTAGATGAATGCACACTTACACGAAAACATATAGCTTACAAGGTATGTAAGGTCTGAAAAACTTTGTAATTTTGAGTTGGTCTGGCGATAATTTCCAGGCCTTCTCCCTGTAATCAGTTACAGAAATAAAAACTCTCTTCCTCCCCAGTTCATCTGCATCTCATTATTGGGCCATGAGAAATAGCAGCCTGGCCCTCAGTTTGATCCAGGAATAACAGGAAGCAGAAAGACTGAGTGGTTTTGTTGTGACCTATCACAAAATCAGTATCAGTACTGTGGTGGGGTTTTTTTAATTTTTTTTTTATTTTTTCCAAGACAGGGTGTCACTCTGTCGCCCAGGCCGGAGTGCAGTGGTGGAATCTCGGCTCACTGCTACAACCTCTGCCTCCTGTGTTCAGGTGATTCTGGTGCCTCAGCCTCCCGAGTAGCTGGCACCACAGGCACACACCACCACACCCATTTTTTGTTTGTTTTCCCTCTCTCACACCGTTTGTTTGTTTTCCCTCTCTCAGCAGAATCAGGTTTCTTTATCTGTAAATTGGAGTAATAATAGTACCTTCTTCAGAAGGATGTAATAAGGACTAAATGACTAAAGTGCTTGGAACAGTGCAGAGCAGTACATGAAGTAAGGACGTATGTACTAGCCATTGTTGTTACTGTTGTCGAAAAAAAACAGGTTCTTGTCACATGACCAGGATAATTTAGGCACAGGGACACACTGTAAGGTTAGTAGGGCAGGGTTTATTGGGTGAAAAGGAAAAAAAAAAAGGGAAACAGGAACTCCAGCAAACCAACAGAGAGTCCGGCTAGCAGGTTTTCCTCCTCAAAGATTGAATCCCAGGTCACCGCACAGGAACAGGAGAGGCCGGGATCCTCACCACTGCAAATAGCGTGAACTTCCCGAGGCTCCACCCAGTCCTCCCAGTGCACAGGTGGCCATTATTCAGAAAGAATCGGTTGGGAAAGGGCAGGCTTCATCCAGACCAGCACTCGGGTTTTTCAGCCTTCAGACTGTTTTAGGCTTGAAGGAGGGGTTTCACTGGGAGACTCTTGGCTGCCTCCTGTCTCTGTCGTTACTGTGTCCATCCTGAAGAGTCATCAATAAGACAAATGGGCAAGAGATTGTGACTTTATTTTAAAAAACGAGAGAGAGAAGCATCTCCACTGCCGCCCCAACCCCTCCCCCACCAAAAAAAAACTTCCAAGAGCTATGAGTAAAACTGAAACAGAACAGAGACCCCTCTTTGAGGCCTGTGGGTCCCCTCCCCTCTCCCCCAGCATGGAAATAAAGGAAAATCTTGAGTTCCTTCAAGGGAAATTCCAGGCACCTAGCTAGCCTTGAGAAGTGAATGAACAGCTTGTTACTCGGGAGGCCGAGGCAGGAGAATCGCTTGAAACTGGAAGGCGGAGGTTGCAGTGAGCCGAGATCATGCCACTGCACTCCAGACTGGGCAACAAGAGTGAAACTCCATCTCAAAAATTAAAAATAAAAAAATAAAATAAAACAATAGCCAAGGAAGTTAGAGTCAGATGTTTTGTTCTCTATAGAAACTAAAGATAACATCTTAACATATGTCCCTGAATTGTCAGAGACCCAGATCCCCACCAAATGGATGTGCTGGCACATAGAGCTCAGCTAAGGGGGAACCAAGGACTGAACTCTGATGGCTGTTCTGAATCTCTTCCTGAGGGGCCTGAAGGAGGTCACACCCACAAGTCAGAGGTAACATTCTTTTCTGCTGATCTCAAATTTTTGTACGATGCTTAACCTCTGTAACCAATCGCAAATCAGAAAGTCTTTGAATCCAGTCTGGGTGTGGTGTGTCATGCCTGTAAGCCCAGTGCTTTGGGAAGCCAAAGCGGGAGATCGATTGAAGCCAGGAGATCAAGACCAACCTGATAAACATAGCAAGACTCCGTCTCTACAGAAAATTTAAAAATTAGCCAGGCATGGTGGTGCATGCTTGTAGTCTCAGCTACTTGGGAATCTAAAGGAGGAAGGATCAGGCCGGGCACAGTGGCTTAAGCCTGTAATCCCAGCAGTTTGGAGGGCCGAGGCAGGCCAATCACCAAAGGTAAGAGTTTGAGACCACCCTGGCCAACATGGTGAAACCCCGTATCTACTAAAAATACAAAAATTCCAGGCATAGTGGCAGGCATCTGTAATCCCAGCTACTAGGGAGGCTGAGGCAGGAGAATTGCTTGAACCCAGGAGGCAGAGGTTACAGTGAGCTGAGATTGCGCCACTGCACTCCAGCCTGGGCGACAAGAGTGAATCTCCATCTCAAAAAATAAATAAAAATAAAAAATAAGGCGGGAGGATCATTTGAGCCCAGGAGTTCAAGATTACAGTGAGCTATGATCACAGCACTGCACTCCAGCCTGAGCAACAAAGAAAGACCCTGTCTCAAAAACAAAACCAAACCAAAAAACCTGCCCATACAGGATGTTAGTGACACATTGTTAGGGACCATAGGTTTTTAGGCTCCCATGCAATAGAAATTGACAGGAGGCCAAGCGAGTTTCCCAGACACAGCTTTATTAGGGGCTTATGCTCAAACACAAGGGAAACAGCACTAGAGTGAGGAGTTCTCCAGCTGGTTCCCCAAGGACAGGTCATTTTGGTGTTTTAAGAAGGGTGACGTGAATAAGCACGAGGTACACAAACATCATTACATGTGTGGAGTAGAGCACAGGGTGCACAGGCACAGTGTGAAATCATTTTAGTACATATATCACATGATCAAAAAATGGCAAATAAGCCCTTCCCTGGGTGGAGATTTTAGTGTTATAATCAGGCAACTCTATAGGGTAAAGATTATCATTCTTCTGGTCTCGTATGTGTGTGGATGATAGAGTTGACTTCCTTGAGTAAGACTTAGGGTGGGATGCTGCTTGTCTTAGTTTCTTCAAAGTCCTGAGATCAGTGGGTATGCTGCCTTGACTAAGATGGTGGGATGCTGCTTATCTTAGTTTCTTCAAGGTCCCCGGGTCAGCAGGTAGGACAGAAAAAGAGGAAAATTATGTATTAACGGGGATGGAGGGACCAAGTCCTGTCCCTACTCTGTCTCAATATTAGTACAAGTGCAAGCCCTCTTTGCATTAAGCCTTCTGTTAAGATCCTAAAGAGCCCTCATGGGGCAGAGAGAAGGTAAATTTGGCTGGGATCCCAGAATGGGTCAAGTAAATTGCTGAAGTGAGCAGGGAGAGAAATATTTTGGGAAATCTTAGAACTTTAGGGGATAGTGAAAAAGGGGAAGTATTGAACTTTCTTCTTTCCTCTCTCCCCTTACCCCTGAATTACAGAGGATGGGAAAAAAGTTGGTTATAAAAAAAACTTGAGCTGCTTTACCCCCAGCCTGCCAGAGTAATCATTTTAAAATGTAAAGTCTTAAACTCCCCTTTTTAAAACCCTTTAATGCATTCCCATTTCACCCAATAACATTGATCATTATTTTGGGTTGAATTAATGGGAGAGGGAGTCCCACATGATGAATAAATTGAGTCCATAGAGAGAGATTTATGAGAACGCTGCTGGCAGGAAGGACAAACCCTTGCTCAGAAGTTACAGGCTGGGATTTTCTTATTCTTTCCTCTCAAAGCCCTCGCATTTTCTCCTCCTTGCCTATTCCCCATTCCCAGAGGAACTTGATCCCCTCAGGACAAAGCTGGATAGGGCCTCTGTTGAGTCAGTTCCAGCCTCTCCTCTTTACCACCTCAAGAAGCAAGTGAAAACCTGTCTCCCAAGTCAGAGTGCCTTACATACCTGAAAGCTCACCTAGGGCAGGACATGCACAGATAGGATCCCTTATTGTTCAAGCACAGATGAAGCAACATAGCCCAGTAGTCAGGAGAACAGTCTTCACAGATGGATACAGCAGAGGTGGAATCTTAATCTGGGCACTTCGAGCTATTAATAAACCTTTCAAAATACCAGTTTCTCATCTGTAAAATGATGACAGGAGAACCTACTTGAGGGTTGTCAAGATACTTAAATGTGATGCCTGGCGCATAGTAAGTACTCAATAAATACTGACTATTGTTAGTACTAAAATCATAATTCTAGAAGCTAGATACATAACTTTCTCTCTCCCCTCTCACATGCAAGAGAGTGGAGCACAAATGTTCTATTGTTCTACTAGCCATGATAAAATTCAAGCTAGTTACAATATTTTAACAATAACCATAGTTCCCTTCCTTTCTTCTAACTTCCGATGGTGTAACACAGCAGTCCGCAACCTTTTTGGCACCGGGGACCAGTTTCATGGAAGACAATATTTCTTCGGCTGGTGCTGGGGGTGTAGTTACATAGGCATGCGCAGGGCAGGAGAGGGCTCTCCGCGACCCACTGGGAATGTCAGGTGATGGTTCGGCAATTACCACATTGCTTCGCTAAAAATGATAATTAGGCAGCCAGGAGAGACAATCCCCTGATGGTCCACACCTATTAACATTAAACGTGTTAACTGAATGCAGACCCCAGGGAGAAGCAGCTTCTCGGGCATGCGCGTTAAGAGACAAAATGGCAGGCCAGATGCGGTGGCTCGTGCCTGTAATCCCAGCACTTGGGAGGCCCAGGCAGGCGGATTACAATTTAGGAGTCAGAGATCAGCCTGGCCAATATGGTGAAACCCCGTGTCTACTAAAAAATACACAAATTAGCCGGTCGTGGTGGCACTGTGCCTGTAGTCCCAGCTACTCAGGAGGCTGAGAAAGGAGAATCGTTTGAACCCAGGAGGCAGAGGTCGCAGTGAGCTGAGATCCCGCCACTGCACTCCAGCCTGGGCGACAGAGAGAGACCCTGTCTCAAAAAAAAAAAAAAAAAGAGAGAGAGAGAGAGACAAAATGGCAAAGTATGATGTTCCAGGGACACACGCCACCAGAAAAAGGAAAAAAATCTCAGATGTGCAAGTGTATAGCTCCCTAAACACGCTGTGTGTGCTCAGTCCCAAAGAGTAAGGAAAGCACTGCACATGCAGAAAGCCCACCCTGAGGGAAGAATCTTGGGAAAGAGGCAAGCCTATAAAAATCCTAGGATCATGGTTAAATGGGGACTTGATATTCTTTTTCTCTCTTAACCTTCAGGCACCCACTTGGATCTCTTCCAAGGGTTCTTTTCTTTATTTCCTGCCTTAAAGCCTTTTTAAATAAACTTCCATTCCTGCTCTGGAATTTGCCTGGGTCTCTTTTTCTGCTTTATACCCCTTCATTGAGTTCTTCCTTCTGAGGAGGCAAGGACTAAAGTTGCTGCAGACCTGTGTGGATAGCTGCTGGTAACTCAGGGTAACTCCGATCTCTTCCACTGCTAACAGGGAGAGGCGGTGGGCAGAAATGGTTTCGGGATGAAACTGTTCCACCTCCGATCATCAGGCATTAGATTCTCATAAGGAATGCACAACCTAGATCCCCTGCATGTGCAGTTCACAATAGGGTTTGTGCTCGTATGAGAATCTAAGGCTGCCACTGATCTGAGAGGAGGCAGAGCTCAGGCAGTAATGCTCACTTGCCAGCTGTTCACCTCTTGTGGTGCAGCTGGGTTCCTAACAGGCCACAGACTGGTACTGGTCTGCAGCTCGGGGGTTGGGAACCCCTAGTGTAACAGTTTATTTCCCCTGGGCCAGGACAGCCTGTGGATGCAGCTAGGACGACAGGGTTTCTATTGTTTCTACCAACTCCAGCCCCTGCCTCACACCCACTGTATCCACATTCTGGGTACTTCT
This sequence comes from Nomascus leucogenys, assembly GCF_006542625.1. Classification (NCBI taxonomy): domain Eukaryota; kingdom Metazoa; phylum Chordata; class Mammalia; order Primates; family Hylobatidae; genus Nomascus; species Nomascus leucogenys. The sequence goes on along the minus strand of NC_044392.1, from coordinate 30,368,604 downwards.
AACTTAGATCTTGTTTTCTCCTCAAAGAAAGGAGAATCTTTAAGGGGTGGGGTAGCTCACAGATTCTTGGGTATCCTCCCAACCTTGTCTTTCAGCTTCCCAGTCACTACAAATTGCTGCAACCTCCTGACCCATCTGCACACTCCCATCATCACTCACCCGCACCTCACCATACTGCTTCACAACAGCATGGCTTCTTGCAAGCAGCCCTACCCAGGTAGATCTACTTCTTTCTTTTATTATTATTTTTTTAATTTCATTTTTTTCTTTCTAATAAACCTTTTGCACTCCTAAGATCTGCTTCCTTACAATTTGTCTCTGTCATTGCTGCTGGTACCCAGCAGCCGGCTTGCCTTGCCCCCATTTTTTAGGCAAAGCCTGAGCTGTTTCTCAGAGTTCTCAGAAGTCCCAGCCTGTTCTAGCCCCAGTGTGCAATAAGAAATACTGTTGTTGGGCCAGGCATGATGGCTCGTGCCCATATTTCCAACAACTGAGGAGGCTGAGGCAGGATGATTACTTGAGTCCAGGAGTTCAAGACTAGTCTGGGCAACATAGCAAGACCCAACCTCTAAAAAAAAGAAAAGAAATACAGTTATGATGTTACTTGTGGGCTTGTAATAAATTTTTTTCTTATTTTTATTTTTTTAAAAAAGAAAAGCAATACTGTTGTCTCTCGTTATCTATGGGTAATTGGTTCCAGGACCCAATAGTGGATACTAAAGCCAGCAGATGCTCAAGACTGTTACATAAAATGGCATAGTATTTGGATATAACCTACACACATCCTACCCAGAGGATGTGTATACTGTATATTCTTTTTTCCCAGAAACAGCCAGGAAGAACATCTGTATACTTTAAATCATACCTAGATTACTTATAACACCCAATACAAGTAAATGCTATGTAAATAGTTGTTATACTGCATTGTTTAGGGAATAATAACAAGAAAAAAAGAGTCTGTACATGTTCAGTACAGACACAAATTTCTTTGGAGTATTTTTGATCAGTGGTTGGTTGAATCTGTGGATGCGGAACTCATGAATACAAAAGGCCAACTGTCTATTGTTTTTGGCTTTCATTCCAGCTTCCTGACACAGAGCTCCTAAATTATTCTAGTTTCCTTAGTGTTAAGGGTGACAAAAGCATCTTTTGTTATAATATTTGTCTTTTGTACAGAGCTCCTAAAGCTCTTGGAATTTTCTAAGGGATAGAAGTTTATTTTGTTACTCTTAATAAGCCCTTTGGCTCACAGCTGAGTTTGTGCTAATGAGGTGACCTTAGGGTGGAGCACCTAGATAGCCTCAGGATGGGGGTCAGTCACTGGAAAGACCAAGTGAGATGCGATAAGCTTCCAGGTTGCTGGACACTTGAAAGTACTGGGAAGGAGGGTGTTGTGCCAGAGAGGGGATGGAAGATCCACAACCTCATACCTTATCTTATCCATCTCTTCATCTGGCTGTTCATCTGTATGCTTTATATTATCCCTTATAATTGGAAAATGTAAGTAAAGTATTTCTGTAAGCCACCCTACTGAATTAATGGAATCCAAGGAAAGGAGATATGGGAACCCCGATTGATTGATTGAGATAGGGTCTGGCTCTGTTGCCCAGGCTGGAGGGCAGTGGTGCTATCTCAGCTCACTGCAGCCTCAACGTCCTGGGCTCAAGCAGTTCTCCCACCTCAGCCTCTGGAGTACCTAGGTATACAGGTATGGGCCACCACACCCAGAAATTTTATTTTATCTTATTTTTGTTGTTGTTATTGTAGAGATGTGGTCTCACAAAAGACCTGTTGCCCTATTGCCCAGGCTGGTCTTGAACTGCTGGGTTCAAGTAATCCTCCCACTTAGGCCTCCAAAAGTGCTGGGATTACAGGCATGAGCCACCATGCCCATCGGGAACCTCAAACCATAGCCAGTCAGTCAGAAGCCCAGGTAACAATCTGGGACTTGCAATTGACGTCTGAAGGGGGGGCAGTCTTCTGGCACTGACCCCTTAACCTGTGGGATCTGACACTAATTCCAGACAGATAACATCAGGATTGAATCGAATCAGAGGACACATAGTTAGTGTCTTTGGAGAATTGTTTGGTGTATGCAGAATGTTGGGACAACTGAGTTCCTCTTCAAAGCCTCAACTTCCTGGTCATAAGCTGTAAAAGTTTTAAATCAACTCTACCCCCTTCTTCCCCCCTTTTTCTTTTTGCAAACCATGCATTTACCTTATTTGAGAAGGTTTAAGTCTCAGCCAGTCGGGATCAGCTTAGATTGTGCATCCAACCCCAGCCAAAAAGGGAAGGACACAGAAACAGGAACTGCGTTAGGGTTAAAAGCTCCTTCCCTCCTTTGTTCAGTGTGCTCTTGTGAATGCATCAGGTGCAAGCAGCACCCTTCTGCAGAAGTGAAGCTGCCTTGCTGAGAAATTTTCTATCTAAGTGCCGGTTTCTTTTGGCTATGCTAAGCACTTGTTTCTAACACAGAAAATCTCCACATAGCTGGTCACAGAACTATTTTGTGATATTTGAGAATAAAGAGGTAAAACAGTTTGTTTTTTACTTTATACCCAGAGAATCCATTTCCTTCCCTCTTCCTGAGAGCCCAAGAAACCCACACTAAATCTCCTTGGCCCCTCCTCATGCAACCTTGGGGTAAACAACATTTCTCCCTCCTTCAGTTGATCTTCCAGCCTCCAGGGACAGATGCATTCCCAAGTAGCATCAGCAACTCTCCTCTGGGGATCTTGCTAAAACTGTAATAATCACAACCCTTTATTAGTCTATTTCCTTAACCCATACATAACATTCTACATTTAGCCCCTTTTCTCCAGAAATGTAGTCACCCTTGTGATTTTGTAAATTTAGTAAGTTTACTGAAAAACTGGAGAGGGATTATAGCACACACAGTAGTTTTCCTACATTTGGTACCTCTACCCTCTCTCGCCTCTGGCTCCACACTGCTCTCATTGAGAAACCTCTCCAAGTAATGGGCCTTTTAGGAGGTACACACTGAGGGGGAAGAGAACTGCCCCTAGGCTGACTTGCCTTTGTAAAAGGAAAATAAATATTGGGGCCCCAAAATCACTAAGCTAAAGGGAAAAGTCAAGCTGGGAACTGCTTAGGGCAAACCTGCCTCCCATTCTATTCAAAGTCACCCCTCTGCTCACTGAGATAAATGCATATCTAATTGCCTCCTTTGGAGAGGTTAATAAGAAACTCAAAAGAATGCAACCATTTGTCTCTTATCTGCCTATGACCTGGAAGGCCCCTCCCCACTTCAAGTTGTCCCGCCTTTGCTTCGAGTTATCCCATCTCTCTGGACCAAACCAATGTTCATCTTATATATGTTGATTGATGTCTCATGTCTTCCTAAAATGTATAAAATCAAGCTGTGCTCTGACCACCTTGGGCACATGTAGTCAGGACTTCCTGAGGCTGTATCATGGGTGCAGGTCCTCAATCATGGCAAAATAAACTTTGTAAATTAACTGAGTCCTGTCTCACGTATTTGGGGTTCACACCTTCTCCAGTGCCACTGAAATTATGATGATTAAAACATCCTCAGAACTGTGCAGATATATGTTCTGTATTCCCCTCTCTTAACCACTTGAGCACTGCTTTGAGATACAGTGTGAGTTCTGTTTACCTCCTTTTCTTGCTCTAGAAAGAGCTTTCTGGGTCTTCTGGATCTATTTCTATTTCTTTATTACCTCTTACCACTAGCAACTTTTGCTTTCCAATTTCAGTTTTTTTCTTTTTCTTTGACCAAGGCCAGTCTTGTAGCATAGCTAACTGAGGGGGCAGGGGGCAGGGTTGTCTCCTAAAATAAGGATAAAATGGAGCTAAAGTTTTTCACAAACTTTTTATTAGTTTATAATTTATCTTATTTGCCTAACCATATAAAGGTAAATTCAGTTAAATTTATGTTTAGCAAATACGTAACACACAGACACACACACAGCACTGTACCAAGCACATTGAGGGATATGTGGGGGAGCAGAAAACGATTCCCCAAAATATGGCCTTTGGCTTGCTGAGTACTTTTGAAAATTGAAAGGCCTCAGTGAAACGGGATTGTTCCCTTGACCCCTTTGCAGGACTCGTGAAGGGGGTGGCTCATTTACTCAGCCCATGGCTCTCAACCCCTTGTGGGAGGGGGAGCAGGCGGGTGGGCAGGTGCAGGGGCCAAAGTAAGTGCTTCTGGAAGCCGACAGGAGCAGAATTCCATGTGGCCCCTGGCAGCATCTTGGGGGTACCTGCAACCCCTAGAGCCCCAGAGGGTGCGTGTTACAATGTGCTCTTTTAACTTTGCTGTCTACAAATGGCTTAAGTGTTTAACAGCTCAGTGTGACAGCCCTCTGTATACTGAGGTCTTGTTCGGCATGCAGAAGAATCAGGTCACATGAACTAATTGAAGATGGTAAATGTGGGGGATTTTATTGCCCATGAAAGTGACTCTCAGCAGGATGGGCAGCTAGAAAGGGGATGGAGTGAGAAGGATGGTGTGGGAAGGTAGTCTTCCCTTGGAGTTCGGCCAGCTCAGTTCCATCCCCGGCCAAACTCTTCTCCAAAGTCCTGCTGTCAAGTTGTCCCTCTGAAGTCAAGCTGCTTCTCTCCAATGTCCAGCTGCTTCTTCTCTTCTCTCCTTCTCTGCTGTTCTGCTCTGCTGCTCTGCCAGTGGAGCCTGGGGTTTTTATGGGTACAAGATCAGGGGCGGGGCAGGCCAAAAAGCAACATTCAAGTGGGAAAACAAGAACGCACATTCTCACTTTGGGCCGAAGTTCCAGGCTTGAGGGTGGGGCCCTCGCTGGGGCTGCCCTCTTCTATCCAGTATTTCCTTGCCTCCTATCCATTTCATCAGAATAGGTCTCAGAACGAAAATCTCTCTCTGACTTTTCCCCGACCCCTGGTTTCTCTAATCCTCTTTTCCGAGCCACCAGAAGGGGGTCTCTCGGGAATTTCCTTATCTGATTAAGAAAGCATCTTTCCAAAAGAAATGCAATTGTTTTAAGACTGCCTCCCTAGAAAATCTCATCAAATAACCAGGAAAAGATCAACCACCAGAGAATAGAAGAGACCAGGAGTCTTCATCATGTCCAGACAGAATTTTCATTTATTTTTCTGAGGGCAGCTTCAAGAGATTACCTGAGGGGCTTCATCTGCATAATAATAAAAAAACCTTTGTTATGCCTCTCAACTTTGGAGTTACTCCCAGTCAGCTCCCAAAGAGAACCATAGTCTGAGCATTGGGCCTATTCATTCCTCCATCCCTCCCCCAACCCCATGAAACAGGGTACAGAAGCTTCTGTACCATTGAGTTGTTGGGTGATCACCCTGTGATTCTCCCCCTGTGCCCAGCACATTAATAGATTGTGTGTGCCTTTTCTCCTATTAATCTACATTTTGTCAGTTGCTTTTCAGAAAACTTTATGGTATTTTTTTCTTTTACTGTCTTTCTCTCTCTCTCTTTCCTTCTTTCTTTCTTTTCTTTCCTTTTTTGACAGGGTCTCACTCTGCTTCCCAGGCTGGATAGCAGTGGCTTGAATTCAGCTCACTGCAACCTCCATCAGTTCCCCTGCCTCAGCCTCCCTAGTAGCTGGGACTATAGGCATGTGCCTCCATACCTGGCTAATTTTTTAAAATTTTTGTAGAGATGATGTCTCACTACATTGCCCAGGCTGGCCTCAAACTCCTGGCCTTAAGCGATCCTGCTGACTTGGCCTCCCAAAGTGCCCAGCTTCAGAGAAACTTCAAAGGGCTAAGGGCCAGTTTTCTTTTGGTCCCTACAGATACAAATGCAAATGTGACTGAGGCTGTGGCCTCATAGAGCTGATAGTCTGATAGAAAAAATAAGACACAGAAAACTAGAAAACTCAGAAATCCATGGCAAGTAATCTCAGAGAGGGACTAAGGGCAGAGGGGATAAGGCTATCTGGAATGTCCCACAAGAGAAACAGAGGAGGTCTTTGAGGTCAAAGTATCATTTTATCTGGGCTCCTAGGGTAAAATTTAAACCACAAAAACCCTGAGCATTTTGCAGGTGCAAGGCTCCATCAGCAATATCGTTCAGGCCTAATATTGCTTTTGATAACAGGTGATTAATTCAGTCTAGGAAATCCCTAGTGATAACACCTCAGAAGTCTGAGAGCAAGTTTTATGAACTGAGAAGGCACATAGGACTCAAATCCATGCAGAGGCCGGGTGCAGTGGCTCACGCCTGTAATCCCAGCACTTTGGGAGGCCGAGGTGGGTGGATCACTTGAGGTCAGGAATTCGAGACCAGCCTGACCAACATGGTGAAACCCCATCTCTACTAAAAATACAAATTAGCCAGGCGTGGTGGCACATGCCTGTAATCCCAGCTACTTGGGAGGCTGAGACATGAGAATTGCTTGAACCCAGGAGGCAGAGGTTGCAGTGAGCCGAGATCGTGCCACTGCACTCCAGCCAGGGCGACAGAGCGAGACTCCGTCAAAAAAAAAAAAAAAAAAACTGTGCAGAGCAATATATATTTCTATTCTCTCCTATTTGACTATTCAGATGAGTCAGGAAAAGAAGTGTTAAGACTGCTGACCACTCTGTACTCCAAATTTGTTCTCTAAGGATTACAGTCTGGAAAGTTAATGATCAGTTTATTCAACATGATTCAGACTTGGGGAACGCAGATCACACCGCCTCAACTCTCAAAACAGGTGACCTCGTCATGTTCTCTCCAAGTCCCTGATGTACAAAAGCATAGAAACCATGCATCTTAGGCTTCCCAAAGCAGTCCCAGTTTTATATAATCTTCCTCTTTTGGATGAAAGCAAAAATATATAACCAAATATAACTTATTTTTTGCAGACTTGATATATATATAAATTCAAAATTAAAGAAAAATATATTTTGTCAAATTGTCAATCCTGATTTTGGGTACCATATATAGAAGAAATGATGTTGATTTCTCACTCTAGGAAAGAGTGAATCAGGGCCTGAGGAACAGGGAAACAATTAAATGTGAAAGATTACTGTCTATAAACGAGTATATTGATATTCATACAAGCACTTACTGATGACCTAGTAGATTCAAGAAAATCCTAAGTAATGAGAGGAGATATTATGCCTTTGAATAAAATAGGCTCTCTGGCACCTGAGAGCTCATAAAGTAGTAGGGAAGACAGTTTACACAAACATCTTTAATATAAAAGAGGGCTTGAGAAATGCTACAATTAAAGTGCCAAGTATTGTATTGTGAGTAATTAGGGAGGGGAGTGTTTGTTTCAGTTCATTCTCCATACTGCCACCAAAATGAACTTTCTTTCTTTCTTTTCTTTATTGAGACAGAGTCTTGCTCTGTCACCCAGACCATAGTGCAGTAGCAAGATCTCAGCTCACTGCAGCCTAGACCTCCCAGGCTCAAGCGATTCTCATGCCTCAGCCTTCTAAGTAGCTGGGATTACAGGCGTGTGGCACCGTGCCTGGCTGATTTTTGTATTTTTAGTAGAGACAACGTTTCACCATGTTGCCCAGGCTGGTCTCAAACTCCTGGCCTCAAGTGATCTGCCTGCCTCAGCCTCTGAAAGCACTGGGATTATAGGCATGGGCCACCATGCCTGGCCAAAATAAACTTTCTTAAATGGTAACTTTGGGCCGGGCACAGTGGCTCAGACTTGTAATCCGAGAACTTTAGAAGGCTGAGGTGGGTGGATCACTTGAGGCGGGGAGTTCGAGACCAACCTGGTCAACAGATGAAACTCCATCTCTACTAAAAATACAAAAATTGGCCGGGCATGGTGGCATACGCCTGTATTCCCAGTTACTCTGGAGGCTGAGGAACGAGAATTGCTTGAACCTAGGAGGTGGAGGTTACAGTTAGCCGAGATTATGCCACTGCACTCTAGTCTGGGTGATACAGAAAGACTCTGTCTCAAAAAAAATAAATAAATAAAATAAAAGGTAATTTCATCATGTCATTTCCTGGCTTAAAAGTTCTCAGTGACTCAGCAAAACTCTCATGAAAGAAGACCAAACTTGGCTTTTAGAGCACCTGTCTCATTTCTGAACTCTTCCAGCCATAAGCCATTCCACCCCAACATTCTAAACAAATTTGTAAATATGCCCATTCCCTTAAAACTCTAGACATTTACACTTTCATTTTGCTTACAATCTCCCATTTCCTCTTCCTGAACTCTCAGCACCTCCATTCTACCCAGGTTGGCCTAAATCCAAATCATCTCTTAAGTTTCAATGAAGACCTCAGTCAGGAAGCTTTCCTTTATCTCAAAGGGGTGTGTACTCCTCCCATTAACCCACACGTGTCCCTCCACTACACTTTTAATTCTACATTGTTCTGTCTGCTGTTTTTCACGGTGCAGGCAAATACTATAAAATGATATTAAAAAGTAAATTTTGCCAGGAACAGTGGCTCACACCTGTAATCTCAGCACTCTTGGAGACCAAGGCAGGCAGATTGCATGGCCAAACCCCGTCCTGTCTCTACAAAAAATACAAAAATTAGCCAGGTGTGGTGGCGCACACCTGTTGTTTCAGCTATTCTAGAGGCTGAGGCAAGAGGATGGTTTGAGCCTGGGAGGTCAAGGCTGCAGTGAGCCGAGATCGTGCCACTGCACTCCAGCCTGGGTGACTTAGTGAGACCCTGTCTCAAAAATTAATAAATAAATGAACAAATAAGTAAATTTTAACAGAAAAAAGTTAATATTACATTGTGTTCATTTATCATACTCTTACACTAAACTTTTTACATACACAAAGACGGCAATCCTGTATTAATTCATTTCTGTGTTCATTAAGTATCTTACGTTGCCTGAAACATAACTAGTTATTTAATAATCATTTGTCAATTGAGTAATTAAGGAAATTCTTCACTATGAAATCCTCACTTACCAGGCTTCAGCCTGCATCAGCCTAAAACTCCTACGAGATAAGGTCCACAACTCGCAATCTAAGTCCTTTAACTGCACCAGCCTCAGCATCCAGACCTCACCATCCGACTCCATCTTGAGACTTAGGGCCATCCCACATGGGGCCATTATAATTGTTCAACCACACTAGATATCACAGAGTTGGCATAAATGACCAGGAACAAAAACACATTTTTCCCAATACCCTCATTCCCATATTGCTTTATTATTCCTTCCCTCCTATACCTGTACCCTCTTAGCATCCCAAACTCATAGAATACTACCTCAATTCCTAGTCAGGATGAAGACTCAACTTTAGCTCAAGAACTTTTGCCCTAGAGCCTCGTTAATGTTTTCTTCCCCATCCTATATACCTAAAGATGGGTAAGTGAGGTTAAGATTTTCCCCACTCCAACTAGCACTTCCAGGCCTTCACTCTCCTTGAAGTGTCACTGTCCTTTTGAGAGTTATTCTTTCTCTGACATCTGTATATTTTACATGCTTGCATTCTTGGAATACTTGGTAGTTTTCAATGTCCAGTGGATAACGCTTCTAACACTTTAGCTTCCTAGTTTCTTGATGCCTGCAACTTCAATAATTACTATTTCTCCTTCATTCAGCTACTCATTCTTGTGATCATTTCTGAACCTTGTCATCATCTGGAATTACTTTATCAATCCATTAATTATATTCCAAACTATAATAACTCATCCTCTGACAAGGACTCTTATCTTTCAAGCACCCACCAGACAGTCCTTTTGACTCTCACAAGACAGTTCTTCTACTTCTTATTATTTCATTTCTCCCAATCTTCTCCCGACCTCTTTTCCTTCTGAACACAGGATACTCTTATGTAGTGGATCATATGCACAATTTTTTCATGAACAGCCTTGATTCCAAGGCATACCTATCTTTAAGTTCTGGGTCAATTCAACAATTGCCTTCTCTACTCTTACATTGGGACAATAAGCACAATTGAATAAAATGATAATCATTATGCAAATGTACCGCTAAAAATTAACAACCCTTAACCTCAATGAGGTCTTTTAGCAATTTCTCCTATTCCGCTTTAAGGATTAATCTAAACCTTAGCCAATTTTATCAACTCCCCACTCTTTTCACTTCTATCAAGTGACCTTCATCAAATCTCAACCAAGTCACATACCTATAATTTTACCTAGATTCTCCCTAATTCTCACCAACTTATCTCCAATTTTAGAGAATAAGATATTCCTCTTTCTTAACTGCATTCCCTATTGCTCTACAAAGAATGCTGCCCCTTTACTTAGCTTTCTCTCTCCTGCATTACTAATTTCTCCATCTCAACTACCCTCATTACCTTAGCCCAGGGGGATGTCAAACGTTCTCTGTGAAGTATCACATAGTTAATATTTTAGGCTTTGTAGGTGTGACAGGTTGTTTTTACTATAAAGAAATTTTTGCCACTATAAAGAAATTGTTTTTTCACTATGAAGAAATTCCGGAGTCTGGGTAACTTATAAATGAAAGAGCTTTAATTCGCTCACAGTTCTGCAGGCTGTACAACAAGCATCATGCTTCTGGTAAAGCCTCAGGGAGCTCTTACTTACGGTGGGAGGCAAAGCTGGAGCAGGCATGTCACATAGTGAGAGTGGCAGCAAGAGAGTGAACGGGGAGGCATCACACTTTTTTATTTTATTTATTTATTTATTTGGAGACAGAGTCTCACTCTGTCACCGAGGCTAGAATACAGTGGTGCCATCAGGGCTCACTGCAGCCTCAACTTCCTGTGCTCAAGCAATCCTTCTATCTCTCTGAGTAGCTGGAACTACAGGCTTGAGCCACCACATCTAGCAAATGTTTTTGATTTTTTTGTAGAGATGGGGTCTCACCATATTGCCCCAGGTTAGTCTCAAACTTTTAGGCTCAAGCAATCCTTCCACCTCAGCCTCCCAAAGTGCTAGGATTACAGGCATGAACCATTGTGCCCAGCCTGTCACACTCTTTTAAACAACCGCACTTCTTCTTTTTTTTTTTTTTTTTTTTTTGAGGCGAGGTGGAGTCCTGCTCTGTCACCCAGGCTGGAGTGATCCAGGCACGATCACCAGGCACGATCTCGATCTCGGTTCACTGCAACCTCCATCTCCCAGATTTAAGCAATTCTCCTACCTCATCCTCCTGAATAGCTGGGATTACAGGCACATGCCACCATGCCTGGCTAATTTTTGTATTTTTAGTAGAGACAGGGTTTCACCATGTGGCCAGGCTGGTCTCGAACTCCTGACCTCAGGTGATCCGCCCGCCTCAGCCTCCCAAAGTGCTGAGATTACAGGCGTGAGCCACTGCACCCGGCCTAAACAATCACCTTTCAAGTGAACTGAGTAAGAGCTAACTTATCGCCAAAAGGATGGTACTAAACCATTCATGAAAGATCCTCCATTATCCAGTCACCTCCCACCAGGCCCGACCTCCAACACGGGAATTATATTTCAACATGAGATTTGGAGGGGACAAATATCTAAACTGTATTAGTAGGCCTTACTATCTCTGTCACAACTATTCAACTCTGCTGTTACAACATGAAAACAATCGACAATATATAATAAATGTGTGGCTGTGTTCCAATAAAACTTTATGGACAATGAAATTTTAATTTCATATTTCACATGAACAAAATATTGTTTTCAAAGATGTAAAATGTAAAATCCATTCTTAGTTCAGGAGTGATACAAAAACAGGCAGTCAGCCATATTTTGCCTTCCTTGACTTAGTCTATAACAGATTCTCAGAGTGAGGTCTCAACAGCATCAGCATCATGTGGGAATGTGTTAGAAAGGCAAATTTTCCTGCCCCACCCCTGATCTCGTGAATCAGAAACTCCGGGCATGCAGCCCAGCTGACTAAGGCTTAACAAGCTCTCCAGGTGATTCTGATACATACTCAAGTTTGAGAACTACTGTCCTCTAAACAAGTTCAAGTCTCTCCTTCAAAAAAAGGCCTCTGACTTTGCACCTCAGACTTTTTCTCATTTCATCCAAAATTCCAAAATGATTAGTCAGTTCTTGCTGGCTCCATTTGTTCAGCATAATTTACCAAGAGTTATAAAATGAGAGTAAGAATACCACCAAGTGGTTGTCAGAACTACATAAGATGATTATAGGTGGGAATTCCACATAGGAAATTCTTCATGTAGTAAAGAAAGGTGGAAAGGATTTTAACTGCACATCCCAGGGAGGAGAAATATAGAAGGAACACTGCCTGCCTCCCCATAATCCCCTCACCCACTCCTCATCATGGAAGAAGAGTGAGCTGATGGGGGAGCCTGGGAAAAGGAATGAAACCTGTTCTGCTTACAGGGGCAGCTGGAACCTACTCAGCCTCTCTGTGCATAGTAGAAAGAGGCGCCTCCTCAGGGGAACACAGTCCTATAGAGCAAAGCTTGGTGATTGGAAGGTAACCCGTGGAAATTAGAATAAGATATAATTTATCCAAGTGGACAGAGCCCTCAGGGACATTATCGGGTCCTGTTTGCTCTTCTCCTGTTAGGTTCCCTCTCTTGGTTTCTAAATTATTGTGGTCCGTTAATTTCCTAAAGTCTCTGTAAATCACCCCTCAGCTTCAATGAAACCAGCGAGTCTCTTTGATAGAAACTTTTAAACAGGTACAGTGGTCTATAGCCAGCAGGGTCCTGTACTTGCCCAAGATTGCCAGGACAATTTTCCCCAACGTTCAGTTTTTCCATCTACTGACCAATATGGCAATGGTAAAAGTATTGTGTGGAGTGTGTTGTTCGAAAATATAGGTGCTTGAATTTCCATTTTTCCTGTTCACTAAGATCATAATTGCAGTATTTAATGCAGACAGCAATCACGCCATCATCTTTACTTTTGGAAAAAAATGACTAACAAAAACAAAGCAGCATGAAGAATGTGCCAAGTTAGAGCTACATTTGAAGTGCTCATGGAATGTTAGAGGAAACAGGAGAATCAGAGAAGTTCTCACAAAACTGTAAGAAACATAAGCTTTTTCTTTTTTTTAGAGCTGAGTTCTCACTATATTGCCCGGGCTGGCCTTGAATTGCTGAGCTCAAGAGATTTTTCTGCCTTAGCCTACTGAGTAGCTGATCTGGGACGACAGGTGTGCACCACCATACTCAGCTAATAAGTAGCATTTTTATGGGTGGACAAGAAGAGAAAGGAATTCCAAGTGAGGAAACAGAATGATAAAAGTAGGGGGGGAGTAATCTGGGGTAGCTGGAGCACAGAAATATTGAGAGTTGGCATGGTTGAACTTGACAGCCAAATCCTGAATCTTTATATGTCACAGAGTTATCCCTTGGTATCCATGGGGGATTGGTTTCTGGACCTTATTTTATATGAGGGACTTGAACATCCATACCAAAATCCATTGATGTTTGTATTAGTCGGTTTTCACGCTACTGATAAAGACAAACCCAAGACTGGGTAGAAAAAGAGGTTTAATTGAACTTACAGTTCAACATGGCTAGGGAGGCCTCAGAATCACGGTGGGAGGTGAAAGGCACTTCTTACATGGTGGCAGCAAGAGAAAAATGAGGAAGATGCAAAAACCATAATAAAATCATCAGCTCTCATGAGACTTATTCACTCCCATGAGAACAGTATGGAATGAGGAAGATGCAAAAACCGTGATGAAACCATTAGATCTCATAAGACTTATTCACTCCATGAGAACAGTACGGGGGAAACCATCCCCATGATTCAAGTTATCTCCCACCAGGTCCCTCCCACAACACATGGGAGTTATGGGAATACAATTCAAGATGAGATTTTGGTGGGGACACAGAGCCAAACCATATCAGTGTTCAAGTCCTTCATATAAAATGATATAGTAGGCCAGGCACGGTGGCTCACGCCTGTAATCCTAGCACTTTGAGAGGCTGAGGCAGGTGGATCACCTGAGGTCAGGAGTTCCAGACCAGCCTGACCAATACGATGAAACCCCTGTCTCTACTAAAAATACAAAAATTAGCCGGGCGTGGTATCATTCACCTGTAATCTCAGCTACTCAGGAGGCTGAGACAGAAGAATCACTTGAACGCAGGAGGTGGAGGCTGCAGTGAGCCGAGATCACGCCATTGCATTCCAGCCTGGGCAACAAGAGCAAAACTGTCTCAAAATAAAAAATAATAAAATAAAATAAATAATGGTATAGTATTTGCATATCCTCCTGTATACTTTAAATCATCTCGTGGTTACTTATAGTACCCAGTGCAATGTAAATAGTTGTTACACTACATTGTCTAGGAAATAGTGGCAAGAAAAAAGTCTATACATGCTCAGTGCAGACACAACCATTTTTTTCCTCTTTTTTCTTTTTTAAAAAAATATTTTTGTCTCATGGTTGGTTGAATCCACAGATCTGGAATCCATAGAAACAGAGGACCAACTGTACTAAGCCCCATTAGGACCGAGAAAATTTAAGTGATTCCTTTATCTTTAATGGATTTAGTAGAGTACTTGAAACATAGCAGCAGATTATTAAATATTTGTAACATGAAAAAAATGAATGTGTGAAATTTCGTTTACTTATACTTAGTTGAGTCAGGTGGCCTAACAAACTGTAAGGAGTCCCAGCAGATGGAGGAGGCAGGAAGTCAAGCTAGAAAATTTACGTGTGAGTTATTATTTATTGCTTCATGAGCTCATCAGATGAGTCAGAAATCATTTTCCCAATATTCCTGTAATAGACTCAGATGACAAATACAAAACTTAATTTGCTTCCAACAACTTCTTTAAAGGAAAAAAATTATGGCCAGGCACGGTAGCTCACGCCTGTAGTTCCAGCACTTTGGGAGGCCAAGGCAGGCAGATCAAGAGGTCAGGAGTTTGAGACCAGCCTGGCCAACATGGTGAAACCCCGTCTTTACTAAAAATACAAAAATTAGCCAGATGTGGTGGCGCTTGCCTGTAATCTCAGCTACTCAAGAGGCTTAGGCAGGAGAATCACTTGAACCCGGTAGGCAGAGTTTGCAGTGGGAGCTGAGATCGCACCACTGCTCTCCCACCTGGGCAACAGAGTGAGACTCTGTCTCCAAAAAAAGAAAAAAAAATTGTAAAAATAAATCATGTTTATTTCAGAAAACTTGGGACATATCCTACAAATTATAATAAAGTAATAAAGACTGTTTAAATCCCTGTAATCTCATCAAGTAATAATGTAACAGTATAACAATATTTTCTCATGTCATTAAACATTCTTTGAAAGTATGATTTAAATGTGATTTTCCACAAATGCATACATCAATCCGTTTTCTATTTATTTAACCATTCCTCTATTAGTAGACATGTAGACAATTTCCAAATATTCATTACACCTTTGTAAATGTATCTTTATTATTATTATTTTTTTTTTTAGTGAGACAGAGTCTTGCTCTGTCACCCAGCCTGGAGTGCTGCAACCTCTGCCTCCCAGGTTCAAGTGATTCTCCTGCCTCAGCCTCCTGAGTAGCTGGACTATAGGCACCTGCCACCACACCCGGCTAATTTTTTGTGTTTTCACTAGAGACAGGGTTTCACCGTGTTACACAGGATGGTCTTGATCTCCTGACCTCGTGATCCACCCGCCTCGCCCTCCCAAAGTGCTGGGATTACAGGCGTGAGCCACTGCACTCAGTCATAAATGTGTCTTTAAATATAACACTAATAATATTCACAGTGAAGAGCCCTAAAAATACCATTAAAACCCTATTAAAGACAAAAGGCTGTGCACGGTAGCTCATGCCTGTAATCCCAGCACTTTGGAAGGCTGAGGCAGGCGGATCACTTGAGGCCAGGAGTTTGAGACCAGCCTGTCCAACATGAAACCCCATCTCTACTAAAAATACAAAAAGTAGCTGGGTGTGGTGGCACGTGCCTGTAATCCCAGCTACATGAGAGAGGCAGGAGAATCACTTGAACCCAGGAGGCAGAGGTTGAACGAGCCCAGATGGCACCACTGCACTCCAGCCTGGATGACAGAGTGAGACCCTGTCTCAAAAATAAAAATTAAAATTAAAAAAAAAACCTCTTAAAGACAAAAGAAGTCGAAAAAGGTGGCTATACTATATGTATAAAATAGTTTAACAGGCTGGACGCAGTGGCTCACACCTGTAATTCCAGCACTTTGGGAGGCTGAGATGGGAGGATTGCTTGAGGCCAGGAGTTCGAGACCAGCCTGGTCAACATAGCAAGACCCCCATTTCTGTTTTAACATAATAATTAAAAAAAAAAAGAAAGGAGAAATAAAATAGCTTAACAGTAGAAATCTTTAGGCTCTTCTAAAAATAACAATGTATAACACATTTTCAGTCAAAATTCCACCTGAACTTCTTTTTTTTTTTCTGAGACAGAGTCTTGCTCTGTTGCCAGGCTGGAGTGCAGTGGCATGATCTCAGCTCACTGTAACCTCTGCCTCCTTGGTTCAAGCAATTCTCCTGCCTCAGCCTCCCGAGTAGCTGGGATCACAGGTGTGCACCACCACACCTGGCTAATTTTTTTTTTTTTCGTATTTTAGTAAAGATGGTGCTTCACCATGTTGGCCAGGGTGGTCTCGATCTCCTGACCTTGTGATTGGCCTCCCAAAGTGCTGGGATTACAGGTGCGAGCCACCATGCCCAGCCTGAATTTCTTATAAGTGATAAATATTCTTTATTTGGTGTTACACATAAATTACACTAAAATGCCTTTCAATAATTGAAAAGTAGAATTTTAAGTAGGACACGGTGGCTCACTCCTGTAATTTCAGCCCTTTGGGAGGCCAAGGTAATAGGATTACTTGAGCCTAGGAGTTTCATACTAGCCTGGGCAACAAAGTGAGACCCAGTCTCTACATAAAATTTTTTAAAAACCAACCTGGCATGATGGTGCCTGCCTCTAGTCCCAGCAACTCAGGGGGCTGAGGTGGGAGGATGGCTTGAGCCTGGGAGGTTGAGCCTGCAGTGAGCTGTTTATCATACCACTGTACTCCAGTCTGGGTGACAAAGCAAGACCCTGTCTCAAAAAAATAAAAAAGAAAAACAAAGAAAGAAAATAAAAATAGCATTTTGGATACCAGGAATTCTAATTAGATTGACATAATTAAGACCAAAAATATAAAGCAGACATTGCTACCTTATCTTCAGCCCTTGCCCTTAACAGGCTAATGAACACAAATTAAAACACAGGTAATTCTTGCTTGGTTCAGAGATAGTGAAGGGATTTCCCCAGTATTTAAATAAATTCATATATTCATTTATATAACTATATAAATCAAAACATAAAATCAATTTCCAATAGGCTTTGTGATGGCATTCTCCATCTTTGTGAAAAGTTGAACATTACTAATCAAGTCCAAACTTATCTTTAGAAGAGGAAACAGTGAGAGCATTTACTGAATTGGAATTACTATCAAAATTCAAGAAACTAATTGTACTCATTTAACCATAAGCCAGACTTGGTTAAATCAGGACTGTCTAACAAAAATATTCTGTCAGTCATTAATGATCTGAATTCTGGTGTATGAGATCAATTAAATTATGACACACATTTAAAAAGTCATGAGGCTGGTCACAGTGGCTCATACCTATAATCTCAGCACTTTGGGAGGCCAAAGTGAGAGGACTGCTTGAGGCCCAGAGTTCGAGACCAGCCTGCACAACATCGCAAACCCTCGTCTCTACAAAAAATTAAAAATTAAAGATCAGCCAGGTGTGTTGGCATACGCCTGTAGTCCCAGCTACTCAGGAGGCTTGAGGTGCGAAGATTGCTTGAGCCCAGGAATTTGAGGCTGCAGTGAGCCATGGTTGTGCCACTGCACTCCAGCCTAGACAACAGAGCAAGACCCTATCTCTTAAAAGAAAGAAAAAAGTTAGAGACATTTCTGCTTTGTAATAAGACAGTAGCCAATTACTACTTATTAGGGCTTTTTGAGATAAGCTATCAAGTCTGTCCTTTCTGTCTCCTTCTTAATGCCTGCGAAGATCATTTTTGTTCCAGAGATGTATTTCTTGAGAATCTCCAAATAGTTCATCAGTGTCTCTTCTCCCCAGGTGATGCCTTTGTTCTTACTAATGTCTGTGAGAGAGAATCCAGTGAACTCCTCTGTTTTCCAAAGAGACCATGAAGATTGGGTCCATGTGGCACGGAGCACACTTCTGAACAAAATCTTCTGCCTGTCTCAACATCACCCATATTTAATCTCTCATCAACGACACTATGAACGTTCCCACTCAGAAGCTGGACAGCCCACTCTCTAGGACTCCAGCTGGATTTTGAGGGGAATGTGACAAATTGATTCTGAAATGAACAAAGAATAGCTAAGACACAAATAACTAAACTAATTTTGAAGAAGAAGAACAAAGATAGAGGACTTTTTCTACCAAATATTAATATAAATCACATTCACAGAAATAAAAATAATTTAATACTGGCACAAGAACAGATAGGCCAGGTGCCGTGGCTCATGCCTGTAATCCCAGCATTATCGGAGGCCGAGGCGGGTGGATCACCTGAGGTCAGGAGTTCGAGACCAGCCTGGCCAACACGGTGAAACCCCGACTCTACTAAAAATACAAAAATTAGCCACGTGTGGTGACTCCAGCCTGGGCAACTCCAGCCTGCACTCCAGCCTGGATGACAAGAGCAAAACTCCATTTCAAGAAAAAAAAAAAAAAAACAAATAGATCAGTAAAACAAAATAAGGAGCCCCAAAACAAACCCATGTGCATATTGAAACTTCATATATCATAGAAATGGCATCTTTAATAAATGAAGAAAGAAGGATAGATTTTTTTTTTTAGTGAATAACGTTGGGAGAGCTAGTACATGGAGAAAAACCCAGTTGTATTCCTGCCTGATACCATATACAAATGTTAACTGTAATGGATTACTTTCATCTGAAATGGAAATCAATGAAGATAAGGAAAGTAGAGAAGAATATCTTTGTGACTTTGAAATGGAGGTGTTAGTAAGAAAGGCCTGAAAATCTTACCATAAAGGGGGAAATTTGTGGATTTAAATACAAAAACAAAAACACACACAAAAAAACACCAGGATGTCTTTTCAAAGAAGACTATCATAAATAAAGTTAGGGAACAAGTGATAGCCTAGAAGAGTATATTTGCCACCTATGCAACTCAGGAATTGTTATGTAGAATATACACAGAAATTCTGTAGATCAAGAAGCAAAAGACATGAAGTCCAATAGAAAACTAGATGATATAGTTTGGATGTGCATCCATGCCCATGAAATGTAATCCCCAGTGTTGGAGGTGGGGCCTGGCAGGAAGTGATGGGATCATGGGGGCAGATTTCTCATGAATGGTTTAGCACCATCCTCTTGGTGCTGTCTTCACGACAGCGACTGAGTTCTCACAAGATCTACTCATTTAAAAGTGTGTGGCACCTCCCTCTCTCTCTTGCCCCTGATCCCACCATGTGAGATGCGTGCTCCCTTTTCACCTTTCACCATGACCAAAAGCTTCCTGAGGCCTCCCCAGAAACAGATGCCTTCGTTATGCTTCCTGTAGAGCCTGCAGAACCATTAGCCAATTAAACTTTTTTTCTTTATAAATTACTCGGTCTCAGGTATTTCTTTATAGCAATGCAAGAACAGCCTAATACACTAGATGAAGGTAAAATAGGCAAATCACAGAAGAAGGAATCTGAATGCCTAGTGAATCTATAAAAAGATTCTCAAACTCTCTAGTGAGAAAAAAATTCAAGTTAAAATAACAATAAGATACCACTTCACAGAAATTTAAAGGCTTAGTAATATCAAGAATTCGTAAGAATTGGGAGGATGGGGTAATCTTGGACTCTACACTGAGGAAGCCATAGTGGAAAGTGACTTGCCAGTATTTATGCAACTCAATATGTTCCAGAAATCTCACTCCAAGGAAACTTGCACACATGTATTCATGGGAACAGATAAAAGAATGTGTGTCTCAGCATTGTTTGTAGTGGCAGAAGCTTGGAAAAACGTGGGACATGATAGGCAGAGACAGAACTCCATCATATGTGATATATGTATTCAGTTGAAAACTGGGCAGTGGTCAGAATTAATGGACCAGACATACATTCAGCTATCTAGCTACCTCTTGAAAACATAGTGTCAAGTGGGAAAATGTAGAAAGCAAAACAAAATCTGTATCAAAGTACCAGTGTAAATTTAAAACACTCTAAGCAATACATAGTTTCCAAGCATACTGGTGATGCCTGTGAGAGAGACAGAAAAAATCAGAATGGGCATCAGGAATAAAGAGAAAAAAGAAGGCCTTATATAGACCTGTGATACCAGAGCATAATCAATGCTATTCTTTCAGTTGCTTACGGGAACAAAAATTAAACAGAACAAATTTGGAACTATCCTTGATTTCTTTGTTTCTCTCCCACCCATCATCCAATCCCTCATCTTCCAAATATATGCCAAATTAAATCATTTCTCATCTTTTCCATCAATACCCCTCTGGGCATAGTCACCATCACCTATAGCCTAATTACTGCATTAGCCTCCTAACCAGTCTCTTTGCTTTTGTATCCACCTGCCTTTGTTCTATTTTCTTTTCTTTTCTTTCTTTCTGTTTTGTTGTTGTTGTTGTTGTTGTTGTTTGTTTTTTGTTTTTTGTTTTTTTAGACAGAGTTTCGCTCTTGTCACCCAGGCTGGAGTGCAATGGCGCGATCTCGGCTTACTGCAACCTCTGCCTCCTCAGTTCAAGACATTCTCCTGCCTCAGCCTCCAGAGTAGCTGGAATTATAGGCTCATGCCACCACACCTGGCTAATTTTTGTATTTTAGTAGAGACGAGGTTTCACCATGTTAGCCAGCTGGTCTCAAACTCCTAACTTCAAGTGATCCACTCACCTCGGCCTCCCAAAGTGCTGGGATTACAGGTGTGAGCCACCATGCCCGGTCTGGCCCATTTTTAATGAAGCAACAGGAATATACTATTAAACATAAGTCTGATCACATCAATTTCTGCTTAAGATCCTCTGGTCTCCTACTTCACTCAGGATAAAAGCAAAGGCCTAATGATCCACAAGGCCACATAAGCTTGAGCCCACTGTCTCTGGCCTTATCTCCTAATACTTTCCTTCTGGCCAATCCCTCATGCCACACTGGCCACCTGTTACCCTAGAATATACCAAGCACCCTCCGGACTCAGGTCCTTTGCAGGTGTTTTCCCTCTGCCTGGAATGTTTTTTCCCTAGAGTTCTAAACAACTTGTTCCCTCACTTCTTTCAGATCTTTATTCAAAAGTCTCTATGAGACCTTCCCTGGCCACACTATTTAAAATTGCAACCTTCTAGCAGATAAAAGATCTGAACAATGTGAACAAAGCATGTGAACAGATATCTCACCAAAGAAGAAATACAGATGGTAAATCAGCACATGAAAACATGCTCCACATCATATATTACGAAGGAATTGCAAAGTAAAACAATAAGGAAATGCAGTGACACACCTATTGGAATAACTAAAATCCAAAAACCTGACCATCCCGAATGCTAGTAGGAATGTGGAACAACAAGAATTTTCAACCATTGATGGTAGGAATGCAAAATGGCACAGCTACTTCAGTAGGAAGTTTGGCAATTTCTCACAAACTTACCATATGATCAGTAATTGCCATACGATCAGTTAATTACCAATTAAACACAAACTTACCATATGATCAGTAATTGCACTCCGAGGTATTTACCCATGTGAACTGAAAACTTACATTCACACTTAAACCTGTACATAAATGTATATAGTAGCTTTATTCATAATTGCCCCCCCCAAAAAACTGGAAGCAACCAAGATATCCTTCAACATGTGTATGGATAAAGAAACTAAGGTACATCCATACAATGGAATAGTATTCAGTGATAAAAAGAAAGGAGCTATCACGCCACAAAAAGACATGGAGAAAAATGCATATTTCTAAGTGAAAGAAATCAGTCTGAAAGGCCATAGATGTATGATCCCAACTATATGACATTCTGGAAAAGGTGAAACTGTAGAAGCAGTAAAAAGATTATGTCTGTCAGGGGTTAAAGTAGAAGAAGAGATTTATAGATGACAAACAAGGGGTTTTGAAAGCAGTGAAATTATTCTGTATAATACTCTAATGGTGGTAAATAATAATATGCATTTGACAAAACCCATAAAACTATACAACACAAGAATGAACTATAATGCAAACCATGGAGTTTAAAACATTATTATTATTAATAATAATAATGTGTCAATATTGGTTCATCAATACAGCTAATGTATCATACTAAGACAAGATGTTTAATAATATAGGAAACTGTGTTAAGGAGGGGTGTATGTGGAGACTCTACTTTCTGCTCATTGGGGTTTTTTTGTAAATATAAAACTTTTCTAAAATATAAAGTTTTTAAACTAAAAAGAAAAAAACATTGCAACTCTCCCCACATCCCACCCCACCCACCCACCTAAACACAAAGGTAAGTTCCACCAAGACAGGAAATTGTTTAACATTTTATTTTAATATAATTCAAACTTAACAGAAAATTTGCAAGACTAGGTCAAGAAATTCTAATATACTTGTTTTTTTCTTTTTCTTTTTTCTTTTTCTTTTCTTTTTTCTTTTTTGAGACAAGGTCTGGCTCTGTTGCCCATGCTGGTTGTGCAGTGGCACGATCTCAACTTACTGTAACCTCCACCTCCTGAGCTCAAGCCGTCCTCCTACCTCAGCCTCCTAAGTAGCTGAGACTACAGGCACATGCCACCACACCAAGCTAATTTTTGTATTTTTGGTAGAAACGGGGTTTCACCATGTTGCCCAGGCTGGTCTAAAACTCCTGAGCTCAAGCTATCTGCCCACCTCAGCCTCACAAAGTGCTCCTATTACAGGTATGAGCCACCACGCCTGTCCAAGAAATTCTAATATACTTTTTATCAGTTGTTTATTTTCTATCCCTTTGGCCCACGTGCTTTAACATTTCCCGCCAGTCTTGTATATATATACTTTATACTTTATGTATTCTTCGTATATATTACATATGATATGTGTAATTACAATATATGATAATTATCCAAATCTGAAGATGAAACATCTAAACAATACTATTATCTAATTCACAGTCCATATTCAGATATCATCAATTGTCCCAGTGCTTATTTTATAGCTATTTTTCCTAATCCAGGACCCAATCCAGGATTATGCATTGCATGAAGTAGTCTTTGGTCTCCTTTAATCTGGTACATATCCTCAACGTTTTTTTTTTTGTTTTTCTTCACGTTGACATTTTTTTAAGAGCTCGGACCAACTGGGTGCAGTGGCTCATGCCTGTAATCCCAGCACTTTGGGAGGCTGAGATTGGCGGATCACTTGAGTCCAGGAGTTTGAGACCAGCCTGGGTAACATGGCAAAACCCTGCCTCTGCAAAAAATACGGGCATCATATTTGTGTGTGTCTGTAGTCCCAGCTGCTCAGGAGGCTCAAGTGGAAGGATCGCTTGAGCCCTGGAGGTGAAGGATGCAGTGAGCCATGATCGTGCCACTGAGACCTTGTCTCACCAAAAAACAAAAAGAAGAAGAGTTCAAGCCAGTTGCTCTGTAGATGTCCATCAATTTGAATTTGAGTTTGTCTGATACTTCCTTGTGATCAGACTCAGGTTACGCATTCTGGGCAGGAATACTTCAGACAGTGCATCATATCAAGAGGCACATGATTTGGATTTGTCCCATTGTTGGTGAAGTTATCTTGGTGCTCGCTCTCTCTCCCTCTCTCTCTCTCTCATTTAATTTTATTTCCCAGGAATCATATTTCCAAACTAAGTTTGGGAGGTGCCCTCAGATATCTTTATTAAGGTAGTAGCCCTCAGATTTCTTAAGAAAGGAAATTTTGTATGTTTTGTTCACTGCTATATTTCCAAAGCTTAAAAGGGTTCCTGGCACTCAAAAAGAATTTGTTGAGTGGTGACTAAATGACTTCAACTCTGTGGAGTTGGGAAGACACAGGAGAGGAAGAGAAAGAAGAAATAAGAGGATGAAAAGGTGGAGCAAGGGAACAGTAGTTAAGGTTATAAAGTAAGTCATCAGTCAGTCTGCACACTTTAGGCTCATAAATATTATCCAAAACATTTGTATTTATTGATATAATCAACACTGTGAAACTTTCAGGATCATAATACTCTTGCTAGTATACTAAACATATCTTCCTTTCTTTTTCTTTTCAAGGTTTATTTTAAGTTCAGGGGTACATGTGCCAGATGTGCGGGTTTGTTACATAAGTAAACATGTGCCATGGTGGTTTGCTTCACAGATCATCCCATCACCTAGGTATTAAGCCCAGTGTCCATTAGCTATTCTTCCTGATGCTTTCTCTCCCCACCTTCCCCACCTCCGACAGGACCCAGTGTGTGTTGTTCCCCACAATGTGATGTGTCCATGTGTTCTCATCGTTCAGCTCCCACTTATAAGTGAGAATACGTGGTGTTTGGTTTTCTGTTCCTGCATTAGTTTTTATTTATTTTATTTATTTATTTAAATATATATATATATATTTGTTGTTGTTATATATATTTGTGTGTGTGTGTGTTATATATATATTTGTTTATTGTTGTTGTTCCTGCGTTAGTTTGCTGAGGATAATGGCTTCTAGCTCCATCCATGTCCCTGCAAAGGACATGATCTCATTCTTTTTATGGTTGCATAGTATTCCAGGGTGTGTATGTACCACATTTTCTTTATTCAGTATATCATTGATGGGCATTTAGGTTGAGTCCATGTCTTGTGACCAGTGCTTCAATGAACATATGCATGCATGTATCTTTATAATATAATGATTTATATTCCTACGGGTATATAGCCAGTAATGGGATTGCTGGGTCAAATAGTATTTCTGCCTCTAGGTCTTTGAGGAATCACCACACTGTCTTCCATAATGGTTGAACTAATTTACACTCCCACCAACAGTGTAAAAGCATTCCTTTTTCTCTGCAACCTTGCCAGCATCTGTTTTTTGACTTTTTAATAATAGCCATTCTGACCGGCATGAAATGGTATCTCATTGTGGTTTTGATTTGCATTGCATTTGCATTTCTCTAATGATTAGTGATGTTGAACATTTTTTCATATATTTGTTGGTCACATGTATGTCTTATTCTGAGAAGTGTTTGTTCATGTCTGACCACTTTTTAATGGGTTGTTTGTTTTTTTCTTGTAAATTTCTTAAGTTCTTTGTAGACCTTTGTCAGATGGATAGATTGCAAAAATTTTCTCCCATTCTGTAGGTTGTCTGTTTACTCTGATGTTAGTTTATTTTGCTGTGCTGAAGCTCTTTAATTAGATTCCATTTGTCAATTTTTGCTGTTGTTGCAATTGCTTTTAGCATTTTTATCATGAAATCTTTGCCAATGCCTATGTCCTTAATGGTATTGCCTAGATTTTCTTCTAGGGTTTTTATAGTTTTAGATTTTCCATTTATGTCTTTAGTCCATCTTGAGTTAATTTTTGTATATAGTGTAAGGAAGGGGTCCACTTTCAATTTTCTGCATATGGCTAGCTAGTTATCCCAGCACCATTTATTAAACAGGAAATCTCTTCCCTATTGCTTGTTTTTGTCAGATTTGCCAAAGATCAGATGGTTGTAGGTGTCCAGTCTTATTTATGAGTTCACTATTCTGTTCCATTGATCTATGTGTCTGTTCTTGTACCAGTATCATGCTGTTTTGGTTACTGTAGCCTTGTAGTAGAGTTTGAAGTTGCGTAGCATGATACCTCCAGCTTTGTTCTTTTGAAGCTAATGAGAACAAAGAGATAACGTACCAGAATCTCTGATACGCAGCTAAAGCAGTGTTAAGAGGGAAATTTATAGCACTAAATGACCACATTGAAAAGCTAGAAAGTTCTCAAGTTAACAACCTAACATCTCAACTCCAAGAACTAGAGAACCAAGAGCAAACACACCCCAAAGCTAGCAGAAGACAAGAAATAACCAAGATCAGACCCGAACGGAAGGAAATAGAGACACAGACAAAAAAAAAAAAAAAACCCTTCAAAAAAATCAACAAATCCAGGAGCTGTTTTTTGAAAAAAATTAATAAAGTAGATAGATGGTTAGCTAGACTAATAAAGAAGAGAAGAGAGAAGAATCAAATAGACACAAGCAGAAATGATAATGGGGGCCTGGGCATGGTGGCTCATGCCTGTAATCCCAGCCAGCACTTTGGGAGGCTGAGGCAGGCAGATCATTTAAGGTCAGGAGTTCGAGACCAGCCTGGCCAACATGGTGAAACCCTGTCTCTACTAAAAATACAAAAATTAGCCAGGTGTGGTGGCGAGTGCCTGCACTCTCAGCTACTCGGGAGACTGAGGCAGGAGAATCACTTGAACCCAGGAGGCGGAGGTTGCAGTGAGCTGAGATCCCACCACTGCACTCCAGCCTGGGCGCAGAGCAAGACTCCATCTCACAAAAAAAGAAAAGAAATGATAACGGGGATATCACCACTGACTCCACAGAAATACAAAAAAAAATAGAGAATACTATAATCATCTATATGCACATAAACTAGAAAATCTAGAAGAAATAGATAAATTCCTGGACACATACACCCTCCCAAGACTGAACCCTGAAGAAATTGAATCCCTGAATAGACCAATAATGAGTTCTGGAATTGCGGCAGTAACAAATAGCCTAACAACCAAAAAAAGCCCAAGACCAGACGGATTCACAGCTAAATTCCACCAGTGGTACAAAGAAGAACTGATACCATTTCTACTGAAACTATTCCCAAAAATGTAAAAGAAGGGACTCCTTCCTAACTCATTCTATAAGGCCAGCATCATCCTGATACCAAAACCTGGCAGAATTGAGAACAGAGAATTTTTGTACAGTATTTCCCATATTCCTTTGGGATTTTTGTTTTGTTTTTTTCAAACAGGGTCTTGCTTTGTTCCCAGGCTAAAGAGCAGTGATGTGATCATGATTTGCTGTAACCTCAAACTCCTGGGCTCAAGTGATCTTCCTGCCTTAGCCTCCTGAAGTAACTAGGACTACAGGCAGGCACCACCATGCACAGCTGCTTTTTTATTTTTTGTAGAGACGAGCTATCACTACGTTGCCCAGGCTCATCTTGAGCTCCTTGGTTCAAGCGATCCTCCCACCATGGCCTCCCAAAGTGCTGGGATTACAGGCATGAGCCACAGTGCCTGGTCCCTTTGGGATTTTATTATATAAACAGTTAGCAACACACTCACTAGACAACAGTTAACCAAACAGTGGGTATATTTTTCCTATTTATAAGTTTTTTTCGAAGAGAATATGCAATTCTTTTTGTCTGACATAATTTCAAGTCTTCAAGAGATAACAATGAAGTCTACTTGGTAATCGTTCTAAATGTGAATCTAGGTTCCTATTTTTTCTGTCTTTCTTTCTTTCTTTCTTCTTTCTTTCTTTCTTTCTTTCTTTTTCTTCTTTCTTTCTTTTTCTTTCTTTCTTTCTTTCTTTTTCTTTCTTTCTTGAGACATAGTCTCATGCTGTTGCCCAGGCTGGAGTGCAGTGGTGAGATCTCGCCTCACTGCAACCTCCACCTCCCAGGTTGAAGCAATTCTCCTGCCTCAGCCTCCCCAGTAGCTGGGATTACAGGCTTGTGCCACCACGCCCACCTAATTTTTTATATTTTTAGTAGAGACAGGGTTTCGCCATGTTGCCCAGGCTGGTCTCAAATTCCTGACCTCAAGTGATCTGCCCGCCTCGGCCTCCCAAAGTGCTGGAATTACAGGCATGAGCCACTGTGCCCAGCCCAGGTTCCTATTTTCCAAATATTTCTTTCCTTGTGTCTTCCACCTCAGCTTCCTGAGTAGCTGGGACTGTAGGCACAGGCCACCATTCCCAGCTGTCATGCCTGTTCAAATTAACTAATTATTATTATTTTGAAACAAGGTTTCACTCTGTTACCCAGGCTGGAGTGCAGTGGCATGATCACACTCACTGCAGCCTTGACCTCCTGGGCTCGAGTGATCCTCCTGCCTCAGCTTCCTGAGTAACTGATACTATAGACCAGCACCACCATGCACAACTAATTTTTTTTTAGAGATGGGATTTCACTATGTTGCCCAGGCTAGTCTAGAACTCCTGGCCTCATGCAATCCTCCCACCTCAGCCTCCCAAAGCACTGGGATTACAGGTGTAAACCACCATGCCTAGCCTAAATTAATCTTTTCTGAAACAGTCTCACTTTATTAGCCAGGCTGGAGTGCAATGGCACAACCTCAACTTACTGCAGCCTCCACCTTTCAGGCTTGAGTGATCCTCCCACCTCAGCCTCCCAAGTAGCTGGGACTGTGGGTGTGCACCACCATGCCCAGTTAATTTTTGTAATTTTTTTTTTTTTTTTGTAGAGACAGGGTTTTGCCATGTTGCTCAGGCTGATCTAGAACTTCTGAGCTCAAATGATCTGACCACCTCAGCCTCCCACAAAGTGCTGGGATTATAGGTGCCAGCCACTGAGCCTGGCCCTAAATTAATATTTGATAGACAAAATTATTTGCCCCCAGTATGATTAGAAAAAGAAGTGAGCTTGTAAGACACACACACACACACACACACACACACACACACAGACAGCCAAAAATGCACCATTTTGACATGGTCAAAAGAGGAATTCTGTTTTATTGTACTCCACCAAATACTGTTTTATTGACACCAGTTTAATTTCCTATGTTTCTCTTCTGTCGGGTTGAGTCCCTTTCTAACATTTTAGGCAGCATTCTCATTTGGTGATCAGTTCTCTCAATTGGTCACTTTTGCTTTTTTTTTTCTTTTTTCTTTTTTTTTGAGACGGAGTCTCGCTCTGTTGCCCAGGCTGGAGTGCAGTGGCATGATCTCGGCTCACTGCAAGCTCCGCCTCCCGGGTTCACGCCATTCTCCTGCCTCAGCCTTCTGAGTAGTTGGGACTACAGGCGCCCACCATCAGGCCCGCTAATTTTTTGTATTTTTAGTAGAGGCGGGGTTTCACCATGTTAGCCAGGATGGTCTCGATCTCCTGACCTCGTGATTTGCCTGTCTCGGCCTCCCAAAATGCTGGGATTACAGGCATGAGCCACCGCACCTGGCCAGTCACTTTTTCAATGTAAATATTTTGGGAAAGTTGTACCTTATTTGTGCAGAACTGTCCAGTGAAAGTGAAACACATTCAAATCCTTAGCCTGCTCAAATAGAGCCAGAGTGATCAATGTTTCATTCCTCAAAGGGTATGTCAGATCCAAGAACAGCATCATGGTTTTCCACTCAACAGTATACATAATGAAGGACCTCTAACATCTGGGAATCTTTCTTTCTACACTTTCCTGAACAAAAAAGTCAACCACTGCTTTCCCCAGTTAGATACAAGCACCATTCTAACATTTCCAGCATGCCATTTTTATATACAAACAGCCCACAGGGAGCAGCACATAATAACATTATCCTCCTCTCACCTCCCACTCTCTTCTAACAGATGAAACACTAAAGCAAGTGAACAAGTGGATAAGCCAATTTAAGAAATTGTGGGAGATGTTTAAAACCTGTTTGGGCATACAAAAGTTTCCAAACTGTCAGGCCCTAAAACCATGAAAAATCTTGGTTCTTATCTGGAAAGTCATGGTACTTAGAATCCATACTAGCTGTTTGCATTTAACCATATCATTAAGTCACATTGTTAGCTCTCTTTCCACGTAAGCATTCATGGTTTCTCATCTTTTTTTTTTTTCTCAGTCTTTTTTTTTTGAGAGGAGTTTCACTCTTGTTGCCCAGGCTGGAGTGCAATGGGTGTGATCTCGGCTCACTGCAGCCTCTGCCTCCTGGGTTCAAGCGATTCTCCTGCCTCAGCCTCCCGAGTAGCTGGGATTACAGGCACCCTCCACTATGCCCAGCTAATTTTTTGTAGTTTTACTAGAGATGGGGTTTCACTATGTTGGCCAGGCTGGTCTTGAACTCCTGACCTCAGGTGATCCACCTGCCTCAGCCTCCCAAAGTGCTAGGATTACAGGCGTGAGCCACTGTGCCCGGCTTTTTTCTCAGTCTTTAAAAAAAGATGTATACCTTTCTTTGCAAAGTAATTGAGTGTCAGGAAGATTTGTTTTTAAATTATGTATTTTTAGATAAAATTGTAATTGAAATAAACTATTGGCCCTAGCAATCTAAAGGAATCTTGCAATACATTTAATTAGTTACTAATAAGTATTTAGTTAGGTCTACTTGATGCTTTGTACTCTGCTGTTTGAAAATACATTTATATTTTTTCACTTTTTTATTATTTGCTTCCCCCACAGAATGAAAGTGCAATAATCTGATGGACTTTTTTTGCAAAATCTTTTTCTCTGCTTTATCCGCTGTATCTATTATATGACAGGAGTTAAATAAATATTTGCTTAATGAATAAAAATGTTCCAGCAACTAGCCAAATGTTTCCTTTTTCTCCCTCTGGAAAGCCACCTGAGTGTACCTTTGTCTGCCACAAAATCCCAAACTGCTTTTCTCTGACTCACTGTAGCATTGCTTTATGGAGATTAAACAGAAGTTCACTAACAAATTGCCTCAAAATATTCCCATGGCTACAGTTGGCTTGTGTCATGAAAGTTATTCCTTGGGTATCTTACATTATTCCTTTGATAAAAATCTAAGACACACACAAGGGTGAGTTTAGACTAGCTGACTACTCTTGGACAACTTTACAGATTGTTAAATTACTATGTTAAAACCAAGAAACAATAGTTACTTTGACAGAGATTGGGTTATCCCCCAGTTCAAAATATGAGCATCAGCAGATGCATAGAAGTGCTGAGCTAAGCTTGTCATTCTTGAAAGCAGAGCCAAATGGGGATTTTCCTAAGATACAGTCAACCCAGAAAGGGAATTAGGCAATTTTAGCCCATGTGTTTCATCCTCTCTCTTTCTGCTCGCATAGTGATTCACAGAAGCAGGAGCAGCTCTGACAGATGGTGCTTAGTAGAACAATTGGTTTGTATGTATTTAACCTGCTCAAAGCACCAAACCTCCCTCTTGCTATCAGTGCCTCTCCTGCCCAAAACCTTACCCAGATTTCTTGGTGCTTCTTTTCTTGCCAGAGACTCTCTCTGATGTTATTTTGACCTGATTTCATTCAGGTAGAAATGGTAGGAAGTGCTTTCCAAACTTACCTAATCTTGAGAATCATCTAAAATATTTATTTTGAAATGCAGCTTCCAAAAGAACTACCAAAATAATTATAGCTGAATCAGCATCCTGAACCTCCTGAAAAGCCTTCAAAGCAACATGAAAAACAACAATAAAACACAAAAACAGATATACGATTTCTACACAAATGTTTATAGCAGTATTATCGACAATAGCCACAAGATGAAAGCAACCCACAAGATGAATGTTTACATGGAAAGAAAGCTAACAATATCACTTCAGATATTCAGCAACAGATGAATAAAACAAAATGTAGTATATGCATACAATGGAATATTATTCAACCTTAAAGAGGAATGAAATTCTCATACATTTTACAAGATGGATAAACTAGAAAGACATTGTGCTAAGTAAAATAAAAATAGGCCAGACACAAAAGGAAAAATATTGTATGATTCTACTTATATGAGGTACCTAGGGTAGTCAAATTCATAGAGACAGAAGGTGGAATGGTGGTTTCCAGGGACTGGAGGAGGAGGGAACGGGAATTGGTGTTTACTGGGTAGAG
This sequence comes from Nomascus leucogenys, assembly GCF_006542625.1. NCBI lineage: Eukaryota > Metazoa > Chordata > Mammalia > Primates > Hylobatidae > Nomascus > Nomascus leucogenys. Next base: position 30,337,056 of record NC_044392.1, on the reverse strand, counting down.
TTTCAGTATGGGATGATGAAAAAGTTCTGGAGTTAGATGGTGATAGTGGTTGTACAACGATATGAATATATTGCCGACACAATAGCTCATGCTTGTATTCCCAGCACTGTGAAAGGCCGAGGTGGGAGGATCGATTGAGCCCAGGCATTCAAGACCAGCCAGGGCAACATAGCAAGAACTTGTCTCTACAAAAAATAAAGTTCCAGCTCCTCAGGAGGCTGAAGTAGCAATATTGCTGGAGCCTGCGAGGTTGAGGCTGCAGTGAGCTGTGATTGTGCCATTGTACTCCAGCCTGGGCGACAAAGCAAGATCCTAGATCAAAAAAACCCAAACTATGTAAATATACTTAATGCCATTGAACTGCACACTTTAAAATGGTTAAGGCCAGACACAGTGGCTCACATCTGTAACCCCAGCACTTTTGGCTGGCTGAGGTGAGAGAATCACTTGGGGCTAGGAGTTTGACACCAGCCTGGGCAACATAGCAAGACCCATCTTTATTGACTTATTTAGAGGCAAGGTCTGACTGTCGCCGAGGCTGGATTGCAGTGGCCTGATCTAAGCACACTGCAACCTCTGTCTCCCAGGTTTAAGCCATCCTCCCACCTCAGCCTCCTGAGTAGCTGGGACTATAAGTGCACACTACCATGCCCAGCCAATTTTTGTATTTTTTGTGGAGACAGGGTTTCGCCATGTTGCCCAAGCTGTTCTCAAACTCATGAGCTCAAACAATCCACCTGTCTTGGCCTCCCAAAGTGCTGGGATTACAGATATGAGCCACCACACCCGGCCTAAGACCCATCTTAAAAAAAAAAAAAAAAAATGGTTAAAATAGTAGAATTTGGCTGGGCATGGTGGCTAACACCTATAATCCCAGCTCTTTTTGAGAGGCTGAGGCAGGTGGATCGCTTGAGCCTAGAAGTTCGAAACCAGCCTTGGCAACGTAGTGAAATCCCTTCTCTACAAAAAATTAAAAAAAAAAAATTAGCTGGGCACAGTGGTGCACACCTGTAATCCCAGCTCCCAGCTTCTGGGGAGGTTAAGGTGGGAGGATGGCTTGAGCCCAGGAAGAGGGGGGTTGCAGTGAGTGAGACTGTCTTCACTGTCTCCCAGAAAAAAAAAAGGTAGATTTTATGTTATATATATTTTATCACAATTACAAAAACAAACAAATACATAAGACACTCCATTTTCTTTTTTTTCTTTTCTTTTTTTTTTTCCTTTTTTTTGAGACAGAGTCTCACTCTGGTGCCTAGGCTGGAGTGAAGTGGTGTAATCTTGGCTCACTACAAACTCCGCCCCACCAGGTTGAAGCAATTCTCCCACCTCAGCCTCCCGAGTAGCTGGGATTACAGGCATGCACCACCATGCCCAGCTAATTTTTGTATTTTCAGTAGGGACGGGGTTTCACCATGTTGGCCAGGCTGGTCTCGAACTCCTGACGTCAGGTGATCCGCCCGCCTCGGCCTCCCAAAGTGCTGGGATTACAGGCGTGAGCCACTGCACCTGGCCAAAACACTCCATTTTCAGTGAGACTAGGATAAAATAGATAAAATCTGCAGACTCCAAAACACCTATTAGGGCAGCTAAAAACAGCAGAGAATAGGCAAAAGCCATATGATAGAAAGTGGAGAGAAGAAATTTGAAGGGTGATGAGAGGTTATTTTTATTAGAGCTCCGGAAATACCAGGGTGGGGGTCACTTTCTGAAAGCGAGGGGCCCAGTCTGCAGTTCAAAGGCAATATCACTTGTTTGCAAAAAGGGTTATGGGAAGTCGGGTAAGCAAGGCTGTTAGCAGAAGCCCTCCTGGACATTGTGTGATCCAGAGAAGTATGCACGTAAGGACTACCTAAAGAATTACACAGATAATTCAAACAGATAGGACTGGTATATTTCTGCTGCAAAGGAGAGAGCCTTTGGGTTGTAAAGTCTCAAAGGTTACCCTGACTCACCTCTTTTGCTATGCAATAATCTCCTACAAATAGTTAGGTTAATGGAAATCTAACTCGGGCAGGCATGGTGGCTCATGCCTATAATCCCAGCACTTTGGGAGTCTGAGGTGGGAGAACTGCATGAGCTCAGGAGTTTGAGACCAGCCTGGGCAACAAAGTGTGACCCTGTCTCTACAACAAAATTTAAAAATTAGCCAGGCATGGTGGCATGCACCTGTGGTCCCAGCTATACCAGAGACTGAGGCAAGAGGATTACTCAGGCCCAGGAGGTTGAAGCTGTAATGAACTGTGTTCATGCCACTGCCCTCCAGCCTGGGTAACTGAGTGAGACTCTGTCTAAAAAAAAGAAAAAAGTAAAAAGACAATCTAACTCATTCATTGTTAGGCAATAAAAAACAAAAAATCGGCTGGGCGCGGTGGCTCATGCCTATAACCCCAGCACTTTGGGAGGCGGAGACAGGCGGATCACGAGGTCAGGAGATCGAGACCATCCTGGCTAACACAGTGAAACCCCGTCTCTACTAAAAATACAAAAAATTAGCCGGGCGTGGTGGCCGGTGCCTGTAGTCCCAGCTACTTGGGAGGCTGAGGCAGGAGAGTGGCGTGAACCCAGGAGGTGGAGCTTGTAGTGAGCCGAGATCATGCCACTGCACTACAGCCTGGGCGACAGAGCAAGACTCCATCTCAAAAACAAAAAAAAAAAATCTGGCACTGGCAGCATTGATACAAACACACCAAAAGAAAAATTGTGGGCCAGGCATTGTGGCTTACGCCTGTAATCCTAGCACTTTGGGAGGCCGAGGTGGGCAGATCACCTGAGGTCAGGAGTTTGAGACCAGCCTGGCCAACATGATGAAGCCCCATCTCTACTAAAAATACAAAAAATTAGCTGGGTGTGGTGGTGGGCGCCTTTAGTCCCAGCTACTCAGGAGGCTGAGGCATGAGAATTGCTTGAAACTGGGAGGTGGAGGTTGCAGTGAGCCAAGATCAGGCCACTGTGCTCCAGCCTGGGTGACAGAGTGAGACTGTGTCTCAAAAAAAGAAAGAAAAACTGAAAACCATTACAAAGTTACCAATGAACAAATCATACTAACCAGGAGAATAATAGCCATCAAAAAACAGTTGCGCCCGGCCACAATGGCTCACACCTGTAATCCCAGTGCTTTGGGAGGCTGAGGTGGGCAAGCTGCTTGAGCCCAGGAGTTTGAGACCAGCCTGGGCAACATGGTAAAACCCTATTGTCTCTACAAAAAAAATACAAAAATTAGCCAGGTGTGATGTCACGTGACTGTAGTACAGCTACTCGAGAGGCTGAAGTGGGAGGATCACTTGAGTCCAGGGAGTTCGAGGCTGCAGTGAACCATGATCCCACCACTGCCCTCCAGCCTGGACTACAGAGAAGAAAGAAAAAGGAAAGGAAGGGAGAGGAGGGGAGGAGAGGGGAGGGGAGAGGAGGAAATAGGGAGGGAAGAAAGAAAAGAAAGGAAGGAAGGGATGAAGGAAGGACGGAAGGGAAGAATTAGGCCGGGAAGGAAGAAAATAAAGGAAAGAAAGGAAAGAAGGAGGGAAGGAAGGAAGGAAGGAAGGAAGGAAGGAAGGAAGGAAGGAAGGAAAAAGAAAGACAAGACAAGACGAGAGAAAAGAACTAGGCTGGGCGCAGTGGCTCACACCTGTAATCCCAGCACTTTGGGAGGCCAAGGCGGGCAGATTACCTGAGGTCAGGAGTTCGAGACCAGCCTGGCCAACATGGTGAAACCCTGTCTCTACTAAAAATACAAAAATTAGCTGGGCACAATGGTGGGTGCCTGTAGTCCCAGCTACTTGGCAGGCTGAGGCAGGAGAATGGCTTGAACCCAGAACGCAGAGGTTGCAGTAAGCCGAGATCCCAACACTGCCCTCCAGCCTGGGGGACAGAGTAAGACCCTGTTTCAAAAAAAGAAAAGAAAAGAAAAAGAACAGAACTCTGGGAAGAAATGATGAGAAACAGTAGAAGGTAACATGTGAACTAAACACACAGGAAAAAATAAATAAATCCAATAAGAATAAGGATGAAATTAGAAGGAGCACCAGAAAAGTAAAATACAGAGTTTAAAAGAATTGGAGAAAGATTATAGAGAAAACAAATTAAGGAGTGCCAACATTTGCATAATTGAAGCCCTTACAGTTGTAGAAGTGTTGAGATTGAGGTGTCGGCAGACATGTTTTGTTTGGATCTTACGTTATTTATAACTGTGTGTGTAATTAAATGCCATCACTTAACGACTGGAAGATTTCACCCCCAAGAAATTCTATTTGGCTTCTTTCAAAAAGATCAGAACCACTATAACACCAAAACTGCATTTCTGCCAAGCCTCAGTTACATAGAGCCAATCAATAGCTCCTGCCACTTTACTGTAGCACAAATTCACCCAGATATCCACAGTCTGCACTGGACTCTCACCTCCTGCAAACATTTGGGTTTGGGATCCTGGTATACGCAATGTGATAAGGTAGTTTTTAAAAAGCACCTCTTATGAGAGCTGGTCATTTAAAAAAAAAAAAAAAAGCATGGCTGGGCCAGCCACGGTGGCACACACCTCTAATCCCAGTGTTTTGGGAGGCCTAGTTGGGCAGATCACTTGAGCTCAAGAATTTGAGACCAGACTGGGCAACATGTTGAAACCCCATCTCTACAAAAAATACAAAAATTAGCCAGGCGTGATGGCACATGCCTGTAGTCCCAGCTACTTGGGAGGCTGAAGTGGGAGGATCACTTGAGCCCTGGAGGTTGAGGCTGCAGTGAGCTGTGATCATGCCACTGCACTCTAGCCTGGGCTACAGAGCAAGACCCTGTCTTAAAAAAATAAAAGTAATAAAAGAAAAATAATAAACCTCCATCTCCTCACCTGCAAAATGGCCAGACTACCTGTCTTATAAGGGTTTCCTAGGAGAGTTTAATGAAAAAATGCACATAAAGCTCAATAGTAATTGTTAACAAATGATAGAAAAAAAAAGACCAATTAAAAATTAGAGGCCGGGCATGGTGGCTCATGCCTGTAATCCCAGCACTTTGGGAGGCCAAGGCAGGTAGATCACCTGAGTTCAGGAGTTCGAGACCAGCCTGGCCAACATGGTGAAATCCTGTCTCTACTAAAAATACAAAAATTAGCTGGACATGGTAGCACACATCTGTAATCCCAGCTACCCAGGAGGCTGAGGCAGAAGAATCGCTTGAACCCGGGAGGCAGCAGTTGCAGTGAGCCAAAATCGTGCCACTGCACTCCAGCCTGGGTGACAGAGCGAGACTCCATCTCAAACAAACAAACAAACAAAAAATTGAAAACACAATTCTAGAACTGCAGATAGAATCAGAGCTATGGTCCACGGATTGGAAAGACAGTGTTGTATAGGTCTGTCCCAGATTTAGGACTTTATGACTGACGTGTCAGAACTTCTCCTCTAGCTCCCCATCTCCATGTCTCAATCCCTAAGAGTTAACAGATAGAAAGAGCCCAATAAATGTGTAAGGAAGGAAGAAAAGGAGAAGGGAAAAATGAGTGAAGGAGCTGAAAAAAGAACAAACCCAAGATGTTTTCTTTTATTTATAAAGTAGAAGAAAAAGGAAGTTTCCAATTTATCTCAGTTTGTTTCGGCCCACCCATCACCATCCCTCTGCCAATAAAAAATGTTAACTAAGGCATACAGTTACATTCTATACCCCCAGTTCCAAAGAAAAGATTTTGAAAAGACACATACTTAGGTTGACTGCAAAATAAATCTCTAAGCCTCCCTGAGTAAGATACTATTTGGATAGTATTTAATAGAGATTTGTTATACCTAAATCATAATACTAACAAAAACCAACAACAACAAAAAAGTGATTACAACTATGATTTAGTGTAAAAAGCTTCAAATAAAAGATGATTTTGTGTAAGGGGGGGGCCAATTTACCCTTTTCTGTTGCAAAAAACATATATAATTTTAACTTTTGAATTCTCCACACAAGCAATATTCAACCCTGTAAACACATTTTGTTCATGCTTCTGCTAAACACATTTTCTAGTAGCCACATTTATTTTAATTTAATTTCTTCAGAACACCCTATTTTTTTGTTTTTTTGTTTGTTTTTTGTGATGAGGTCTTGTTCTATCGACTAGGCTGGAGTGCAGTGGTAAGATCTCAGCTCACTGCAGCCTTCACCTCCTGAGCTCGAGCAATCCTCCCTCCTCAGCCTCCTGAGTAGCTGGGACTACAGGTGCACATCACCATGCCCACATAATTTTTGTATTTTTTGTAGAAACAGGGTCTCACTGTGTTGCCCAGGCTGGTGTTGAACTTCTGGCCTCAATTGATCCTCCTGCCTCTGCCTCTCAAAGTGCTGAGATTACAGGCATGAGCCACTATGCCCAGCCATATTTTCCTTTTTTAAAATAGTATGTCAAAATTGAAGTTTTAAGTCTTCCCAATGTTCTAATACCTGAATACCCAACTATGTTTGGCTTATTCTGTTAGCATGTTCCTGATTTCACTTCTTTGTAGCTGAGGAAAATAGTCATATTAAGTCTGAAACTGAATTAACTCTCATTTTTTAAAAAAGCTGGGTGAGTTAAATTACCAACAGTTTTGATTAATAAGATATTTTATAATGTCATAAATACTGGAAGCAAGAGCATAAATTGTCTGGAAACAACTAGGTCATCTTTTACTACAAATAAATACTATTGCCAGCGGATTTCAAAGATTCACTTAAGTACCACGAAAACTGTAAGGTAGGTTCTTGAATGCGACTATTTGGCTGAAAACTCTAGATTATTCTTGGAAAGAAACTAGCACCAGGAGAGACAATGTTAGCACTAAGGAACACATCCAAGTCACGCAGCACCAAAGTATGTGAGCAGTGGCGCATCCATATGAATCTGAAGCAACCTCAGTTCTTGCCTCATCGGAGGAAAGAATTCATCCAAGTGGCATAAGGTAGAGGGAGAGACCAAGGCAAGTTTTAGAGCAGGAGTGAAAGTTTGTTAAAAAGCTTTAAAGTGGAACCAAAGGAAGTAAAGTACCCTTGGAAGAGGGCCAAGTAGACAACTTGTGAGATTCAAGTGCATGGTGTGACCTTTGACTTGGGGTCTCATATATTGGTATGCTTTTGGGGTCTTCTGTTACTTCTCCCTGATCCTTCCCTTGAGGTGAGCTGTCTGCATGCACAGTGGCCTGCCAACCCATAGAAGGGGCCACATGCACAGTATGTTTACTGAAATTGTACACCTGTTCACCTGAGGCATTCTTCCCTTACCAGCTAAGTGTTCCTAGAAGGAGGTCATATACCAGTTAAACTCTGCCATTTTGCCTCTTAGTGAACATGCTTGAGCCCACTTGCCTAACTCCTGAAATCTTACAGGGAATTTGCCGATCACCAGCTTCAGGTGTTTATTTATTAGGAGACTGCCGTTCCCTGGCACCAGCTGAGACCAATTATTATTTTACAGAGCCAGTTTAACAACTACCTGACCATCACCTGATGGTCACTTGACATTACTGGTAGGGGCAGCCCTCTCCTGCCCTAGTCATGTCTGACTATCTACTGTAACAAAAATAACAGGCTCTTGGCAGGAGAAGGAGTGCTATGAAGAGTATTCTACTATCATATGAAGGAATGGGTATGGGGTTCAAAGTCACTTGCCATTAAGTGCATATGTTTTTAAAGTCTAATTGTTCTAAACTATCTCAACCAAAGGATAATTGTTGTCCTTATTTCCACTGAAGCTATGCTCAAGGACACATAGAACTGGAAGATTGTTGAGCTCATCAAGTCCAGTTTGCTCGTTTTACCATAGGAAACTGAAGATCAGAAATGTGGCCTGCTCATGGTGACCAGATCACAAGGTCCTTTTGAATCCCCTTGCCTCAGCAGCAATTGCACCAAGCACACATTATTTGATAAAAAGGTGATGAATTTATATTCATGAACAAAGAATGAAGAGTGTCATCATCGTTTACATTCTAGATGTGCTTCGGGGAAAAGGTGTTATGCACTGAATGTTTATGCCTTCCCAAAATTCACATGTTGAAGAGTTAACTCCTGATGTGATGGTATTAGGAGGTGAGGTCTTTGGGAAGTAATTAGGTTTAGATGATGCCATAAGAGTAGAGTCCCCATGATGCAATTAGTGCTCTTATAAAAAGAGATACCAAATCAAGCTCGCTCTCTCTCCCTCTCTCTTTCTGTCTCGCATGTGAGGATACAGCAAGAAGATGGCCATTGCAAGCCAGTAAGAGAGCCCTCACCAGAAACCAAACTGGCCAGCACCTTGATCTTGGACTTCCCAGCCTCCAAAACTGTGAGAAATAAATGTCTGTTGTTTAACCACACAGTCTATGGTATTTTGTTATAGCAACCCAAGCTGACTAAGACAGAAGGTTTCCCAAAAGAAAGATTTCTAAAAGAGGGTGAAGTAAAAATATGATGTAGAATATATCACGGAGAAAATCCTTTTAAAGAATACTTTATTGTGGAGATTTTTTTAATCCGTAAAATGAGAGAATATAATGAATCCCTATCACCACTTTAAACAGTTATCGATATTCTGCCATTCTTATTACAAATGTATTCCCCTACATTCTTTTTCATTTTGCTTTGTTTTGTTTAGTGGAACATTTTTCTTTTTTTATATTAATTTTTTTATTTTTATTAACTTACCACCATACTAATCGAGATGGTATGTTTTTTAAAATTTTTAGGTTTTTTTTGTAAATTCAGATTTAGGCCTACAGAGAAGATGGTGGGATACATATATTGTTTGTTTGTTTGTTTGAGACAGAGTCTCACTCTTGTCACCCAGGCTGGAGAGCTGTTGTGTGATCTTGGCTCACTGCAGCCTCTGCCTCCCAGGTTCAAACAATTCTCATGCCTCAGCCTCTTGAGTAACTGGAATTACAGGCGTGTACCACCACCCCCAGCTAGTGGTGGAATATTTTTAAAGCAAAACCAAGATTTTGCATGCTTTTTTTTTTGTTTTCAAGACACAGTCTCGCTCTGTCACCCAGGTTGGAGTGCAGGTACGCGATCTCAGCTCACTGCAACCTCCACCTCCCAGGTTCTAGTGATCCTCATGCCTCAGCCTCCCGAGTAGCTGGGACTACAGGCCTGATCACCACATGCAGCTGATTTTTATAATTTTTTTTGTAGATACAGTGTTTCACCATGTTAGCCAGGCTGGTCTTGAACTCCTGGCCTCAAGTGATCTTGAGATCTGCCTGTCTCAGCCTCCCAAAGTTCTGGGATTATAGGTGTGAGCCACCATGCCTGGCCCTTTTTTTTTTTTTTTTTTTTGAGACAGGATCTCACTGTGTTGCCCAGGCTGGAGAGCAGTCATGTGATCATGGCTCACTGCAGCCTCAACCTCCTAGGCTCAGGTGATCCTCCCACCTCAGCCACAGGTAGCTGGGGCTACAGGCACACACCACCACACCTGGATAACTTTTTGTATTTTTTGTAGAGACAAGGTTTTGTCATGTTGCCTGGGCTGGTCTTGAACTCCTGGGATCAGGCAATCTGCCTGCCTTGGCCTTCCAAAGCGCTAGAATTACAGGTATGAGCCACCACACCTGGCCTTTTGCATCATTTTTACCTATAAATATTTCTACAAGTATCTCTAAGAGATGAGAATTTTTTAAACAACATAATCACAATAACTTTGTCATATCCCATAATATTAACAAGAAATCCTTAACTAGGCTAAGATCTAGTCCAGGAGAAATTTAATTTTATCAGAGCATTCATAAATGGATCAAGTTTTCAAGTGATAGCTTTTCAATGAGACTAAGAATTTTAAAAAGAGGAAAACTTTCAAAATTAAAATTGCAATCTCATTTTTTCTCATATTGCTCTGCAAATATAAATCTGGGCACTCAAACTCCAGAAGAGGATAAAAATAGCCCTATGAATCAAAACCATTAATCATATCCTGTTATTTTTAGTTATCTGTTTCTTCCTGATATTTTAACTCAACATCAGTTTAATATACATAATCGTACTTTTTTAAAAAGAAAAATATTTTAGATCCATCATGAAAAATTTTGACCAAAAGATAAATTGAAAGCTAAAGCAGGATGATTGTCTAAGCCTGAGTCCATAACTTTGCACGAGACACTTAGTCATTTGGAAAGTCCTGTGTTAATAGCCTGTCCTATGACTCAATTATCTCCCACACAGAGACAGTACAAAACACCCTTAGGAAAACTCACACCTAGGCCGGGCGCAGTGGCTCACACCTGTAATCCCAGCACTTTGGGAGGCTGAGGTGGGTGGATCACCTGAGACCAGGAGTTCGAGACCAGCCTGGGCAACATGGTGAAACCATGTCTCTACTAAAAATACAAAAAATTAGCCAGGCCATGGTGGCGGGCACCTGTAATCCCAACTACTCAGGAGCCTGAGGGAGGAGAATCGCTTGAAGCCGAGGGGCAGAGGCTTCAGTGAGCCGAGATTGCGCCATTGCACTCCAGCCTGGGCAACAAGAGCGAAATCCCGTCCTCCCCCACCAAAAAAAAAAAAAAAAGGCAAAAAAATCTCACACCTAAAAAAAATGTAAAAATCACAAAACATAAATGACCACTGGGTCACAGATGAAATTACCCTCCATACTAAAAGCAGACCCTAACAATGGCAATTTTGAGGTAGCCTATAAAACGTGTGGCTCAGGGCCACGGTGCAGTGGCTCACGCCTGTAATCCTAGCACTTTGGGAGGTCGAGGCGGGTAGATTACCTGAGGTTGGGAGATCAAGACCAGCCTGACCAACATGGTAAAACCCCATCTCTACTAAATATACAAAATTAGCCAGGCGTGGTGGCGTATGCCTGTAATCCCAGCTACTCAGGAGGCTGAGGCAGGAGAATCTCTTGAACCTGGGAGGCGGAGGTTGCAGTGAGCTGAGATGGTGACACTGCACTCCAGCCTGGGCGACAGAGGTAGACTCCGTCTCAAAAAAAAAAAACAAAAAAAAAAACATGTGGCTCTGAGTAAACTCTAAGTACCAGTGTTTTATTTTCACTAAAATGTTTAGAAAGATTCTTTCATACATAAAAGATGCTCAACAGTATTTGTTGTTTCAGTTTAATATTGAAACTAAAATTTTCCAACATAGCAAGTATTGAATTTCAGAGTACGTAAAACGTAATGGATATGCATTATCCTGCATCCTGGAACTGAGTAGGGAAAAAAGCTTTTGCTTTTCTTTTCTTTCTTTCTTATTTATTTATATATTTATTTGAGACAGTGTCTTGCTCTGTTGCCCAGGCTGGAATGCAGTGGTGTGGTCATAGCTCACTGCAGCCTTGACCTCCCGGGCTCAAGGTATCCTCCCACCACAGCCTCCTGTGCAGCCAGGACCACAGGCACACACCACCACATCTGGCTAATTTTTAATTTTTTTTTTTTTTTTTTTTTTCTGAGATGGGATCTCTCTCTGTCGCCCAGGCTGGAGTGCAGTGGCACGATCTTGGCTCACTGAAAGCTCCACCTCCTGGGTTCACACCATTCTCCTGCCTCAGCCTCCCGAGTTGCTGGGACTACAGGCGCCCGCCATCACACCTGGCTAATTTTTTGTATTTTTAATAAAGATGGGGTTTTACTGTGTTAGCCAGTATGGTCTCGATCTCCCAATCCTGTGATCCGCCCGCCTCAGCCTCCCAAAGTGCTGGGATTACAGGCATGAGCCACTGCGCTCGGCCTAATTTTTAATTTTTTTTGTACAGACAAAGTCTCCTTATGTTGCCCAGACTGAAAGGCTTTTTCTTACACATTTTTTAATCTGCATTCAGTACATTACCTGCTGTCCCAAATATGTACATTTATATATTTACGTTCAGTGTTCATGCTGGATTTGTGCTGGTGGGATGGAGACATACAGCATCCCTACATTACCCCCATTCATAACTTCCAGGACTGTCCACAGGATGAGCGATGATGGGGACATTTTGTGGATATTGATAGAAAGGCGCTTATCAATACTTCCTGTTTACATATCAGTGAAGTGCTGATTTCTTTTTTTTTTTTGGAAGAACACCCTAGTTGGTAAGGATGTCATACCTCTCCAGAAAATTCTACTGTTGCCCTAGACCTAAATACATAGAAAAAAAAAGAAAAAAGAAAATTCTATTGCACCCTTTTCTAGCCTGAAATTTATCAGGGCTACGTAGAATTTACTTATCATGTGTGTTCTAATTACATACCAGCATATATATAAACACAAAATATCAGCCCACATATTTTTCTACCAGCACACTTTCACTCCCAACAGTCACATGAATAAAGTAACAACACATGACCCTCTCCCAAAGTTTTAGGCTATGTTTTGCAGGAAGGATAATATGGGCAAATAAATTCATATTAACCAGAGCAAAAACAAACCAACAAACAAAAAAAACTAATGTACCTTGATGCAGTTTTCCTTATAAGTTATGTTTATTCTTCTCCCATTCATCTTTGTGAATAGGAACAATGCCTTCATTACGTCTGCTCCCTCAGAAGAGTTCATCAGAATCACATGAAGAGTTTTTTTTAAAAAAAACACCAGCTCCCAGGATTACTCTTTATCAGGAACTTCAGGGAGTAGGACTCAATAATCTGTTACCTTAACAGTTCCTCAGATGCTTTTTCTGTTGACCAATACCAACAGCATGTGAGAATTACTGCCCAGGGTACCTAGAGCAGCTCACTACATATAGTAGTTGTATATAAATGTTCAATGAATGAGTAAATAAACAAATGAATCAAAACTAGAAATGCACCGGGCTCGGTGGCTCACACCTGTAATCCCAGCACTTTGGGAGCCGAGACGGGCGGATCACTTGAGGTCAGGAGTTTGAGACCAGCCTGGCCAACATGGTGAAACCCTGTCCCTACTAAAAACACAAAAATTAGCCGGGCATGGTGGTGGGCACCTGCAGTCTCAGCTACTAGAGAGGCTGAGGCACGAGAATCACGTAAATCCTTGAGGTGGAGGTTGCAGTGAGACGAGATCATGCCACTGCACTCCAGCCTGGGAGACAGAGTGAGACTCTGTCTCAAAAACAAAAATAAATAAATTTTAAAAATCTATTTTAAAAACTGTGGAAATGAGCGACTCTGTGAGCTCTGACCACACCAGAGGCCTATTGGTCTATGAGTCTTCTAAGTGTCTTGCATCTTACATCATTTTGCCAGATAGATGCTGGCTCAACTCTGATCTGTGTTGCCTCATTGCATTTCACTCCTGAGCAGCCAGCAGGACCCTACCTCAAAAAACAAGCTGCTGGGCATGTGGCTCATGCCTGTAATCCCAGCACTTTGGGAGACCGAGGTGGGCAGATCACCTGAGGTCGGGAGTTCAACACCAGCCTGACCAACATGGAGAAACCCCATCTCTACTAAAAATACAAAATTAGCCAGGCATGGTGGTGCATGCCTGTAATCCCAGCTACTCAGGAGGCTGAGGCAGGAGAATCACTTGAACCCGGGAGGCAGAAGTTGCTGTGAGCTGAGATCATGCCATTGCACTCCAGCCTGAGCAACAAGAGTGAAACTGTCTCAAAAACAAACAAACAAGCAAGCAAACTAAAAAACAAAACCAAGAAAAAGAAAAAAAAAAGAAAGCTTTGCCTTATTTATCTCCTGACTTGTAAAGTAAGGAGACTGAAATCCTAAATCCCAGTCCACAGAAATGCCTACTGGTATTCAATATATTGCTAAAATAATTAATTGGGAAGCCATTAGGCTGAGAAGGCTGCAGTGCCTTGGGTTCCTACAGAAGCAAACCAAAAGCCCACTCAGTGTAAACAGTAAAACAAAACATAAGCTTAACCAATCAGAAACCACAAACTGGCTGGGTTTGGTGGCTCGTGCCTGTAATCTCAGCACCTTGGGAGGCCAAGGTGGGCGCATTTGCTTGAGGTCAGGAGTTTGAGACCAGCCTGGGCAACATGGTGAAACTCCGTCTCACCAGGCATCGTGAGCATGCGCCTATAGTCCCAGCTATTCAGGAGGCTAAGGTGGGAGAATCTCTTGAGCTTGGGAGGTTGAGCAGAGCAGTGATTGTGAGTGAGTGAGCTGTGATTGTGCCACTGCCCTTCAGCCTCGGCAACAGAGTGAGACCCTGTTTCAAAAAGAAAAGGAAAGAAACCACAAGCTAACCTTTAACTAGAGACATTAACAATCATAAACTGCCAACTCTAACCTCTAACTAGGGACTTTTCTCTTTAACAAAATATTTTATTTGTCTTGCTTTTGTGAGCACCTTATAAAAATTTCCCCCTCATGTTCCCTCAGTGGAGTCCTGAACCACTTGTAATCCAGTGCTGCTTAATTCGTGAATCACTGAATATTTAAATAAACTCATTAAAATTTTAAGGTGCTGAGGGCCAGGCGCCCCAGCTTGTGCCTGTAATCCCAGCTACTTGAGAGGCTGAGGCAGGAGGATCATTTGAGCCCAGGCGTTGGGGATGCAGTGAGCTACGACACTCCAGCCTGGGTGACAGAGCAAGATCCTGTGTCTGAAGAAATAAATAAATAAAAATGTTATCTTGCTATGTACTGTTTACTTTGTATATGCCAGGCATAGTAGAGGATACAAAATAATTATAAAGTTTGATACCTGCATGTATTAGTCCATTTTCACACTGTTAATAAAGACATATCCGAGACTGGGTAATTTATAAAGAAAAAGAGGTTTAATGGACTCACAGTCCCACACAGCTGGAGAGGCCTCACAATCATGGCGGAAGGCAAGGAGGAGTAATGCCATGTCTTACATGGCAGCAGGCAAGAGAGAGTGTGCAGGGGAACTGCGCTTTATAAAACCAGCAGATTTCCTGAACTTATGCACTCACGAGAACAGCACAGGAAAAACCCACCCCCATGAATCAATTACCTCCCACCAGATCTCTCTCACGACACATGGGGATTATGGGAATTACAATTCAAGATGAGATTTGGGTGGGGACACAGCCAAACCATATCACTGCCCTTGGATACTTTTTACATCTAATGTTGGAAAGAGGAAAAAATGTGTCATGTCCTATGCTAAGAACTTTGTTGACATCATTTAATTCATTGCTTGGAGCAATTCTATAAGAGGTGTGGTGCGGGGTGTATTATTATCTCTATCTCACAGGTTAAAAAAAAGAAAAAAAGGCCGGGCGTGGTGGTGGGCGCCTGTAGTCCCAGCTACTTGGAGAGGCTGAGGCAGGAGAATGGCGTGAACCCGGGAGGCGGAGCTTGCAGTGAGCCAAGATTGCGCCACTGCACTCCAGCCTGGGTGACAGAGCGAGACTCCGTCTCAAAAAAAAAAGAAAAAAAAATCCCACAAAGGGGGAAACAGACGAAGGAGCACAGGCAAATGCCCTGAGGCACGAGAAGCAAGGCATCACAGAACTCGGTTTTAAGGTCCAGTCCTGCCTGGCTGAAAAAAAGAGAACCGTGCCAGGGGAAGCTGGAAAGATGGGTAAGGGACACACCAAAATGTCAAAATTTATCAACTTATATACTTTAATTTTTAATTTATTATTATTTTTTAAATTGAGATGAGGTTTTTGCTATGTTGCCAAGGCTGGTCTCAAACATCTGGGCTCAAATGATCCTCCCACCTTGGCCTCCTGAGTAGCTAGAACTACAGGTGTGCACTGCCACACCTGGCTGACCTGTATACTCTAAATATATACAGCATACTGGATGTCATATATACCTCAACAAATCAATTCAGCATAATAAAATTATAAGAAAAAATAAGTCACTTTGATAAAGACAAAGGTAAAGAGAGGAAAACAAAATAGCAGTGACCTTAATAGTTTACGTAAATGACATATGGTGGTGACTTGGATTACAATGGTGGCAATTGGAATGGGGAAAAAAATAGGGACTAGGCAATTGATTAGATATAGTGATTTTCAGAATAAAGGAGAGAATGACATCTGGTGGATTTTCCTGATTTCTGGCTTGAGCAAACTGGATAGATGATGGTATTGCAGGCTGGCTTCCTTGGGGTAGCAGTCAAATTAGCATGCAGAACACTAACTAGCATGCTTTGGGGAACACCAGGGGAAAGGAGGAGAGAGAAACAGAACCAGGCAGACTGAGAGGTTGATCTATGATAAGTCCCAATGAAGGCTTTTGCCAACAGTACATGGAGTTCTGAAACTGAAATTTCCCTTCATAATGGTCCTCAGATGAGATAAAATGCCCAGATCTTTGTACCCTCACACCAATCAGTCATTTAGATGGTGGATGCCTCTGAAAAGAGTTGTGACCTTGGGCAAGGCAGTTCTCATTAGCTGAGGCAATCTCAAAAGAAGGCTTAGTCTCAGAGGGCCATTCTCACCTAGCATTCCCAAGAACTCTAAAATCAGTCATTACTTCCCCAGGAGGGACCGAGCAGCACATCTCAGTGTCCACCACAGTTGGTGGTTCTCTCACTGAGACACAGAACCCTTATTTCTCAAATGGATAACAACTTTACATATTATAAAAATACAAGGGAGGCGTGGTGGCTCACACCTGTAATCCCAGCACTTTGGGAGGCCGAGGCGGGAAGATCACTTGAGGCCAGGAGTTCAAAACAAGCCTGGCCAATATGGCAAAACCCCATCTCTACTAAAAATACAAAAATTAGCTGGGTGTGGTGGTGCATTCCTGTAATCCCAGCTACTTGGGAGGCTGAGGCAGGAGAATCAATGGAACCCAGGAGGTTGCAGTGAACCAGGATCATGCTACTGCACTCCAGCCTGGGCAACAGAGTGAGACCGTGTCTCAAAATAAAATAAAGTAAAATAAAAAACCCAAACAAACAAACGAAAAAAGACACAACCATCAGTCAAGTGCTATACTAGCTTGTTAATAAAATTTTAAATTTGCAGCTAGACATATGCCTGTAACCCCAGCACTCTGGGAGGTCGAGGCAGGAGGATCCCTTGAGCCCAGGAGTTTGAGACCAGCCTAAGCAACATAGTGAGACCCCCATCTCTACAAAAAAAAAAGAAAGAAAGAAAGAAAAGAAGGAAAGGAGAGAAAGAAAGAAAGAAAGAGAAAGAAAGAAAGAGATTAGCTGGGCAAGGTGGTACACACCTGTAGTCCCAGCTACTTGGGAGGCTGAGGCAGGAGAATCATATGAGCCTTGGCGGTTGAAGCTGCAGTGAGCTGTGATCGGCCACTGCACTCTAGCCTGGGTGGCAAAATAAATACATTTTACATTTAATGGTCACAAATGGGTTTTAGAATGCTTACCTTCTGAAATCACACCATTGCAAGAATAACTCCCTAGTTTCCTAAGAGAATAATGATGGAGTTTCTGTGGAAGTAAAAACAATCTGAGGAAACAATCCAGCCCTGCCTACTTCTCTCAACCCCTACTGCAGGATTCAAGCCTCCTCTCGCTACTCCTTCGATTATCATTACAGCCCCTAAAACAGCTGCTCCTGTGCCAGGCAAACCATTCTTCACATTTCAGCTAAAGAAAGATTTCAGACACTAACCATTTACAGCTCCAGCAGCTAGCACAATCACTGGTACATAGTTTATACTCAATTAATACTTTTTGAAAGAAAACGTCACTAAGGAATAATATATATTAAGCTGTATTTCCTATGTGATATCATAAAACTTACACATTTTATCTAGACTACGTAATATCCCAGTTTAAATCTAATCATTGGCTCCTATTGCCCTCAGTCATACAAAGTCAGTTTACACGACTTTTTGCAATCTGGTCTCTGATCATCTCTGAAGTTTTGCTTTTTTGCCCCTTTTTTCACCTTTCTCCCCGCTCCACCTCTTCCCTTTTACTTTATGAACAACAGAGCTATCAAGATGCTTTTTAAAATCCTCAAACATGCCATGCTCCATTTGGCTTTTGGGATCTTTCCATACGCTGGTCTCTCTGCCTGAAACATTCTTCACCCTTCACTATATGCAAGTCAACTGCCTCCCTTTCCCCAAAACTTTCCCCATCACTTCCTGTCATATCTGCACACACACACATACAGACACACACCCTCACTCATAACATATATTCACATGAGTATCTAATTCCTATAGACTGTTGGGGCTGAATTCTAGGCAGAAATGTAGTTATAAGCATTAATCAGGCTGCGCTATGACCCGCTTCCTTGTAAGTGAAAGTCGCATAACACTAGATACTGACCATTTGCATCTCGATTTTTCTTATAGATAGGATTTCTAACATTAAAATCATTAGGCTTTTAAGAACTGCTTAAAGTCGGGCACGGCTGCTCACGCCTGTAATCCCAGCACTTTGGGAGGCTAAGGTGGGCAGATCACCTAAGGTCAGGAGTTCGAGACTAGCCTGGCCAACATGGTGAAACGCTGTCTCTGCTAAAAATATGAAAATTAGCCAGGTGTGGTGGTGGGTGTCTGTAATCCCAGCTACTTGGGAGGCAGAGGCACAAGAATTACTTGAACCCAGGAGGCGGAAGTTGCAGTGAGCTGGGATCTCACCATTACACTCCAGCCTGGGTGACAAGAGTGAGACTCTGTCTCAAAAAACAAACAAACAAACAAACAAACAAACTGCTTAAACAGATCCTGAATTCCAGACAGAACAGCTGACACCAACTAGTTTAAAGATCTCCACAGAGCAGCCTAGTCAGCATGAGAATATGGTTTCTTCATCTCCTGCCCCATGACTTTACTCTGCACTCTTCAATCAACTATCTCTACACTTCAGCCTACTCTGAAACCCTTAAAAACCCAAGCCCTAAACTCCTCACGGCCCTATGATTAAATCTTTCTTTGCTGCAACCCTGCATATTGACTTGCAGCAGATCTATTATGGCTACATTCCCTGACCCCCACCATCCCTGGAAATTTGGGTTAGGTGCCTTCCTTTGGACTCACATGGCACTTTTAATTCTCTCATCAGAGAATTTATCTATCACCTGTGATGGTTATTTTTCTGTGTCAACTTGGCTGGGCTACTATGTCAATATTTGGTCAAACATTATCCTGAATGTTTCTATAAAAGTGGTGTTTTTTTGTCTGTTTGTTTGTTTGTTTGTTTTTTGAGACAGAGTCTCGCTTTGTCGCCCAGGGTAGAGTGTGGTGGCCCGATCTCGGCTCACTGGAACCACCACCTCCCAGGTTCAAGCAATTCTCCTGCGTCAGCCTCCCAAGTAGCTGGGATTACAGGCACATGCCACCACACCTGGCTAAGTTTTGTATTTTTAGTAGAGCTGAGGTTTCATCATGTTGGCCAGTGTGGTCTCAAACTCCTAACCTCAAGTGATCCACCTGCCTTGGCCTTCCAAAGTGCTGGGATTACAGGCATGAGCCACTTCATCCGGCCTATAAAAGTATTTTTGTTTTGTGGGAGGGGGTGGGGGGTGATTATATTAACTGTAAATGGATGTGTTTTGACCTCCATAATGTGAGTGGGCCTCATATAATCAGGTGAAGGCCTAATGGAACAAAGACTGATCTCCCCCAAAGGAATTCTTAAGTATGGCAGCCTTTTGACTTAAACTTTGTCTCTTCCCTGGGTCTCCAGCCTGTTGGTCTACACATCCTGTTGGTTCTGTTTCTCTGGAGGACCCTGACTAATATGTCACTTTTAATCACAATTACTTATAATTTCACCCCACTCTCATCCCACTTGAATAGAAACTCCCGAGAACAGGAATTTAAACTGTTTTATTCATTTTTATGTCTTCCATAGCCTGATATATCATGACTTTTTTTTTTTTTTTTAAGACAGAGTTTTGCACTGTTTTCTAGGCTGGAAAGCAGTGGCAAGATCATAGCTCACTGCAGCCTCAAACGCCTGGGCTCAAGAGATCCTCCAGCCTCAGCCTCTCAAGTAGCTGAGATTATAGGCACACACCTGGCTAATACATAGGTAATATGGAATATTATTTTTTTGTTTTTTATGGAATATTGAAATGAAGAGTTTCGTTTCACTGCAATTCACCAAGGCTGTTAAATACTTTGAGATGCTTTTTCTCAATTCTTTCAATCACTATTCCCCTTTCTCTCTTCTATCAGGACCGTGCCCTATGAAGTTAACAATGGTCCAACCTCTAGAGAATTGCACTAATTCCCATTTGAAGCAATTATTCACTTAGACTCTGAGCAACTCATAGAAATATTTCTGAAACAATCATTTAATTAACCCCAGCAGAAATAAGAATAGAGAAGAGCCTGTAGTCCCAGCTACTCTGGAGGCTGAGGCAGGAGAATGGCGTGAACCCAGGAGGTGGAGCTTTCAGTGAGCCGAAATCGTGCCACTGCACTCCAGTCTGGGTGACAGAGCGAGAGTCCGTCTCAAAAAAAAAAAAAAAATAGAGAAGAGAAAGAGAAACAAACAAACCAAATAACCAAACTAGGTACAAGCTACTGATGACACTGTAACATGAAATTTTCTCTTCCACCACAAGCCTAAAAATTATTCAAAATACCTAGCCCCAATGGTAACCAAAAAAATGTACTATCAGTCTTACTTCTCTTAATTACTATGAAGCAATAAAATATTTGAAATCGGATAGTTTTATATATATACCCAATTGGTTGGGCAGCAGATACATAAAAAGTCTCGTATACTTTAAGAAATGCTACAAGCCACAGCCAGTTACAGTTTTAGAAATAATTATTGAGCACTGTATTCATATTCATTAGTAATATCTCAAGGATCTGCTTTTTGGCCTAAAAAAATTAAGAAATTACAATTTTCTGTATCTTCAATTACCACCTATTTTCCTTTTGTAAGCTTTTCCTGTTCCGCCTTTGTTGTGACCCCTTTCCCTTTGTGATCTTCCCCTTCAGATCAGTGCCTTTTATCGCTACTCATTTCCTGACTCAGGTGAACTTACAGCCTAAGGCAAAAATGGGAGCCAGCAAAGTTTGTTTTCTCCGTCTCTCCCCTCTTTCCCTCCCTTCTTCCTGCAGCTCCATGAGGGACTAAATCTTCCAGATATTCTGTGCTTATTAACAACACAGAACCCTCTTGACTTGGAATCCATACCTGTAAGAACTTAGTTTCTCCTGTAAGCTAAGAAAACTCTGGGAAAAATTTTGGTAGACACTAAATGCCAGGTAATCCAGACTTCATTAATTTATGACATAACAAATAAATACAACTTTTAGCCAAACTGTCCCCTTTATTCAATTATAAAAAGTGTTTGCTAAGTCAATAAACAGACTGGTAATTTAAAATATTTATCGGCGGGGTGCAGTGGCTCGTGCCTGTAATCCCAGCACTTTGGGAGGCCAAGGCAGGTGGATCACCTGAGTTTAGGAGTTCGAGACCAGCCTGGCCAACATGGTGAAACACCGTCTCTACTAAAAATGCAAAAATTAGCTCGGTGTGGTGGTGGGCACCTGTAATCCCAGCTACTCGGGAGGCTGAAGTAGGAGAATTGCTTGAACCCAGAAGACGGAAGTTGCAGTGAGCCAAGATCGTGCCACTGCACTCCAGTGTGGGTGACAAGAGCAAGACTCCATCTCAAAAAATAATAATAATAATAAAATAAAATATTTATCCTACTTGGCTGGGCGCGGTGGCTCACGCCTGTAATCCTAGCACTTTGGGATGCTGAGGCAGGTGGATTGCCTCAGCTCAGGAGTTCGAAACCAGCCTGGGGAACACAGTAAAGCCCCATCTCTAAAAAAAAAAAAAAAATTACCCGGTTGTGACAGCATGCGCCTGTAGTCCCAGCTACTCCAGAGGCTGAGGCAGGAGAATGACTTGAACCTGAGAGGCGGAGGTTGCAGTGAGCCAAGATCACACCACTGCACTCCACACTCCAGTCTGGGTGAGAGAGTGAGACTCCGTCTCAAAAAAAAAAAAAAAATTACCTTACTTTATATATAATGTAAAATTTTATATATAACGTATAATATAAACATTATAATGTACTCAATATGTAGCCTCTCACAAGTTGGCCAAAGGTTTTTTTTTGGGCGGAGGGAAGGAGTCTTGCTCTGTCGCCCAGGCTGGAGTGCAGTGGCAGGATCTCAGCTCACTGCAACCTCTGCCTCCTGGGTTCCAGCAATTCTCCTGCCTCAGCCTCCTGAGTAGCTGGGACTACAGGCGCCCACCACTACACTCGGCTAATTTTTTGTATTTTTAGTAGAGATGGGGTTTCACTGTGTTAGCCAGGATTGTCTTGATCTCCTGACCTCAGGTGATCTGCCCGCCTCGGCCTCCCAAAGTGCTGGGATTGCAGGTGTGAGCCACCATGCTTGGCCCATTTTTTTCTTAGTTTTTGTTTTTTCTGGACACCCCCCCCCAAAAAAGATGATTTGTTGAAGCACTAGCAACATTTTCCTTATCTTTATTAGCAAATGTACAACATCTGTGGATGTTTATAAACTGAGATTACATTTCATGCAGTATTTGGGTATTCTAGTTTTCTTTACACCAGGCTTATCATGTTTCACAGTTTTTAACTAAATATGATTTGCTGGATCATTGATAAAAAGAAAAAAATTGTCAAATGCACCTAAACACTTAAGAAACACAACTGCTGATCGTTTTGTAGTTCATAAGTGTGATGATTCGGTGTTCACATGAATGTATGAGATGTGCCGCCCTCAAACCTTGTTATGACGTGGTCCATTACCCATCTGATGTGAAAATTTAAAAATTTTAAACAAAGAAGAGAGAAAAAAGGAACATTACTACTAATAATGATACTTTCATTGATCATTTTGTTTTTAACTACTCTACCATAAAATTTCAATACCTACAGGATTATGCAATCAATCACAATGAGAAGGGTAGAAACACATTAAATCATTAGCAAATAAGGCTGGACAATCACAAAGAAAATACGTCATATTGTTTGGAGAGTGAATTTGTTTTCAGTAAGAAACTTGTTTGCCTTATTCCACACCACCAATTGGAAATTTGATAACGTTACCCTAAAATTATTGTTTAAATAGAAGTATTGTAAATTAAATGAGAAGTTTTCATTCAATCTGTCATGAAGACATTTTTGTTATAACAAATTTGTCTACAATGGTGGAGTGTCAGGAGAAGTGCAATCCAAGTCCAAGTAAACTATAAAAGAGTATTAGTTGGCTTTGGATATTGTACCAGAACAAGGAGACTTCAGTCACATTTTCCCCAATAAATTGGAAACAAAGGCAGTAAGACGGCTCTCTAAAAGTTAAACTTTAAGATCACATACAGAGCTAGGAGCAGAAATAAGCAAAGTCACCTTTAAAACATAAACTGGTTTGATTTAACTGTAACTTGATTTTTATTGAAATAATATTGCAAAGAGGTTTGGGTAGCCATGGAAACAGAGAAAGTAACGTACAGGGGGCACTTTAGGGCCAGTGGCCATCCAAGTGCTGCTAAGGAGACAAGGAGCACAAATCAACAGCTCAGCAGGATGTCCCCACTACATTGGAGATCAATGTGGAAAACTGCAGCCATTGGAAATGGAGAACTTCTATTTTCGGGACAAAATTGTCCTGTTGCGAAGATAGATGACTCAAGAAAAGTCTATACATATAACTCCACTTGTTCAGAATACGTGCTCATCAAGCAACCTTCTGATAATGGCTTGGTTTCCTGAGTAGGTTTGGCTACACAGAAAATGCACTCAGGGGGGCCAGGCACAGTGGCTCACACCTGTAATCCCAGCACTTTGGGAGGCTGAGGCAGGTGAATCACATGCGGTCAGGAGTTTGAGACCAGCCTGGCCAACATGGCGAAACCCCATCTCAACTAAAAATACAACAATTAGCTGGGTGTGGTGGCGCCTTTGTGTAATGCCAACTACTCGGGAGGCTGAGGCAGGAGAATCGCTCGAACCTGGGAGGTGAAGGTTGCAGTAAGCCGAGATCACGCCACCTGGACAACAGAGTGAGACTCCATATGAAAATTTAAAAAAAAGAAAGAAATAAGGAAGGAAGGAAGGAAGGAAGGAAGGAAGGAAGGAAGGAAGGAAGGCAGGCAGGCAGGCAGGCAGGCAGGCAGGCAGGCAGGCAGGCAGGCAAAAAAGGCAGGCAGGCAAAAAAGGCAGGCAGGCAAGGAAGGAAGGAAGGAGGCAGGGAGGGAGGGAGGGGAGGGGAAGGGAGGAGGAGGGAGGCAGGGAAGGAGGGGAGGGGAGGGGAGTGGAGGGAAATGAGAAAATGTACTCAAGAAAAGATAGCATCTTGGGTCCATGCTGGCACACCGGAGACTTTCTGTTTCTGGCAAAAATTTTTTAAAAAAAGAAGAAAAAGTATTGGCTTTGCAGTTGTTGAGTGTTCAGGTGTATAAATTAAAGCTCTTGGAAATTAATAATTTAATACATGTCTTTTTTTTTTTTTTTTTGAGACAGAGTCTCGCTCTCTCGCTCTGTCGCCCAGGCTGGAGTGCAGTGGCAGGATCTCGGCTCACTGCAAGCTCCGCCTCCTGGGTTCACACCATTCTCCTGCTTCAGCCTCCTGAGTAGCTGGGACTACAGGCACCCGCCATCACGCCCGGCTAATTTTTTTTTTGTATTTTTTAGTAGAGACGGGGTTTCACCGTGTTAGCCAGGATGGTCTCGATCTCCTGACCTTGTAATCCGCCCGCCTCGGCCTCCCAAAGTGCTGGGATTACAGGCGTGAGCCACCGCGCCCGGCCATACTTGTCAGTCTTATGACCTTGGTTAATGTAATTTCATCTGATTGCTGAAGTTGTTCTCCATTGCTCAAGACAGATGTTTTGACTGGGCGTGGTGGCTCATGCCGGTAATTCCAGCACTTTGGGAGGCCAATGCGGGAGGCTTGCTTGAGCTCAGGAGTTCGAAACCAGCCCAGTCAACATAGCAAGACTTCGTCTCTACTGGCAAAAAAAAAAAAAAAGCCAGGTTTGGTGGCAAGCACCTGTAGTCCCAACTACTTGGGAGGCTGAGACAGGTGGATTGCTTGAGCCTGGGAGGTTGAGGCTTCAGTGAGCTGTGATTATGCCACTACACTCCAGCCTGGGCAGCAAAGTGAGACCCTGCCTCCAAAAAAACGAAGAAAAGATGTTTCTGTGACCAGGACACTATAGACAGATCCTAGAAGGTTGTAGAAATTCACTAAAGTAATCCTTCCTTGTCCTCTTGTGGATGATCAGCAGGCTTTCCCCTGGCAGTGACCCTATATCAGTAAGAAAAACTTTTTCTTTTCTTTTGTTTTCTTCTTTTTTTATTTTTTTGAGAAAGAGTCTCGCTGCAGCCTCGACCTCCTGTGCTCAAGTGATCCTTTTGCCTCCAGCCTCCCAAGTAGCTAGGACTATAAGCATGCGCCACTATGCCTAGCTAGCTTTTTTTCTTTTTAATTTTTTTGCAGAGGTAGGGTCTCACCATGTTGCCCAGATTGGTCTTGAACTCCTGGTCTCAAGCAATCCTTTTGCCTTGACCTACCAAAGTATTAGTATTACAGGCATGAGCCACCAAGCAAGTCCAGACTTTTCTACTTCAAATTAATATTAGTGGGAAGGGAGGTGTTCATAATTTACCTCTCTTTATTATTTCATTTATTCTAACATTGCTACAGTGAGAATTCCATGCACATACAGCAGCTACTAGCGGGGAAGATCGTTCAGACCAGAAGTGGTAAGAAATCCTTGAATTTTAAATATGTCATAGGTAGTTCACAAAGAGGACAAAAGATACCATTTCCTGAACATTCGCCATCTGTTCTGACATAATATTATCATCATTGTAGTCTCCCACTTCCAGATACAGTCATCTGTCTATGTTACACTTGCCTAGTAAAAGCCAGCATGGGTGAATCTTACTATTCCACGGAGCTGAACACTGTGCTGGAGAGATCATATAAATAAACTGAATGGCTTATCTCACATCCATAATCAGAAACTTAAAAAGTGCTCTCAGCAGTCCATGCTACTCTGTTCCTCACACTAGTTTTACTTTCACTGTCTGTGATAACATTTCAATACAGCAAGACTTCTCAGCTTGCCCCAAATTCACTGAGAACATACTGGCAAACTGCTGGTTCAACCACTTACGCATCCACCCACCAGACATAAGAGTGCTCATTTCACTGAGGCTTATTATCAACTTGTAAACGTGGTCAATTCAAGACTTCTTGGAAAGGTCTCAGGTCCAAGCTTTGTCCTGAAAAGATAATTCTGATTGCAGAAACTCCCTCCGTCCAGCAGGAAGCGCCAGCACCCTCTGCCAGGGTTGGGCCGCCACGGAGGCTTCACGTGATCCGGCCGCCTCTGCGCAGGAGTGTGGTCTTGCGGAGATTTGCCCTACGTACTTAGCGTCATGACGTAGTACGTAGGGGCTGGCTAGCCGCCATCTTGCTTCTTTTTCTCGCTCGCTGGCTCCCTCTCGGGAAGCTGCGAAAGTGCTTTGGCGGTTTGTCCATCCGCAGCTTCGGCTTTTCCAGTCCGGTGGCCCTTCCGGCCACCCCTTTAACCCCAGCTTTCCCTCCCCCTTCTTTCGATCAGAGATCGGCGGAGACCCTCGAAGTGCGCAAACTTGACACTCACCCTGACCGGTAAGGAAAGCGAGGGTGTGGGGGCCGCGATCAAAGAGGGCCCCATCGGGAACGGCCAGAGTGCGGCCTGGGGCGTGGGAGCGCACCCAGACTCTGGCGCCCGGAGGCTAGGGGGCCGCGTGGAGAGGGCCTTGGGTCCGGGCATTTCCCTTCTCTTTGGTTACCATCATCTCTGTGTCTGGGGAAGTCGGCCTCCAGCTTGGGGAGCGGGAAACCGGAGTCAGACCCGCCCCATGTGGTCTGCAGCGGGAGTTCTGGACCGGTCTGTCTTGCTCCCACCCAGACTCCAGTCCTGGCCCTGCGAGGGGATTACGCATGTTGCCGGGTAAGCGAAGGGGGTTTCCGTCTTCCTGGACTGGCGGACGTGTAGTCTTTTTTTTTTTTTTTTTTTTTTTAAGTGTCGGGTATGCTTTCCCCAAACAACTGAAGGACTCAGCCGGGGCCTTCACTGTCTACCTCTCCCTGTGTAGTGAGGGTGGGACTTGCAATGAGCAATGTATGGGAGGGTTTGGTTTAAAGACCTGATTAGATGAGAGGCTCTTCGGGGAATCAAGACCAACCCTACTTCCGCTAGGGAAGTGCTGCCCAACTCCAGAGAAGGATTTGTGTAGTCTTTTCACACTGTAGGCCGCTCCATCCTCTAACTTGCGTGGTGAATCTCGGTAACTCCCTGTCTTTGAGATAGCATTGATATTGGTGGTGTTAGGGTAAAGGCCCCGTTTTAGGACTGAAGAAAAGGGCATGGGGCCAATAGAGACATTGATAGAGTCTCCCCTCCTTTGCATGAGAGGAGTACCTTTAATTTAAAGGGATGTATGTGTGTTTTAACATTATTTGGGATCTTTTGAGGGTCTGACATGCCTGATGCTTGCTGGCTTATAAAGCTACCCGGATTTCCGCATTGGCTGGTTTTCAGCCTGGGTTCATAGATTCGTACCTCGTTAGAGTACTTAGAATTGTACAGTAGGCGGCTCTGCTGTAAGATTTTCATTTGGAATGCACCAGAAGAATCGGAGGATTTTTTTATTGTTGAGTCCTTAATAGCTTACTCCTGCAAATAAAAATAATAGGGTGATATGAAGCACCTACCAAGCCTAACCCCAGCATTTTTCAAAACTAGATTTCACCTCCCATATTGGTAATTAAGATGCTGCTTTGACTGGAGCCATTTTTAGGTGTGTGTCACAGATGCACTGCAGCATCTTTTCTGGCTCACCCCAAATGCATTGATCCCCTAAAAAATTAGGAATAAATTGAACTTGAATTTTGTCTTTAGCATGTAGTCAAATAGTAATTCTCTCCTTTTCTGTAAGTGGATTTTCAGAATATAGCCTTTTTAAGTGATTTTGTTTGCTCTGCTTAGCTTATGTGTGGCTGTTCTCCATTAGGTGACCTTTTGCTATACACTGAGCACAGTAATAAGCCCTTTTCATACATATTTTTTTTTTTAATCTCCACAACAGACCTTTGAGAGAAGTGCTATTATGATCATCCCCATTTTACAGATGAGGAAATGAAATCTGAGAGAGTAGTCTAACCAAGGTCACATAGCAGTTATTGGTGGTATTGTGTAGGTTCAATTCCATACTGTCTGAACCCAAAGGGGATGCTCTAAACCTTCAACCTGCTTTGTAAATTATAAACTACAGTAACTAAATAAGATAGAGCATTATTAACTAGTAGTTTTTCTTTAGTTTGACTAGTATATGAATATTGTTGCATGCTAAGGTTAAAGTGTTGAAAGTTGTAAAAATGGAATATACCCACTTTGGAGGTGGGGTAGAGGCTAATTTTTTTGCGTCCTTTTCTATTTGAGTGCTTAGAGATAACTTAAAACTAACTCTACCATGTCATAGATACAATTTTTAAATTTGGGCATCTGATCTATATTATTGGTAGAATACTCCCTCATCTGTAAAATGGTAATGATAATAGGACTTCCCTCAAAGGCCTATTATAGGAGTAAAAAAAGATAATGGATAATATATGTAAAGGGCCTATTACTATGCTTAGTGCATAGTGAAAGGTTAACTAATAATGGGGGGAGAGTGGTAGGATATTGGTAGAAGAAAACACTCTTCTTCCAAGCAATAAATAATCTGTAAATTCTCAGGGTGATGTATATATTTCTTTAGGTACATAAGAAAATTTCACCCCCCTTATCCCTAATGTATCTATTTATATGCAGGATTTTGCTTCTTAGCGATTTCTTTATGCTCTACAGTAAATATCCCTGGGATGAGTATTTTGTTCATAGCTGAAAATGCAGAAGTTCTGGCTCATTCCAGCCACCTCTCTTCTTCTTACCCCCACCCCACCCTCTTTACTGATAAAATGTCTTTGATGATTATATTATATCCCTGTCTGCCTCCAAGTGCCACCCCTAAACACTGCTTCAGTTTGTTAGTTAGGTAACTTGTGTTTTAGATGCTATTTATGTCATATTTGTAAATGACAAGAATTGATCATTGGTAAAATGTTACATAAGTTAGTACAGAATTGTATTCTTACAGTGAAGGAGATACAAAAGTTGTGTCTGAGTTATGACACACTTTCATTTCGGTAAAGCGTGATTTTGTCACTTTATGAATAGGACAACACAATGAAAGCTTATCTCAGTCTGTGTTAATTGTTGCCTACAAGTCTGAGAGTTACTGTGTTAGTTTTATGAGTCATAACATTTTAAATTCCTCGCTAATCTCATCGATGCATCACCAGAACACCTTTGTGGATAAAAGCGTTCTGTAGAGAGGGTAGCTTTAGTAAATTTTCTATTTAGGAGACAGACCTAACTCTGTTGCCCTGGCTGGCCTCCAACTCCTGGGCTCAAGAGATTCTCCTGCCTCAGCCTCCCAAGTAGCTGGGACTAGAAGTGCCTACCATTGCTCCCAGCATTGCCAGTTACATTTCTAGTCCTTATTTTCCTCAAGATTATCAGAAAGCATGTTTTGGGGCCTGTGACTACATGTATTTGCTGGCAAATCCAGTCAAACAAGGACTGTTACTTAGTTTCAACCGGAAATTTTTGTCTGATTGGCAGACATGATTAGCTGATAACTAAGAGTCTGAACACAAGATTGCAAAGAAATTATTATGTGAATTATAGTCAGTGTGATATACTCACCCCTGTGTGGTGCTGCTATGTGCTCAACATTAAGGGAAGATGGGATGTCATTTGAGGAGCACATCTAGTATTTAAAAAACTACTGGGTATTATGTATGTAGCATACTACATAGCAATACGTACTACATACTATCTGGTAATTTTTCTATTTTCTGCATTCTAATATTAGTTTGTTTTCCTCTACTAGACTGTTTCCATGTCCTCATCACCTTGTATGGTGGTTGGCGTATACCTAGAGTTTATATATTATTGAATGAATGAGGGTCAGAAACACAAAATAATAGACCCACAAGATTAACTGATAAGTGTATTATTGGAGCAAAAGAAAATGCTGTCAGGTTTTTTTTCCTTTACCTCTAAGAATAGTATCACAGGTAACCTTCAAAGAGTTTGTGTTAAATAACATGCATTGTGAGATTTATTTACATCTGATTTTTAAAATTTTTAGCT
This sequence comes from Nomascus leucogenys, assembly GCF_006542625.1. Lineage (NCBI taxonomy): Eukaryota > Metazoa > Chordata > Mammalia > Primates > Hylobatidae > Nomascus > Nomascus leucogenys. Next base: position 30,307,074 of record NC_044392.1, on the reverse strand, counting down.
TATTCAACAAAGATTAAAGATTCTTTTAATTTTGTAAGGCCCAGTGAATCAGAGCAATATGGCATTTGGTCCACTCCCAAGGTGTTCACAGCCTTAAGGATTGATGTTAAAAGTTATCATGTAGTCTTTGGATTCATGCCAGAAGACAAAAAGGTGTATAAGAAGGTAAGGGAAATTTGGTGCAGAAAATTACAGATAGTACAGATTGAGTGCCTAGTTGATTATAAGTGAAGCTGTGATGGCTAAGAAAAATCAAGAATGATTGTGATTATTAATATTTCTTGAGCACTTACTATGCCATGTTACTAAACTAAGACTATTTTGTGAATGATCTATTTAAATCCATATTTGCAGAAAGCCTAAAAGGAAGAGATTTAAGTAATTTGCTCAAAGTTGCTTAGCTTTTAAATGGTAGAAATGGCATTTGAATTATTGATCCAGAGCCTGAGTGCCTAACTCAACTACATAGGTTTCCTAGTGGCCAGTATTTTCCAAACTTAAATCATTCACAATTTCTGCTTCATCTCAAACCATCTGCCTGTTACTTAATATTTTTCTTCAATTCAACTTGCTGTCTTTTAATTAAATGAATTTAAAAGAATTTTTTTTTCTTTTTTTAGACGGAGTCTCACTCCATTGCCCAGGCTGGAGTGCAGTGGCACTGTCTTGGCTCACTACAACCTCTCCCTCCCATGTTCAAGTGATTCTCCTACCTCAGCTTCCTGAACAGCTGGGATTACAGGCGCCCGCCATTACGCCTGGCTAATTTTTGTATTTTTAGTAGAGATGGGGTTTCACCATGTTGTCAGACTGGTCTCGAACTCCTGACCTCGTGATCCACCCACCTTGGCCTCCCAAAGTGCTGGGATTACAGGCGTGAGCCACTGCATCCTGCCGTTTAAAAGGAAATTTTTATGATTATTTGGCGTTAGCTTCCCCCCAACATGTTTTAAAATAAACATGATTTTACATAATTTTCTATGGATCACTTAAAATCATCCAGTATACTACCAGTCTTTGTATTCCACCCTTTGGGACATTACTGCTGTAAGAAATGAATGCTGAATAGGATCAGGCCACAGGTATAGTTAATGAAAGTCGAAAGCCTAGAATGGAATAGATTGATAAAATAGGAAATGGCAGCATTACAGGAATAGAGATATGAATTAGAGTCTTAACTACATACTTGAGACAACCACTTTCATGATAAACTGCAAAGGAGTAGGTTTATTTAGATAGAGAAATGTAGTAGGATGTCTAGGACAGTCTATGGCAAGGGAAGAACAAGACAAAATAAGAAGGAAGTCACTATAGAAATCGGGGCAGAAGAGAATAATCTAAAAACAGGATTATTAGAGCTAAAAGTAGCAGAGTTCAGAAAAATATGTGACAAGTAGCCTTTGGATTTGGCTGTGATATCCTTGGTGACCTTAAAATAATCTAGGTCAAGTTACAAAAGTGAAAGATTAAAGGGGGAAGAGGGAAAATCTCTTGATTTTTGGACTCTAGACTAATTGTTTTAAAACCTAGGTTTAGTCCTTTTTGTCACTTTGTGCCAGCTGTTAATTTTGGGGCAAGTTAACCTGGCTTAAGTTTTAAATATATTGATTTGTGATATAAGGATAATATCCATTTCCCCTATCTCAGAGGACTATTGCAAAGATTACATTTATGTATTTCTATATATCTTCTGAATTTAATATTCTTTGATATTAAACAATATCAAGACATGAGTCTTGACCATATCTAAAGCAGAAAAGAGAACCACGAAAAGGGAAAATTAAAGATAAAGGGGAGGATAGGTTCCCTATAAAGTTGGAAGATCCCTTCTGAATAAATCTTGAGTCTGAAGGATAAGAGATGGACGCATGTATGTGGTTGGAGAATGGGTATCTCGGTAAGTTAATAGTTCAGTTTTTCTTCCCTGTTTGCCAGTGAACAATCTGAAGGTACAGGGCTGCTGTATATGGTTGTGCAGCTTGTATACTGCCCAAAGATGCTGGACTGAAAGAAGCAACAAGTCAGCCTGTGTTCTGCTTACAGAGTCCTGTGCCCTAGCTTAGGCCTTTCAGAGGAAACTGTGCCTCCACTTCTCTCTACAAGGCATCAGCTCCTTGCCAAAAGTGTCTGTATTTCCCCAGAAGGATGTATTTTTCCTAGTTACATAAAAGCCCTATGGAGAGCAACGGATGCTCTGAAAGACTCCTTAAGGAGACATATTAAGGATACATTGGCTGGGCGTGGTGGCTCACGCTTGTAATCCCAGCACTTTGGGAGGCGGAGGCGGGCGGATCACGAGGTCAGGAGATCGAGACCACGGTGAAACCCCGTCTCTACTAAAAATACAAAAAAAATTAGCCGGGCGTGGTGGCAGGCGCCTGTAGTCCCAGCTACTCGGAAAAAAAAAAAAGGATACATTTAGAACAACATCAAAAACAATTGGGAAATTGGAGAAATGGTGACCAAGGAACAAAAAGCTTTGAACTTTTTGCTGAGATGGGTTAGGTGGTTGGGCAAGTACAGAATTCTAATTTATCCAGTGTACTTTAAAGATCTGTATTACAGCTTATTAAATATTTTTATTAACCAAGAAACTATATTAAATATCATAGTTTATCATATTTCAAAGAGGAGTGATGAGAGTAAAACAATACTTAACACAATTTAATCTTATACAAAAACTTTGTAATTTGGGGGTTTAAATTAAAATTTAGATTTTTGGTCATGTGGCTGGTAGTTTCATATATAAGTAACTTTTTAATGTTAGGTTTTATAATTAAAGCTATATAAATTTTATAGCTCTTAATTGAAGAAGCATAATAGGGAAGGTACACAGTTACTTCTGAAGGTTAGGAAAGTGGAACAGAGGCATTTTATTTTGAAAACAGAAAGAGCACATTGAAAACAAAGGAGGCTTTAGACAGGTGACTTTTAAGTTTATATTTGGAAATTTGATTTGTGGTATACAGTTCTATAAGTTTTAGTACGTATGGATTTTTGTAGCCCCCACCACAACTAGGATACAGAATGTAGAAAGATAAAACATCTCCCAACTGTAGAACTAGAGTCTTCTGGCATTTTGGAGACAGGAAAATTCTCTTGAAGAAATAACTATTAAAGAGGGATGGAAAAAGCCAAGAATGGCCTAGCCATGCTGATTGTTTTCTGATCAGAAAGAAAAAATATTTTGATTATACTGTTATATTTATGACAAACTTGAACATAGAAAGAATTAAAGTAGGAGAAAGAAAAAGAAGGAGTTGGGTGTTGTGGCATGTGCCTGTGGTCTTAGCTACTTGGAAAGCTGAGGTGGGAGGATCTCTTGAGCCCAGGAGTTGTGGAGGGTAGCCCACTATGTGCTACATATGGACTGAGTGCACTAAATTCAGCATCAACAGGGTGTCCTGGGAGTGGGGGACTAACAGGTTGCCTGAGGAGGGGTGAACTGGTCTAGGCTGGCAACAGAGCAGTTTAAAACTCCCATGCTGATCAAGAGTGGGATAGCCACTGCACTCCAGCCTGGACAACATTAAGGTGACCCTGTTTCTTATTAAAAGCAAGAGAGTAGGGGAATTTATTTTATTTTATTTATTTATTTATTTATTTATTTACTTACTTACTTACTTACTTTGAGACAGAGTCTCTCTCTGTCGCCCAGGCTGGAGGCAGTGGTGCAATCTCGGCTCACTGCAACCTCTGCCTCCCAGGTTCAAGCAATTCTCCTGCCTCAGTCTCCCGAGTAGCTGGGATTACAGGTGTATACCAGCATGCCTGGCTAATCTTTGTATTTTTAGTAGAGATGGGGTTTCACCATCTTGGCCAGGCTGGTGCCGAACTCCTGACCTCAAATGATCCACCTGCCTCGCCCTCCCAAAGTGCTGGGATTACAAGGCGTGAGCCACTGCGCCCGCCCGGGGAATTTAAATAAAATAAAATAAAATAATACAAGAAGAGAAGGAAGGAGAGAAAGAAGGAAGGAAATAGGTTTACATGTCTTAAGATTGGATATTTCAGTGGTAGAAGAAGAGAGCCAATGATATGGAGGGATGTTAACCAATTCTCTACACTTAATAAATTTAAAATTAATATTCTGACTTTTAAAGGCAACCCTTTGGTCATCCGAAAGATTAACCATAATTCATGATGCTAGATGAACATCTTGGGACAAGTACTTCTCTTTCACTCCCATAACATTCAACATACTTTGGCCTTGCAAAAAACAAAGTTCAATTAACTGGATGGGGTGGCATGTACCTGTAGTCCTACCTCCTCAGAAGGGTGAGGTAGGAGGATCACTTGAGCTCAAGTTCAGGGTTGCAGTGATGGCACTGCTGCACTCCAGCATGGGTGATAGAGTAAAAACTCTTGAAAAGAAAAATAATAAATAAAGGTTGACTAAGAAATTATCTGTGCTTTGGGCCTGAAGGGATGGCTCACCCTGTAATCCCAACACTTTGGGAGGCCAAGGTGGGCAGATTACTTGAGGTCAGGAATTTGACACCAGCCTGGCCAACATGGTGAAACCCCGTCTCTACTAAAAATCCAAAAATTAGCCAGTTGTGGTGGCAGGTGTCTGTAACCCCAGCTACTCAGGAGGCTGAGGCAGGAGAATTGCTTGAGCCTGAGAGGTGGAGATCCTACCACTACACTCTAGCCTGGGCAACAGAGTAAGACGTCTCAAAAAAAAGAGAAGAAATTATCTATGCTTGGGTTTTTCTTTTTAATATATTAGTTTTGCAAATATTGATTACCACTTAAGCTTTTGTTATGGGCTTTACACTATTCTAAGAGCTTTATGCACACTTTGTTCATTAAATCTTATAATAGTATTGTAGTAGATATTATAGCCCACCCAGGTGAGGAAGTAAAAAATTTGAGATTAAGTAATTTGCCTGTGGTCACCTAGCTACTAGATATTAGAGCTAGAATTTAAACCAAAACAGTTTTAAGAGAAACAGTTGTGTAATTTTAACAATTTTTAAAACACATAAGTTGTTAAAAAGAATGCCCTGGCAATCACCTCATTAAGTAATCGGTAGACAGAACAGCTGTACTTTTTAAGGACAGCAGTTTTTAGTACAGAAAATTTGATAGCTACATTTCTGTTCTGATTGTTAAGGCTTTATCCTACCCCAGAAACTTAATTCACATGTTTCAGTTTCCAAGAACAGCCTGAGCCCTTCCACTAGCCTGATTAGAACTCCAACAGATTTATTTATATTACACTTTGTTTTTTAAAAAATGACCATTTTGGATGTTTTTGCTGAACTGCTATTTGTAGTAAAAGAATTCAACATATGGTGGTATTCTTAGCTTTACCATTATAGTGGCAAATGTACTCTTAAAATATTTGACCTTAGAATTACTAGTTCATTTTAACCACTAGAAATGGAAGAGACCTTGTAAGTGGCCAATTCAACTTCTTACTCAAAGCAAGAATTATCTTTATAATATTTCTGACAGGCTTACCTTGCTTTTGCTTGGATCCATCTGATGATTAGTAGGTCACTAGAGTCACCCCTTAACATTCACAAAGCATATATCCTAAGATCTTACAAATTTCCGTATTTAGCATTCAAACCTCTTCACTTTCTCCTTCCATGATCTACACTAGGATTTGGCCTCTTCACTGCTCTTCCCCACCCTGCCCTCCTCCCTCAAGAAAGAAACAGATGTCTCTTTGTAAGAGTTATTGTATCCCCTAAAAGAAAACAAAGCTCTGGGCATGGGGTCTCAGCATTAGGAGTGGTGAGGGATATCCAAGCTTATTTTCTAGATGCATACCTCATGGCATGTTAGTTACATTTTGTGCTTCAGCAAAATTACATGTCATTTCACAGCTCTTTGGGTTATTTGGCAAATTGTTAAAGTAATGCTATAAGTTTTAGTTTAATGTAACTTACTCACTTATGGATAAACTGAACAGTTTTTCCTTTGCATTCAGTCATTTGTTTGTTACTGTTTGTCTTAATGAAGCCTGGAGTTGAGCATAATACTCTAAACATAGTGTGACAAACATAAAATTCAGTGGAACTGTTATGACTCCAAATCTGTGCATTAGATTTCCAAGTCTTTATTCAAGTTATTAACATGGAAAAGGACAGGGTCCAACATATCCAGGCTAAATTATTTCATATTGACCACATTCTTTTAAATATAAAATGATTTTCTACATCAAACATTGTGTGATTCTCATTTGTATTAAGTTTATTTAAGGAGAAATATGTAAATGACTAGTACTTTCAGTAGTCTGTTTAAAAAATCAAGTGGATTGAGGGAAGGAAGTGACTAAATTTTTTTAAGGTTTATATTTTGTGGATGCTGATTCACTTGGAACTAGGAGTGTGGTGAATATTTGGGCTTTTTTATTTTAAATGGGCAATTTAGTTAAAATTTGAGTGATAAAATTCTGGTTTTTCAAGTTAATGCATCAGTCTCCCCTCATCATAGTTCAGGCTGCTATAACAAAATAGTATAGACTAGATGGCTTAAAAAACAAATTTATTTCTGACAGTTTTGGAGGCTGGAAGTCTGAGATCAGGGTGCCAGCATAGTAGTTCTGGTGAGGGCTCTTCCTAGCTTGCACACAGCCACCTTCTGACTGTATTCTCTAATGGAGAAGAGAGCAATTTCTGGTATCTCTTTTTATAAGGGCACTAATCCCCTCATGGCCCACACAACCTCATCTAAATCTAATTACCTCACCAAGGCCGCATCTCCAAAAATCAGCCCAGGGGATTTAGGGATTCAACATATGAATGTCAGGGGGGCACCCATCAGTCCATCAGCACCCCTGCCGCCTTTACGATTTTTAGAGCTTTGATTTTTGTGCCTTTTTTTTTTTTTTTTTTGCAGGGTCTCCCCCTGTTGCCAGGCTGGAGTACAGTGGTGCTATCTTGGCTCACTGCAGCCTCTGCCTACTGGTCGGTGCAAGCGATTCTCCTGCCTCAGCCTCTCTAGTAGCTGAGACTACAGGTGCATGCCACCACGCCCAGCTAATTTTTGTATTTTTAGTAGAGATGGTATTTTGCCATGTTGGCCAGGCTGGTCTCGAAGTCCTGACGTCAAGTGATCCACCTGCTTTGGCCTCCCACAGTGCTAGGATTACAGACGTGAGCCACCGTGCCTGGCCTGATTCTTATGTTTTTTACAAGTTACAAAAATAATACAAAGAATTTCCATATTCCTTCATTCAGATGCCCCACTTGTTAATATTTTACCATATTTACTTTATTATTTTCTGTATAGTATGCACATAGGCACACACACGCACTCTGTGCTTGGTTTTTAATAGCTGCTGTCTAAACCCTGTTGTCACCAGAAACTTTAAATTTATTTCACAAGCTCTTATTCCTTACTTGTACTACAAAATGACATTTCTAGCAGCGAATTGATACATTTGGGGCGTGTGTGTGTGTGTGTGTGTGTGTGTGTGTGTGTGTGTGTTTTGTTTTCACAAGGTCTCACTCTGTTACCCAGGCTAGAGTGCAGTGGTGCAATCATTGACTCACTGTAGCCTCAACCTCCCAGGCTCAAGTGATCCTCCTGCTTCAATCTCCTGGTTGGGACCACAGGCATGTGCCACCACACTTGGCTACTTTTTTTGGTAGAGACAGGGTCTCTCCATGCTGCTCAGGCTGGTCTCAAACTCCATTGCTCAAGCGATCCTCCCACCTCTGCCTCCCAGAGTGCTGGGATTACAAGCATGAGCCACCATGCCCCACCAATACATTTGTTAATAGAGATGTTGCTATGTTTTGTTGCTATTGTGTTTTATCTTTGATATCTTGTTCTATATTGTAATGCAATACCTTTGATAATGAAAACATGAATCATTTAGGGTCTCTTAAGTGACATTTATTGTTTTATATTTCAGTTTGTTAATTTCTTAAAATGAAAGTTCAATCCTGATTTTTTAAATAATGAGATTATGTTGGGCACTGGCTTTGAAGTCAGCCTGGATTTAATCTTGACTCTACCACTTTCCAGCTCTGTGTGTTTTGAGCAAATTACTTTACTTCTCTAAGATTGCTTCTTCATTGGTAATTTTCGGTGATTTAGGCTTTAAGCCCTTCTTAGTCCTAATCTGGTTTATATTTTTATTTTTATTTATTTATTTTGAGGCAGGGTCTTACTCCGTCTGTTGCCGAGGCTGTAATACAGTGGCACAGTCATGGCTCACTGTAGCCTCAACCTCCTAGGCTCAAGCGATCCTTCTGCCTCAGTCCCCTGAGCATCTGGGAGACGGGCATGTGCCACCAGGCCTGGCTAAATTTTATTTTTTGTAGAGATGAGGTCCCACCATGTTGCCCAGATTGGTCTTGAACTCCTGGGCTCAAGTGGTCCTCCCACCTTCGCCTTTCAAAGTGCTGGGATTACAGGTGTAAGCCACTGCGCCTGGCCCTAATCTGGTATTTTTACGTTATACTGTATCTTTAGAGCTCAGATTTTGGTGGGGCGGTGGGGAGATACAAGGTCTCCTGTCCCCCAGGCTGGAGTGCAGTGGCACAATCATGGCTCACTGTAGCCTCAACCTCCTAGGCTCCAGTGATCCTCCCATCTTGGCCTGCCGAGTAGCTGGGACTACAGGCATGAGCCACCATACCCAGTTAATTTTTTTTTTTTTTTTTTTTTTTTAAGAAAAGACAAAGTCTTGCTCTGTTGCCCAAGCTGGTCTTGAACTCCTGAGCTCAAGCAATCCTTCTGCCTCGGCTTCCAAAAGTTATGGAATTACAGGCGTGAGCCACTATGCCCTGCCAATAATTACTATTTTATTGCTAGAGCTTTTAGTCAGCCTTAACTGAAATCACCAGTCCTTTCTGCTCTCCTCCTCATTCTCTTATCGTAACTGCACAAACTTGGAAATACTGTGTACCCTTGCTCTCCAGCTTCTACTGGGCTTTCTTTTCTGTTTTTGAAGGGGAGACTGGGTCTTGCTTTATTGCCCAGCAGTTGCAAGCATTGCTCACTGCAGCCTTGAACTCCTGGGTTCAAATGGCCCTTCCACCTCAGCCTCCTGAGTAGCTGGGACAGGGACTATAAACATACTCTACCATACCCGGTCAATTGTTCATTTTGTATAGAGACCAAGATCTCTCACTAAGTTGCACAGGCTGATCTGGAGCTCCTGGGCTCAAGCATTCCTCCCTCCTTGGCCTCCCAAAGTGCTGGGATTATAGGCGTGAGCCATGACACTCAGCCCTACTAGCCTTTCAGTGCTTCTTGCCAATGTCTTGGCTGTCTTTCACATTCTCCCATTTGCTTTTCAAACCTTTTCCAGCCTCCTCAAATTTCTAAACTCTGCCTCCACTCAGTGGATGAGGAAAGCATGTCTCTTGTTCATCTGTTCCTAGCAGTGCCTGGTATATGGTAGACACTGGGTAAATATTTGTACAAGTGAATAGTGGAACTAATCATTTTGAGTTTGAAGTTCCGACAAGAAATGTAAGTGATGTTTTGTAGATCATTAAAACTGTGTGTCTAAAGATTGTAGCTTGAAGGAAAGTTTTGGAATTGTCCTTACTGATAATATTCAAAGCAGTGAACAACAGATGAGATGGCCAAAGGAGAAAGCACTTATTAATAGAAAACGGAGAGATGGGCTGGGCACGGTGGCTCACGCCTGTAATCTCAGCACTTTGGGATTACTACTCAGGAGGCCGAGGCAGGTGGATCACTTGAGGTCGGGAGTTCGAGACCAGCCTGGCCAACATGGTGAAACCCTGTCTCTACTAAAAATACAAAAATTAGCCGGACTTGGTGGCAGACACCTGTAATCCCAGCTACTCTGGAGGCTGAGGCAGGAGAATCGCTTGAACCTGGGAGGCAGAGATTTCAGTGAGCCAAGATCGTGCCACTGCACTCCAGCCTGGGTGACAAAGTGGGACTCAGAAAAAGACAAAACAGAAAAGGGAACGATGGCAAGAAGAGACAGAAAAAAAGTAACGAGGCTGAAAGCTGTCATAGTCTTGGAAACCGAAGAAAATGGTTTACATAGAAGCTATTTAACTTTTATATTTATATGTGATACTTGACTATTATCAATTAGTTAATACACATTATTTCCTAATTTACAAATGTTCTGTAAAACACTTGTAGAGTCTACTTCTCTGGAAATTGTTGTAGTTTATTTTTAATGTTAACTATTTAAATCTGGGGGACACTGTATTTTCCAGGGGAACTGAACTCTCATCATGAGAATAATGAGGAAAGAATGGTAAACAGAGCTTGGATATTTAGAAACCCATTGTGGCTAGAAAGAAAGTTACATCATTTAATTGAATTTAGCAAATTGCAATTTGCTAAAGTATGGGGGTTATTTTTCCAAATATACTAAATTTTCAGTATTACTTAAAATAAGGTTTTCAGTGTTAAAACTAGAATCTTATAGTTTTGAGTACCAAAGGAATTTGAGAGACCATAGCTAATCTCTTTAACAAATGTGGAAACCACTTAGACTTTTTTCTTCCAGATTTTCTCTTTTTTTTTTATTTTAATTTTTTTTATTTTTAGAGACAGAATCTTGCTGTGTCACCCAGGCTTGAGTGGACTGGTTTAATCATAGCTCACTGCAGCCTTGAACTTCTGCTCAGGCTGTCCTCCTAACTCAGCCTCTTAAGTAGCTTGGACTACCGGTACACACCACCATGCCTGGCTACTGTTTAGTTGTTTTGTTAGAGACAGTCTCACTATGTTGCCCAGGTTGTCTCCACAGAGTTTCAATCTGTGATAGCTATCCTTTCATGAAAACCGTCCTTTTGTTATCACTGTTCAGTGTCATTCTTTGATTTTAAAAGGTCAATGTATATATTAAACTGCTGCCTTCCAAATTTCTTTCAGACCTTTTGGAAACAATCTGCTTTAAAATCCCTGGCTTCCTTTTTTTTCCTCCTAAACTTCTTTCATTTCAGTACTTTTTGTTCCTCCCCCCAAAAATAAAACTGTTATTAACAACGTAATATTTGCTGTTCAAAATATGGAAAATGCAGATGCACATGTCTTATTTTGTTTTGTTTTTTGAGACAGGGTCTCACTCTCTTGGCCTAGGGTAGAGTGCAGTGGCGCCATCATGGCTCCTGCAGCCTCGACTTCCTGTGCTCCAGCAGTCCTCCCACCTCAGCCTCCTGAGTAGCTGGGACTGCAGGCGTGTGCCACCGTACCCAGCTAATTTATTTATTTTGATAGAGACAGGGTCTCACTACCAGTTCAGTCTGGTCTTGAACTCCTGGGCTCAAGTGATCCTCCTGACTTGGCCTCCCAAAGTGCTGGGATTACAGTCATGAGCTACTGTGTGAACAGGGCTCACTACAGCTTTGACCTCCTGGACTCAAAGCAGTCCTCCCTGCCTCAGCCTCCTGAGTAGCTGGGACTACAGGTACCCACCAGAACGCCCTGTTAATTTTTGTATTTTTTGTAGAAACAGTTTTGTCATGTTGCCCAGGCTGGTCTCAAACTCCTGAGCTCAAGTGATCTGCATGCCTTGGCCTCCCAAAGTGCTGGCATTACAGATGTGAGCCTCCACTCCCAGCTGAGGTGTACCTGTTTTGATACATCTAATTACAATGAAAAATGGTAGTTTCTTACCAGCATTGCTCAGTCAGTCATAGAACCTTGAATTTAAAATAATGATTTTCTCTTCCATAAACAGAGAAAGAAAGATGTGTTATTCAGAAGGTTTTGTTTTTACAGGCTGATCCTCTGCCCTTAATGATTGAGATTTTTAGATACATGGCAAGTAGGACAGTAATATAAAAAGTATTAACATTGTAAAAGTAATAAAAAAGCTTTTCAAAATTAAAATTGATATAGGTAGAGGGTATACTTATTTTGGTATCCTCTATAACTGTGTAGACGGGTTTCAAAATCAGAGCTGGCAAGCTGAAGACAAATGCTACTGAGCATGCTGTTTCAAGGGTTTTGGGATTACTAATTATGTAAATTGTACCATTTTGTTACTTAAATGTGGTTATGCTGAGTGCATCTGTGCCTACTCAGCAATTGAGATTTTTTTTTTACTAGCTTTTTCCTCCAGTGGCTTTTCTTGCCATTAAAACCTTTTTGGTTTTTTTATTGCAAATGAGAGATGGGGGTCTTGCTGGTATTGCCCAGGCTGGACTTGAACTTAAGTAATCATCCCACCCCTGCCTTCTCAGTAGCTGGGACTCCAGGCATACGCCACCACGCCCAGCTTTTTTTGTGGCATTTAGAATAAACTCAAGGGTAACATTTCTAATCCAAGGCTCTGCAAAATGTGACTTTTGCCTACTCTGATTTCATCTCCTGCCTGTCTCCCTGAGACATGACTTTTACACTTGAACATTCTTAGATTGAAATTGGTTTGCTTTTCAGTGGTTCTCAACTGTGGCTACAGTTTAGAGACACTTGGGGAACTTTTCAAAAAATACTGTTGCCAGGCCTGGCCCCAGAAATTCTGATTTAATTGCCTGGCATGGGACCTTGGCATACAATATTTTTTCAAAACCTTGGATAACTGTGAAGCCTAAGTTGAAAACCACTGATTGGTTTTCCTTAACTCCTGTCCCCTTTTCAGAGAGGTCTTCTGGATCTTTGCTATCCTATCCAAAGTCCCCTTTACCTCTTTGCTGCCCCTTTTTACCCAGTTGAGTTTTTCATTCCCACATTTTTATTTACTTGTTTATTGTTTTGTTAAAAGTTCCATGAAGGCAGGGGCATCATCTGTATTTTCATAACATATCCTAATATCTGAAACACCAAAAAAGGCTTGTTTCTGTGTAACCTGTAGAGAATTGTTTTGCTAAATTATATTTTAGAGAACATACTAACTACTCTAGTAGGCCTTAAAAGGACGTTGATGGTTGTTGTTATTGAGATGGAGTTTTGCTCCAGGTGCAGGCTGGAGTACAAAGGCTCGATCTTGGCTCACTGCAACCTCTACTTCCTGGGTTCAAGTGATTCTCCTGCCTCAGCCTCCTGACTACCTGGGATTACAGGCGTGCACCACCACACCTGGCTAGTTTTTATACTTTTAGTAGAGACGGGGTTTCACCATGTTGGCAGAACTGGTCTCAAACTCCTGACCTCAAATGATTCACCTGCCTTGGCCTCCCAAAGTGCTGGGATTACAGCATGAGCCACCACGCCCAGCCGACATTGGTTTTGTTATCTAAGGTTTTAATGTCCAATGGCAAAGGCATTTAAGAGAGAAGTAAATACTTTATCCCTTGGAAACAGTGTTACAGGTGTGGGTTAGGTTCCCATGCAAGTGCACAAAAATTAGAGGCATTACCATAAACACCTTTGGTGGTAGAAGGAGGCTTATTGATAATGATAGAGTGCTCAGTGAATGTTCATATAAATGTGTTTGTAGGCCGGGTGCGGTGGCTCACACCTGTAATCTCAGCACTTTGGGAGGATGAGGCAAGTGGATCACCTGAGGTCAGGAGTTGGAGACCAGCCTAGCCAACATGACAAAACCCCATCTCTACTAAAAGTACAGAAATTAGCCAAGCGTGGTGGCACGTGCCTGTAGTCCCAGCTACTTGGGAGGCTGAGGCAGGAGAATCACTTGAACCCGGGAGGCGGAGGTTGCTGTGAGCCAAGATCACGCCACTGCACTCCAGCCTGAGTAACTGAGTGAGACTCTATCTCAAAAAAAAAAAAAGAAAAGAAAAGAAACTGCCAAATTGTTTTTCAAAGTGATTGTGCTATTTACATTTCCAGTTCTTTAATATTCTTTCCAAAACCTGATATAATCATTCTATAATTTTAGCAATTGTATTGGATGTGTGGAGGTATTTTATTTTGGTTTAAATTTGCATTTCCCAAATACAAATGATGCTGAGTGTATTAGTTTGTTCTCACACGGCTAAAGACATACCCAAGACTGGGCAGTTCATAAAGTAAAGAGGTTTAGTTGACTCACAGTTCCACATGGCTGGGGCGGCCTCACAATCATGGCAGAAGGCAAAGAGGAGCAAAGCTGCTTCTTACATGGCAGCAGGCAAAGAGAGAGAACTTGTACAGGGAAACTTCCCTTTATAAAACCATCAGATCTCTTTAGAATTATTCACTATCACGAGAACAGCACAGGAAAAACCCGTCCCCATGATTCAGTTACCTTCCACCTGGTCCTTCCCATGACATGTGGGAATTGAGGGAGGTACAATTCAAGATGAGATTTGGTTGGGGACACAGCCAAACCATATCACTGAGTATCTTCATATGCTTACTTGCCATTTGCATATTTCTGGTGAAGTGTCTCTTCAAATCTCCTGCCTATTTTTAAAAACTGGGTTGGTTGTTATGAGAGTTTTGTATGTATTCTTGATAAAAGTTCTTTCTCAGATCTATGATTTGACAATTTTTTTTCCAGACTCTAGTTTGTCCTTTAGTTTTCAACAGTATCTTTCAAAAAGTGGAAGTCCAGTTTATAAATTTCATTTTTTATAGATTGTGCTTTTGGTGTTATATCTAAGAAGTCCTTATCTAACCCAGTGTCACAAAGATTTTCTCCTATGTTTTCTCTGGAAGTTTTACAGTTTCAGGTTTTACATTTTGTCTATGGTTTATTTTTGAGTTGAGTTTCATATATGGTGTGAGGTATGAATCAGTGTTAAGTTTTTAATATTATGTACACATAATTGCTCCAGTATCATTTTTGGGAAGACTGTCCTTTATCCCCTGAATTTCTTTGCATTTGTCAAAAATCAAATGCTTATATGTATTTATATTTCTAGACTCTATTCTGCTCCACTGAACTATTTGTCTTATTTTTACACCAGTACCACGCTGTCTTCATTGCTGTGCCTTAAGTCTTGAAAGCAAGTAGTATTCACCTTCCAATTTCATTCTTTTCAAAGCTGGCGGGGTGGGGGATAGGGGGTGGGTGGTGCTATTCTAGAGCCAATTCATTTCTTTATAAATTTTAGAATCAGCTTGACAACTTTTGTCCTCCAGTAAATTTCTTCTGAGGTTTTGTTGGGGATTGCTTTGAATCTGTAGATAAATTTGAAAATAATTGACATCTTAATATTGGGTCTTGTGATCCATGAACATGGCATGAGTTCTTATGCCATGTTTATGTAGCTTTTTAAATAATGTTTTGTAGTGTTCAATGTGTAGGTCTTACATATCTTTTGTCAGATGTATCCCCTAAGTATTTCATTTTTTTTTTTTTTTTTGAGGCAGAGTTTCACTCTTGTTGCCCAGGCTGGAGTGCAATGGCACGATCTGCTCGCTCATGGCAACCTCTGCCTCCCTGGTTCAAGCGATTCTCCTGCCTCAGCCTCCCGAGTAGCTGGGATTACAAGCATGTGCCACCATGCCTGGCTAATTTTTGTATTTTTAGTAGAGACAGGGTTTCTCCATGTTGGTCAGGCTGGTTTCGAACTCCCAACCTTAGGTGATCCACCTGCCTCGGCCTCCCAAAGTGCTGGGATTACAGGCGTGAGCCACCGCGCCCGGCCGTATTTCATTTTTTATTGCTATTACAAATGGCACTATATGTAATTTCTGTTTCTGATTGTTTAGTGCTGTATAGAAATACAATTGAATTTTGTGTATTGATCTTATACGCTCTTGTAAACTCCCATCTAGTAGGTTTTTTAAGATACCAGATTTTCTACATATGTGATCATATAATGCTGTTAAAATTTTACTTTATCTCTTCCAATCTGAATTTTTTTTGTTGTTTCTTTCTTATTTTGCTGGCCAGAACTTTTAGTATAGTGTTGAACAGAAGTGTTAAGAGAGAGTGGATATCCTTGCTTCATTTCTCTTCATTGAAGGGAACAGAAGGGCAAGCATATTCAAACTTTTGACTGTTCCCTTCTCTTCCTATTTATTGAGGTTTTTTGTTTTGTTTCTGTTTTTCAAATCAGGAATGGGTTGATTTTTGTCAGATACTTTTTCTGCATCCACATCATGCACTGCATAATGATGTTTCAGTCAACAATGGGCCGCATATATGACAGTGGCCTCATAAGATTATAATACCGTATTTTTACTGTACACTTTCTATGTTTAGACATGTTTCAATATACAAATATTTCACCTTTTGTTACCACTGCCTACAGTATTCAGTACAGCAACATGCTGTGCAGGTTTGAAGCCTAGGAGCAATAGACTATACCATACAGCCTCGGTGTTCAGTAGGCTATGCCATCTACATTTGTAAGTATGCACTGTGATGACACAGTGGTGAAAAGTAGAGCCAGGGTTTCACCATTTTGGCTATACTGGTCTCGAACTCCTGATTTTAAGTGATCTGTCCACCTCAGCCTCCCAAAGTGCTGGGAATACAGGCATGAGCCACCATGCCCAGCCAATTTTGCCTTTATTTTTGAAAAATGTTTTGCTGCATGTAGAATTCTGTTTTTATTTTTTCTTTCAGTACTTTAAGCATGTAGCTCTACTGCTTGCAGCGTTTCCCATGAGGATTCTGCTGTTATTCTGTTTCTCTGTATGTAAAACAACTATTTTCTCTTGTTACTTTTAAGATTTTCTTTTTATCATTGGTTTTGAATACTTTGATTATAATGGGCTTTGGTGTTGGTTCTTCATGTTTCTTAGACTTGGGCTTTGTTGAGTCTCTTGGATATGGGTTTGCAGTTTTCATCAAATTTGTACCATTTTGGCCATTATTTTTTCAGTTTCTCAAGCCCTTCTATGTGTAACACCAATTACACATAGATTAGGCTGTTTGAAGTTGTCTTAAGGTTCACTTAAGGTCTTTTTTTTTTTTTTTTAAGCTTTTTTCACTTTATCTTTCCCATTGGATAGCTTCTATTGATGGCTTCAGATTCACTATTTTTTTCCTTCGTGTGTGTGTGTGTTTTTTTTAAATTTGGAAAGGGGAGTTTTCTTTTTCATAAAGGGTTGCAGCCTGCAGTATTCTTTCCTTTGGCAGTATGTCTAAAATGCTAGTAATACCAATTGGTGTATTTTTTTCTTTATGTTTTGATGTTTTCATGTCTTTTGTGCCTCTTTGTATTCAATCTTTAGCTTGTTGAACATATAGAATACAGTTATAAAGTAGCTTTTTCTTAGACAAGGTGACATAAGAAAAATAACTTTTAACATTCTTGTCCACTAATTCTAACATCAATAGTCAAGACTAGGTTGGTTTCACTTGCTTGATTCCCCTCCCCACCCCGCTTGATTCTGGAATTCAGTTAAGTTACTGGGAAACTGATCTTTTCAATGTAGCTTTAAGGGTTGTTAGACAAGCCAGACGTGGTTGACACATGCCTGTAATCCCACCTACTGGGAAGAACCGAGGTGGGAGGATCACATGAGACCAGCTTGGGCAACATAGTGAGACCCCATCTCATTTATTTAACATAAAATGAAGAAAGATTTGTTAGACAAGATCAGAGCAGTATTTACATTAGGGTAATTTTCACCCACTGCTGGAGGCAAGGCTTTGTTCAGTACTCTACCTGGGTTGGGTGCAGTGGCTCACGTTTGTATTCCCAGCACTTTGGGAGGCTGAGGACGGTGGATCACCTGAGGTCAGGAGTTAAAGACTACCCTGACCAACATGGTGAAACCCCGTCTTTACTAAAAATATAAAAATTAGCCGGGCATGGTGGCAGACGCCTGTAGTCCCAACTACTTGGGAGGCAGAAGCGGGAGGATCACTTGAACCCAAGAGGCAGAGGTTGCAGTGAGATGAGATCGCACTACTGTACTTAAGTAGCCTGGGCAACAGAGTGAGACTCTGTCTCAAAAAAAAAACTCTACCTAATGCCTGGTGAAGCATGTCATGTCATCTTTTTAGTCTTGGTTGTAAAACAGGTACTATTCCCAGCCCTTTATGAACTTCAGGCACTGTTTCCCTCTGATCTTCTCAGGTCTTTCTTTGCTGGCTTGTTAACAATATTAATTCTTCCAGTCTGTGAATGTGGGCTATCTTTCCATTTATTTGTGTCTTCGATTTCTTTTATCAGTATTTTATAGTTTTCAGTGTACAGGTATTTTGCTCCCTTGGTTAGATTTACTCCTAAGAACTTTATTCTTTTTGATGCTCTAGTAAATGGGATCGTTTTCTTGATTTCCTTTTCATCTAGGTTGTTATTTGTGAAAAGAAATGCAACTGATTTTTGTATGTTGACTTTGTATCCTGTTGCTTTACTGAGTTCATTTATTGGTTTCAACAGTTTTTTTGAAATTTTAGAGTTTTCTACTTAAAAGATCATGTCATCTGCAAACAGGGATAGTTTTACTTTCTTTCTGATTTGTGACGCCTTTTATTCCTTTTTTTTTTATCTGATTGTTGTTGCTAGTCCTTCCAGCACTGTGTTGAATAGAAATGGTAAAAGTGGACATTCTAGCTGTGTACTAGATTTCAGGAAAAAGCCTTCAGGTTTTTCCCATTGATTGTGATGTTAGCTGTGGGATTTTTGTAAATGACCTTTATTATGTTGAGGAATTTTCTTCTGTACCTATTTTGTAGAGAGTTTTTATCATGAAAGGATGTTAAGCTTTGTCACATGGTTTTCTGCATTTATTGAGATGATCATTTGGTTTTTACTTTTCATTCTGTTAAACTGTGATATATCACATTGATTTGCCTATGTTAAACCAATCTTGCATTCTAGGGATAAATCAAACTTGGTTTAATGTGTTATTGAAAAGGATTGGTATTGTCTTGATTTTAAGTAGGGAAGTTAAGGTTCATTTTATGATTCTTTTAAGCTTGAGTGTTCTGCGATGGCTAGAGTTAAATCGGATATTCCATAACCCTGTGGTTAAATTGTGTATTACTACTTTGTGTTCCTTTGTAAGAATATGGAGAAGCTGAACTTGACATTTTGTTTTGATTTTTGTTTAGTTGTAACATTGGACATTTTAATCCGCTTGCTTACTAACATTTCTCTAGTGAATTGTCTGTTCATAGTTTTACTCTTTGGGCTGCTTTGATTTGTTGAGTTCTTATATTTACATTTTGTCAAGTGTTGATTATTTTCGTCATTGACCATCAATTTAATTTTTTTTTTTTTTTTTTGAGACAGAGTCTTGCTCTGTCGCCCGGGCTGGAGTGCAGTGGCGCGATCTCCACTCACTGCAAGCTCCGCCTTCCAGGTTGAAGCCATTCTCCTGCCTCATCCTCCCGAGTAGCTAGCTGGGACTACAGGTACCCGCCACCATGCCCAGCTAATTTTTTGTATTTTTAGTAGAGACGGGTTTCACTGCGTTAGCGAGGATGGTCTCGATCTCCTGACCTCACGATCCACCCGCCTCGGCCTCCCAAAGTGCTAGGATTACAGGCGTGAGCCACCGTGCCAGGCCCAATTTGATTTTTTAACCATTATTTTTCTCTTATGCTGGACAGAATGTTAAGTAGGCTTGCTTCTTAAAGTTTTGCTGTGAAATAGATGCCTCTGTTCTAGTTAAAAGTGAAACTTCATTCAAAACAAAGAAATGTAAATAGGCAGTGTGGGGATATATTCCTCAGGAGTACTGAGCTGAAGGTAATCAGTTAGTAGTTAAAGCCAAAGGAGCTAATGAGATTTCCTAGACAAGAGTTTAGATAAGAAGGGAAGTGGGGATAGGATGAAGAGCACTAGAGAAAAGATTGACCTTAAATGGAATGAGAAGGAAGATAAACTTTCTGTATTGCATTGATGCTCAAACTACTTTCAGTTAGAATCACCTGAATAATTTTTTTAAAAAAAGAGTGAATGCCCAGTTGCCCCCGTGCCCCCAGATTTGCATACAGCAAAAGTTGAGAATCACTGCTTAGAATATATCTGCTTATAATAAGTCGGTAGGTCTTAACGTTTTTGTAAGTCTTAGTCAATCTGGAAGACTTGCTATAGAGTGCTGGGCCACTTCCTCAGAGTTTGATTCAGTAGGTCTGGGTTGGGACCTGAGAATTTTCATTTTCATCCTATTTCTAGAGAAACATGGTTTCTCTAGAATCACATGTCTCAGAAACATTGTTCCTTTTTTTTTTTTTTTTTTGAGACGGAGTCTTGTTCTGTCACTCAGGCTGTAGTACAGTGGCACAATCTCGGCTCACTGCAACCTCCACCTTCCGGGTTCAAGTGATTCTCCTGCCTCAGCCTCCCGAGTAGCTGGGATTACAGGCACCTGCCACCATGCCTGGCTAATTTTTGTATTTTTAGTAGAGACAGGGTTTCACCATGTTGGCCAGGCTGGTCTTGAACTCCTGACCTCAGGTGATCCGCCTGCCTCAGTCTCCCAAAGTGCTGGGATTACAGGCATGAGCCATCGCGCCCGGCCAGAAACATGGTTCTGTGAACCACAGTAGCAGTAGGTGTAGGAAGGAAAGGTTTGATGTTAGATACAGGTTGGTTTGGAGATTTGCTCCTAGGAAGTTTAAGGAGTTCTTTTCTCATGATGTTGCTTTCTCTCTAATGTACAGAAAGGGTCTTCACCAAGAGTGTTGCTTAAGTAATAATGGTGTTCAGAAAAGTCCAAGATTTGAGGATCCTTAGTTAAATAACTTGAGCAAGTTGACTATTTTTCTTGATACATCAGTTCCTTTTTTTTTCACCTGATGAAAAAGCTCTTTGAATTTTAATTTTGTCAGGTAGTGAATATTTACTGTCCTCTTTTGTCACTGTAGATGAATATTCTTTCTATATCTTTGTACGTATTACCAGTAAATTTGCCAATAGGATAGATTTTGGTAGTACATTCTCTTTTCACAACATCATCATCATTAGCGCTCTTGGGGTATAATTAATTGTATACATTCTTCTACATATAGTAGCAAATTGTATTAGTGTAGTCCTTTTGGTTGCAGGTCAGTCTTTTTTCAGGTTGTCGGTTGTCTCAAGGAAAGATGGTTTATTGTAAATGTATACATGAAAAGCGAAATGGTTATCTACACTGTTATGTGGGAGGAGGCAGCATAGTGTAATGGATTGAACCTGACACCCTAGTTTCAAATTCAATCTAATTCAGTCTTTATGTGTAAAAATCAAGACAGTAACTACATTGTAAAGTTGTTAGACTGAAATGAGATAATAGATGTGAGAATGCCTGATAAATTTTTTGGAACTATGCAAACAGTGGGTGGCATTTTACATGCATATAAAATGACATCTCTGCTGATTCTGTAATTGACAAATACAAAACTAATGGATGAAATGAAATTTATAAAAGTAAAGTGGATATAGGCTTTACTTTGATGCTTTTTGCATGGTATACCTATTCTATACTATCTTTGGCTCCTGTGTTTCAGTTCTCAATGTTTTCAGCTATTGATCATTTCTATGGTAGAATTAGCCATCTTCTACCCTGCTGCTACAATAACCCCTCAAAAACAAAAACAAAAACAACCCTTAGGTTGATATGTGTCTACAAGTTCATTAAATTGAAGGGAAATAGTATGAGACATAATTTGTCTTTTTCTCCTATTAATAGACCAAGTTAGGGTACATCACCAAGATGAGGGTACATTAGCTCTAAAGGTGAGGATTCTCTTTGTATTTGAATGCTTATGAAAATGTTATTTATTTCTAACAACTTCTCATATGTAAGGGAACTTTATATATGCCTTGAAAAAAATGCATACTATTTTTTGAATATTTAGTCCGCAGCGATGAAATAGGTTATTTTTATATACCTTGTGTTTGTGAGATGTTTTACCTTTTACAAAATGAGGAGAACATAGAATGTTGTTTCTGTTCTAAACTTTTAAATTAATAGAGCTTTGTTGGGCACATATTGCCTGATGATACAGGGATGTAATATGTAGGGGAATGAAGATGTCCTCCTGTCATTTGGATTCCATGTGCATAGGTTGATGTGTCAGTCATTTCAAGCATATTAAATTGGATAATAGTATCTTTTTAAAATAGACAGTCTCAATGGTTCACTGTGTTTTAACTATTCACGACAGCATGGAATTGTAACCCTTATTCTCTATGATAGAGTTAAGCAGTTATAAACCATATATAACTGATATGTGTCACAAGTGCATGATAGCTTATTATGATCAATTTTTTTGTGTATTGGTTATTGGAATTTGACAGTTAAAAAGTTCTATGAAATTATCATAGATATGGGAAGTTTTTTCAGAATTTCTGTGAATATTTGAATTTACTGAGTTTTTCATCCTTATTTTTCTTTCTTATGTACATCTTAAGGACTGGGGTTTTAAGGGGTGTGGCAGGAGGTTTTGGACTCGATGAGTTTCCACCGAAATGTCGGAGAAGTCAGGCCAGAGCACAAAAGCAAAGGATGGGAAAAAGTATGCAACACTCAGTTTATTTAATACTTACAAGGGGAAATCATTAGAAACACAGAAAACCACAGGTGAGTAAAATCAAGTGACACTTAACGTTTTTCATGGTTTGTTTTGTTACTATAAGTGATACACCTGCTGCTATGAGACGCTAGGATGTACCCAAGTTAATACAACGCTATTTACATTTGCTTTTTTATGCATGCACACATTTTTCAGAGGATATGTGATAAATATCTTATAATTGAAAGTTTATACTTTCATAGAGCCCTTTAAAAATATTTTTGTTTTTCTCTGTTGTCAGCAGAAAAAAGGTGGAACTGTATGGCTCTAAAGGGGAAACTCAGTCAATGAGATTGATAGGCACAGACCTATATATTAGTGGGAATTTAGTGTCTTTTTAGTTATAGACTAGAGAAAGTCCTATGTTTCGTGTGTGTGTGTGTGTGTGTGTGTGTGTGTGATACTGTGACCTAGTGAATATAGTGAAAACTGAAAATCATGCATGGCATATTAACAGTATTCTTTATGAACGTAAAGTCAATACATTTATTCTCTAACATTCTAAGTTTTGAGTTTGAAATAGATTCTCTGAAAAAATATCAGCATTATCAATGTTTTCTGTAGTGTGTTTAATTGCATTGTTAAAATTTTTAAGGAATCTGTTAAATGCTGTTAAATGGCTTGATTTCTACACTGAATTGTGTTGCAGGTGTGTAGCTTAGTTTTAAAATTATCTTAAAATACATGAATGAAAATCATTCAGGGGTTGCATTAATTCCTATTGTTTTTCTATATTGTTTGAGGAATAAAATGGGTAATAAAATAGATGTTCTAAGGAAGTTGATGTTATTGATCTTTAGTTGCAGCTCGACATGGATTACAGAGTCTTGGAAAAGTCGGTATTTCACGGCGTATGCCTCCACCTGCTAACCTCCCGAGTCTTAAAGCAGAAAACAAAGGCAATGATCCTAATGTAAACATTGTACCTAAAGATGGCACAGGGTGGGCATCAAAACAAGATCAACATGAAGAAGAAAAGTGAGTCAAAGTCTGTTAAAGAATGAAGCCCTTCCCCTTTCTTTGTAGGCAACTTATGTTTGAGTACCTGCTATTTGCTAAGTGTTATGCTGTCTGTATTAACATATTACATATTTTATACTCTTTAAAGTCTTTTGACTATAGTAACTTTTGGTTAATTTTCCCTATTAAAAGTATTTCAATTTGTCAGGGTAGAACAGATGACACAATTGGGAATCACAACCTTGCTTATGTCATAGCCTTTATTAGGCTCCCCCCTCTCATACTACCACCAAATCAGGTATTCCCTTTCCAATATGATTAAGAGTTGACTCCGATACCTAAATTCCATGATACTAAGGATGTCTGTCTGCCAATTGACTGTGTATCTCTAGCATTGAAACTGCCTGATGTTTCATAGGTGCTCAAGTAATAATTTGTATATACTGTAGCAAGAAAGCTAGGATAGAATTAATAGCGTCCATCTTAGTCATCGTTCTTTCAACAAATTTAGACTTCTGTGTGTCAAGGATTTTGCCAAGCTCTTAGCTAATTGAATGACCAAGCCTAAATAGTGGTAATTTAAAAAAAAGAAGACAAGCCATTGGATACTTGATGTTTTCTTGTCTATCTCTTATCAAAATTCTATACTCCTGCCTGGGGAGATTTATATAGTAAATTTGACTACTTCTGTAGTAATGTATCAGATACTTAAATGCTTGTTAGCTGTAGTAAAATTATTTTATAGTAATAAGTCAGTTATAGGTATGAGTGTCCCAGAAATACATTGCATTTTGTGAGCCTTTTAACTACTTTCTTATTTTTAAGCATTACCTCATTACAAGAATTGAATAAAACTGTACACCCTTTCAAAATACCTTTTACTCATGTGAATGCATTAGGCAGGTTGCTGTTACCTCTTTGAATAACAGTAATAAGTACAGTGGTGATCCTGTTGACTGCCAAGTGAAGAGTTTGCTTAGCTTTAGCCCTCAACTAATTTCACCAGTCCGGACTGTATGTATGTTTATACTGCCATTTTTAATTATAAGTGTTCACTTCTTCAAAACAGATATTTGGTAACTGTGTTTAATTAAAAGTGTGTGTGTGTGTGTGTGTGTGTGTGTGTGTGTTTTAAACAAAATGGAAAACAAGCAAAACTCATCTCATTGGGTTATTCAAAGGCAGAGATGAAAGACAATAAAAATAGCCATAATTCATTTAAAGGAATGTTGCAGAGAGAAAACATTCGTAGGAGATTCACCAATGAATAAACGTATAGCCAAAATAATTTGTACACAGGTTTACCTTAAATATAATATTGATTTTATTTAAACATACAGTATTTGAAATAATGGATTCATATTTTTTTTAAGAACACCAGAAGTGCCACCAGCACAGCCAAAACCTGGGGTTGCAGCTCCCCCAGAAGTAGCACCTGCTCCCAAATCATGGGCCAGTAACAAGCAAGGTGGGCAAGGAGATGGTAAGTGGACATTAGTTGGGGAAACTGCCTAGGCTTGATAGTTACTGAACAGCCATGCAGGAGATAAGGGGTGAACTGTGTTTTGGTAGAGCCATAAAGCATTGTTAAAGGATATACTCGAGGCTCTTAAAAACGTTTTTTAAAAAATCTCTTGGGCTAGCTAAATTCCAATGTCAAAAGCCACGTATGAGTCAATGATATTGGTTAAGAAAAGGAGTCTTTAAGATACCCTCTGCCCCACATTATTTTATCTTTACCTCCACATATCCAAGCAAAGCTTGTACCTTCAAAGTATCCAGCCATCGCATAGATTGTTAGAAACCATACTCATTTTTCATCTGTGTCCCCAACCTCTCCTGTTTCAGACATGCTGCCACGATTTCCTGAGAGGAGAAGAGCTAGAAAGTAGCCATAAAGCACCACTGCTGTAATATTCCCCTTTCCCCCAAGGAATGATGGAATCCCCAGCAGAATTTAGTTTTCCCACTTTCAAAACAGGAACTATGAAACATTCTATGGAAGAACCAATCTGGGCCCTCAAGCTAATAAAACTAGCTCTTTTAATTTATAGAAGTATAAAAAATAGGTAGATAGGAAGTTGGGTGAATGGTGAGGTGTAATAATCTCAGCTGTAAATTAAATCAAAGTACAGCAAATGAAGCAGTAAATCAAATAAAGGCATTTTAGCCTCATCTTGATCTTGGAGTCTTTATTCATCAAACACTATTTCAGTAATATGATTTGAATGAATTCTGAGAATTCTTAGCAAAGGAATTTGATGTGTATTGAAAATATAAGGAGTCATGATGAAAGAGAAACAAGAGAAGCTCTTCACTTGCATGGTCATCTTAAATGAGTCCTCTGGAATGGTACTGGTAGATTACTGTCTTAGACTTTCATCTCCTCATGGCTGATCATTAGCTTTTCAAAGGAGTCTAGATGAATTTTAAAGTTTCATGGCTATGAACAGTCATCACTGATATGTGGAATAATTTATGAGAAAGAGGCAGAGAGCTCTTCCCTGGGAGGGTGGTTTGTATTATCTTCAGTATAAAAGTTACCTTTAATGTTTTTTTAAAAAAATCTATAGGAATCCAAGTGAATAGTCAGTTTCAGCAAGAATTTCCCAGCCTGCAGGCAGCTGGGGATCAGGAAAAAAAAGAAAAGGAAACAAATGATGACAACTATGGACCTGGACCCAGTTTACGTCCACCAAGTAAGAGTACTTTCTCTTTAATACAAAATGAGATCATATTTGTGTATTATCTTGCAATCCAACCTCCTGCTTGCTGTTGTATATATTATTTGCCTAGTTTGAAAAGGCAGACTTTGTACTATAGTCACTTGCTACTCAGGTGTGATTTTTGCACTGACAGTATCACTATAACTTGAGAACATGTTAGAAATGTGTAATCTTGGGCCTTGCATCCAACTTACGAAATCAAAATCTACATTTTAACAAGATGTCCAGGTGACTTTCATGTATACCAATATTTGGACTTTTTTATATTAGTTTTTGAGCAAGCTTCTCTAATATATAACTATTTACTTACTACTGTATTAATATTCGGTGATTCCTCACTTTCTGAGCTCAAACTGAGGAAACATAATTTTGGATAGTGAGGGATAGTTTATGTACATTACAAAGCAAAAACTAAAAATAGAAGTATAAAATGTTTGAAAGATTTTTAAATGTCTTCTTAATTGTGATAGCTTCATATTGTCATTACCAAGTATCTTAAAGGACCTTGTTTACATGGGGAGGTTCGTCTATGACAGAAGTGTTTACAAATTCCATATTTCTAATAACCTGATATATTTCACATTTTTTGGCTCTTGTCAGATCTAAATAAATCTAAATCTTATTTTTCAAGCGTCATAATGTGGTTGGTGCATTTGTATTAGAAATAGATGTGCTGACTCCTCTATTTTTTTGTTCAGTTGAATTTTCACCAGTTGTCTATTGCTGCAAAACAAATTTAGCAATGTAAAACAACAAACTGAGCTATACTTATGATATCTCACTGTATCTGAAGGTCAGGAATCCAGGATCAGCTTAGCTTGAGGCTCTGGCCAAGGGACTCTCTCTCAAAGCTGCAATGAAGCTGTCTGAAGCTGACTTGACTGGGGCTGTACTTCCAAACTGACTGGTGTAGCTGTTGGCTCTTTAGTTTCATGGTCTCTTAGTGGGGCTGCTTATGACATGGCTTCTGCAGAATAAATGATGAGAGACAGACACCCTCCACCCAAGACAGAAGCCCACAGTCTTTAATAACTTAATCTGGAGAGAGACATGGTATCACTTCTGCTGTATTCTACAGGTTACACAGACCAACCCTGCTATGTTGTGAGAAGGGACTACACTTAGCGTAAATACCAGAAGATAAAGATCATTTGGGCTATCCAGGAGACTGGTTACCATGCAGTGTTTCTTAGCAAAACCACCTAGCTGTTTTATTTGGTTAAGTGTAATTACACCAGATAATTTCACGCAATCTGTTCACTTGGGGGCATCTGTAACTGGCAATGATATACTGGAAACAGACAAATGAGAATATCACTGTCAACCCTTCCAGATTGTAGAAGTCCCATCTTCCTTCCCTCAGGAAACCTCAGGTGTGTCACTCTGAAACATGGCCATCTGATATATGGAGAACAGTGATTTTAATCTCTACACCAAATATTGATAAAGCTTCATAGAGAAGTTCTAATATTTTCTTCTCCCACCCCAGTATTTGCTTATGGTGACACCCTCTGAGGTACATCCTCTCCACTTTGGAAGCCACTACTACCCAAACAACTTGAAAGCATTACTAGGACCTGGATTAGACTTTTCCTGCTCTTTCACTCTGCTTACTTGCTTTCATTTTCCTGAAATGTTCCTGGTTTGGTTTCACTTTGTTCCATTTTCAGATTTTTATCTTTTTCCTTTTTTTCTCGCCTTTGTACTAGATGTTGCTTGTTGGAGAGATGGTGGTAAGGCTGCTGGCTCACCTTCGTCATCTGATCAAGATGAAAAGCTCCCTGGCCAGGATGAAAGCACAGCTGGAACATCAGAGCAAAATGATATCCTCAAAGTGGTGGAAAAGAGGATAGCTTGTGGTCCTCCACAGGCTAAACTGAATGGACAGCAGGCCGCTCTCGCTTCCCAATATAGAGCTATGATGCCTCCTTATGTGAGTATTGTTAAATGAACAAGCAGTCAAACAAGTGGTTTTTGATCTGGGGTCCAAGGAGCGAATTGTTATAGGGAAAAGTTTAGGTCTTTATTTTCATTAACATCTAACTAAAAATCAGCATTCTCTTTTATTGTATAGTATATTGTGAGAAGGGACTACACATGGTGTAAACACCAGAAGATAGAGATCATTTGGGCTTATCCGGGAAACTGGTTACCACACAGTGTTTCTTAGCAAAAACACCTAGCTGTTTTATTTGGTTAAGTGTAGTTGTACCAGATAGGAAACAAATCACAGGAGTATCAGCAGTATCTTTATTATTAACAGGGATTGTAGATATTTTCATATCACATTACGTTCAACATTACTTCAAAATAATTATTAGACCCATAGATAATGATCTAATAAAGAAGCATGTACATTACCATACCACAGATTTATTTTGTAAATACAGAGAACAATTACACTAAAATTCTCTTTAATATAATTGTTGTTCTTTGCAATATTTTTGTATTTTACATTATGCATTTAAAATGTTTTCCTGAGAGTAGGGCCATAGGATTCATCAGACTGCCAAAGGGATGGTTCATGGAAAAAAAGATAAAGAACACTTGCTGTAGTTTCAAAGTTTTTATTTGTGTACTTTTAATATTTTTTCCTTTTTTTTTTTCTTTTTTTTGGGAGACAGAGTCTTGCTCTTTCACCCAGGCTGGAGTATAGTAGCATGATCTCAGCTCACTGCAACCTCTGCCCCGTGGATTCAAGCAATTCTTATGCCTCAGCCTCCCGAGTAGCTGAAATTACAGGCATGTGCCACCACACCTGGCTTTTTTTTTTTTTTTTTTTTTTTAAGTAGAGATGGGGTTTTGCCATGT
Source organism: Nomascus leucogenys (assembly GCF_006542625.1). Classification (NCBI taxonomy): domain Eukaryota; kingdom Metazoa; phylum Chordata; class Mammalia; order Primates; family Hylobatidae; genus Nomascus; species Nomascus leucogenys. Next base: position 30,278,313 of record NC_044392.1, on the reverse strand, counting down.
TGGCAAGGCTGGTTTTGAACTCCTGGCCTCAAGTAGTCTGCCCCCTTGGCCACTCAGAGTGTTGGGATTACAGACATGAGCCACCTCACCTGGCCTTTAAACTTTTTTTAATGGAAAATTTTAAACATGTACAAAAATAAAGATAACAGTGCAATGAATCTGCCTCTTTTCCTACCACTTTTTTTTTTTTTTTTTTTTTTTGAAACAGAGTCTCGCTCTGTCACCCAGGCTGGAGTGCAGTGGCATGATCTCGGCTCACTGCAACCTCTGCCTGCTAGGTTCAAGCAATTAACCTAGCCTTAGCCTCCTGAGTAGCTGGAATTATAGCCGCCCGCCACCATACCTGGCTAATTTTTATATTTTTAGTAGAGACAGGATTTTGCCATGTTGACAAGGTTGGTCTTGAACTCCTTAACCTCAAGTGATCCACCCGCCTCAGCCTCCCGAAGTGCTGAGATTATAGGCGTGAGTCACCATGCCCGCTCTTTTCCTACCACTTTGGATTACTAAAGCAAATCCAAGATACTTCATTAGTAAATATTTTAAGTTCTATTTTAAAGGATAAAGACTTGGGGAGAAAGTTTGCAATGCTGTTATACATAAAAAGAAAACTAATTCCTTGATATTCTCAAATATTATGTTAGTATTCCAGTAATTGTCTCATAATTAGGATCCAGGCAACATCCATTTGTTGACATTGGTTCATATTTCTTTTAAGAATCTTGGTACCTATAGATATCTCCATCTCCTGTTTCCTTTGGAGCTTATCTGTTATAATTTGTTAACCTGTGAAGTTCCTCAGATCTTGGATTTTGTTGATTCTATCTTTAGTTTCATTTAATATATACTCTGGCACCCACCCCTGCCCTCCCACCACATTTTCAAAATTATTAGTTAGATTTGGTGTCCTTATTCTTTGTTTACTTTCAGCCCAATGTAAAGTTGTAAAGCAAGTCACATGTGCCTGGATACATCCATTTAGTTTTCCAGAAGACTCATTACTCTCATAGGAAACAAAAATCTAGGTCATATTTATTTAGTTTGTTGTTTAACTCCTAATGTTTGAATCCTAAATATCCATCATACTTTCCATTCCTTCACATTGTTGTTTTTATTTAAAAATATGGAATGCTTCATGAATTTGTATGTTATTTTTATGCGGGGGCTGTGCTAATCTTCTCTGTATTGTTCCAATTTTGCTGCCAAAGTAAGCATATACATTAGTATTTTTTAATCATTCTAGACTAACAGAGGGAAATGAATGATTAAATACAATTACTTGTTAAATGTTTTTCGCTCTGACACCTAGGCTGGAGTGCAGTGGCACCATCTCGGCTCACTGCAGCCTCCACCTCCCAGGTTCAAGCGATTCTCCCGCCTCAACCTTCCAAGTAGCTGGGATTACAGGGGCACGCCACCACGCTCAGCTAATTCTTGTATTTTTAGTAGAGACAGGGTTTCACCGTGTTGGCTGGGCTAGTCTCGATCTCCTGACTTCAGGTGATCCTTCCACCTTGGCCTCCCAAAGTGCTGGGATTACAGGCATGAGCCACCGTGCCTGGCCGTTAAATGTTTTCCTAAAAGAAATTTGGGAGTATGCTGACGTGGCCTTGAAAAATGATTTATACCCAATTTTTTTCTAATCGTTTTGAAATTGTGCTACCAAAGACCCCTGAACTTTCAGGTGAGAGGGTCGGATAGGAAAGAGGAGAGACCACGTGGGCATCATTCCCACTTTCATCAGTGATTATATTTGAATAAAGTGTTCCATTAATTAACAAAAACATCTAAATATCACTACTGTATACTGAGAATTTAAAATTTGTTTCTAAAATGAATTTTCTGGCAAATTCCTAGACTTTAAGCGTTTTTTAAGACCACGTGAAATTATGCCTGGAATGACCAGATGAAGGATTTAATGCAACTTTAGCTATGAACATATGCCTCCAGTAGTGTCTTTATTAACTTCAGTATAGAAGTGTGATGCAACTGAAAATTCTCCAGAGTATCCCTCAAAGTTTCCCCAGCTGAGTTTCAGCTGTTGCTTGACTTAATTAACATTGCATCGACCTGACTTAAGAGAAATTTCTTCTCTTTTTTTTTTTTTTTTTTAAAAAGACAGAGTTTCACTCTGTTGCCAGGCTGGAGTGCAGTGGTGCGATCTCAGCTCACTGCAACCTCTGCTTTCTGGGTTCAAGTGATTGTTGTGTCTCAGCGTCCTGAGTAACTGGGATTACAGGCACGCACATCACACCTAGCTAATTTTTTTGTATTTTTTAGTAGAGACAGGGTTTCACCATGTTAGCCAGGATGTCTCCATCTCCTGACCTCATGATCCACCCGCTTCAGCCTCCCAAAGTGCTGGGATTGCAGGCATGAGCCACTGCACCTGGCTGAGAAATTTCTTCTTCAGACAGCATAATCATATAAACATAGCCTTACTTCAAATGTGAGGTAATTTTCTTATCTAACACACAGTGACTACTTTCTTTTTAGAAAAACTAGTCTTCTATTTCAGGATATAAATTATGTTTTTACAGTAATATAATTTCCTATTATTTACATAATTTGACTTGGATATAAGCATATAGTCAATGACCAAGCCATTCTTTGACACTTCTTCCCTTCAGAATCATAGGACGAATCCCTTGGTGTTATTTGTTCTCAGAATCTATCTTATGTCTTCTCTTAAGTTTAGTTTCCCAGAGCCAAGTTCCTACAGAGAACAGTATCTGGACCTGTTTGGGACAGTTTATAATGATCATCTGTGCAGTAACTTGAGTGAGAATTCACCTATGCCATATCCATAGAAAATTTCTGGGTAGCTCTCTGTCCCCCTTTTCCAACTCACTTCATTGGATTGTGGACTGTCTCTTAATTTTATCTGAGCTGAGTTCTTCTTCCCCACCCCTGCCACCCCTACATTTTTCTTTTTGAGGTGCTGGGGCTGGGGACTGATGTTATCCTCCTTATCCACAAATCTGCCTCTCATTATTCTACTCCTGCTTATGGAGGAAGGCCTACAGCATTTGCTTTTCAAATATTTTCACTTTGCTGTTTGCTAGGGTGCATGTGTGTACATATCCTGTTGATACAGTTACTTTAATTTATATATTGATACAGTTACTTTAATGTAATTTTACATTACATATCTTGTTGATACAGTTACTTTAATGTAATTTTATTAATATAATACAGAAGTTTTTCATATGATGTGCTCTAGTCTATTTGTAAAGAGTTGGTAGAAGCATTGGCCTTGGAAATGGGTTGCTATTGAGGATGAACAGATAACAGTTATTAATAGTTTTATTCACTTTAATCATTGTTTCTGTAAATTATAACTTCATGCCTAGGCTCAGATTTATATATATATATAATTTTTTTAAATAACTGGGTTGCTAAATTTATCAAAATTTTTTGTTTCCTTCATTCAGATGTTTCAACAGTATCCGAGGATGACATATCCTCCTCTACATGGTCCCATGAGATTCCCACCTTCTTTATCTGAAACAAACAAGTAAGGCTATTAAATGATTAAAGTCTATAAGGAATATATGCTTGTTAAGATTTCCTGAAGGTTGAGTGGATTGTGTGATTCTGAGTTGTGTAATTGATCATTTTCCTTTCCTCACAGTACAGTTGTCATCAATAAATAATTGGCTAACTCTTATAAGACAGAACAGAAATAATTCATTCTTTTAAGCATTTAAATTAATTTACATAGGATTTTGAAAACTGAAAACCAGGCCAGGGACAGTGGCTCACCTCTGTAATCCCAGCACTTTGGAAGGCCGAGGTGGGTGATTCGCCTGAGGTCAGGAGTTCAAGGCCAGCCTGGCCAGCATGGTGAAACCTTGTTTCTATTAAAAAAGTACAAAAAATTAGTCGGACATCGTGGCGTGCACCTGTAATCCCAGCTACTCGGGAGGCTGAGGCAGGAGAATTGCTTGAACCCGGGAGGCGGAGGTTGCAACAAGCCGAGATTGTGCCATTGCACTCCAGCCCGAGTGACAGAGCAAGACTCCGTCTCAAAAAAAAAAAAAAAAAAAAAAAAAAGAAAACTGAAAAACCTGGCCCTAAAATTGATGACACTTGTTTTTCTCTTCTTCCTTTCATATTATGGACTCCCCATTTTCTTTTCTTTCTTTTTTTTTTTTTTTTTTTTTTTTTTGCATATTAGACTTGAACATCCTGTTGAATTATTTTCCTCAAAATTATATATATATTTTGAAGTTAGTTTTATTCATATCGTTATCCTTTAGCATATATTTGTTTTATCTTAAATATTTGAGAATTCTTAAAAACTTTATCAGCTGTTACTTAAGAGTTACGTATTATCCTATAATTACGTATTAATATTAATTTTTTCATACACATGTCAATGCAGAACATATTAGGTATCTTGGTGTAGAAAACACTAATGTTGAAATGAACTAAATTCCAATCTTTTAGTATTCTCCCAGTTTAGTATCATAAACTTTTGTATCTTTTCCATGACCTGCCTTTCGTTAGAGGCCTTCGAGGAAGAGGCCCACCTCCTTCATGGGCCTCTGAGCCTGAACGCCCATCCATTCTTAGTGCATCAGAACTGAAGGAGCTTGATAAATTTGATAACCTAGATGCTGAAGCTGATGAAGGTTGGGCAGGTAAGAGGCAAAATTAATTAAGTGCTTTAAATTGTTAGATGCTTTCAAGCAGCCAGTCTGAGTTTTCCTTAATTTAATAGGTGCTCAGATGGAAGTAGATTATACAGAGCAACTGAATTTCAGTGATGATGATGAACAAGGAAGTAACAGTCCTAAAGAGAATAACAGGTAAGTTGTGATATCTTTTACTAATAACAGTATGAATTTGTCGATACAATATTAGCTACTTAATGCAGAGAGGCTTTATTAATAGACAATTGTTTATTTGTAGAATTTATATATTCTCAGAAGTTTTACTGAACAGAGGGTGATTAATGAGCTAGATTAATACAGTATACAGCTAATCAAGGAATTAAAATTTGATGCGTCTCAAGAAAGTTTATTTAAAAACATTTAGGGCTGGGTGCGCTGGCTCACATCTGTAATCTCAGCACTTTGGGAGGCCGAGGCAGGCAGATCACTTGAGGTCAAGAGTTCGAGACCAGCTTGGCCGACATGGTGAAACCCTGTCTCTACTAAAAATACAAAAATTATCCAGGTGTGGTGGTGCATGCCTGTAATCCCAGCTGCTCAGGAGGCTGAGGCAGGAGAATCACTTGAATCCAGGAGGCGGAGGTTGCAGTGAGCCAAGATCATGCCACTGCACTCCAGTCTGGGTGACAGAGCAAGACTGTATCTCAAAAAAAAAAAAGATATTTAGATGCTTGGCACCTAGTTTGGAGATCTTTTGAGAACTGGTATTAGGAACAGTTTTAAACTGTTACTTGCTTGACCTGATCCGTATTTACAAAATTGGGGAATAAGTCCCTGGATTACTACAGCTGCTTCAGGTCCTCGATTTCTTAAAACTTAGTAAACTGCATTAGGGCCTTGGAAAATGGGGAGCTTTTTATTTCTTTTTCCTTCATTCTGGAATATTGGAGCGCCGGTCAGGAATATATGGGTTATATATCATAAAAGTTGGGCTTTTAAAATATATGGAAGTTTGTAAGCACATTTGGCTTAATTTTTCAGTTATGGCATTGTGACAAACATTGTTTTATGATCATTTAAGAGATACCTGTGATTTGTTGTGGCTTTGAAAAAATACTGTAGTTTGATTTATCTTTTTATTAAATCAGAATAAATTAGAATGCAGTTAAATAATAATTCCAATATTACCCAGTTATATTTGGATTATATTTCTTATGTAGAGGAGATGGGAAATTATGTGATTATATTATTTTGCCAGGATATATGCCTGACGTGTGTGTTTAGATTTGACAACTACTGTATTGCACTTTCATAGTATATATTTATTGAAAGAACAAATTAGCACTAATGGGTCACACACCCATCTCATTCCTTAATACATTTCGCCCCCAGAAACCATACAGAAATAATTTTTTTATTGCAAAAATAATGTACTTATGATACAGTTGATCCACTTTATTTCTTCTGCATTTTGATTTTTCAGTGAGGATCAAAGTTCAAAAGCCTCTGAAAACAATGAAAACAAAAAAGAAGCAGATGAAGTTTCCAACACTAAATCATCTTCTCAAATACCTGCCCAACCATCAGTAGCAAAAGTTCCCTATGGGAAAGGACCTTCATTTAATCAGGTTTGTTGGACTCATGGAGATCCTTGTTATTGCAAGAATCTCCTTATTGTCATTACTATGTAATACTGTGGGTAATTATTCTTACCTCAGAGTGGAACGGGACTTAGAAAAAGGAAACCATGTATTTTTTCTTAAATAGTCTTGACTCTATCATCATTTTTATTGCATTTAACCAGAATTATCAATACAGTAGCTAAAATTATCAAGTGAAAACTAAAGCTTCACCTTTTTTTACCTTACGATATAGCTCAGTCATAGCAAAGTGTAGGGATAATATTTTTCTAAAATAAAATAAACATTGCTGAAGTGCTTTATGGTTTATTGAATACTTAAATACTAGTCAGTCTTTTTGTGTGAATGGTACACTATCTGTAGGGAAATCACATAGTGAGTAGGGAGATCTAAAGTCTGAATCATTTTGAAGGACATTGTGAATGAAGGGAAATGTGTGTGCAACAGATGTTTGATCCCACTTCTGAGATGGTAAATGGTTGCAAAAGCTGCATTATAAACTGGGAATAAAAAGGGCTACTTTCAAGGGAGTCCACTTATCTCTTTATTAAGGAATCAGTATAGTTAGCATGTATTTGTTGGATTCATACAAAATAGATGGAGGAACTTGTCCCTTCTGAGGGCCAAAAGGAGGTAGCTAACAGTTTCCTTGACAGGAAAAAAAGTAAGCAGTTACAGTGTGCTAAGTGGCATAATCATAGAGGGTACAAAATAAGTTCTTCAAGAATTCATTTAAGGTAGAAGGCTGCAGAAAACTAAGTACTTGAGCTAATTCTTAAACAAGCATGATTTAGGCAGTATACAAAGGGAATATAGCTGTTATAAGCAGTGGAAACACATGTAGAGAAGTATGAGAAAACATGGCACATTCAAGAAATTCTAAGTAGTTTGATACGGGAGAGAGCTAAGAGAGCTATGTAAGAACCACTTCTTAAAAATGTATGCTATATGAGGGTTTTAATCTTAAGGCATTGATGATCCACTGAAGAATAAATTTATGAAACCTGAAAAAGATGAATTTTTAAAATAACATTTTAATAAATTTTTTGTGTGACTTTTTACTTATTGGCATAATGGAATGAGAATTTTTCATGAAAGAATAGAGGAATAGATGGAATATGTCTTGATGTCTTTGACTTTTTTTGTGACAGTCATATGACAGTTTATGTGACAGTTTATATTAGCAAGCAAATGTTTCATATATTTTGTTCCATTATATTTTAGATTTTCTTTTTTTAAGATAAATCTCATATTTTTAGTTTGCCACTAGACAAGAATTGAGCTTACATAAATAAAATTTAGTAATTTGAGGTATAGATCTCCTCAGTCAGATTTGCTGGATCAGAATTCCAGAACAGCTAGACTAAAATTCTTTTTTCCCTCTTGAGACAGAGCCTTGCTCTTTCACCCAGGCTGTAGTGGAGTTGTGCGATCTTGGCTCACTGCAACCTCCACCTCCTGGGCTCAAGAGATTCTCGTGCCTTAGCCTCCCAACTAGCTGGGACTACAGTGGTGCACCACCACACCCGGGTAATTATTGTATTTTTAGTAGGGATGGAGTTTCACCATGTTGGCCAGCCTGGTCTTGAACTCCTGGCCTCAAATGACCCACCTGCCTCAGCTTCCCAAAGTGCTGGGATTACAGGCGTGAGCCACCACGCCTGGCTAAAAATTTTTATTGTAAAGTGCATTGGAGATTCTAACCTTATTGAAATAGCAGAGTGATTCCATAGAAAGTAATCTTATAATGAGTGATATGCCTTTATTTAAAAAGAGAGGAGAAAGATGTTTAGTAATCTTACGGTATTGAGAAAATCAGTACATTCAGAAATAGATCTCTTTTTTTTTTTTCTTTTTTTTTGAGATGGAGTCTTGATCTGTCTCCCAGGCTGTAATGCAGTGGCGTGATCTCGGCTCACTGCAACCTCTGCCTCTCAGGTTCAAGCAATTCTTCTGCCTCAGTTTCCCAAGTAGCTGGGATTACAGGTTCCTGCCACCATGCCTGGCTAATTTTTGTATTTTTAGTAGAGACAGGTTTTACCATGTTCGCCAGGCTGGTCTCTCACTCCTGACCTTGTGATTGCCCGCCTTGGCCTCCCAAAGTGCTAGGCTCACAGGCATGAGCCACCACGCCCGGGTGAAATATTTCTAATAGATATATCTTTTCTTTTTCTTTCGCTTTTTGAGATGGAGTCTTGCTCTATCACCCAGGCGGAGTGCAGTAACACGATCTTGGCTCACTGCAACCTCTGCCTCCCAGGTTCAAGCAGTTCTCCTGTCTCAGCCTCCAGAGTAGCTGGGATTACAGGCGCCCGCCACCACGCCTGGCTAATTTTTGTATTTGTAGTAGAGACAGGGTTTTGCCATGTTGGCCAGGCTGGTCTTGAACTCCTGACCTCAGGTGATCCGCCTGCCTCGGCCTCCCAAAGTGCTGGGATTACACGTGTGAATCACCGCACCCGGCAGATATATTGTTTCTTCTATGGTTATTTTTAAGTAATTCTTTCAGGCTGGTGCGGTGGCTCACATCTGTATCCTAGCACTTTGGGAGGCTAAGGCAGGCAGATCGTCAGGAGTTCGAGAACAGCCTGGCCAACATGGCAAAACCCTGTCTCTACTAAAAATGCAAAATTACCCGGTTGTGGTGGCGGGCACCTGTAATCCCAGGTTATTTAGCAGGCTGAGGCATGAGAATTGCTTGGCCCCGGGAGACAGAGGTTGCAGTGAGCCAAGATCATGCCACTGCACTCCAGCATGGGCTACAGAGCAAGACTGTCTCCAGAATAATAAGAATAATTCTTTCTTCTTTATAATAGGAACGTGGAACATCTTCACATCTGCCACCACCTCCAAAGTTGCTTGCACAGCAGGTAAATTTTAACTAAGTGCTTGTTTATGGATTATATGTTTTATTTGACCTTTTGTGTTGGTGGAAAGACACCAAATTTTTTATTTGAAACTTTTATGAGACAGTTACTAACTTTTTACCATGTGACTCTTACATGTCTTACTCTTCATCCTTTTCATTTTCATTCTCAGTTGATAAAGCATGCTTCAAGTTTCACTAAGAAAATAAGAAGTACCTAGGAGATAACTTTTTTTTTCCATTTCACTGCCCGTATACTTTTTCTTCCTATTGTTTTTGCTGCTAAGGACACTTTTTTACTTTGTTCCTTGTATCCTTTTCCACTTATGATAATGTTATCTCTTATATTTTAAGAAAAACAACTTCACAAAAACCTCTCTCTTTACATTACTCCATCCCACTACCTTCCAACCCATTGCAGTGTCTACCCTATTTCTCTGTTCTCCATCAGTGAAATTCCTTTTTTTCTTTTTTTGTCTAGCTCTGTCGCCCAGGCTGGAGTGCAGTGGCGTGATCTCGGCTCACTGCAACCTCTGCCTCCTGGGTTCACGACATTCTCCTGCCTCAGCCTCCTGAGTAGCTGGGACTATAGGTGCCCGCCACCACGCCCAGCTAATTTTTTGTGGTTTTTTTTAGTAGAGACAGGGTTTCACCATGTTAGCCAGGATGGTCTCGATATCCTGACCTCGTGACCTGCCCGCCTTGGCCTCCCAAAGTGCTGGGATTACAGGCGTGAGCCACCGTGCCTGGCTAATGAAATTCTTTTAGTGGACTATTTATACTTACCGTCTTTTGCTGCTCATTCTCTCATTAGCCCTCTCCAGGCATGCTTTCTTTTCCCAGTCTACCTTTGAAACTCTTATTATCAGAGTCAGTGATGACTTCCATCTTGACAGATTCAGTTTTCTTGTCTTCATCTCATTTAAATCTCAGCTCAGTCATTGACATAGTTGATTTCTCCATCCTTTTGTATATGCATATATTTTTAGAGACAGGGTCTTGCTTTCTGGCCCAGGCTGGAGTGCAGTGGTGTAATCATAGCTCACTGCCACCTGGACTCCTGGGCTCAAGGGGTCCTCTCACCTCCCCAGCAGCTGGGACTATAGGTGCACATCACCACGCCAGGCTAATTTTTTGCAGAGACAGGGTCTCATCTTCATGCCCAGGCTGGTCTTGAACTCCTAGACAAGCCATCCACCTTGACCTCCCAAAGTGCTGGTATTACAGACTTGAGCCACCATCCCTGGCCTATCCTTAAAACACTTTTTTTATCTACTTGCTTCTGAGACACCTCACTATTTTGTTTTTCTTTGCTTTGTATTCCTTCTGGGCCTCCTACACTTCAAGTCTTGGAGCACTCAGTCTTTTTCTCAGTCCATTTTAAAAATCTGTATCCTTTTCCTTGGGGATGTCTTCTATGAGCTGATGGCATTCAAATGTACATTTAGCCCAAAAAGCTTTGCACTGACTTTTTAAGAGTCATATTCAACAATCAACACAACATCTCCACTTGGATCTCTAGTAAACAGCTCAAATATGTCCAAACCGTAACACACACCCCCACCTTCCCTACGTACCCACAGTGCTGCTTCTCCTGTCTTTCCCATTTCAGGTAATGGCATTATCATTCACATATTTGCTAAGGCTGAAACTTAGAAGTTACTCTTAACTCTTCTTTTTTTACCCTACATCTAGCTTTATCTGTCAGCAAATTGTCACCTGTACCTTCAAAATGTACACTGACTACTTGCTACCACCTCTTATATTTCCTTTGAACTATTAGAGTGGGTTCTTGACAGATACTGCTTTCCTCTTATGCTGCCTGCTCACTTGCCACCTTCATCCCATATTCTCCTGTAGTTGTTGTCTTTTTGAAACTATGGATTAGGTCCATTACTCCTTGTTCAGGTCCTTCTCATGATCTTTCAGATCTCTGTCCACTTTTCTAATTTCATCTGCTGTTCTCACCACATACACATTGCTCTTCCTGACTTTTTTACTTCTTTCTAACTAGCAGATTTTCTTTTCCTGAAATCGTTGTTATGATCAGGGTCTCCAGACCTTCTCTAATCACCCTACTGTGATAGCTGCACATATCACAACCATCACCATCATTTCCAGCAATCCCTCTCCTCATAACCACTGAAAGCTCTTTATAACATTTCTGCATACACAGAAGCTAAAACTAAAACATCTAGAAAAAAGTATAGAAGATCAAGTGTTCATGAACTTTGAGCTGACAAAGCTTTCTTCGATAAATAAGACCTTGGCCACAAATTAGAAAGGAAAAGCAACTGGTCAGTTGGACTTTGGAGAACATTTCCCAAAGAATGCAAAGATATGTTACAGAAAAAAATATTCCTAATACATCTGACGAAGGACTTGTATCTGGACTTTTAGAGTCTTTCTCTGTTGCTGAGGCTGGAGCAAGATCTCAGCTCACTGCAGCCTAAACCTCCTGGGCTCAGGCGATCCTCCTGCCTCAGCGTACCAAGTAGCTAGGACCACAGGCATGCGCCTCTATGCCCGGCTAATGTTTTTGTATTTTTTGTAGAGATGGGGTTTCGCCATGTTGCCCAGGCTAGTCTTGAACTCCTAAGCTCAAGCAATCCTCCTGCCTTGGCCTCCCAAAGTGCTGGGATTACAGATGTGAGCCACCGTGTCTAGCCTGGGCTGTATTTTTTTTTTTTTTTTTTTACTATCTTACAACTCAATAATAAGTAGTTAAACAAAAAGACTTGAACATTTGTTTCTCAAAAGAAAATGTAAGAATGGCCAGTATGCACATGGAAAGATATTCAGTATCTTTAGTTATTAGGGAAATGCAAGTTAAAACCACTGAGATTTTACTACATTGCCAAAATTAAAGACTGATGACACCATGTGTTGGCAAGGATGTATAGAGCAGCTGGCACCCTTATACATTGGAAAACCTTATAACCACTTTGGAAAACAGTTTGGCAGTTTCTTGTAAATGAAATATCTATTTACCGTATGACACAGGATTTCCACTTCTAGCCGTTTATCCAACAGCCAGGAAAACATACATTTACACAAAGACTTATGCATGAATGTTCATAGCTGTTTTATTCATAGTTTAAAAACTGGAAACAACTCACATGTCTATCATACATGAAACAACATGCCCACAATGGAATACTATCCAGCAGTAAAATGGAGCAAACTACTCATACATAAAATAACCTCAATGCCATTATACTTAGCAAAAGAAGCTAGCACAAAAGAGAATATAATTTTATACATCTATATAAAATTCTAGGACAAACAGAACTATGCAAGATTAGGGTTGGGGTGCTTGGAGCCACAGGGGGAGGCAGAGGAGTGATGGAAATGTTGTGTCTGCATTGGAGCAGTGCTTACACAGGTGTATCATTTGTCCAAACTCATCAAACTGTACACTTAAAATATGTGCAGCACGTTTTATGTAAATTTTACTTTTATGAAGTGAGTTGTGTAAATTAGGTACTTATATATTTGGTTTTTCAGTTTATCTCTGAGCTGTGAAGAAACTCAGCAGAAGAGAGATGAAGTAATTTTCATATGATGGCACTATTAGTAAATGGTAGTCTGCATTCATTTAAAAAGATATTCAGTCAAGTGTTTTCGTTGTATCATTGTTTAATCTTTTTGTAAGCATTCCAGCTGGGTTACATATGGCTCTTAAGATTTCTTCACCCTAGTAGCTTTTAAAATCAATATGTTAAAAAAAATTTTTTAATTACTTTTATTGTTTTTGCATAGTTGCAAGCAGTGATTTTAAAGCCTGTCATTGTTTTGTAACACATTAATGAAAATTCAGTCATTGAAACTTGGATCTTTCAGATGATCCTCCCATTCTCCACTCTGGGTTCTAGATCTTTCAGTCTAAAGATAGAACTTTTCTTCACCCAGACTAATTTGTAGGAATTTCTTCTCCTTTGGGGTATCATTACAGCACTGACTCTGTCTTTTTCACTTTGCTTCTTTGGCTCTGTGCTTTTTACCTGTAGCTGTACCTTAATTTTCTCAGGGCTCACATGCCATCATTTTGGATATTTAATACCTTCATTTCTCTCCCTTAGACATTCCAGCTCTGGCAGCTGCTTCTAAAGTATTCATGCTAAATTTCGTTTGTCTCTAAATTTAGATTTTGAGATTCACTGTTGTGCTTCTAGTTTTATTCAACAAATACTGAATGAGCAACAATGTCTGGCATAAAAAATAGGTACATATTCAGTAAACATTGGACCACTGGATTAATTATTCTGGTCTTAGTTTGGTGAATTATCTAGATGTAATATATTTCCCATCTTATGTGTTTTCATTTTAATGTGTATGTTCATCAGAGAAATTTCTGATATTTTTGTGGGGTTTTTCCTTCTCCATGCCTGATACCCAGTGTTAGTCAGAAATAGAGTTGTCATACTCATCTTATATCTTAATGTTTCAGCATCCACCTCCAGATCGACAGGCAGTACCTGGAAGACCAGGCCCCTTTCCCTCCAAGCAGCAAGTAGCTGATGAAGATGAAATATGGAAGCAAAGACGAAGACAACAATCAGAAATTTCCGCAGCAGTAGAACGTGCTCGCAAACGGCGTGAAGAGGAAGAGCGAAGAATGGAAGAACAAAGGAAGGCAGCTTGTGCAGAGAAACTGAAACGATTGGATGAGAAGCTTGGCATCCTGGAAAAACAACCATCTCCAGAGGAAATTAGGGAAAGGGAGCGAGAAAAAGAACGGGAGCGTGAGAAAGAACTTGAAAAAGAACAAGAACAGGAGCGAGAGAAGGAGAGGGAAAAAGAGAGGGAGAGACAGCAGGAAAAGGAGAAAGAGCTGGAGAAGGAGCAGGAAAAACAAAGAGAAATGGAGAAAGAAAGAAAGCAAGAAAAAGAAAAAGAACTAGAACGGCAGAAAGAAAAGGAAAAAGAACTACAAAAGATGAAAGAACAAGAAAAGGAATGTGAGCTGGAGAAGGAAAGGGAGAAATTAGAGGAGAAAATTGAACCCAGAGAACCTAATTTAGAGCCCATGGTAGAAAAACAAGAAAGTGAAAACAACTGTAATAAAGGTTTGATAGTCTTCTTCATTCTCTTTTATAAACTTTACAAAGAGCTTTATGTTGGTTACAGTTTGGGGTTTGTATATTTTAAATATATGTAATCAAAATAAAAGTGATTGTTTTATGATAGCATTTCCAGTACAACATACGGGCTAGAGCCATGTTTTCTAATTCTGTATATGAACAGACGTCCCTGAAGTGTTCCTCAGTTACTAGATGAGCTTCATTTCTGTTTTATCTGCAGAATTGTATTGGCTTCATAGTCACATATACTGATTCTCCCCCTGCTTTTTTCTGACTCCAAGACGTTTAACTAAACAAAATCTCATTTGTTCACATGCATTAATACCTCTAAAACTGAACTGGCATAGAGCTTAATGAGTATGTTGGATTATCATAATTAAATGACTGCACCTAGTTCATAATTTAAGGTTTGCTGTTTAATCAGTTTAAACATGCAAGCTTCCATGGTGTAGTTGATATGCTATTAAACTGTAATTTCCTGGAGTAATTATACTTTAAAATAAAATTCTTTTTCTAGATCTAATCAACTTTTTTGTTCTTCTCCGAGTTGGCTTGTAGACTGATTAATGGCATTCAAATATAGTATAAAGCCTTGGCAAAGTTAAAGTGCAGGGTTTTCGTTTTTTGTTTGTTGTTGTTGTTGTGGTTGTTGTTTTTGAGACAGAGTCTTGCTCTGTCTCCAGGCTGGAGTGCAGTGGTGGAATCTCAGCTCACTGCAAACTCTGCCTCCCGGGTTCAAGCGATTCTCCTGCCCCAGCCTCCCGAGTAGCTGGGGCTACAGGCACGTGCCACCACACCCAGCTAATTTTTGTATTTTTAGTAGAGACGGGGTTTCGCCATGTTGGCCGGGATAGTCTCGATCTCTTGACCTTGTGATCCGCCTGCCTCGGCCTCCCAAAGCACTGGGATTATAGACGTGAGCCCCTGCGCCCGGCTTAAAGTTTAGCTTTAATGAACGACTTGAATTAAAATAGAAATGCAGTTTTATTTCAATGTATTTTCTGATGTGGAAATATTGTAAGTTTTCTAACCTGATGTCTCATGCTCTTTTCTACAAGGCACTGCTGCTTAAAATAATAAGAATGTGTTTTTAAAAATAAAGTTTTTATTTATATGCAGGGTTACCTTCACACTTGGCTCTTAATGTAACTATAAAAGAGTAGGAGTATTTTATCTTTAATTTTTTTTATGAAATAAGGCCTGCATGGATCATTTGTTAAGACTGTAAGATTTCAGATTTTTTTCATATTAATCAATCTAGAGAGACTTTGCTATTGAATAGTGGGCTTATATTACATAAGTACTTATGAAGATTGCGCATAACACCAAAATAGTGAAATAAAGTGTTCACAAGAGAAAGGAAAACGTTATCATAGTTTAGTAAGTTTTATTTGTGCTTTTATTTTCATTCACATTTTATATATTCTCTCTCATGGCAATTTAATTTTAGCTTGGTTTATCAGTGAGATGTACCCATGTGATGTTTTTCCCCCTCAATTCTGATACTAGACACATACAATTTTTTTGTTTGTTTTAATGCTCTCCGAGATGTTCTCAAGACACACGTGATTTTAAAGTCAGTGCCTATGTGGCTCTTTTTCCTCCAGTGTATTATTTTCCATTCTTATTTTGTTTTATTTTTTTTTTTGCTGTGTTGCCCAGGCTGGTCTCAAACTCCCGGGCTAAAGTGATCCTCTCACCTCAGCCTCCTGAGTAACTGTTATTACAGTCATGCACCACCATGACCTGCTCACTCTTTTACAACATTCTTAATATTGAATGTAATCCAAGCAATAAAAATGTTATTTGTGATTCTTAACAGCATGCTTTTACATTGGGAGATAAACTTCCATTTTAAATTCATTACTAGTCATTTGAGAAAATAATTTGTAACAAGCATGGTTTTGTAATTGTGACAAATGACATTCTAGAATGAATTATGTTTGAAGATAACTGGTGATCACTCTGTTGTCTTCAGACCTAAACGCATTAGTTTTCCTTACAGATAATAGTCCCTTTATCCAATAAATAACTAAATAAACCAACATGCTCTCTTTTTAAGTATTTATAGGCCATTTGTGTTTTCATGTAGATTTTAATGAACTACCAGTAAATACTGACAATTACATTGATGTTTATTGAAACAAAAAATATGTAGAGTTGGAAATGTTTCATTATTTAAAAAAAAAAATCAAACGTAGATTTTATATGACGAAGCATTTGGATCTCTGCTCTCCATCTCTAAGAATGCAGCTTTTAGGAAATCTAAGGTTTTGATAATCTAATGTTACCCCATTGATAACTACCAATGTTAAAATAGAAAATAATGTTTTAGAGTGTTGAGGATATTTTCTTCCTCATTAACTTTTATTATACCTCAGTCTGTGTAAAAATCCTGTGTTTGATAAGTGTCATAGATGAATACTATTACCTTTCACCTTTTCTTTGAGCAGAGGAGGAACCCGTTTTCATTAGACAAGACAGCAATCGTAGTGAAAAGGAAGCCACACCAGTGGTGCATGAAACAGAACCTGAATCAGGGTCTCAACCTCGGCCGGCTGTATTATCTGGCTATTTCAAACAGTTTCAGAAGTCTTTACCTCCACGATTCCAGCGGCAGCAGGTAATGATAAAAATATTTTATCATATATGTGTGATTGAAATGGTTTATTATGCAACAGTGTGGGAAATTAGACATAAAACTTATAATACGTAAAGCACACAAAGTTCCCTTGAAATTATTTTTCCTCGTAAATAAAAGTTAACGTGGGTTTTACCTTGACCTTCTGTGTTGTTCCTTTTGATCTTCTGCCTCATTTATAGACACCATCTTCCATTTCTAGGAGATAGATTATATAGTGCTTGAGTATAAGGTAAAATGTTACAGTTCATGTTTCAGTTTTTTGTCTTGCCAACTCTAACTGTTAAATATCTTTTGAACTCTTCCTTCAAGGATTCAAAACAGGCCATTATTTTGTGATATGATTGATTATATTAATTTGTCATGTGGAACTAAAATCTCAAGACATGGGATCTTACTTTTTCAGGAACAGATGAAACAGCAGCAGTGGCAGCAGCAGCAACAGCAAGGTGTACTTCCACAGACTGTTCCTTCACAACCATCCAGTAGTACTGTCCCTCCTCCACCACACAGACCTCTTTATCAGCCTATGCAGCCTCATCCCCAGCATTTGGCTTCTATGGGTTTTGATCCAAGGTGGCTCATGATGCAGTCCTACATGGATCCTCGAATGATGTCAGGAAGACCTGCTATGGATATTCCACCCATTCATCCTGGTCAGTTGAATTTGCATTTATAGTTTTACAGGATCAAAATTTTTTTCCCCCTGCTTTTAGTTTCAGTTCCTTTGAGAGTTGTAATCTAGGAAAAACTTAAACCTCCAGATTTTTAATCAAAATGGTGTAACTTTCAGCATCGAGTAATTAAATATCTGACACTCACATTACTTATGTGGCAGGAACAAAATACTAGTTCATTTCTGTTTTGTAAGTATTATTTAAAACTTCAGATGGAAATAATTATGTCTTATTAACAGTATCTGTTATTGGCTACATTGATTTTCTTGTTTAAAGTGTTTTCAGCATTTGAATTTTGTCCGTATGTTATATATATTCCTTTTCAAGTTCCTCTTCCATCATTTACCAACCTAACACTTGAATTTCCCTTTAGGTTAGGGGGAAAAAAAGAGTGAATTAGCAGTCTTTTATGGAATCCATCAGAATAAATCAAGATAATCTATTACCAAAATGTTACAGAGGAAAATTTAGGGATGATAAGCTGATCACAAATCATGTTTTGATTTTTACATTTATACTGGTATTTGGAAACTTAAGTGGCATATTGTGTAGAATATTGACCAACTAAGGTAGGTTGATGGAATTTAGGAAAGAATTTTCTCTGAAAGTTATCATGGTATAATTTTCATGATGTTCGTATTGACATCCAGAGTCACAATATTTGCTGTCTGATTTTTATATGCATAATATTTTCTTTCTTTTGAAGTAAAACAGGCTGCTATTGTGATTTTGCTTAATTTGCTTCCTCAGTTCTTAAACAGCAGTAATAAAATTTCATTCACAGAACAACCCTTACATAATTTCCACCAATCTTTTACTCAGGAAAAAAAATGCTTTTAATATGGAGAATTCCACGTAACAATTAATAATCTGTATTCTATGTCAATCATGGTTTTGTTTCGTTCATTTTTCAAAATCCTCATTTCACCTTTTTCTGAACTTTTGTTACAGGAATGATTCCTCCTAAACCATTAATGAGAAGAGACCAGATGGAAGGGTCACCGAACAGTTCTGAGTCATTTGAGCATATAGCTCGATCTGCAAGAGATCACGCAATTTCCCTTTCTGAGCCTCGTATGCTGTGGGGGTCAGATCCCTATCCTCATGCTGAGCCTCAACGAGCAACTACTCCCAAAGCAACAGAAGAACCTGAGGATGTAAGGTAATAAATTATTTCAATTTAATAGACTATACAGAATATTTTGGTGAAAGGAAAACTGTGTAGTGTTTCGGAAGATTATTCCAGTTTAGGACTGAAGCATACATCTGGTTTCCTTCTATTTAATTTAGCATGCTACACTTACTCTTTGGACATATTCTCTGTATTCATTAGGGCATTTTGTAACCTGGTTCTGTACTCAATTGTATGCTGTAATTTAGTATTAATTGTTGAAATTGGTAGGTTATTTTTTGAGATAGGAACTTGCTCTGTTACTCAGGCTGGAGTGCAGTGGTACGATCTCGGCTCACTGCAGCCTTCACCTCCCAGGCTCAAGTGATCGGCTCACCTCAGCTTCCTGAGTAGCTGGGACTACATGCGTTCACCACCACACCCCGCTAATCTTTGTGGGGTTTTTTTGTTTTGTTTTGGTTTGGTTTTTTTTTTTCTTTCTTTTTTTTTGAGACAGAGCCTTGCTCTGTCTCCCAGGCTGGAGTGCAGTGGCGCGATCTTGGCTCACTGCAAGCTCTGCCTCCCGGGTTCACGCCATTCTCCTGCCTCAGCCTCCCGAGTAGCTGGGACTACAGGCGCCCACCACCACGCCCGGCTAATTTTTTGGATTTTTAATAGAGACAGGGTTTCATCGTGTTAGCCAGGATGGTCTCGATCTCCCGACCTTGTGATAATCTTTGTATTTTTTATAGAGATTGGGTTTTGCCATGTTGCCCAGGCTTGTCTTGAACTCCTGGGCTCAAGCAGTCTGACTGCCTTGACCTCCCAAAGTGCTGGGATTATAGACGTGAGCCATCGTGTGCAGCCACTTGGGATGTCTTTATTGTAGAGTAGGTGTGAAGAAATTTAAGTGTATCTACAATGCTTATATAATATAGCTAGATGTAATTTCTCCATTAGTGAGATGTTTCTTTTTAACAGTATTTTAGGGAACATTTTTAAGGCCAAGATGAGGACAAATACAATAATACAAAGTTAACTTTGAAATGGTGCACAGTTGGTGATGACTGTAATAATTTATAGCCGTACAGTTAGAACTTCCTGCCCTTTTATGGGGTATATTTTTTTGGTAATGTTTTATAATGTTTTATAATTATTTGTAATTAATTGGGACAGATAAGCTTACTCAAGTGTACTCTTTCATTCTAGGTGGAAATTACTGGTCTTGATGGATTAGAAATTCACATCAGCATGGTCTTAACTTTGTTTTTCCTTAAGGAATAAACTTCATTTATTTATTTCTATTTTTTATTTTTATTTTTTGAGAAGGGTCTTGCTCTGTCAGCCAGGCTGGAATGCAGTGATGCAATCACAGCTCACTGCAGCCTTGACCTCCCAGGCTTAGGTGATCCTCCCACGTCAGCCTCCTGAGTAGCTGGACTACAGGCATGCAGTACCATACCTGGCTAATTTTTGTATTTTTTGTAGAGACAGGGTTTTGTCATGTTGCCCTGGCTGGTCTCAAACTCCTGAGGCCCAAGTGATCCTCCTGCCTCCCAGAGTGCAAGGATTACAGGCATGAGCCACCGCTCCAGGCCCATTTTTTGAAATGGAGTTTTACTCTTGTTGCCCAGGCTGGAGTACAGTGGCGTCATCTCAGCTCACCGCAACCTCCACCTCCCGGGTTCAAGCGATTCTCCTGCCTCAGCCTCCCCTAGTAGCTGGGATTACAGGCATGTGCCACCACGCCCAGCTGATTTTGTATTTTTAGTAGAGACAGGGTTTCTCCATGTTGGTCAGGCTGGTCTCGAACTCCCGACCTCAGGTGATCCGCCCTCTTCGGCCTCCCAAAGTTAGGATTGGCATTACAGGCGTGAGCCACTGCACCCGGCCCTATTTATTTTTAATTGTGGCAGAAACCACTTAGAACATGAGATATATCCTCTTAACAAAAATTTAATCATATAGTACCATGTAGTTAACTGTAAGCACGTTATACAGCAAATTTCCAGAACTTTTTTTATCTTGCATGACTGAAACTTTATACTTATTTCCTATTTTTACCTTTATCTGTATTTCCTATATTATACCTATACCTATATTTCCTATTTCCCCCTACTCCTAGCCCCTGGCAGCCACCATTGTGGTTTCTGCTTTGATGAGGTTGATTACTTCATGTTCCTCATGTAAGATGTTTGTCCTGACTGACTGACTTCACTGAAGCATAACGTTCTCAGGGTTTATCCATGTTGTAGCATATGACAATATTTCCTTCTTTTTTATCCCTGAATAATATTCTATTGTATGTGTATACCACATTTTCGCTGTTTCCACCTCTTGGCTATTGTGAGTAATTCTCCTCTAAACTTTTTATATAGCGAGAGAAAGATTCTCATTATGGTTAAGAGTCATTGCTTTCTGTTTTAGAGGGATTATTTTGCTATATACTTACACATGGGAAAGATTGCTTTGTTGGTTATACCTTTGAATTCTTATCATCATAGGTCTGAAGCTGCGTTGGACCAGGAACAGATTACTGCTGCTTTTTCTGTAGAACATAATCAGTTAGAGGCTCATCCAAAGGCAGACTTTGTCAGAGAATCAAGTGAGGCAGAAGTACAAAAGTTTTTAAGCAGATCTGTGGAAGATGTTAGACCTCACCATACTGATGCAAATAATCAATCTGCTTGTTTTGAAGCACCTGATCAAAAGACCTTATCCACTCCTCAAGAGGAGCGGATTTCAGCTGTAGAAAGTCAGCCTTCCCGGAAAAGAAGTGTTTCCCATGGATCTAACCATATGCAAAAACCAGACGAGCAGAGAAGTGAAACATCTGCAGGCATTCCTAAAGTAACCAGCAGATGCATTGATTCAAAAGAACCAACAGAAAGGCCAGAGGAGAAACCAAAAAAGGAAGGTTTTATACGATCTTCTGAAGGACCAAAACCTGAAAAAGTATATAAATCTAAATCAGAAACTCGTTGGGGCCCACGACCAAGCTCCAACAGAAGGGAAGAAGGTAATGATAGACCTGTGAGAAGATCAGGTCCCATTAAAAAACCTGTGCTTAGAGATATGAAAGAGGAACGGGAACAGAGGAAGGAGAAAGAAGGAGAAAAGACTGAAAAGGTCACTGAAAAAGTAGTTGTAAAGCCTGAAAAGACGGAAAAGAAGGATCTTCCTCCTCCCCCACCACCGCCTCAGCCACCAGCACCGATTCAGCCACAGTCGGTTCCACCACCAATTCAACCAGAAGCAGAGAAATTTCCTTCAACAGAAACTGCAACTTTGGCTCAAAAACCATCTCAGGATACTGAGAAGTCTCTGGAACCTGTGAGTACTGTTCAGGTAGAGCCTGCAGTTAAGACTGTAAACCAACAGACTGTGGCAGCACCAATAGTCAAAGAAGAAAAACAACCTGAGAAAGTCATCAGCAGAGACCTTGTTATAGAGAAGCCCCGACCAGATTCAAGACCAGCGGTTAAAAAAGAATCAACTTTGCCTCCCAGGACCTACTGGAAAGAAGCTAGAGATAGAGATTGGTTTCCAGATCAAGGATACAGAGGTCGAGGCCGAGGTGAATATTACTCCAGAGGTCGAAGCTATAGAGGTTCTTATGGAGGGCGTGGCAGGGGTGGTAGGGGACACACTCGAGATTATCCTCAGTATAGAGACAATAAGCCAAGAGCAGAGCATATACCCTCAGGGCCTCTCAGACAGCGAGAAGAAAGTGAAACACGGAGTGAGAGCTCTGATTTTGAAGTTGTCCCCAAAAGAAGACGACAGCGGGGTTCAGAGACTGACACAGACAGTGAAATTCATGAAAGTGCAAGTGACAAGGACAGTTTAAGTAAAGGCAAACTTCCCAAAAGAGAGGAACGGCCTGAAAACAAAAAACCTGTAAAGCCTCAATCTTCTTTCAAGCCTGATAATCATGTTCGAATAGATAATAGACTGCTAGAAAAGCCTTATGTAAGGGATGACGATAAAGCTAAACCAGGCTTTCTTCCTAAAGGAGAGCCTACAAGGAGAGGCAGAGGGGGAACATTCAGGCGTGGTGGAAGGGATCCTGGAGGCCGTCCATCACGCCCTTCCGCTTTACGAAGACCAGCTTATCGGGACAATCAGTGGAACCCAAGGCAGTCAGAAGTTCCTAAACCAGAAGATGGAGAGCCGCCAAGAAGACATGAGCAGTTTATTCCTATAGCAGCAGATAAACGACCTCCAAAATTTGAGCGAAAATTTGACCCAGCTAGAGAAAGGCCTCGAAGGCAGCGTCCTACCCGACCACCAAGGCAAGACAAGCCACCTCGATTTAGACGGCTAAGAGAGAGGGAGGCTGCTTCAAAATCAAATGAGGTGGTAGCAGTGCCTACAAATGGCACAGTTAATAATGTGGCTCAAGAACCAGTTAATACTCTTGGGGATATTTCGGGGAATAAGACACCAGATTTATCTAATCAGAACTCTTCAGATCAGGCAAATGAAGAATGGGAAACAGCTTCTGAAAGCAGTGATTTCAATGAGAGGCGAGAGAGGGATGAAAAAAAAAATGCTGACTTGAATGCACAAACGGTTGTAAAGGTTGGAGAGAATGTTTTACCTCCAAAGAGGGAAATTGCAAAGAGAAGTTTTTCTAGTCAGAGACCAGTAGATCGTCAAAATCGACGTGGCAACAATGGTCCGCCCAAATCAGGAAGGAATTTCTCGGGTCCTAGAAATGAAAGGAGAAGTGGCCCACCATCAAAAAGTGGGAAGAGAGGGTGAGTACTTTGTTTTAAATATAGTTGCTTTTGCACCTTTAAAGAAGCTAAAAGTAGAGTTCTTGGTTGAATTATGCAAAGAGCCAGTCTAGATAAAGGACCAAAAAACATTGTTCTTCCCAAATGCTTTATTCTCTGTTCTCAAAGTGTAAGGGTGCTTAAGGAAGAGAGGTTAAGGTGTCTTAGGAGTCTTTGCCTGCTATGTTACATTTTCCAGAAGAGTCCTCTTGGAAACTTATAGCTTTGGGAAAATGTACGCATCTAGGGAGGGACATGTACTGTGTCCTTATTTGGTAAGTTATCTGATGAGTAGCCCTCCCTTCTTTCTCAGTTTTTCCTCATAAACCTCTAATGCTACACAGGTGTCCTCTGAGATTTAAATTAATATTATAACCATATACTTTGTCACTCTAGAGAGAGGCCCAGAAAACAAATCCCTGTTCTACTACCAAGGACACCAATAACATAATTGCCATGGCAATGGATTTTTAAAAAAAAATAATTTTTCTCAAGTAAGCTAAACTTGGCCTGTTTTTTGTTGTTTTTGAGATGGAGTCTCACCTTGTCGCCCAGGCTGGAGTGCAGTGGCGCGATCTCGGCTCACTGCAAGCTCCACCTCTGGGGTTCATGCCATTCTCCTGCCTCAGCCTCCCGAGTAGCTGGGACTACAGGTGCCCGCCACCACACCTGGCTAATTTTTTGTATTTTTAGTAGAGACGGGGTTTCACTGTATTAGCCAAGATGGTCTCGATATCCTGACCTCGTGATCCGCCTGCCTGCACCTATCGCTTGGCCTGTTTTTTTTAAGTATTCAGATGTTGGGCCGGGCGCGGTGGCTCACACCTGTAATCCCAGCATTTTGGGAGGTTATAGTAAGCTAGTATCGATTTATTTAGTGTTAGAAAGCATTATAAAGTAGCAGTTAAGATTCAGAATGCCTAGGTTCAAATCTCGGCTCTAGTACTTTCTAGTTGCTTCCCCTTTGCTTCCTCACCAGTAAAATGGGGAGAAAATAATAGCACTTAATGTGTGAAGATACTAAGATGATACTTTTGATGCACTTAATACCTGGTATATAGTAAGTAATCATTATTATGTGTGCCCTGCTTTTAGACCAACTGCCAGGTTTGCAGCCTGAGCTGATAAGAATTTAACAATTTATTTGGACTGTATGGTATTAATCTGAGTTCGTTAGTTTTACATATTTAGCACTTCAGGTTACTATACTCGTGAGGTATATTTGTCTATTTTCTGTTGATATAACTAAATACCTGAGACTTGGTAATTTATAAAGAAAAATGTATTTCTTGCAAATCTGTTGGCTGCAAAGTCCCAGGTTGAGGGGGCGACATCTCATGAGGGCCTTGTTGGTAGAGACTCTGCAGAGTCCCAAGGCAGCATGCCTATCACATGGTGAGGGGGCTCACAAGAGATGGCACAACTGGCTTTTATAACAGACCCATTCATGATAACTAACCAACTCCCTTGATAACCCATTCATTAACCTGTTAAGGATCAATCCATTCAGAAGGGCAGAGCCCTCATGACATAATCACCTCCCAAAGTTCTCACCTCTCACCACTGCTGCATTGCCATTAGGGACCAAGTTTCCAACACATGAACTTTTTTTTTTTAATGAGGGGCAGGTGAGGGATGGAGTCTCACTCTGTCACCCAGGCTGGAGTGCAGTGGCGCAATCTCTGCTCACTGCAACCTCCACCCCCCTGGGTTCAAGCATTTCTCCTGGCTCAGCCTCTCTAGTAGCTGGCATTACAGGCGTATGCTACCATGCCCGGCTAATTTTTGTATTTTTAGAAGAGGCGGGGTTTCGCCATGTTTGCCAGGCTGGTCTCGAACTCCTGACCTCAGGTGATCTGCCCACCTCAGCCTCCCAAAGTGCCAGGATTACAGGTGTGAGCCACCGCATGTGGCCCAACACATGAACTTTTGAGGGATACGTTCAAATTACAGCATTAGAGAAAATCATCTTGCTGTTCCAGATGATTTAGAAAAAGGAAATTTTTACTTGGAATTTGAACATTCCCTTAAAATTCCAAGAGAATCGGGATAACCAAAATAAACAGAATAGTTCATTTCCTGTAACCAAACTATTAGAATTTTAAGTAACAATACTCAGGGAAAATTTTGATAAGATTTTTGTGCTATGTAAATCTCAACTATGTAGCAAGATTTTTGTGCCACATAGATAGCAACAACTTTGAACCTGTAGAAATGGCAGTGACAATTATAATTAAATGTTTTTTATAAGAGCATCATAGAAGAAATGAACTCATTCTTAAAATGTTTCAGGTTATGGCCAGGGACCTGGTAAGCTTTTATCTTGAGTAATACTATAGGCTAAGATGAAAATGAGTTAGTAAACCCATTTCCCATGATCATTTTCACTTGGAAATTTAAAAAAATCAACCTGAAATTGTTCTTTTAGGAAATAAGAACTATTAAGAACTGTAGGGGATACATTTGGTTTGTGAAGTGAATTATTTCCATATTAAGTTTTTTAAAATAATTATTATCAATGTGTAAATCTGATTACATTTTTTTTAAATGTACATAGTTGTAAATATAGAATGCTTTTTAAAAATTTTTGTTTTCATATGCTGCCCACTTTTGGAGAGCATCCATTTGTGAATACTTTGAACTTGCTTGGATCACAGAAATTTTCTGCTATAAACAGCGTTAATTAGCTCATAATGTGATAGACAAATAGACTCTAAGAACTTCTGGTATAATTAAAATTCTAGAATTTAATTGCTGGAAAGAACTCTAGGGAGCTAGTCTACTTTCTTGGGAAACCCGGTTTTAGTAAGGTTGTACTGAACAAAAGTCACTAATGCTTGTTTGGTTACAGTTAAGAGTTTTCTATCCCAACAGTGTTTCGTCTTAGAATGAACTTTAGAAACTGCCAATAAGAACATTTTTCTTTTGTTTGAATAGGTGGAAATAGTAATATCTCAAGTTATTCTTTTGTAGGCCATTTGATGACCAGCCTGCAGGCACAACTGGGGTTGACCTCGTCAATGGCAGCTCTGCACACCATCAGGAAGGAGTACCTAATGGTACAGGACAAAAGAACTCCAAAGATTCTACTGGGAAAAAAAGAGAAGACCCCAAACCAGGTCCTAAAAAACCAAAAGAGAAAGTGGATGCTCTGTCACAGTTTGATCTCAACAATTATGCAAGTACGTCTTAGGTTTCTTTCATTTTATTTATTTATTTATTTATTTGTTACATTTTAAAATGTAGATGCCACAATTAAAGAAGTTTTCCAAGAAGGAAAGAGTTGGACATTCAAGATATACATAGTGGCTGTTTATGAAACACTAACTGATTGAACTTAAACTAAAATAACTCCAGCTTTTAGTGTAGCCTTGAATGCTTAATAAAATTTTTGTTAAAAATAATCCAACAGCATTGCACTGTTCTTCCAAAAAAGAGGAAGAAAATTCAGTAACCACTCTACTTTGCCAGATTTGAGAAAGCACAGAAATTTGATTCTTAGTTATATTGGTATAGATGTATTATTAAAAACAAAAGGAACTAAATGTAAAACTCAATGAATTATGTCCTTGGTAAAATTGGTGTCTAAGATATGGCAAATACAGAATAAATAATAGGATGAGAGGCAGTGTCACTGTGGATAAATAGGAAAGCCATGAAGTAATAGAGGATCAAATATGAAGGATAATACAAGCAACAAGAAAATATTAAATGAAGAAAAAACAGACAAGGGATATCTGTGTATAGACATTTGTACATGTAAAATGTACTATTTGCCATTCATTTGGATGAAACTGGAAATACTGAATAAAATTGAGAGATTTACTAAGTTAAGACCAGATAGCTCAGATAGTAGTAATAATAGTAGTAATGGGAAAGTTGGGTTAGTTGCAGTTATTCTAGTATAAGATATATAGATGAGGTTTTTCTTTCATCTGCCTAATGGTTATTTGTACATATTAAGCCCTGATTTGAGCACAGCTCATGGACATTATTTTTTACCATTAGTTCTCAAAGTGTGGTCCCCACATCATCAGCATTACCTGGAAATTTGTGAGCAATGCAAATTCTTCATTTGTTTGTTTGTTTGTTTGTTTTGAGACAGAGTCTTACTCTGTTGCCCAGGCTGGTGTGCAGTGATGCAATCTCGGCTCATTGCAACATCTGCATCCCAGACTTCAAGCGATTCCCCAGCCTCAGCTTCCCGAGTAGCTGGGACTACAAGCATGAGCCACCATGACCAGCTAATTTTTTTTTATTTTTATTTTTTTGTAGAAATGGGTATTTGCCATGTTGTCCAGGCTGGTCTCGAACTCCTGAGCTTAAGCCATCCGCCCGCCTCGGCCTCCCAAAGTGCTGGGATTATGGGCATGAGCCACCATGCCCAGCCATAATATTGCTATATTAAGACATAATAGGCCCAGTGCAGTGGCTCGGGCCTGTCATTCCAGCACTTTGGAAGGCCAAGGTGGGCGTATCACCTGAGGTCGGGAGTTTGAGACCAGCCTGACCAACACGGAGAAACCTCGTCTCTAAAAATATAAAATTAGCTAGGTGTGGTGGTGCATGCCTGTAAAAACAAAACAAAACAAAAAAGACAGTAAAAACAGATAAAAGCTATATGTATTTCTGAAGTGGTGATAGAAATGAAGCTATTCATTTCAACTCATTAAAGTTATCTTTAAGAGTTAGTCATCTTTAGTTCTTTTTCCTGGTAACATTGTTTTTAAGTAATATCTCTAACCTAAAGTGTTAACAAGAAGAGGACATTGGAAACTAAAAAGTAGTGTTCAAATTTTCCATAAACGCTACCTGTAGTTGGGTGAACTAAGGAAGTTGAAATAATAAGATAGGCTTTACACACACACATTTTAGTGTAAGTGAAAAACTGAGATGAAGTTAGAATTATGATGAGGTCTTTCCATCAGTCTAAAGTAATGTGTGCATGACATCCTTTGAAATGTTTGACTCAGACCTTTCATTAAAATGAGAATATGCTTCATTTTACAGAGTTAATGATTTTTAAAAGGATTTTAAAAACAAGTAGAAGTGTCTTATAAATCAGAATCAACTGGGTTTTTTTCTTTTGAAATCAAGTTTCCTTTTTTTTTTTTTTTTTGAGACAGAGTGCAGAGTCTCACTCTGTCCCCCAAGCTGGAATGCAGTGGTGTAATCTCAGCTCACTACAACCTCTGCCTCCCCGGTTCAAGTGATTCTCCTGCCTCAGCCTCCTTAATAGTTAGGATTACAGGCACATGCCACCATGCCCAGCTAATTTTTTGTATTTTTAGTAGAGACTTTAGTGGAGGGTTTCGCCATGTTGACCAGGCTGCTCTCAAACTCCTGACTTCAAGTGATCCGCCCACCTTGGCCTCCCAAAGTGCCGGGATTAAAGGCATGAGCTACCGTGCCTGGCTGAAGTCAAGTTTCTATTAGAAAAATGGAATAATGGCAATGTCTCGCCCTGTCACCCAAGCTGGAGTACAGTGGCATGATCTTGGCTCACTGCAGCCTCTGCCTCCCAGGTTCAAGCGATTCTCCTACCTCAACCTTCTGAATAGGTGGGACTACAGGCGCGCACCACTATTCCCAGGGTAATTTTTTGTATTTTTAGTAGAGAGAGGGTTTTACCATGTTGGCCAGGCTAGTCGCGAACTCCTGACGCATTCCTCGGCGTCCCAAAGTGCTGGGATTACAGGTGTGAACCACCATGCCCAGCCAGTTTCTAAGGAGTGAAAGCCAGTATTCATTTTTCATTTCATCTCTCAGAATATGTTAATGCTAAGTTTTAACTATTTTAGAAGAAATGTTTGTAGATAGTTTCTCTGTGACCACTTCCCTGATCATACCTATGTTGCCATACCTAACAAGTTATCACCTTCCCTTGTTGCTGTACCTAACAAGTTATCACCATCCTGAATTGTATACTTATCGTTTCCAAGAAAAATATTTTTATTGTATATGTAATTTCCAATTAAAACATATTGTATATTGTTTGAAAATTAAATAATTTCTTTAAATTGCTTTACTCTTTCTTGATACTTAGAGTTATTGTTCAGACATTATACATATAAAAAAATTACATCACCTGAAGTAATTTAATTTTTCTTGGAAATATTATTTGATGGATTTATATTTCACATACTGACTGGGATATAGGGTAATTTTAAGATAGCCAAAATAATGGTTAGTTGGAAAATAAGTTGAAAAATGATCTTGAGTTGCATCACCTAGATGATTCTGGTATGTGTTCACCTATGCTATCTTACATTCACACACAGCTTACAGATTTATTTTAATTAATTAACTTATTCATTTATTTATTTATTGAGACAGGGTCTTGCTCTCCCAGGCTGGAGTGCAGTGGCTTGATCTCAGCTCATTGCAGTCTCAACCACCCCAGCTGAAGTGATTCTCCTACCTCAGCCTCCCAAGTAGCTGGGACCACAGGCATGCGCCAGCTAATTTTTGCATTTTTTGTAGAGACAGGGTTTCACTGTGTTGCCCATAACATATATTT
Source organism: Nomascus leucogenys (assembly GCF_006542625.1). Lineage (NCBI taxonomy): Eukaryota > Metazoa > Chordata > Mammalia > Primates > Hylobatidae > Nomascus > Nomascus leucogenys. The sequence continues at coordinate 30,248,374 of NC_044392.1, read as the reverse complement.
ATTTTTAACAACTCCACACTGTAGACAAGGGTCTACATAAAACAGAGACATTAAGAGTCATAAGACCAGCTAAGCTGGTCGTCTTACCTTAAACAAATCAGTTTATTTCGTTTTTTAAAACATTATTTATTTATATGTTTGTTTTTAAAGTAGAGACAGGGTCTCCCCATGTTGGCCTCAAATGATCCTCCCACTATGCTGATATTACAGGCATGTGCCACAGCACTAAGCCAATTTATTTCATTTTTTGAAAAGGAGAAATAATAGTAACAGCCACCTCTTAGAATGGTTAGATGCAAATGAGGTAGAATGCTTTGTAGATCTTTTAAAGCACTATACAGATCTGAAGCTAAGAGATCGAGGTTAGGTCATAGGATAATTTTGATTTTTTTCCTTTTTAAGGCGTTACTTCTATATTACTTAAGGAAAAGAAAAACGACCTATATCATTCAAAACAGGTATTTTTAGGATTTTTTGGACAGAGTCGCACTCTGTCACCCAGGCTGGAATGCAGTGGCATGGTCTCGGCTCATTGCAACTTCCACCTCCCAGGTTCAAGTGATTCTTGTGCTTCAGCCTCCCGAGTATCTGGGACTACAGGTGTGTACCACCACACACATCTAATTTTTGTATATTTAGTAGAGACAGAGTTTTGCCATGTTGGCCAGGCTGCTCTCAAACTTCTGGCCTCAAGCAGTATGCCCATCTGGGTCTCCAAAAGTGCTGGGATTACAGACGTGAGCCACTGCACCTGGCCAGTTTTAGGATTTTTATTTTTAACTTTTAAGTGTATGAAATCTTTTCAAATCTTTACAATGAATGGCCATGCAATAGGGTGGAAAATAGATTATACACTATAAGTTATAGGAACTAGGCCTTTGGCTAGTTTCTTTTTTTTTAAGTACTACTATACTAAACATTTTTATTAATTTTCATTTGAAAAACGGAAAATATCTTAAATCCTTTCCCACACCCACAGGTGTTGTTATAATTGATGATCATCCTGAAGTAACAGTAATTGAAGATCCGCAGTCAAATTTGAATGATGATGGTTTTACTGAAGTGGTATCCAAAAAACAACAAAAACGTTTACAGGATGAAGAACGGCGAAAGAAGGAAGAACAAGTCATACAGGTTTAAACCTTATTTCAACTTGTTGCTAGTTATCTAGATTTGTTGCCCAAAGTGTATCAGCAAATGTTCAAAGTTTTTATCTACTTGTCAAGGCTGTATTCATTCTTCAAGTGTTAAGAGTGACATCATCTTCCCAACTTTTAATCATTTTGACCGGGATCAAAGGAAATTTTAAATAAAATATAAGGACCGTAGCTCCTTATATTTTGACTTACAGCAAAGACGATTTTTTTTTTTTTAATACTGTAAGTTCTAGGGGACATGTGCACAACATGCAGGTTTCTTACATATGTATACATGTGCTATGTTGGTGTGCTGCACCCAATAACTCGTAATTTACACTACCTATTTCTCTTAATGCTATCCCTCCCCCCTACCCCAATCCCACAACAGGCCCAGGTGTGTGATGTTCCCCGCCCTGTGTCCAAGTGTTCTCGTGGTTCAGTTCCCACCTATGAGTGAGAACATGAGGTGTCTGGTTTTCTGTCTTTGCAATAGTTTGCTCAGAATGATGGTTTCCAGCTTCATCCATGTCCCTACAAAGGACATGAACTCATCCTTTTTTATGGCTGCATAGTATTCCATGGTGTATATGTGCCAAATTTTCTTAATCCAGTCTATCATTGATGGGCATTTGGGTTGGTTCGAAGTCTTTGCTATTGTGAATAGTGCCACAAGAAACATACATGTGCATGTGTCTTTATAGTAGCATGATTTATAATCCTTTGGGTATATACCCAGTAATGGGATGGCTGGATCAAATGGTATTTCTAGTTCTAGATCCTTGAGGAATCACCACACTGTCTTCCACAATGGTTGAACTAGTTTACAGTCCCACCAACAGTGTAAAAGTGTTCCTATTTCTCCACATCCTCTCCAGCGCCTGTTGTTTCCTGACTTTTTAATGATCGCCATTCTAACTGGTGTGAGATGGTATCTCATTGTGGTTTTGATTTGCATTTCTCTGATGGCCAGTGATGATGAGGATTGTTTTCATGTGTCTGTTGGCTGCATGTATGTCTTCTTTTGAAAAGTGTCTGTTCATATCCTTTGCCTACTTTTTGATGGGGTTGTTTGATTTTTTTCTTGTAAATTTAAGTTCGTTGTAGATTCTGGATATTAGCCCTTTGTCAGATGGGTAGATTGCAAAAAGTTTCTCCCATTCTGTAGGTTGCCTGTTCACTCTGATGGTAGTTTCTTTTGCTGTGCAGAAGCTCTTTAGTTTAATTAGATCCCATTTGTCAATTTTGGCTTTTGTTGCCATTGTGTTTGGTATTTTAGTCATGAAGTCCTTGCCCATGCCTATATCCTGAATGATATGGCCTAGGTTTTCTTCTAGGGTTTTTATGGTTTTAGGTCTAACATTTAAGTCTTTAATCCATCTTGAATTAATTTTTGTATAAGGTGTAAGGAAGGGATCCAGTTTCAGCTTTCTACATATGGCTAGCCAGTTTTCCCAGCATCATTTATTAAATAGGGAATCCTTTCCCATTGCTTGTTTTTGTCAGGTTTGCCAAAGATCAGATGGTTGTAGATGGGTGGTGTTATATCTGAGGCCTCTGTTCTGTTGCATTGGTCTGTATCTCTGTTTTGGTACCAGTACCATGCTGTTTTGGTTACTATAGCCTCGTAGTGTAGTTTGAAGTCAGTTAGCGTGATGCCTCCAGCTTTGTTCTTTTTGTTTAGGATTGTCTTGGCAGTGCGGGCTCTTTTTTGGTTCCATATGAACTTTAAAGTAGTTTTTTCCAGTTCTCTGAAGCAAGTCATTGGTAGTGTGTCCAGAATTGGTGGGTTCTTGGTCTCACTGACTTCAAGAATGAAGCTGCGGACCCTCGCAGTGAGTGTTACAGTTCTTAAAGGCGGCATGTCTGGAGTTTGTTCCTTCTGATGTTCGGATGTGTTTGGGATTTCTTCCTTCTAGTGGGTTCGTGGTCTCGCTGGCTCAGGAGTGAAGCTGCAGACCTTCGCGGTGAGTGTTACAGCTCTTAAGGCGGCACATCTGGAGTTGTTCATTCCTCCCCGTGGGTTCGTGGTCTCACTGGCTTCAGGAGTGAAGCTGCAGACCTTCGCGGTGAGTGTTACAGCTGATAAAGGTAGTGTGGACCCAAAGAGTGAGCAGCAGCAAGATTTATTGCAAAGAGCGAAAGAACAAAGCTTCCACAGTGTGGAAGGGGACCCAAGCAGGTTGCCACTGCTGGCTGGGGCAGCCTGCTTTTATTCTCTTATCTGGCCCCACCCACATCCTGCTGATTGGTAGAGCCGAGTGATCTGTTTTGACAGGGTGCTGATTGGTGCGTTTACAATACCTGAGCTGGACATAAAGGTTCTCCAAGGCCCCACCAGAGTAGCTAGATACAGAGTGTCGATTGGTGCATTCACAAACCCTGAGCTAGACACAGGGTGCTGATTGGTGAGTTTACAAACCTTGAGCTAGATACAGAGTGCCGATTGGTGTATTTACAATCCCCGAGCTAGACATAAAGGTTCTCCACATGCCCACCAGACTCAGGAGCCCAGCTGGCTTCACCCAGTGGATCCCGCACTGGGGCTGCAGGTGGAGTTGCCTGCCAGTCCCGCGCCTGCGCCCGCACTCCATAGCCCTTGGGTGGTCGATGGGACTGGGTGCCATGGAGCAGGGGGCAGCGCTCGTCGGGGAGGCCTGGGCCGCACAGGAGCCCACGGAGGGGGTGGCAGGCTCAGGCATGGTGGGCTGCAGGTCCTGAGCCCTGCCCCGTGGGAAGGCAGCTAAGGCCCAGCGAGAAATCGAGCGCAGTGCTGGTGGGCCGGCACTGCTGGGGGACCCAGTACATCCTCCACAGCCGCTGGCCCGGGTGCTAAGACCCTCATTGCCTGGGGCCGGCAGGGCCAGCTGGCTGCTCCGAGTGCAGGGCCCGCCAAGCCCATGCGCACCCAGAACTCGCGCTGGCCTGCAAGCACCGCGTGCAGCCCCGGTTCCCGCCCAGGCCTCTCCCTCCACACCTCCCCGCAAGCTGAGGGAGCTGGCTCCCGGGAGCCAGCCCAGAAAGGGGCCCCCACAGTGCAGCGGCGGGCTGAAGGGCTCCTCAAGTGCCGCCAAAGTGGGAGCCCAGAGGCACCAAGAGCGAGTGAGGCCTGTGAGGGCTGCCAGCACGCTGGCACCTCTCAGTAGCTTGATGGAGATGGCATTGAATCTGTAAATTACCTTGGGCAGTATGGCCATTTTCACGATATTGATTCTTCCTATCCATGAGCATGGAATATTCTTCGATTTGTTTGTGTCCTCTTCTATTTTGTTGAGCAGTGGTTTCTAGTTCTTCTTGAAGAAGTCCTTCACATCCCTTGTAAGTTGGATTCCTAGGTATTTTATTCTCTTTGAAGCAATTGTGAATGGGAGTTCACTCGTTATTTGGCTGTTTGTCTGTTATTGGTGTGTAGGAATACTTGTGATTTTTGCACATTGATTTTATATTCTGAGACTTTGCTGAAGTTGCTTATCAGCTTAAGGAGATTTTGGGCTGAGACGATGGGGTTTTCTAAATATACAATCATGTCATCTGCAAACAGGGACAGTTTGACTTCCTCTTTCCTAATTGAATATCCTTTATTTCTTTCTCTTCCCTGATTGCCCTAGCCAGAACTTCCAACACTATGTTGAATAGGAGTGATGAGAGAGGGCATCCCTGTCTTGTGCCAGTTTTCAAAGAGAATGCTTCCAGTTTTTGCCCATTCAGTATGATATTGGCTGTGGGTTTGTCATAAATAGCTCTTCTTATTTTGAGATACGTTCTGTCGATACCTAGTTTATTGAGAGTTTTTGGTATGAAGGGCTGTTGAATTTTGTCAAAGGCCTTTTTTGCATCTATTGAGATAATCGTGGTTTTTGTCTTTGGTTCTGTTTATGTGATGGATTATGTTTTTTAATTTGCATATGTTGAACCAACCTTGCACCCCAGGGATGAAGCCAAGTTGATCTTGGTGGATAAGCTTTTTGATGTGCTGCTGGATTTGGTTGACCAGTATTTTATTGAGGATTTTTGCATCAATGTTCATCAGGGATGTTGGTCTAAAATTCTCTATTTTTGTTGTGTCTGCCAGGTTTTGGTATCAGGATGATGCTGGCCTCATAAAATGAGTTAGAGAGGATTCCCTCTTTTTCTGTTGATTGGAACAGTTTCAGAAGGAATGGTACCAGCTCCTCTTTGTAACTCTGGTAGAATTCAGCTGTGAATCTGTCTGGCCCTGGACTTTTTTTGGTTGGTAGGCTGTTAATTATTGCCTCAATTTCAGAGCCTGTTACTGGTCTATTCAGGGATTCAACTTCTTCCTGGTTTAGTCTTGGGAGGGTGTGTGTGTCGAGGAATTTATCCATTTCTTCTAGATTTTCCAGTTTATTTGCATAGAGGTGTTTATAGTATTCTCTGATGGTAGTTTGTATTTCCGTGGGATCGGTGGTGATATCCCCTTTATCATTTTTTATTGAGTCTATTTGATTCTTCTCTCTTTTCTTATTAGTCTTACTAGCAGTCTATCGATTTTGTTGATCTTTTCAAAAAACCAGCTCCTGGATTCATTAATTTTTTGAAGGGTTTTTTGTGTCTCTATTCCCTTCAGTTCTGTTCTGATTTCAGTTATTTCTTGCCTTCTGCTAGCTTTTGAATGTATTTGCTCTTGCTTCTCTAGTTCTTTTAATTGTGATGTTAGGGTATCGGTTTCAGATCTTTCCTGCTTTCTCTTTTGGGCACTTAGTGCTATAAATTTCCCTCTACACACTGCTTTAAGTGTGTCCCAGAGATTCTCGTATGTTGTGTCTTTGTTCTCATTGGTTTCAAAGAACATCTTTATTTCTACCTTCATTTTGTTATTTATCCAGTAGCCATTTAGGAGCAGGTTGTTCAGTTTCCACGTAGTTGTGTGGTTTTGAGTGAGTTTCTTAATCCTGAGTTCTAATTTGATTGCACTGTGGTCTGAGAGACAATTTGTTGTGATTTCTGTTCTTTTACATTTGCTGAGGAATGCTTACTTCCAACTATTTGGTCAGTTTTGGAATAAGTGTGATGTGGTAGTGAGAAGAATGTATATTCTGTTGATTTAGGGTGGAGAGTTCTGTAGATGTCTATTAGGTCTGCTTGGTGCAGGGCTGAGTTCAAGTCCTGGATATCCTTGTTAACCTTCTGTCTCGTTGATCTGTCTAATGTTGGCAGTGGGGTGTTAAAGTCTCCCATTATTATTGTGTGGGATTCTAAGTCTCTTTGTAGGTCTCCAAGGACTTGCTTAAATGAATCTGGGTGCTCCTGTATTGGGTGAATATATATTTAGAATAGTTACCTCTCTTGTTGAATTGATGCCTTTACCGTTATGTAATGGCCTTCTTTGTCTCTTTTGATCTTTGTTGGTTTAGAGTCTGTTTTATCAGAGACTAGGATTGCAACCCCTGCTTTTTTTTTGTTTTCCATTTGCTTAGAAGATCTTCCTCCATCCCTTTGTTTTGAGCCTATCTGTCTCTGCACATGAGATGGGTCTCCTAAATACAGCATATTGATGGGTCTTGACTCTTTATCCAATTTGCCAGTCCGTGTGTTTTTTTTTCTTTTTTTTTTTTTTTTTTGAGACGGAGTCTCGCTCTGTCACCCAGGCTGGAGTGCAGTGGCGCGATCTCGGCTCACTGCAAGCTCCGCCTTCCGGGTTCACGCCATTCTCCTGCCTCAGCCTCCCCGAGTAGCTGGGACTACAGGCACCCGCCACCACGCCCGGCTAATTTTTTGTATTTTTAGTAGAGACGGGGTTTCACCATGGTCTCGATCTCCTGACCTCGTGATCCGCCCGCCTCAGCCTCCCAAAGTGCTGGGATTACAAGCGTGAGCCACCGCGCCCGGCCCAGTCCGTGTCTTTTAATTGGGGCATTTAGCCCATTTACATTTAAGGTTAATATGCGTGAATTTGATCATGTCATTATGATGTTAGCTGGTTGTTTTGCCTGTTAGTTGATGCAGTTTCTTCCTAGCATCGATGGTCTTTACAATTTGGCATGTTTTTGCAGTGACTGGTACTGGTTGTTCCTTTCCATGTTTAGTGTCAGGAGCTCCTGTAAGGCAGACCTGCTTGTCTGTAAAGGATTTTATTTCTCCTTCACTTATGAAGCTTAGTTTGGCTGGATATGAAATTCTGGGTTGAAAATTCTTTTCTTTAGGAATGTTGAATATTGGCCCCCACTCTCTTCTGGCTTATAGAGTTTCTGCCAAGGGATCAACTGTTAGTCTGATGGGCTTCCCTTTGTGGGTAACCCAACCTTTCTCTCTGGCTGCCCTTAACATTTTTTCCTTCATTTCAACCGTGATGAATCTGACAATTATGTGTCTTGGGGTTACTCTACTCGAGGAGTATCTTTGTGGTGTTCTCTGTATTTCCTGAATTTGAATGTTAGCCTGCCTTGCTAGGTTGGGGAAGTTCTCCTGGATAACATCCAGAAGAGTGTTTTCTAACTTGGTTCCATTCTGCCCGTCACTTTCAGGTACACCAATCAAACGTAGATTTGGTCTTTTCACATAGTCCCATATTTCATGGAGGCTTTGTTTGTTTCTTTTTACTCTTTTTTCTCTAAACTTCTCTTTTCATTTCATTTATTTGATCTTCAATCACTGATACCCTTTCTGCCACTTGATCAAATCGGCTACTGAAGCTTTGGCATGTGTCACGTAGCTCTCATGCTATGGTTGTCAGCTCCATCAGATCATTTAAGGTCTTCTCTACACTGTTTATTCTAGTTAGCCATTCGTCTAATCTTTTTTCAAGGTTTTTAGCTTCCTTGCAATGGGTTCGAACATCCTCCTTTAGCTCAGAGAAGTTTGTTATTACCAACCTTCTGAAGCCTGCTTCTGTCAACTTGCCAAAGTCATTGTCTGTCCAGCTTTGTTCCGTTGCTGGCGAGGAGCTGTGATCCTTTGGAGGAGAAGAGGCGCTCTGATTTTTAAAATTTTCAGCTTTTCTGCTCTGGTTTCTCCCCAGCTTTGTGGTTTTATCTACCTTTGGTCTTTGATGATGGTGATCTACAGATGGGGTTTTGGTGTGGATGTCCTTTTTGTTGATGGTGATGCTATTCCTGTTTGTTAGTTTTCCTTCTAACAGCCAGGTCCCTCAGCTACAGGTCTGTTGGAATTTGCTGGAGGTCTACTGCAGACCTGTTTGCCTGGGTATCACCAGCAGAGGCTGCAGAACAGCAAATATTGCAGAACAGCAAATATTGCTGCCTAATCCTTCCTCTGGAAGCTTCATCTCAGAGGGGCATCTGTCTGTATGAGGTGTCAGTCGGCCCCTACTGGGAGATGTCTCCCAGTTAGGCTACACGGGGCCAGGGACCCACTTGAGGAGACAGTCCATCTGTTCTCAGAGCTCAAACACCATGCTGGGAGAACCACTGCCCTCTTCAGAGTGGTCAGACAGGGACTTTTAAGTTTGCAGAAATTTCTCCTGCCTTTTGTTCAGCTATGCCCTGCCCCTAGAGGTGGAGTCTACAGAGGCAGGCAGGCCTCATTGAAGTGCGGTGGGCTCCCCCTAGTTCAAGCTTCCCGGTTGCTTTGTTTACCTACTCAAGCCTCAGCCATGGTGGACGCCACTCCCACAGCCAGGCTGCCACCTCACAGTTCAATCTCAGACTGCTGCACTGGCAGTGAGCAAGGCTCTATGGGTGTGGGACCCACCGAGCCAGGCGCGAGATATAATCTCCTGGTGTGCCATTTGCTAAGACCATTGGAAAAGTGCAGTATTAGGGCGGGAGTCCCGATTTTCCAGGTACAGTCTGTCATGACATCCCTTGGCTAGGAAAGGGAAGTCCCCCCACCCCTTGTGCTTCCCACTTGAGACAGCGCCCCACCCTGCTTCTGCTCACTCTCCGTGGGCTGCACCCACTGTCCAACCAGTCCCAGTGAGATGAACCAGGTACCTCATTTGGAAATGCAGAAATCACCCATCTTCTGCATCGATCATACTGGGAGCTGCAGACTGGAGCTGTTCCTATTCTGCCGTCTTGGAATGGCAACCGCTACTTCCTCAAGACCATCTTTACTTTAACAACATTATGTGCTAGGGACACCTTATTTGCCCCAAGGCAAAGTTGAGTTGATTTTAAATTATCTTGGAAAGCTAATGAACACAAATGTCACGAACCAGTAGATTTTGGATTCCTGGCCTACAAAAGTACCTATTGTAATTTATATTAGTTCATTTAAATACACAGAATGAATCAAGATAAATTATTCGTTTAATTGCCTATAACCTTTGGAACCAAATTTTCAGAAGTCATTTATTTAGAAAGGTAAAATAGTTGTGCATCTACCCTATATCATAACATACCAGCCACACTGCCCAAATTAATGTCTGTGGCAAATATATGAGTTAAGACTGTAAGTCTCATTTTGTTAGCTCAGGTAGGTTTTGCTGCCAAGTGAATTTACTGCAAAATTTCTTAGTTCTTGAATTTCAGAATTGTGTACCTGTATGTCAAGAATGTACAATACCTATTTGTCTTTTGTCTCAATATTATTTTGGCTTCTCATCATTCAAAATCTTATTAGCAACCCTGACATTTTGTAGTTTGAGTACCTATTTTGAAAAGTAAAGGAGCCAAGTTAGTGGGAGTTAGTTAAAAGTTGCATTTATGAACTGTTGCTTTCAGCTGCGTTATTGACAAAAATGGTCCCTGTTAATTTTTTAAGGTCTGGAACAAAAAGAATGCAAATGAAAAAGGAAGAAGCCAGACTTCTAAGCTTCCTCCAAGATTTGCCAAAAAACAGGCTACAGGGATCCAGCAAGCACAGTCTTCAGCCTCAGTTCCACCTCTAGCTTCGGCTCCACTTCCACCTTCAACCTCAGCTTCAGTTCCAGCCTCAACCTCAGCTCCACTTCCAGCAACCTTAACTCCAGTTCCAGCCCCAACCCCAGCTCCAGTTCCGGCCTCAACTTTAGCTCCAGTTCTGGCCTCAACCTCAGCTCCAGTTCCAGCCTCACCTTTAGCTCCAGTTTCAGCCTTAGCCTCAGTCTCAGCTTCAGTTCCAGCCTCTACTTCAGCTGCAGCTATAACCTCTTCTTCAGCTCCAGCCTCAGCCCCAGCTGCAACCCCCATCCTTGCCTCAGTTTCAACCCCAGCTTCTGTCCCCATTCTTGCCTCAGCCTCAATTCCCATTCTTGCTTCGGCGCTTGCACCAGCTTCAGCTCCAACGCCGGCCCCAGCAGCCTCTTCCCCAGCTGCCCCAATCATCACAGCACCAACTATCCCAGCCTCAGCCCCAACTGCCTCAGTCCCACTTGCCCCTGCCTCAGCTTCAGCCCCAGCCCCCACCCCAGTCTCAGCCCCAAATCCTGCCCCACCTGCCCCAGCCCAGACTCAGGCACAGACCCACAAACCAGTCCAGAATCCACTACAGACTACATCTCAGTCTTCAAAACAGCCACCACCATCAATTAGGCTGCCTTCAGCTCAAACATCTAATGGCACAGATTATGTAGCCTCAGGAAAATCCATCCAGACCCCACAGTCACATGGCACTCTGACAGCTGAATTATGGGATAACAAGGTGGCCCCACCAGCTGTGCTGAATGATATCTCTAAGAAATGTAAGTTGCAAAAGAGAAGTGAGGGGTGGGGAATGGCATGGGAATACTGAGGTTTCTTTTCAATTTTATTTATATACTCATTAAGTGTTTTCTAGCCATCTCATTTTTTATTGTAGGAAAAAGTAATAGTAATCCTCAACTTTCTTAAAATTTTTGTTTTAAGCATGTTTAACAAGCATATTTTATGGAAATAATTTTTGTGTTGATGAGAAAATAATAGGCAATGTTTGGGAGGGACTTGTACATGCATACCTCATTTGATTGCACTTTGTAGACACTGCATTTTTAAAAATTAAAAGTTCATGGTAACTGGGTCAAGCAAGTCTTCTGGTGTCATTTTTCCAACAGCATGTGCTCATTTCATGTTCTGTGTCACATTTTGGTCATTCTTGCAATATGTCAAATTTTCATCTTTTGTCTGTTATGGTGGTCAGTTATCTTTGATATTGTAATTGTTTTGGGGTACCATGAACACCCAAATAAGATGGTGAACTTAATTGATAAATGTTTTGTGTGTTCTGACCACTCCATTGACCAGCCGTTCCCTGATCTCTACCTGTCCTGGACCTCCCTATTCTTTAAGAACACAACAGTACTGAAATTAGGCCGATTAATAACTCTCTGGTGGCCTCTAAGTGTTCAAGTGGATGGAGGAGTCACGTACATCTCACTTTAAATCAAAAGCTGGAAATGACTAAGCTTAGTGAAGAAGGCATGGTAAAAGCCAAGATAGGTCAAAAGTTAAGTGCTACTTCAGTAATCAACACTAATGATAAGAAAGTAAAACAGTCTTATTGCTGATACAAAGTTTTAGTGGTCTGGATAGCAGGTCAATCCAGACACAGCATTCCCTTAACCCAAAGCCTAATCCAAAGCAAGGCTTCTATCTCTATTCAATTCTGTGATGCCTGAGAGAGGTGAGGAAGCTGCCAAAGAAAAGTTTGAACCTAGCAGAGGTTGGTTCAGGAAGTTTAAGGAAAGCAGCCACCTCTATCACATGAAAGTGCAAGGTAAAGCAGCAAGTTATCCAAAAGATCCAAAACTGAGATAATGGATGAAGGTGGCTACATTAAATAATAAATTTTTAACGTAGACGAAACAGCCTTCTATTGGAAGGAGATGCCATCTAGGCCTTTCATGGCTAGAGAGGAGAAGTCAATGCCTGACTTAAAAAGACAGGCTGACTTTCTTGTTAGGGGCTAATATATCTGATGACTTAAAGCTGAAGCCCCTGCTCGTTTACCATGTTTGAAATCCTAGAGCCCTTAAAAATTATGCAACTCTGCCTGTACTCTAGAAAATCTACTCTGCCTGTACTCTAGAAATGGAACAACAAAGCCTAGATGACATCACATCTGTTTACAAAATGGCATGCCAATTTTTTTTTTTTTCTTTCTTGAGACAGAGTTTCACTCTTGTCACCTAGGCTGGAGTACAGTGGCTCAGTCTCAGCTCACTGCAACCTCCGCCTCCCGGATTCAAGCTTCAAGCAATTCCCCTGCCTCAGCCTCCTGAGTACCTGAGACTACAGGCACACGTCACCATGCCTGGCTAATTTTATATTTTTCATAGAGACGGGGTTTTGCCATGTTGGCCAGGCTGGTCTCGAACCCCTGACTTCAGGTGATCCACCTGCCTCGGCCTCCCTAAGTGCTGGGATTACAGGTGTGAGCCGCCGTGTCTGGCCCATACCTATTATTTTTAAGCCCACTGTTGAGACCTACTGCTCAGGGGGAAAAATGCTCAAAAGCTTTCCTTCAAAATATAAGCTTGTTGACAGGGCACCTAGTCACCCTAGAGTTGTGATGAAGATATACAGGAAGATTTATGTTGTTTTCATGCCTTCCAACATGGCATCCATTCTGCAGCCCATGGATCAAGGAGTATTTTGACTTTCAAGTCTTGTTATTTAAGAAATACGTTTTCTAAGGCTACAGCCTCCATAGACAGTGATTCTTCTAATAGATCTGGGCAAAGAAATTTGAAAACCATGTGGAAAGGATTTACCATTCTAGACTCCTTTAAGAACATTAGTGATTCATGGGAGGATGTCAGAATGTCAACATTAATAGGAGTTTGGAAGAAGTTGATTGTAACCCTCATGGATGAGTTGGAGGAATTCAAGACATCAGCGGAGGAAGTAACTCTGACACAAAGAAAGTTGTTTCTTGTGATGGAATCTCCTGGTGAAGATGCTGTGAACATTGTTGAAATGGCAGCAAGGGATCTAGAATATTACATGAACTTTGTTGATTAAACAATGGGTTTTGAGACTACTGACTCCAGTTTTGAAAGAAGTTCTACTGTATAGGTAAACAGTATCACATGCTACAGAGAATTCATGAAAGGAATAGTCAGTTGATGTTACAAACTTCATTGTTGTCTTATTTTAAGTAACTGCCACAGCCATGCTAGCTTTCAGCAAACACCATCCTAGTTAGCAGCCATCAACATCTCCACTGGCAAGATTCCACCAGCAAAAAAATTACGATTCAAAGGCTAAGATGATGATTAGCTTCCTTTTTAGCGGTAGTTTTTTTTAAAATTAAAAAGTATGTATCTTTTTAAAGACATGATGCTATTACATATTAGACTGTAGTATAATGTAAACATAACTTTTGATATGCACTTGGAAACCAGAAAATTAGTGTGACTTGCTTTATTGCAATACTTGCTTTATTGCAGTGGTCTGGAACTGAACCCACAATGTTTCTGAAGTATGCCTGTATGTTGATACATAATAATCTTTGTAAGTCTGATTTGAAAAGTGATTGTTTTATTGCCTGGCTAGTAATAGCTAGACAATAGGAGATTAAGGAAAGGGTTAAATGGGTTAGAGATTATTAGACTCTATATCTTAATCATGTTTCTTATGGCTTCTTTCCAGTAGGTCCCATTAGTCCACCACAGCCACCTTCAGTCAGTGCATGGAATAAGCCCTTAACATCGTTTGGATCAGCTACTTCATCAGAGGTAAGAATAGGCTTTTAACAGCATTGGTGTGCTGGGTTTTCCCTAATACTTCAGTGTGGCCGGATGTGGTGGCTTACACCTGTAATCTTAGCATGGTGGGAGGATTGCTTGAGTCCAGGAGTTCGAGACCAGCCTGGGCAACATAGACCCGCCTGGGCAATGTAGGAAGACCTTGTCTCTACATACAAAACAAAAAATAGCCAGTTGTGGTGGCATGTGCTTGTAGTCTCAGCTACTCTGGAGCTGAGGTTGGACTGTCACTTGAGCCTGGGAGGTCAAGGCTACAGTAAAGTCATAACTGTGCCACTGTACTCCAGCCTAGGTGATAGAGCAAGACCCCACCTGGAAAGCAAAACAATACTTACAGCATGCCTCAGAATTAACCTGGAGGGCAATTAAAACAGATTGCTGAGCCCCATGTCCATAGTTCATGACTTATTAGGTCTGGGTTAAGGTTTGAATAAATTCTAACAATTTCCCAAGTGATACTCTTGCTGCTACATCTTTACATTTATAAGGTGTGTCTCACTTTTAGACATTAAACACTTGTTTTCAATTTAGTCTCAAGAAAGATCTTAATGATGCAGAAAATAAAAGTGCGGTTATTGTTTTGTGGACTTTTCTCCCATGTTTCTATCTTGAAGACTTAAGTAGTGTAAGTATTTAGAAACTGTTTATAGCAGATTGTTATTCTAACATAATTTCTCAAATGTGATACTGGTAAATGACTGTTGGGGGTCAGTGATTCTTCATTCATTCATTGAACGAACATTTACTAAGCACTCACAGTATTCTAGGTAGTGTTCTAACCTGTGGGCTTACAAAACTGGGACTAAAAACAGTCAAAAAGCCCTACCATCATGGGACTTCCATTGCCCTGTGAGGAGAAACCACCAATAAAAAAACATAATTGTGATCAGCACTGTGGAGAAAAACGAAGCAGGGAAGGTACATAAGGAATTTTCCAAGGTTCACGAAGACAGTTTAATATAGGGTGACCACGAAAGCCTACTTAGATAATGCTTGAGTTAAAGACTTGAAGGATATAAGAGAGTAGCTATTCAAATGCCTGAGGAAAAGAGATTCCAGATTCAGATAATAGCAAATATGAATGCCATGAGACAGGAGCACACTTGGTTTGTTTGAGGAAGTTCGGGGAAGTCCATGTGGCTGGAGTGAAGTAAGAGATGGAATGAGAATAGATGAAGTTGGTGGTCACACCTGAGTAGCAGGTGGATCCTGTAGGGCCTATGGAAGAGGTAGGAAGACACTGGAGGCTTCTGAGCAAGGAGCAACAGGATCTGACTTTTAAAATTATTCTGGGTGGTCTGTGAAAAATAATCCATAGGTGGCAAGAATAGAAGTTAGGATGTTACAATAATCTAATGATGATAGCTTAAAACCTGGGAAGTGGCGTGAAAGGTCATGAGAAATAGTTGGTTTCTGAGTATTTTGAAAATTGAGCTGACAAGATTTACTAAAGTGTTAAATGGGGTATGAGAAGGGACAGAGGAGTCAAAGTTAGCTCCAAAGTTTTTGGGTTGAACAGTAGGAAATACGAGAATTTTCAGTAACTGAGATTGGACAGTTTTTGACATGTTAGATTTAAGATGCTTATTATACCTCTGAGTGGAAATGTAGATGGATATGAGTCTGTAGTTCAGAAGAGTTCATCTAGTTTGAAGATAATGAATTTGAAGTCATTAGCATATAGATGATGTTTAAAGTGATGGAATTGTGTAAGGTTATTAAGGGAGGATGAGAGTAGTTAGGAAAGAGAATCAAAAATTAAGTCTTGGGGCTTTCTGACTCCAGGAAATGTAGGAATTAGAGAAGCTAAGTGATTAGAGAAGTATCCTAAAAGTCAAGTGAAAGATAAGTTCAAAGAAGGGATAGATTAAGGGTGTCAGATGGCTGCTGGTAGGTCAAATAATACAGGTGTTCAATTGATAGAGTTATATGATGGTCACTGATGACTTTGATAAGAACATTATTGGTGGAGTAATAGGGATGAAAGCCTGGATGAAAGAGTGAGTTTCAGAGAAAATGAAAGGAAAGATGAGTACCATTTTCTCTCTATATCTGTGGAGATTGGTTCTCACCACAATAGAAACCAAAACCCAGGGATGCTCAAGTCTCATATAAAATGAAGCAGTATTTGCATATAACCTATGCATAACCTCCCTGTGTAAATGTAAATGCTATGTAAATTGTTGTTATACCATTTTAGGGAGTAATGACAAGAAAGAACCGTCTGTTCTTGTATAGTACTGACAACCATTTATAATTTTTTTCTGAATATTTTCCATCCATACTGGGTTGAATCTACAGATGTGGAACCTGCAAATAAGGAGAGCCAACTGTATAAAGAACTTGAACGTCATTTTGCTATAAAGGAGTACAGAAAAAAATGGGACAGTAAAGAAGATATAGTTGAGATTTTAATTTTTTATTTTAATTTTTGTATAGCCTATAGGTGCTAAAAGATTTTTTTTTTCTTTAAGGAGTCTTCCTGCTACTTCTGTCTTCACTCCAGTTTTCTGACTTAGTAGGTCTAGAGTAGGCATCATCATCTGTTTTGATGTTACAGATTATTCAGAGAACTCTACAACTCAAGAGTCACTGCATTCAATATTTAAGAGTCTCAGTATAATAATTTTTCTTCTGCCTGTTGGTATTAGCATTATGATTAGTCATAGAGAGCATTTCAGGATTTTTCATGCTGTTGTGAAGGACAGAGTGGAAGTTTGTTTCCCAACTGCAAGATTTTTCTTGCAGGCATTCTACAAGTTTACAGTGATAAATGGGTGTTTAAACTTACCTTCAGTCAGTGGTGGAGCAAGATATTTTAGTGGTGTCTCATTTTTCTCTCATACTTTTTTCTTCATTGTCTTTGTGTTTTTATGTTTTCTGGATGGAAGATGATTTTTTGTGAATGTCATACATTATTTTGGAGTTTTTCCTCATGATGAAACTTTGTATTAGCAAAGTTGACATTTCATAGGATGGAAAGAATTCCCTAATGGACTTTTTCTTAGATTATTCTAGTGAAACAGAGCTCTTAATGATTATTTTACTTAAAGTTATCAATGTTAGTTATACCAACTAGCCTTACAAAGACCTGATATTATAATATTGTCTAAGCTTTTATCATTCTTTGTATTATGTATATTTCATAAACACTTTCGTTTCAAAGGATATAACATTCTCTAACAGTCATTAACTTGACAGTTATTTTTCTACTGATTTAAATATGTGCAAGTTCTTAACATTTTTGTATATACAGTTAATAGCCTTCACAGTCTACTTACTGCATTATTTTCTTTTCTAATACTACTGTACACTTAACACTTAACTGACTGTAGAATTTCAACATTGACTAAAGCAAAGAAATTTTTATTCTAATGTACATCAGTATTTTCCAATACATTCATGCTTTGCTTAACAACAGAGATACTTCCTGAGAAATGGGTCATTGTGTGAACATCATAGAGTCTGCTTACACAAACCTAGATGGTATAGCCTATGGCTTCTAGGCTACAAACCTATACAGCTTATTACTATACTGAATACTGTAGGCAGTTGTAACACAGTGATAAGTATTTGTGTTTCTAAGCATAGAAAAGGTACAGTAAAAATAGAATATTACAATTTTATGGAACCACCCTTGTATATGTGGTCCATCATTGGCTAAACATCACCATTATATGGCATGTGACTGTATTTGAAGGTGACTATTTAGATATTAAAAATCTGAATTACATGCGTTGTTCATACTCTTGACATTATATCCTGGTACATATAACATTAGCCTTATGTAGTAATTGACCATGCTGGGTTTAGGAATGCCAAAAATGACATGGAGTAGTGATTCAATTATTAAAACAAGCTTTAGTTGAATTTTGACCCTAGTTTTGCTTTTTATGTTTGTCTTTTCATGAAAAGATTAGTTGTAACAAAGCCCTAGGTCACCTAACCTGCTTGTCTGTTTCTACAACTGTTCCCCATACCTGCTATGCTTCAGCCTCACTGACCTTTTTTTGTTCTTGACCTTTACCCTAGGTCTGTGGTCTCCCTAAACTCTTTCCACTAATCTTGTCTTCTAGATTCAATGTCAGTGTGTCCTCTTCAGGGGCTTTCTCTGTCTACCAGTCTAGTAGCTGGTCTCTGAACCCTATTTTGCTTTTGCAGATTCCTTATCTGACTTTTTAGTTCTTTATTTGCTTCACCTGCTAGAATGCAAATTGTGCAATTAGACTGATTAGCACAAAGAAGATGCTCAACAAATTAGCTGGGTTTGTTTGTTTGTTTTTGAGACAGGTCTCGCTTTGTCACCCAGGCTGGAGTGCAGTGGCGCAACCTAGGCTCACTGCAACTTCCATCTCCCAGGTTCAAGCGATTCTCCTGCATCGGCCTCCTGAGTAGCTGCGATTACAGGCACATGCCACCACGCCCTGCTAATTTTTGTATTTTTAGTAGAGACAGAGTTTCACCATGTTGGTCAGGCTGGTCTCAAACTCCTGACCTCATGATCCGCCCACCTAGGCCTCCCAGAGTGCTGGGATTACAGGCATGAGCCACCATGCCCGGCCCAAATTAACTGTTTAATTGGTGGATTGATTGCTTAGATGTTTGCTCTATGTTACCAATAACAAAGTTTTTATTATATTTCTTAAATTTCATTTTCAAAGCAGACTTCTGAGAAGCAGGTGACACTTTACTATCTTTTATTTCCAATTTATTCATCTGTTTGTTGGTAGTGGTGTCTTTGTGTGTTGCTTTTACGTTTGTTTTAAATGAGGAAACAACTTGAAGCTGTGCTTTGCCGATGATCACACTCATGAGAGCCAGGACTTTAAAAACTTAAGTCTTGTGCTAGTTTCATTTTATCAGTTATTTTCTAGTACAGATAAATAACAGTTAAGAGAAAATTCTCCTAAAATATAATTAATGTCAGTCTCAGTTAATATGTAGATTGCCTTAAACCTTCTATTGTACTTAAACTATATAGTGCTTCATAAATCAGTCACATCAGAACTATGCTTTGCAAGCAAGTTTTAAAATATTCTTTTACTAGGGAGCGAAGAATGGTCAAGAAAGTGGACTCGAAATTGGAACTGACACAATTCAGTTTGGTGCTCCAGCTTCAAATGGAAATGAAAATGAAGTTGTTCCTGTGCTTTCGGAAAAATCTGCTGACAAAATACCTGAACCAAAAGAACAGCGGCAGAAGCAGCCACGAGCAGGACCTATCAAAGCCCAGAAGGTAAATATACTTTATAATCCAGATAAAATTTTATGAAGGCCACTGACATGAAGAGCAAATAATAGTTTTAAAAGTGAACTTAATGTTAATGAATATCTTTGATCATGATGCAATGATGAAAGATACTCATTTATCATAAACATAGTTTTATCATAAACATTTGACTTTAGCTTCCAGATTTGAGTCCAGTAGAAAACAAAGAACACAAACCTGGTCCCATTGGAAAGGAACGTTCATTAAAAAATAGAAAAGTAAAAGATGCCCAACAGGTGGAGCCAGAAGGACAAGAGAAACCAAGCCCAGCTACAGTCAGAAGCACAGATCCTGTCACGACAAAGGAAACTAAAGCAGTCTCAGAAATGTCTACTGAAATAGGAACAATGATCTCAGTATCATCTGCAGAATATGTAACTAATGCAAAGGTAAGCCACATGTAGGGATTACCAGTTCAATAGATGCAAGCCATGTCTAAAATGAACAGGAAGAAAAGCAACAGTCTGCTTTTTTTTCCTGCTGAGGCATAAAACTCTATAGTTTATTTTTGCAAAGAAGATTTTGTTTCATGATTTATGTATGTAATCTAAGGAAGTTCTTTATAGCAAATTATATTTCTTTTTGAGGAAATTTACTCTAAATTCTGGACTATTTGAGTAGCTTAAAGTGAAAAACATCTATACAAAATCAGAATACTTTGAAAGATGGCTCTGTATCACTTTTAATATAAATAGAATTACAGTAGAGCTTTATCTTGCCCACTGGTGACATTCTAAAGTCAGGAAATAAGGCAGACTTTTAGTAACTCCAGTATAGCCATTTTTTTTTCATAGTTGGAACAGATTACTGTTTCTTTGGTTGAACACTAGAGGCTGTTGACTCACATTTAGGGGCCACATTGAATGAAACGTGTATCTAAAAATACTCATTAAGACAAGATATGTTGATTGACCATGGGAACAGACACTTGTGGGAATAGCAAACATATCTGCCATTTTGTGTTGACTCCGGGACATAAACTCTGAGAAAAAAGTTACATGCAATTTTTTATATTATCTGAATATTATTGTCTTTTTAATTGCCATACAACTGAATTCATATAAGTAATAGCTTATGTGGTCCTACTCTGCCATATTTCAAAATGAGATTTGTGACAGGAAACAAGGAGTGTACCCTAAAACCAAAGTAATTGCATCAACTAAGATCTTGGTAATTGATAGTAAGCTGTAGAATGAATGTGGGAAGCACATAAAAGGTTCTTTTAATAACCTACAGAAATAAATATTTGGTACTGTTGACAGTCTCCTAGTATTAAATGTACAAGAATGCAGCAGTAGTTGAAATGCTATCATTTTGATCGTGAGTCCATGTTGTATTACTCCATTGTTAGTTGATTGAGTGAGTTGAGTCTTAAAGTCTACTCTCTCCTCCTGCTTTCTTCCAGAACAACTTTACAACTATTAGGCTATCATTAGAAAGTGAGCAATTTGGCCAGGCGTGGTGGCTCATGCCAGTAATCTCAGCACTTTGGTGGGCTGAGGCAGGCAGATCATTTAAGGCCAGGAGTTCGAGACCAGCCTGGCCAACATGGCAAAAACCCATCTCTACTAAAAATACAAAAATTAATGGCATGGTGGCGCACGCCTGTAATCCCAGCTACTTCAGTGACTGAGGCACAAGAATCACTTGAGCCTGGAAGGCAGAGGTTGCAGTGAGCTGAGATCATGCCACTGTGCTCCAGCCTGCATGATAGCGAGACTCAAAAAAAAGAAGTGAGCAATTAATTCAGTTTCAAATGTATTTTTTTTTTCTATTACTACTTCACAGGAGTCTGTAACAGACTATACTACACCCTCTTCTTCTCTGCCTAACACTGTGGCTACTAATAATACAAAGATGGAGGATACTTTGGTTAATAATGTAAGTAATCAGTTTGAGATGTGGCAAGTTTGCATTGGAACCTGGCTATTATTATCAAGCACATTATTTCATGTTTTATTTACTGTAGTGATCAATATTTAACTCAGGGAAAGAGTTGATAGTAAATTTGTGTTTAGGAGTACTGTAATATAATTAGCATAAACAGTCAAAGCTGAGTTTTTTATTTTTCCTCTGAAAGCCATCTGCTTTCCATTTAAGATGAAGGTTTGTGGTGCATAGGCTTGGTTTCATGTAAATACTAATCTTATTAACCTGGTATTGGTAAGAAGTTTTTTTAGCTCTCACATTTACAAATTTAACATGAACGGTTGGTGATTTTGTTCTTATATAAAACCTTTTTATAATTCAGTGAAACCAAACTTATTTAAGATGACTAAAATTAGAATTAAAAGACAACTATAGAATTCCCAAAGAATCAAGTATGTCTTTAAAAAAGAAAAAATACCAACGTGTTAACAACATTCTTGTTGTGTAGATTGAGCTATGTTGTATTGTATACATAAGTACGCCAGACACTCTGATATACTCTAATATAAGGTGATGTTAAGTCATGTTGTAACTTAGGACCTAGTTTTCCAGAGCAACCATGTTACTAATATAATTCAAGGTTGTGTTAAAAGTCTGTACAGTTCATCATTTTGCTTAGCTCACTGACTAATAGATGAAAAATTATTAGCCCAGAAACATTAGATAGCATGCGATAGTTATACAGTGTCATTTGTTTAGAAGAACATTTTAAAAGTTACTTGCATGGTCCTTATTTTGGAGAGCAGGTATGATGGAAATTTGGTTAGTGCTCTCTGTTTTAAATATAGCCTTCTATAATAAGTAAAGGCTATCAGACTAAAATGTTGATCATCCTTTTTTTAAAAAAAATCCTTTACAGATAAATATTTAAAGGTCTGTCACAAAGAGCTTTAACTATCATTTTGAGTTATAAAAATCTTTATTATCTTCTTACTTTTTTTCTATGCTTTCTATTCTTCCCTCTAGCATCAAGTATATGGAATTTTAGAAAGGTGAGCTGCATTAGGGGTCACTTAATCCAATTTTTTGTAGTTCAGCTGAAGGACTGTACTAAATATGTAGCTGAGAAAAGGAATAGAAAGGAGTGAGTCACATATTTTTTCTTGGTGTTGAGAGCTCTGAGGAGCTGATTAATGTGATTTGTTCAACTTTCCTCCCACCCACCCCCCACTTTTATGAAAGTGGTTTAAATATATATATTTTTTTTCTTTTTTTTTAACTCCTTATACCTCCTGTGAAAAATAATGGAAGACTTGGGAAGGAGTAAAAGACTTCCTTTCAGTTTAAGTGCTGTGATATCACTGTCTAGATTATGAAATATTCAATCAGTAAGATCTCAATAAAGTTTAATTACACTTTGTGGCTTTTCTCATATTTAAAAAATACAGAATATTTCTACGATAGTGGTTTTTAAAGTATGTGATGCTTTTTGCGAAACTACCCTCTGAAAATATGATTTATAAAATATATAAAATAAAGAAGAAAAAAATTATTATTCTCAGAACCCTTAAAATTCATTGAAAATATCCAGATGAGCATTTTGATTTTTTCTGTGTGATCAATAAGGCTAATTAATGGAGCGACTTATATACTGATAACTACTGGAGGCAAGAGGCCCAGCCTCATATATAGGTGAATAGTCTACATGCAGTTGTTAACAGTGTAGCCAGGGTATATTTGAAAGCAGAAGGATCAGTTTGGGTCAGGGAGCATTATAAATGGTCATCAGTTTGAAAGGATTTCACGGTGTTGCTTACTTGTGCCAAGTGTGTTGGTGATTCTGAACTCAATGTAGAGTTAAAAACAAATGTCCTACATGGGAAAAAATTTAGAACCTCTTGAGATGTCCTTTTTTCTTTCACTTGTCTGTTTGGGGGTTCCATTTTTCACATAGAACTTTTGTCTTTTTTAATTATACTTGAAAATGGCTTATTTCTCTTATTGGGGCTTAATATACTTTTTTTATGGTCTTAACTGATACATGTTGGTTAGTATTACTCAGTAGTACAATCATCTTATATCTTGAATGTCTTGAAGATTAAATGCAAGTGGCCTTTTGGATTATCGTAGCACAGCTGCTTTCAACATGTATGAAAGAATCTCCATTAGGTAGTCCATAATATCACAAAGTGATTATCTTAAAACTCTCAAGCATCCCAGTTATTTTTCCTGAACAACTGAATGAACTATCCAAAATGTAATACATAATAAAGTCCCAAGATCCAGAGATAAAGGCAGTGAGTTTCTAATATCTTAAAGTTTCTAACAATATTTGCCATAATTATTACTATAGCAGAACAGTTTTATTGTAATGAGGTGGTGCTAATAGTCCATACTTTCTTCCCAAGATTACTTTTGTTCTTGAATCTTGTTATAAAAAAGTTAACCATATTGCAGGAAAGAGATTAATTTTTTATATTTTTGCTGTCATGTTAAATACTTCTGGTGGAACCTGTAGATGCCCCGTATATGGTGAAGGTTTTATTCCTTAGAGCTTTGCTACACGGTATGCAGCCTGTAGACCAGCACCATCAGCATCACCTGGCAACTTGTTTGAAACCCAGCATTTCAGGCCTTAACATAGACCAATTGAATCAAAATCTGATTTTTATCAGCATCCTCAGGTGATTTATGTACATATTAAAATATGAGAAGCACTGCCTTCTGAGTATACACCTTATATCTGGTGCAGACTCTCTTTCTGCCAACTTAACGTATAAAAAGGCAGATAATAATTTCCCTTCAGAAGTTTTATCTGAGATATCCTTAATTACCAACTACTATAAACACAATGTGACTCTTAAGTAATCACATATTTCTGTTAGCTCTGATGAAAAATAAACACTACCCTTAGAACACCTTAGCATTGTAGACACATAGTTAGATTGTGATATGTGTTGCCTACCTTTTCAGGTGCCCCTGCCCAACACCCTTCCCCTCCCTAAGAGGGAGACTATACAACAGAGCTCCAGCCTAACTTCAGTTCCTCCCACTACTTTCAGCCTCACCTTCAAGGTATGTACAACATCCATCTCTAAGAGTCCTTAATTGTTGCATGCAAGGGGACATAAGTTACAATATTCGTGTGGTATTTTTACTAGATTTATGTGGTAAGCAACAATACTAAGCTGAGGAAATAGAGTGCTGTCAAATTATACCTTATAGTTTTATTAGCTTCTGATACCACTAAGTGGTGATGTGATATCCTCATATTTAAAGTGAGGCCTATTATGCTTGTGAATTTTGTCTTAAAAATACAAGATAGTATTTTTCCATGTTTGTGTTAAGTTCCTCCCAGAGATCATAATAATTTTTGGATATATGGGTTTGTATACAAAAAATACAATCAATCTTATTATTTCATGTTTTTGTGATTGTTACCAAAATATTAAGTACTGATAATAGTAAGAATGTTGTTTGTCTTTCCTGTAAGTTATGTGTGAATTGAATGAACACTGTATGATTATTTTATGGGAAGATAATTGACAAGTATGCTTTATAGATGACGTCAGAAGATTTTCAGTTGATTTTTTTTGGATAATTATTTAATAAGAGGGCAAAAGAGATTCAGCGCTTTTTGATGTCAAAATGTTTTGGCCTTTTTTTAATGTCCTATTGTAATTTTGAGCTATGTTAATGATTTTTTACAGTTGTATTGTTTGAGAGTATTTTAAATCAGTTCATCTTTGGAATAGTCAGTAGTTTTAAAAAGTGCAAACATGGAATTAAAGGAGGTTTTTTTTAATTTTTTAATTTCTTTTTTTAAATAGAGGTGGGGTTTTGCCATGTTGCCCAGGTTGGTCTTGAACTCTGGGCTCCAGCAATCCACCTGCCTCAGCCTTCCAAAGTATTGGAATTACAGGTGTGAACCACCACACCTGGCCAAGGGAAGATTTTTTTAAATCTATTTATCTCATTGGTGTTCTTTGTTCATAATCCAGGGAAGTTCTTAAACTCTAATATAGTAGGGCATCCTGATGTTGCACTGGTTGACAATCTCTTTGATGATCTTCGGTTGCAGTCACAGGATCTTTGTTGTTTTACAGTGTGGCCAATATTCATTTTGGACTCATATTACTTTTGTCCCCTTATCTTCTCCCCTCTCTGCCCAACTTCTTTGTAAGAGGCTTAACAAACATAAGTTTGAGATCATAAAATTTTATAAGACAACAGCTTCTGCTTTGTGCCATCCCTGTCTTTGCCCAGTCTTTACTGTTTACTGCCAGTTCTTGTTCAGCCTTTTCTGTTGTCTTTCGGCTTGAATGACTGTCTCAATCTGTGTTCCTTACTTAGTCTTACTTTTATGGTTTTTATCATTATACTAGCAAGGTAATAATCTAATTTCACATAAGCAAATATAATGTCATCTTTAATTATTTTTAGGCCAGTATTTATTTCTTTAGAATACCTATTCAACTTTGCCTTTCACTTATGTTTTTAACATTCCAAGAAGAAATATACACATTGAGAATCAAATTTAAGTCAAATTACATTAGCTTAAAACCTCTGATTTCTTTATTTTTACTTCCTCTGCTATCTCCTTTTTATTGGAGTAATACATAAAGCATAGAAAAGTTATATTACACAGTAAATTCTTACTTCTTATCAGTGGGTTCATGGAAACTGCAACTTTAAGCAAAACTGTATGATGGATCCATGACGACATTAAGTTTTTATGGACATCATTGACAAAATATGAAAAAAATGAGTATGGTTAACTAATTGTACTTTTAGTTTCACTGAATTTCCAAAAATAAAAACTTTATATTTCTGCTTAAGGAATGAAATCAAGTCAAACTTGTGGCCTGTATGCATATATGTGGCCTATATATTATGTAAGTTTGATTAGCTATAACTTAATTTATATGTTCTCAGTAAAACAAAATTGGCATGAAAGACATTGTACTCTGTCAACTTGCCCTAAACCACAAAATCTCAGATGGTACAGGTAAATTACATTACAGCTTACTTCCTAAATTCCCCCAAGACTTTTATTTTAAAATAAAACACATTTGAAATCAACCAGGTGATTTTGAGAAAAAGAAAAGATTTCAGATTTTTCTCAAATATAAAAGTGTTATATATTTTAAATATCTAATGATAACAATTAGTCTTAAGAAAAGGTTAAATTATGAATAGTGTGTTTTTAAAGGAAGGCAGGGTAAAATATGTACTATTTCTCAAAATACTTTTTTTGTTTGTTTTGTTTTGTTTTGTTTTTTGAGTTGGAGCCTCGTTCTGTTGCCCAGGCTGGAGTGCAGTGGTGCAATCTTGGCTCACTGCAACCTGTGCCTCCTGGGTTCACGCAATTCTCCTGCCTCAGCCTGCCGAGTAGCTGGATTTACAGGCGCACACCACACTCGGCTAAATTTTTTTGTATTTTTAGTAGAGGCGGGGTTTCACTATGTTGGCCAGACTGGTCTCGAACTCCTCACCTCGTGACCCGCCTGCCTCAGCCTCTCAAAGTGCTGGGATTACAGGCATGAGCCACCGCACCCGGCCTCTATCTCTCAAAATTCTTATAACCAAAATAAAATTTTAGAAATTGATACTTTAAGGACCCACAAAGTTCCTAACAGTGATATTAAATATGTTACTTGAAAAAGTTTCTCTCTCGTAAGTCATTGCAGCTGGATCTTATAGATTATGTTGGATATATACTGCATATGAAATTTTAATATTAAACTTACAAAATATCAATTTATGTTTATTAGTGTTTAATTATAATATAAATATTGGGTTGAATTAAATGTTTTCAAAATAAATATATAATCTATTTGTATTTACTTTTTAAAATGTAGCTACTAGAAAATTTAAAATTACATATTTGATTTGCATTTGCATATGTATCTGTTGAAAACTACTGAATAGTGCTGCTCTACATTGAAATAAGGCCATTTTCTGCCATTTAAGAAACTAGGAGAAGAAAATACAGCTGAAACCAGGGGTCATAAATGCAAATGGTTACATCTGGTGGTACATGAAATGCTTGAGATCTGGATGTGAAACAAAAGCGTTTCTATTGCACCCAAGCCTAAAACCTATCTTGTTACCTTGCCTTTTAAAACACTGAGCATGAAGCACCCAACCAAAAGATGCCTGCCATTTGCCATTTAAGAAGCATTGGAGTAAAAAGAAAGAATGGAGAGAATGGATATTTACTGGGGAAGGCCTTTCCTTATTCACTGGTAGGGATAAGGGCTCATGTTTAAATGATACAGGAGCTGTGACTTTAAAGTACACTGACTTGTTTTCTAAAACCATCAACAAGTTCTCTGTAGAAACATAATTAAGCCCCACTCTTACACTCTCAATTTGAGTAATGGAGCAAAGATAAAGAGGCAAATGGAAAGTCTGAAATCCCTAGGGTCTTAGGGTCTTAGATTTTCTTTAAATATCTTTGTGCGTGTGTGGTTTTTGAAAGATTGTATTTGGCACTTAAATACTGATACATGTATATACGTACGTATATTCTGTATTAACATCATTTTTTTACTATAAAAAATGTCTGTTTTATTGCAGATGGAGTCTGCACGCAAAGCATGGGAGAATTCTCCAAATGTAAGGGAAAAGGGGTCTCCAGTAACTTCCACAGCACCTCCAATTGCAACTGGAGTCAGCAGTAGTGCCAGTGGACCAAGCACTGCTAATTACAATTCGTTCTCAAGTGCATCCATGCCCCAGATTCCTGTTGCTTCAGTCACTCCTACAACATCACTATCAGGTAGAACTTTTTCATTCTGTTTCTTTAAATATCTTACATTATTTAAAACTTTTTATGATCTTTTCTTGTTTACTATCCCTAGCCCTCCCAAAAAAGTAATACTCAAATCTTCCCACCTCAGCCTCCCAAAGTGCTAGGATTACAGGCATGAGCCACCACACCTGGCAGTAATTGCTTTTTAAAATGTCATTTTCCTCGAAATTTTTCTAGGAAGTTCACCTTTTGATTGTCATTTTTTATGTATATACAACTAACTAGATCAGCTCAAAAATAACAGTATCACACCTCTTTTAAATGTTTCACAATCTGTATCTAATTTGAAGGTGCTATTGGCCTAAACCTGTTGGGATAACATATTTTCTGGTAAAGACTTAGGGATGGAGAATTTTCAGCCTCTGCTATTTGAGTGATGTAATTCATTGGATTTGGCTTTAGTTTGGTTTGGTTTTTGTTTTATTTTGTTTTTTAGGAGAGTCCTTTGGTGCCCAAAGTTAGAAGGTGCTTTTCTTGCACTTTTTCCTTAGATTTTCTTAAATTTTTACTAGTGTGTAATCTTTTCATTGAACTATCTCATTATTTGGAGGCCTTACGGTTCTTAAAGAAACACAGATGTTTCCAAAGTGCTTGACTGTAGAAAAGTACACCCTTTTCCTTTTACCATATGTAAAACCAAGTTTCTTCTGTTGAAAAAATAAAATTTAATTTCAAGCTTTCTCAGTATTATCTGCTTCCAAAGCAGTAGGAAGCTCCTTTCCAGTGATATAAATTACTTTGTTTGACTGGTTCTCATTCAATATTGCTTTTCAGTATTCCAGCCCACCGTGCTATTTTTAGGTATCAAAAAGCTGGTCTTAGATTTATACAAGTTAAACACCACATCAGTTATTTTGATATTGTCTGTAATCAGAAGTATGTATTAACACAAACTCCCGAGATTCTACGCTGCATTAACATTTTAAATCAAACTATGTTCCAACTATACTTCTTTTCACTTTAAAACCCTTCCTAGCATTCCTCCACCACTCATTTGCCAAGGCATCTTCACTTATGTTTTCTAGACTAGCTTGAGCCCCAGTCTACTTTGGGATGGGGGGTTAGTGAAAGTGGTGTAAAGGAAACAGGAGAGTATGGTAGGAAGATCTGGAAATAATGGTTCCTAGTTATTTCTTTGGAACCCAACTAACCCGTTTCCCCAGGTCTAGATTTCCTCCACTATGCTTGACTAGGATAATTTTTTTAACAAGGCCCTTATTACCTATTCATCCTACTGGTAGATGATTCACTAGAAGGATAGAAGCACTTGAATTTTGGTCCACTCTCAGGTGGAACATCATCTGAAGATAATGACAACTATACATTACTTTTTAATCAAATACCAGTATCGACATTTTGGGCCAGTAATACAGTCATAATAGCTCACTAATCAATAAAACTGATTGACCCTAACACCTAAGTTTTATAATTCTATTTACTTATTAAGTAGTTTATTTAATTTGTTTTAAAGTATTACTATATACCAGGTGGTTTTGTTTTGTTTTTGTTTGTTTTTTGGTTAGTTGTTTTTGGAGTTTTGTTTTTTGTTGTTGTTTTTTAAGAGATGATGTCTTGCTCTGTCGCTCAGGCTGGAGTGCGGTGACGTCATCACTGTTCACTGCAGCCTCAAACTCCTGGGTTCAAGCAGTCATTCCATCTCAGCCTCCCAAGTAGCTGCGACTACAGGCACCACCATGCCCAACTAATTTTTTAATTTTGTGTAGAGACAGGATCTTACAGTGTTTCCTAGGCTGTTCTTATACTCCTGGCCTCAACATGTGCCAGTTTTTGCAGGAGAGAGAAATCCAGCCTTAAGTTTATGTGACATTTTAGGACCAGTTGACATCTTTCAAGGCCTGTGTATATTCATAATTATTTCTAAGGTATAGCACTTTTCTCTTTTGTGTCGTTGTATCTATGGTCATAAGTGAATGAAGCTCTTGATTATATATCCTGTTCTTCTTTGTGATGATTAAAAAACAAATCGTTTCTGGCTAAACTATAGCAGTTATATAGGCTCTCAGCCTCATTTTATGAATTTTGTGTTTTGTTTCTTTCTTGTTTTAATTTTCTGTTGTTTATTGTTCCATATTTTCTTGTCATATTTGCATTTGGTGATAATCACTCTTTTCTTTTATAAGCTACCTCATCTGCTTTTGGCCTGAAGCAGTATATAAGTACGTGATGGGTAGAAACATTAAATTTGCAGTTTCTGGTTGGTACTGTGAACAATAGCAACACTTTTAAATATGTTCTATTTTCCCCTTTATTTGCTTCCCCAAATATAGGAGCTGGTACATACACTACCTCTTCTTTGAGCACAAAATCTACAACCACATCGGACCCTCCAAATATTTGTAAAGTGAAACCTCAGCAGTTACAGACAAGCAGCCTGCCTTCTGCAAGTCATTTTTCACAGTTAAGCTGTATGCCTTCCCTTATTGCCCAGCAACAACAGAGTCCGCAAGTTTATGTGTCTCAGTCTGCAGCAGGTAATGTTTTTAGGCTTGAATATAAGGAATTTAGAAAATGAAGACTTACTAAAATGCTTATTTTTGTCTCTTCTTACCCTTTCAGCTAAGCATAAGGCTCTTAAAGTACAAATGCTGCAAATATTTAAATTCGCATAATTCTTTTTTTTTTTTTTTTTTTTGAGATGGTATCTGGCTCTGTTGCCCAGGCTGGATTGCAGTGGCACGGTCTTGGCTCACTGCCACCTCCACCTCCCAGGTTCAAGTGATCCTCTCATCTCAGCCTCCCAAGTAGCTGGGACCACAGGAGCACACCACCATGCCCAGCTAATTTTTCTTTTTTTTTTTTTGCATTTTTGTTAGAGACGTGGTTTTACCATGTTGCCCAGGCTGGCCTCGAACTCCTGAGCTCAAGTGATCCTCCTGCCTCAGCCTCCCAAAGTGCTGGAATTACAGGCATGAGCCACCTCACCCAGCCTAAATTGGCATAATTCTTTTTAAAAGTGTCTTGGAGAATATAAGTATACATACTGTAGTAACAGTTTCATAACTAGGAATCTCATATGGATACACTTAACCTATTAGAGATTAAGTGAGGGTATTCATTGCAGTATTATTTCTAATAGTGACAAGTTAAAAATAATATGTAGGCTGGATGTGGTGGCTTGTACCTATAATCCCAGCACTTTGAGAGGCCAAGGCATAAGGATTGCTCGACCCTAGGAGTTCAAGACCAACCTGAGCAACATGGTGAGACCCATCTCTACAAAAAATTTAAAACATTAGCTGGATGTGGTGGCACATGCCTGTAGTTCCAGCTACTTGGGAGGCTGAGGTGAGAGAATCATTTGAACCCAGGTGATAATCATGCCACTGCAATCCAGCCTGGCAGAGTGAGACCTGTCTCATCATCATAATATGTGGAGTTCTGCAGAACATACTACTATATAAAAACAGCGAGTCAGCCAGGCACCGTGGCTCACGCCTGTAATCCCAGCACTTTGGGAGGCTGAGGCGGGCAGATCAGTTGAGGCCAGCAGTTCAAGACCTGCCTGGCCAACATAGTGCAACCACGTCTCTACTAAAAATACAAAAATTGGTTGGGCGTGGTGGCACACACTCAGCTGCTCAGGTGGCTGAGGCACAAGAATCGCCTGAACCCGGGAGGTGGAGGTTGCAGTGAGCTGGGATCAATCGTGCCACTGCACTTCAGCCTGGGTGACAAAGCGAGACTGTTAAAAAAAAAAAAAAAGCAAGTCACAAAGTATTATGTATTATACATAGAAATGTGTTTAAAATTTATACCAAACTTAAAATTAAATGTCAATCCTCTAAATATTTTGCTAGATTCTAGTAGGTAGGTTTAAAATTGGAGTAGAATCGCTGGTTCAATGGGTAGATTCATTTTCAATTTTAGTAGACTATGTGAAATTTTACCACTGACAAAATCTGAGTATCTATACCCCATTGGTGGTATATAAATTTTTTTCATGCCTTCACAAGTACTAGTTATGTTTGTGTGTACCTGTCTACTAGAAGTTTTCCATCTTTTCACATTTGCCTCTTGTCACGTTTTTAGTTTTTCCATGGCTGTATTTTCAGAGGGTGCACTTAATTTGGAATCTGCTGCAAAACTTGGTTTTTATTTACTGTTTGGAAAATTCTGAAATTAGGACACTTACTACTGCTTGTTTATCCTGATGGTCTACAGCTCAAATCCCAGCCTTCTATATGGACACAAGTCATTTATTCAATACCCAACATGCACGATTGGCTCCACCATCCTTGGCTCAACAACAAGGTTTCCAACCAGGTCTCTCTCAGGTAGTATCAAAGACTTCTTCCATCCTGTATTTGTTCCTTCACATTTCTGTGGTTATAATAGTTATCTTGGAACATAAATAATAGACTCTGAAATTACAAGCTACCCACGATTAGCTTGATATTCTATAAGCAAAATTTAAAATTTTTCCCAAATTTACCAAAGCTTAATATTAATAATGTAGAATAAGTAATGGGTTGAAAGGGAAATTTAGATGTTTACATTCAGTTTTGTTTTAAAACGGAGCTAATATATAGTATTAATCTTACTCTTTTCATGTCTCAAATTTTTATATTCCAGTGTTAATGATTTATCTGTATGATGTTGATATATATGTTTACATATTTTTTCAATGCATTGCAGCCAACTTCAGTTCAGCAGATTCCAATCCCTATTTATGCACCACTGCAAGGGCAGCATCAAGCCCAACTGAGTTTGGGGGCTGGCCCTGCTGTTTCCCAGGCTCAGGAATTGTTCAGCTCCTCACTTCAACCATATAGGTAAATGCTTTAAAAGTTATGTTTGTAATGATGTTGAAAACATTGTAACTGCTGATCTTCCTTGCCGTAATCCATAGTGTTCCTTCCCAAAAAAACCTAGGATGACTCTGCTATAAACTGCATTGGCTAATTGAGCATGTTGATTATGTGTCATGAACCTCAGCCTCTGGTAATTTCAACCATACCTTATTAAAGAATGTCAGGTTTCAAAACCTCTTGAAGTAGTGAACAACAGCAACCCCAAAACTGTTAGAAATTATAGAAAATAGCTGCTAAAGAACCTAAAAGTCTGTGTGCCATCTGGCTACCAACAACTGTAAATCTGAATCTCCTCTATGTACGAGCTGAGGCATGGCAGTTAACTACATTATGTTAGGGAGTGCAGGGCAGGGCAGAATATAACAGAACAGAGAGAGGTAAATATCAAAGCATGGAAGTAATGGTGATAAATATGCTGTGTAGTGAAGAAAGCATTTTTTCCAAAAATTCACTCAGATGCACTGTAAGTTATCTTTGCAACTAGGGAAATAATGAAAACTGATTTTTATTGAACTTTCCTTATATATGAGAGATATCCAGCCTTTCACATACATTAACTAAATTTAGTCTTCACACAACCACCTAAGTCACCCTTATTTAACATGTGGATGTTAGGACTTGAAGAGGGTGAGGTTTTTTTTGTTTTGTTTTGTTTTAACCTAAGGTTATACATAAAGTGGCAGACCCTCAGTGTCTCTGGTTTCCAATTTAATGAGGGAAAAAGAGTGAGAGTTAAGAGTCAGATAGTAGGAGCAGTGCATCATGGCATAGCTGTCATCCATACTCATGATGGTAGCCTTAAATCATCGTAAAGAAAAATAAGTTACATTCAGGACACTTAGTTTAGGAAGGCTGTGCATTTGTTTTTAGGAATTTGTTTTCAGAAGTGGGTTCAGATAGAATTTCTATACTTTATAGATTAAACCTGGCATCAGTTAATACAGTATGTTTTATATTACCATAATGAGACTCCTAGAGAAGCCAGGTTCAGCTAATGAAACTTTCTTAACAGAGAGCTGAGTCATTAGTAAACCTCATAAATGTGGCTTTTATTTTTACCTTTTGATTAAAGATGCTTTAGTAAAATTTAAGACACCTGTATCATTACTTATATAGCTGTTGTAGGTCTTCCCTCATCTTACTCTCATTTAGTTTCGTTATTTTCTCCCGTTAGAAGCCCCACCTAGAAGCTAAAGAAAGTCTTGTATTGAATTTGGGATTATCTTGGAATTTATATTAAAAATAAAACTTGAAAATTTCTGACACGGGAATAGCAGCTAGATTTAATCTCACAAGCCAGTCTCCTTTTAAATTATATTGGCTGCTTGAAACACTGTTGAAAAGTTTGCAACCACTTTTCAGTACTATGAAAAAGAGTACAATGATTAATTAGTAATGTCTTCCACAGGCCATAGGAGGTGGAGTAGCAATGTACTATATTTGTAATCCCCATTTCACTAATTGTCTTGGAAGATACACTTTTTAAGACCAGATGTGGTCAATAGAAATAAAATGTAAGACATATATATAATTGTGGCACTTGGCTACCACATTGGAAAGTACAGGTTTAGATTTTGAAAGCAGTTATTTTATCCCTAAGCATTCCTTGCTTGTTCCTTAACCTAATCAGCATAGTGTTTATTAGGGAATCTCTGAATTGGTTTCTACAAGGACAGGATAGTTTATAGCAGTATATTCATGTTTTCTTACCTCGTGTTTGAAACATAAATTATAAGTAGATATTGTAAAGACTGCTATGATCCTAGACTAGCATTCTTTCTTAGTGGCTTTTGTTCCTGCCACATAGGTCAGTTTTAACAAAGCAACAAAGCATAATGTTGTTTAACCCACTACTTTTGATTTAGGTGCTTATTCTTTATCTCTGCGTCTTAAAAGTGTAGACTGGAGGCATCCATCTCAGAGATGATAGGGAAGTCTGGAGTTAGATTCTGGAATATTATGGTTTTGTTTTGGGTGGTGTGTTTTGGCTTGGTTTGGTTTTGGTTTATGTTCTTGTTTGTTTGCTTGCTTGATCTTCGTGGGTAACTCTGACGTGAGCTACTACTGTGCTTTATTCCATAGAGATCTTGAGGCTAGGCCATTTATATTAAAAATATATGTGGGGAAGTAATGAAATACAAATAAGAAAAGTTGGGGCTATTGGTGCTGTAAATTAGAATGTTGCCAAAGAGAAAAAGAGATTTTGTTCTGAACTTTGTAGTGAACACAAAAAGAATTATTCTCACTGTTCAAAAAGAAAGAGCAATCCACTTCTCAGGGAGAACAGGCCTTTTCACAGAACTTTTACATGTGAAGCTTCCTTGTATACAGGGCTTTAAATCTTGAAACAAGTTGCTTTAGACACAGTCTGTATTCTCTGCCTCTTTGCTTGATTTCTGAGCTAATTAGAGTGCAGCCAAGTATCAGTGATGGGGAGACATTCTGAAGTATGCATCCTTTTTCAAACATCATAGAGTGTACTTACAGGAACCTAGGTGGTATAGCCTGCAGCTGTACGCCTAGGGTACAGCCTATTGTGTTAGGCTATAAACCCGTGCAGCATTTTACTGTACTTAATACTGTAGGCAGTTGTAACACAGTGGTAAATATTTGTGTCTAAACATAGAAATCTAAACAGAAAAGTTACAATAAAAATATAGCATACAAGATTAAAAATGGTACTTACCATGTATAGAGCACTTACCATGAATGGAGCTTGCAGGACTGGCAGTTGCTGTAGGTGAGTCAGTGAGTGAGTGGCGAGTGATATTACTGTACGCTACTGTGGACTCTGTACTACAGTGTGGGTACACTAAATTTGTAAAAAAAAAAAAAAAAAAAAAAAAAAAAAAAAAAATTTTCTTCAATAATAAATTAACCTCAACTTACTATAATTTTTTGACTCTTGTAATAACATTTAGCTTACAACACAAAACACATTGTACATCTGCACAGAAATATTTCTTTTTGTTTGTTTTTTGAAACAAGGTCTGTGTCACCCAGGCTGGAGTGCAGTGGCACATATAGCTCACTACCTCAAACTCCGGAGCTCAAGCCATTGTCCAGCCTCAGCTTCCCAAGTAGCTAGGACTACAGGCACTTGCTACCATGCCCTCCTAATTTTTTATTTTTTTGTAGAGATGATGTCTTGTTCTCTTGCCCAGGCTGGTCTCAAATTCCTGGCCTCAAGCAGCCCTTTCACCTCAGCCTCCTAAAGTGCTGGGATTATGACTGGCCTTTTCTTTTGTAACGTTTTTCTGTTTTTTAATTTTTTTTTAACTTTCTAAACTTTTTTGTTAAAAACTAAGATGCAAACACACACATTAGGCTAGGCCTACGCAGGGCTAGGATCATCAGTATACTTTCATCTACCTCCACATCCTGTCCCACTGGGAGGTCTTCAAGGGCAATAACACATACGGAGCTGTCATGTCCTATGATAACAATGCCTTCTTCTGGAATACCCGCTAAAGGATCTACCTGATGCTGTTTTATAGTTTTAAGTAAAAGGAGTACACTCTAAAATAACAACAAAATGTGTAGTAAATACATAAACTAGTAACATAATTCTTTTTATTAGTATCAGATATTATGTACTGTATGTAACTGTATGTACTGAACTGTTATATGACTGTCGGTGTAGTAGGTTTGTTTATATTTAATACTAGCACCAGCAAAAACACTTGAGTCATATGTTCTATGATGTTAGAACAGCTATGATGTCACTAGGTGATAGGCATTTTTCAGCTTCCTTATAATCTTATGGGACCATCAGTATATATGTGGTCTGTTGTTGACTAAAATGTCATGCAGCCCATGACTGTATTGGGTCATTTGGGATTTGCGTTCTTAAGATTTTCAGATTCCAGATGAAATTAACTTCTAACAATATTTTCTCTTTAATCCTTATGTAGATCTCAGCCAGCTTTTATGCAAAGCAGTTTATCCCAGCCATCTGTGGTCCTCTCTGGTACTGCTATTCACAACTTTCCAACTGTCCAACACCAAGAACTTGCCAAGGCACAATCCGGTCTTGCCTTTCAGCAAACATCAAATACTCAGCCCATTCCTATATTGTATGAACATCAACTGGGGCAGGCATCAGGACTAGGAGGTTCCCAGCTGATTGACACACATCTTCTCCAGGTAAGTCAGGGGACTAGAGCAATGCACACTCATTGTATTCCTGTGCCACAGATCATTTTAAGGAAACATTTTTAAAAGAAAACATGTTAAAAGATGCAATGAAAAAAAAAAGTCCTTTCATTTATCTAATACTAAAAATTGCTAGACATTGCTTTGAAGTCATAATCTCCAGCTCTGAATTTGAAATTTTTTTGTCTTACTCATGTTTTCTTACAAAATTTTTTCTAGGCTAGAGCAAATCTTACCCAGGCCTCAAATCTTTATTCTGGACAAGTACAACAGCCTGGTCAGACAAATTTTTATAACACTGCCCAGTCACCAAGTGCTCTCCAGCAGGTAAACTATGGCATGGTAAATTTCCTCAATTTTCTTTATTATTATTTTTATTGCTTTTGTTATTGTTTGGGAATTTAAATTGAACCAAGATGCAAGATGGAGGATGGTTTTTAAACTGTTAACTGAGATGTCCTGAAGAAGTCCATTGAGTCCACGTAGAAGGGGTTTCAGGCTCATGACACCCCTCTTCTCACCACCATCACCCCCTACTTCAGTCATTCCTGTTTTTTTATATCTTCTAGGTTTTTTGTTGGTTTGGGATTTTTTTTTTTTTTTTTTTTTTTCTGTCACCCAGGCCAGAGTGCAGTGGTGTGATCATGGCTCATTGCAGCCCAACCTCCCAGGCTCAAGCGATCCTCGCACCTCAGCCTCCTGTGTAGCTGGGACTACAGGCTCATGCCATCATGCCTAGCTAATTTTTCTTCATATTTTTTGTAGAGACAGGGTTTTGCCATGTTGCCCCAGGCTGATCTTGAACTCCTGGTTTCAAGTGATCTGCCTGCCTCAGCCTTCCAGAGTGTTGGGATTACAGGCTTGAGCCAGCATACCTGGCTGCCTTTTTTTTTTTTTTTTTTTTTTTTAATGAAAAAAAAAAACTAGGTTTGCGTGTAATTATTTATTCTATTTTAACAAAGGATTCAATGAATATGAAACTTTGAAAACCATTGTCCAGAATATAGTTACATTAAGTGTGATACAGGTGGTTTACCCATTAGTGCTAGGAAGAAGCCTCCCAAAGACCATCTGACAGGTTAGCATACATACAACAGTGTGGCAGGCTGTGATTGAGTAGAAATGACAAACACTTTCTTAAGTGTATGAATGCAATAATAATTTTCAGTGAAAAGTATATGGTGCGTTTAAAACTGTCTCCTCTAATAATTTCATTAGCTTATTCTTTAAAAGTGGTGGAGGGCTGGTGGGGGAACAAGTCATTAGTCATTTTCTTATAACTTGTTGTTTGCTATTTTAGGGAGTGATAATTCATGAATATCTTATTGACATTCAGATTAAATATAGTGTTTATATGAAAACTGAGAGATTCTTGTTCTTTTCATAGCTCATTTTGACCAGCCTTGAAAATATTATGTAAAATATCTGTTTGGAAACTTGCGAATACTACTTATATTGTGTCCCCATGTACTTTGTGATTATTTGACATGTTCTGTGGATAAATTCAAAGATAGTCCTAATTCTTTCAGTTTCTATTTTCTTCACTACAAGTAGCATCAACTAAACTATGTTGTACCTTTAATATAAGAATGGAGATACAGTTGAGGGTTGAGTGTCTCTTACCGAAATGCTTGGGACCAGAAGTGTCTCGGATTTCAGATTTTTTTTTTTTTAATGTTTGCGTATACATAATGAGGTGTCTTGGGGCGTGGGGCCTGTCTAAACATGAAATTCCTTTGTTTCATATATACCTTATACATATAACCTGAAGGTAATTTTAAGCAACATTTTAAATAACTTTATGCTTGAAACAAAATTCTGACCTCACTTCGACTGATCTGTCACAGGAGGTCAGGTGTTGAATTTTTTTTTTTTTTTTTTTTTTTGAGACAGAGTCTCCCTCACCCAGGCTGGAGTGCAGTGGCATGATCTTGGCTCACTGCAACCTCCACCTCCTGGGTTCAAGTGATTCTCGTGCCTCAGCCTCTCAAGTAGCTGGGATTACAGGCACCCACCACCATGCCTGGCTAATTTTTGTATTTTATTTATTATTATTTTTATTATTTTTTTTTTTAGTAGAGACGGAGTTTCCCCATGTTGGCCAGGCTGGTCTCAAACCCCTGACCTCAAGTGATCTGCCCACCTTGGCCTCCCAAAGTGCTGGGATTATAGGCGTGAGCCACCGTGCCTGGACTTGGTGTCAAATTCTCTACTTGTGGTGTCATATCAGCCTCTCAGAAAGTTTTGGAGCATTTTGGATTTAGATTTTCAGATTAGAGATACTCAACTTGTAGTCACTAAGCAAAAGAAATTTGTGAAATATATTAGCAGATGGATGTGTTCTATTTATTTACTTTATTTTATTTTATGTTATTTTATTGTTTTTATGACAGAGTCTTGCTCTGTCACCAGGCTGGAGTGCAGTGGCACGATCTCGGCTCACTGCAACCTCTACCTCCTGGGTTCAAGTGATTCTCATGCCTCAGCCTCCCAAGTAGCTGAGACTACAGGCACATGCCACCACATACAGCTAATTTTCATATATTTTTTTTTTTAGTAGAGACGGGGTTTCACCATGTTGGCCAGGATGGTCTCTACCTCTTGACCTCGTGATCCGCCTGCCTTGGCCTTCCAAAGTGCTGGGATTACAGGCATGAGCCACTGCACCTGGCCGATGTGTTCTATTTTAAATCTTACTCAAAAGTATTTGAAGAGTTGTGTATAGTTGTATGGATACGTCTGTAGTAAACAGAAACAAATTGCTTCAGTTTCTCTTTACTTATTTTCTAGGTTACAGTACCTTTACCAGCCTCCCAGCTTTCCTTGCCTAATTTTGGATCTACAGGGCAACCTCTAATTGCTTTGCCTCAGACTCTTCAGCCCCCATTACAGCATACCACTCCCCAAGCACAGGCTCAGAGTCTGAGTCGTCCTGCGCAAGTAAGCCAGCCTTTCAGAGGATTAATTCCTGCTGGAACACAGCATAGCATGATTGCAACTACAGGAAAAGTAAGTAAAGAGACATTTGCACAGGTTATTTGAGAATTTAACGTAGTGTGTTCAGATATATGCATCTGTGTTATCTAAAAAACTAAAATGTGTCAGTTTTTGCCACCCTGCAAAAATCTCAAACCCCAGTATATTTACATTTTATCTATTTACTTTTAATGTGTTTGGACCCATCTAGTTTTTACCTAATAACAAAGAATTCACAAATTTATTGGAAGAATTGGATTTATAGTGTCTCTTGGGCTTATTTAATTATAAGTCTGTTTGGTCTGGTAATTCCATAATACTTGAAGCCTAACTATAGGAGTTTTGTACTAAGGTTCTTTGCCCTTTCCTAGATTACGTCTTCACATATAGGACATGTAAACACAGCACTTAGCTTATGGAATTAAAGAAATGTTAAGTTTATTTTATGCTTTTCCTCAGATGTCTGAAATGGAACTAAAAGCCTTTGGAAGTGGCATTGATATAAAACCAGGCACACCTCCAATCGCTGGTAGAAGCACCACACCAACATCTAGTCCCTTCCGGTAAAATGGGCATTTAAATTTGCTTATGAAATTCCAATTTGGTCACTATTTGTTAAATACTTATCAGTCCTGTGTGACATAATCCCTTTTCCAAGCAGAAAAGGAATTATTAAGACATTCTTTTTGATAGTTTTGTCTAATATGTTAAGCTTTTAAATTATTTAAAATGTGTTTATTGTACTATATTTTAAGTAAATTCTTTTGTTACAGAGCAAATCTTTTTTTCTTTTATTTCTTTTTGAGACAGAGTCTCAACACTGTTACCCAGACTAGAGTGCAGTGGCATGATTATAGCTCACTGCAACCTCAAACACCTGGGCTCAAGCAATCCTCCTGCCTCAGCCTCCTGAGTAGCTGGCACTACATACACATGCCACCACACCTGGCTAATTTTTAAAAAAATATTGTCCAAGCTGGTCTTGAACCAGCCAATCTAACTGGTAACTGGTATCCTTTCTTACCTCTGCTCCTCCAATGTCTCTCTTCTACCAGAATGTTTTGGTAATCATCATAGTAAATTTTTATCAACTACCAAGTATGATGAAAATACCAAGAACGGTGTTTGCAAAAATCTAACAGCATTATTTACTTGGTATTACTATACTGACTAGTAATGGCTTCTTTCCAAGGGCTACTTCTACAAGTCCGAACAGCCAGTCCAGCAAAATGAACAGCATTGTCTACCAGAAGCAGTTCCAGTCAGCCCCTGCCACTGTGAGAATGACACAACCATTTCCTACACAGTTTGCACCCCAGGTGGGCAGACATAATTAAGAAATGAGTATTATTTACTTAAAAATAGTTGCTAATCTGGATAAATTATGATCTTGCCTTATGTTAACCAGTTAAGAAGTACAGTTTTTAATAAAAAATAGTTTGTGAATTTAACAATAAATTTATTTTATAAAGATGGTCTGCAGTTTATAGCCAGACATGGTAATTGTTTAGTTCTAAAGCAGACAAGAGAAGTAGTTAAAAGATTCCCCACACAGCTCTGATAATGAGTCCTTTTCCTTTTAACTTTTTTTAAGGAGTTGACTTTTCAGCGAAGGGTCCCAGTGCTTCAAGTTTTCTAGGTTTAAAGTTGTTTTTTGTTGTTGTTAAGATATTTATGTGCAATTGAGATAAAATTTCCAAAAAGATGTTTTAATATATGTAAAAAATGTTGGCTTCTCTTCCCCTTGCTGATCGTATAAAAGGACTAACTAAGAACTCTCACAAACTAGAACTGGTTCCTGAGAAATTCACATTTGTTGAATTAGTATTGATTTTATTTATCTTCAGATTACATTTGTTACAGGTGTGTGCCTTTTCTGCCACTATCTTTTGAAAAGATAGCCTAATTAAAAGTCTTTCTATCCCCCCTTCAGAATTTACAACTGAGATGCTAGGACTAACTGAAGTGCCATAGCATGCTTTGCCTAATTTTTCTGTTAAACTCTCCAAGCATGGCCTGTTTATTCCTTGTCCTTGTTAATGGAATGGCACAATCTATACACTTCCTTTCACTGGTAGGATGGGCACAGATTTACTCTGGGATGAGCCAACCTGGTCTGGTTGGCAGTTTTTTTTTTTGGTTTTTTTTTTTTTTTTTAACAGTTCAATGTTGTATGTTTTGTTTTTTTCACTCAGATTCTCTCTCAGCCTAACCTGGTCCCTCCATTGGTAAGAGCCCCACATACTAACACCTTCCCAGCGCCTGTTCAGAGGCCACCAATGGCACTGGCCAGTCAGATGCCTCCTCCGCTGACCACAGGCCTCATGAGCCATGCTCGTTTGCCACATGTAGCCAGGGGTCCTTGTGGATCACTATCTGGAGTCAGAGGTAATCAGGCCCAGGCTGCGTTGAAGGCTGAACAAGACATGAAGGTTAGTACAGTGTTAACAGCCAACAGATCAAGAATCTGTCTCTGAACCATGTCTTAAAATGCCTCTGGACCCATAACTGTATATCCAGGCATTCATTGTCTTAGCACACTTAACCAAGCTAACTACTTTTATTCATTCCCCCCCTTTTTTTTCTTTTTTTTCCCCCATTCCCATTCCTTTCATCTTTTTTTTCTTTTTGTTTCTTTTTCTTTTTTTTTTTGCAACTGTAGTCAGGAAATGAATTAATGTCTTAAACTGTGGCCAAATGAATTGTTATCAAATAAATATTTGAGGGAGATCTGAGTTTAGATGCAAATTTTTTTTGGAATAGCAAAGAAGTAATATGAATTATTATAGACTTCCCCATTTTCTTTCTTTTTTTTTTTTAATATATATTTTCTTCCCCCCTTTCCCCTGACTCCTCCTCCTCCCAGCAGCTTAAAATATAAATCATGGTTATATGAAAACTCTGGAATGGGTAAGATGTGTTACCTATCTTAGTATTTTTTTCCATTATGAGTCATCAAAGTACGGTTTTCTTCTCAAACTGTTTTCATACCCTTTTTGGCCTACCACATGAGGTGGTTGTATTCCACAGTGGATTGTGCAGTTTTAGATGAAGAACTCAGAAAAGCACTTTGGGATCCTTCATGATGAAAGGCACTGATAAACATGAGGTTTGCTAATGCAGAAAGAGTGCCTTTAGGAGTCTGTGTGGGGACAGTTTTGTAGCATAAACCTTACGTGTCTGCCAGTACAGCCAGTTGAATCCGTTTATTTCTATATTTACTTTAGTCTTGACTTGCAGGGATCTTAGTAATTTTTGCCTGTTTTATCACTACATATGTCATCAGATCAGACTAGAACAAAGAAAAGCTTACTGCTTTCAAACAGGGAAATGTGCATAGTAATGCTTTACTCTGAATTAGAAACATGTTTATGATAATCCTATTAGAAAATTTGATTGATTGAGTAAAGTTTCTTTCTGGGGCGACATTCCTAGTGTTTCTGATCCTGAGTAATCAAATTTAAAGACTACCCAGCAGCAAAACTTTTATTAAATAATTATCTACTTTTATTAAGGCTGTATGCCTAGGATTTCCATCTGTTTGTTATAATTAGAAATACCAGTGTGAGTAAAAATCTTAGGAAGTTATTTCCAGTTCTGCTTCTGGCTCCTTGGCTCTTGATTTTCACATATTCCAATGTTGGAAATGACATTAGAGCTTAATAATTGTAATGGGGTGGGAGAGGGTACAAGCTTCTTGAAAATTGCTTCAGATCTTTGGATAGTACAGGTTACCTATAGAACATAAAGCATTTTTTTAATATGCAAGAAGGATGGAAACTTAAGTTTTAATTGTGAATGTTACAGTGGTAAAATTTACAGAGTTGACGTAAGTATATTTTTGGGGGCACATAGTCAAAACTAAGAAATTATTTACCAGCTCAGAATGTGGTAGGAGCTATCAGAACTTAGTGATCAAGTGAAGTCGTAGTTACTAATTTCTGATGCTCTTCCCCTGCAGAAGAGAGCTGTGGGAAGAGGACTCAGCCACAAGACATTTGGTCCTAGGTGTTGGTAATGCCACAATATAAGTGCTTCCTTTTCATTTTATTGTAGACCACATATTGATAACTAGAAGTTTTAAGTGTTACATGTATGTTTTCAGATTTGCAAGCAGGTTCCCTAAATAAAATTTAATATGAGAGGGCAGACCTTGAAAAGGTGGTGGGAGG
Organism: Nomascus leucogenys; assembly: GCF_006542625.1. Taxonomy (NCBI): domain Eukaryota; kingdom Metazoa; phylum Chordata; class Mammalia; order Primates; family Hylobatidae; genus Nomascus; species Nomascus leucogenys. The sequence continues at coordinate 30,204,562 of NC_044392.1, read as the reverse complement.
TGGTCCTGTGGTTTCCTTTTTTTTTTTTTTAAATCACATGGAATATTTCAAAAATAGGAAGAAATCTATGCATTAAAGGCTCAAAGATCAATGAGGTACTTTTGGCTTTGGCCAAACCAGTGTGGGGAAAACTGATTTGTGATTGGTAAAAGAATTTGAACCAAGATTGATTTGACAGGCTTTGGTAATGCTGCAGTATTTTCAGTTGTTCTTTCTCATTTTTTAAGGCAAAGCAGAGAGCAGAGGTTCTTCAGTCCACGCAACGGTTCTTCTCTGAACAGCAACAGAGCAAACAGATAGGAGGAGGCAAAGCCCAGAAAGTGGACAGTGATTCAAGTAAACCTCCTGAAACACTGACCGACTCTCCTGGGGTCTGTCAGGAAAAAGTAGAAGAAAAGCCACCCCCTGCACCCTCCATAGCCACCAAACCTGTTAGAACTGGACCAATCAAACCTCAGGCTATCAAAACTGAAGAAACAAAATCTTAAAGGCTATGGTTTATTGCAGGGGATTGGGAGGGGGGGAGGGAAAACATGGAGAATTAAGTCAGATAATGCTGGCAGCCAAAGGGGCAAAATAGTCTGTGACATTATCCTGTTCAGAGCTTGGAGATGTACAGGGGACATAGGAGCAATTTACACTGACACACAGCTGCTGTACCAGTAAAAATGAGGCTTTGCAAGCTTGTACCTACTATGTAACATGCGCTCGGTTGATGGCCATGCATCTTCAGTCAGAATTTATATATAAATATATGCACCCATTTTTTTGAGTGCATATAATTTAGACCTAAAAATCCTTATGATTAGATGAAACACCAAAAATATAAGGAAAATAACACAGCAGAGGAATAGTTCAGCCTGAACAGTGTGATGGTCCCAGCTAATACATCAGATGGGGTTTTTTTGCTCCCTTATGTTCTTTGGATATGGTCATGGCATTTGTAGGCTTGAAGGTGAAGAACTGAAGATAACTGGTGCTGGATAGAGGAGCCTTATTTTTTATTATGGCAGCTTGCTATTTTTATAACATGGTAATTGAGTTGAACACAATCAAAGTACAGTAGTAACTGATCTCCCCTTCTTCCTGGATGAATGAGCAGATAAATATTGATGTCAGCATCCTTGAACCATATCAAAGTGAGCAGTGTTTGGCAACTGCTTCTGTTTGAAATGGTGCTGTGTTTTGGTTGTGGTCTGAAGCTTTGAAGCGCTACTTAGCATTTCCTTTCTTCCATGGAGCTCTCACCATTCAAACATGACAGATTTGGTAAAATGCTAGTTAGGTTGAGTCTTCCTTGCCCCCACTCAGTCATCTTTGTATGAATCCCATTATTTGGGGGTTTTTTTCTTTTTTTTTTTTTTTTCTTTTTTTACCAGTTGTTAGCTGGTGTTTATGAAGAACAGTGAGTACCTAGAACTGTGCCACTAATTAAAGGAAATCCTAAGAAGGTGCATTTCTTTACAGAGCTGTGTCATGCCATCCTTTGGGCCCTCTGCTGGAAAAGTAGAATCAAGTCTCAAATAATGCCTTTTTAATTGTATCCTCTAGTATTATAGATATAGGACAGTACTGTATCATACCTCTGTGAATGTAAAATACCTTGTACCTGCTTTATGATACGTAGTAGTGACCGTGCTTTATCAGAGCTGTTTTTAATAATGTTATTCTAGAATGTTTTCTTTCCAGATGATGATTCAGAAGCTAATTTTAAAAAATGGTGCCAGGTACCACAACAGTAACAGAACTTTGCAATTTTCTGGGGTTTTGTTTTTTACCTTTTCCCCCCTTTTTTTTAAATGGAGTGTGCTGGATGTCTCTATAATTTTATTCAGATGACTGCAGAACCTGGAAAAGCTGTTGCTGCTATTGATGCATAACATACTGCTATTGGTCTTTTTATATAAATATATATATATATATATATACATATATATATATAATTTGAATTTTTGGAAACTTTAGCTGTGCTGTCAACTTTGGAAAAAGTATCCCAGTTTACTGTGTTGAGTTGGCATTGTACAGAAATTAACAGCCATATTGGTCTAGAAACGTTAAACTTAATTTTTTTCCATTTGTACAGGGGTAACGCACTGTATTAAATATGTAAGGTCTTATCTACATGGGTTTGATTACAGAAACTAATAAAGTATTCTCTAAATAATGATTCTTGGAGCTTCTAATCATTTCCTAAAATCTGAAGCAAGAGGGTTTGTCATGTATTAAAAATAGTGGTCAAGAGTACAGGCCAGTAACAGTGGCTCATGCCTGTAATCCTAGCACTTTGGGAGGCCAAGGTGGGTGAATTGCCTGAGCTCAGGAGTACAAGACCAGCCTGGGCAACATGGTGAAACCCCATCTCTACTAAAAATACGAAAAAAAAAAGTACATTATACAGCCGGGAGCAATGGCTCGTGCCTGTAATCCTAACACTTTGGGAGGCCGAGGCAGGTGGATCACCTGAGGTCGGGAGTTTGAGACCAGCCTGGCCAGCATGGCAAAACCCCATCTCTACTAAAAATACAAAAATTAGCTGGGCTTGGTGGCAGGTGCCTATAATCCCAGTTACTTGGGAAGCTGAGGCAGGAGAATTGCTTGAACCCAGGGTGGGGGTCAGAGGTTGCAATGAGCCGAGATCATGCCACTTCACTCCAGCCTGGGCAAAAGAATGAAACTCCATCTCAAAAAAAAAAAGTACATTATACTCTAGAAAAGGATTATCATCCAAAACCTTGACTTCTCACTTTGAAGAACTCTGAAGATTATTCAACTAAAGTAACTATTGTCATGGCAGATAGTCATGGCCCCTGTTCTGAAGTAGCCAAACTCATATTGAAAACAAATCTGTCAGCCGGGCGTGGTAGCTCATGCCTGTAACCCCAGCACTTTGGGAGGCTGAGGTGGGCAGATGACCTGAGGTCAGGAGTTCGAGACCAGCCTGGCCTGTTTAACATGGTGAAGCCCTGTCTCTACTAGAAATATGAAAATTAGCTGTGCATGGTGGTGCATGCCTGTAGTCCCAGCTACTTGGGAGGCCGAAGCAGGAGATGTCAAGGAGAAAAGTTCTCTTGATGCATAGTGCCAGATGCAGAAAAGAGTTTCACCATCTTTTGGTCAGAAGCTGAAGGACCAAAAATAGATCTCAGTATTATTTACATTTGTATTTTTCATAGCTTTGTTAGCATGTTCATAAACATCATCACCTGCCCTAAAAGGCTATAGGGCATTTGTTCTATCATTTACTCAATTTATGAAATGAAATACTGAGGGACTGTAATTAATCCCATGTTCAGAACATACGGCTTCCAGACCCAGCTTTGAGAAAACTAGTCATTTAGTCACTAATGACACATGTGCGTTCTTAACTCATGGATACTGCGATTCTTAAACACAAGATACTCAAGTTTTGATGGTTTTGTTTTGGGTAGAGACAGGGTTTCTCCATGTTGCCCAGGCTGGTCTTGAACTCCTGAGCTCAAGCAATTCACCTGCCTCAGCCTCCCAAAGTTCTGGGATTACAGGCGTGAGCCACCACACCAGGTCTGATACGTATTAATAGGCCCTGCCTTGATCCAAGTTTTCAGTCTAGGGTTTTTCTCAAAATATGCTCTAAATTAAAAGCTGTGGTTTATTGCAGGGGATTGGGGGAAGCGGTATGATGGATAGGAATGGGAATCAAATACTTGACTTACTAAGTCACTGCCATTGTCAGTATTTTTCATATTCTAGTTTTTAAGTTTCCTCCTAAATTTTAAGACCTAATGGTGACCAGCTATACAGCTTGCATTACCCCCACTTGCAAACCAGCAGGCATGTGCTATTTGGTTGTATTAGCTGTTAAAATATCACTAATACCTTGGGTCCTTTGTTAGTACCTACAATGGAAAAATGGCACCAAAAGCATATCGAATGAAAGTAAGATAATGTATATAAGTGTCTCTGCAGTTTGGCCATGCGGTTTTGTCCCTGGCTTCTCTGACATGTGACAGAATAACCCAAAAGGTGTTGCAGTTAATAGTTGACTGTAGATACTTGGTCACATAAGCTTCTGAACATTGTCCCTTGAGCTGCCCTGGTAGAAGGTAAGGGGAGTCCAGGTCATTGCTCCTAGTTAATAACAAATAGTGCTTTTGATAGAAGAGTGATTGGGGGAGGGGGATTGGGGAATGAGAGGAGGGTATAGTTTATAAAATTCCAACAAACTCTTGGCCAGAGGCAAGATACGGAGGGTAGAATGAGTCAGAAGCTATTTAAGTGTCTTTTCTAACAAGTAACCAGTGATTTTTCATGTTGCCATAGCAGCATATTTCATAGATGCTTACCATTTTCAGTACTGACTTCACGTTCCCCTGCAACTTTTTTCCACCTTATGGATAAATATAAAACTATATCATAGTTTGACAGACCTAATTATTTTGTACGTGCTTTAGAAGTAGAAGAACTAGGATTGGTGGTTGGTCAGTTAAAGTGGAAAGTCACGAAGTCTAGATACTTTGATTGCTTGTATTAGATGTATGCTTATTTGCCATACAATCTTTTGATGAAGGACTACACCATTTCTTTGTCTGCTGCCTAGATTCTATTACATATGCATCATCTATAGTTTTCAGTTTTGTCTTAAAGAAATCTGAATAGAGAATTCCCTTGAACTTTCACAGATACCTTCCCTCGGTTTTCCACCTTTCTTCATACCCCTAATTTGACCGCAGTTTTTACAGTGAAAATTGTAGAAATCATTCAAGTAATGACAACTACCTACTAGCTAATAGTCATCAGTCAACTTATATTACCTTGGAAGTGGTTAGAGTTTGGTTAAGAGCCACAAATTTACTTCATATTGTAATGATTTTTTTAGAAACTTCCCTCAACAGAAAGGAATAATGTGCTACAGGAAAAGGAAAACTTACCTGAGGTAGAGTTTAAGCAAGAGGTGAATCTCTGGTGTAATCAGGCAAGGAGTCAAGTATTAACTCTGTATGTGTCAGGTGCTGGGAATATAGAGGACAGTTTCTTAACACAGTCTGGGGTGTGGGTGGAGATACATGTGGTGGCTTTGAGGCCTTTCAGGTTTTCGTCACTGATAGATACCTCACCCTTATTTCATGGATGCCTCAAACCCCATTTTCCAGTCTAAGCTTTCACCCCTAGTCTATTTGCCTGTACTGCTTAACCTTCTAAATATGATTAAAATCTTCCAGAGGTTTTTGGTCAGTCCTGATCTGGCCTTCTCACCATTTCTTCACATACTAACTAATATTTAATAAGTACAATTACATGTAAATTTGGGTCTTCCTGGTATATGAGCAAAAAAAAGCAATAGTTTCCTTATCTGAGCTGGAAAAGGCACTAATGTTCAGCGGAGAACAGAGGAAGAGAATTTCAATAAGCAGAGCCTGTGGTTCCAGGTGAATAAGTCTGAAGTTCAAGGATGGTGGAGAGGGACAGATGCATTCTGTCCCTCCAGGGTTAGATTTGTCAAGAGGCAAAATAGTTAATTTCAGACAGTTCTGTGGAACTGATATAATCTGGTTTACTTAGGGCAGTGGTTTTCAGATTGGAAGTACACACTATTAAATAGAAGCAATTCCACTTTAAAATTTTGCTTGGCTAAAGGATTCAGTGGCTATTTTTTTTTTAATTACCAATGTGAATAAGGTGTATTGGTTCCAGGGAGGAGACACCCTCTCTAGTATGAGAAGCTGCAAAGAAGGTTGTACTTGGGGTAAAAACCACACTCTTCACAGAAGCTGATTGTGATACCCATTGAGGAGACTGATTGGGCCTTAGCTTTCTATAACCTGGGAATATAAATGGGTGTTATAAAGTTCCCTGTTACATGACTCAGTTATCAGAATTGTATCTCCAGCTTAGAACCTTACAGGGAAAAACTGGAAATTACACATAAATATCACCCACTTGCCCCCTCCACCCCCCACCTTTATAAGGTAGGTAATATTATTTACACATGCAGAGAATGAGGTATGGTAACCTGCCCAATGATACACAGTAAGCAGAGGAGGCGGGGTTTTTTGGTCCAGACAGTCTAATTCTGAAGTGTAAGCTCTTTACTAAGCTACACTGTTGTGAAAGCACTGTACTTGAAGTTACAGGCATACCTCGTTTTACTGCACTTTGCAGATATTGCAAGATTTTTTTCTTCAAAAACAATCGAAGGTTTGTGGCAACCCCATGTTGAGCAAGTTAATTAGTGCTATTTTTCTAACAATGTGTGCTCATTTCCTGTCTGTGTCACATTTGATAACTCTCAAAATTATTTCAGGCTTAAATTATCATGTTATGGTGATCCGGGATCTTGAATGTTACTAGTGTAATTGTTTTGGAACCTCATGAACCACACCCATAAGATGGTGAACATAAATGCACATGTTCTAATCGCTCCACAAACAGGCTGTTCCCTCTCTCCCTCTCCTTAGGCCTCTATTCCCTGAGACACAATATTGAAATTAGGCCAATTAATAGCCCTACAGTGGCCTCTAAGTGTTCAAATAAAAGGAAGAGTTGCACATCTCATTTTAAATCAAAAGCTGAAAATGATTAAGCTTAATGAGGAAGGCATGGCAAAATCTGAGATAGGCCAGAAAGATAGGCTTCTTGGGCCCATTAGACAAGTTGTGAATGCAAAAGATAAATTGTGAAGGATATTAAAAGTGCTACTCCAGTGACTACACAATGATAAGAAAACAAAAGAGCCCTATTGCCGATATAAAGTTTTAGTGGTCTGGATAAAAGATTGAAACAGGCCCAACATTCTCTTAAGCCAAAACCTTATCCAGAGCAAGGCCCTAACTCCAATTCTGTGAAGTCAGAGAGGTGAAGAAGCTGTGGAAGAAAAGTCTGAAGCTAGCAGAGGTTGGTTCATGAGATTTAAGGAAAACACCCATCTCCATAACATTAAAGTGCAAGGTGAAGCAGCAAGAGTTGATGTTGGAACTACAGCAAGTTGTCTAGAAGATGTAGCTGAGATAATTGATGAAGGGGCTATGCTAAATAGCAAGTATTTAATGTAGACAAAATAGCCTTCTATTGGAAGCAGATGCCATCTAGGCCTTTCATAGGCTAGAGAGAAGTCAATGCCTGGCTTCAAAGCTTCAAACAAGACTGACTTGTGAGGGGTTTATGCAGTTGGTGACTTTAAGCTGAAGCCAATACTCATTTACCATTTTGAAAATCCTAGGGCCCTTAAAAATTAAGCTAAATCTACTCTGCCTGTGCTCTAGAAATAGAACAGCAAAGCATGGATGACAGCATATCTCTACAGCATAGCACATCTAATATTTTAAGCCCACTGTTGAGACCTATTGTTCAGGGGTGGAAAAAACCGAAAGCTTTCAAAATATGATAAGCTCATTGACAATGCACCTAGTCACTCAAGAGCTGTGATGGAGATGTACAAGAAGATTGAGGTTTTCATGCCTGATAACATGACATCCATTCTACAACCTATGGATCAAAGAGTAATTTTGGCTTTCAAGTCTTATTTAAGAAATATTAGGCCAGACATGGTAGATCACACCTGTAATCCCAGCACTTTGGGAGGCCGAGGTGGGCAGATCACGAGGTCAGGAGTTCGAGACCAGCCTGGCCAACATGGTGAAACCCCCTCTCTTCTAAAAGCACACACAAAAAAAGCCAGGCATGGTGGCACGTGCTTGTAATCCTAGCTACTCAGGAGGCTGCGGAAGGAGAATTGCTTGAACCCGGGAGGTGGAGGTTGCAGTGAGCTGAGATTGCGCCACTGCACTCCAGCCTGGGTGACAGAGTGAGACTCTGTCTCAGAAAAAAATATATGTATATTAATACATGTTGTAAGGCTACAACTTTCATAAACAGTGAGTCCTCTGATGAATCTGGGCAAAGAAATTGAAAGCCATATGAAAGGATTTACCATTCTAGATGCCATTAATAACATTTGTGGTTCATGGTAGGATGTCAGAACATCAACAGCAAATAGGAGTTTGGAAGAAGTTTTATTCCAACCCTCATGGAGCCCTAGGGGATTCAAGACTTCAATAGAGGAAGTAAATGCAGATGTGGTGAAAATAGCAAGAGAGGCAGAGTTAGAAGTGGAGCCTGAAGGTGGGACTGAATTGCTGCAATCTCATGATCAAACTTGAACAGATGAGGAGTTTCTTCTTATGGATGAGCAAAGAAAGTGGTTCCATCTTGGGATGGAACCTACTCCTTGTGAAGATGCTGTGTATGTTGTTGAAATGACAAGAATTTAGAATTTTACACAAACTCAGTTAATAAAGCAGTGACAAGGTTTGAGAGGACTGACTCCAAATTTGGAAGAAGTTCTACTGTGGGTAAAATGATATCAGACAGCAGCACGTGGTACAGATAACTCATTCGTGAAAGGAAGAGTCAATTGATGTGGCAAACTTCATTGTCTTATTTGAAGAAATTGCCACAGCCACCCTGGTCTTCAGCAACCACCACCTTGATTAGGCAGCAGCCACCAACATCAAGGCAAGATTCTCCACCAACAAAAAGATATGACTTGGTTGGGCACTGTGGCTCAGGCCTGTAATCCCAGCACTTTGGGAGGCTGAGGCAGGCGGATCACCTAAGGTCCAGAGTTGCAGACCAGACTGACCAACCTGGAGAAACCCAGTCTCTACTAAAAATACAAAATTAGCCAGGCGTGGTGGTGCATGCCTGTAATCCCAGCTACTCAGGAGGCTGAGGCAGGAGAATTGCTTGAACCCGGGAGGCGGAGGTTTCCGTGAGCTGAGATCACACCATTTCACTCCAGCCTGGGCAACAAGAGCAAAACTCTGTCTCAAATTGAAAAAAAAAAAAAGATATGACTCACTAGAAGCTCAGACGATCATTAGCATTTTTTTTAGCACTAAAGTATTTTAAATAAAACTGTATGCATTTTTTTAGACATAATGCTATTGAACACTTAATAGCAACCATGTAAACATAACTTTTATATGCACTGGACATCCAAAAAGTCCATGTGACTTGTTTTACTGTGGTAGTCTATAACCAAACCCACAATTTCTTCAAGGTATGCCTTGCTAGGTGAGTAACCTAAGAAAAATCACTCAGCTGGTTGCAGTGGCTCTGAGGGAAGAGAGAGACCTTCTCATATTGTTTTATATTGTTTTATATTTAGTACCTGTTTTACGAAAAAAAGAAAAAACGACAAGGAAGTAAAACCAAAGACAGGCAGCCCAGTGCCAGGCCCGAAACCAGGCCTGGGCCTGCCTGGCCTAAACCCAGTAGTTAAAAATCAACTCCTGACTTAGAACCTGATGTTACCCATAGATTTCAGGCATTGTATAAAAGAACATGTGGAATTCCCTGCTCTGTTCTGTTTCACTCTGACTACCAGTGCATGAAACCCCTGTCACTTATCCCCTAGATTGCTCAATCAATCACGACCCTTTCATGTGAAATCTTTAGTGTTGTGAGCCCTTAAAAGGGACAGAAATTGTGCACTCAGGGAGCTCGGATTTTAAGGCAGTAGCTTGCCGATGCTCCCAGCTGAATAAAGCCGTTCCTTCTACAACTCGGCGTCTGAGAGGTTTTGTCTGTGGCTGGTCCTGCTACATTTCTTGGTTCCCTGATCGGGAAACGAGGTAACTGACAGACAGCCGAGGCAGCCCCTTAGGCAGCTTAGGCCTGCTGTGTGGAGCATCCCTGCAGGGGACTCTGGCCAGCCTGAGTGACGCCATCCGAAGACCGATCCTGGGTAGGAAATTGCCCCGGTAGAATGCCTCGCCAGAGCAGTGCATAGCAGGCCCCTGCGGAGGATTAACACAGTGGCTGAACACCAGGAAGGAACTGGCACTTGGAGTCCGGACATCTGAAATTTCGTAAGACTAGTCTTTAGAACTTGCCCCACTCCATCTGAGTGGAAGCGTGGCCTGATCACCTACGGTGTGCCTGCATTGGCACTTTTGTTCTGGTTTTGACTTGGCTTGACTTGGTAAGACTAGTCTTTGGAACCTGCCCCACTCCATCTGAGTGGAAGCGTGGCCTGATCACCCATGGTGTGCCTGCACTGGCACTTTTGTTCTGGTTTTGACTTAACTTGAATTGCTGGATACTTTGGTTTTAGTTTTGACTTGGCTTGAATGTTTTGGTACTTGGATTTTGAATTTTGTGATTTTGGTTTGGTATAAACAGTAAAAGTGTGTGTGTGTGCCCTCTTTACCCATTCTTTGTCTTGTGGTGAGTGTGTGTAGTGTGAGCGTGGTATTTTGTCTCAAAAAAAAAAAAAAAAAAACATAGGTCAGGTGAAAAGTAAGCCCACCCCACTGGGAACTATGTTAAAGAATTTCAAAAAAAGATTTAATGGAGACTATGGAGTCACTATGACTCCAGGAAAACTTAGAACTTTGTGTGAAACAGACTGGCCAGCATTAGAGGTGGGTTGGCCATCAGAAGGAAGCCTAGACAGGTCTCTTGTTTCAAAAGTATGACACAAGGTAACCTGTAAGCCAAGGCACCCAGACCAGTTTCCGTACATAGACAGTTACAGCTGGTTTTAGACCCCCTTCCCCCCACAGTAGTTAAGAGAACAGCAGCATAAGCGGCTGGCAGAGGCAAGGAAAGACCAGCAGAGAGAAAAAGAGACTATCTATACCAATTCTAAGTTAATTTAGACTGAACAAGGTCTTATTAATAGCAAAAGATAATTGAAATCACAAACTTACAAGGTTTTCAACAAAGTGAAGTTTGCTAAAAGTTATCAGTGTAACATGTATTATGGTAACTTCTAATCTTGTAGCCTTAGACAGTCTAGTCCAAAGACATAAAGAAAGTTCGCTTTAAAAAAAAAAAAAAGGAATAGTTATCTTCAAAAACAAAAAAAAAAATAAAGCGGGGGGGAGGCAGAATTTATATAAAGAGTGTTATATGGTAAATTCTTGTCCTGAAATAAATAAACTGGTTGTTTAAAGAAAAAATGTTTGTAATAAGTCAGAAAGTTTAGACATGTTGAAAATTGTCTGTGAAAGTCGTGAAAGAAAAAATGTTATAAAAAATTTATGCAAAAAATGTTGTATAATTTAAAAGTAATAAGGCCTCCTGAGTACTATTTAAAAAAACAGTTTATGTGCAAAGTGTATAAGAAAAGTAAAATATACCTTTAGTAAAAAGATTATAAAGGGGCTAAAAATGTGGATTTTTACCTACATTAAAAGGTTAAAAAACTATTGTTTTAAAAGTTAAAGCAAGTTTTAAAACGTTAATTGTAAAGAAAATTCTGTGTGTAAACATATTAGCTAAAGTTAAAAAGGTATCATCCAATTTTTCTGTGACCTAGACATTAAAGTAAAAATGCAACGGGTTTTTCTTAAAGCATCAACCTGCTCCTTAACAAAAATTATAAAAAGTTAAAAAGAGTCTATAAAATCTTACCTTATGGTCAAACATAAAAAATTAGGTAAATATGTCTACAAGGTTTTATTAAAATTAAGTTTAACATTAATAACACACTAATATAAAAGTAAAATTTAACTTACCTGGTATAAAAATCATACAAGAAGCATTATTAAAATATAAAATAGTGTTTAACTTTCTTTGGTCTAAAAACTAATAAAAATAGATGCTAAAAGAAACATTCATTTTACTAGAGGATCATAGAAGTTAAAGACTTAAAACAAACTTTGGCAATTAAGACAGCATACCAAGATGCAAATGCCTGGTTGAAATGGATCAAATATTCCATCTGCACGTTAAACAAAAGCAATTGTTATGCTTGTGCACATGGCAGGCCAGAGGCCCTGATTGTCCCCCTTCCACTTAGGTGGTCCTCCAGTCGACCAGGCGTGGGCTGCATGGTAGCTCTTTTCCAGGATTCTACAGCCTGGAGTAATAAGTCATGCCAAGCTCTCTCTGCTATCCCTGTGGGTCAGCCCCCGAGGGCCATCCAGCCTCCGTCTCCCAACACTAAGTTCACTTCGTGTCTCTCACGACAGGGAGGAGACTTAGGATTCCTTAGAGACCTGAAGGGATGCGATGAGCTTAAGAATTTTCAATCAGTCAGCCCTTGTTCATCCCTGAGCGGATATGTGGTGGTATCGTGGTGGACCTTTACTGGGCACTCTGCCGCATAACTAGAGTGGCACTTGTGCTTTAGTCCATTTGGCTATCCCTTTCACCCTGGCATTTCATCAACCAGAGGGAGGAAAAATAAGACATCGTAAAGCGAGAGAAGCCCCTTTTAGGTCTTTCAACTCCCACATCTATTTAGATGCAATTGGAGCCCCGCAAGGAATACCAGATCAATTTAAAGCTTGAAATCAAATAGTTATAGGATTTAAGTCAATATTTTAGTAGATGACAGTCAATAAAAATGTCAAGTAGATAAACTACATCTATTACAACCAACACAACGAGATTTCATGAGTTAAAAAGAAAAATTCATGTCAGCCCCCGCCCCGAGACTACCTGACCTGACAAAACTCTTTACACTCTATGTGTCAAAAAGAGAAAAAATGGCAGTTGGAGTTTTAACCCAGACTGTAAGGCCCTGGCCAAGGCCAGTGGCCTATCTCTGAAAACAACTAGACAGGGTTTCCAAAGGCTGGCCCCCATGTCCAATGGCCCTGTTAGTACAAGAAGCAGATAAGCTAACTCTTAGACAAAACCTAAAGTCCCCCCATGCTGTGGTGATTTTAATAAATACCAAAGGACACCATTAGCTAGTGAATGCTAGACTAACTAGATACCAAAGCTTGTTCTGTGAAAATCCCCACATAACCACTGAAGTTCTCTTTTTTTTTTCCTCTTTTTTTTTTTTTTTTTGAGACGGAGTCTCACTCTGTCTCCCAGGCTGGAGTGCAGTGGCGCAATCTCGGCTCACTGCAAGCTCCGCCTCCCGGGTTCATGCCATTCTCCTGCCTCAGCCTCTCCGAGTAGCTGGGACTACAGGCGCCCGCCACCACGCCCGGCTAATTTTTTGTATTTCTTAGTAGAGATGGGGTTTCACCATGGTCTCGATCTCCTGACCTTGTGATCCGCCCGCCTCGGCCTCCCAAAGTGCTGGGATTACAAGCCTAAGCCACTGCTCCCGGCCTGAGGTTTGCAGCACCCTAACCCCGCCATCTTACTCCTGGTATCAGAGAGCCCAGTTAAACAAAAACTGAGTAGATGTGTTAGACTCAGTTTATTCTAGTAGGCCCAACCTCCGAGACCACCCTTAAACATCAGTAGACTAGGAGCTGTACGTGGATAGGAGCAGCTTCGCCAACCCCTGCAACGTGACTCTGAAGAAGACGACAAGCCCTGCTCCAGTCACACCCGGAAGCTGACTAGTCCACGCACGGCCGAAGCATGAGGAAACTCATTGCAGGACTCATTTTCCTTAAAATTTAGACTTGTACAGTAAGGACTTCAACTGACCTTCCTCAGACTGAGGGCTGTTCTCAGTATATACATCAAGTCACTGAGGTAAGACAAAAGATTGCTACAGTCCTATTATTTTATAGTTATTATAAATGCCTAGGAACTCCAAAGGAAACCTGTTTGTATAATGACACCCAGTACAAAGTATATAATCCAGGAAGTGACCAGCCCGATGTGTGCTATGACCCCTTTGAACCTCCCATGATCACAGTCTTTGAAGTAAGACTAAGAACTGGTCATTCTGTAAGTGACACAAGTAAAGTAATAGCTAGAACAGAAGAAAGAAAGGTCCCCAAAAATGTAACCTTAAAATTTGACGCCTGTGCCACTATTAATAATAAACAGCATAGGATAGTATGCGGTTCTCTAGATTAGAAACAAAGTTACACAGCAGAAAATAAGTACATCTGTCAAGAATCATATTTATGTAAGATGTGCCAATACTAGTCTTGTGTCATTTAGCCAACTTAAAAAGAAGATAAAAGATCCTGTTTAGCTCCAAAAAGGAAAAGTCAGCCCCGCCTGCACGAGTGGGAGCTGCAACCCTTTAGAATTAGTGATCACAAACCCCTCAGACCCAAAATGAAATAAAGAAAAATATGTATCATTAGGCATTGATGAAAAAGGACTAGATCCTAGCATAAACATCCTAATAAAAAACGAAGTTCAAAGATGCTCTCCAGAACCAGTATTTCAGACTTTCTATGATGAACTAAATGTGCCAGTACCTGAGATTCCAGGAAAAACTAAAAAAATTTTTTTTGCAATTAGCCGAGCATGTAGCCCAGTCTCTAAATGTCACTTCATGTTATGTTTGTAGAGAAACTGTAATAAGAGATCAATGGCCATAAGAAGCCCGAGAATTAGTGCCTACAGACCCAGTTCCTGATGAATTCCCAGCCCAAAAGAATCACCCTGATCATTTCTAGGTTCTAAAAGTCTCAATTATTAGACAATATTACATAGCTAGAAAAAGGAAAGAATTCACTCATTCTGTAGGATGACTTAGTTGCCTAAGACAAAAACTGTATAATAGTACCACACACACACCACAAAAACAGTTACATGATAAAGTTCCAGTTACACAGAAAGAGATCCATTCAGTAAATTTCCAAAGTTGCAGACTGTTTAGGCCCACCCAGAATTCCACCAGGACTGGATGGCCCCCACCAGGTTATACTGGATATGTAGACACAGAGCTTATGCTAAGCTGCCTGATCAGTGGACAGGTAGCTGCGAAATTGCACCATTAAGCCATCTTTCTTCTTACTGCCCATAAAAACACGTGAACTTCTAGGCTTCCCAGTCTATGCTTCCTGCGGAAAACGAAGCATAGCCATAGGTAATTGAAAAGATGATGAATGACCTCCTTAAAAAAAAAAAATTATACAATACGATAAGCCTGCCACTTAGGCACAAGATGGCTCATAAGGATATCGAACCCCCATCTACATGCTCAACTGAATCATACGGTTACAAGCTGTTTTAAAAATTATTACTAATAAAACCGGTCAAGCCTTGGCTGTTCTTGCCTGGCAAGAGACTCTGATGAGAAATGCTATCTATCAAAATAGACCAGCTCTTGACTACTTGCTAGCAGCTGAACTTAACCTTACTAATTGTTGTCTAAACATACATAATCAAAGGCAAGTAGTTAAAGACATAGTTAAAAATATGACAAAATTGACACATGTGCCCGTACAAGTGTAGCACGGATTCGACGCTGAAGCCATGTTTAAAAGGTATTTTCCAGCACTAAGAGGATTTAAAACTCTTATAATAGGAGTTATAATAGTAATAGAAACCTACTTACTGCTCCCTTGTTTGGTACCTGTACTTCTTTAAATGATAAAAAAGCTTAATCGCTACCTTAGTTCACCAAAATGCTTCAGCACAAGTGTACTATATAAATTGCTATCAAACTATTGCACAAAAAGACATAAGTAGCAAAAATAAAAGTGAGAACTCCCACTAATAAAAAGTAAGAATCTCAAAAGGAAGAAATGAGGGAAGAGAGAGACCCTCTCATATTGTTTTATATTGTTTTATACTCAGCACCTGTCTTAAGAAAAAAGAAAAAACAACAAGGAAGTAAAACCAAAGACAGGCAGCCCAGTGCCAGGCCCGAAACCAGGCCTGGGCCTGCCTGGCCTAAACCCAGTAGTTAAAAATCAACTCCTGACTTAGAACCCGATGTTACCCACAGATTTCAGGCATTGTATAAAAGAACATTGTGGAACTCCCTGCTCTGTTTTGTTTCACTCTGACTACCAGTGCATGAAACCCCTGTCACTTATCCCCTAGATTGCTCAATCAATCACGACCCTTTCATGTGAAATCTTTAGAGTTGTAAGCCCTTAAAAAGGACAGAAATTGTGCACTCGAGAAGCTCAGATTTTAAGGCAGTAGCTTGCCAATGCTCCCAGCTGAACAAAGCCCTTCCTTCTACAACTCGGTGTCTCAGAGGTTTTGTCTGTGGCTCGTCCTGCTACAGCTCATGCCTGTAATCTCAGCATTTTGGGAGGCGAAGGCAGGTGGATCACGAGGTCTGGAGTCTAAGACCAGCCTGACCAAGAGGCTGAAATCCCATCTCTACTAAAAACACAAAAAAATAAGCTGGGTGTGGTGGCAGGTGCCTGTAATCCCAGCTACTTGGGAGGCTGAGGCAGGAGAATTTCTTGAACCCGGGAGGCAGAGGTTGCACTAAGCAGAGATCATGCCACTGCACTCCAGCCTGGGCAAAAGAGTGAGACTCTGTCTCAAAAAAAAAAAAAAAAAAAAAAAGCAAAAATGATCCAACCTTCATATGTCTGTTTTTCCACCTCTAAAATGGAGATGATTCTATCTTCCTTGCAGAGTTTTGATTAAATGAAATAAAGGGTTTTTTAGAAATATACAATGCTTGTTGTTTGGTAGGTTAGTAGGTTACAATAAGATGAATACTTAATTGCCTTGTTAAATACACACATCTAAGTCTAAACCAGCATCTATACTTATCAGAAAGCTGGATTTTTCCAGAGTTAAATAACTTCTGTAAATACAAAATTTAGGTCATTGTTTCTCTCCCCCACTTCAAATTATGCTGAGAGGTCCTAGATTCCTCAAAGGTGTCTCAAAGTATAGGAAAACCCAAGTTGGTAAATAAATGTAAGCCCTCTCTCCATTTTCATCTGTGTATTAGGGTACCATGGAAGACCGAACTTCTAAAATGTGGTTCTCTAAAAAAAACGATGCTTAAGACTATTGACGTCCTTTCTTCTTCTATGATTTCTATTCTCATTCTAAGATGTTGGCATGTGCCCTAAGTGAGCTCTGGATTTTTTTTTTTTTTTTTTTTTTTTTTTTTTTTTTTTTTTTTTTTTTTCTTTCTTTTTTCTTGCTCCTAGTTGAGCTTTTTTGTATTTTTTTCCCTGCCATTCCAACATCTGTAGGTCTCTGGTAGTTCTTAGGCCCTTCTGTCCATATGGGTTAAGGCAGCATGATATTCCTCAACTCCAAATAGTAATCATTTATTTGTTTGTTCAGCAATTCCATATTTATCTTTGGCCAGGGTGTACAGAAAACAGTGCAGTCTGTGTTCACAAGTCTATTCTCATGCTGCTGATAAAGACATACCCAAGACTGGGTAATTTATAAAGAAAAAGAGGTTTATTGGACTCGCAGTTCCATGTGGCTGGGGAAGCCTCACAATCATGGCAGAAGACAAAAGGCACGTCTTACATGGCATCAGACGAGAGAAATGAGAGCAAAGTGAAAGAGGAAACCCCCTATAAAATCGTCGGATCTCATGAGACTTATTCACTACCATGAAAACAGTATGGGGGAAACTGCCCCCATGATTCAATTATCTCCCACCGGGTCACTCACACAACATGTGGGAATTATGGGAGATACAATTCAAGATGAGATTTGGGTGGGGACACAGCCAAACCATATCAGTCAGGGCTTACAGAATACACTGCAAAAGAGATGTGTACAGAAAGTTTATTAGGCTTGCCCTTAAGATCAAACCATAGTGGAGTATAAAATTGGATTGGCAGAGGGAGATGTTCACCTGAGATGCTAATGCAAAAAAATGCCTCAGTAAATCTTGTGACAAGTTCTGGAAAGATGCTCCTTTAGAATTATCTGGCCTTGCGTCCAAGGAACTAGACTTTTTTTTTTTTTTTTGAGACGGAGCTTTGCTCTGTCGCCCAGGCTGGAGTGCAGTGGCGTGATCTCGGCTCACTGCAAGCTCCGCCTCCCGGGTTCACACCATTCTCCAGCCTCAGCCTCCCGAGCAGCTGGGACTACAGGCACCTGCTACCATGCCTCGCTAATTTTGTTTTTGTATTTTTATTAGAGATGGGGTTTCACCGTGTTAACCAGGATGGTCTCGATCTGCTGACCTAATGATCTGCCCGCCTCGGCCTCCCAAAGGGCTGGGATTACAGGCGTGAGCCACCGCGCCCGGCTAGGGAACCAGACTTTTATACCCTCACATTGTCCAGTTATTGCCCAAGGACGGGGATGTAGGAAGGGAATGCATGATCTTGGATGAGGCATTCTCTGCTGAGAGCAATTCCCAGAAAGGATTGTGCTCAGAACCAGAGCCAACACTCCCAGCAGCTGGGGAAATGAGTCCCTGAGTCCAGAAGAGGATCTAGGTGGTGCACATGGCATCCACTATAGTTCACCTTTCACTGCTCAGTGATACGCTCTGGAAATAGCTCCTCCAGATTAGGATTGGTCTCTTCCTGGGAAACCTGAAGAAGATTAGTGGGTTAAGTATACACCCTGCCATTACAGCTGGTCTCAGCCACAGCTGATGTCCTCCTCTCCTACCCATTCTAGATTTCCCTCACCTTCAGCTAGCACCTCTACTGCCCTTGATGGCTTACACAGGCCCTAATATCTGAGAGGGTCTAAGCCCTTGGTCACTTTGCCTTTCTATGACTGGAAGCTACATTTGTTTATTTCCTGTCAAAACTAGACAAGCATGTACTAAAAGATCCATCACAAATAACCTGGGAGCCAAATGTGTTCTTCCTTGGCTCTGTCTCCTCCTTGAGACTAGAGTCAAGTATCCATGCTGCATAACTTCTTTCCTTAACTACTGGTCTCTTGGCAAGATAAGCTCAAAGTGACTAGGTGGAAGCTATAGTGTGAAGGTGAATGGGTCTCTTCTTGTGTCTCTGGTGGATGTATTCGCCTCCTGCAAATGAGAACCTCTAAACATACAGGTCCCAGAGTTGGCAAGGATAAGAAACACAAATCCCCCAAGTGTGTCACTGGGAGTGATGGTGAGACACTTATTTCCACACTTAGTTCCATGAAGGGCAATCTATTATTATCTATTGCTGTGTAGCATATTACCCCAAAACTTAGTAGCTTAAGACAGCATGTATTTCTTTCTTTTTTGTGTCTGTGTTTGTTTGTAGAGACAGGGTATGTCAATGTTGCCCAGTCTGGTCTCCAACACTTGGCCTCAAGTGATCCTCCCTCCTCAGCCTCCCAAAGTGCTGGGATTATAGGCATGAGCCACTGCACCCGGCCAACAAGTATTTGTTATTGCACAGTTCCTATGGGTCAGGATTGCAGGTGCAGCTTAACTAGATCCCTGTGGCTCAAGATCTTTCGTGAATTTGCTGTCAGGTTATTTGACCAAGACTGCAATCTCATTGTAAGGCTCAAATGAGAGAAAATTATTTTCCAAGATCACTCACATGGTTGTTAGTAGGCCTCAGACCCCCTTCACATGGGTCTCTCCACAGGGATGCCTCATGTTATGACATCTGGCTTGCAAGCAAGCAAGCCAAAAGACAGTGAAAAAGAAAGCATCTAAAACAAGTCTTCTTATAATTTAGTGTTAGAAGGGACAGCCTATCACTTCTACCATATTCTGTTTATTGTAAGTCAGTCAATAAGTTCACACTCAAGGAGCAGAGATTACACAAAGATGTGAATAACAGGAGTCAGGGATCATTGAGTCTCATCTTAGAGGCTGCCTGTCCCACCACGTTTGCAGGGTATTGTCTCCAAGTTGGTACCTCAATTGTATCTTCAAAGGTCATTCCATTATGCTATCAGGCTGGCAGCTTCTAGATGTTACAGAGTGTGATAATACCACTAGATACTCATGCTTAGTAACTGTCTTAGTCTGTTTTATGTTGCTAAGGCAGAATACCACAGACTGGATAATTTATAAAGAAAACTTTATTTAGAATTCCAGAGGCTGAGAAGCCCAGGAGCATGGTGCCAGCATTTGGAGAGGGCTTTCTTCCTGAGTCATAACATGGCAGAAGGACAAGTGAGCATGAGAAAGAGAGAGAGAGAGAGAGCTGCTTGTGTAACAAGCCCACTCTTGTGATAAGTAACCCATTTCTGCAATAATGACATTGATCCATTCACCTCTTAATCACCTTTTAAAGTCCCCACCTCTCAACACTGTTGCATTAAGGATTACGTTTCCAATGCATGAATTCTGTGGGGACACTTTCAAACCATAGCATTCACTCACTGCCAAATCGCCTTTGATGTAATGTGGGTACCTTCGTCTAATGAGATATTACGCAGGATCCCATGAAGGTAAAACAAACACTTTAAGCCCTCTGATAGTGGTGCTAGTTTAGGTCTTGCCCTATTTTATATAGAATACATGTCAATTCTAGTCATCCAGTGGTTGGGTGGTTTTCCAGTTGTTTTCCTTAGAAGCCTCTGACCAATCATCCAAGCCATATACTATCATTCATGAGTTTGTATGTATTCTTCTCTTGGGCCACTTCTCTTTCCACACAAAGTAGATGATCAAATGCATTGCCTGAAACTGCCCACTGGGACAATTTTCCCTTGCTGCTATTATTTAGGGCCACCCTGAGAAGAGTTGCAGAGCAGCAGTTTTCCAATTCCAGCTTGCACTTACCTACTGAATTGACAAAACCAAACTTGAGGGTTTTCTTTTTTTCTCTTTAAGCTAACTATAAGAGACTCCTTGGGCAAGCATAGGGATAAATTCAGGGAGAGGTGCTGGTGCAATATTAGTGAGTAATACGGGGGCCTGGGCTACCTGCTTGTTCCCTTAGGCCCTACTTGTGCACAATTCTCAATGTGTCACTTCCATCTTGTAGATTGCTGCTGGGCCTGCTCAAACTCATGACTTTCAGGATCTACTAGAACTACTCGAAATGGGCTGTTCTGGCCGTTTGGTCACCTCCCAGGAACTTTGTGTAAAACTTCATTGCAGATGAACTTGCATTGTAATTCTCCTATTGGAGCTTGCCACAAAACATCTTTGTGAGTCACCAATACCTCTTACCAGAAGGTCTTCTGCTTAGTATCAACCAAGTGGCTGTGGGGTCACTTGCCCCACTGCCTGGACCTGCAGGGTCCTTTCCTGCTCTAATATCTGCTCAAAGTCAGAAGACTTTCATGTTAGTCAGTATATGGGTTGCAGCAGTATTCCTAAGTATGGAATACGCTACCTCAGCATCCAAAGAGGCCTATCAGGCATTGTGCTTCTTTCTTAGTGGTGGGAGGTACAAGGTACAATATTTTGTCCTTTAATTTGCAGGGGATGGAAAATCATGCCCCAGACTTCTGGATCCCTAAAAAAAAATTTGACTGATGGGTAAACCGACATTAATCTACCCTAACAAGTATATTACTTCTGTCTCAGCAATTACAATTACAGCTACAATTTGGTTGAATTCATGGTAGTCTTCAGACTGGTTTTTGTAGGGGCCAGAGAAATAAATTCAACAGGGATATTATGAGAACTGCTGGCCCCGTACCCTTTAGGTTTCTTTTCTTTTCTTTCTTTCTTTCTTTTTTTTTTTGAGATGGAGTCTTGTTCTATAGCCCAGGCTGGAGTGCAGTGCAGTGGCACGATGTCAACTCACTGCAACCTCTGTCTCCCGGATTCAAGCGATTCTCCTGCCTCACAGCATCCTGAGTAGCTGGGATTACAGGCATCCGCCACCATGTCCGGCTAATTTTTGTATTTTTAGTAGAGACGGGGTTTCATCATGTTGGCCCGGCTGGTCTCGAACTCCTGACCTCAGGTGATCCACCTGCCTAGGCCTCCCAAAGTGCTGGGATTACAGGCATGAGCCACCACACCTGGCCTGTACCCTTTAGGTTTCTAAGGGTGGCACCAATCAGGGTTATTCCTACCCATCACATGACATTTTATTTACTACATTGACTTGGGGGGAAGCAGAAAGACTTTCACTTAGCAACTTAGCATTTCCCACTACAATAATTCCTACCTCAGATCAAAAACTAATGTGTGTCCAGGCATGGTGGCTCATGCCTATAATCCCAGCACTTTGGGAGGCCGAGGCGAGTGGATCACTTGAGGTCAGGAGTTGGAGACCAGCCTGAGCAACATGGTGAAACACCATCTCTACTAAAAATACAAAAAAAATTAGCTGGCCATGGTGGCACACGCCTGTAATCCCAGCTACTTGGGAGGCTGAGGCAGGAGAATCGCTTGAACCTGGGAGGCAGAGGTTGCAGTGAGCCAATATCGCGCCATTGCACTCCAACCTGGGCGACAAGAGCGAAACTCCATCTCAAAAAACAAAACAAAACAAAACAACAACAAAAAACCTATTGTGGGAGTACTATCAACTTCCAAGTATGTCCATTCCAATTATACATTCAAAGAGCAAGAAAATGACCACTTGGTAGGACATGGACCAAGTGGACTCACTGTGACTTAGAACTGGGCCAGAACTCACTCTATTTATTTCTAGCCTTCATGTGTCTTTAACTCTGATGGAAGGTCCATGTTTACACTTTGAATATCAGTGTCATCTTGAATGTTGTATTCCACAATCTTCAAAATGTGTGGGTGTTCCTCTGTCTCCAGTGTATGGTTCCTTGACTAAATGTCCCTAGATCTGTGTGGGAAATCATTACTATACACTTGCCATGGTATTATAAGATCCTTCCTCCTGAGGACCCAATTTATCTTTTACTCAGTGGGTTCTGAGTCCAGAAACTGAACAAGGGATGGTGACCCTAGATATTCATCTGGTTGTGCAAAGGGAGGTCCCAAGGAAAACATGTGTTGCCTTACAAGGTAGAAGCCTCTGCAGCATCTTCAAGCCAAGTTGAGTTCTAGTCTCCAACAGAGAGGACCAAACCATTTCTGCATGCCTGGGGGGTTCAGGAGGATCTGGGTTTCAAGGTTTCCAAGTATATTAGCCCGTTAAAGACTTCATTTCAGTCTCAGGATCCCACTTTTTCTTGGCTTACTGGGACTGAGAATTCAACATTTTACTGGGACTGAGAATTCAACATTCTCTGTGATGTCTGTGATGCATTTTTTTTTTTTTCGGCAAGACAGGGTCTTGCTCTGTCACCCAGGTTGGAGTGCAGTGGCATGATCATAGCTTGCTGCAACCTTGAACTCCTGGGCTCAAGTGATCCTCCCACCTCAGCTTCCTGAGTAGCTGGGACTACAGGCACATGCCATCACACCTGGCTAACTTTTTAATTTTTTGTAGCTATAGGATCTCACCATGTTGCCCCGGTTGGTCTTGAACTCCTGAGCTCAAGCAATCCTCCCAAAGTGCTAGGATTACAGGTGTGAGCCACCACACCTAAATCCTCAGCCTTATCCTCAGCTTTTACTGCCCTTTGACTATGGGAAATGAAGTCCTCTTTATATGCTGCCAAAGACGCCTCTGACTTTATCACTTCACCTGCAATGGCTGATTGGCAGTCCAGTCTTTCATCTTTTCTCAAATACATCAACAGCACCCAGCAAGAGGCATTGTCCTTATAATTAGTACTTCCCCTGAATCTTTCAAAAGCTTGAGATAATGCCCCTGCCAATTTATTCCCTTCCAACAGTATCCCTTCCCAATTCAACACCAGGGAAAAAATTAACAATTGTGCCATTACAGTTTGCCAAGGGATATTAATGCTCCATTACTGCCAGTTATGAGGTCCACATTGCCCGGTAATCCAGTGCCAAAAGTCTTTTTAGAGTTTAATTCCTCTATCCCCTGCTAATACAAATGGTGTTAGGTCAAGTTTCTAACAGAATACTGGGAACAGACACTGAAATCAAGATTTATGTGCAGAAAGTTCATTGAGGGAGTGCCCTGTGCGTCAATATCTGTGGGAGAATTAAGTAACTAGGATTGGGCAGAGGGATCAGTTGAACTGTGGTGCAGTTACAGTAAAGGCTTCAGTTGACCCTACTGCCACCTCTGCAGCTGGGGATGAACCTTTAGAGTCATCCCAAGTTGAAGCAAGGGGACTGAGCCTTCATATCCCCAGTTGTGGGCAAGTCATTTGTTGCAGGCTAGACTTTATCTCTTAGGAGAGGGGCAGAAACGTGGCTAAGGCAACTCTCTTCAGCTGAGAGCAATGCCTGGAGAGGCACTCAGCTGAGACTCATCACCACCAACACTCCCAGCAGCGGGGGAACAACTGCCTCAGCTGGAAAGAGGATGTGGATGAGAGCCCCATAGCATCCACTGCAACATGCATTGTTTTAGGTGTTGAGATATGGCAGTGAACGTGGTAGACAAAAATTTGTGCTTTTTTTCTACATTTTAGACTGAGTAGTCAAGGAAGGCCTCACTGTGCTGACAACACTGAGCAAAGACTTGAAGGAAGAAAGGGAAGAAGATATCAAGATATTTGGGAAAAGCATATTCCAGGCAGAGGTCAGAGCAAATGCAAAGACCTGACTTGAAGGGAGAATATCTCTGGGTGTTCAAGGAACAGTAAGGAGGCCAGATGGTTGAAACCAACTGAGAAAAAGGAGAGTAATAGCAGTTGACAGATCAAAGAAATCAGGGTGTGGGGAAGAAGGCAGATTGTATCAGACCTTGAAGGCCATTGTAAGGTTTTTGGCTTTTACTCTGTGAAATAAAAAGCCATGGAGAGTTTGGAGCAGAGTAGTAACATGACATATTTTTAAAAGATTGCTCTGGCTGCATGTTGCAAATAGATTGAAAGAGTGACAAGGATGAAAGCAGGGGACCAGACAGGCTTAATCTATGCCAAAGATAATGGTGAGTTGGACCAGGATGATAACAGTGGAGGTGATAAGAAGTGGCTGGATTCTAAGTGTAACTGAAGAGTAGAGCTGAAAATCCACTGCTGATGGATTGAATGTTGGTTTGAAAGAGAGTGAAAGAGACAAGACAAAGATGACTTCTAGATTTGGAGCTTGTGCTGCTGAAAGTGAGGGAAGAGAGAGACCCTCTCATATTGTTTTATACTGTTTTATACTCAGTACCTGTTTTAAGAAAAAACAACAAGGAAGTAAAACCAAAGACAGGCAGCCCGGTGCCAGGCCTGACACCAGGCCTGGGCCTGCCTGGCCTAAACCCAGTAGTTAAAAATCAATTCATAACTTAGAAACCGATGTTATTCATAGTTTCCAGACATTGTATAGAAGAACATTGTGAAACTCCCTGCCCTGTTCTGTTTCTCTCTGACCACCGGTGCATGCAGCCCCTGTCACGTACCGCCTGCTTGCTCAAATCAATCACGACTCTTTCATGTGAAATATTTAGTGTTGTGAGCCCTTAAAAGGGACGGAAATTGTGCACTCGGGGAGCTCGGATTTTAAGGCAGTAGCTTGCCAATGCTCCCAGCTGAATAAAGCCCTTCCTTCTACAACTTGGTGTCTGAGAGGTTTTGTCTATGGCTCGTCCTGCTACAAAAGGATGGGGTTGCCATTAACAGAAATGAGGGGCCAGGCACGGTTGCTCATGCCTGTAATCCCAGGGCTTTGGGAGGCCGAGGCAGGTGGATCACTTGAGGTCAGGAGTTCAAGACCAGCCTGGCCAACGTGGTGAAACCTGTCTCTACTAAAAATACAAAAATTTGCCAGGCATGGTGGCACACGCTTGTAATCCCAGCTACTTGGGAAGCTGAGGCAGGAGAATCCCTTGAACCCCAGAGGCAGAGGTTGCAGTGAGCCGAGATCATGCCACTGCACTCCAGCCTGGGTGACAAGAGCAAAACTCCATCTCAAAACAAAAAACAAACAAACAAAAACCCAAAAGGCTGGGCGCAGTGGCTCACGCCTGTAATCTCAGCACTTTGGGAGGCCAAGGCAGGTGGATCACATGAGGTCAGGAGTTTGAGACCAGCCTGGCCAATATGGTGAAACTCTATCTCTATTAAAAATACAAAAATTAGCCCAGTGTGGTGGTGCACACCTGTAGTCCCAGCTACTGGGGAGGCTGAGGCAGGAGAATCGCTTGAACCCAGGGAGGCAGGGGTTGTAGTGAGCCGAGACCATGCCATTGCACTCCAGCCTGGGTGACAGAGTAAGACTCTGTCTCAAATAAATAAATAACAACAACAACAACAAAACAGAGATGAGGGAGACAGCTGCTGGAACAGGTTTGAAGGAGGTGATCAGGAGTTCAGTCTTGGACATGTTGAGTTTACATGTTTATTGGTTATATTGAGATGTCAAGTCAGCAGCTGATATATTGGTTGAGTTCAGGAGAGAGATCTGGGCTGGAGAGACAGATTGATGGATGTCATCTCCTATAGATGGCATTGTAAGGAACATGGCTGTGCTTTGGTCAAGGATAGGCTGAGGTAAACATCCAGAGCGACTCAGTGAGTTTAGAGCGCAGGCATGTAACTCCACTTATTATCACAGCCATGTAGCCATAACATGGGAAGGCTCATCATTTGGTTCTAAGCCACTGTTGTCTGTAAAAGGTATAATTGCCCTGCTGACACTGTACAGGCATTCTGGCACCTAGAGAAAGAGAATCAAAGCTGTCCATTTTGTAGACAGACAGTGGGAAGCCAGGGCACAGCATGGCTTGGCTTGTGCCCAGAGAGAGAAAGAGTTAAGCTGCTGACCCTGAGGCAGGGGAGAGCTGGCCGCACAGCTGTATGTGGGAGCCACTGGACTAAGCAGCTGAGACAGGGCAGACAGCGTGAGAAAGTTGTTGATGAGAGCTGCTGCTGAATAAAATCGTCTTTCACCTGCCTATAGCCTCCCAAGTGTTCTTGCTGCTCATCCACCCACTCCCTTCGGACCTCAGCATGGACTGGAACCTGACCCTGAGCATGATAAGTGGTGTAGTTATGAACCCGACACGCGATTAAGTGATGAGACTAGATGCGATCAACAGGGAAATGAGTGTAGAGAATAGAAGAGATTCAAGGGCTGAGGCTTGGATGCTCTGCTGTTATGAGTATAGGAAAATAAGAGGAAACAAGCAGAGGGGTCTAAGAAAGAGTTGCCAGTGACTTTGGACCAAGCGAGAGGGTGGTGTCCTGGAAATCAATGAAGACAATGCTTCAAGGAGGAGTGAGTTATTTCCTGTTTCAACTAACTGGTGGAAAACATACAACCTTGATAGCCAGTCTAGTGACTGAGTAATATGAGACATGTTTTTTAAAAGTGGATTTGACAGAGAATTGAAGGAAAGGAATTGGAGGCAGTGAATATAGACAAATCTTTCACAAGCAATTTTTGTGTCTTTGTTTTGTGGTGGGGAAAAGTGGGAACAAGAGAAGGTTTTAAGACGGGAGAAATAACATGTTTGTTCACTGATGAGAAAGATCGAACAGAGAGGGGAAATTTGATAATAAAGAGATGGGAGAATTCTTCAAAGACCTGGAGTAGATGAGAGAGAATGGAATCTAGTGCTGGAGTGGAAGTGTTGGCCCCTGAAAAGAGTGCCAATAGTTCATCTAGAGTAAGGTGAGAGGAGACAGAGAACACGGGCACAAAGGCTGGAAGGCGGGTAGGCGTGGTGAATGTGGAATTCTCTTATGATTGCTTCCATTGTCCTCAGCTAAGAATGAGAATTGGGAAGATGAGTTGGAGGTTTGAGGACAGAAGAGAAGGTATCTAGGCCTAGGATGAGCACACACTTACAGCTGCAGTCATGAATTTAAAGGAAGACTGGCTATCAAGGTTGTATGTTTTCCATTAGCCACATATAGCTGCACAGGTGCAGGTGCTGAGTGGGTAGTGAATGTCACCTGGGTTGGCACTCAACCAGCCAAGTTCAGAGACTCAAGAGCTGGCCAAGGGAGCTGATAGTACACTTGATGGACTTATAACCCCACCTTAGTGCTAACTTTCCTTTATCTCATATATGCATATATGTCTAGAAAAAATTATATTTGCCTTAGACATTTTGCAGAGACTGAGAATAACCGAGTCACATTCGTGATAGCGAGCTAGTGCAATAGCCTTTGCTGTTGTGGGATGACAAGGTAATCCAGTTCCAACATGTGCCTTTGGGGTTCCAGTTCAATTCTTCCTGTAAGGCCCATGAGGGTCACCCATCCTGTTCTTTCAAGAGGATCACTATCTCCTTTTTGTTTGTTTGTTTGTTTTTTGAGATGGTGTCTTGCTCTGTCACCCAGGCTGGAGTGCAGTGGCGTGATCTCAGCTCACTGCAACCTCCGCCTCCTGGGTTCAAGCAATTCTCCTGTCTCTGCCTCCTGAGTAGCTGGGATTACAGGCGTGCACCACCACGCCCAGCTAATTTTTGTATTTTTAGTAGAGACGGGGTTTCGTCATGTTGGCCAGGCTGGTCTCAAACTCCTGACCTTGGGTGATCTGCCCACCTTGGCCTCTCAAGGTGCTGAGATTACAGGCGTGAGCTACCATGTCTGGACTCACTATCTCCTTTTTTGACATGAGTATCCCCCTTTTTTGACATGAGTATCTTTTGACATGAGTATCTTTTGACATGAGTATCCTCACAACCAGCCCCTATAGTTTGGGATAATTTCAATCTATTTTTCAAGTAAGAATCTAAGAGAGCTTTTGGTGCCCCCAATTTGTTTTAAAATTAGTAACAATATCTTGTAGTTGGATATTTTTCTATTGCTTCTAAAGTATGCATTTTCTTGCTTTATTTTACCCATATATGTATTTGGTGAGTGGAAAATGTGGTTGTTAAATGTATGGACTTTGGTATCAAGCAGACCTTGTTTTGAATCATAGCTTATTACATCTTATCCTCCCAAATAGCAAATTTCTTCTATTGTGGTTTCATTATCATCAATGTAAAGAAATAGACTCTTTTATTGTTCAACTGCTTTATTACCAGGACCTCTCCTTGTATGAAATGTAAGCTTCATGTTTAGATGTCAGGATTCAGGAACATGTTTCAGCTAAGTATGACACATCCTAAAGGATGGCTAGTGTGGGAAATAGTGATTTTTCCTGGATTGTAGTGTTGTTAATCACTTTCGATGTATCTGAACTACAACAGACTCCCTGAAGGTTCCTAGCTAAAGCTCAGATTTTGTTTCAAAAGCCATTGAACGAAAACAGCAACAAACAAATACACACAAAACAGATTATTTAAATAAATCAAGGCCGGGCGCAGTGGCTCATGCCTGTAATCCCAACACTTTGGGAAGCCAAGATGGGCAGATCACTTAAGGTCAGGAGTTCAAGACCAGCCTGGCCAATATGGTTGAACCCCATCTCTACTAAAAATACAGAAATGTGGCAGGCATCTGTGGTCCCAGCTACTCAGGAGGCTGAGGCACAATAATCGTTTGAATCCGGGAGGTGGAGATTGCAGTGAGCCGACACCATTGCATTCCAGCCTAGGCAACAGAGCGAGACTCCATCTCAAAAAAAAAAAAAAAAAAAGAAAAGGAAAAGAAATCATTACAGTGGCTGTATGTCTTCTGAAATTTGCATACAATAATTGCTTCTGACATATTCAAATACAATGCAAAAATTTATCTATACTTTGAAAACCCTTCACGATTTAGAGACTTTGGGAATCATATAGCTAAAGGAAACAGATGAGAACACAATGCTTCTGAATCTTATGATTCAATTTAAGTAATTATTGGGCCCCCACTAGGAGCTCAACCTGGCCAAACCCTGAGATAGGAGGAAGGGAAAAATATTGGGCTCCTGCTTTCTTTTTTTTTTCTTTTTTTTTTGAGATGGAGTCTCACTCATCACCCAGGCTGGACTGCAATGGCGCGATCTTGGCTCACTGCAACCTCTGCCTCCCGGGTTCAAGCGATTCTCTTGCCTCAGGCTCCTGAGTAGCTGGGATTACAGGCGCGCACCACCACGCCCGGCTAATTTTTTTTTTTTGTATATTTAGTTGAGATGGGGTTTCACCATGTTGGCCAGGCTGGTCTCAAACTCCTGACCTCGTGATCCATCTGCCTCGGCCTCTCAAAGTGCTGGGATTACAGGCATGAGCCACTGCACCCAGCCCCTGCTTTCAAAAAGTATATAATTGGGCTTGGAGGGTGTGATTGTCAGAAACTTATGAACCAGAGCAACTCCATCTTAAATAGAAGCTGAGGAAAATGAGGCTGAAACCTACTGGGCTGCATTCCCAGACAGTTAAGGCATTCTAAGTCACAGGATGAGATAGGAAGTCGGCACAAAATACAGGTCATAAAGACCTTGCTGATAAAATAGTTTGCAGTAAAGGAGCTGGCCAAAACCAAAATGGTGACAAGAGTGACCTGTGGACGTCCTCACTGCTACAGTCCCACCAGCGCCATGACAGTTTAAAGATGCCATGGCAATGTCAGGAAGTCACCCTATATGGTCTAACAAGGGGAGGCATGAATAATCTACCCCTAGTTTAGCATATCATCAAGAAATAACCATAAAAATAGGCAACCAGTTGCCCTGGGGTTGCTCTGTCTATGGAGTAGCCATTCTTTTATTCATTTACTTTCTTAATAAACTTGCTTTCACTTTGCACTGCGGACTCGCCCTGAATTCTTTCTTGCACAAGATCCAAGAACCCTCTCTTGGGGTCTGGATCAGGACCCCTTTCCTGTAACATGCTGGTTAATACTGAGTATCAGCTTGATTGGATTGAAGGATACAAAGCACTGATCCTGGGTATGTCTGTGAGGGTGTTACCAAAGGAGATTAACATTTGAGTCAGGGTAGGGCATGGTGGCTCACGCCTGTAATTCCAGCACTTTGGGAGGCCGAGGTGGGAGGATTACCTGAGGTCAGGAGTTCGAGACCAGCCTGACTAATATGGTGATGGGGTGAAACCCCGTCTCTACTAAAAATACAAAAATTCGCTGGGCGTGGTGCTGTGGGTCTGTAGTCCCAGCTACTGGGGAGGCTGAGACAGGATAATTGCTTCAACCTGGGAGGCAGAGGTTGCAGTGAGCCGAGATCATGCCATTGCACTCTAGCCTGGGCGACAGAGTGAGGCTCCGTCTCAAAAAAAAAAAAGGCATTTGAGTCAGTGGGCTGGGAAAGACAGATCCACTCTTAATCTGGGTGGGCACAATCTACACAGCTGCCAGCTAGAATATAAGCAGGCAGAAAAATGTGAAAAGGTGAGACTGGCCTAGCCCCCCAGCCTACATCTTTCCCCTGTGCTGGATGCTTCCTGCCCTCCAACATCAGACTCCAAGTTCTTCAGCTTTGGGACTCAGACTGGCATTTCTTACTCCTCAGCTTGCAGACAGACTGTGGGACCTTGTGATCGTGTGAGTTAATATTTAATAAACTCCCCTTTATACATATATATATAATCTATCTCTATATAAAATATATATATAAGATATAAAAGATATATATATATATCTCCTATTAGTTCTGTCCCTCTAGAGAACTCTGACTAATACAGGAGGACAGGGCTTACCTTCATTCCATTAGATGAAGGTGAGGACTAAACTCTGATTTTTATGTTGCCCAAATTCCTATCTAAGGGGTCTGGGGCATCATGCCCTACAAATCATAAGTTCTCATCAGATGGGTTTTACTTAATACTAATCGTGACTTACTCTCCAACCTGACTCTGGCATAATATTATGAGACAAGAAAGAAAATCAAAATATTTTACCCCAAAACATGTTTCTTTGCCATATTTTGAAATGGTCATGCAAAGCTGTTCTTTTTGGGGGCAAATTTGTATCTGTAAAGAATCTCTATTAACATAGCTAGATTTTTTTCTTCCAGACCCTCCCAATCCTAAAGAGATTAACTGAGATCTGAATAGGAAACATTTGTCATCTATTGTCTCTAAGGGCAGCCACTATAAGACTTTGAAAGAACTTTGGCCTCCACCATCTTTTATCTTAACCTGAACATTCCCTTTCCATCAATCCCAGGTCCTTAGAAAACTCAACCAATTGTAAAAAAGAAGAATTTTAAATTCACCTATAGCCTGGAAGCCCGCCCTCCACCGTGCCTTGAGTTGTCCTGCCTTTCTGGACCAAACCAATGTATTTCTTTTTCTTTTTTTTTTTTTTTTTTTTTGTTGAGACGGAGTCTCGTTCTGTTGCCAAGCTGGAGTGCAGTGGCGATCTTGGCTCACTGCAACCTCTGACTCCCGGGTTCAAGTGATTCTCCTGCCTCAGCCTCCCGATTAGCTGTGATTACAGGCGGGTGCCACCATGCCCTGCTAATTTTTGTATTTTTAGTAGAGATGGGGTTTCACTGTGTTGGCCAGGATGGTCTCGATCTCCTGACCTCGTGATCCACCCGCCTCGGTCTCCCAAAGTGCTGGGATTACAGGCACGAGCCACTGTGCCTGGCCTACCAATGTATTTCTTAAATGTATTTGACTGATGTCTCATGCCTCTCTAAAATGTATAAAACCAACCTGCTCCCTGACCAACTTGGGCACGTGTTCTCAGGACCTCCTGAGGGCTGTGTCACAGGTCATGGTCACTCATATTTGGCTCAGAATCTATTCAAATATTTTACAGAGTTTGTTTTCATTGACAAAAGGAAATAGCTATATTTATCTATGTATATATAGACCTTGTGTAGACCTTGTTTTTAATCCCAGCTTCATCACATCTTATCTTCTCAAGTAGCAAATTTCTTCTATGGTGGTTTTTTTTTTTTTTTTTTTTTTGAGACGTAGTCTCACTGTCAACCAGGCTGGAGTGCAGTGGTGTGATCTTGGCTCACTGCAAGCTCCACCTCCCGGGTTCACGCCATTCTCCTGCCTCAGCCTCCTGAGTAGCTGGGACTACAGGCGCCCGCCACCACGTACAGCTAATTTTTTGTATTGTTAGTAGAGATGGGGTTTCGCTGTGTTAGCCAGGATGGTCTCGATCTCCTGACCTCATGATCCACCCGCCTCGGCCTCCCAAAGTGCTGGGATTACAGGCGTGAGCCACCGCGCCTGGCCCCTGTTGTGGTTTTATTATCATTGTAAAGAAATAGACTGCCGCCTTGAACTCCTGGCCTCAGCCTGGTGGGAGGATCACTTGAGGCCAGGAGTTCAAGGCAGCAGTGAGCTATGATCGCACCACTGCACTTCAGCCTGGGTGACAGAGTGAGACCCTGTCTCGATAATTACAATAGTAATAATACATTTTAAAAATTAAAACAAATGCAAGAAAGGCAAAATTAAGGATTTTTTGCAAACATTTTCTCAACCCTCACAACTGCCCTAGAAGATACTATTACTCCTCTTTTACAAGTAAGAAAACCAAGGCTTCTAGAGGTTAAATTACTTGCCCGAGATCACTCAGATCAAAAGTGGGAGTTGCACAATCAACCCCTTTAATTTCAGAGCTGAAACACCTGCCAGCATAACAGAAGTGCTGTGAATTATCAGGAAGAGGTGGGATCAGTGATTATTGATGGCGCTGGGAGGAGGGGCATATGTGAATTAGCTTTTTAAAAAGTAGTCAATAAAGAGACTAGGTCACAATGTGTTTACTAGCATCTGAGATAGTGCTTCCCCATTGCTCACATGACAGAAAGCTCTTTCCCTGCTCTGCCCCCAAGACCCATCCTTTTCCTGCGACATCTGTGGAGATTTCTCAAGGACACGGCTCCAGGGGTAATTTGTTTCAGCTGCTGCTTTCTAAGGGTGCAAATCAATCTTATTAACCCACGTTCCTGAGAGAGACTGACTACAGGAGGTTAAAAGACTAAAGGGGAGGAAGTTGACGCTGGTGGTCCTTTTTTCACCTTTTCTCTTTTCAAAGAGATGAAGTAGCTGGTATGCGGGTACAGAGTATGTCATAAGGATATTTCCTAGCAAATCCATGAGTTGATGCGTAAAAGCAGTTATATGCTAAGCTGACCTGGGACTTAAAGGTAAGTCAGTTGGGCATCCTTATAAGAACAAACCTTTCCAGCCAAAAGATCGAGCTGGCGAGCTCCGGCTGTTGCAATTCATGCTCTAGAATGGCAGAGTCACCATGTGAGTGTGACTGGTGTCTAGGAATGGGAATTATTCTAATTCATCTTCTGTTTCTTGGGAGATGACTTGGCTCTGTAATGGAGATAATATAGTCTTTGAAGTCAAACAGACCTAGCTTCAAATTCTAGCTCTGTGACTCCTGAAAAGCTACTTAATTTCCCTACTGCTCAGTTTCCCCATTTGTTGAATGAGGATCATAATACTTACCATGTGGGGTTACTGTGGTTATCAAATAAGATGAAGTAAAAGGGCCAGGCATGGTGGCTCACGCCTGTAATCCCAGCACTTTGGAAGGCCAAGGAGGGCAGATTTCTTGAGCTCAGGAGTTTGAGACCGACCTGAGTAACATGGTGAAACCCCATCTCTACAAAAAATACAAAAATTAGCTGGGCATGGTGGCATGCACCTGTAGTCTCAGCTACTTGGGAGGCTGAGACTGCAGTGAACCGAGATGGCACTGCTACACTCCAGCCTTGGTGACAGAGCCAGACCCTGTTTCAAAAAAAAAAAAAAAAGGGCCGGGGGGGGCAACAAAGTAAAAGGACATCCCAAGGTGGCTGGCAGTAAATGGGTGGGTGGCTGCTATCTCTGTTATCAAAATCAACCCTGCAGTCTCTATGCCATGTGTGTATCTGGACAAGTAGCATGGTTCCCAACTGCAGCCTTATTTATGTCCCTTTCCTGTTCTTTAAGGGCTAAGTGTTCCAGGAAGAATTGCACGTGTCAGTGAGGTCAAACAGCCCTGTGAGGAAAGGGCTCCTCTGGAATGGCGCCGTTAGAGGGGAACCAGCATGAGACAGGGCTGCTGTGCAACCTGGGGAGATTCAGTTCACCTCTCTGTGCCTCCATTTCCTCAGTGTTATCTGGGGGTAATGATAGCCGCCCATTGCATGATTGGAATAATCACATTTGTTCTATATAAACAACCAACAAGTACTTTACTCTTAGCCGCCCACTCCTCATAATGGGTATTTAAGGAAATATCTGCCTCTTGACCTGGGGGGAAGGGGGATGAAGGCCAGGCTGTAGGGAGGACCCACTGAGAGTAAGGCAGTGAATGTTCTCTGCAAACTGCTCCATGCTGGACCTAGCTGGAGCATTCCTGACCCCTGAAGCATGTGTGCCAGCGCTTGTGTTTTACATTCACAGGTGCAGTAACTTTAAATTACTCAAATCCCCTGAGTGCAAAGCCATGGCTCAGAAAAGCCCTGCAAACAACAGCATTAATCTCCTCTACAAGGACTTGACCTCCGAGGTAACCAGGCGCCGAGTCACCATGATCAGGAGGTACTCAAAATCTTTCCTTTGGATTGCTTGCGGGGTTGGGATGGAGCATAACACTGAACTCCAGCAAGTGCCTGAAACTGTAGCTGGCACTGGTTTATTTAAATGTATTTAATGCTGCTGCAAGACACATTTCACAGAAAAGGAAACTGCTTTGTCATCTATTGTGGAAAAGAGACTTTTCTCACATGGCCCTTCAAGGGGTGATGACACCCATTTGTGTATGTTCACTGCGTCGGTGGTTGTGGCTCTTGATAGAGAGTGGGGAGTGGGGATCACTTTGTTTGGTTTTGTTTTGTTTTTTTGAGACACGGTCTCACTCTGTCACCTGGGCTGGAGTTCAGTGGTGCAATCACAGCTCACTGTAGCCTCAGCCTCAAGCTCCTGGGGCTTAAGCAAGCCTCCCACCTCAGCCTCCCAAGTAGCTGGGACTACAGCCATGCGCCACCACGTCTGGTTAATTATTATTACTATTTTTTTTTGAGACGGAGTCTCTCTCTGTCGCCCAGGCTGGCGCAATCTTGGCTCACTGCAAGCTCTGCCTCCTGGGTTCACGGCATTCTCCCGCCTCAGCCTTCCGAGTAGCTGGGACCACAGGTGCCTGCCATGATGCTAATTTTTTTTTTTTATTTTTTTTATTTTTAGTAGAGACGGGGTTTCACCATTCACAGGATGGTCTCAATCTCCTGACCTTGTGATCTGCCCGCCTTGGCCTCCCAAAGTGCTGGGATTACAGGCGTGAGCGACTGCGCCCGGCCAGTTTTTTTGTATTTTTAATAGAAACGGGGTTTTGCCATGTTGCCCAGGCTGGTCTCAAACTCCTGGGCTCAAGTGGTCCACCTGCCTCGGCCTCCCAAAGTGCTGAGATTACAGATGAGAGCCACTGTGCCTGGCCCAAGCTGACACCTCTAGCTTGACCTCTTTGTCGGGTACATTATGAGATTAAAAATAATAATCTTACTAAATCTGATAAGAAGTTGGTCAAAAAAATCAAAATTATTGATTTGAAATAGAAAATACAGACTTCCATCTAATGTTGTTTACAATGCCCTTTGACCTTAGAGTTTATTGGGGTGTAAGATTCTAGCAAATTGATAAGAATTAGGTGCCATTTCTTAGTTACCATATATGGGAATGTTAAATCTTTGTTGAGAATGGTGCACAGCCAATTTGACACCACGGGTTTAGACCGTGAGAGTGGGCATTGTCTGCAGGAAGTGTGGTCCCTGCGCTCTAATGTCCATCCAAGGACGAGATGGCATAGTTCTGCGGCCTGTCTTAGCCACCAAACAATTCCCTTCCCATCATCCCACATCCTCTCAGCAACATTAGGGATCAGCTTTGATTGGGAGATGGGAGCAGTGAACTTGTGGCCAGATTGAAATTTAAATTTGGATTCCAGTTCTGCCTTCTACTGGTCACATGATCCGGGTAAATCACCTTCTGTCTCAGCTTGCTCAGCTGAAAGATTTAATGTGGGGGCTGAGATTCTACATGTGGTTAGTTTCTAGGTAATTTCTAGTCCCTAGAACATAGTAAATGTTCAGGCAATAATTAAATCTGAACCTGTAAAAGCTTGACAGGCTAGTCCTATGCACCTGAAGTCAAGGTTTGCCCAGCCCTGAGGAGGATGGGGAGACCCTGGTATACCCCAGCAGAAGGGGAGGCGAACCCCGCAGCCTGGGGATGGGGGCAAGTTAGGCCAAAGGGAGCTGTGAAGTGAACCTGAGGCTGGACTGGCCCTACGAATAGCTGGAATGCAAATGAAACATTTAGACACAGCCTGTCCCAGGCTGAAATGTACAGAGAGCTGGCCAGTAGGGGATGGAGAAAGCTAATTGATGGGAAGAACTCCTGTTCTAATCCTAAGATACCCTTGGAGGATGGGAGTTGGAGGAGTGAGGGTGCAGACTCCAACTCTATTGGTTCCATGGCACCAACGGGGACAGCTTGAGCTCACTCTGAGGAGAGCTGACTGACAATTAAAGTATATCTCATTTCTGCAAGGTGAGTGTGGGTGGAGGAGCTTGGAAGGATGTCCTCTAAAATGTTAACTATTCTCTTTAGATGCTGACATCTGGGGTATTTCTTTTGTTCCTTCTTTTTTGTTGTTTCGAGACAGGGTCTCACTCTGTCACCCAGGCTAGAGTGCAGTGGTGCAATCATAGCTCACTGTAGCCTCGATCTCCCAGGCTCAAGCAATCCTCCCACCTCGGCCTCCTGAGTAGCTGGGACCACAGGTGCATGCTACCATGCCTGGCTAATTTTTATTTTCTTGTGGAGAAGGGGTCTCCCTGTGTTGTCCAGGCTGATCTTGAACTCCTGGGCTAAAGTGATCCTTCCACCTCAGCCTCCCAAAGTGCTGGGATTACAGGCATGAACCACCATGCCCAGTCTGTTTCCTTTCTATTTATTTAAAACCCTATCTTTATTCAAATGGCATTCAATGTGCCTTTCTTCCTAGAAAAGAGATAATTACCCAGAAAAGTGATGAAGCTAAGGAGATGTTCTCCCACTTGGATTTGGAACAAGTCCCTCCCCCTCGCAGGACCCACCTCACAGTACCTCCCGCCCCACCTCCTTCTCCAGCTGAGGATCCCATGCTCTCCTAAGATGTAAAACTTATTTTGAAGTGAATTCTTACACAGAACTCCAGAAAACAGTTTCAGTGGCATTCTTGAGGTTTGTCTTAGAAGACTCTTGAAGATCTTTGTTCTTTCCTATTTTTCTTCACCTAGAACCATCATAGAGCATGGTTTACCCTTGCTAATATACTTAGTCATTTTTGGTTTTTTAATCCAAGTCTCTGATATGATATGCATATATTTTGATCTTTATGTTATGCTATAGAACTGTTGCTGTAGTCAGTTGTATTTAAATTAATAAACAATTATCAGGCCTTGTTGTTTATTACTAAATCTGAACAGTGAAAAGTCTAGGCCTTTTAAAGTCTACAATTTAAAGATCTCAGGTCCTGGGAACCCTGAGGTAGCTGGATTTTCAAAACGCAACCTGAGACACTACAGTTGTGTGGCCCTATATTTTGGAGCTGCATTCCCATGCCGTGTGCTGGGGCTAGAGTGGTTGAGTTTCACGTTTATTGACAGTGTTTTTAAAGTTTGTTTCTGGGAGGTTTGAAGTGATTTTCAAACTCTGTAACAGAAAACTCTACCCTGAAAAGCAGCCAAGTGTAGAGCGGTCCTGCTGTGGGGAAGTCCATTGCTTGAGTCCTCTCCAAGCTCCTTGACAGGCCCCAGTGCACCTCTAAGGACTTCCAGAGCTCTTCCGAATTGTTTGAAGGCCTCAAAAATGTGATAATTCTGGCATACATATACATACAAAAAATATGTATGTTTCCTCACCTCAGTCTGGTGAGGAAACAGGCCTGCACTGTCCAATAGGACAACCACTGGCCACTTGTGACTATTTCAATTTAAATTCATTAAAATAAAATAAATTCAGTTCTTCAGTCATGCTCATCATATTTCAAGTGCCTAGTAGCTTTGTGCAACCAGTGGCTACCCTATGGGATGCTGCAGCTGTAGAATGCGACTGCCATTAAAGAGAATTCTATAAGGCCAGGCGTGGTGGCTCACCCCTGTAATCCCAGCACTCTGGGAGGCAGAGGTGGGTGGATCACCTGAGGTCAGGAGTTCAAGACCAGCCTGGCCAACATGGAGAAACCCTGTCTCTACTAAAAATATAAAAATTAGCTGGATGTGGTTGTGTACACCTGTAATCCTAGCTACTTGGGAGGCTGAGGCAGGAGAATCGCTTGAACTTGGGAGGCGGAGGTTGTGGTGAACTGAGATTGCACCTTGAGCTTCAGCCTAGGCAACAGAGTGAGACTCTGTCTCAAAAAAAAAAAAAAATTCTATTAAACAGTGATGGGGCAGAGGTTAAACATGTCCAAGGACACACCACCAGTTAGAAATAGAATCAAAGAGAGATCAGGCTGGGAAAGACTAATTCTTGTGTTTTATTTCCATTTGGTTTCTGAACACATTCTAGGATGTTCTCTCTGTTCATTTGTTCAGCAAATATTGAGTACCTACTATGTAAGCACGGCACTGTTCTAGGGATATGTCACTGTACAAAACAATCAATCCGTACCCCATGGAGTTTACATTCCAATGGGGAAAGACTAACAAAAAACATACACAATGTAAGGCCAGGTGCAGTGGCTCACACCTCTAGTCCCGGCACTTTGGGAGGCCAAGGTGGGCAGATCACTTCAGCTCAGGAGTTTGAGACCAGCCTGGACAGTGTAGCAACCTCATATCTACAAAAACATACAAAAAAAAATTTAGCTGGGCATGGTGGTGGGCTCCTGGGAGTAGCTACTTGGGAGGCTGAGGTGCAAGGATCACTTGAGTCTGGGAGGTGGATATTGCCATAAGCTGAGATTATGCCACTGCACTTCAGCCTGGGTGACAGAGTGAGACCCTCTGTCAAAAACAAAACAAATACACAATGAAAAAACAGTGAATTATACATCAGGAGGTAATAAGTATAATGGAAAAGATGTGTTAAAGCAGTGAAACAGGTTAAGGGAGATTAGAAGTGCAGGTTGGTTGTAGGGTTAAACAGTGTGGTCTGGATAGGTGTATGAGCCCATTTTAATGCCACTGATAAAGGCATACCTGAGACTGGGAAGAATAAGAGGTTTAATTGGACTTACAGTTCTACATGATTCTGAGGGGAGTCCTCAGAATCATGGCGGAGGGTAAAAGGCACCTCTTACATGGTGAGCAAGAGAAAATGAGGAAGATGCAAAAGCAGAAACCCCTCATTAAACCATCAGATCTCGTGAGACTTATTCACTACCACGAGAACAGTATGGGGGAAGCCGTCCCCATGATTCAAATTATTTCTCACCAGGTTCCTCCCACAATATGTGGGAATTATGGGAATATAATTCAAGTTGAGATTTGGGTGAGGACACAGCCAAAACATATCGTTCCGTCCCTGGCCCCTCAAAATCTCATGTCCTCACATTTCAAAATTAATAATGCCTTCCTAGCAGTCCCCCAAAGTCTTAACTCATTTCAGCATTAACCTAAAAGTCCATAGTCCAAAGTCTCATCTGAGACAAGGCAAGTCCCTTCCACCTATGAGTCTGTAAAATCAAAAGCAAGCTAGTTACTTCCTGGATACAGGAGGGTACAGGTATTTTGTAAATACAACGATTCCAAATAAGAGAAACTGGCCAAAACAAAGGGGTTACAGGGCCCATGAAAGTCTGAAATCCAGCTGGGCAGTCAAATTTTAAAGCTCCAAAATGATCTCCTTTGACTCCAGGTCTGTAGGACCTCTTTAGGAAGGTGGCATTTGAGCAGACTTGAAGCCAGTGATGAAGTTAGGTGTGTGGACATTTGGGACAGAGGGAAGAACTAGTGCAAAGGTTCAAAGGTAGAAGTGTGCCTGGTGCATTCAAGGAGAGCAAGGAAGCTTGAGTAGAGTGGATTAGGGACATTTATAGGATGAAGGCACAGTGGTGGAGGAAGGAGGCAGATGATGTGGGGTTTTGTAAGAACTCTGACTTTGACTTTGAATGAGATGGGAAGCCATAGAGGTTTTCAGAAAAAGAGGCATGATCTGGCTTGTGTTTTAATGGGATTATTCTGGCTACAGTGTTGAGAGTAGGCTGCATGGGTAGAGGGAACAGAAGCAGGTCGTCTGCTATTGTAGTAATACAGGAACAACAAGATGGTCATTTAGACCAATTACAGTTGGGGTGATGAGAAATATGGGAAGATTCTGGATCTACGTGTTTGAAGATGAAACCTACAGAAGCTGCTGATGGATTGGATATGGGGTATGAGAGAGACAAGCGGGTAAAGGATAACTCCAAGATTTTTGGCCCGAGCAACTAGCGGGATGGAGTTTCCTCAGCCACAAGAAGAGCAGATTTACCTGGGTGCAATGGTTCATGCTTCTGGAGGCTGAGGCAGGAGGATTGTTTGAGGCTAGGAGTTTGAGACCAGCCTTGTCAACATAGAGAGACCCTGTCTCTACAAAAAAAAAAAGCCAAGCACATAGCTCAAACCTGTAATCCCACCTACTTGGGAGGCTCAAGCTGCTTCTTGCTTGAGCCCAGGAGTTTGAGCCTACAGTGAGCTATAATTTGCCACTGCCCTCCAGCCTGGGTGATAGAGTGAGACCTTGTCTCAAAAAATAAAATAAAAAGAGCAGATATGGTGTGTCTGAGGAAGAAAGAGGAGAAGGTCAGATGTTCAACATATGCTAGTTTGACATGCCGAATAGACATCTAAATGGAGATGCCAAGGGGGCAGGTGATATAAGAATCTGGAGTTCAGGAGTAATGACTAGGCTGGAGATATAAACATGAGGTTCATTAGCATATGTGAGTTGGAATTTAAAGCCCTGATATTAGATGAGATGCCCAAAGAAATAAGTAGATAAGAAGAGACCCTAAACTGAGCCCTGGGGTGCCTCAGTCTTAAGAGGAAGCTAGCCTGTAATCTCAGCACTTTGGGAGGCTGAGGTGGGTGGATTGCCTGAGGTCAGGAGTTCAAGACTAGCCTGACCAACATGGTGAAACCCCGTCTCTACTAAAAACACAAAAATTAGCTGGGCATGGTGGCAGGTGCCTGTAATCCCAGCTACTAGGGAGGCTGAGGCAGGAGAATCAGTTGAAACTGGGAGGCAGAGGTTGCAGTGAGCTGAGATCATGACATTGCACTCCAGCCTGGGCAACAAGAGTGAGACTTCATCTCAAAAAGAAATAAAAAATAAAAGGAGGTCGGGGTTAAAGAGAGGAACCAGCAAAAGAAAGAAAGAAGGAACAGTCAAAGATGGAGGAGGAGTCTAACATTCTGGAAGCTTCATGAAGGAAAAGTTTTTCTTCCCTTTGTTTCTTCTTCCTCCACTCTCTTCTTCCATCCCAAAGCCTGATGCAGTAGGTTATGGAGAGAAAGAACAGGAGCCATGGGCAGGGCTGCACAAGCAGGATTGGCTCATCTCAGCATCTCAGTGTCTTTCCACCTTCCACTTTTCATTCAAACAGCTGGCAGGTATAGGTGCTTAGTAGGATGAATGAGCTCATGCATTCTGATTTCTGGGCTTTTCAGTTTTTAAGAGTCAGCTGTCAGTGGGGGAGAGTGGTTGACACCCAGATGTTATGGGCTGAATGTTGTCCCCACCCCAAATTCTTATCCGAAAGTCCTAATCCTGACACTTTATTTTTAACTTTTAGTTTTTTTTTAGACAGAGTCTTGCTCTGTTCCCCAGGCTGGAGTGTGGTGGCATGATCTCGGCTCACTGCAGCCTTCGCCTCCCAGGTTCAAGCGATTCTCCTGCCTCAGCCTCTCAAGTGGCTGGGATTACAGGTGTGCACTACCACACCTGGCTAATTTTTATATTTTTAGTAGAGATGGGGTTTCACTATGTTGCCAGGCTGGTCTTGAACCCCTGACCTCAAGTGATCCTCCTGCCTTGGCTCCCCAAAGTGCTGGGGCTACAGGTATGAGCCATCACACCTAGCCCTAATCCTAATACTTTAGAATGTAACTGTCTTTGGAGATAGGGCCTTCATAGAGGTGATTAAGCTAAGCTTAGGTCATTAGGGTGAAAAAGAGGAGATTGGGACACAGACACATACGGAGGGAAGATAATGTGAAGAAGTAGAGAACAGCCAGCCATCTATAAGCCAAGGAGAGAGGCCTCAGAAGAAACCAACCCTGCTGACACCTTGATCTTGGACTTCCAGCCTCCAGAATTGTAAGAAAATTAATTTCTGTTGTTTAAGCTATGAAAGGAAAATAAATCTTGGGGTCCCAAAATCACTAAGCTAAAGTGAAAAGTCAAGCTGAAAACTACTTAGGGTAAACCTGCTTCCCATTCTATTCAAAGTCACCCCTCTGCTCACCGAGATAAATGCATATCTGATTGTCTCTTTTGGAGAGGCTAATCAGAAACTCAGAAGAATGCAACTGTTTGTCTCTCACCTACCCGTGACCTGGAAGCCCCCTCCCTACTTGAGTTGTCCCACCTTTTGGACAGAACCAACGTACATCTTACATGTATTGATTGGTGTCTCATGTCTCCCTAAAATGTATAAAACCAAGCTGTGCCCCAACCACCTTGGGCACATGTCATTAGGACCTCCTGAGGCTCTGTCACGGTGCCCTCAACCTTGGCAAAATAAACTTTCTATATTAACTGAGACTTGTCTCAGCTATTTGGGGTTCACAAAGCCACCCTGTTGGTGGTATTTGTTATGGGAGTTCAAGTATACTAATACACCAGTGGAGAGGCATTTTGAGATCTCATCCTCTCCCTCCTCACTCATAGCATGTGTAATCTTAAAGAGAATAAACTCCCAGGGGAAAAGAAAAGTCAGGCTTGGTGCGGTGGCTCACGCCTGTAATCCCAGCACTTTGGGCTGCTGAGGCCAGCAGATTACTTGAGGTCAGGAGTTTGAGACCAGCCTGGCCAACATGGTGAAACCCCTGTCTCTACCAAAAATATGAAAATTAGGCATGGTGGCACATTCCTGTAATCCCAGCTACATGAGAGGCTGAGGCAGGAGAATCAATTGAACCCAGGAGGCGGAGGTTGCAGTGAGCTGAGATAGCACCACTGCACTCCAGCCTGGGTGACAGAGTGAGACTCTGTCTCAAAAAAAAGAGTCAGATTTTTGGCTTTGCTTTCCAAACCTATAGTCTTTAGAACTCAGGATAGGAAGAATTGTCTTAAAGCCAAGGCTTTGACTTTTAACAGCTGATTCTCTTGGAAATCAAAAGGCTGAGCTCTGGTCCCATGAACAACAACCTGAGAAGATAGGTGAAGAGTATTCCATCTCTACAGTCTGAATAAAGTCTAGAAGAATAAGGGAACTTCAGAGGGAGAAAGAGAGCTTAAAAATTAGCCAGGCCTGGTGGTGGGTGCCTGTAATCCCAGCTACTCAGGAGGCTGAGGCAGGAGAATCGTTTGAACCCAGGAGGCAGAGGTTGCAGTGAGCCGAGCCACTGCACTCCAGCCTGGGTGACAGAGCGAGACTCTCAGAAAAAAAAAAAAAAAAAAAAAAAAAAAAAGAGAGAAAACTTAGATTCTGGAGGTTTCCTGATAGGACTTCATGTACTAGATAGGTTGGGGCAAGAGAAAGTAGAGGAGACTTGTGCTCATTTCCAGGTGAAGCCTGTGGGGTGGCAGACCTTTAGGAAGAGTGGCCCTGACCCAGCAGGGGCACAGCAGGAGAGTAAAAGGGAACCTGTGTTCCTACCCTGCAGGACAGCTCCCTTCCCACTGTGTCCCCATATCCTTGGTGGTACACACAACAGGCTGGAAGAAAGCTGCCTTGGCCAGGCATGGTGGCTCACACCTGTAATCCCAGCACTTTGGGAG
Organism: Nomascus leucogenys; assembly: GCF_006542625.1. Lineage (NCBI taxonomy): Eukaryota > Metazoa > Chordata > Mammalia > Primates > Hylobatidae > Nomascus > Nomascus leucogenys. The sequence continues at coordinate 30,160,394 of NC_044392.1, read as the reverse complement.
GCTGAGGAAGGTGGATCATGAGGTCAGGAGTTTGAGACCAGCCTGACCAACATGGTGAAACCCCTGTCTCTACTAAAAATACAAAAATTAGCCGGGTGTGGTGGTAGGTGCCTGTAATCCCAGCTACTCAAGCGGCTGAGGCAGGAGAATCGCTTGAATCCGGGAGGCAGAGGCTGGAGTGCAGAGATCATGCCACTGCACTCCAGCCTGGGCGACAGAGTGAGACTCCTCAAAAAAAAAAAAAAAAAAAAAAAAGGCTGCCTCATGGGTCTGGCCATTGGAACTCAGAGGACACCAAATTTGGAACTGGGTACAGAGATGTGGATGCCAGCAGCAAAGCTGGAATCTGCCTGATGGCTAAAATCATGTGTGAGACCCTCTGCCTGGGTTCTTCCCCCTGAGTGCCAGTGCGCCCTCAACCTCACTTGTCTCAAGCATAGATGCCACCTCAAAGATGTGGGGAGAGGAAAAGCCTGAATTGGCTGACAACACACTGATGTGATGGAATCCAAGCTGAACTGGCAAATGAAGTGTTCTACCATTAGGTACGATGGCAACTGAAGAGGGAAATTAAGTTTGTTATTAAAAAATAATGCAGCCAGGTGTGGTAGCTCATGCCTGTAATCCCAGCACTTTGGGAGGCTGAGGTGGGAGGACTACTTGAGGCCAGGAGTTTGAGACAAGCTGGGCAACATAGTACAATCCTGTCTCTACAAAAAAATTTAGAAAATAATATTGCTATAAGGGCTGGGAGGATAATGGAGTTATTAATGGATGTATTAATAACCGTAAAGTCACCGCACCAGGCCTGACTTTTCTTTTCCCCTGGAGATGGATGGTCGTGATGGTTGACCAATAATATGAATGTGTTTAACACTACTAAACTGTGCCCTTATAAATCCTGGGATGGTAAATTTTGTTATATTTTACTGCAGTTTTAAGAGCTGGAAGAACAAAACAATGCTATAAGGTTTCTCCACCTGAGGTTGTGGCTTATAAAATTCATACCCCTGATGACAGATAAAAACTGAAGTGGAGGGGCCGGGCGCAGTGGTTCATGCCTGTAATCCCAGCACTTTGGGAGGCTGAGGCGGGTGGATCACGAGGTCAGGAGATGGAGACCATCCTGGCTAACATGGTGAAACCCCATCTCTACTGAAAAATTAAAAAAAAAAAAAAATTAGCTAGGGGTGGTGGCGGGCACCTGTAGTCCCAGCTACTTGGGAGGCTGAGGCAGGAGAATGGTGTGAACCTGGGAGGCGGAACTTGCAGTGAGCCGAGATCACGCCACTGCACTCCAGCCTGGGCGACAGAGTGAGACTCCATCTCAAAAAAAAAAAAAAAATCAAAAACAAACTGAAGTGGAGTTAGGGTGAATAGAGGGTGGGTTCAGGGGAGAGATGGAAAGATTGCTCTCGTAGTGCCAAGAGCACTAGCAAATGGAGATGGGAAGGTGTGGATGCTGCTATTTGCTTGGTGTCATCCTGGGCAACACCTCAAAACCAGGCATAAGCCTCTCAGTTACACACACACACCACCTTTAACATCCTGCAATCACATCTCCCAACCTGAAGGAATTACCTGATGGTTGGAATCTATACCCTTCTCTTAAGCAAAGATTCCCACAAAGTTCAAAGAAGAGAACGTTGGGTAAGAAAATTTTATTTCACAATGCAAAGGGTTATGTGAGACCCAACTGTATTCTATCTGAAGCATTAGAAGCCAATTGTAGTAAATGCATCTTACTTATATTCGATGCTGGCCAGAGGAGCTATTCTGCTTCCTTTAGAAGTTATGCTTTTTATTGTGGCTTGTGGTAACCATGTAACATGCAAGAGCAATGGTTTTCAGGAAGAAACTATTATGCCTTATAGCTTTTGCCCCAAATCACAAGAAAACTTGAACTATGTCATTAAACATCTCATAATGCTGACAGGAGATAAAGGATATTTATTGTATGAAATTGTCTACACCCTCAGACTACAATTCCTGCATAGTCAGATGGTGACCATGTTCATCCTTCTGGATTAACGAAAACTTGGAAAGCAGTCAAAGCTGTCTGGGCCCTGGCTGGCTGGCTCTCCCTTCAGCCTGCTCCCCCCAAGAGCCCTGAGCATCTCCTTCTGCTATTGCCTGTACAGCCTGGAGGCTTTTCACATCTTGGAGAGCTTGATGTCATAAGTGACCATGTTCAAGTTGTCCCAGGCAAAGAGCTTCTTCTCCAGGGGGTTGTAGTCAATCATGCTGCTGTACTTGTAGTGGTTCTTGAATGGGATGGTCAGGGTCTTGCTGATACCTGTGCCTGTGTCATAAGCAAAGTTGATGGTAGCATCTGCTGAGGAGTAACTGCTGACGGTGTACAAGGTGCCACAGATGATGAAGGCATTGGCGACTGACTGCTTACGGATGTTTGTCTCCCAGGTTTGTTCAAGTTCCAGATTCTCTGGGTTCAGTTTGGAGAGGACAATGGCACCTTTGGCCTCATCGGTGCTGTAAATGACCCAGAGGCCTGCTTCATCCACAGCCAAGTCAATGTCTGTGTAGCCACCCCAAGAATATGGGAACTGTCCATGGTAGCCAGCTCCAGGGATTTCCTTCTCAGCCTTCACTGTCTCGGTATTCAGCTCATATCTTACGACAGTTCTAGACTCAGCGCCCTGGAAATAGAGGCTCCCCGAGTACACCACAGCACCCGTGCTTTCCAGTGGCCTAGGCAGTATGTGAACCTTAGAAGGGTAGCCCTGCATAAACTGGCTGATGAGGTCATACTCAAACACCTGGCGGACGTCTGTGCCAACTGTGTCGATTCTCCACGTGGTCTCCTGGGTGTAGGGGTAGGTGGGCTTGGGGTCTCTCATCCACACACCATACTTGCCAGTAATTGTTTCTGCTGTTCTCAGCGTGAGAGGCTCTCCTACCCAAACTAGTTCTCCACATCCTGGTAAATTCAGAAAAGAAAATGAAGCACCACTTAATCCATAATCTTTCCAAACACAGACAATGATCATGTGGAAGCTTGGCAGAGCCAGTAGATGTGACAGCCCTGGAGACAAATCATCTGGGTTTAAAGGTAGGCTCTGGGGCTGGGCACGGTGGCTCAAGCCTGTAATCCCAGCACTTTGGGAGGCCGAGGCGGGCGGATCACGAGGTCAGGAGATCGAGACCATCCTAGCTAACATGGTGAAACCCCATCTCTACTAAAAATAAAAAAAAAAAAATTAGCCGGGCGTGGTGGCAGGCGCCTGTAGTCCCAGCTACTGGGGAGGCTGAGGCAGGAGAATCGCGTGAACCTGGGAGGCGGAGCTTGCAGTGAGCCGGGATCGCGTCACTGCACTCCAACCTGGGTGACAGAGCGAGACTCCACCTCAAAAAAAATAAAAATAAAAATAAAGGTAGGCTCTGCCACCCACTGGCTGTGTGATTTTCAGTAAGTTACTTAGCTCTCTATGCCTCAGTTATCGCATTTGTAAAAGGGGATACTAATAGTGTTTTGGGTAGTAGGGCTGTTGTAAATTTTTTTTTTTTTTTTTTTTTTGAGATGGAGTCTCGCTCTGTCGCCCAGGCTGGAGTGCAGTGGCGCGATCTCGGCTCACTGCAAGCTCCGCCTCCCGGGTTCACGCCATTCTCCTGCCTCAGCCTCTCCGAGTAGCTGGGACTACAGGCGCCCGCCACCATGCCCGGCTAATTTTTTGTATTTTTAGTAGAGACGAGGTTTCACCGTGGTCTCCATCTCCTGACCTCGCGATCCGCCCTCCTCGGCCTCCCAAAGTGCTGGGATTACAAGCGTGAGCCACCGCGCCCGGCCGGCTGTTGTAAATTTTAAATGTAATTATATATGTTAAGTGCTTGGTATAGAGTAAATATATGGTAAATGCTATGTGATCAATCTGTGTTTCATGTTATTGACAATTATTGCTATCACTGAGGGGCATGCATAGGAGTGGCAGCTATAAAATATTTAAAGTACAATTCACTCAGTATCAGTTGTAAGGACGAAAGTTGCACAGAGGGCTTCAACTGCATTTGTAATATTCTACTTAAGCTGGGCAGGGACTCATGGGTGTTCATTGTATTACTTATTGTGACTTCCATGCCTGGTTTATTTCATTACTATAAGATAGGAGAGAGAAAAATCAACTCATAAGAATAATCTCCATACAACAAAGTTTTTCAAGCCCTATCTGATGAGTCACATATTTCATACATCATTTTAATATAATAAACATGAAAATAATTATTTTTTGAGACAGGGTCTTACACTGTTACCTAGGCTGGAGTGTAGTGGTGCAATCACAGTGCACTGCAGCCTCGACCTCCCAGGCTCAAGCACCCCTCCCGTCTCAGCCTCCTGAGTTGCTGGGACTACAGGTGCCTGCTACCACACCTGGCTAATTTGATTAAGAAAATAATTTTTTAAATGTAGTGAAGAGATGGTTGAAAATTTAGAGTTATCAGAGTCACAACGGATGTCTGTATTTTTTTTTTTTTGAAACAGAGTCTAACTCTGTTGCCCAGGCTGGAGGGCAGTGGCGTGATCTCAGCTCACTGAAACCTCTGCCTCCTGGGTTCAAGCAATTTTCCTGCCTCAGCCTCCCAAGTAGCTGGGATTACAGGTGACTGCCACCACGCCTGGCTAATTTTTGTATTTTTAGTAGAGACAGTGTTTCATCATGTCGGCCAGGCGGGTCTTGAACTCCTGACCTCAAGTGATCCGCCCGCCTCAGCCTCCCAAAGTGCTGGGATTACAGGCTTGAGCCACCAAGCCTGGTCCAGATTTCTCTACTTTTAATGGCACCTTTGGTTCCCTCATAGAAGGTAGAAACACTTTGCTGCTCATATCTTAGAGAACCGTGTTTTAAATATTTCATAACCCCTACTTGCATGCATGCCCTTCAGTGCTAGTAATCATTGTCAGTAACATGGATAGTCAAAGTTTCTGGAAATCACAGTATCAGTCATAAAGTTGGACTTTCAGGGAACACCTTGGAGAGAGCCAAACTGTACTTTTCCTAAGTGGCCAAAGTTCAGAAAACATACCGTTAGTAACGGATTGTGGCTGAGATGGTGCTTGGTGTACACCTGTCCCTAAAATAAAGATATGAAGGCACTACTGAAAAATGTAACTTCTCAAGTATACCTAATTCTACATGACAATCAAATGGATGAAATCAACACATCTCTCATCTTGCCCGGTGCAGCCCAGCCCAGCCTCCCAAGTGTGGGTGATAGGATAGAGGGCTTTGTTAGGGAAAGGCTGATTCCTACAGACCCGCTCTGACAAGGGAACAGAGAGAGAGAGAGTTCTGTTCCTCCTCTCCTCCCCTCCCTCTGCTCCCAGGGAAGTTAGTTTCCCCCTTGGGTGGGCAATTACCCTATACTGATTCTCTGAACACAGCACTAGACATGAATAAAGACCATGTGGGCACAAAAGGGAAGAAACCTAACTTCATACCGTTGTCTCCCTCTCCACTCCTGAGATAGCCAGATGGGCTCTCCTTCAAAATTCGGGAAGCAGGAACTTCAGTTAGCTCGGACTTCAGTTCCTGGAAGGCCAAAGTGTCCAAATTCCATGTAGAAACTGCATTAAAAGAAAGAGACAAAATTTTACTGTAACAAAAAATGGCCCAAGGATTGACTATGTTGAGGATGACATTTAAATAGCCTGCTGCCAGGCGTGGTAGCTCATGCCTATAATCCCAGCACTTTGAGAGGCCAAGGCAGGTGGATCACCTGAGGTCAGGAGTTCGAGACCAGCCTGGCCAACATGGTGAAACCCTGTCTTTGCTAAAAATACAAAAAAATTAGCTGGGTGTGGTGGCAGGTGCCTATAATCCCAGCTTCTTGGGAGACTGAGGCAGGAGAATTGCTTGAACCCAGGAGGGTGAGATTGCAGTGAGCTGAGACTGCACTATTGCACTCCAGCTTGGGCAACAAGAAAGAAACTCTGTTTCGAAACTAACTAACTAAATAAATAGGCTCCTAAAGATAAGGTGTTTGAGATTTGGTTTTAGATAAGGACTGGGGATGGGGTGGGGGTCAGAGAAGGGAAGATAAAACATGATTGGACTGTGCTGATAACAGTTGGGCCTGAGTGATTGCTATGTTGGAGTTCATTGTAGTCTCTCTACTTTTGTGAATATTTGAACAATTCCATAATTAAAAACCTCATAAATAATAAATTGCAGGGCAATGTGCCTACCTTAGAGTAGGGTATTCAAAATCAAATATTTTAATTCCACTAGAAGGGCTGATTTGTGAATAGGAGAGTTGTAATTTCAGGAATATGGAGACAGTCCTCAGCATCTTCTTAGATGTCTGAATTTCAACAATTAAAAATTCACGAAAAATTAGCTGGGCATGGTGGTAAGCATCTGCAGTCCTGCGTACTTGGGAGGCTGATGTGGGAGGATTGCTTGAGCCCAGAAGTTCAAGGCTGCAGTGAGCTATGATCCTGCCACTGCACTCCAGCTTGGGTAACAGAGCAAGGCCCGGTCTCACAAAAAAAAAAAAAAAAAAAAAAAAAGAGACTGGGCACAGTGGCTCATGCCTGAAATCCCAGCGCTTTGGGAGGCCGAGGCAGGCAGATCACTTGAGGCCAGGAGTTCAAGGCCAGCCTGGCCAACGTGGCGAAATTCCATCTCTACTAAAAATACAAGAATTAGCTGGGTGTGGTGGCACATGCCTATAGTTCCAGATACTCAGGAGGCTGAGGATCACTTGATCCCAGGAGGCAGAGGTTGCAGGGAGTTGGGATTGTGCAACTATACTCCAGTCTGGGCAACATAGCAAGACTCTGTCTCAAGAAAAAAAAAAAAGAATTTAATCGTGGCTCATGTCTGTAATCCCAGCATTTTCGGAGGCCAAGACAGGAGGAGCACTTGAGCCCAGGTGTTCAACACCAGCTTGGGCAACATAGGGAGACTCCTCTTAAAAAAAAAAAAAAAAAAAAAAAAAAAAGATAAAAATTTACTGCATGACTTAAGGTTTTTTCCCTTGTTATATGCAAATATTCTTGTAAGAAGTAACATATTAAGCTTTATACTTTCAGTAGAAATATTCTGCCTGATTCCTTTCTGAGACCAGTTTTGCATAATGGAGAGGGAGTGTGTGCAGAGTTCCTATAGGAGTTTGGGGTGGGGGCGGTAAGCCATACAGAAGGGAAGCGGGTGGGCAGCACTGGTTAGACAGTAAGTGATCACAGTATGCTACGTGTCTCTACTCTTGCTTAGGATTATGATCTTACAGCAGTTCTTGAATACAAGGATGAGGCAATAGTCACAAGGAATAGGCTTGGCTGTTTTATAATGCAGTTTGGCCAGGCACGGTGGCTCACACCTGTAATCCCAGCACTTTGGGAAGCCAAGGTAGACAGATTGCTGGAGCCTAGGAGTTCAAGACAAACCTAGGCAACATGGCAAAACCCCATCTCTACAAAAAATACAAAAAGTTAGCCCTGTGTGGTGATGTGTACCTGCAGTCCCAGCTACTTGGGAGGCTGAGGCGGGAGGATCCCTTGAGCCCGAGAGGTCAAGGCTGTGGTGAACAGTGATTGCACCACTGCACTCCAGCCCTGGCGTAGAGTGAGACCCCGTCCTCCCCTCCAACCTCCCAAAAAACCTATCACATACACATAAAAACAAATAAAGTGCAGGTTTGATGATTATTCAGGTATGGCAAGGCCAACATCCCGGGAGGCAATTGTCACTGAAAAGCAAGTTAAAGCAAAATTATGGAGATGGTAAAAAGATGAGCAGTTGTTGGGTGAGGAAGGGATGACTAGGTGAGGCACAGACGATTTTTAGGGCAATGAATACTGTGTATGATACTATAATGGTGGACACATGTCACTATGCATTTATCCAAACCCATAGAAGGCGCAACACCAAAAATGAACCCTAATTTAAACTGTGGACCTTGGGTGATGTGCCTGCTGATGCAGGTTCATCAGTTGTAACAACTGCTGTGGCGGGAGATGATGATTATTGGGGAGGCTGTGCGTGTGTGGGGGCCGGTAGTATCTGGGAACTCTTTGTACTTTTCTCTCAATTTTGCTGTGAACATAAAACTCCTCTAAAAAAAAAATTATCTTTACAAGTTGTTGTACTCACAGATCCCAAGAGGAAGGGGGCACACTAAGCCCAGGAGGCCACCTGGGGAAGCACCAGGGTTGCTGCAGAAGAGGGCGCCAGGGGAAAATGTGGGAAAGCGCCTTTATTCTTTCCATGCGAAGGAAAGAAAGGGGAGGCAGGGTAAGCAGGTTTAGGATTGGGGAGTTTGAATAATTTCAGCAGGCTCTGGGGTCACAGGAGTTATCTCTAATTGTCTGGTACCAGGCCCTGGGTGATTAGGTAAGGGGGACAGTGGCCTTGAGTTTGAGCCAGATGGAGGTGGTCACAGGGTGTGGGCTCTGGATTGGTTGGTTTGCATATGAAAGCTGTGCTCCCAGGCGAGTCCTTTGCTAAGTGTAGGAACTGGCTACCCCTGGGAGGGGCAGTTCCTCTCATGTTTGCAAGGCCCAGACAGCAAAGCATCAGAATAAAAAGACATGCTTAATACACTGGGCTTTTCTCTTGCTGAACCTCTGAGTCACTTCTCTGCCCTTTGAGCAACTTGTTCCTCACTCAGGATTCTCAGGTGTTCAGGACAGTGGGAGGAAAGTCAGTGCATCCCCTGAGGCCAGGGCGCCTACACAGCTGAGAGGGTCAGGAAGACATGTTCTGCCTTTGATCATTTGTTTGCTCAGCTCTCCTAAATTTAGATTTCAGGCAGAGAGGATCACCACAGAAGTCTTAGTCCTCTGGTTGTATCACCTTTCATCAAAGCCACACATTATTTTACATTTTCACATCTCCAGAATCAGAGTACCTTGTTTGAGTTGCTGGGGTTCAGCTTCAACAAATTATAGTACTGGAAAAAATTTCTCCCTGGAAGGAGGTGAAGAAAACATTCAGCTAGCTCTCAGGTGCAGGCTGGGCCAGACAGCCGTGCTGCCCACAGTGAACCAGCTCAGTAGCTGCTGCAGCTGCCTGCCCCTGATCCCAGCTACCCTTCTCTCCTCTCCACCCCTGCCTCTGTGTGGCTGCAGTTGTTAGCCTCCCTAAAAGTGTTAATGCCCTGGAGGTGGGTGGGTCCTCCATCCCTGGGATATCCCTCAGTCTAGAGTGCACCATGTAAGTAGTTAAAACCCATAAGCTGGCCAGGCGCAGTGGCTCATGCCTGTAAACTCAGCACTTTGGGAGGCCGAGGTGGCAGGCTTAAATGAGGCCAAGAGTTTGGGACCAGGCTGGGCAACATAGCGAGACCCTATCTTTACAAAAAATTAAAAAGGTAGGTGGATGTGGTGGTGCAGCCTCTGGTCTCAGCTACTCGGGAGGCTGAGGCAGGAGGATGACTCTTGAGTCCAAGAGGCCAAGCCTGCAGTGAGCCATGATCATGCCACCGCACTACAGCCTGGGTAACAGAGTGAGACCCTGTCTTAAAAAAAAAAATTAAAAAAAAGACTCATAAGCCAAAATGTATAGTAACTGAGGACATCCTCAATGTGCATTCCAAACTCCAGGGGCAATTGGGAGTACCCACAGGGACATGGCAGGCCTTCATGATCCCTAGCCTCAAATCCACAGAGCTATTTATCCAACCTTTTAGTCACATCACTGGAGCACCTATTGAGAGTAAGGCTGTGCTAGGTGCTCAAGAAAAAAGGTACCTAAGACACAAGTTTGTCTAATAGGCTAGTCTATGTTTAAAAAAAAAAAAAAAAAAGACACAATTGGTCCATGCCCTTAAGGAAATCATAATCTGGCAAAGTCCTCATAGCCGAGAAGGAAGATGGGTTTATTCCAGGCTGCTGTGGAAACCAGTTTCTTGGACAATCTGAATGGCTCCTGGAGAGTCCTGGAAACTTTATTTCATTCCCTGCCTCTCCTCCTCCCTATCTGAGGTTGTGCAGGGGTGAGGAAACCCCTTTGTTCTTCATTCTAAAGGTTGCATTGGCCTAGGAGAGTATCCAGGCCAGGGACTGATTCACTAGGTCAAATGGAGTTTCCTTAGATCGACCTGAGGCCAGTACCAGCTGCTTCCCTTCTCCCCCTGTGCGGGCACCACACACCTCTGGCAGGGACTTGGTACGGCCCATGGGGGAGAGGGACAGGGTGCCCAAGGTTCCCTGTTCTTCTGTGCTGCCAGGGAGAGGTAAGAGAGAGTGACCCCCTTCCTGTACACAGGGTGGCAGAACCATCTGTAACTTCCCTCTCTGCTGCTGCCTTGCCCATTGCCATGCCTTCTCTCTTAGGCCCAAAACACATACCCAGGCTGTTAGGAGCAGCCCACCGCTGCCTGGCCCCCCCAACCTCCTGCAATGTGCAGAGGCTCATTCGATGTGGCAAAGTTTTGCCAGGACAATTTTTCAAAATCAGGGCATTAAGCAAGTTCCTTGAATTGAGCTGGTTTCCTTTCATCTGTACCTTTTCTTGGATCACTGCAGACTCTGCCTCAGGACAATTCAAATTTCTTTTCTTTCATTGTCTCAACTCTCAGAATATAAGAGTTGCTGGGCGTGGTGGCTCACGCCTGTAATTCCAGCACTTTGGGAGGCTGAGGCAGGTGGATCATGAGGTCAGGAGTTCGAGACCAGCCTGACCAACATGCTGAAACCCTGTCTCTATTAAAAATACAAAACTTAGCCGGGAATAGAGGTACATGCCTGTAATCCCAGCAACTAGAGAGGCTAAGTCAGGAGGATCGTTTGAACCTGGGAGGCAAAGGTTGCAGTGAGCTGAGATCATGCCATTGGACTCCAGCCTGGGTGACAGAGAGACTCTGTCTCAAAAAAAAGAAAAGAAAAAAGGAGTTGGTTTCAGGCAATGTGAGGCAAGAGAAATACTGCATGCCATCTGTACAAAAAGTCTGGAGGACTGCCCCACCCCTGTCCCTGCACTTCAGCTATGCCACCCACAGTTGACATGTGAGAGTCCCTTAATAAATGTGTCAATACTAAAATTTCTCTGGAATGTTTCAAAATCACTAACATTTCATTCTGAATGTGGAAGAAAACCAAAAAGAGATTATGAAAATATTAAGGGCTATATTGTGACAGATTGTTAAAATTTTTAGGGCTTTTTTTTTTTTAGGTTTTTAAAAAAATATTAAATTCAGGCGAGCCACCCCTCCCCTGCATCTGGCCCCTTTACACATACAAAATGATGTATTTTATGCTGGTTATTTAATTTAGCAACTTACTGAGAAAATACATATACTAAGAAAAGTAGGGGTATACATACCTACCAGTCAGTGGGGAGAAAATTAAGAAAGAAATGCCCCTTTTGCTACAGAGGGAAGGAAGAAAGTGAAACCCAAAAAAGTCAGGCATTTTCACAGATGACTTCCTTGTGGATAGCTAAAGTATGTACTGGCTTTGCAACTCTAAAAAACAGCTTGTGTGTGTGTGTGTGTGTGTGTGTGAAGCAAGATGGTTTGTCGGCATTTATAGCTCTTTACCCATTTCAAGCAATTTTTATGTAATTTTTAAATGTGATCTGGTGCCTTCAAAGTTGCAGAGAAATAGAGAAAGGCTTTAGGACTGCAGACAGCGCCCGATAAAGTTGAACTATCGCTACTACTTATTAAGTGTCTCTTATGGGCCAGTACTGTGCTGGCTGCTTGCTACTCACTACTTTCAAATAATGGTCCTGAAAGTGAACATTAATATCTCCTTTTGCAAATGAGGAAACCAAGGTTCAGAGAGGTTAAGTAACGTGCCCAAGGTCACACAGCTAAGTGGTGTGGCTGGGACTTGAACCTATGTCTTCCAAGGCTACGGCAGCTGTGAACTCTTCTATCCTGTGCTGAGGAGGTGTGTCAGTTATAAACGTTTTGCCTCTCAGAGCTGAATGCACCCTTCCATGTATGCTGTCTGAAGAGCCAGAGCTTTGAAGTGAGCGCGATGTTGAACTATCTCAGTAGAGGGCGCTGGAGGGACATCGTGGGAGGAAGAAGGTCTGCAGTTTTCCTGTCCTGCGTCCATAGGCGGTATGACTGTGAGGACATTTGGTGGAGTCCTGCCCCAGCCAAGGACCCGGAGCAAAGTTATTCTATGACCTGACAGCCACAGCCTGGCCATAACCTTTCCACAGCCCTCCCAACAAGGAACACAGAGTCCCTGCACAGGGACCCCAGTGCTCTGGAGGCCTCCTGCCTATGCCTGCCCTGACTCCCACCATGCCCATGCCACACGTTGCAGGTTGCCCTCCTCACCTGCACTGGGAGGCAGCCTATTGCAGCTGCAGACCAGCTGAGGCCTGCACACACTAGCCACCTTCTCTGCTAGCTGATGTGCTGAACCTCACCTTCCCCTTCCAAGCTTGTCCGGCACCCTCACTCAGCCCTAGGTGCCTATGGAGTTCACTTCTATCTATAGTTGCTCTTTCATCACAGTAATTCTTTAAAGTAAACTTCCCCAGCTTAACCCACTGTGTGATTTCTATCTCCCGACTGGACCCAGATTGCTCCTGGAGGCTTTAGAAGAGTCTCAAAGATGCTGCTCAGCACTTTGTGGGGTGACCAACTCCTAGGGCTGAGCTCGGGTCCCAGTGGGTTGCCCTGTAAACTCTCAGCTCCTGGGCTGTGCACTCAATCCTCTTATCAATTCTTTCACCCTCACTGGCAAAGAAGAGGCAGCAAAAGTGCCTGGCTGGTGCCAAGTTCCCTGCCGGATCCCACCATGGCCCTTACGGTTCTGAGCAAGGAGCCCTTCAGATTGTTCCTTGGAGGAACCACTCCTTATGTGCATTAGCTGGAATAAACACGAACTGCAATAAAACAAAATGTCAGGGAATGGCTTCCAGGATGACTGCAAGGCCAGTTCCCAGTTGGCAGGGGCGATGGTTAAATTATGAGCCTGCTGGCTTCTTCTAGGTCATGTCAGCCAGGAGCATCTGGCAATGGTCAGCCTCCAGGAATAGAGCCATCTGGCATGAGGATGGAAGCCCAGAATAGAGGATGCAAGACCCAAAGGCAGGGAAGCAATCTCATAAAGGGGCCTGGACCTAAGCCGGAAGTCATAGCTCCTAGTTCAGCTCTGCCAGGTCCCAGCTGTGTGACTTTGGGTAAATGACTCCACCTCTCTGAGCCCCAGTATTCTGAGCTGAGTTGTTTGGATGATTACATAAGTAACTATAAATGAAATGGCCCTCCATAAAGATGTGTCAACACTAAAATTTCTCTGGAATGTTTTAAAATCACTAACATTTCATTGTGAATGTGGAGGAAAACCAAAAAGAGATTGTGAAAATATTAAGGACTGTACTGTGTCAGATAGTTAGCATTTTTGGGGCTTTTATTTTTTAGGTTTTTTTTTTTTTTTTTTTGAGACAGAGTCTTGCTCTGTCACCCAGGCTGGAGTACAGTGGCATGATCTCAGCTCATTGCAACCTTTGCCTCCTGGGTTCAAGCGATTCTTCTGCCTCAGCCTCCTGAGTAGCTGGGACTACAGGTTCCTGCCACCACACCTGGCTAATTTTTGTATTTTTAGTAGAGACAGGGTTTTACCATACTGGCCAGGCTGGTCTCGAACTCCTGACCTCATGATCCACCTGCCTCAGCCCCCAAAAGTGCTGGGATTACAGGCGTGAGCCACTGTGCCCAGCTGTTTTTTTTCTAGGTTTTTAAAAATGTTTAAATTCAGTCCTTCTGTGGTTTAAAGGTTCATATCTATTACAAAATTCTGGAAATGTTCTGTGTTCTCTGCCCTCACTTCTTTATAGACTTGCATTTTAGAGACCTCAACCTGGAAACTGAATTTATTAACTCGTTTGCCTATAGACATAGGCATTGTAATAATTTTCATAGATATTTTCTATCACTGAAAAGTTCAGTCCATATTACATAAATGAAGGGAATGAAGTAAAACAAGCTATGCCTAATTATCTACAGGTTGTCAGAAACATCTTAGGAAAGTGAAGACTAGCTAATAGACTATTGTCCTGAGTACTGCTCTAACTTGTACTGTCTCTAGAATCAATGCATGTTATTAAAATGTTATGCACATGTTGACATACTGATTATTGAATGATGCTTTAAAACAATAGTGGAACTCTGGCCAGGTGTGGGTGGCTCATGCCTATAATCCCAGCACTTTGGGAGGCTGAGGCGGGTGGATCACGAGGTCAGGAGTTCAAGACCAGCCTGGCCAACATGGTGAAACCCCATCTCCACTAAAAATGCAAAAATTAGCTGGGCATGGTGGTACGTGCCTGTAATCCCAGCTACTTGGGAGGCTGAGGCAGGAGAATCGCTTGAACCCAGGAGGTGGAAGTTGCAGTGAGCCGAGACCACGCCACTGCACTCCAGCCTGGTGATAGTGCAAGACTCCATCTTCAAAAAAAAAAAAAAAAAAAAAGGCCGGGCACGGTGGCTCACGCTTGTAATCCCAGCACTTTGGGAGGCCGAGGCAGGCAGATCACGAGGTCGGGAGATCGAGACCACGGTAAAACCCCGTCTCTACTAAAAATACAAAAAATCAGCCAGGCATGGTGGCAGGCGCCTGTAGTCCCAGCTACTCGGAGAGGCTGAGGCAGGAGAATGGTGTGAACCCGGGAGGCGGAGCTTGCAGTGAGCCCAGATTGCGCCACTGCACTCCAGCCTGGGCGACAGAGCGAGACTCCGTTTCAAAAAAAAAAAAAAGGAATAGTGGAACTCAAGTAAAAGAAGCCTTTCTAATTATATTTTATTCACTGGGTGGCCACTGCTCCACACTGCACTGGGTGCTTCCCTGTGTGACTGCTAATTTGCATGATGACTCCCATGAGGGATTATCATCCCCATCCTATTCTAGGTGAGGAAAGGGAATCTACAGCACTTGTGCTGAACACCTCAGGTTTCTCCCCTCCACCCTCCACTCACATCCTGCCCACCTTTTTGCAGTCATTGCTGAGGCAACCTGCCTCTTGCAGGTATCACCTGCGGGGACCTCGCCTCAGCCACCGTGGCCCAGCTTCTCTGACTTTCTGCATAGAAAGTCTACAGGAACAGGCCAGGCACTGTGGCTCATGCCTGTAATCTCAGCACTTTGGGAGGTCAGGATGGGTGGATACTTGAGGTGAGGAGTTCAAGACCAGCCTGGCCAACATGGTGAAATCCTGTCTGTACTGAAAAAAAAAAAAAAAAAAAGTTAGATGGGTGTGGTAGTGTGCACCTGTAATCCCAGCTACTCGGGAGGCTGAGACAGGAGAATTGCTTGAACCCAGGAGGCAGAGGTTGCAGTGAGCCAAGATTGTGCCACCGCACTCCAGCCTGGGGGACAGAGAAAGACTCCATCTTAAAAAAAAAAAAAATCAGTCTGCAAGAACAAACCTCGTGCCCACATCCGAGTATCATGGAATTGCAATATACTCCATGGGATAGCCCTTGGCCAAGAGGGTATCAGATCCATGGGTAAACACTCCCCTCTTCTGTTGCAGTCTACATAGCCCCTCTGAAGGGCTTGATGGGATGGAGCCTCCATTGCCCACTGTGGTGATCAGCTTGAGAAGGCCCCCACTTTGTGGCTTTCCTGCCTCCCCTGTCTCACTTTCCCCTGTCTCAACTTCTCTTCTCTAGGATCATGGTCCATATAAACCAACTGCACACAAGCCCTCTTCCAGGCTCTGTTCAACAGGAGACCAGTCCAAAGCAGGGGCTAAATAACAAACAAAGCAGGCCTTCTCTTGTGATGGTAATAACCAACTCTAATTTATCTTCTGGTAAATTATATATATAATTTTATTATATATAAAATAAAATTATATATATAATTATATATAATTTTTATATATACAATTAAATATAATTATAATAGATATATATAAAATATATATTATATAATATATAAAATATATATTATATAATATATTATAATTATATATTATATAAATATATTTTTATATAATATATAATATATATTATATATATTTATATAATATATAATATATATTATTATATATATTATATAATATATAATATATATTATTATATATATTATATATAATATATAATATATATTATTATATATATATAATATATAATCATATATAATTATATAATAATTATATATAACTATTATATATACAATAAAATAATATATATAATTATATATATTTATATGTATTATATGTAATATATATATATTTTTTGAGATGGAGTCTCGCTCTGTCACCCAGGCTGGAGTGCAGTAGCATGATCTTGGCTCACTGCAACGTCTGCCTCCCAGTTTCAAGCAATTCTCCTGCCTCAGCCTCTGGAGTAACTGGATTACAGGTGCCCGCCACCACACCCGGCTAATTTTTGTATTTTTAGTAGAGACAAGGTTACACCACGTTGGCCAGGCTGGTCTTAAACTCCTGAACTCAAGTGATCTGCCCACCTCGGCCTCCCAAAGTGCTAAGGTTACAGGTGTGAGCCACCACACCTGGCCAATTATATTTTTTTCTACTTTTCAAAAACTATTATATATACATAAAATTTATATATGTATATATGTGAAAATTTATATAACCCCAGAGAAGAAAAAGTTATATATAACTTTGTAGTAATAGTTATGTAGTAAAATATGTCATATTATATGTATGTATAAACAAGTGATTTCTATGATTATAAGGAATTTTTTTCTACATAACAACTATTAACACATGATCAAGAAAGTGGTGGTAACAATTTGAGCTGCAGGTGGAATACAGAAAGGCTGCCTTCTCAGGCCTTACCTTTGTCCACTCAGCCTCACTAAGCTTCTCTACCCAAACCTCCACACCTAGTTCTTGCCACTCCTGCAAAAAAGCACACCTAGACTTACATTCCAGC
This sequence comes from Nomascus leucogenys, assembly GCF_006542625.1. Classification (NCBI taxonomy): domain Eukaryota; kingdom Metazoa; phylum Chordata; class Mammalia; order Primates; family Hylobatidae; genus Nomascus; species Nomascus leucogenys. Next base: position 30,143,564 of record NC_044392.1, on the reverse strand, counting down.
CTCCAGAATGCCTTTTCCCTAGATCTGGAACCTTGAAACAGATCTTTTGTTCCAAGCATTCCTGTACCTTTCTGTCTTTTACCTTTAGGGTCTATAAACCAAAGGTCAGCTGAAGGTCCTGAAAGTCACTGAACCTCATGGCCAGGTGCAGGGACAGCTCACACCTGTAATCCCAGTGCTTTGGAAGGCCAAGGTAGGCAGATCACCTGAGGTCAGGAGTTCGAGACTAGCCTGACCAACATGGTGAAACCCTGTCTCTACTAAAAATACAAAATTAGCCAGGCATGGTGGCACATGCCTATAATCCCAGCTACTTAGGAGGCTGAGGTAGGAGAATTGCTTGAACCCAGGAGGCAGAGGTTTCAGTGAGCCGAGATCGTGCCATTACACTCTAGCCTGGGTGACAAGAGTGAAACTCTGTCTCAAAAAAAAAGAAAGAAAGTCACTGAACCTCAGAGGAAGAGGCCAGAATTTGAGCTTTGCCACTAACTGGTAGATGGCCATGGACAACCTGAATAACCTCTCTGGGCCTCAGTTTCCATATCTGCAAAAACCAGCCAGTGGTACCAGATGCTCGTTAGGTCCCTTTCCAGTTCCACATTCTTGTACTAATGTAATTTCCTGCTCATGGAAACCATCCACTACTAGAAAAGAACTTCCATGTTTGGTGTTCAATACAATGGGATGTTGCCCTTATTTCAAAAGTGGAGTAGCTGGAAAGATCAAGAAAAAATATAAAATTAGGAAACACATCTAATAAATCCCCAAAGACTTGTTAAATGACCACAAAAGAAAAAAAAAGCAAAACATTGCCTCTATTTTTGTATACACACACACACACACATACACACACACCACCCACACCCACATACACACATGCAGGAGTTTTTATTGAGAATGTAACTTCATTCATTTAACAGTCTGAAATAAGTAATGCCTCATCACACTTCTGGTAATGATGATTCTTTCAATTGTCTCCACAGATTCAAGTCTCAAGCTCTACCACTGAGCAGCTGGGCAACCTTGGCCCCTTAGCACCTTAGGACTTCACTTTCCTTGGTTGTAAAATTCAGAATTGGATCTCTTCTAATTCTAACAATCTAAAAACTTTTTAAAAATCCTTTACGTCTTATAGGTATTTCATGTGAACCCCACAAAAATTATTCACAGCAGGAATTGTCTTTGTTATGTTATGGACAAGAAAGGAAGATGCAGAGGGTTCAATAACTTGCCCAAGGTCATCCCCAGGCTCTGGTTCTCAGGTTTTCTAACCCCATAGCTATGAAGGGCTTGCCTTTCATGTAGAAGGCTTTTTTAGGAAATATTTCCTCATAATTTTAAAGCTTTTCAGGCCTGTAGAAAAACTGAAAGAATAGTACAATAGGCTCCCCATATACTTAGATTCACCAGTTTGTAATTCACCAGTTATTAATATTTTGCCACGGTTGTTTTACCTGTCTTTCTCTCATTATGTACATATTTGCAGTCTTTCTTCAACCATTCGAGAGCTAATTGCAGACATCCTGACGCCTCACGCTGGGTACTTAAGCATGTATCTCCTTAGAACAAAGATTTTATCCTTCACAACCACAGTATCATTATCTCACCAAGAAATTGAACATTAATACAGTAACATAATAATGAGCAGTCAAATTGCCTCAGTTATCCTAAACGTGTTCCTCATAGCCTTTTCCCCCTTGGATGAAGACACCAATCAAGACTCATGCACTACATTTGGTTAACACATTTCTTTAGTCCCTTTAATATAGAATAAGCCCTTCCCCACCCCTTTTTTCTTTCTTCCTTGACACTGACATCTTTGGCCAGTCCAAACTAATTGTCCAGCAACTGGATTTGCTTGCTTATTTCCTCATGATTAGAACACTTCCTCAACAGGGAATATTTGGGAGCCCACTTTCACAAAAAGTGACACAAATACTGTCTTCCCAGCTAATGAGAAGACCTCCCCCAACACACACACACACACACACACACGGACTCACCTTCAGGCAAGAAGGGACCAGGATGAACAGAAGAGCCTCTCAGAAAAAGCCATCTCAAGAATTTGGTGACTTAAAAGCAGAGGTTTTCAGATTGGACTGAGTAAGAAAACTTTCAGAACAACATATTGAGAAAACTGACAGAGAGGTGCCATCTCTTTATTTTTGCCAAGGAAGAACATTTAAAAATAAACAAAAACTTACCACTTATTATCATTCCCCAAATCTATTGTAATTTCATAAATAAAGGTCATTTTAACACCAAAAGGTACGAATAACAATCTGAGCAAAGGTTCAAAAAAGGATAGTTTTTCAAAAGGGACAGTTGACAACTTTCTACTGCTCATATGCAGACACATCTCACCCGGTCCTTTTATTTCTCCTTTTGCTATGGACTGTGAAAACTGTCATGGAGGGGCACAAGAACTCTGAACCACTAACCTAAATGAAGCTCTCAGGAGCTAAATTACGAGTAATACCTGAAGGTGATCGCTGTGCTTTCCTTAATTCATCTGTCTTGTGCTAGCTGTGCAGTCTCTGGGAGAAAGGACAGGCAGGAGGCCTGGAGCACCTGTAGCAGGTCACTATGAGCCATATCACCTGCTGAACTCAGAGTCCCCCCACTCTGCATTCTTACCTTCTCTGGAGCCTGGTGGCACAGCCCGAGCAGTGTCTCGGGTCTGGGGACACTGGCCCCTTCTCAGCCTTGCTACCTCCTGGCTGCTGCTTTCCAACCTCCTGGCCAGATTCTCATTTTCTTGCCTCAGTCGCTTCTTCTCTTCCTCCAGAACTGACTTGTCTCGGAGGAGGTTGCTATAGGCAGTCTCCAACTCTCTGGTTTGGGTTTCCAGCTGGTCCCGCTCCTGCCTCAGGGTGCCCAGCTCCCTCTGCAGCCCCTCCTGGGTCTCCTGGGGCCTGGCAGCCTGGTCCAAGGTCAACTGGTGGAGGAGGCTCTCCAGGGAGCTGAGCCGAGCTTTGGTGGCCTCCAGGTCTAAGCGTTGGGTGCTGCTGTCTCTCTGTAGGTTATGGATGACTGACATGGCCTGGCTTTGCTCTGGGCAGCTGGATTCATTGGGACTGGCCACACTGAAGGTATACTGGCATCGGCCACTCTGGTCATTGGCCTTCCGGAGCTGAGCTGTCCTGGCCCCCACATCCCACACCAGGCAGGCCAGAAGCAGCAGCTGGACAGCTGGCATCTCGGGCCCAAAGCTGCAGCAACGTGCACAGAAGAACCTTGGGTGAGGCTTCCTCTGGAAAGCTCTGCTGTGCCGAGAGGTGTCTGGATGGGTGGCCTTGCTGGCTCATGCCCGAGCTCCAGAGAGGTTTATATATACTGGGGAGCCAGCCCTTCATGGGGGAAGAGAGAGGTGGCCATGTGAGGCTGGGTGGGGCTGTGCACAGGGGAGTTGCCTTCACGCTGCCAGCAAGATTCTCAGAAAATAACCTTCCAGAAGTCTGTTTGCAGTTTCTTTTTAAAAAGAACATCCCAATTTATGCACCCACACCCCAGTAATAGTTCCTATATCTCCACCTGGTTTTATACACACACACACACACACACACACACACACACTTACACCAGGACTACTGGTGTGCTGATTTCAACAAGGATGTATTTCTAGTTTATATTTCCATTCACTCTGCAAACTCACTGAGAACCTGCACTGTGCCAGGCACTATGCTAGGAACTGGAGATCCAAACAAGTCCTTTAAGACATGCAGCAGGGACAGAGACATTTAAATAACAGCCAGAACTCAAGGACAGCACCCTACGAGGCTCCAGGGAGAGCATTCCTATAGAAGCGGCAGATTTCCCCCCTCACCCCTAGCTTTAAAACAACTGTGTGTCTTTGGGAGAACTTTCTAATTTCAGTCTTGTATCTCAGGCACCAATGTCAGTGTTAGCCTCTAAATCAGTTCTTACTCTGTGTGTGTGCATGTATATGTGTGTCTGTGTGTGTGTGCATGCCATGAACCTCATTGGTGAAATCTGGGGAACCCTTCTCAGAAAGATGTTTTCAAATATATAAAATATAGATTACCAAGGAAACAAATGATAATGAAATATAATTATCAAAATGTCAAAATTTTAAGCATATGTTTTATTAATATGTTAAAAACAAGATCCAGCAGGAGGTCTAATTTCAAAGTAGTTTTGAGTATAAATATTTCACTTACAACATATCTGCAACAACTGTAACGTAGTATAAAATGTCTGTGATTTCTATTGGTTATGACAAAATCACAGGTACTATTATTACCACTTTGAGTTTATGGCTCTATTCACAATGGAATAAAATATTAAATTTAGTTAGAAGGTGGTAAAAACAAAAACATAATTTTTTCCCCATTCAAATTCACAGGCTTTCTGGACTGTAGGTTAATAATCCCTGCTTTACATTAATAAACCCAAAGAGAAAAAACAAAAAGCAAATGGCAATAGCCAATAAATATACCAAAACTGTGGGAAGTAACTTTAAGCCACTTTAATGATTGCATTTGAGCAATTTTATGTTGTTAATACTAATAAGAATGTCAATACTTGTGAAGTAAACATTTCCAATCTGCCCTGGCAGACTCACCTCCAGAGTGGAGAAACACAGTTTGCTCTGAAGATTCTATTCTTATTTGATTGGTTCTGCAGTTAAGCCTGAACTTGAGACATTTACAAATGGGTGTCTGTTTACAGCTGACCAAAGGGTACTATTCTCATTTTCTGAATCAGATAGTAAACATCGCTGAAATGATTTTTCAAAAAACCAATCATATAGTCAGCAAGACCTAGGCTTGAATCTGTTTGGCTTTACTCTTAGAAATGTTTTCTTCCTGTTAAAAGAAACGAGATTGTCCTTGTGCTGCTAACTCCACAGAGAAAAAGAGTTCCTAATAAGGAGAAACGCAAGTAATCTTACAGCCTCCAGTTACTACCTTGTGACTTGCTCAGAATTACTCTGCTTGTAAAGGAAAAATATAGTATTAGAAATCAGGTCTCCTACTTCCCTTGAATTGATTTTTTCCCCCACAATATAGCCCTGCCTCCTAGAACCCAGGATCACGTGGCCTATAATCCCTGTGGTCAGTTCCCACTGCCCTTGAATGAATCTTTGTCTTTCTTGCCCATACACTATCCCTCTCTTTTTCTTCTCCTCCCCTGTGCTGCAGGTTACTCCGTGCTGTCAGCAGTCACTGCTGAGCTGCGTGGGTGCTGGTCAGGGTGAAAAGTTTAATAATCTCTGGCATTTTCCACTTGCTGTGGCCCAGTTTTTGAATGCCAGGCAAAAGCTACCACCAGTTAGTCTCTGCATTCTTTTTGGTTGTTGGCAAATGCCGTTGTATAAGCTTAGGGAAGGAAAATGTGGCTGTTGGGTTCATTGAGCTTTCCTGAAGCATTGTGGCTCTCGGTCCTGGAGTCTGATGTGATCAGTGAGGACTGATGGAGCACCCAGGTTCTGCCTGCCTTCCTGTCCCCCTCCACCTCCCCTGTGGCTCAGCTGCTCCAGCTCTGCCTCCTTCCCCTCTCAACATCCCCCTCACAGAGAATCACAGGGAAGTGTTCACAGAACACGAGAGCTGCAAGGGTCTTTGGGTCTTTACAGCAGAGAAGACTATGGCCCAGGGAAGGAGAGACACTTGCCCACGGTCGTACAGCCAACAAATGGCAGAACCAGAAAGAAAACCAAGTCTCCAGATTCCAAGGTTTTCGACCGTCTTGCATAAGCCAGGTCCACCACAGGGCTGAGTAGTTGCCCAGAAGACATGAAAGAAAAGACTCCAGTCACTTCTTCCGTGAATCAATGGCCTAGGAAATGAGCTCGCTTCCTATATGCCCATTAAATAAAGGCCTTCTTGAAGGAAAACCCATGCACACCCTGGAATTCTAACAGCTGACTTTTTGAAACTGTATCCCTTCATGAAGTAGACTTCTCCTCCTCCAAGCAGAGAAGAGAAAACGGCTCACAGGAAGCGACGGAAAACTCCCAGCCCCGTGAACAACACTGAACATCTGGGCAGCTTCAGCCTTGCCCTTTTCACCTTCCTGCCTCTCAGCACCCGCTCAGCCCCAGCGTCCCCACTCCCTGCAGTCCCCACCTCCTGGAATTCTCCTGGACGTGGAGGCCCCTTTCCCTCTGAGGAAACACTGTCCCCTCCAGATTCTCCGTTAGACTAGTTTCCCTCTCCATTTCCTTTCTGGAGCCTGGAGCCAAGGAGTCTCCAGCTCAGATGCACCAGGACGATTCACGGGAAGCGAGGCAGGCCAGCTGCAGCTCTGTGACTGATGTTGGAGGAGGAGGCTTGGAAGGCTTGGGGCTTGGAGGCCTCCGGGCACGATGGAGGCAGCAGGGGGCGCTAGGGAGGTGGCATTGTTAAGGGATGCTGCGCACAATTCTTCAAGGTGGTGTTTATTTCCCTTCTTTCAGCACTGGGTTTAAGTTGGCTGGCTATTAATTTTCTTCTGCACATCTTCCATGAGAAACTGTCACCTCCACGAAGGTAGGGCAGTGACTGCTTTGCTCACCATTTTGTCTCTGGTGTCTGGCAGATATAAGTACTCAATAAATTGTCAATGAATGCCTGGATGAATGAATGAGTCACACAGAAATAGAAAGCAACAGGTCCCTAAAGAGTGATAACAAAACAACCAGTGGCACGGGCTGGCAGGTTGCTCAGGACACCCAGGACCCCGGGTGCTTGCAGGGCTCCCCCAGCGGGAGAGGAAACCTCTGCCGGGGGCTTCAAGGAGTCTCTGGGGTATGCCCTCCTCCCCTAAACACACACACAGATGGTCCCAAATGGAACTAGTTTATGTATGCTTTTATTTCAGTAACGATGTGGAGGCTTACCACAAAACCATGGTGAATAAAATGGTAACTTAGCCTGAAAATGAGGATGAGGGAAGAAAGTGATGAGGACCAGTGGTCTGGGACTAGGCAGGCAGCTCATGGCACCATTCCCCATCCCGAGAATCCCTGAAATTATCACAGCTTTTGTCTGTTTCCCTGTTGGTTTAGTAAACCATTCAAGTTATTCCTTATTAAACACTGACCCTCAGCCGGTCACGGTGACTCATGCCTATAATCCCAGCACTTTAGGAGGCTGAGGAGGGTGGATCACCTGAGGTCGGGAGTTCAAGACCAGCCGGGCTAATATGGTGAAACCCCATCTCTACTAACAATACAAAAATTAGCCAGGCGTGCGCCTGTAGTCCCAGCTACTCGGGAGGCTGAGACAGGAGAATTGCTTGAACCTGGGAGGCGGAGGTTGCAGTGAGCTCAGATGTAGAGCATACAGGTGGGTGTAAGACACAGACCCTCACCCCCACAGAGCTTCTGGCTGTAACATTGTGATGCAGAAGTCTAGAGAGGGGAGACTTCCTGTGGAGCTGGATGGGCTGCACAGGGGGGGTGGCATTTGTAATGAGACCTACTGACATGACACGTTAACAATGGTTGAGGCACTTGGGTTGTCGAGTTGGTTGTAGGTCAGACACATCGGGCCTGTGTGTGAGGGCCATGACAGATCATTCTGAAAAAGTTAGGACGGGGACACAGTGATTTCTAATGATTTCTAACCTATCCAGAGCTGGGACACGGTATCCTTGTATGCCTGACCTTATAAAATTGTGACCCATGTCTAAACTGATTATGCATCGCGTATTTGTTTTATACTTAAAATGGTTAAAATTCATGATCTTTCAAGAGTTTCTTAAGATTCCTTAAGAAAACTGGCCTTCCTAAAGGCAAATGCCTCAGGGTCCCTGCTGAGGGGCACTGCTGCTTTGAAGGCTCACAATGTTCTAGTTGCCTTTTAACCACGTCTTCTGTTTTGCTCTCAGTTTTTCATATTTCCCTTAAAAGTCCAGGCTTAGCCCAGTCAATTTTTGTGTTCCCTGGTATAGACGGGGAGGTGTTGCGAACATGGTCAACTGCCTTATCACCCTGTTATGAAAGTTTTCCCAGTCCCCATTTTCCTCCTGCATTTGGGGAATTTTGATTTTGCTGTTATTGTTATGTCCTTTGCTAACATGACCTTCCTGAACTTGCCTCCCCAGAGTGATGCCATCTGGTTTTTAAAATAATAATCCACTTTGGGATCTGATCAGATCATGCTTTTGACGTTTTTCCCATTTTCCCATCAAGCTCACATGGAGGTCTCTTCCCAAGGAACAAATACTTAATTACCAATTTGGAAACATCTTTTTTCTGAGCTGTTTTCCTTATTCATTGACTTTTGGTCCTCATCATTTTTTCCTGAACTTAAAAACAAAGGGAAAAGTTTATTTTTCATCATTATTTGCTCTCCTGGCATTTTTCGTTGGACAAGTGCCCATCTCATTTCTGTTTCTTAGCTCCTGTTTGATGGATTTACCATATTGGATGTGATGTTTCCTGAAGAATAGCTTCTGTCAGGAGCAACATCTGTCACTAAAATAAGAGCAGACACAGCCTGGACATTTTGCTAACACGGATACTCCTTCTTCCTGATTCTTTATCGTCCTGCCAAAGACATACATCTGAATGGAGGCTATACAGTTTACAGGACACTTTCACATTGCTTATCTCATTTCATTTCACAATAGCCGTGAGGTAAACTGAACAAAGATCAGAATTCTTCCTTTTCAAGTGGAGAAACTGTGGATCAGAATAATTAACTGATTTATTTAAGGTCACATAGATAGTCCACATAGCTGTGTGTGTGTGTGTGTGTGTGTGTGTGTGTATATAGATATATACACAAACTATATATATCTATACATACACATGCACATATATACTATATATATGAATATACATATATATATATATATATATAGAGAGAGAGAGAGAGAGAGAGTCAGTCAACCTAAAATGAACTACAGAGTGACCAACTCCCCAAAACAAAGAGTTTATTCAGGAATAGCAAGGGATTGCGATTCGGGATATGTGTGCTATGGCAAACCCCTGGTGCCTCTGAGGGGTTTGGGCAAGGGGAAACTTTTAAAGGCAAAAAGGAGAAGTCCACATAAACTGTTTTGAAACAAATACCATCGGCTACAGGGACTTATTGCAGGTGGTGGCGTTTGTTCATTGGTGGTACTGGCTATGGCTACAAAAGGGTCTTCATAGAAGTGGCTTAACAGGAAAGTTCAGTTGGAAAAGTCTTTTGTCGCAGTTCCTGTTATAGGGTATATGTGTGTGAGGGCCCTTTCTTCTTGGCCTCTTGACTCTTATTTTGTTTTTTGTTTGTTTGTTTGTTTGTTTGAGACCGAGTCTTGCTCTTTCGCCCAGCCTAGAGTGCAGTGGCGCGATCTCGGCTCACTGCAAGCTCCACCTCCCAGGTTCACACCATTCTCCTGCCTCAGCCTCCCAAGTAGCTGGGACTACAGGTGCCCACCACTGCGCCTGGCTAATTTTTTGTATTTTTAGTAGAGACGGGGTTTCACCGTGTTAGCCAGGATGGTCTCGATCTCCTGACCTCGTGATCCACCTGCCTCAGCCCCCAAAGTGCTGGGATTACAGGCGTGAGCCACCACACCAGGCCTGTTGACTCTATTTTGTTAGGATTTGATATAGGTGACTCCATTTTGGTACTGACAATTTTCCCAGTAACTATGTATATAGCTGATCATATAGCTGAAATACAGCCTTCTAATGCCATCTAATTTCTAAATTTTATGCTGTTGTAGGAAGGCCCTCAAGTATGAACTTTAGGCCAGGCACTGTGGCTCACGCCTGTAATCCCAGCACTTTGGGAGGCCAAGGTGGGTGGATCACCTGAGGTCAGGAGTTCGAGACCAGCCTGACCAACATGGTGAAACCCTGTCTTTACTAAAAATACAAAAATTAGCTGGGCGTGGTGGCAAGCACCTGTAATCCCAGCTACTTGGGAGGCTGAGGCAGGAGAATCGTTTGAACCCCGGAGCCGGAGGTTGCAGTGAGCCGAGATGGTGCCACTGTACTCCAGCCTCGGTGACAGAGCAAGACTCCCATAAAAAAAAAAAAGAATGAACTTTAGACCGGGCGTGGTGGCTCATGCCTGTAATCCTAGCACTTTGGGAGGTCAAGGTGGGTGGATCACCTGAGGTCAGGAGTTTGAGAGCAGCCTGGTCAACATGGCAAAATCCGTCTCTACTAAAAATACAAAAATTAGCCAGACATGGTGGCGGGTGCCTGTAATCACAGCTACTCAAGAGGCTGAGGCAGGAGAATGATTTGAACCCAGGAGGCGGAGGTTGCAGTGAGCCGAGATCGCACCACTGCACTCCAGCCTGGGCAACAGCACGGACTCCGTCTCAAAAAAAAAAAAAAATTTTTTATGGAGGCTCTTCAGATATTTTTCTTTCACCCAATCTATTGACTAGCAACTTGACTAGATTTGCCCAAACATATGCAGGACATCTGCCTTGGGCTTGCCCTGTGGTGTGGGATTATGTGTCCTACGCTGTACCGGATCAGAGTGGAAACCATGAGCAGCTGTGGGGAGACCCGGTGCTGGTGGAGTCTTGGGCCAACCTGAGGGCAGCTACAGACTCATTCTGAGTCTTTGCGAAGGCTGCTGGCAGTAATCTCCTTTAGGTGTAGCACAGAACTTCTCCCATCTTACTTCCAAGGTACAGAGTTTCTTTAGGGAAATGTTTCAAGTTTCTTTAGAGAAATGGGAAAGAGTGTGACGGGGGATGGGGGTTTAGTCCATTCTTGTATTACTATAAAGAAATGCCTGAGGCTGGATAATTCATAAAGAAAAGAAGCTTAATTGGCTCACAGTTCTGTAGGCTGTACAGGAAGCATAGCGCCAGCCTCTGCTTCTGGGGAGGCCTCAGGAGGCTTACACTTATGGCAGAAGGCAAAGAGGGAGCCGGAATGTCACATGGCTGGAGCAGGAGTGAGAGAGAGAGAGTGGGGTGGGGGGAGGTGCCACACACTTTTAAATGACCAGATCATGTGAGAACTCGCTATCCCTAAGATAGCATCAAGCCATGAGGGATCCACACCCATGACCCAAACACCTCCTTGTGTAATATAGTAAGTATTCTCCAAAACCAAAACAGAAACTGGCCTTTCAAAAAAGGTGAAGTCCACTATTCTCCCTGTCTCTTAGGACTGCAAAGTCTCACTCATCATGGTTCTTGTTGACAAGAAAATCCATACTCTATAAAATATTTGAAGAGATTTATTCTGAGCCAAATGTGAGTACCATGACCCATGACACGGCCTCAAGAGGTCCTGAGAACGTGTGCCCAAGGTGGTTGGGTAATGGATTGGTTTTATACATTTTAGGGAGATAGAAGACATCAATCTATACGTGTGAGGTACACACTGGGTTAGCCCAGACCCAGTGGAGTAAGGGCTTTCAGGTTGTAGGTGGAGTTAAAAGATTTCCTGATCGGCAATTAGTTAAAAGAGTTAAGCTTCCCCTAAAGTTGAAGTCAGCAGAAAGAAATACTTGGGGTTAAGATAAGGGGGGTTGTGGAAGCCAAGGTTCTTGTTATAGATGAAGCCTCCAGGTAGCAGGCTTCAGAGACAATAGACAATAAATGTCTCTTTTCAGACCTTAAATGGTGCCAGCTTTAGTTAATCTCTTTGGGGTTGGGAGGGCCTGGAAGGGGAAATACCTAGTTACATTAATTGAGATTCTTTACAGGTGCAAATAGTCATTTCGAAATATGGCAAAGAAACATTTTGGGGTAAAATATTTTGATTTCCTTCTTTATCTGTCATGTGATGCTATACCAGAGTCAGGTTGGATTTTGGTATCTTGTTGTTAAAGAGTTCATTTGGTCGGTCTTAAGATCTGTTTTAATGTTAATGTTGGTCAATTGTGTCTAAATTCTAAAGGGAGAAGGGTATAATAAAGCATGTCTGACTCCTCCTTCCCATGGTTTGAACTAGTTTTTCAGGTTTCTTTGGAATCCCCGTCGTCCCGTTCAGCCAGTTGTGGGGCTTAGAATTTTATTTTTGGTTTACAGAATGTTTCTCTGCATCAACTTCATTCTCCACTTCACCAATATCTAGCTGCTGACTTCAGCTGTAGTCCCTGATGGCCACCCCAGTCCTGAGCCTACCTCCCCACATGTGACCTTTCAGCTCATTTCCTCTGTTAACTGACTCAGCCTCTGTGTCTCCCAAACCCCTTCTTAGAAGAGAGCTGATTGGCTGAGCTCCTTCTTTCAAGTGACCATACCAGCAGGAAGTTGTCCAGTAGGCAACTGAAGCACTGCCCTGGGACAGAAACTCAACTTTGATGCATAAAATTATGTTTTATGGAGGGGGATGAGGGCCTGTTTAGAGCAGAAAGATCTATGGGCAAAGAAGAATCCCTTAGAAGGAGATGTGGGTAGGCAAAGGATAATCAGCAACTGTAGTTCAGTGCCTAAAAGTAATCTGTTCCTCACTATGTTTAGGCGGTATGTTTCTTACCATGGAGGTAAAAAGTGTGGGACATTCAATAACATGCTTGGGCCTTCTGTGTGCCTGACACTGTGCTAGGCATGGAAAAGATATTTCCAAGGTCATTGGTAAAGGTTATGGGGTGAAAAGAGATAAAGGGAAGATGGAGGCAACTTCCTGATGACTTGGGCTTCGCTTCTCACTCACATATAGGAAAAATAATAGTGTACATGGTGACCATATAGCAATAGCATAGGGAAAATAGGTTTTTATGTGTTTTTTTTTTTCTGGGGCTCTCCTTACCATTTACACTTTTCTATGAGAAAATGCTTCTCATAGCTTATGTCAAAAAAGAAAAATATACTTCTTTCTCAAATGCACTCAAAGACTATATTTGCAGGGGCTGATGGGAGAAGAAAAGATGATCAGTCCTTCTGTTTGGGCAGGTGTTAGAGCCTGGAGCCTTTATTGCCCAGGTCATGCGTGAATATACATTTTTTTTTCTTTTCTGTCCTTTTTTTTTCCTTTTGAGATAGAGTTTCACTCTTGTTGCCCAGGCTGGTATGCAATGGTGCGATTTCGGCTCACTGCAACCTCTGCCTCCCAAGTTCAAGTGATTATCCTGCCTCAGCCTCCCAAGTAGCTGGGATTACAGGCATGCACCACTGCATCTGGCTCATTTTGTATTTTTAGTAGAGATAGGGTTTCTCCATGTGGCCAGGCTGGTTTTGAACCCCTGACCTCAGGTAATCCACCCACCTCAGCCTCCCAAAGTGCTGGGATTACAGGCATGAGCCATGTCCGGCCGTAAATTTTTTCAATTGATACATATTAAAAGCCTAACAGGTATTCCAGAGCGGTTCTGTAAAATATTTTAATGTTTACAATAGCTTCTCATACATTAAAAGTTTATAAATTACTGACCAAGCATAATCCACTTGCTATCTTTGGTATGGAATCAAACCTATTTTCAATCTATCATTATTTAGGTGGTCAGTACTCGGAGAGGTAGTCAGAGGCTCAGAGAGTGCCATGTCGAAGAGTAATGTGTTGGAAAGTGTTCCTAGCCAGAAATGTGGACTGGTTTTGGGAGTGTGAAGACATACAAGCAAAACCTTTTGGCTTTTGGAAAAGTTCACAAATAGATAAAATATTGCTTTACCTTATTGAATAGTTCCTTGTTCCTAAAACATATGTTCACATGTGAAGACACATATAATATCTATCATTCTTTCAACCACCCAACTATATGGTTCATATTTTCTCCACGTTACTGTTAAGGAAATTCAGTTTCTACATCTCAAAGAAAAATGTTGGTAACTATAGAGGAGCTGGGTATGAACCCAACTTTTTCCCAGGGCCTGGGCTCTCTGAGCGACTGGTTAGTTCTTCTGATTTGATTGAAGTTAAGTAAACTTACCAGTAGATAATACTTCATTGTGACACGTATTATTAAAGGGAGGGATTTCATGACTGGAACATTTTCATCTATTCATTTCCTTTCTGAGTTCTTTAATTCCACAGAGAACAGAAAATCTCTTCCCTGCAGATCAGTTAAATCCATGTAACAGATTTCAGTAAGCATGACTCAAAGGATTTTTAATTAAGAAAGCATTACAATATAATTTGTTTTTGAAGATGGAACTGTGATCTCCCACTAGCAAAATTAAATGATGAGAGACAGCCAAAGAGGCAAGCACACACACTCACTCTAAGTCAGCAATTTGGCTTTACGTGAGAACAGTGTGTCCTTTAAAAAATCCAGTTCAGGTAGGTTAGATCCAATTCTCAGGGCAGGGGAGGGGATCGTCTCAACAGAAAGAGCTATCTTCTCTGTGGCTCTTTGGCCTATGTAAAAGTGAAATAACATCCGATGTGGAAAATCAGGAGATGTCTTCATGTCAGTGGCCCCTGAGCATCCTCCTGGGAACTGTGTGCGTTGCAGATTATCTGTGGTTATAGTTCTGGTCCAGCTAGCTCCCTACCAAGCTCCTCGTCTCCCAGAATCTAGCCAGCCTGTGCTCAGGAAATTCAGAATAATTTTTGCTATTAGCACCAGCAAGACTGAATTGAAAAGGTAAATCTGCTAAAAACAAACAAATAAACAAAGAACATAATGTGACCCAAGTTAAATATAACTTTGGATTAAATTTTTAAAAATAGTTTATATGCTTTTCTCTCGCTGCAGCATTTAGTGTTGATTCCGCACTCTTTCAGGAATCTTGCTTCCCTCTTGTTGCAGCAACACTGTCATTCCTGGGTCTCCGGTCACTCCTCTGATTGCTCGTCCTCTGTCTTAGCTGACTTCTTTTCTTCTTACTAATCCACATCTGTGGGTCCCCTAGTGCTCTTTCTACAGATCCCTCCTTTTCTCACAATGTATGCAATTGCTTGAGAGCTCATCCGTGGTATCCAGCCTCCAAGTTGGCTCTCAGAGATCCCACGCCCTGGCACTCACACTCTTCTGTGAGTCTCTTCCCACATCACACCAGGATTGGTCAGTATGACCAATGGCACTGGCAGAAGCAACAGCATGCCACTTCTGGGATTAGATTAGAAAAGACTGTGGCTTCCTTCTTGGGCTGCACAGGCTTTTCTCCCTATGGTGGATCACTCACTGGAGGGGAAGCCACATTGTAAACAGCCCATGGAAAGGCCCTCCTGATAAGGAACCAAGGCCTCCTGCCAACAGTAGCATGAGTGAGCTTGGAAGTGGCCCCTGCAGCCCAGGTACCTTGACTGTAACCTCATGAGAGACCCTGGGCCACAACCACCCAGCTATGCTGCTGCAGGTCTCCTGGCCTGTAGACATTGTGAGGTAATGAATGCTTGTTGTTTTAATCTGCTAAGTTTGGGGTGTAACCCGTTATGTAGGAATAGATAAAACACATCACCTATTCTCATGTCATCCACTACAACCGCCGAATTTAATTTTCTGGCTTTGGATTCTTCACTTGCATTCCAATCCAGGATTCAACACCGTCTGAATGTCCTGCTCAACACAAAGCCAATATCTTCTTCTCAGATCATCTCCCATCCCCAACGGCTTTATTTACATCCTTTCCAAACCCACTTCTCTCAGGTACCCTACCTCCTTTAATGGCATTATCTTACCCCTGGTCATAGAGCTAGTGTCGTTGACTTGCCTCTCCTTTGCCCTCATGTATAACCAGCTGCTGAGTTTGGATGTTTTTGCCTTCAGAATGTCTCCCAGCATTTCCTACCTCAAGCACATTTCTCCCCCAGCCTCCCAGAGGCTCTCCTCAGTTCTGCTGTCTGCTGTCAGGCTAATCTTCTCCATGCCCTGCTTTCCCTCTCAGTTGTCTGCTTAAAAAACCCAATAGGGTGGATCCCTATTATTTAGAGAATGGAATCCTAACCCTGGTTCATTGAAAGGCATCTGGCCTCAAAGTCAGAAGACCTAGCTGTGAGTCACAGCTCTGCCACTTGGGTAAGCTGGAGAACCTTAATCTATTTACCCTTTCTGAATCTCATTTTTTTCTGTCTGTGAGAGGGGTCATAATCACCTCACTGTTTACCACATAGGGTTGTTAGAGGGTTCAAATGAGAGAATGAATGCAAAGTCACTACTCCAATCGCTACTTGAGGCACTTATCACCATCACCACCTCCACCCCCACCATGTAATTAGAAGCTTGGAAAGGATAATAAGATTCCCTGCAACAACAGCCTTGACTCCAAACAAGCCCATCTTCCTCATGCTGCTCTTCAGCTTCTCAGTTTCCTCCCGCTGCTGGTGCCTACTTACTCTTCAGAGTTCAACTCAGTCTTTTTTCAATGCATCGAAAGTTATTTTATTTTATTTTTTTTGAGACTGAGTCTTGCTCTGTTGCCAAGGCTGGAGTGCAGTGGCACAATCTCTGCTCACTACAACCTCTGCCTCCCAGGTTCAAGTGATTCTCCTGCCTCAGCCTCCCAAGTAGCTGGGACTATAGGCATGTGCCACCACACCTGGCTAATTTTTGTATTTTTAATAAAGGTGGGTTTTTACCATGTTTGCCAGGCTGGTCTCAAACTCCTGACCTCAGGTGATCTGCCTGCCTTGCCCTCCCAAAGTGCTGGGAGACCCTGGGCATAAGCCACCATGCCTGGCCCAAAGTTGTTTTTTTAATGACTTATTTTTTTCAGTGAAGTCAAAGGCTTCAACACACACTCCATCTTTGTTCTTAAAGACGGTGGCAGACACCTCTCAACTTGCTCTTGAATCATTTTTCATGCATCAGTCTTCTCAACAAGATTGCAAGTTGCAATGAACTTTATATTTTGGGCGATAATTATTTCTTACCATGCATTGCATTGTGCTGTGTACTTTATGTGCATTATGCATTTTAACCTCACTGCAGTCCTGCAAGGCAGATGTTTTTATCTCTAGCTTATTGGTGAGAAAGCTGAGTTTCAGAGATGACAAGAAATTTGCCCAAGGTCACACATCTAGAAAGTTGCGGAGCCAAGATTTGAACAGATGACACCCTGGCTCATGACCTCATGCGCGTCTTCTATGCCACATGCTTTCCTTGCTCCTGCACCTTGGTCAGGTGACTATTACGGATTCCTTAGTCACTGACATTGGCTATGTGTATGTGGCCAATGCCAAAGTGGAGGATATGACCAGAGAAAAATAAATTGAAGGAGAAAAAGAAATAAAAAGTAATATCTATGGGATATTATTTATTTTAGATGGAAAAAACTTAAGGTGTTTATATGCTAGAGGGAAAGGGCCAACAGAGCAAAAGAGGTGCAAGTTATGATGCTAATAATAGCTGACATTTATTAGGCACATCCATGTGCCAGGAGCCATGCTGAGCACTTTACCAGGATTACTTCACTAATGTTTCATAACACTCTTATAAAGTAGGTACTATTATTATCATAATATTTTACAGATGAGAAAGTGATGCTTTATCCAAGCTCACACAACGGGTGGTAATTTAAAAACAGGGGATCTGAACTGCTGTGCCTAGGAATGAAGAGGTAGACGCCTTTCTGGTGTGGAAGCCAGGCTTCTGTGTGACCAGCACCCAGTAAATACAACACCCAAGTGCTTTATTGACATTAATTAAAGATGTTTATAGTATCCTTTCGGGTAAGTCTGCATACATCCCCTTTTTAAAAGTAAGAAAACCAAGATTCAGGGGCTAGTTACTTGCTCCAAGTCTTTTTCATGTTTAACATGAATTATAATATACGTGGGGGTCTGTATCCTGAAAACATTATCAACGTTTATTTCTAACACTTCTCATCTAGTGAATTGGAATGAGAATTCCTAGCTCAGGAAAGCGATGCACTTGGAAGCAGTCACTTGGGATATTTGACTCTTCTAAAGAGGCTTGACTTTACTCTTGTGGATCTGGCAACTGTACCTTTGCTTCCGACAGTGTAACTCTTAGTCCCACTTTAATGATAAAGGCATGGTACCGTTTTACAACACCTCACTGAATAAGACAACTAAATTTTTGTATTTTTTAAAAAAATTATGCACAGAATATATTTTGGTTTAATTATATGCATTTAAAAAATAATCACTCAGTATTATACAATTGAAAATAATGTTGAAAGAGTATAGGAAATGTAATATAAACTAGATGAATGAGAAGCTTGGAGAGAAAAAGCAGATCACAAGTAGAAAGACAGTGAGCATTTTTTAAAAATTAATTTTTTTTTTTAAATTTATAGAGATGGAGTTTCACTCTGTTGCCTAGGCTGATCTCAAATTCCTGGGCTCAAGTGACCTTCCTGCCTCAGCCTCCCAAAGTGCTGGGATTATAGGTGTGAGCCACTGTGCCCAGCCAGTCAGCATGCTATTAATTTTATATTTAGTTGATCAGCAATGTACATGTTGGTTCCCATTTTATAAAGCACGGTCCTCTATATACTTCATTTGCCTTCACAACAGTTGGTATATTAGCTGGAAATGCTTTCATCTACAAGTAACAGAAAACCTGGCTTAAACAGATGGAGGTTGTTTTCCTCATTCAAAAGAGGCCTGGAGGTGGCATTCTGGGACTGGTGCAGGAGGACCAACAGTGTCTTCAAGGATCCAGGCCTCTTAGACCTTCCATGTCACCTCTCTTACCATGTTAGCCACTTACCCTCATGAATGTCACCTCATGGTTGCAGGACAGCTGCTCCAGGTGTTACACTTGTGTTCACGACTGGAAGAAGGAGGAAGGGAAGGAGCAGGCACCAGGGCATCTTTTATTAGAAGGCAAAAGCTTTCCCAACAGACTTTGTTTTTTTAATTTTTTTTTTTTAGAGACAGGGCTTCACTCTGTCACCCAGGCTGGTGTGGAGTGGTGTGATCATAGCTCACTGCAGCCTCGGACTCCTGAGCTCAAGTGATCCTCCCACCTCAGCCTCCTGAGTAGCTGGGACTTTAGAAACATGCCACCATGCCCAGCTAAATTAAAAAAAATTTTTTTTGTAGAGATGGGGTCTTGCTATATTGCCAAGGCTGGTCTCACACTACTGGGCTCACGCAATCCTACTGCCTTGGCTTCCCAAATTCCTGGGATTACAGGCATGAGCCACCACACCTGGCCCTCTCAACAGACCTTTCATTGGCCAGAACTGTGTCACCTGGCCATCCTTACTTTAAAGGAGAATGATAAAGCAATTATTTAGCATTTACAGCCCGTCTGTAGTGGAGGTAGGCAAGAGAGAAGCTCACCAATTTACAGATGAGAAAGCTAGTGTGCTTTCTCATTACTCAGCACAAACCCAAGTCCTAGGATTCCGGCACCTGTGTTATTTCACTATACTACTCAGCCTCTCTAAATTCTGCCACAGGAAAGTATACGTCAAAAAGAGGACAACTCTCAAAAATATATAGTAATGGGGGCTGGGGGCAGTGGTTCATGTGCCTGTAGTTCCAGCTACATGGGAGGCTGAGGCAGGAGGATCGTTTGAGCCCAGGAGTTCAAGTTCGATGCTGCAGTGAGCTATGATCCAGCCACTGCACTCTAACTTGGGTTACAAAGTAAGACCCTGTCTCCGAAAAAAAAAAAAAAAAGTATAGCAATGGGATACATTCTATTAAGAAATGGATCACTTTTTAAATTAATAATTTTATATTAATATATATCTCTATTGTTGTTTAACAAAAATAATGATTCCATTTTTATAGATTAACACCTAAGTTTTAAAGAGATTGATTGAAGCATTATTATTGCAAAACACTGCAGGGAAACCCACAGGTGTTTGTTTGTTTGTTTGAGACAGAGTCTCACTCTGTCGCCTAGGCTGGAGTGCAGTGGTGGGATCATGGCTCATTGCAGCCTCGACATCCCGAGCTCAAGTGATCCTCCCACTTTAGCCTCTCAAGTAGTTGGGACTACAGGTGTGTGCCACCATACCCGGCTGATTTTGTTTTTTAAATTTTTAGTAGGGACAAGGTCTCCCTCTGTTGCCCAAACTGGTCTTGAACTCTTGAGCTCAAGCAATTCTTCCGCCTTTGCTTCCCAAAGTGCTGGGATTACAGATGTGACCCACTGAACCTAGCAACCCACAGTTTTCAACAACAGGGCATTGGTTGAAGAAACTGTAGCATACCCATATCCTATGAAATAAATAGACGTAAAATTTCAGAATAATATTGTTATTTACAATATTTTGTTAAATGAAATAAGTAAATTATAAAACTAGATATACAATGTCACCCTACACTTTTAAATATATATTATCTATATAAAAGCTAGATATAAATACAGCAAAATATTCATAGTGATTATATTTAGGTAATGAGAATATATGATATTTTGGCTTCCATCTTTGTATTTTTTGTAATATAATTTTTAGGAGTCAGGTTTATTGAAGGGTTATTTACGTGTAGTAAAATTCACCCATTTTAGGTGTATGTGTTTTGACCAATATCTACAATAATGTATCCACTACCATAATCAAAATACAGAATATTTCCTTTGCCCCTAAAAGTTCCTTTGTGCCTTTTCGTAGCCAATTCCTTCCCCCTAGTTACCGGCCCTTGGCAACCACTGAGCTTATTTTAGTCTTGACGGTTTTGCCTTTTCTGGAATGTCATATAAATAAAAACATGTATAGAGTGTAGCCTTTTGTTTCTGGCTTATATCAATTGGCATGAGTGCTTTTGAGAGTCAGCCATGTTGTTGCATTTACAAGTAGTTCGTTTCTTTGTATTAATGAGCCGTATTTCACAGCATGGATGTACCATAATATGTTATCCTTTCATCGGTTAGTGGACGGGTTGTCTTCAATTTTGGACTAATTGTATCAGCTTGCTAGTGCTGCTATAACTAAGTACCACAAACTGGGTAGCTTAAACAACAGAAATATACTGTCAACAGTTCTAAAGGCTACAAATCCAAAATCAAGGTTCCAGCAAGGTTTGTTCCTTTTTTTTTTTTTTGTAGAATCTTTTTTATTCAGAAAAAATAAAACAATCCCCCCAAAAAAGTTTTCCAACCACACAGAGGAGGAGTATGGGTAGGGGGAGGTGTCTGGCCATCAGCCCTGTACCGCAGCCCACGTGGTTTTGGCAGCAAAAAGGGGTGTGGGGTAATGGCCCCCAAAATAAAATGGTGTATGGGGAGGGAAGGGGTACAAAGCTGTGGGGAGCGGTGAAGGGCAAGGGACAGACGAGGTCAGTACTGGGAACGCCAAAGGTGGGAGGCCATTTCATCACATTTCTTGTTGATCAAACCACTGTGGACACCTTCTTTGCACATCAGCAGGACTAGCGTCTTGTCAGTCTTGGTGACAGTGACATTGAAGGTGGGGGCTCCACCGGTACTCTTGGTATACAAAGATCTATGCAAAATTCCCCATCCTGCAGCAGTGAGTCCCGGATCACCGAACATTTCTGGCCCCCAAGTGTCAGCCCATTCACAAAAAAACTTGACCTGTCTTTGCCAACCAGGACACCAACCTCAGCTGGCGTGATGTTGGCGAAGGTTTTCCCGGGGACGGCGGCCCAGATGGAGGGCGAGTCCTTGTAGCCCACGATGGCCGCATCCTGACAGGTCCTGTCCGCCATAAGGTTGTCAATGTTGGCGTCCACCCGGCCGTGGCGCTGCTGCTGGGGCCGCGGGCTGGGCTTGGCCTGCCTGGACTGGCGGGCGGTGGGAAGCGGAGAGCTCGGGGCACGCGCTGCCGTCTGGACGGCGGCTCTGCTCGCTGTGCAGTAGCCTTCCTACCACTACCGGTTTGTTCCTTCTGAGGGTCATGAGGGAAGGATCTCTTCCCGTTTTCTCTCTTTGGCTATCTTTATGTTTACATGGCATGCTCCCTGTATCTGTGCCTGTGTTCACATTTCTCCTCTTAAAAAAAACTCCAGTTGCCGGGCACGGTGGCTCACGCCTGTAATCCCAGCACTTTGGGAGGCCGAGGCGGGCGGATTATGAGGTCAGGAGATCGAGACCATCCTGGCTAACACGGTGAAACCCTGTCTCTACTAAAAATACAAAAAATTAGCCGGGCGTGGTGGCAGGCGCCTGTAGTCCCAGCTACTCGGGAGGCTGAGTTAGGAGAATGGCGTGAACCCGGGAGGCAGAGCTTGCAGTGAGCAGAGATCATGCCACTGCACTCCAGCCTGGGGGACAGAGTGAGACTCCATCTCAAAAATAAAAAATAAAAACTAAAAAAAAAAGACTCCAGTCATACTGGATTAAAGGCCAACTCTACTCCAGTATGATTTCATGTTAATTAATTATATCTGTAACCACCCTATTTCCAAATAAGGTCACATTCTGAGGTACTGGGGTTAGGACTTCAACATATTAATTGGGGGACAGGCGGCAATAAAACCCATAACAAATAGTAAAGCTGCTATAAGCATTTGTGTATAAGTCTTTGTATAGTCATTATATTTTCATTTCTCTTGGGTAAATACATAGGAATAGAATTGCTGGATCATATGGTAATTGTACGTTTAACTTTATAAGAAACTGCCAAACTGTTTTCCAGGATGGCTGTAGTATTTCATATTCCTACCAGAGGTGTATAAGAGTTCCTGTTGCTCTACATCCTTGTCAACATTTGGTATTGTCAGGTTTTAAAAAGCTGTAGTCATTCTGACAAGTGTGTGGTAGTATCTCCTTAAGGCTTTAATTTCACATCCCTAAAGACTAATGATGTTATTTATCATCCATATATTTTCACTGACAAAGTGAAACTTTCAACAAAGTGATACTGTACACATCTTTTGCCCATTTTAAAAATTAGATTACTTTTTTTTTAGTGAGTCATGAGACTCACTACATATATATGTCTTATATATATTGTATATTCTGGATACGAGTCCTTTGGCAGACATGTGATTTGTAAATATTTTCACTCAGTCTGTAGCTTGTCTTTTCATTTTCTTTTTTTTCCTTTCTAAGAAAAATAGAGAATCTTTTCATTTTCTTAAGAATGTCTTGAAAAGCAGAAAATTTTCATTTTGATAAAGTCCATTTTATCTTCTTTTAAAATTTTTGTTCATGCTTTTTGTGTCTTATCTAAGAAATTTGCCTAAGTCAACATCACAGAGATTTTTCTCCTGTCTTCTTCTAAACATTTTATGATTTTATGTTTTCACATTTAGACCTATGGTTCATTTTGTGTTAAGTTTTATATGTGGTATGGAGTATTTTTTCTTAAAATTTCAACAATATGACATTTTTGGTTCTGGAAAGATGACATGATGTGATTTATCATCTGTATCTTTCCTTTCATAAAATGTCTGTACACATCTTTTGTATGTGTAGCACCAGATATACTAGATAAAATAAAACAAAAACTACTTTTAATGCAAAGCTTGGTTTATAAGAAAAACAAGGAAATTTCATGTGCAAAAAATGAGAAGGGATCTGAAAGCAGAATGTTGAGTATATGGACCAATACAGGTAGCTGCCTGTATTTTTTCATGCGGGCAAGGATCGGGGTATAAAGTTTCTACTGACCTAAGGACTTGGGGTAAACAACCATGTGAGCACAGGAGAGGAGTCTTAGGTTCGCTTACGGTTGCCGGTTGTGGCTGAGACTCAGTATAAAGTAGGAACCCCTGAGGGGGTACGCATTCAGTGAAAGAGTGGCAGAAGGAAAACAATCATTTACCAACTTAAGAAAATGAAAAGGAAGCTTGAGTCTCTCCTGAGAAGTCTCTTGAAAAACTGAAACTGCCTTGCACCTTGCACAGATTTGAGGATTGAGTTGATAACACCTCAGGGGTCCAGAAACCTCCATTGTTTAAAAGAAATAATCTTTAAAAATTGATACCTGGCCCAGTCATGGTGGCTCATGCCTGTAATCCCAGCCCTTTGGGAGGCCAAGGCGGGTGGATCACCTGAGGTCAGGAGTTCGAGACCAGCCTGGCCAACATGATGAAACCCCATCTCTACTAAAAGTACAAAATTAGCAGGGTGTGGTGGCAGATGCCTGTAGTCCCAGTTACTCAGGAGGCTGAGACAGGAGAATCACTTGAACCCCGGATGTGGAAACTGCAGTGAGCCGAGATTCGCACTACTGCACTCCAGCCTGGGCCAGACAGAGTGAGACTCTAGCTTAAAAAAATAAATAAATAAAAATTGATACCTGATAATCCCCTTTGAATGCTTGGCAGAATTTATGTAAAACAGGAGAACAATTTCTATTGAGATTCCCACAGGAAAAAATACCCCTATTAAAGATAAGTTACTGATAAAAATGTATAAAACAAGGCAGAACCCATTAGGCACACCATAGATGTCTTCTTAGCTTGTGTGTTTCATGCAGCAAGGGCACATGGAGGATGATGAGATCAGAGCCCTTGCAGCGTGTACATGTTGTGGTGGCCCCAGAAACCATTTACCATCAGCAAGAACCAGCAGGCATTGCAACAGGGGGATTAGAGCCCAAGAACTTCATAATATTGCTGCAACAATAATATCAAAGAGAACTCAAAACAGACATTGAAAAATAATTGAAGACTTGACATAAATACTTGAAATCCTAAGAAAACAATATGACATTATATAAAAGAACAGGCAGATTTGAAATTTTGAAAAAGATAAAATATGTTGTCAAGATTGCACCACAGAGAACTAAAGAGAGAAAATATGACAGAAAAGAAGGTGCTTGGGGGATGATTGACATGCTCTTTTAAGATGTGGCTCTTTAGCAGTTTTGTTTTTTCGATAGACTGAGGCTATTACAGGGCAAGAAGTTCTTTAGCTTTCTCTATTTTCTGAGCTGAAAAAGAAAATTGCACAAAGAAAAATCTTAAGGGATCTGGACTTTAGATATTATATATCAAGATAAAACCCCAAGAAAGGGTCTTTTATTGGATAATTAGAATTAATAGCAAGGTGACAAACTGCAGAATATAATTGTTATGAAGGCAGACACGGTTGGAACAGACAGAAATGTTTAGGCATCTGATAAACTCCAAGTGGAAGAAGTTTTTAAACATCTTTATGGAAAAATGTGGGAAATAAGAATTAAATGGTGATACTTAATGCTTGAGTTTCATGGAAAAGGAGAGCCTAGATTGTATCTGGGGTGAATATATTTCTTCAAGTCTTTCTAAAAGTATTTATTTATATTAAGCAAAGTAGTTGTGGGGAAAGTTACATTCATATTTAAACTTCATTGTTAGATCATACTTCAGATTATTTCAATCACATCTGGAGTAAGTTTACAATTGGGGGCTGTTGCCAAATGCAGGGATCCAATATTTACTTGGTAATATCATCTACAATCAAAAAGCAGAACGCCAAGAAGGAAATCATCAGTCTCTTCAGAGCTGACTTATACTTCCAATTAATACAGTACAGCAAGTATCTCATCAAAATTTCCTTTCAAATATAATATGAACTACTGGTGAATGGACAAAAGCAAGAAGCACTAAAGACTAGAGAGAGGAGAATGCCTTCAGCGAGAGACAATGTGTTTACAAAAACAGGCCTGGACTGCTTTAGAAAGTCATCACCAATGGCCTTCAGCCTTTCTTATAATAAAATAAGGAAGGAAGAAATCACTTCAAATTTTAAAAGTAGATTAGTTAGAATTTTAGCTGCATACTTCTGGGAAAGTGATTTTTCTCTCCTTCTACCCTCTTCCATTAAGTAGGGCATACTGTTCAGAATTCAAAACCTGCTGGCCAAGTTTCTAGGGTAAACAAGACTATGTGGCTCTAGAATGAGCCCTGTTTTGAAAGCTAAATGATTTTTTGGGAGAAGAGAGAGGAAGAGGAGTTCTTAAATAAAAGGAATACGGACTTTAAAAATAAACAGTGAAGTTAGAAATGCCTGAAGTTTGTTCCTGGCACCAGTATGTCTCCAGGCAACTTTAGGCACATATAATACTGAGCCAACTTGGCTGAGCCTAGAGCTGGCGGTGGACCTGAAAACAGCTCAGTGTGAAAGCCATCAAGAACTGGGATTTGGGCTGTGTTTACAGAGATTGGTTTTAGAAGACAACATAAGCTTTTGGGGAAAGCAGCATAACATAAACTTTTGGGGACAACAAGCTTTTTAGGAACGCTAGGAAGCAATGGACACCACTTGAAGGAAACACACAGTATGGGGAAAATGCTCCACTGAATAAATTAGATAGAATAATATAAGGTTAAGTGTCAGAAATGAAAGAAAACTAAGTAAATGGTTGGCTTTTCATTGTTGTTGGCTGATCTTTGTCTGAAATAGCGGATTTTAAACTTTTGTTTTAAATCTACCTTGACAATGTTGAAGAAACCCCTTGACTCAAGACGGGAAATAAAGGTTTCACCTTACAGGATAATAAACAGGTTTAGTTTAAGGATCGCCAGCAAGATTGAAAGTTAAAGGGAAAAAGTTGCAAAACAATGATATTTTCCCAGTTTCCTTATAAAAGAAGCCATTGTTCACTGAGCTAGTAACATTTTTTTCATTAAGAAAATTATATTTTTATAAAGCTAACAGCCCTACTTTTTTGCTCTTCACTTTATGGAGATAAAAAGTGCTTTGACTTGTAGTTGTTTTATGTTTTTTGTTTGTTTGTTTGTTTTTTGAGACAGAGTTTCATTCTTTTGCCCAGGCTGGATTAAAGTGGCCCGATCTCAGCTCACTGCAACCCGTGTCCCCTGGGTTCAAGTGATTCTCCTGCCTTAGCCTCCCGAGTAGCTGGGATTACAGGCGTGAGCTACCACGCCTAGCCAGTAGACATGGTGGCAGTTTCTATAATCCCAGCACTTTGGGAGGCCGAGGTGGGCAGATCGCCTGAGGTCAGGAGTTCAAGAACAGCCTGGCAAACATGGTGAAACACCGTCTCTACTAAAAATACAAAGAAGAGCCAGGTGTGGTGGTGCAAGCCTGTGATCCCAGCTACTCGGGAGGCTGAGGCAGCAGAATTGTTTAAACCCAGGAGGCGGAGGCTGCAGTGAGTTGAGATTGTGCCACTTCACCCTAGCCTGGGCAACAGAGTGAGACTTCTTCTCAAAAAAAAAAAAAGAAAAAAAAGAAATACAGTTCTCATGACTGCAGCAAGGTATGAAAATTGTTTTAAAAATTGTATGATTTGATGTAAAAGAGTTAATGGCAACCTAAGTTTTTCTTAGTGGTGCATTTTTTTCTAATCCCTATAAAAATTAGTTTATCTCAGGGTTTATCACCCTCAGCACTCTTAACATTTTGGGCCAGATATTTCTTTGAAGTCGGTGGCTGTTCTGTGCATTGAAGGATGTTTAGGGCCTCCCCTAACTAGAGCATCCCCTCTAGCTATGATAACCAAAAATGTCTCCAGATAGTGACAGATGCTCTCTAAAGGGCAAAATCATCTCCAGTTGTGAACCACTGGTTTATTTTAATAGTGTTAAGATATGCTACTTAGGATTCACTTTCTAATTACAGTAGCAATAAATTAAGCTTGTTTAGTTAATATCCTCAACAATAGTGTGCTTGTGACAAAGTAATTGGAGTTGAGATAATGCATATAAAGAACCTAGACTGTGCCTGGCACCACTTCAGTACTTAAAAATATTGGTGATGATAATGATGGCTCTGAAGGCGATGGAAAGGGGGAAGGAAGGAGAGGAGGGACAGAGAAGAGGAGAAAGGAAATGAGTGAAAGGATGAGCACAGGCATATATTATACTCTCTTTGTTTGGAAATGTGTAGCATCAGCTGATTCTGATTCTCACTTGGCACTAGGTCAGAGCTGGTGAGCAGGGAGGAGGCAGAGGAGAGGGGAGCAGTCAGGTGTCGGGGGTAAAAGAATTGGATGGGTTTGGCCAGGCATGGTGGCTCACTCCTATAATTCCAGTACTTTGGGAGGCTGAGGCGGGTGGATCACCTGAGGTCAGGAGTTCAAGACTAGCCTGGCCAACATGGTGAAACTCCGTCTCTACTAAAAATACAAAAATTAGCCAGGCAAGGTAGCACATGCCTGTAATCCCAGCTACTTGGGAGGCTGAGGCAGGAGAATTGCTTGAACCTGGGAGGTGGAGGTTGCAGTGAGTCAAGATCACGCCACTGTAGTCCAGCCTGGGTGACAGAGCAAGACTCTGTCTCAAAAAAAAAAAAAAAAAAAATTATAATTGGATGGGTTTTTCATTCAAAATACTGTTTTTTCTTGTTATAATTATCTCTAAGACTTAACTTCCTTACATACAAGGCATTTCCTGGTACAAATTAATATCAACTTGGCTTTAGAAAAATACACACCCTTTGGCTGGGCTCAGTGGCTCACGCCTGTAATCCCAGCACTTTGGGAGGCCGAGACGGGTGGATCACGAGGTCAGGAGATCGAGACCATCCTGGCTAACATGGTGAAACCCTGTCTGTAGTAAAAATACAAAAAATTAGCCGGGCGTGGTGGCAGGCACCTGTAGTCCCAGCTACTCGGGAGGCTGAGGCAGGAGAATGGCGTGAACCCAGGAGGCGGAGCTTGCAGTGAGCCGAGATCACACCATTGCACTCCAGCCTGGGCGACAGAGCAAGGCTCCGTCTCAAAAAAAAAAAAAAGAAAAATGCACACCCATGAAACAAGTAGGATTTATTTCCAGGGCAGATTAGACAAAGTAGATGTTACATTACTTGATTCATTAAGGTGTTAAACTTCCTCACATTACATTTATATTTACTTAAGTTCACATTCATTTTGTGTATAGATCCCATAAATATTTAATGCATGTGATGCACTAATAAATGCTAATTGCATGCACTGGTATTAACTTTACTGCAGTGAATACTAGCAAGGGTCTTGGGAGGTAGATGTTCTACACATTTGAAGGGAGGATACGAGACTCAGCAAAGATAAGCGGTCGCCCAGGATAACTCTCAAGTTATTCTGACACGTGAGCACAGGTCTTTCTTCCCTCAGGCCGTGGCCCTTTCTGCCATCCCACAGCTGCTCTTCACAAACTCATATGCCTACAACTGAACGCGGGCAAACCATGCCACTCCTGAGAAATGGCAGATGGCTTGTTTTCTTCTCCTCATACCTTTTTTCTCTTTCTTGTCTCTTTTCCTCCATCTCCCTCTTCCATTCCTTAGGCCTGTCAGTAACACCCTGCTGCTCGCTTATACTGCTAAAGGGAGCCAGAGTTAAAGACGTTGTTGTAGATGGCATTCCACTGGGGATCCGGCTGCTGCATTAAGAGGGACAACCAGGCCGGGCGCGGTGGCTCAAGCCTGTAATCCCAGCACTTTGGGAGGCCGAGGCGGGCGGATCACGAGGTCAGGAGATCGAGACCATCCTGGCTAACACAGTGAAACCCCGTCTCTACTAAAAATACAAAAAAGAAATTAGCCGGGCGTGATGGCGGGCGCCTGTAGTCCCAGCTACTCGGGAGGCTGAGGCAGGAGAATGGCGTGAACTCAGGAGGCGGAGCTTGCAGTGAGCCGAGATCGCGCCACTGCACTCCAGCCTGGGGGACAGAGCGAGACTCCGTCTCAAAAAAAAAAAAAAAAAAAAAAGAGGGACAACCATTCAGGTAGTTTGTTTGTTTGTTTTTGAGACAGAGTTTTGCTCTTGTCACCCAGGCTGGAGTGCAATGGCACAATCTCAGCTTACTGCAACCTCCGCCTCCTGGGTTCAAGCGATTCTCCTGCCTCAGCCTCCTGAGTAACTGAGATTACAGGCACTCACAACCATACCCGCCTAAATTTTGTATTTTTGAAGTAGAGACGGGGTTTCACCATGTTGGTCAGGCTGGTCTTGAACTCCTGACCTCTGGTGATTCACCCACCTCGGCCTCCCAAAGTGCTGAGATTACAGGTGTGAGCCATCTTGTCCAGCCAAATAGTTCTAATAGAGATTTCTTATTGGTTTTGTACCATTGCAGAGAGCAAGAAGAACCCTCAGGGGTGTCAATAGAAGCCTGCTGTAGTGCCTGCCTGATATCAGCCAGTGGGTATATGTGAGTACAGCTATACTAGTTTTGTTTGTTTGTTGAGACGGGGGTCTTGCTCTATTGCCCAAGCTAGAGTGCAGTGGTGTGATCGTGGCTCACTTCAGCCTTGACCTCCTATGCTCAAGTGATCCTCCTGCCTCAGCCTCCTGAGTAGTTGGGACTACAGGCAGGCTTTAGTGTCTGGCTAGTTATTTTTTGCACAGACAGGTCTCACTATGTTACCCAGGCTGGTCTTGAACTCCGGACTTCAAGTGATCCTCTTGCCTCAGCTTCTCAGAATTCTGGGATTATAGGAGTAAGCCACCATGCCCGGTCAGCTACACTAGTTTTAAATTATTGAACTACTTCTTTCTCTTTGGTAAACAGTTGCTTTCCTGAGCCCCTGAGTGCTCCTACCCCAAGCCCTGGGCCCAGCCCTCCCAACTCCTTGTTGTACAGTACCAATTTTAAAATATTTTGGGTATCACCCTGCTTTGGGCTAGTGCTTTTGATGCTTTTAGCTAATAACTAAGTTCTATAAAAAAACATATTTCATTGAGCTTGCAGGTCACACTAAGGAGGGTAGAATATTAAGAGGACAAATTTGCCAATCATAAGGAGTATATGGCTAGTAAAAATGGGAAGAAATTTAAGAGAAGTGGGATGAAAATATAGCAGCAATCTCTCTGCCCCTTGAAATTGATGATAGTCATCAACATTCCTCATCTTTGATCTAAAGAGAAAGGTGAGAGAAATGAGAAAGAGGCCAGAAAGGGAAGGAGAGAGGGCCTGGCATGGTGTAGATGTACCAGAAATACTTGTAACTGAATAAATAATTGAATACATGACTGAATGACAGTAGAAGTGCCACCACAGAATATTTGCTTCTGAGCACTGAATAAGATGGTCAATGCAACAAGTGTAAAGCACCTGCTCTGTGTTAGGTTTGGGCTAGGATACAAAGTGGAATCCAACATGGGCTTACCAAAGACTATTAATTAATTTAGAAGAAAAATATAAGGTTGAGAAATGAGAAATGTACGCAGTAAGGAATTGATGAGCCAGAGAAAGTTCTGGTATTAAAAAGAAAACGAAGTTAACATGATACTGGTATTAGCAGAAGTAAAATCACCAAGCTTTATGAGATCCTTCTCCCACTCTACCCAGTCTTACTAAACTGACACTCAGTATGGGCCCCACCTTTTAAGACAATGTTGAGAATGTGTAAATGCTCCAAGAGAGTAGCCATAAGCAGGGCTGCCTTCATGGGCATACGACAAGTGCAGTCCCAGCAGGCCACTCTCAGAAGGGCACTGCACTTGGTGGTTAAAAGCTGTGTCATCTGAAATTATTAACATTTTATCTTTGAACTTGTGTTCTGTGAGTGAAGTCCAATGGGACAGTGGAGCACGTGCGTGAGCAGAGGAAATATGTGCATGCTTGTTTCCCTCGTGCCTTGCGATCCATTTGCACATAACATTCATGATTGCTACCCAGCTTCCATGACACACAAGAAGTGTGTCTACTTGCTTGTACTTGCTTTGAGTCTTGCCCAACTCCTATGTATGTGGGTCCACCAGAATTCTGTGCTCATGTCTACACACCTCATATCAGCAGATGCTCATACTGGCATGTGCTCCACATGTATCAACATGTGCCCAGACCAACACGTCTACAATAGCAGAAGTGCTGATAGCCCCCCAGAGGCCATCCTTTCCATTAGAACTAGAACTTATTTCCAATGCAGAAAGAAGGTAATGGTATTCAGAGAAATAAGAATGACCTAGGAACCCTATCATATATAGTTTTTTTTTTTTTTTTTTTTTTTGAGACAGAGTCTTGCTCTGTTACCCAGGCTTGAGTGCAGTGGCATGATCTCGGATCACTGCAACCTCTGCCTTTCGGGTTTAAGCAATTCTCCTGCCTCAGCCTCCTGAGTAGCTGAGATTACAGGCATGTGCCACCATACCCAGGTAATTTTTGTATTTTTTAGTAGAGATGGGGTTTTGCCATGTTGGCCAGGCTGGTCTCCAACTCCTGACCTCAGGTGATCTGCCCACCTTGACCTCTCAAATTGCTGGGATTACAGGTGGGAGACACTGCACCCAGTCAGGAATAAGTTCTTTCTTATTCATCAGTGATCCAAAGGTAGAGAGTGTTGGTAGAATGTGAACATATCAAGAAATAAAATAAAAACAGTTTTATGCAGTATTGTTCGGATAAGAATGAAATAATTTATATTTATGAGTGGTAAAATGCAAATTGTGACATTTTAGTGATTTCACATATAAGATAAAAGCTCTTGTAATTTCTATTTAAAACTGGCATTGCATAAAATAAGATGAATGGTAAAATTCATTCTAATAATTAAATTTAAACTTTAAAATTTAGAATACTTCTATTACACTTAAAAAACATTATCTTTAAATGTGTTAAAATACATATAACATAAAATTTACTATCTTAACCATTTTTAAGTGTACTGTTTGGTGACATTAAGTACATTCACACTGTTGTACAATGATCACCACCATCTAACTCCAGAATTTTTTTATCTTGCAAAACTGAAATTCTGTACCTGTTAAATATTAACTCCTCGTTCTCCCCTCTCTCCAGCCCCTGCGAACCACCATTCTACTTTGACTACTGAATTTGACTACTCTAGATACCTCACAGAAGTGGAATCATAAAATATTTGTCCTTTTGTGACTGGCTTATTCTACTTTATATAATGTCCTCAAAATTCATCCATCTTGTAGCAAGTGTCAGAATTCCCTTCCCTTTTACAGCTGCGTAATATTCCATTGTATATACATTCCAAATTTTGTTATCCATTCATCTGTCAGTGGACACTGGGTTGCTCCTACTCCCTGGTTATTGTGAATGATGCTGCTATGAACATGAGTATCCAAATATCTGTTCGAGCCTCTGCTTTCAATTATTTTGGGTGTATACCGAGAAGTGGAATTGTGAGATCATTAGTTTTTTGAGGAACTGGCACACTGTTTTCCCTAAAGTCTATACCAATTTACATTCCCAACAACAGTGCACAAGGGTTCCAATTTTCCCACATTCTCTCCAACACTTATGTTCCGTTTTTTTTTTTTTTATAGTATCCATTCTAATAAGTGTGAGGTGGTCTTTCTTTTCTTTCTTTTCCAGAAGTTAGATGAATTGTATGGCACTTGGCATAAAGCTTCTTCCTCCAAGAGTAACTACAATCTTCCCATCCACAAGATGATCATTACAGATCTTAGCAAAATCTTAAAAAGCCCAGAGATCCAGAGAGCCCTTCGAGCTGGAAGGGCTGGAAAATTCTTTTCTTTCTTCCTCTCTCTGTCTCTGTCTTTCTTTTTTTTTTTTTTTCTCAGTCTTACTCTGTTGCCAAGGCTGGAGTGCAGTGGCGTGATCTCGGCTCACTGCAACCTCCGCCTCTTGGGTTCAAGTGATTCTCCTGCCTCAGCCTCATGAGTAGCTGGGACTACAGGTGCACACCCCTACACCTGGCTAATTTTTTGTATTTTTAGTAGAGATAGGGTTTCACCATGTTGGCAAGGCTGGTCTCCATCTCCTGACCTCAAGTGATCCACCCGCCTCAGCCTCCCAAAATGCTGAGCCACCATGCCTGGCCTGAGGTAGTATTTCATTGTGATTTTGATTTTGATTTCTCTAATAATTATTGATGTTGACCCTATTAGGCTTTGTAATTAATAAAAATATTTTTAAAGGAAAATGTATTATATGTTGGTACTTTAACATCATTTTTTCCGTGCTCTTTTTTTTCTCACTGCCTCTTTGATCAGGTCTTTATTCAAAAGAAGCTGTCCAAAATGATTTGACAATTATGGAATAATCAAATTTAAGAGTTTATGCAGCAGGCTTCTTTTCCTCTGTAGTAGGTTTCCTTTCTGCTGGCTTCTTTTCAGTGCCTGGTTTCTTGGTAGCTGCTGCCTTTTTTCCCACCAGAGGCTTCTTCTGCTTCTTAACACCAACAGCAGCCTTCTTTCCTTTCTTACCTACCACAGGCTTCTTGCCTGCAACCCCCTTCTCATCCGATTTGGCTTCTAGTGCTGCAGCTGCCGCTGCTGCCTTATCCACCTAGAGCTTGTGATTCCTGACCTGGCGAAGAATGGTGTTCCGACACATGGTCTTTGTGTATGGGTTTAGCTTCAACATGATTCTCAGGTTTTTCAGTGGGTTCTTCCTTAGGACTATATAATGAATCTTCTTACGTGGTGCTCACAGGGCTTGCTGGATCTCTGGGCTTTTTAAGATTTTGCTAAGATCTGTATTAATCATCTTGTGGATGGGAAGATTGTAGTTACTCTTAGGGGAAGCAGCTTTATGCCAAGTGCCATGTAATTCATCTAACTTCTGGAAAGCACTTTTGGTCCAAATGCAGAAATGTCCCACATGCCCACCAGGAGCAAGCTTCAAAATGTTCAGTTGGCTTACATTAAGGAGAGTAATTCCAGGGATGTTTCTGAAGGCCTTGATGATACCATTATCTTCATTATAGATGATGCAGGGGCCCCTGCACTGGATACGGTTTCTCATTTTGCTGTTGCCAGCTCTCATTTGCTGAGAGGCGTAGTCCTTTCTGATGTCATTCCAGGCTTTAAATTTCTTAAGAAGCGTAACAGCCTCCTTGGTCTTCTTGTACCCTTCAACTTTATCTTCGACTACCAAAGGAAGTTCAGGAACTTCCTCAATACGATGACCTTTAGACATGACCAGTGCTGGTAAGGCCGAGGCAGCTAGGGCAGAACAGATGGCATATCGTTTTTGGGTTGTGTACTCTCTATGATCCTAATGGCATCAGGTTTTGGTTGGTGCAAACATTCAGCCTCCACAACACATGTTTCCAGAAGCACTCTGACCAGAACGGTGAGTCCCATAACACCTCGAACTCTGGGAATCTGAGCCACAGCTCTGCCAGTACCCCAAGACTCAACACTGGTCTGATGACCTGCTAATTCACTGACAGCATAGGGCTGTCTGTTGTTTTTGCGCAAGTTGGTGTGAACAAAGTTCACAATACCTGGTCAAATAGGAGCCTTGAATACAGCAGGCAAAGTGACATTTTTGCCGGATGACTCCCCCTTTCAGAGAACGCTGATACTAGTGGGCGAGCACACGCCATGGTGGAGAGGAGACAGCCACGCTCCTCTCACCACAGCTGTTGCCACGGGAAAAGTTCTCTGTGCTTTTAAAAATGTGCCCCACATTTTAATTTTGCACTGGGTCCTGGAAATTATGTAGCCAGCCTTACATATGGGAAAGAAGGTTAATGAAAAAAATGGACTGGGTAGTAACTTAATAATCTGAGTGTATGATACTTGTTTATCACCTGTTTCCCATCTCTACTGACTCAGTGAAAGTCTGAGAGATTTATTTAGAAAGGAAAACTGCCTTAGTGCCTGGAGCTTGCTGTAAAGAATCTGATCCTAGTTCCACTTTGGATTACAGCCTCGCCTCTGTCACACATCACCTGTGTAAGTGCTGGGCAAATCATTAAACCTCTCTCTTGAGCCTTGATTCCAGAGGGGTTATGGGTCTGGTGGCCAGGCAGGTAGTAGAGGGCAGATCCTGAGATGGGCCAGCATCCTCCTGGAAGTTACTTGCCTTGTTTTGAGGCTACTGAATAGCTTTCAAGCAAGCAAGAGTGAAGGGGGAAAAATGGGGTTTTATCTTTCAACAAGGGGGACTGGGCCATTTGTACAGGCCCAGGGAGTTCTGGGGAATCTGAGCATTCAAGATCCTCAAGTGGGCTGAGTGCAGTGACTCATGTCTGTAATCTCAGCACTTTGGGAAGCCAAGGCAGAAGGACTGTTTGAGCCCAGGAGTTTGAGATCAGCCTAAGTAACATAGCGAGACCTCATCTCAATAAATAACAAAACAATTAGCCGGGCATGGTGGCATGTGCCTGTAGACCTGACTACTCAGGAGGCTGAGGCAGGAGGATTGCTTGAGCACAGGATGTTGAGGCTGCAGTGAGCTGTGACTGTGCCACTGCATTCCAGCCTAGGCAACAGAGTGAAATCCTGTCTCAAAAAAAAAGATAAAAAAGACCCTCAGGGGCAAGTAACCCAGATATCCCATCCCAAGTCTCTAGGCCCTGTTCTTTCCCTAACAAGATCCTGACTTTGGCATAGGAAACTTGCTGAGGCTGAAAATTCATCCTTCTTTGAAATTCTGCCACCTTAAAATTAATTCTTGGCCAGGTCTTTAACTCTCTCTGCTCTTCAGCTTCAGGAAATAAAGGTCTCTTTAAATACTTTCAATAGAGAATTAGAGATCTCTGATTCTCATATCTTGCTTTAAACTCACAATGGATTGCCCTGCATCTGTCTCATCTGTCATTTTCTTTTTTCCAAGCTAAGAATGGAGTTTAGCAGCAGCTGCTCCATTTCAAAATCCTTAAAATGATTGTATCTCCTGTTCCTCTCAAATGCCAAGAGATGGCATGACTTTCACATTCCCCTCTACTTGTAACCCTCTCACTTCACCAGAGGTGAACATTTTAGCAATGAATGGCACTGCTGCTGCATGTCAGAGACTACTGATATCAGTACTTACCCCACCTACCACCAGTGATGTGATCCTTATTGCTCTCTCTTCAGTGGGTGATCTAATTCTAGAATCCCATCCTTAGAACCTGTTTTCTGGGACCAATACTGGGACTAACCCTCTTCAGTTGGGCTCTTTAGAAACAGTTGGCTACAGGGATTCAGGTGCATGTGATTTATTGAAGGAGTGTTCAACTATCTAAGAGACTAGAAGATGCAAGACAATGAAGGGAAAAGGCCAAGCAAAAATGGTCTCAGGTAAAGTCTAGCCTTGGCCAGATTCAAGGGTGTGTGTGGCATCTGAAGCATATATCACAACATGGAGTTGTCCCACCTTCAGATAAGGGGGTCAGCCTTTTGGACCCCAATATCAGTCTACCATTGGCTCCAAGGTACCCCCAGGAATGGGACATAATTCAGAGGTGAAGTGGCTCCCATTGGCTGACAGCAGTTCTCCAGAGAAGGGGGCAAATGTGAGCCATTGGCAGCCAACGTTAACAACATCCACAATAGCTGGGGAATGGAATCTGGGCATCAGATGCACTTTCTACCCTCCTTTCAGGATGGTGACTGGTGTGGCTTACACCGCTAGGATTCCTTGCCCTTTGTTTTTCAATGGGGTTCAAAAATAGGGGAGTCTGGCTGGGTGTGGTGGCTCATGCCTGTAATCCCAGCACTTTGGGAGGCCGAGGTGGGATCACTTGAGGTCAAGAGTTTGAGACCGGCCTGGACAGCCAATATGGTGAAACCCCATCTCTACTAAAAATACAAAAATTAGCCTGGTGTGGTGGCACGTGCCTGTAATTCCAGCTACTCAGGAGGCTGAGGCGGGAGAATCGCTTGAACCTGAGAGGCAGAGTTTGCAGTGAGCCGAGATTGCACCACTGCACTCCAGCCTGAGCAACACAGTGAGACTTTGTCAAAAAAAAAAAAGAGTCCTAGCATCAGATCACAGGGAATAAAACAACAACTAGGCCAGGGTATTTATTCCCCTGGCATCCTCCCTGTAAGATCACCTTAGGCTGGCTGCATCCCTTGGCCAAAAGTCAAGGTAGCCCTCTCCATGTGACTTTGTCCTTCCAGGTTTTGGTAACCTCTGCCTTCCCTCAACCCTTCAAGGTGTACTATCCTTTGTAGCTTCTTTAAGCCCTACTACCTTTATAAATTTACCTTTATTAAATTCTCCTTGAATTATTTTGAGTGTGCTGTGACGTAAAACAGAATGCTACCCTGGCAGCAAATGATGAGATCAAGGAAGGTAGGCAGTTCAGTTTTCACTGTAAGTGCAATGAGACTTCATCAAAGGGTTTCAAGTGGAAGAATTATCTGTTTTTGAACTCTCAATTTTGATTTCTCTCTTAACTGCCTGTATAACATAAATTTTCCAGTAATTTTTTATCAAGAAAAGAGACAAGGATGTTCTGTTTTCTGAACTCTCACATTTTTAAGAATATTGTGTTTGTGGTTTTCATTTATTTTCTTTTTAAAGACAGAGTCTTGCTCTGTCACCCAGGCTGGAATGCAGTGGTGCCATCATGGCTTACTGCAGCCTTGACCTCCAGAGCTCAAATGATTCTCCCACCTCAGCCTCCTGAGTAGCTGGGACTCCAGGCATGCGCCACCATGCTTGGCTAATTTTTTTACTTTTTGTAGAGACAGGGTCTCACTGTGTTGCCCAGGCTGGTCTCAAACTCCTGGGCTCAAGTGATCCTCCTGCTTCAGCCTCCTAAAGTGTTGGAATTACAGGTGAGAGCCACTGAGCCCAGGCTGGTTTGTATTCTTTTTGAAAAATTTTCCAGTGGTCCATAGAATCCTCAATGGTTTTCATTCTTTTATTTTTTATTTTTGAGATGGAGTCTGGCTCTGTCGCCCAGGCTGGAGTGCAGTGGCATGATCTCGGCTCACTACAAGCTCCGCCTCCCAGGTTCATGCCATTCTCCTGCCTCAGCCTCCTGAGTAGCTGGGACTACAGGTGCCCGCCACCACGCCTGGCTAATTTTTTTTTTTTTTTGTATTTTTAGTAGAGATGGGGTTTCACCGTGTTAGCCAGGATGGTCTCGATCTCCTGACCTCGTGATCCACCTGCCTCGGCCTCCCAAAGTGCTGGGATTACAGGCTTGAGTCACCGTGCCTGGCCTGGTTTTCATTCTTAAGTGACAACTGGTTTGGTATAAAAATTCTTGAGTCACAGCTGTATCCTCTCAAAAATCTACAGATGCTGTTTTAGTATTCTATAATTCAGTGGCAGAAAAGACGGAGGCAAGCTTAATTTTTGCTTCCTTGTAGGTAACACATTTTTCAGGTCTCAATGCTTATAGAATTTACCCCTTTAATCTTATTATTCATATACTCTACTACAAGGTAACTTACTGTGTCTTTTGATAATTTTTTTTTCTCCTGAAGGGCTTTATTAAAGCTGAAGTATTCATCAAAGAATACATCAAAGAATAATGTTTCTGACGATTGCTCTGTTCCACTCTTTTTGGATTTCTTCCACAGGAACACTATGTAATTCTTAGTAGTCTTTTTTTTGGTCTCCT
Source organism: Nomascus leucogenys (assembly GCF_006542625.1). Lineage (NCBI taxonomy): Eukaryota > Metazoa > Chordata > Mammalia > Primates > Hylobatidae > Nomascus > Nomascus leucogenys. The sequence goes on along the minus strand of NC_044392.1, from coordinate 30,104,769 downwards.
AGATCTAACATCATACTATCCATTTACAGTTTTGATGTTTTTCCTCCGTGTTCAGTGGCAGCTTCTTGAACCTCTCTTCTGCATTACTGATTTTCTTCAATCAATTCTACTCCTCACTGCTTCAGTGAAGGGCTTACTGTTTGTGTTGCAATTTGTTTCCTGGCAAATTATTTTAACTTGCTTCTCTTTTGGCTGACCTAATTGTCTACATAACACATTTAATTGTACATCTTTTCTTGCCTTTTCTCTCTTTATGACTTTCTGAAATCCAGAAGCAATGGTTTCATCCCGTTGCAGATGCTAGGTGCTCAAAATCAATTTAGTTCTTGTGGTACATCATTTTCAAAACTACCATCTTCCTTCACATCTTCAACATAATTAATACATTCAGTAATTATGTGAGCACTCACTATGACAATTGCTGTTGTAGTGAGTGGTTTGGGATATATCAGAGAAAATTCTGGAATGTTAGAATGTTCTGGAAAAACAGAGGGTAAAGGGATTGGATGGTGTACTCAGGGAGATTTTGAGAAAGTCATTCAAGAGAATGACTTTCATGCAGTAGTTGAGGAGGAAGGGCTTTTCTGGCAGGAGAAACAGCAAGTCCAAGGCCTATGGCAGGAGCACACCTGGTGTGTCTGAGGAACAGCAAAGAGGCTGGTGTAGCTGTAGCACAGCAAGGAAGGCAAAGACAAGGGCAGAGGTCAGCAAGGTGACTTGGGGATGCATCACGAGACCCTGTAGGCCACTGAAAGAATTTTGGGTTTCACTCCGAGGAAGATGGGATGCCACTGAAGAGTTTTGAGCAAAGTAATGGCATGATATGATTACATTTTGAAAGAGTTTTTCACCATTCTGTTGAGAACAGACTCTGGGGAGAGGGGGAATGGTAGAAGCCTGAGACCAGTTAGAAAGCTACTGCAGTATTCCAGGTGAGAGATGATGGTAGGAGAGGACCAGGTGGTCACGATGGCGGCAGTGTGAACCGGTCAGATTCTAAAGATATTTTAAAGGTAGCATCAGAGGATTTCCTGATGAATTAGAGGTGAGTTGAGAGAGAAGTTACGGAGTCAGTATGACTCCACAGTTTTTGGCCTAATTGGAAGGATTCAGTTGCCATCAACTGAGATGGGACAGAATGCATGTGGAGGAGGTCTGTGAAAGCAGACTGGAATGCGTTTGGGACTTGCTTAACTTGAAATAATGAAGATGTCAAAAAGAGAACCGGATGACTCCAAATTCAAGGGAAGTCAAGTGGGAGACAACAACTTGAGATTTGTCAGCACGAAGATGTGATTTCAAATGACAAGATTAGGTAAGATTTCTAAGGGAATGTGTGTAAAGACTGGACCAAGAGCTGAATCCTGGATACTCCAATATTAAGAGTTGAGGAGAACAGGAGGAACAACCATAAGGGCAAGAAGAAACAAAGCCCTGGAAGCATGTATGAAGGAGAAGAGAGTAATCAACTGCATCAAATGCTGCTGTTGCACAGAGATCAGGACTGACAATGGACCACTGGATCTAGCAATACAGAGGCCACTGGTCACCTCCCAAGATTAAGTCTAGTGGAGTGTGGAGGCAAAATCTTGACTGAAGTGTTGAGGAGAATAAACAAACAAACAAAAAAACTGGAAATAGCAAGTTTAGTGAAATCTTTCAAGGACTATTACTATAAAGAGGAGTAAAGATATGGAGTGGACCAGACATGGTGGCATGCACCTGTAATCCTAGCTACAAGTGAGACTGAGACAGGAGGATTGCTTGAGCCCAGGAGTTCAAGGCTGCAGTGAGCTATGATTGTGCCACTGTACTCCAGCTTGGGTGACAGAGTGAGACACTGTCTCAAAAACAAAACAAAAAATTCCCTGCCACCAGGCATGGTAGTTTACTCCTGTAATCCCAGCACTTTGGGAGGCCAAGGTGGGAGGACCACTTGAGCCCAAGAGTTCAAGACCAGCCTGGGCAACATAGTGAGAACCTGTCTCTAAAAACAAACAAAAACCCAGAGCCCATGATTTCAGCACCCATGTTATTTTTATTTTTATTTTTTTTGAGGCGGAGTCTTGCCCTGTCTCCCATGCTGGAGTGCAGTGGCGCAATCTCAGCTTAATGCAAGCTCCACCTCCTGGGTTACATCATTCTCCTGCCTCAGCCTCCAGAGTAGCTGGGACTACAGGCGCCCGCCACCATGCCCGGCTAATTTTTTGTATTTTTTAGTAGAGATGGAGTTTCACCGTGTTAGCCAGGATGGTCTCGATCCCCTGACTTCATGATCCGCCCACCTTGGCCTCCCAAAGTGCTGGGATTACAGATGTGAGCCACCATGCCCGGCACATCCATGTTATTTCTACTATACTATTCCACCTCTCTAAATTCTGCCACACGAAAGTATACGTCAGGAAGAGGACAATTATCAAAAATGTATAGCAATGAGGGCTGGTCGTGTTGGCTCATGCCTGTAATCCCATCTACTCGGGAGGCTGAGGCAGGAGGATTGCTTGGGAGTTCAAGGCTGCAGTGGGCTATGATTGTGCCACTGCACCCTAGCTTACATGATGGAGCAAGACCTTGCCTCTAAAAAAAAAAAAAAAAAAAAAAAGTATGGATGTGTAGATGTGTGTGTATATATATACACACACACACATATATATACACATATATATATACACATATTTTATATATATATATAGTGGAATTTGGCAGGGGAAGTGGAGAAATGAGATAGAGTTTTTTAAAGGAAGACAGAGTTAGTATGTTGCTGGGAATGATCAGGAGGATGTTCTCTTTTCTGTGTTTTTACAATGTTACTCATATAGGTCCATGTGCATCTTTTTAGACATCCTCAGATGAGATCTGGCCCAATTACTCAATAAATAGGGTAAGTGCACTACCACTGACTGCTCAGTTGTACCTTCGCTTACTAGTCAGAATCCCTTCTTATACTAACAGCTGAAAAGCAGGCCAATAGTCACTGCTCCACAGCAGTTTTTAGTGTTCGATGGGCACACACTAAGTATGACTCTGCTGGATTTAGGTAGTATCTGATCTTCCTGCCCGGTTCTCTCATCTGTTGAATGGTGGATTGTATTAAACACCATCATTCTCAGAGTGCCCTTACCAGGCTGCTTCCTGTCTCCATTTCTGACTACAGCACTTTATTTGTGGAGACTATCTCAGGGTACAACATGCCTCCAATGTCGTCTCCCCTCCCATGCCTTTTTGTAGTATTAAGACAATAAAGGCCTGGTATGGTGGCTCACACCTGTAATTGTAGCACTTTGGGACACTGAGGCAGAAGGACGGCATGAGTCTAGGAATTTGAGACCAGTCTGGGTAACATAGTGAGACCCCGTCTATAAAAAAAATTTAAAAATTAGCTGGGCATGGTGGCACATGCCTGTAGTCCCAGCCACTTGGGAGAACTGAGGTGGGAGGATTGCTCGAGCCCAGGAGTTCGAGGCTGCAGTGAGTTGTGATCGTGCCATTGCACTTCAGCCTGGGAGACAGAACAAGATCCTGTCTCAAAAACAAAAACAAAAAGACACAGTTTAGTGTGTGGGTGGAGGGAGGGTAGAGAGAATGAACATTACTCTGGTTGCCTAAAGCACCAGGCAGCTGAGGGACAGGAGCAGGTTTTCTGATTGGGACATGTAAGTTTAAGAGAAAACTGCCTGCCTTCCGCTTCTGCAGACACTGTCGACTGAGGTGAAGACATTGCTTTAGTGAGTTAAAAATCACTAAGAAATTCTTCTTAGATTTCGTCAGTATCAGGCATAATTTTTGGTGAAAGAATGCCTTTTCTTTTTCTTATTTTTCCTTCATGCACTTTATTGGGAAAATAGGATAGATTAAATCGGGGTGATTATCCAGATGTTATTGTTAAATAAGCTACGCTTTGAAGTTAAGGCAACAGGTAACACATATTGAATAAGCCAAAGTGCTTAATTTTTGTTTTCTATGAAATAGTTTATTTCACTGTTCACTATGGAGGGGCTACAAATACATTTCTGATATTAACACAAAGGTCTAAACTTTGCAACACTGGTAAAAATGGTTATGAGGAATTGAGAAGCTAGGGAACAGGGCACACGACATTTACATTTGCTCATCTCCCACTATACATTTCAAAACATCGAAGGCACTTACCAAAGTGATTAAATAAGGGAGTATGGAATTTAAAATAATGACATATACCCAAGACACAAAATAAAGGGCTTGAATTTTCTTATAGTTTGATTTCTAACATTTTACTGACTAAAATCTCTGCTAATTATGTAATCTACTTTGTGGCTTTAAAATATTGGATACTTTGATTTTAAGTCTACTTTAAATGAAAAGAACCTAATGGAATACCATAAAACCAGCATTTTTCCACGCCCAATTACAGTAGAAGAGCACCCCTATATCCAGGCAAAAGCGAAAGGCCCCACTCTTCAGTCACTCATATTGCTTCTCCAGGGAGCACTGTGGAGTCACCTCTCACTGATATACTAACATGTGGCATCTTTGTGGCTTCATAGGCACATTCATTCAACACACATTTATCTAGCATCTGCCAAGGTTCACAGCACTGTGCTGGGTGCTGGGGAGACAGAAACATGGTGTGGTGCTTACTTTAACAAGCTTACATTTTATCCCCTGTAATTGGGTTGGTCATGCTTTCTTTTCAATTCCTACTGATTTGTTCCAAGAAGCTTCTTGGAATAAAACAGGAGCCAGAATAAATGCATTTGTGTTCCCATCCCTAATTCTACTTGGTTTCCAGAAGAAAAAAAATCAGAATAAGACTAACTCAAAGTATTAAAGAGGACCTAAACCCTACATCAATCTAAGGCATGATGTCATTTGTCTACAACATGGAAAAAACAAGTCAAGAAGTAGAGCACATTTCAGCCCTTAGAAACCAGTGTCTTTCTACTGCTTTGTGGCAATCTCCTGCACAAATATAAGCATTACACTACATTCGAAAACAAACTTGTAAATGCTTTCAAACTGACTTATGCTCTTACTCTCAACTCACAGAAAAATGGAGTCCAATCACATTTCCATGTGAAAACACAAAATTAGGTTAACAGAACAGTCATCCTTGACATAGTAACACTCTGACAATACAGTTAAGGGGACATCTTCTAATGGCATTTGTTCTTAACATGGAAAAACAATTTCTTGCATATTTTCTAATCATAGTGTATATACAGATGTAAATACAGAGTCAATGTGGGCAATGATGCTGCTGACAAGGCATCAAGCATGCTTTAAGAGTATACCGCCAATGAGAGATTTCAATTTCTTTATATACCTGCCTTCTCAGTCTGTACACATATTATCATTTACAGGATAGCCACATACTATACAGAATTGAAAGATGCCAATTTTTGCTATCAAAAGTGCTGAAGTTATAATTTCCTAATACAGAGTATTGAAATACACATAAAGACTACACTAGGCAATCTATAGGAGGGCTAACAAAGTATTTCTGTATCTCATGTGTATTAATTACCCTTCCTCCATCTTATATAATATTCCATCTTCAATAGTGAACTTTCATCTAATTAAGAAATCCCCCAGTTTATAAAATCTGAGGGCAATTTCCAGTGGACTTTGTCAGGATAGAGGAACCAAATGACCACAGGTATTACTGAGTTATAATAAGAAGGAATAACCAATTAATCAGTATTATAACAACAAAATTGCTGCAAGGCAATAGGCTTCTGTAATTAAACATAAATCACAAGGGTATGGATTCAGGCATCAAAATAGTGACGTGATTTCACTGAGTATCAACTAGTATTTGCAAAGCTACTTGAATTTTTCTGCTGATCTTCACTTGTTGTTAAATAATGATAGTTTTGATGGTGGTAAAACTTCATTTTTCAAGTGCAGGATGATCTGAGCTGAATGAGAAAAAAAGTAATTAAGGGAGGGAATGAAGGTAGGCCTGGCATCAGTTTGAACAATATATTTTTTTCTTCTGTTTTTGATCGTAAGAGGGCTTACATCTCCCAGGTTACCATAATAAAGTCATAACCATGCCAGCCATTTTAAGGATTTCAGGATTAATCAAGACCAAGAAAGATGAAATGATAAACTACAAACCAAGCCATCACTACTACAAAGTTCCATGAGTGATAAGTCTGTTACCCATATCCCAGGCAGCAATATGTTTAAATTACGAAGACAGTGACATATATATTGTCAAAAAATTTTACTGTTACTTATTTAAATTTAAAAATTTTATAATTTTACTTTTTGTAATTATTTATTTAAAAGTGGCATACTTTATTAAAAGAAACACTGGAAATATGGATACTTTCTGAGAAGTAATCTTCATCTTCACTTGTAAATATTATGGAGAAACTAGATTTCTACATCAACTAATGGAAAATTAACCGCTCATGAGCCTAGTTCCAATTCAAATAAAGGACATACATACAAATGTTAGGACTGATTCTGTCCATTCAGTTAAAATATTTCCTTTCCTGAATTATTAGCTACTGAAATTCTAAAAATGCTCATTTTCCTGGGTATCTTAAAAGATTTATTAGCAGTTCAGATGCTGTTTACATTGACATTTAAAAAGAGCATAGAGACCAGAGACAATACACTTAGTATGTAAGATCTTTATCTCCTTCTAAATGCTCTAAGCAAACTATAAAATTTAGTAATTCTATCTAGATCTTCTTAGATAACTTGCAGGTGTCTTGAGTGTCTCAGTCTGCTTTCTGTCTTCAAATTTCTTTCCATTCTAAACAGCATTTTTTTGCCTTCTAGTAATAATCCTGTAGAATTTTAAAAACAGACAAAAAACAAAACACCAAACCCAGATTCTATGCTTTATTCATTTTGCATTAAGATGACCAAAGAAATAAAACCTAAATAAACATGAAATCATTTTTCCCTATTTAAATACTGGTAATTTCTATTAACCCTATTTTTAATTTAGGGAGTTTTATATTCATAGTATCAAGATCTCCAGTGCACAAGTTTCTGCAGAATCACTAATTTTATTATAAAGCTTCCTCTCCCCACACCTTAGGGGACAATGTATTTTCACTCTGACTTGTTTAAAAGACACAAGGAGGTTGGCATATTTTAAAGTTAACACATTTTTTCATTATAAAAACAGGCTTAGGTTAATGGTCACTCTCTAGCATTTGGTTACCGACTGACTGATTATCTCATATATATATATCATATATATATAAAATATATATATATCATACATATAAAATATATATATCATATATATCATATATATATCATATATATGATATATATCATATATATAAAATATATATCATATATAAAATATATATATATCATATATATATATACACACACATATATACCTAGTTTCCTGACTTTCTACTACTCATTACTGTTGGCTGATGCAAAATTTGATTGTGCAACATACGTCTCCTCAAGGATGAACAGGAAATGCAAAGATATAAAATTGAAAGTATTAATAGATGGTTTTGCTACTTTTCGTACTTTTGGTAAATGAGATAGTTGGAAGTTAGAGGCTATTAACTAAAATAAAATTAAGGAGTAAGTTACCTGTAAATTTCATTTACTCACATTAGGACTGACTGGTCTCTCTTTATTGGAGTTTAACTGAAAACAGACTGGACCATGACTGGCAGCTATATACTGGTCATTTTCAAATACTTCAATGACACTCTTCAATAACTTTATTATCTCCAGTTTTATGGTGCCATACCATGTTTTTTCACACTGTTTAAAAATTTCCATTTCCATAATCCAAATGCCAAAAAAATTACTACACATTCTCTTACACAGTCAAAAATTATTTACTGGAATGTTTCTAGTTATAGCTGAAGGCAACAACATTTACAACATTTAGCTTTTGTTACACCTATAAATGTGGAAATTGCTTGCAAAACAACTGTAATATGAAAGGAACTATATTTCTGCAAATATTGACAGAATGGTTATGCATCTCTTTCAGCATATAATTTGGTAGTCTATACAGGCTTCCTGATCCCCAGCATGACCCACTCCCTAATGCAGTAATGCAAGTCCTTATGCCATTAAAATATTAGTATGAAATATTATAATCAGTGTTTAACTATATACACAAATAGTGAACTGGCAAGTATCTAGTTTCAAATTAGATCCTTGAAATATGGAAAAATAGAGGCTAGTTCTCTTTGCCTTAAACGTAATTATTAAAAGAACATTTTGTTAGAAGGGGAGAAGATAATTGGACATTCTCAACGTTCCAATTTGAAGTGATACTTGCCTCTTAGTTTCTTGAAAAAGAAGTTTTGAAAGTTATATACACATAGGTTTCATTTAAATTATGCAGCAATCTTTTATTACTGTCCCAGATCTTGTTTAATGAAGATCTCTGTCATCAAATCAAGTACGGTATTTCATGACTATAAGAACTGTAAGAGAAAACATGAAAAAAGCAATGTATCAACATCAGATATATATGCTATGTTCAAAGCAATATTCCTAAATGTAGTTGTGTCTACTTTTAGAAATGGGTAATGAGGATAAACTGAACTTTTATCTGAGGTAATAAATAATCAATGGTAAAGGAGAAGCAAAAAATATCATAAAACAATCTAAATGTCTAACATTGGCATCTTAAATAAATAATGGCATAGCCATAGCTTGTATCTGCTGTTAAAATATTACTAAAAATTTTGATAACCTGGGAAAATATTCACAATATATTTACTAGAAAGTACATATAATATAGTCTTAGTTTTTTAAAAAACATGCTTGTATATTAATAGGAAAAGAGAAGTATATATATAATAGTTATATTAGTAGTAGCTATCTCTGCTGTAAGATTATAGTTGATTTTTTCTTTTTTGTTATTAATATTTCACATTTTCCAATTGCCCACCATATATACATGATTGATTCTTGGTTTCTGAGGTAACTATTTTCTATAAGGTCACTACAAACACTAAATTAGTGAATATTGAACCACTACTTCTAGGGAAAATATAGGGTTAGTTCCTGTGAGTCTCTGGCTACTACATTTTTGTCAATCAATACATAACCTTGTTTTATATGTGTTTGTTTCTGTTTAAAGACACTTTATTTTATACGTATTATTGATTCAGTAACACTGTGCTCAAGGCCAACAGCACTATAACTCATGCCTGAACAAAGTTTGCCTAATGTGTATTTTCTCCATGAAGACACATCACAGCTCTCTTGTACTGAGCAACACTAGAGAGCACCTCAGCACCATGTGTGGGGACCATTTTAAACAGTGAAATCACCAACGAAAAGCACAACAATGCAGAAAATGTGGTACTAAATAGACTACAAACAGAAAGTTTATGTTATGAGTGCTGAAATAAAAAGGCAGAAATGGCTTTGTTTAACCTCAGCTAGGGATGTGTGGGTTGGGGGACTTACAATTTTTTGTTACTCTGAACATGTCTGTAAATGACTCTGAGAGCACCATGAGTACTGATTTTGGGGTTACAAATAAATTTTACCTGGTAACTGGATTTGCAAACACAGAATCTATGAATAGTGAGGATTGACTGTATTTCTTTGTAACAAAACATTTTTTTTCTGTTTAAAAAGATAACAGCATAATATAATTTTTCAAATGATTATTTTTAGATATTTTCCAAAGCATCATAAAACCTCTGTAAACATAGGTAGAGAGGCCTTGAAGAAAAAGAGATACTTAAAATGATCTGATTTTTAAAAGAACATTAAGGGAAAAAGGAAGGGAAGGAATCATGCTTTAATGATGGAAATTATGCTCAACTATAGAACAAAACAAAAAACAAACAAACAAAATCATCTGAAGAATGTATTTGGATTTATCCTTCCAAAACAATATTACAAAATGCAAACTGCCATTCCTGAGAGTTAATAATAAATAGAAAATGAGTATTTTAGACCTTAGTGTAATAGGAACCAGATTTGGCCTTGAACAAATCACTTAGCCCTGGATTTGGGGGTGAGAGTTGGGGGCAGAACAGGAGTTCCCTTTGAGAATCTGACAAAAGATATAGACCCTCTCTCCATAAAAATATACATATACATATTCACATAAAATTTTACATATTACTTAAGAGCATTTTCAGAGATCTATAGATTCTAAGAGCTCCTGAGACAGGTCAGAAGTCATTATTCAATCCTGACTTCAGACATACTAGGTCAACTGAAAATAAAAGGGAACTAAAATGAACTCCAAAACAAATGATACCCTAGGAAGTAATAATCCAATAATACTTACTGATAATCACTAGCAAAAGGATAGCAGCAACCAAAGCCATGATGGCTTTTATCTACAACACACAAAAAGGCACATAAAGATATTAATATTTGACTCATTAATAAAGTCAAGACTATTTATTCTTCTATTTACTGCATCATACTAAATCATCTCATCACCTTAAGGTTTCTTAACTACAAAACTGATACAGAATGCTCTTAGGCAAAGTTGCTTATTAAATGAGGCTATTCATAAAGAATCTAAAATATATTCCTCAAAATGGAGATAAAAATGCAAAGAAGAAAGTAACGGGAGAAAAAACTAACAGAATTCTCATACACTTTGGAAAAAAGTGCTATAAACTGCTACCTTCTATGTATTGAACCATTTGAATTGCATGGCCTATGTTATTAATTATATCTTGACACTTGAACAGAGTTGCTAAAATACTGTATATTTTCTCTGGTCTCACATTAGTAATAAGCCCATCAAATCATAGAGGTTCAGTTTATATGATAAACTAAAGTACTTAAGCTTTTTTTATTAATCTGAAACATTTCTAAAATAATTTGGAATTTCTACAGTTTTTCAACTTTACCTAAAATGTACATTAATTTGCCCTGTTAAATGTGTGTTTGGCTTTACTTAAGATTTGAATGAAAACATCAATATCAATTTTAAAACACCTCAATGAATAGAGTTTTCTTCCTTGGGTTTCTAACACTGGGCAGAAAATGTTTACAACTCCAAATGGCAGTATTGTATTCATGCAAGTCCAAAGCTCTCTTATTGCAAATAACATGAACAAAAATCTGTTTGTCATTAAACATATAAGAGCTTCACAGCCCCCAGATGTATTAAGAGAGGTGTGAGCGATTCTCTTTCCCCACCCATGGATAATTTTATTAACTCATTTATTTTTAAAGCCAGGTATATTGAGATACACTTTACACAGAATAAAACTTATCTTCTTAAAATACTTTTGATAGGTTTTGACAAATATATCCAGCTGTTAATAAACATGACCACAATCAAATATAGGACATTTCCACCATCACCCTTAACAAGCTTCCTCATGACCTGTTGTCAGTCTCCAACCGCACGACATCCCCCTTAGCCACTGACAACTCCTGATCTGTGTTCTGCCCTTATATCCTTTTTCTTAAAACCCTTCTGAAATTACCATTATGGAAGTCAACCTAGAAAATGGCAGGCACAGGGAGGCTGCCCCAGATGAACAGTAGCACAATGAAGTATTAATGGGGTACAGTAAAACTGAAGGAAGCTAAGCATTAGAATATAATAAATGAAGAATACTCGCTACTGTAAATGGTGTTTGTTACATTATGAACAATGATTTTCATTACATGGTCGATGCTATTCATGGTCCCCAGAGGTCCTCAAGGTGATAACTATTTAAAAATATAACTCAATGTTTTTCCTCCTTAAAAGCACACTATTCCTCTGACCCAAACCCCATAAAGTACAAAGCAAACATTTTTAGAAATGGTTAAAAAAAAAGCTAGGCAAAATGTACATTATGACAATCTTTTTGTGGATACATGAATAGGGTACAGGAGTTTGGGGGAGAGAAGGGGTGAGTGGCTCATGGACCTTCTGTTTTTCTAAATTAGCCCACAGAATAGAAAATTTCTATAGATATAGAAGCTTTAGGCAAGGCGTGGTGGCTCACGCCTGTAATCCAGCACTTTGGGAGGCTGAGGTGGGCAGACTGCTTGAGGCCAGAAGTTCAAGACCAGCCTGGCCAACATAGTGAAACCCCGTCTCTACTAAAAATACAAAAATTAGCCAGGTGTGGTGGCACATGCCTGTAATTCCAGCTACTTGGGAGGCTAAGGCAGGAGAATCGTTTGAACCTGGGCTACTTAGGAGGCTGAGTCATGAGAATCACTTGAACCTAGGAGGCAGAGGTTGCAGTGAGCCAAGATCGTGCCACTGCACTCCAGCCTCAGAGATACAGCAAGAGTGCCTCAAAAAAAAAAAAAAAAAAAAAAAAAGAATTTAAAGAAAATAAATTTATTCTTTAAAGAATAAATAACTTAAAATAGAATAGAAAATTTAAATTCTGAACAAGGGGAGAAATGAAACATATTTCTTCCCTCAGTTCCACTTCTGAAAGTAGGACAATTCAATAGGTAGACAAAAATAAATAAATCCAAGGTAACTCTTGGAAAAAATCCTTAGCATATGGCTAAGTCAGGTTTAGAAAGTTATTGCTGGCTGGTGCAGTGGCTCATGCCTGTAATCCCAGCACTCTGGGAGGCCGAGGCAGGCGGATCACCTGAGGTCGGGAGTTCAAGACCAGCCTGACCAACATGGAGAAACCCCGTCTCTACTGGAAAAAATAAATAAATAAATAAATAAATAAATAAATACAAAATTAGCTGGGCATGGTGGCACATGCCTGTAATCTCAGCTATTCAGGAGGCTGAGGCAGAAGAATCGCTGGAACCCTGGGGGCAGAGGTTGCGGTAATGTTGTGGTGAGCCAAGATCAAGCCATTGCACTCCAGCCTGGGCAACAAGAGCAGAACTCCAACCAAAAAAAAAGGAGAGTTATTGCTAAACTTGAAAATCAGAGACTAAAAACAGTGAATTCATATCTAAATTTTTAACAAAGCCAAAAATTATACCTAGAATCAGGAGTAAAAAAGAAAAGATTTGCTCATATAACATGAAAAACATTTTCTATTAATGATTAGTAGCCACAGTTGATTTAAGAAGTAAATGTATTTCTATACAATGTTCTGCAGGAGTATATATTAGTATGTAGTGATTCTCAATGTTTTCCTTATTAAAAATGTTAAAAATTTCTTTTACTTTTTATTTTTCTGGAATAATGAGGGAAGTGGAGTTTTTTCTTAACTCCATTTGCCTTAACAGATTCGGATATGTAAGCTTTTATTTTTTACCCTTTCAACCGAAAGTCATATTTTTCTCTAGCTCCTACTTTTGATATCTCTACACAATGCTATAGAGGTTGCTCCAAAAAAGTATTAATAGTACATTTCAAGAAAAAATATATATTTGTTATAAGTTAATAAGTCTAGAGGCAGTCAAATATTAATAAAATGTGGATTACTTTCATAAAAAAATCTATAAAAACATCCTTTTAGGCATACTGAGTTATTTAGTTATCCCTATCCCAAAAGCAATTAAGTTAACAAGTATTTACTGAATTTCTACCATGTCTCAGGACAGTTATAGGTCCTGTTCTCACAGAGGTTATGCTCCAGAGGCCCTTTTTTCTTCATGTGTTTGAATACCACTTCAGATGCTGACCAGTCTATCCAGTAGCTTCTGATTTACTTACTTTGCATCCACGCCACCACATTTGCCTTCGAAGTTGTTTGGATCTGTTGCTAAAAGCTGTTGCATTATCCGATAAGCTTTCTATATCACATAGAGGATGGAGAGAAGGATTAAACGACATAACAGGATTCTTTTATCTAGTCACACAAAGATAAGAAAATATTAATTTCTACTTCTGCAAATTTATTCCCTTTTAAGCATGAAAACAGCATTCTCCCTTTTTTCCACCCACAAACTCTGGCATTCTACGTTATTAAAAAAACGAAAACAAAAAGCAAAAAACAGCTTGCAGATCAGTTTGCTCACTTCTTTTTTATTACAAAATTAAGAAAAGTCTTTTTAGGGCCTTAATGCTTATAAATAAACTTAGGAATTCTAGTAAGAAAATACTCTTTAAAAATTCAAATACTTGGCACACCTCTAGAAAAAAAATTACATGTTGAGAAGTTAGCTTCTTAGAAGATATCAAAAGTGACTGATTTTAAAGGAAAACAATATACATTTTAAATGCGACTAAGCGAGGTTTTTTTTTTTTTAAAGGCTGTCAAAGATTAATCAGGTATTCAGCCATTCACCATTCAAACAATATTTGAGTGGCAAGTACGTGCCAGGTATAGGTATAGGTATAGGTTATAGGTGTAATGACTGAAAGTAAAGAAAGGTGACTAAGTTACCAAATAAAACATAAAAATAGCAGATAAGTTTGAAACAAGTGTTGAAAAGTGAGTAGGTCTTTAGGCCCTGAGATGATGAGAAACACAAAGTTCATCAATATCACAGGGCAAAAGAAAAAACAGCTCTACTCTTCACTCTTCAACAATGAAAATTTAAATTCTTCATTCTCCACTGAACAATTAAAAAATAATGAAACAATAAGATGACTCAAAGTAAAGGAGTTAAAATTAAACCATTAAAATCATATACTTAAGAACCAAACGCCAATTTCCTAAGCCAAGATTTGTAAACGCTGGCTAGACAAGTAGAAAACAAAAACTAGCAAACAGATTAGTAATATCAAGAAATACATGAAGATCTGTACCTGATTTGTCCTGTAGTTCATCTAGTCTCTCCCCTCTCTCAATTACCTTTGTAATATTTTCTTGCATGACATCAATAACTTCATCCACTTGATTCTGAACACTAGTTTAAAAAAGATACACAATTATTTATCCTTCTTTTGAGAATGCTTACAATTTTTAAAACTTTCATTAGACATACAAAGAATAGCAAATTCTCGGAGAATTATTCAACTGTAAAATTTAAACTTAAGACTTTGTAGCAATGTTCTTCCATTTGTGGGCTTCAGTACTCAGATAATGAAAGACAATATGATATAAATTAAAGTAATATTTAAAGATAGCTTACTTTTAGCCCTGCTTCTGACTTGTAACCCATAAGCAAGTTAACTGTACTGTCAGCATGCTCATTAAGTACAGAATTTAGTTAAACAGCTTCACTAAAAATAATCAGTTTTTCTTTTCAACAGGCTATTGAGGCAGCACATAGACACTGCTGTAGCCTACTTTTGCTATATATTTCATACATGAAGGCTATCAAAGGAGGTACGTTAACATACTTTTTAACATACCTTTTGCTCAGGTAAGGTAAAGGCTTATGAAACATACCTAGTTTCCAAAATGGAAATGTAGGGCATATTCTAAGAGATACTGATGCTCAATGGGAAGAATTCTTCACTGCTCATCAGATTTTTCTTAAACAGGGTATAAGACAACTGGGGACACCTGGGAATATTTTGAAGTACCCACCAGGAAGCAAAAAGGAAAAAATTGTTTTCTGTTTTTCGACTGTTTGTTCATCCTTTATATTAGATGATGGGGGCCTGTTTTAACCAAATTTCAGGCTGTTCAGTAAAGACTTAACCTAAACTTAAAATTGTAATAACTGTCCTCAGCTATCTACTCTCATTCAGGAGTTACCTCCAGAGTACACAAACATGGACATGTTTAATCATTTTAAGTGTCTTATTCTCCTCTGTTGCTCTAACCACAAAAACTATTTTAAATTACTTTATGAAATAAGTCACAAGAATGAAATATTTAAAAGGAGAAATAAAGCAAATCCATGGTCCTCATACTAAACACTGTTTAAAGTGCACTGGATTACTAGCGACTGCAGACACGTGCTGCATAACATTTTGGTTAATGACAAAGCACTTTTACAACACTGGTCCCATAAGTTATAATACCATATTTTTACTGCATGTTTTCTACGTTTAAATATGTTTAGACATACAGATTTTTACCACTGTGTTATAATTACCTACAGTATCAGTGCAGTCACATGCTGTATGGGTTTGTAGCTTAGGAACTAAAAGCCATACCATATAGCCTAGGTGTGTAGCAGACTACACCATGTAGGTTTGTCTAAGTATACTACTCTATGATGTTCACACAATGAAACTGCCTAATGATGCATTTCTCCAAACATAGCCTGTCATTAAGGGTCCATGATGGTTATAAACATTAAATGTATATATATTTAAATAAATGTAGATATGCAATTGTGTTTCTAGTTGGAAAAGGAAGAAGTGTGTAGGGGGCTTTAACAATTTTTTACAATACACAAATATGGTCTCCGCCCTCTACCCCACACAAGTCCCCAAACTAATGTAGTAAGTGAGGGGTGAGGCACAGTCATGTTTAATTTTGAAAGAGTTCTATCCTTTCCGATCACTGAGCTAGTTCTTCAAAAAGTTTGCTATAAAAACAAAATGAAGTCCCACTTAGACATAGGTGGATTCAGAAGTACTCAGATTCAAGTAGCAATTACTAAGCTGGATGACAGTCACTTCCCTCCCATGTTAAAAGCATTATGTACACCCGCTGATTACCCACACACAAACTTCAAGATTTTTCACAGCATCCCAGAGTTCTGTGCTTCCCACACATTATTCCACTGGAGGATATAAGACTGAAGCTCAATGAAGTTGGGCATGCAGAATTCTCTTCTGCCCAAACAGATCTGAAAGAATCCCTAAATCTCTAAGACATCTTGTTGCAACTCCCAATCCCCTAAGCAGAGAGTTCAAGGTGTTCATCCTATTTAAGAACAATGGCACAAATACACAACTAATCAATTTATTCAACAAATGATGAGAACCTACTATGTACTGTTTTAGGTACTGAGGAAATAACATTGAACAAAACAGACAATAATCCCAGCCCTTATGGAACACATGTTCGAATGTATGTTGAATGCACTGTATTAACCTTAGAGCTGTGAAACAGCATGCTCTACCCCATTACTCTATTTTATTTATAGCATGTAAGCAAATATAAATAGTAATTGTACCTATTTACTTATTTACATGCTTATTTTCTGCCTCTCCCCACTAGAAGGTAAGCTCAATGAATGCAGTGACCTTGCCTATTTTGTTCACTTTTGTAAGTCCAGTGCCTATAGTGGTGCATGGGGCAGAGTGGCCATTCAATAAATAAATGAACAATTTGAGTATAACTCCTATAAAGCATATCCAGCTACTTGCGGAGGAGATGTAAAGCAGTGAGTGTAGAGCCCTCCATTTAACTACAAACAAAAGCAAAGCTACTGTTCGTCAAGGATCAATTTTGAAATTCCCAGCCAGTTTTTTTTTTGTCATATGCAAGTGACGATAATTAATGGCTTAAAGTAGGGTGCTATAGCAGGATGGGAATGAATGAAATGTACTAAGGCTCCTACACACGATGAGATTATAGTTATTATGGATATTAATATATGTATACGATATGTACTTTTAGACAAGATCGGGTGCATTCAGGGTGGTATGGCCGTAGACATTATATATACTTTTAAAATGAAAACAAAAAGCTAATAAAATAGTTATGGTCCCAGAATCTCTTTAAAGGCCAGGCCTGGTGGTTCACGCCTGTAATCTCAACACTTTGGGAGGCCAAGGTGGAAGGATCCCCTGAGCCCGGAAGTTTGAGACCAGGCTAGGCAACAGAGTGAGCCCTTGTCTTTACAAAAAAATTTAAAAATAAGCTGGTTATGGTGGCATGTGCCTGTGGTCCCAGCCACTTGGGAGGCTGCGGTGGGAGATTTCCTTGAGCCCAGGAGGTTAAGGTGCAGTCAACTGTGATTGCACCACTGCACTTCAGCCTGAGCAACAGAGATCTGTCTCAAAGGAAAAAAAGCAAAACCCTTTAAGGATAAGATTCCATGGATATAGGCAGATTAATTGGGACAGAACTGATAAAATTCTAGATTCTTACTAGAGTATCATAAACCTACAAGTATTCCCTCAACAACATGGCACACATGCAATAAATCACTATTGATAATGGAAACCTCAAATATTTTAATTTTTCTGCTAAACGATTAGTGAGTTATTGCTGCTTTGTCCTTCACACATTAATTATCTGCTGGTGTAACACTCTGAATCCAGCTACTGTGTAACCTTCACTCAATGATGAAAAATCTCATGATTGTTTTTGTGTTTCAGGATGTTTCCCTACCCAGAACACAATTTTTGTAGAAGAAAGAAAATGATCTGCTTATTTACTTTAATATGGAGATAGTTTGGTTTACAAAGCAAGTGATAACATATTTCCCCATGATCTTTTACATTTTCACAATAGTTATAGTCCTTTGATTTCTATTTGTATTTCACATTGGTCTTGTCCCCATTGTTTTACTATAAATGCCTTAAAAACAGAGACTAACTCACTTATCCTTTTATTTCCCAGGTCATGTGAAATGTGGCTGGTACAAAGTAAGCATTTAACAAATATTTTCAAATCTGAATTAAATATTCATTAAAAAAATTTATTAAAAAGTTATGGCTAGGTGTGGTGGCTCAGGGCTGTAATCCCAGCACTTGGGAGGCTGAGGCGGGAGGATCATTTGAGCCCAGGAGTTTGAGACCAGCCTCGCCAACATGGCAAAACCCTGTCTCTACAAAAAATACAAAAATTAGCCGAGCATGATGGTGTGCACCTGCAGTCTCAGCTACTCAGGAGCTGAGCGGGGAGGATCCTCCTCCAGGAGGTAGAGGCTGCAGTGAGCCAAGATTGTACCACTGCACTCCAGCCTGGGTGACAAGAGTGAAAACCTGTGTCTAAGAAAAAAAAAGTTATTATTATGCTATTCATCAAGGTTATCATCATGAAGGTTATGAGCCTGGTATTTAGAAAGATTATACTCCAGTAGGGAAAACTGATATCCATATACTACCATGTGTTAAGGGATATAATAGAAGGAAGCCCATAATATCAGTCATGTAGCCTAGATGAATTCAGCCTGGACCAGAGATGACATCAAAACCCCTGTGCTGAGTTTTGAGGAGTCAAGTGTTAATCAAGCAGAGTAAAAGAGGCAGTGGATGGTGAGAAAGTTCTAGGATAAGGAAATGTATGTAAGAGGAGGTAATATTTTAAGAACTAGGAGATTAACTGGATGTGGGTGAAGGAATTGGCAAGAGCGAAGAGTAGACAACTCCTAGATTTATAATTTGAGCAATTAAGTGGTAGTAGACGATGGCTATTAACTAAAATAAAAAATTAAGAATGCAAAGGAAAAGCTAGTTTGTGAAGGGAGGGTGGAGATTTTTATATCATGGCCAGTATTAAAGGCGATTCATATAAGATAATAAAAGACATGAGAGAGAACACAATGAGGAAAAGGCATTTTCAAAACTGTTTTAAATCCTCTTAGAGTCTGACGGCACCTGTGTTTCTGAAATGGCTCTATTCTAATTACCAACAGAGAAGCTGTATGGTATAGTGTAGAGCCCCTGGGTTCTGTATTCAGACAAACCTGGGTTTGCAATACAACTTTATCCCTTACTACGTATGTGACTTTGGAATTCATCTTGGAAGCCTGTTTTAGCCTAACATTTTCTCACCTTTAAAATGCAGCTGATAATCTCTACTTTATTTGTGAGAATTAAATGAGATAGTGTTATTCAAACACTTAGCATAGTGCCTAACACATAGCACATACTTGATAAATGTCAGTGCTCTTCGATTAAGAAACTAATTCACGCTCTGCAATACGCACCCCTTATTTTATAAAGAAAACACTGGCCAGGTGCAGTGGCTCACGCCTGCAATCCCAGCATTCTGGGAGACTGAAGTGGGAGCATCCCTTGAGCCCAGGAGTTCGAGACCGGTCTGGGCAACATGGGGAAACCCCATCTCTATAAAAAATTAGCCAAGCATGGTGGCACGTGCCTGAAGTTTCCAGTTACTCAGGAGCTGAGGTGGAAGGATCAATTGAGCCCAGGATTTTGAGGCTGCAGTGAGCTGTGACTGTGCCACTGCACTCTAGCCTGGGTGACGGAGCAAAACCCTGTTTCAAAAAACAAACAAAGCAAAAATCCCTGAAAGAAAATATTTATTTTCATAGTTAATATCCCCATCTTCTGGTCTTTTAAGGTACTGCTGACAAAAGAAGTTTTAAAGTTAAGCTGTATTTTTGCAACTACATATATATTGCTGTTACACCATGGAACACTTCCTGGGGTGTAGGGGAGGGAATCTTATAAAAGTTAAGCTGGTCTGACCAAGACTATAATTGGGAGATTCCCTACCCCTAACACAGAATGTCTAGAATAATGTCACAGAATTCACTAGAGTGGCATTTATAATGCTATTGTTTAATTTAAAGGCAAAGGAAATGTAATCCTGCTAAAAGTTCTTGTCTGCTTATATAAATGAAACCTTAACTTCTCTACTCTGGAATGCTGACTCCATTCCTTTGGAGCTGGTATTTCCAGGTGGTCCATCCTCATACTTTATGCTTGAACAAACTCTCTTCAAAAACAAAACAAAATTTAAAAAGCAAAGGAAACATTCCAAAGAGAAGCATAAATTTTATGTAGACATGTGAATATTTTAAAATTGTCCTCAAAAAGAGTCTTTCCTAAGAAGTGATGTCAAGTATTTTTTGTAGGATTAATCTGTTATCAACACTAATAAATGTGGCTAATCAAGTTCAAAGAAAGCAACGATGTTGCTAATCTACGCAGTAGGAAACACTCTGTATTGAAATGTTATAAATTAAGTGGTCATAACAGCTTAAGTAAAGAAACTGACCAGTTCTAGCAATTTGGGGTACTAAAATAATGCCAGGGATTTGTCCTCGGGTAAGTTGTGGGGCAAGTTGTGCTCCTCCATCTTGGGCACACTGGTGAGTCATGCCCTGCTTAGATAAGCATTAATCAAGGTTTAATGCATGCTTGATGAATGACCATATTCTAACTAAATCTAGCAAGTTTTCAGCTCTAGAGTAAAAAACACTATACTTAACAATCCCTTACTATTCTAAAATTCTGTGATCACCAAAGTTATTGTGATATTAATAGTGTAATACATAAATATACAAATTCATGTGTGTATGTTTGGCATTTACTAACATAGAGATATATTCTTTAATGCCTACTCTGTACAACTGGTGGTGGTTTGGGGATTCAGCTGGAAAATCATACTCGAAAGATCCCAATCGGCAACATTCCTTACTAGGTTCACTCTTCAGAAGGATATCAGACAGGAAACAGAGCATACTGGCAGGACAAAAAATAGGTGTGTCATCAGTGGAGCCCTCTTCTCCAGTGGCAGCTTAGGTAAAAGAGAACACGTGAGTGGATACAGAAGTCACTCTGGCTCGGTGCAGGAGAATGGCTCAGATGTTACACATTGGCATCCACATATGCCATACAGGCTTGAATTACAGATAATTTGAGTCCTGGTAGAATGCTTGTGATCTCCCTGGAACATGAGAGAATGAGTGGCTCATGAAGTCTTCTTCCATCCACCTCCCTGTTTCCCTTACGAGACTATCATAAGGCAGTTTCTTATCACCTCCCAGGTTCTGATGAGGTATAAACTTTCTGCAGGCTGTATGTGCAGACTATAAAAACCACAGTCTAGAAATAGCTCCTTTGCAATAGAGTATCCCACAATTTGTACTGCAGCCATTGACCCCCCCCTTTTTTTTAAGAGAAGGGGGTTTCACTTTGTTGCTCAGGCTGGTCTCAAAACTTTTGGCTTCAAGCAATCCTCCTTTGAAGGAGAATCCCAAAGTGCTGGGACTACAGGCGTGAAACACTGCACCCAGCTGTATCATTATTTTTGGTGTGCAGGACAATGACCCTGAGAGCTACTAACTTTGGCTACTCTTCCTTTTACTACATAAGTAATAAATTGCATCTAAAAGTGGCTTGTTGTATCTTTAGTCAAATCAGAGACTTGAAACAGTACCTATTCTCTCTTCTACTGGCCTCGAAGAAGCACCATGAAATCTATAGCTGCAGAAAATAAATTCTGATAACTACCTGAGTTGGTCATACCTGGTGATACCCTGATTGCCATCTTGTTAAACCTGAGCAAAAGGCTCACTGAGGAAGTGCCTGAACTCCTGACCCAAGGAAACTGTGAGATGATAGATGTGTGTTGTTTTAAGCTGCTAAATTTATGGTAATTTGTTACATGGCAATAGAAAACTAATACACCCAGTCTAGTACCTGTAATCATTTGTTGGTTCTTTGTTTCTGTATCTCAAAATCCATTAGTTAGAATTAGGCTAAGTATGGAAATATTTCTTCACACCAACAGCTACCTGAGTAAAGCCCAAGTATCTGACCAATAACTAGATACTCCATTATAGAACCCTTCCCACAATGTGCCATCTATACCCAGGCTTAGAGTAGTGACTATTATCCCTCCTTAGGTCTTGAACCTGGGCCATGCAGTTCACATTCCACAGTTAGTCTTTATAGCTTGGTCAGTTTCCAGAGCCTTCCCTCAAGTGACTCACTGCTCTGTCTGTTCCTTCTCCCCTCCAGTCAGGACTCATATCTTTCCAGTATTAGACACATTGATTACAGCATATTATCCTCATCTATCACCAAATAATATATACCTCAAAGGTTTTAAACCACAAATTAGCCATAAAACTTAGTTCAATATATGGGTTACGATAAATAAGACATATGAAACAATTCTGGAAGTAGATAAAAACATGCAGTACATCAACAAATTAAAGCTATTATATTACCTTTGTTATCATTCTGAAAATAGGAATCAAGCTACGGATTTAAAACCAAAATAGACCTTCAGACTATGCTAAATAAATGGATTTGACATAAGGTAATCAAGTCATAAAAAAACCAACAATCCTGCATTTCCTTAGCTATAATTCTGAGAAAACAAAATGAATTAGGTTTTTATAACCCAGCAGTTATATTTAGTCTTCATCAGGGGTCAACAACTTTTTCTGTAAAGGACCAGACACTCAGCAGATATTTTAGATTTTGTGGGCCATAAACTTTGCCATTGTAGCTTGAAAGTACCTATCGATAATATGAAAACAAATGGGCATGGCTATGTTCCAACAAAACTTTATTTACAAAAACAGGCTGCAGCCAGATTTGGCTCACAGGCTGCAGTTTGCCAATCTCTAGTCTACACAGAAATATGATTATCATTTAAACAAATGAACAAAACTTACTGCTTAATTTTATCATTTCTAGGTCCAAATCTTGGTCCAGATGGTCCCCTTCTGAAAACAAGTACATACCAAGTACATATTAGTGGTGACAGGATTAAAACAAAACAAAGATAGAAAGTATACACAAATACAAACAATCAAGCTGAACTCTAAACATGGATCAGTTATTTATCATAAGGGACCACATTTTACTGATACTGGTGAAACTGAATAATAGGTAATCATGTCTTTACTTCATTGGTACTTACTAGCCACAATTAAGCTAATTCTTCTGTTAAAACTTTCAGAGAAATTAGGGTTTATATTATCTTATATAACAAACTTACACAGAATTTGTTCTGATCATTAAACTCTGAAATATCCTAACTACTTAACTGCTAGTGAATATTAATATCTTTATGGTCAACTGTAGAACTAAAAGCGCAATTCATCTTGAATTTAGACTATAATGATGAGGAAACTACAAAGTGAAATGCTGATTGACAAAGATGGATATAGAGAAAAATTCACTGAAAACACTAACAATTTTAAGTATGTTTTTGATTACTCATCTTAAACTTATCAACATAGCAAAAGGGAAATGCAAGATATTAAGAAAATTTTAACATTACTCAGATTATTATCTTCTTATTGTAATTGAGTGTATATCACACCTCAACCAATCCATTTTAATATTCTTGAAATGAAAACATTTGGTTATTTAAAGTAATTATGATTCTTCTGGAGATAGAGAATAAATAAGACATAAACTACAAAACTCAAAAGAAACCAGGTTCTCAGATTTCTAGACATGGCAATTTCTAAAGGAGGTGAAAAAATACAGCAATTGATAAAAAATTTTTGAAAAAAAAAAACTGTTTACTGAAACTTATTTAACATAATGTATAAGTGTGAATATATCATCTTGCGTTAGTTCCTCTAAGCTTTTTCCTTAAAGTCTTTTAAGCTCCAACTAAACCTCAGAATACTGGAACAGTATTCCATTCCAAAATGATGTTAAACGTTGAATTTCATAGAGAAAACTAATATTCTGAACCAGAAGGCATTCCTAAAAACTAGGCAAGAACTTACAAGAGCTGGTCAACCGAAAAACAAAGAAAAGCAGTCATTAAATGAGGAAACTATAAAGTGAAATAGAATCTGAAAAGTATTGAATTAAAATTATCCCCACTACAGGTTAAAAAAAAAAGCAGCAGTATGTCTGTTTCATCTATCAAGTAACGTGAGACTTCAAAATACTTATAGAAAAACACAAAATCAAAAGCTGGTTCTTTGAAAACTAAAACTTGATAAACTTCTAGCCAGACTGATTGATAGGAAAAAAAGAGAGAAGGCATAAATTAGTAACAGGAATGGAAGAGTGAACATCACTACAGACAAACGTACCGTGGTTATATAAGATTTATTAACAGAAGCTAAGTGAAGGTAGATAGGAACTCTCTATACTATCTATGCAACTCTTCTGTGGGTCTAAAATTATTTTTTAAAAATCCCCCAAAGAAAATTCCAGGACTAGATTTGTTCAGTCGTCAATTCTACCAAACATATAATGAAGAAAAAATAAGAATTCTATGCAAACTCTTCTGGAAAACTAAAAAAGACAGAACTTTCCTAACTCATTATCCAGGGCCAGTATGAATCTACCACGAAAACCAGATAAAGACACAACAAGAAAAAGACCTAACTATCAACCAACCAATACCTCTAATGAACATAGATGCAAATATTCTTAACAAACCCTTAACAAATTGATTCTAACAATGTTTTAAAAGAATAATACATGATGACCAAGTAGGGTTCATATCAGGAATGCAACGATGGTTTAAAATTTCAAAATCAACATAATTCACCACATTCACAGACAAAAATAAATGATCATCTCAATAGATACAAAATAAATGCTTGACAAAATCCAGCATCAGCTAATGATAAAAACTCTTCACAAACTGGGAATAGAAGGAAACTTCCTCAACCTGATAAATCTACAAACAACAATAACAACATGCAATGAAAATGAAACATAATATGAAAGATGAATGCTTCCCCTAAAGGAGATTAGAAACAAAGCAAGGACATTCCCTCTCACCACCTCTACTCAATATTGTCCTGGATGTTCTAATCAGAGCAATAAGGTAATGAAAAATAAAAGGCAAACATAGACGAGGAGGAAATAAAACTGTCTTTATTTGCAGAAAGCATAATTGTTCTATGTTGAAAATCCAAAAGGATCTACAAAAACACTACTAAAACTACTAAGTGGGTTTGGCAAGATTGTAGAATACAAGGTTAATTTAGAAAAATGATATTTATACTACCAATGAGTACGACATTTTAAAATTTTGAAACACCATCTGAAATGTCATTTTTAGTAGCATCAGAAATTATGAAAATCAATGTGCAAAAATCACCACCATTCCTATACACCAATAACAGACAAACAGAAAGCCAAATCATGAGTGAACTCCCATTCACAATTGCTTCAAAGAGAATAAAATACCTAGGAATCCAACTTACAAGAGATGTGAAGGACCTCTTCAAGGACAACTACAAACCACTGCTCAACGAAATAAAAGAGGACATAAACAAATGGAAGAACATTCCATGCTCATGGATAGGAAGAATCAATATTGTGAAAATGGCCATACTGCCCAAGATAATTTACAGATTCAATGCCATCCCCATCAAACTACCAATGACTTTCTTCACAGAATTGGAAAAAACCACTTTAAAGTTCATATGGAACCAAAAAAGAGCCTGCATTGCCAAGACAATCCTAAGCCAAAAGAACAAAGCTGGAGGGATCACGCTACCTGACTTCAAACTATACTACAAGGCTACAGTAACCAAAACAGCATGGTACTGGTACCAAAACAGAGATATAGACCAATGGAACAGAATAATGCCCTCAAAAATAACACCAGACATCTACAACCATCTGATCTTTGACAAACCTGACAAAAACAAGAAATAGGGAAAGGATTCCCTATTTAATAAATGGTGCTGGGAAAACTGGCTAGCTATATCTAGAAAGCTGAAACTGGATCCCTTCCTTACACCTTATACAAAAATTAATTCAAGATGGATTAAAGACTTACATGTTACACCTAAAACCATAAAAACCCCAGAAGAAAACCTAGGCAATACCATTCAGGACATAGGCATGGGCAAGGACTTCATGTCTAAAACACCAAAAGCAATGGCAACAAAAGCCAAAATTGACAAATGGGATCTAATTAAACTAAAGAGCTTCTGCACAGCAAAAGAAACTACCATCGGAGTGAACAAGCAACCTACAGAATGGGAGAAAATGTTTACAATCTACCCATCACAAAGGGCTAATATCCAGAATCTGCAAAGAACTTCAACAAATTTACAAGAAAAAATCAAACAACCCCATCAAAAAGTGGGCAAAGCATATGAACAGACATTTCTCAAAAGAAGACATTTATGCAGCCAACAGACACACGAAAAAATGCTCATCATCACTGGCCATCAGAGAAATGCAAATCAAAACCACAATGAGATACCATCTCACACCAGTTACAATGGCCATCATTAAAAAGTCAGGAAACAACAGGTGCTGGAGAGGATGTGGAGAAACAGGAACGCTTTTACACTGTTGGTGGGAGTGTAAACTAGTTCAACCACTGTGGAAGTCAGTGTGGTGATTTCCTCAGGGATCTAGAACTAGAAATACCATTTGACCCAGCGATCCCATTACTGGGCATATACCCAAAGGATTATGTCAAGGGAACCACCCCCGATAATTCAATGTAGGACCTCTTCTATTTTCCCTAAGTGTTGGCCGGTCTAAGAAATAAAGGGAAAGAGTACAAAAGAGAGAAATTTTAAAGCTGTGTGTACAGGGGAGACATCACGTGTCGGCAGGTTCTGTGATGCCCCCCACGCCGCAAAACCAGCAAGTTTTTATTAGTGATTTTCAAAGGGGAGGGAGTGTATGAATAGGGTATGGGTTACAGAGCTCACATGCTTCACAAGGCAATAAAATATCACAAGGCAAATGGGGGCAGAGCAAGATCACACAACCGGGGCAAAATTAAAATTGCTAATGAAGTTTCCGGCATGCATTGTCATTGATAACATCTTATCAGGAGACAGGGTTTGAGAGCAGACAACCGGTCTGAGTAAAATTTACTGGGCGGGAATTTCCTCGTCCTAATAGGCCTGGGAGACCAGGGCTTATTTCATCCCTTATCTGCAACCGTGTAAGACAGACATTCCCAGAGCGGCCATTTTAGAAACCTCCCCCTAGGAACGCATTCTCTTTCTCAGGGCTGTTCCTTGCTGAGAAAAAGAATTCAGTGATATTTCTCCTATTTGCTTTTGTAAGAAGAGAAATATGGCTCTGTTCTGCCCAGCTCTCAGGCAGTCATACCTAATGGTTATCTCCCTTGTTCCCTGAACATTGCTGTTATCCTGTTCTTTTTTCAAGGTGCCCAGATTTCATTTTGTTTAAACACACATGCTTTACAAACAATTTGTGCAGTTAACGCAATCATCACAGGGTCCTGAGGTGACATACATCCTCAGCTTACGAAGATGATGGGATTAAGAGATTAAAGTAAAGACAGGCACAGGAAATCACAAGAGTATTGATTGGGGAAGTGATAAATGTCAATGAAATCTTCACAATTTATGTTCAGAGATTGCAATAAAGACAGGCATAAGAAATTATAAAAGTATTAATTTGGGGAACTAATAAATGTCCATGAAATCTTCACAATTTATGTTCTTCTGCCATGGCTTCAGCCAGTCCCTCCATTCGGGGTCCCTGACTTCCTGCAACAGGATTATAAATCATGCTGCTATAAAGACACATGCACACATATGCTTATTGTGGCACTATTCACAATAGAAAAGACTTGGAACCAACCCAAATGTCCATCAATGATAGACTGGATTAAGCAAATGTGGTTCATATACACCATGGAATACTATGCAGCCATAAAAAAGGATGAGTTCATGTCCTTTGTAGGGACATGGATGAAGCTGGAAACCATCATTCTGAGCAAACTATCACAAGGACAGAAAACCAAACACCCCATGTTCTCACTCATAGGTAGGAACTGAACAATGAGAACACTTGGACACGGGTGGGGAACATCACACACCGGGTCCTGTCATGGGGTGGGGGGAGGGGGGAGGGATAGCATTAGGAGATATACCTAATGCTAAATGACGAGTTAATGGGTGCAGTACACCAACATGGCACATGTATACATATGTAACAAACTTGCATATTGTGTACATGTACCCTAGAACTTAAAGTATAATAATAAAAACTAAAAAAGAAAATACTTAAGGATCAATTTGACAAAGAAAAAAAATACAACATCTGGACACTGAAAACTACAAAACACTGCTGAGAGAAATTAAGTACCCAAATAAATAAAAAGATATACCAGGTTCATGGGTCAGAAAACCAAATATTGTTAAGATGTTAATTATCCCCAAATTGATCTATAGGTTCAATACAATCTCAACCAAAATTCCAGCAGGCTTGCTGGAAACTGACAAGATGATTCTAAAATTTATATGAAAATGCTTAGAGCCTCCACTAGCCAAAAGAACTCTGAAAAGGCAGTGCAAAGTTGAAGGATATACACTACACTACCTCACAACTTACTATAAAGTCGTAGTACTCAGGATAGTGATTACTATGGTATTGATGTAAGAAAGACATATAGAGTCCAGAAATAGAGCCACACATATATGGTCAATAAATTTTTATTGTGGTAAATATATATAACATATATTTACTATTTTAACCATTTTTAAGCATACAGTTCTGTGGCATTAAGTAATTCACTTAATGAACTATCATCACCATTCATCTCTAGAACCTTTTCATCTTGCAAAACTGAAACTCTGTCCCCTAACTTGCCATTCCCTTCTCCTCAAAGGTCCTGGCAAACACCATTCTATTTTGTGTTTCTATGAAAGTGACTACTCTAGGTACCTCATATAAGTGGAATCATGCAATATTTTTCCTTTTATGACTGGCTTCTTTTACTTACCATAAAGTCTTCAAGGTTCATCCATGTTTTAGCATATGTCAGAATTTCCTTCCAAACTTTTTAAGGCTGAATAAATTCCATTTATGTATTCAATATTGAGTTCCTGGGTGTAGAGGCTTGTGCTATTAATTCTAGCTACTCTGGTAGGGGACCTGAGGCAGGAGAATCACTTGAGGTCAGGAGTTCAAGACCATCCTGGCCAACATAATGAGACCCTGTCTCAGTCAGTCAATCAATCAATCAATCAGCAAACAATTTAAAAAACTAAGTTCCTTTTTGAGGGGTAGCTATTACTCTAGTCTAAGGCTTTTCACCACAAGTAGCATTGTAGGCAATTTGCTTTGTGACTCTATAGAAATCTTGTCACCCATAGAAAATTATCTCCCCACATTATCTGACATTCTGCCAAAAATGATACTATTTTCTGTTACTGGATTTGCTGCTATCTATCCTGTAAGCTCTTTCTTCACTGCTTCTCGGGTTTCCATTAATTTTTTTTTTTTTTTTTGATGGAGTCTTTCTCTGTCGCCCAGGCTAGAGTGCAGTGGCACAATCTTGGCTCACTGCAACCTCCGCCTCCCAGGTTCAAGCGATTCTCCTGCCTTAGCCCCCTGAGTTGCTGGGATTACAGGCACACACCACCAGGCCTGGCTAATTTTTATATTTTTAGCAGAGACGTTTCACTGTGTTGGCCAGGCTGGTCTCGAACTCCTGACCTCAGGTGATCCACCTGCCTCGGTCTCTCAAAGTGCTGGGATTACAGGCATGAGCCACTGTGCCTGGCTAATTTTTATATTTTTAGCAGAGACGTTTCACTGTGTTGGCCAGGCTGGTCTCGAACTCCTGACCTCAGGTGATCCACCTGCCTCGGTCTCTCAAAGTGCTGGGATTACAGGCATGAGCCACTGTGCCTGGCCAGGTTTCCGTTAATTTTTATAAAATGTTTTCACTTGGAAAAAAACCCAGCCTCAACAAAAGAAAGTCACAATTTTTTTTTTTTTTTTTTTTTTTTTTTGAGATGAAGTATCACTCTGTTGCCCAAGCTGGAACACAGTGGTACAATCTAGGCTCACTGCAACCTTCAATTCCTGGGTTCAAGCAATTCTCCTGCCTCAGTCTCCCAATTAGCTGGGACTATAGGCACGTGCCACCATGCCTGGCTAATTTTTGTATTTTTAGTAGAGACGGGGTTTCACTATGTTGGCCAGGCTGGTCTAGAACTCCTGACCTTGTGATCCGCCCACCTCGGCCTCCCAAAGAGGTGGGATTACAGGCGTGAGCCACTGCGCCCAGCCAAGTCACAATATTTTAACAAGGTAAGAGGTAAATGTTTCCTCTCAGGCATATATCCCTCTACATCAATCCCCAGAGAAAACTCTCACAACAATGTTGTCCTTCCTGACTTGCCAAATATAAACCTAGACCTGTCTGAGAGCTCTTTCTAATCGTAACTACAAAGGATTGATCAGGTCAACTAATTTTTTATGAGATACCAAGGTAATTCAGTGGGGAAAGGATGATCTTTTTATCAAATTACAATGAAACAGTTGGATGGCCATATTCCCCCAGTTTCATCCTTACCTCAAATATATACAAAAATTAACTTAAAAGGGATTGTAGGCCTAAATGTAAAAGTCAAAACTATAAAACTCTTAGAAGAAAGTACAGGTAAAAATCTTAGTGACCTTGAGTTTGGGAAAGATTTCTTATATATGAAAAAAATAGCAAAAACAATAGAAAAAAAATTCAATAAACTGATGCCATCAAAATCAAAATTTTAATCTTCAAAAGATACTATTACAAAATGAAAGGGTTAAGTTACAGATTTGTAGTAATTATTTACAGAACACATATCTGACAGAAAACTTGTATCTTGAATATATAAAAACTCTTGGCCAGGCACAGTGGCTCATCCCTGTAATCCCAGCACTTTGGGAGGCTGAGGTGGGAGGACCAGTTGAGGCCACGAGTTTGAGACCAGCCTGGGAAACAAAGTGAGACCTCATCTCTGCAAAATATAAATAAATATAATAATTAGTTGGGTGTGATGGCACACACCCATAGTCCCAGCTACTTGGGAGGCTGAGGCGAGAAGATCATTTGAGCCCAGGAGTTTGAAGCTGTGGTGAGCCAAGACTGCACCAGGACACTCTACCAACCTGCGCAAGAGTAATACCTTGTCTCGAAAAAAAAAAAAAAAGCAAAAAAAAACACAAATCAGTGAGAAAAATTTTTACATGGGCAAGATTTGAACACATACTTCACCAAAGAAGGTATAAGGATGAAAAATAAGCACACTAATAGATGTTCAACATCATATGTCATTAAGGAAATGCAAATTAAAACCACAACAAGATACCACTACACATCCACTAGAATGGCTAGAATGAAAGAGGCTAAAAAAGACTGACCATATGTAGTGTTGATGAGGATATGGAGCAACTGGAATTCTCATACAATGCTGGTGACAATATAAAATGGTGCAACCAGTTTGGAAAACAATTGTAAACTTACATCAGCCATTCTACTCCTAGGTATTTTTATTTCCAAGAGAAATAATAGCATATATCCACACAAAAACCTGCACACAAATGTTTATAACAGCTTTATATGTAAAAGCCAAAAAGTAGAAACAACCCAAAAATCCACACACAAGTGAATGCATAAATGAAGTGCAGCATCATACAATGGAATACTACTCAGAAAATTAAAAAACCTAACTATCAACACATGGATGAATCTCAAAATCCATGCTGAATAAAGCCAGGTTTTAAAAAGGGGGCATACTGCATGATTTCATTTATAAAAAATTTTAGAAATACAAACTACAGTGACAGAAAGCAGAGCACTGGTTGCCTAGGGACTGGGAGAGCAATGGATTATCAAGGGTTATGAGGAAACTTGCAGGGTGACAGATGGTTCATTATTTGATTTTGGTGATGATGTCACAGTTATACAGTATAGTAAGCTCTCTCTCACCCATGGTTTTGCTTTCCACAGTTTCAGTTACCCATGGTCAACTGCGGTCTAAAAACATTAAATGGAAAATTCCAGAAATAAACAATTTATAAGTTTTAAATTGTGCACCATTCTGAGTAGCGTGATGAAACCTCACATTGCCCCACTTTGTCCCACCTGAAATGTGAATCATCCCTTTGTCCTGCATATCCACATTGTATATACTACCCATCCCTTTAGTTATCAACATCTTCTTGGCTTTATGATCCAAGGTCACCTGAAATAGATGATTCTCCTTCTGACATATCATCAGAGGTCAATAATACCTAACGTTATGTCACAATGTCTATATCCTTCACCTCACTTCATCTCATCATGTAGGCATTTTATTATTGTACATCATCACAAGAAGAAGGGTGAGTATAGTATGATATTTCAAGAGAGAGACAGGGAGAGACCATATTCACAAAAGTTTTATTATAGTATATTGTTATAAGTGTTCTATTATTAGCTATTGCTATTAATCTCTTACAGTGCCTAATTTATAAATTAAACTTTATGACAGGTATGTATGTATAG
Source organism: Nomascus leucogenys (assembly GCF_006542625.1). NCBI lineage: Eukaryota > Metazoa > Chordata > Mammalia > Primates > Hylobatidae > Nomascus > Nomascus leucogenys. The sequence continues at coordinate 30,072,169 of NC_044392.1, read as the reverse complement.
GAAAAAATCATATATATATATATATATATATAATGGTTTGCTACTCTCTGTGTTTTCACATATCCACTGGGGGATCTTGGAATGCATCTCTCATGTATAAGGGAGACTACTGCATGTCTGTCAAAATGTACACAGTATATTTTAGATATATGCATGTATTGTATGTCAATTACACCCTAATAAAGCTGTAAAAAAAACTTACAGAAAAAAGTCCTCTTCTTCATCTGAATCATCTTCCAAAAGATTTCTCTGTCAAAAAAAAAGAAAAAGACTTGAGTTTTCAGATTCAGAGGGCTTATAAAATGTCACAGAGGAGTAATGAAATAAGTCCTATACTAGTGAAATTTCTTAACTCCAAGTGTCCATAAAGAGGGAAAAGTAATTACATATCCTTCACTGGAAGCTAAAAGATGTGGGACAACATTTATAGACATTGCAAAGAAAATGCTCATATTATAGAATCCTATAACTGACTAAAAAAGGTAGAAAGGTCACTGAAGCTGGTATGGGAGTGAGGAACTGCAGGTAGTCAGGAGGGAGCAAGTCCCCTCTGCTTCCTTCTGACTGCCAGTGTCTGTCTATTGGCAGAACTTAGGGAGCCAGGTGGAAAGAAGAAATACAGTTTGTGGATTCCAACTGCAGCATCAGAGAAGACTATAGAGGGAGTTTGGAGCTGAGAACAAGGGCTTAAAAATGGGCATGTTCTACTTTTTAGCTACTCTACCCACAAACAGCCCCCTAAACAAATTTGAACTTCCAACAAAAGCAACCTTAGACTTTTATAACATACAACAATTTTCCTTAAAATGAGGACAGTCTCATCTCACCTTCTCCCCAAAAGGGGTGGGTATAAAGTCCAAAAGGTGACTAAAGAAGAGCAAAACCCAGACCTTTTCAGACACACAGGAACTCAAATAGTATACAAGTTAAGAATCCCTTATCCTAAATGCTTGGGACCAGAAGTATTTCAAATTTAGATCTTAGAATATTTGCATATATATAAGGAAACATCTTGGGGATGGGACCGAAGTCTCAACACAAAATTCATTATGCTTCATAAGACCTTGAGTTTCAAATATAGCTTATCTACATGGCCTAAGGGTAATTTCACACAATATTTTTTAATATCTTTGTGCATGAAACAAAGTTTTGACTGCGTTTTGACTGCAACCCATCACATTAGGTCAGGTGTGGAATTTTCCATTGTGGCATCATGCTGGTACTTAAAAAGTTTCAGATTTGGGAGCATTCTGGATTTTCAGATTAGGGATGCTCAAACTGTTCCACTTGCTATAGGCAGAATAATAGCTCCCCAAAGATGTTCATTTCCTAATCATAAAAACCTGTTTTTTTGTTTTATTTTGTTTGGTTTGAGATGGAGTCTTGCTCTGTCACACAGGCTGGAATGCAGTGGCGCAATCTCGGCTCACTGCAACCTCCACCTCCCGGGTTCAAGTGATTCTCCTGCCTTAGCCTCCCAAGTAGCTGGGACTACAGGCGCATGCCACCATGCCTGGCTGATATAGTCACCAAAACCTGTGAATGTGTTACTTTGCATGGTAAAAGGGACTTTGCAGATGTGATTATGGATCTTGAGAAGAAAAGATCATTATAAATTATTCATATGGGCCCAATGCAGAGGGGGGAGAGACAGAGAGAGTGAGACAGACAGACAGACAGACAGACATTACACTAATGGTTTTGAAGACACAGGAAGGGGCATGAGCCTAAAAAGGGAAACAGCCCCTAGGAGCTAGAAAAAGCAAGAAAACGGTTTCTTCCCTAAACCCTTCAGAAAGAACACAGCCCTACTGGCACCTTGATTTTGGCCCTATGAGCTCATTTTAGACTTCTGGTCACCAGAACCATAAGACAATAAATTTGTGTTGTTTTAAGTGTGTGGTAATTTGTAGCAGTAGCAATGGGAAACTAATACACTACCCATGTACTTTTTCTGAGGAAATTCCTCAAGGAATTACACCAGCCAAAAAGAAAATGAAATCAAAACAAAGACCTTAAGACTGAGATGGATGATACAATCAATGAATCTAATATAATGTGTGGTCAAATCTAAATAGTTGACGATAATGTGACTGTAAACGATAAGTTAAAGCTTTTGAAAAAAATACATATTATATAGAAAAGCTTAAAAAGAATCTAAAACTTTTCCAACAAAGCCCAGAAGCTGGGAGTGGGAGAGTGAAGTGAAGAAGTGAAAGCATTGCCAATATGCTCATCTCGATGAGGAGTGGAATGGAGGAAGGGGGAACAGGACTAGAATTAAAAAGTAAAACAATGGCTTAGTTTTTGGTATGTTGACAGAGAACACAGATTAACACTACCATTAAAATATAAAGTTAGTAACAAAAGAGAGAGGGAAGGAGGGGGAAAGGGAATAAAGTATCTAAACTGTGGTTTAGCTATGGTGGTTCTGGGGGCAAGGAGGGAGATGAGTAAAAATAATCAATCTAGCATAAGGGAAGGCATAAGGGAATCTACCATAAGAAAAGGCATAAGGGAAAAGGAAAATATAAGAAATACAATGATTATCACTATATCTATGTATAATATATGACATATACTAAGGAGTAAAAAAATGAAAGAAGGATGTATTTGGCCAGGCGTGGTGGCTCACACCTGTAATCCCAGCACTTTGGGAGGCTGAGGCGGGTGGATCACGAGGTCAGGAGATCGAGACCATCTTGGCTAACATGGTGAAACTCTGTCTCTACTAAAAATGCAAAAAAAAAAAAAACGAAGAAGGATGTATTCAATATTCATTTAACAAGTATTTTTGGGTATCTTTTACATGCTTCTATGTGCACTGGTCTAAGTACTAAGCACCAGTTTTGAGCAAAACAAAGTCTGAGCTCTCATAGAAAAACAGGATTGCAATTGAACAATGAGAACACATGGACACAGGAAGGGGAACATCACACACCAGGGCCCACTGTGGAGTGAGGGGAAGGGGGAGGGATAGCATTAGGAGATATACCTAATGTTAAATGACGAGTTAATAGGTGCAGCACACCAACATGGCACATGTAAACATATGTAACTAACCTGCACGTTGTGCACATGTACCCTAAAACTTAAAGTATAATAAAAAACAAAACAAAACAGGATTGCGACAAATGCTATGCAGAGAATTAAAACAGTGATGGGACAGAAAGTGATGGGGTGACTACATGAGATTAGGCTGTCATAAAAAATCACTCTGAAGAGGTGAAATTTAAGCTGAGATCCAAATAACAAAAGAGCCAGCCAAAGATCAGGGTGAAGAGCATTCATTGCTGCAGGACTAGATGGCTGGCACAGAAAAAGTCCAAGTGTATTAGTTATTCACAATAAATGTGACTGGTTTGAACGTCCCTATTTAATAACAAAAACTATATGTGATTAGGGTTCAAAAAAATTCTAGCCAATATCTGTTTGCAAGAAATTCACCTAAAACAAATACCAAATAAAGGATGGGGAAAAGCGGGGGTAGAAAAGATACATCAGCAAATTCTAACAAGAAGAACGTTACAGTTAGCAATTTAAAGAGGAATTTTAGGACAAAGTACTAAACAATCAAATAAGATGATTTTACAATAATAAAATATACAATCCATCAAGAAGACTTAATAGCAACAAATGTTTAAATACCTAATAATATAGCTTAAAGTATCTAAAACAAAAGCTGCGCAAATTATGAGAAACAGTTACATCAAAATCACAGGGAGGATTTAACATACTCTTCAGAGATGGAGAAGCCAAACACACAAAAAAAATCTAGAACTTTGAAACTAAACAGCAAATTTTATTTTATTTTCCTTTATGGGTAACCCATTAAGGACATTTAATAAATTCCAAAAAATAGAAATTACACGAGTCATATTCTCTGACCATAATGCGATAGAAAAAGGAAGTTTTAAAATACTCTTCTCAGCTGGGTGCAGTGGCTCACACCTGTAATCCCAGTACTTTGGGAGGCCAAAGTGGGGGGATCGCTTGAGCCCAGGAGTTCAAGACCAGCATGGGCAACATAGCAAGACTGTGTCTCTATGAAAAAAAAAAAAAATTAGCCAGGCATGGTGGCTCATGCCTGTAGTCCTAGCTATTCAGTAGGCTGAGATGGGAGGATCTTTTAAGCCCAGGAATTTGAGGTTAGAGTGAGCTATGATTATGCCACTGCACTCCAACCTGGGTGACAAAAGGAGACCCTGTAGCAAAAAACCTCACAAAAAACAAAAAACACTCTCTCATGAACTCTTATGTTAAAATGTAAATAAAGGTGATTAGACTATTTTGAAATGAAAGACACTGGGAAGATCACAGGTCAAAATCTGCAGAGTATGGCCACAGCAGTACTTAAAAGGAAAATGGGACCTTAGATATATTTTCTTATGAAATCACAAAGATAGAAAATATATAAATAAATAGTTAACTCTTAAGATGGGTAAGTTATCCCTAAACAATACACAACTCCAGAAATCTGAAAGAAAAAGATTAACATATTTGATTATATAAAAATTTAAAACTTGAACATAAGACATCAAAAACAAGGTTAAAAAACAAGCAACAGACTGGGAAAAAACATCTGCAATATACTTTAAGACAAAAGACCTGATGTCTGTATTATATAAAAAGCTTTGACAAACTAGTAAGAAAAAGAGACATTACAGAAAAACAAAGAATAGAAATAGATAATTCCCAATAGAAGAAATGGCCAATGACCACATGAAATGTTCAAAACCAACTAATACTCAAGGAAATGCATTAGGTCATTTTTTAAATAAGTATTTCTTGAGTAATATTCTAGCTAACAAGTAACAGACAAGCATTACATTTATAATATAATGTATTTGGTTTATGGCCGGGCATGGTGGCTCCCGCCTGTAATCCCAGCACTTTGGGAAGATGAGGAGGGAGTATAACTTGAGCCACAGAGTTCGAAACCAGCCTGGGCAATATGGTGAAACCCCATCTCTACAAAAAAAAAAAAAAAATTAGGCATGGTGGTGTATGCCTGTAGTACCAGCTACTCTGGAGGCTACTTGGGGGGATTGCTTGAACCCAGGAGGAGGCTGCAGTGAACCATGATCGTGCCACTGCATTCCAGCCTGGGTGACAGAGCCAGACCCTGTCTCAAAATAATAATGATAATAGTAATAATAATAATTTATTTGGTTTAGAGGATAATGATACTAAAGATATGTTTACTATAATTGTACACTGAGAAACACACATGAAAACCAATGCCTTTTCATACATTCATTGAATAAACACAAGTGCTAGGGATACAGTGTCAAAAAAGAGTAATAGGACACAATGAGATAATATTTCTTACCCACTAGGCAGATAATAATAAGTGTTGGTGAGGATGTGGAGAAATTGGAACCGTCATACATTGCTGGTGAGAATGTAAAAATTGTACAACCACTTTGGAAAACAGCTGGGCAGTTCTTCAGAAGGCTGAACAGAGAGTTACTACAATACTCAGCAATTCTACCTTTAGGTATATACCCAAGAGAAATAAACACATGCTCAAACAAAAACTTGTATGCTAATGTTCATAGCAGCAGTATTCAAAATAGCCAAAAGTAGAAAAAAACCCAAATATCTATGAACTGATAAATGGGCAAACCAAATGTGTTATATCAATATAAGGGAATATGATTTAGCAATAAAAAGGAATGAAGGCCTCCCAGCACTTTGGGAGGCCGAGGTGGGCGAATCACTTGAGGTCAGGAGTTCAAGACTAGCCTGGCTAACATGTTGGAACCCCATCTCTACTAAAAATACAAAAATTAGCTGGGTGTGGTGGTGCATGCCTGTAATCCCAGCTACTTGGGAGGCTGAGGCAGGAAGATCACTTGAACCCAGGAGGTGGAGGTTGCAGTGAGCCGAGATCGCACCATTGGACCCCAGCCTGGGCAACAGAGGGAGACTCCGTCTCAAAAAAAAAGAATGAAGCGCTGATATGCACTACAACATTGATGACTCTTAAAAACATTATGCTAAGTCAAAGAAGCCAGTCACAAAAGGCTATATATGATTCCATTTATAGAAAACGTCCAGAATAGACAAATCTATAGGAGTGCAGTTGCTTAGAGGCTGAGGGGATAAAGAAAATGGGAGATGACTGCAAAAGAGCACAGCATTTCTTTTTGGGCTAATGAAAATATCCTAAAATTGATTGTGGGGATTGTTGCACAACTCTGTGAACATAATAAAACTCACTGAATTGTACACTTTAAGTGGGTGAATTGTATGGTATGTGACTTTTATCTCAATAAAGCTATTACCAAAAAAGTATAATAAGAAAGAGGAACAAAACTTTAAAAAGGTTTTAAAAGTAATTTATATATTATGCGAACCAATCAGTTATCAAACTTCATAATATAATAAACATCAAAAAGGAGTTCTCTTTAAACAGTCCATTTTATTCAGTTCTGGTGTCTAATATACTAGTAATCAATGAAGAATGTAAGGAGAAAGTGATACAATTACAGTCTCAGCAGTGGAATTTATTGAGACAGTACATTTTAAATTTAAAAATGTATTCATAAAGCTTATTTATATTATTTTTTAATTTAAGGTTTACTATTGTTTTTCTTGAAGTAATTTTCCCTGGCCTTGTTATTAGGGTGGGCTTTACATACTATTTAATATGATTTCCACACATATTATTAAACTGGTATTTAATATCTACAAATAATAATTTTGTCCATATTTTCTCAGGATTATGACCAACATGCCATGAGACTGTGATACTGGTATATCACGTGTGGACTTGATTTTTAAAAAGCAATCGTATTCAAGTGACTATGTCCTTAACAGTGATTCCATTAAGTGAACAACAAATTTACGTTCAGCAGTGATTGTGAGAAAAAAACACAGGGGAACTTAGGAAATATAAACAGTTTAAGTTCAAAATCATGTAAAAATAAAACTATAAAATTAATGAGATTTGCACCAATTAAAAATTATTAAATAATATACTCTTGCATACTATACATTGAATTTGGCTACAATCTTCACTGCTTTACATACATTTTTCAAAATTGACATAGATTGTATGAATTACAAAAAAGTTCCGAGAGGTGATTTTACTACATACATTTCCATACTTCAGTCTTCATCTTAAACAAAGGCAGATGTGACTTAGGGGCTCTCTGTCCAGGACTGAGGTATTTACCTGACATATCTCAGATATCAGTCAATCAACTGTCAGCATTTATTGATCATCTTCCAGGATATTAATGCTTTGCAAGCATCTCTGGGTAAGTGACTAAAAATTTCCTCGGGGCAATAAGAAAGAGGCTCAGATTCTTCTAACCAATGATTTAAAAAATATTTCAACATGCTTTGTGCACGCTGATCACTGAATATTCATCAGGAGCTTTCAGTCAGCTTGTACTGGATGCACATCAAGTCTGTGTTGTTTTACACTGGGTTCCTTTATAGGTTCACAATTGGTATCATTTACTTAAACAAATTGACATTTATTCTCTGAACGGGTTTAGTATTTCTCCAAACCTTCTGCTTTGTAAAGACATGCTTTTTTTTCTTTTTGCGATGGAATTTCACTCTGTTGCCCAAGCTGGAGTGCAACGGCAGAATCTCGGCTCACTGCAACCTCTGCCTCCCAGATTCAAGCGATTCTCCTGCCTCAGCCTCCCGGGTAGCTGGGATTACAGGTGTGCACCACTGCACCCGGCTAATTTTTGTATTTTTGCTAGAGATGGGGTTTCACTATGTTGGCCAGACTGGTCTTGAACTCCTGACCTCAAGCGATCTGCCTGCCTCGGCCTCCCAAAGTGTTGGGATTACAGGTGTGAGCCACCATGCCCAGCCAAGACATGCTTTTGATAGTAAATCTTCAGAGTATGGAATTCCAGCACAGGTATTTCAAATTTTCTGAATCACTTTTTCTTGGAGGTTTATCTTGGAAGATATTACATTAAAGAAAGAGACCCTGGATTATCCCTGAGTGATTTCTCAATCCCTAATCATCCTCTGCCTTCTCTCGCCCAGAGCCTTTCCGGTTCACCCAGACTTGGTATATTTCCTCAAGCATTTCTCAATTCCCTGCATGGGGAAATAGCTCAAGCTGACACTGAGTTTCACCATGGCATGGAGGAAAAGATAGGTGACCAAAATTGTTGAAACTGCACCAAATGCTGGTAAGCAGTTGAAATTATGGCAAAGAAGGAATAATTGGATTTGGCAACATGGAAATCATTGGTGACTCCTTAAAGTTTATTAGTAAAAGCTTGCTAGCAATTAGTCTATTGGTGGATTCTATTTCCCCATTAACAAAACAAAACAAAACAGGCCGAGCGCAGTGTCAAATGTCTGTAATCCCAGCACTTTGGGAGGCCAAGGCAGGTGGATTACTTGAGCTCAGGAATTTGAGACCAGCCTGGGCAACACGGCAAAACCCCATCTCTATGAGAAAAACAAAAACTAGCCAGGCATGGTATCATGCACCTGTAGTCCTTGCTACTCAGGAGGCTGGGGTGGGAGGATAGCTTGAGCCCAAAAGGTGGAGGCTGCAGTGAGCTGTGATTGCACCACTGCACTTCAGCCTCAATGACAGAGTGAGACCCTGGTCTCAAAAAATAAAAACAAACCATCAGAAACACACAAAACCCCAAAAGCTGTACAAACGGTTAGAATAAGGGGAAGAAAATGTTTCCTTTGTTGTACTAAAAGGAACTTATGACTAAAAGTCATAAGATGGTGGATAGAGTGGATAATATGAAGTTCTGAGGTTGTCCAAAAAGAGCATGTAAAACAAAGCAGACTAAAAGCTTTGCAAGGGCACAGACTGTGTCTTCCAATTTTTAGCCCAGTGCCTAGCACGTAGTAGGTGGTCAATACATATTTGTTGAATGAAATGAATCAAGACAAGGAGGAAAGGAAGAAGGGCTTCAGAATGGTGCATTAAAAAAATAAGAATATGAATTATTTCTCCCAATAAATGTGTTGAGTACTTATTCTAAAAGTAATCTGCCTACAACATTCATATAAAATGTTGTCTTTTAAATGCGGCATAATTTCTAGATTTATATATATTTGCATAGAATGTTCTGGAATAAACTAGAAATTAAAGCATTATATAAAAGATACTCTGGAACATAAGATAATTACAGGTCTGGAGACCTTTATTTGCAATTCCAAAATCTAAAAGCTTCTGAAAATCAAAAAGTTTTGGAGGAAAATTTGACCTGAACTGATGTTAGCTAGTTTATTTACACACTTTATTTACATAGTTAGTTAGATATAACTAAATACAGACTTCACTGAGAAATATTAATATTTTTGAGGGCACTGGTCCAGGCCCCAAAAATGCTGTTACATAATATGTTCTTAACTTTCTAAAATCTGAAAAATTCCAAATACATTCAAAGTTCTTAATAAGATATTGTGTATTTGTATAAAACTCCCTTTCAAAAACTAGAAAGAAGCTATGAGAATAATGATTTGATCAATAATGGAAGTAGAATTCAGTTGTCACCAATCTAAGTAACATGTTTTTAAATACATTTGCTACGAACAATTAGGATTAGAATATAGTCATAAGCTTTTGATTTTTCTGTTATTATTATTAATTAATTAATTTTTGAGACAGAATCTTGCTCTGTTGCTCAGGTTGGAGTGCAGATCACAGTTCACCACAGCCTTCATCTCCCAGGCTCAGGTGATCCTCCTGCCTTAGCCTCTTGAATAGCTGGAACCACAGGCATGTGCTACCATGCCCCACTAATTTTTTAAAAATTATTTGTAGAGACAGGGTCTCCTTAGGTTGTCCAAGATGGTCTTGAACTTCTGGGCTCAAGCTATTCTGCTTCAGCATCCCAAGTGCTGCAATTGCAGGCATGAGCAACCATGCCCGGATGATTTTTTTCTATTATTTACAAAGGGAATGAAAACATATTTTGAATCTTTTGTTTTTAAAGCTTAAGATTCCGAACTTACCCTTTCACTTTTCACAGAACCCGTGACATCATCATCATTGAGGTGGCGCTTAAACTTGGGAGGCATATTTTTTACTTGCGAAGTATTTTCTGCTTCTCAACAGGATAGTCACCGCCTTAAAGAGAAAATAAATTTCATCAGATTTGAGACTCTGGGGTATAAGCTAATGTATTTAAAACAGTATACACAAAACCCTGTATGACGGGGACTCCCTCATTTTTCTGACTTCAATTCCCGCCCTCTCACTTGTGAGCCACTCCAGTGACTGGGGCCTCCATGCTAGACCTCAACACCTACGAAATAGTTAAAATTATGAGAAAATGGATGTAATTGCCCTAAGAGAACATGTGTAGGATACGAGTGACTTAAGATTTTTATAAAATGAAAGAGCAGAGAGTAGAGGGAGGACTTCTCACTAAGACATTAAATGCTTTACAATGTAAAGTTGGAGTCCGAAGACAGGAGAACATGTCTATTTCTCTCACTTTTAGTTGGTTGCTTAAGCAATGATTCAGTTTCCTCAGGTGTAAAATAGTGATTTTCAGGCTTCTGCAGAGTTGGGATGGTCAAATTGGATAATACGTGTAAAAATATTCTGCAAACTATAATGTCCCATTGGTACTCCATGAAAAGGGGTAAGTTTGGTAAGTACTGGTGTGATATCGTGATTTATAAAATAGACACATTTGGTCTTAATCCCCATTTCCTGACATATCCTTGGAATCGCTGCAGTGATGTGTCTTGTGTATGCTAATAAGATGACTGGTAGCTTAGTCCCCAGATAGATTCCAGATGGAGGCAGGTCACAGAAAAACCTAGGCATGATTAGAAGACTGGGACTTTTCAGCCCCACCCCCTAGCTTCCTGGGAGGGGAGGAGGGCTCAAGGTTGAACTGATTTCTAACGGCCAATGATGTAATCAGTCATGCCTACTAATGAAGACTCCATAAAACCCAAAAAGAACAGAGTTCAGAGAGCTTCCCGAAAGCTGAACAAGTAGAGGGTTCCTGGATGGTGGCACACCTGGAGAGGGCACAGAAGCTCTGTATCCCTTGCCCTATGCACCTCTTCCATCTGGCTGTTGATCTCTATCCTTTATAATAAACCACTAAACAAAGTGTTTCTCTGAATTCTGTGAGCCACTCTAGCAAATAAATTGAACACAAGGAAGGGATTGTGGGAACTCTGATTTATAGCCAGTCAGTTGGAAGCACAGGTAAAACAACCTGGAACTTGTGATTGGCACCTGAAGTGGGGGGGAATCTTGTAGGATTAAGCCCTCAACCTACAGGATCTGATGCTATCTCTAGGTATACAGTATCAGAATTGAATTAGAGGACACCCAGCTGGAGAATCTGCTGCAGAATTGCCTGCTTGCTCGTGAGGAGAAATCTTTTTGGGGTCACAGGAGTATTCTGTGTTGAGAGAGAATAGGAGAAACTCAAGTTTTTTTTCTATCAAAACAAGTGGATTAAACAAAGCTAGTTTTCTTTGCTACAGAATGACTCACATCCTGTTATATGCTAATATGCATTGTGACTTTCCAGGAAAATGCTTGTGTATGCAATATATTAAAAAATTTTTTGAGAAAAAGTTCTATGCATATAATGAATTTTCAGTATTTTTGACTAGATGGTAGATGAATACCCAGCAATTCAGGAGAGCTCAGAAATACTGAATGTTTTACTATGTGCTAGGCACTGTGCTCAGTGATACACATGCATTTTCTTTTACTCTTTACAACGCTTCTTTAAAGTAGGCACCAAGAAACTAGGAGAAAACTAAAGTTTAGTAATGATAATGTTAGTCACTGCATTCATTGAAACAGCAGAGATACAGGCCTAAATTAATCAATGGCTGTGCATTATCAGTTTTAATTATTTGTTCAATTAGTTGCCCATCAGGTTTACAGAATTCTGTTCTAGAAAGACCCACTTCCTGGTAACAACCCAATAGTCCTGCTTCCTTTTCTACAAGAAGAAACACTTAGACCTTTAAATTAGGTATAGTTAGACATCAGTTTGTTGGTTAATGATATACACTTAAAAAAGAATAATCCCAGGATCTGGTTTCACGAACCAAATAAAAGTAATATTTTAAGTCAGCTGCTTGTTAAAACAAACGGACACACTTTTCTTTGATAAGAAATGTTTCCAAATCAGAAATTATTCACTTGTAACAAAAACTAAACTCTTGCTGCCTGAGTAACAACTCTTGAGTTCTTGGTTCCACAATATTTCTGTCACATACATCTGGCCCTTTTATTCCTCATACTTTGGTTTCACAATACTTCATTCATGCAGAAATGTAACAGAATGCATGGAAAAACAGATGACAAGGCAAATTACTGAAGAACTTGTGCTTTTAACTATTATCTGTATTTAGATTTTAACCCCTGCAAAGAGGCTGCCTCAACATCCCAAAGCAAACAACAGGCAGATTTATATACGCCTTTATGAGACATACAGTAAAACTACAATCTTAAGGATGAGCAAACCCCATATTCAGGTCTCTTAATACCAAGAAACCATGTGCAACAAATAGAAAGCCCATCAGCAAAGCAGTAGGCAGATTAATTAGCTACCTTGATGAACTTTTATGTTATTTGCAACTGATGATTATTAGTAACTGATGATATGTGTATGAAACAACTAGTAGAAATAAATCATGCTCAGAAAGTAGACTAGGATATAGTCTGCCTTTCTCCAACAAAAAACGACATGTGAATTCAGTTGTTTGTGACTAGGTATACATGTAAATAAGAGAGCCATCATGTACTTCCACACTGAGGATAGACCACCACTATACAATTCACTTAAAAAAGTCACATCACCGTATGCTTCTTATACATCAGCACATACTTAAATGTCTACGTATGCATTTTTGTCAGTACGTTATCTAGTCAATAGCTTTGAATCTGGGCAAAGGCTCTCCTTTCCCCAGCCTCCATTCCCTTTCGGACTGTCTTGTCTGTCATTAGCCGTCTTGCTTGATGCAGTTTCACAGAAATAAAGTGACTTGGATGGACACAGACCGGAGATATTATTTGCAAAACCTGTCAAGTGTAACGATTCACCCCCACCTTCCGGTCATTATAAACACAGCAGGGTTGGCGCTCTTTCTCCCGAGCCCTTTAAATACACAATTCCAGGCAGCTCCGTTCACCCCCCACACCCAATCTGTCGCACCAGGCCACGTCCCTCGATATATCTGCTCCTAACGCTGGCCCTTCCTGCCCCATGGTAGCCCCTGGCATTCCTCACTACATCCCACTCTTAACAAATCTTCCCCATCCATGGCACTGTTTTCTTCCCATCACCCCAGGGTACCCCTCAATTCCAATTCTTCTCTCCCTCAACTGCTCCCCGTCCGCACACCCCTGTCCTCGTCTTCCTTCCTCACCGCACCCCCGGCCCCAGCCTTTTCCCACTCCGGGGTCCCTTCCTAGATCCCCGAGGCCGGCCGACCAGCCCGACTAGGACGTCGAGGGGCGGCAAGGCAGGGCGTCTTCTTCGTTTCCTTCCTCCTCACGCCAGCCCCTCCCGCTGGGAACAGGCCAGCGCCAGTACCTGAGGCTCCCGGGGAACTCCCGGCAGCTCTCCCGGGCTGGCGGTGCTGGGCGGGCGGGGGAAGGAGTGGGAAGCCGAGGTAAAAAGCTGGGAGTGGGAGACAGCTGGTGCGAACCCGGCGTCGGCCGCAGCGCAGCAACAGCGCCTCCGCTCATCGAGCCGATCGGCGCTCGGCGGCCTGGCGCCAGGCGGAGGGGGCGGGTCCAGGCCACGGAGATAATCGAGGAAGTCGATCCGCCGAGCGCTCTTCACCTAAAAGAGCCCGGACCCACACGCAGTTTAGATGCAGCTCTCCAAATTTATGCTGTGCTTTAGGGGAGGAACAACCACTGGTTCTCCACGTTCCGGTCGCGATCCGGCGTGCGTGGAGGGCGATTAGGGGAGGAGCGGGAAACTTCCGAGAACCGCTCGGGACGGGGCGCCGCGCCTGAGTGCGTGGCTGGGGTGATGAGGCGTTTAGAAAGAAGGTGGTTCTTTGTGCCACATCCGTCCCTCTGGCTGACTACGTTGAGAGGCAAGTGGAGGGTGGCTCGCAGCTCGAGGACCTGCTTCGGGTTCGTCTGGGGCCTTTTCTGAAGAAAGGAGATCTGTTTGATCCCCTGTTTACAGAATTAGAGCTAGACTTGGAAAGAGATGTTAAGGCCAGGCTCCTCCCTTTAGATAGGAGGAATATCTGGTTCAGAGAGGAGATTGACTTAAAGTTACACGGCTAGTTTAGATAGATACGGGACGAGGGCTCGGTGTTCTTTTCCCGGTATCCCTTAGTTGTAGCCTGTAAGCCTTCAGGAAATCGCCCTCGCCAGGCCATTCCGCCACTCTGCCCATTCCTCCCTCACTCCGTCCCCCTCCGCCCAATTTGGTATCATGTTTAGATCTTCACGCCCGCAGTAGCTGGCTACCAGAAACAATTCCTAATTTTGTTTTTCCGTTCTCTTATTTGTTTTATTATCCATTCCTCCCACGCCCCAGCTTGATTATTTCACTCATTGAATCGTATTCACTACACGTCTTTTAAAATTAATACAGTATCTATGGGTCCTTTGTTGATACAGTATTTTAACTGTCTGAAATACTGTGCCAGGCATTTTCTAAAGATATAAAAATAAGAGGGGGTGTTCAAGAACAAGAGTAGATAAGAAAACAGCAGGAGGAAAGATCTGCGGACACTAAAGGAAAGGATAGACAACCTCTTACCAAAAAGTTGTTCTTCTTTTGTTTGATGTTTATTTTTATGTAGAAATGTACTAACGAATTTGAAAGATGCCATGACTAAGGCAATGATGCTCCACTCTGATTCACTTGGAGTTGAATCACTTGGAAAGCTTTTAAAACTACGTAGGTGCCTACGTGCTACCTAGATTCTGATTTAAATGGTCTGAGATTTAGCAACAGCCGTTGAGTTGTCAGTTGAAGGTTCTGAAAGCTTCATGCTAAACTCAGTTGCCTGTGTTTATTCAGTCCAAGTTGCTGACTTGGACTGAAACGGCCCACTTAGAAGAGGAGCCTCTCATGGTTTGTATCCCTATCTAGGTGTGATAGTGGGTCTACCCCCAGACTCCACAGGTAACCCCGACATTATTTTTTCTTCTACAGCTGATTTTTTTTTTTTTTTTTGAGATGAGGTCTCACTTCTTCCCCCAGGCTGGAGTGCAGTGACAAAATCATACCTCACAGTAGCTCTGAACTCCTGGGCTAAAGTGATCTTCCTGCCTCTGCCTCCCAAGTAGCTGGGATTACAGGCACGAGCAGCTGTGCCCAGCACTTACAGTTGATTTTATGTCTGTATATTTGCATCTTATGGGGTATTTTCTGACTTTGGTGCCTTGACCAATTAGAGCTTTAGCTAGTTATAGCTTCATCTCTTACACATAGACAACTTAAGATGTGGTCAGTGAGCTCTAACAGGCATGTCATTGCATAGCTTTTATAGATAATCCATTCTTTGGGTTTTTTTGTTTTTTAACCATAATTCTTTAGTCCTGCCAGTCATTTTGGAATGATCACTTAGGAGAGGGGTAATGCAAGCCCCACCCTTTAATCACCTGAACAAAGTCCCTTTGACTATCCCCAATATTTGTGAAACTTAGAAAATGTCATTTTTACAGTTAACATGAATCAAATATACCAGTAAGCCTAAAAGATTATAATAGCACTGAGCTTAGAGTCAGAACTCCAAGCAACTTGAGTTACTTATTTCCTCCATTTTCTTTTTTAGTGAGCTTCAGTTATTCAGATGTTAGTCCTCTAATTTTCTTTTCCCCTTTTTCAACATGACACCTTCATCCTTAAGAGGGCCTGCTGTCCTCCTAGCTAGAGAATCAGCTTTTTGCTGTCTTCCAAGACTAAATCTCTGGTCTTTTGATGGGATAGCAAAGGGAATCTGAGCATCTGATTCATTCTTAAACAGACTTCCTACCATTCCGCCTATATTTATAGCTCACATCATGCTCTCTTCAGCTTTACCTGCCGCTTCCAATTCCTGAGCCTTGTGCAGGGTTTCACGGTGTGTATCAGGTTGCTTCATGGCCTGCTTGGGATTCGTACTTTTCAAGTCTGCTAAGGCAATTGCCTCTTGATTCATCTCCCTTCTAGCTTTCAAAATTTTGTTGCTAAATGTTCAACATTACTTAAAATGTAAAAGTAAACAAGGAAATACCATTTTTCATCTATCAGTGACTGAGAAAGAAGAAGTTAAGCAGAAGATCTGCAATCCAGTCTCTCCCTTCTTTGGGAAATACTCTCAGGAAAGCAAGCAAGCAAACAAGCATGTGATTTTTATAAACTATAAAGTATATAGTAATTACAGGCCTCCTGGCAAACAAACTAATGGAATTTGCTAGCAGGAGAGTCCATATTTACAGAATTCCTCTAGCAAGATGTCCCAGGGCTGGGATTGTTTATGGTAAACACATTAAGAATCGATGTGGTAATTCCAGTGCTTTGGGAGGCTGAGGCAGGCGGATCACTTGAGGTCAGGAGTTACCAGCCTGGCCAACATGGCAAAACCCCGTCTCTACCAAAACTACAAAAATTAGCTGGGTGTGGTGGCATACGCTTGTAATACCAGCTACTCGGGAGGCTGAGGCAGGAGAATCGCTTGCACTGGAGAGGCAGAGGTTGCAGTGAGCAGATATCGTGCCACTGCCCTCCATCCTGGTCAACAGAATGAGACTCCCTCTCACAAAACAAAAAAGAATCAATGTGGATTTCAGGGGTATGATTAACTGGAAAATACCGCGGAAGTTATGTAACGTAGCATGAAATGGAAGTGTTTTGTAACTGAGTTGGCTGCTTCTGTGTAAGTGGGGTGACTGTACACTTGATTTAGAAACCACATCTACTATCCTGGGCCAGGATGCATCCAAAGCAAGAATAAAGGACCTGGGGATTACTGGTATCCTTGAAACTATTAGTAAAGCTTGATACTGAGTAAAATCTCTGATTTGAGCCTGATTTGACAGTTTGATCCTTTGTGTTAGCTCAATAGCAAAAATAAAAAAAAATTGATACTACAGTATTGGGCGTGTGTATGTGTGGTATGGGAGCAGGGTGGGAGGAACAAGCATTCTTAAACACTTAGTAAGAGTATAAAAATTGGTGCAGTTTTAAAAAGTTCATGGTAATTATATGTATCAAAATTTTATATGAAGGTCTTTTTGATCTAACAATCTGATAAAATTTATCCCATGGGTATACAGGTTGTATATAAAAGTATTCTATAAAAATATCTGTTACAGGATTTTTGTAACAGAGTGAAAAAAAAACTCTAACTGTTCAGCAATAGGAAATTGCTGAAATAAGTCATAGTGTAGCCATTCAATAGAATAGTATGCAGCCATTAAAATCAACTAGATACATCTATATGTGCTGACATGGAATACCTCTGTGATGCTATAAGGTGAGAAAAGTAAGGTGCAAAATAATGTGTAGACTCTTCCATTTGAGCATCACACACACACACACACACACACACACACACACACACACACACCAGGAGGACTGTGAATCTGGCATGGAAAGTGTTATGGACTGAATTATGTCCCCTGAAAATTCACATGTTGAAGTCCTAACTTCCAGTGTGACTAGATTTGGAGATAGGGCCTTTAGGACAATAATTAAGGTTAAAAAGTCAAAAAGGCAAAACCCTAATCCCGTAGGGCTAGTGTATAAGTGCATGGGCACAGAGAAGAGGCCATATGAGAACACAGAAGATGGCCATTTGCAGTCCAGAAAGAGAGGCCACACCATAAGGCAACCCTGATGGCCCCTTGATCCTGGACTTTTAGCCTCTAGGACTGTGAGAAAATAAATTTCTGTAGTTAAGCCACCTAGTCCATGGTATTTCATTATAGCAGCCCTAGAAGACTAATACAGAAGGGAAACTTTCTTGATGTGTAGTGTTTTGTACTATTTGAATATCTTTACCATGTGTATCAGTTTTTCAATTAAAACAATGTTAGAGGCACTCTCTTCCCCTAAAATTGGGACCACTTGATCAGTTAATTTAAAAAGTCAGTTATAGTGGTACATATTTAAAAATGGCAAATATATACTTTAGTCATTTTATTTTGACTCAAATGTATATGTTCACTCACCAGTCTTGGTAGTAGGCCCAAGACCTTTTATCTGAGCATGAATTTGCTGGTTGGAACACCTGCTTTGTCTTTGTTACAAGTTGCATTGTTTACAGTTTACAGTTTCATTTTCTTCAAAGTGGAATAAGAAGTTAAAGGCAACTTTCAAGCAATTTGAGTGCCCAGTCAGTCTAGATTTTTGTACAATTTTTTCTCCAAAGTTTTAGAGTTGTCTTACCTGTGCCTAGTTCTATAGTAATTTTTGTTTGTTGTTCATGTTTATCAATTTAGCTTTTATAGAAAATAACTTTCTATTTGTATTTCATTAGTTTACATATTTAAATAGATTCTGTAAGTATAATAGGCATAAATACTTTGGAGTACAAATGCAAATTGACTCTTCTAAGCATGTAACTCACTTAGTTTGGAGAGGAAGTATACAGGTATCATGTAGTTAACCATTAGCTTTTCATGCTTAGAGTGCCTTGGTGTTATATAAATATGATATTAGTTTATTTTAGTTTTGATTTTGAATGCTTTTAAATCCTTTATCCAGATTCATTAACAACACTTTTCTAATGCTGACCTCAGCTCCTAAATGGATTTCATGACAGCGTGAATAAAACCAAAATAGTTCAGTCCTCTTTTTGTCTCCAAGCAGATGAAGAAACAGAGTGCCAGAGAGTTTACGTGGTTTGTTAACATTTTACTAAGTTTGCTTTATTACTTCTCTTTAAATATGTATCTCCCCCCGGCATGCATTATTTGAGAATTAGTTATAGCTATCATGCCTCTTTACCCCTAAATACTTCAGTAGGTATCTCCTAAGAACAAGAACATTGTCTTCAAACTGTAATTCAGTTGTCAAATTCAGAAAATTTAACATTGATACAATATTATTTTCTATCAAAGCATCCATATCAAAGTTTGCCAGCCGTCTCAGTTATGTTCTTTGCAATGTGAGTATAGTCTACAGAGAGAATGGAGAGTTAATGAGTAACAAAGCAAGTGGAATTTAGTTTTTAAAGATAAGTTCAACTATAGTTTAATTATTTTTAATATATATAATAATATGGGAAATGCCCTGATGCCTTCCTCATGAAACTTTAGATGTGACATTATAAGATGGACTCAGGGAGGTGCTTTGTTTCTCTTCTAATTGTTCTTGTTTGTTGATGTAGTGACATGTTGCAAGAATTTTATCTTGGAGAAATTACCTCCCACAAAGATAGCAACATTAGAAGAACCTGCATAATAATATGCTCTAATTGTGTTATGAATTTATTTTACTACTTCTCTAAAAGTTAAAAATGGTTACCATTTATTTTCTAGGTTACATGCCTATTTTCTTAAGAACTATGCTTAATGATTAGCATATGTTTCTGCACAAATCCTCTCTGATATCAAGTGTCATTTTCCTCATTTTATCATTTAGACCTCAAGGTTCTGAGATGATGTGTGATTTGTCCAAGGTTAGAGAATGGTACAACTGAAAACACTAGAAAATATTGCAAAGCAATAAGCTTAAATTGAGATAAATATTTTCTCTACATGAATCACATGCTTTTCCCTTATAATAGAGATTAGGTGACTGGGTGCGGTGGGTCATGCCTGTAATCCCAGCACTTTGGGAGGCCGAGGCAGGCGGATTGCCTGAGGTCAGGAGTTCAAGACCAGCCTGGCTAACACGGTGAAACTCTGTCTCTACTAAAAATACAAAAAAATTAGCCCGGCGTGGTGGCACACACCTGTAGTCCCAGCTACTCGGGAGGCTGAGGCAGGAGAATCGCCTCAACCCGAGAGGTGGAGGTTGCAGTGAGCCAAAATCGTGACACTGCACCTGAGCGACAGACGGAGACTCCGTCTGTAGACGGAGAATCCATCAAGCATAATGTCTTGTTATGATCTCACTTGATTCAAGAGGCTTTAGTCTGCTCAAGGTAAAATACAACTGTAATTTCTTGCTGAAGATGGTAATATTTATCTTGAGTGAAGACTGTACTTTCAGGGTACAACAAACTATAACAGAACTATGTTATAGTTATCAGAGCTTTTAAAAGAACAATCTTTTAAAAATCTTCTATTACCAGATTTCAGTCAGGACAAACGGCTAGTATTTCTGGCTTTTGAATCTTTTGATAAAGGTAATTTAGTAAGCCTTAACTAAGAAGAAGACTTAAACACAGACACATGAGCTGTCTCCAAAGAGATGGTCAGTGATTTACAAGATCTAGAATTGCCCCAAAGGAAATTCAGAGAAAAGAAAATTTCAAGACAGGAAATCAGAAGCTGTTCATGGAGGGGAAAAGAATCAATAAAGGGCAAAAATACCACAAGTATTAAACCACAAAGGACTCACTTTGAAAGACAAGAATTGAACGCATTGTGAAAGGGCAAAGCCTTAGCCGCTTATCTACAGCACAAGGTGACTGCTGTTTTTTCCAGAAGGAGTTTAAAGCATTTTCAAGCTTGCAAAGGATTTTAACTGCTCAAGATAACTTTCTAAGACTAGCCATGTTGTTATTATGCATCCTTCTTTTAATTTAACCTTTTTCTTTTATTGGTCTACCCAGTTCCAATAGTGACCCAATCTAAAAGGCTGTTAACATCCAGATAGTAATTTTCCAGGTTTTTACCATATAAGCAAAAGGTTATTTCCAGAAAGGGGTAGAGGAGGTGTCTCCATGACAGACAGCTTTTGAACTCAAAGGGAAATTTATAATTTTACTTGCCACCTCCAGAGTTGCCCTTGGCTTTGTTTTATTGATAATGATGTTTGATTTGGAAGCCAGCTGGAGCAGAGACCCCCTACCCCAGCAGAAGGCCATCAGGGGTGTCTGATGGGATTCCGTCCTGGGGGACCTTCAGCCCTTAGAGCAGTCCCATTTCCAGTGGCCAAGCTTGTGGCCGAGGGGACAAACTGTGTAAGGCTTTTCCCCATTTGTCCCATTGGGACAGTTTGCCTTTCAGTGGCCTGGCCTTCTGCACTGATGGCAGTTACCTGGAGGATATTCTGAGGGCAACCCAGACAGGGCTGGGGGCTCATAAAGCAGCCGTGAGTTGAGCCTGCCTTTTCTCCTTGTGTTTTCTGTGTTTTTCTTTCCTGTTAGCCCTGTCCTTTTTATTCTGCTCTCAGTTATAAAAGACTGAGGAGGCTAATTTGAGAACTTCCTGCACAGGGGCCATGCTATTAATATATTACACAAGAAAATTAGATGTGCCCTATTTTCTCGGCACCTCTGAGCTCACTGTCTGTCTGGCTTTTTTAATTTTTAATTTCCAGGACTTGAACTTGCTGCCATGTGCACTAAAGAAGGAAAGCTCTTCGTGGGAGGGCTCAACTTTAACACCGATGAGCAGGTGCTGGAAGACCACTTCAGCAGCTTCGGGCCTGCCTCTGATGTGGTCATTGTCAAGGAGACACAGCGGTCCAGGGGTTTTGGTTTCATCACCATTACCAACCCAGAGCATGCCTCAGATGCCATGAGGGCCATGAACAGAGAGTCCCTGGATGGTCACCAGATCCGCGCGGATCATGCAGGCAAGTCTGCTGGGGAACCAGAGGAGGTGCCTTTGGGGCCCATGGGCGTGGTCGCAGCTACTCTAGAGGTGGTGGGAACCAGGACTATGGGAGTGGCAGGTATGACAGTTGACCTGGAGGGTATAGATATGGATATGGACAGTCCAGAGACTATAATGTCAGAAGCCAGAGTGGTTATGACTGCTACTCAGAAGGAAATTACAGAGGCAATTATGACAACTGAAATGAGACATGTGCACATAATATACACAAGGAATAGCTCTTCTGATCCAGGATCGTCCTTCCAAATGGCTGTATTTATAAAGGTTTTTGGAGCTGTACTGAAACATCTTATTTTATAGTATATCAACCTCTTGTTTTTAAATTGAGCTCCCAAGGTAGCTAGTTAAAGATCTTTTAGACAGCTCCATCTTTGTTTAAATTTTTTCCTCGTATTTAAAGACAAATTATGGAACATTTGTAGGGTCTGAGTATTTTTCTTTTTACCAGTTTTTTAGTTTGAGCTCTCAGGATTGTTGGATCTAGCAATAATTGGTTCTCGCATTTGACCAGACTGGTTTTTGAAAATTAATGTGTATCCAGGGACATTTTAAAAACCTGTATGCAGTGTTTATTGTGGTTAGGAAGCAATTTCCAAATGTACCTATAAGAAATCTGCATCAAGAGCATGCTTATCTAGGGGTTTTCTCTAATTCAGATAACCAAACTGATTATATAGAAGAGCCGCTTCAAAATGTTTGCAAATGTCTTTTTATAACACTGGAAGAAAAAATATTGTTTTGTCTCATATAGTACTTAGGATGTCCTTCACAGAGCTTATTAAAAAGTTGAAACCTGAAAAAAAAATTAGATGTTTCTTTTTGAGAGTCTAAGAGTTAAATTTGTCTTAATGTTTTAGGATGTAGCCCAGAGGTGAGTCTGAAGAAATAGATGGGGTTTGTCCCATGTTGGAACTGGAAAACAATGAGCCACTGGAGGGTAATGTCTGCTGGGGACATGAACCACACTTTCTTTAGGGGCATCCTGCTGAGGAAAAGGGTTCCACTTACATTGCAGAGGGATACAAGCACACTTTCTAAAGGGGCGTCCCACCCCCATTAGAAAGGACCTTTCAGCGCTGGCACCTTATGCTGGGTGATCAGCCCAGGCATGAGGAAAAAGGGTAAAGAGAGAAAGACAGCCTGCTGCCAGCCCTGGAGAAGGGACAGGAATGGGGACACTCACTGCTGTGAGGCCACTTGAGATCACCTGATTTGGGAATATCCAGAGCAGGATGTCTGGCTGTCTTCATGGGAGAATTTAGAATTTAGAGTGAGAAAGAGGGAGTCTGAGTTCCCCAAAACATGTGTGCCAATTGTGTCACACAAAGGGATTGGGGACTTTTAACCAGAAAGGATAGGAGAGGGTTTTCCTCCCTTCTGGGCAAGGCAGCCAAAGTTGTTCACCCTCTGGCCTTCAGGCTACACCAAGCTGTGGGCCTGGCCAGTTGCGATCAATTGCCAGAGGGATGCTAGAGTTTGTCTGCTAGAAGGCAGGAAAGGAAAGCAAACTCTGAACTCTCACCTGATCAGGCAATGGTGGTCAGACATCTTTTAACAGGGACCTTCTGGTCTGCCGAGGAGTGGCCCCGGCTGGTGACCTTCAGCTGTCTCTGTGCTTGGATGCTGTCACCAAGAGGTCGGAGTTGGAGGACAGGAAAGGGGGTGAGTAGGGGGAGAGGTCCTCAAACAGTCCCTGTACGGGCCACCAAAACATCACAGGTGTGACTATCTGGGGCTAGGCTGGTGTCGCAGGTAGTAACGGAATTTACCAAGATAGTTGTAGGTAAAGAAGGGCAGATTTATTAGAGAAAATATGAAAATACATCATAAGATTGCAGTGGGCAGCACAGCAGAGAAGGGGCTGTCTGCAAAAAAGGAGGGGCTGGAGGAAAGTTTTATAGGGTTGTGCTAGAGGAGGCTGCACATAGAGGTCATCTCTCAGAACAGTTATTCATTGTTCTTCCCCACCTGGGGCCCTTCCCCTCCTGAGGCCCCTTCCTCATTGTCGCTTACTTATCAGGACTCCAAACATTCTCATATTCTTGAGGCAAGATTCTGTCCACGAAGAGAAGGGATAAAGAAAATGCAGTATATATACACAATGGAATGCTCTTCAGCCTTAAAAATTCATGAAATCATGTCATTACAGCAACATGTATGGAAGAGGTAGGAAAAATGCCCCAGAGAATCCACACCAAAGTTTCCTCCTCAGCAGCTGCGCCCACAGACAGGAGCTGTTTCTTCCCCAGGATGGTGCCCCAGGTCCTCCTGAAGCTGCCATGGTGCCCCCTCAGGAGGGTCCTGAAGGAACTGGAGCTCTTCTCCTCCTCACAGGCTGAATAGTATTTCTTTGTGTATAAGTACTACATTTCATTTCATTTGGATTTCATTTCATTTGGATATATACCCAGTAGTGGATTTCTGGCAACATGGATGAACCTGGGGGACACTATGCTAAGTGGAATAAGCCAGATACAGAAAGACAAACATGATTTCAATCATGTATGGAATCTAAAAAAGTTTATCTCACAGAAGTAGAGAATAGAATAGTGGTTACCAGAGGCTGGGGAGGGGAAAGGGAATGGGGGCATAGGAAGCAATTGGTCAAAAAGTACAAAGCGACAGTTAGAAGGAGTAAGTTCTGGTGTTCTAGTCACAGTAGGGTGACAATGGTTAACAATATTGTATATTTCAAAAAAGCTAGAAGAGAGGATTTTGAATGTTCTCACCACAAAGAAACGATAAATGTGGCGGGGCGCGGTGGCTCACGCCTGTAATCCCAGCACTTTGGGAGGCTAAAGCGGGCAGATCACTTGAGGTCAGGAGTTCAAGACCAGCCTGGTCAACATGGTGAAACCCCGTCTCTACTAAAACTACAAAAATTAGTAGTGGTGGTGGGTGCCTGTAATCCCAGCTACTTGGGAGGCTGAGGCATGATAATCACTTGAACCTGGAGGCAGTGGTTGCAGTGAGCTGAGATTGCGCCACTGCACTCCAGCCTGGGCAACAAATGAGACTCCATTTCAAAAAAAAAAGAGAGAAAAGAAAGAAAGAAACGATAAATGAGGTGAAGGGTATGCTAATATCCTGATTTGATTTGTTGATTTTTACACAACGTATACATTTATCGAAACATCACACTGTGCCCCATAAATATGTAAAATTATTATGTGTCAATTAAAAACATTTCTAAATGTCTGCTGTTTATTTTTTAAATTCTATATCATACATACATGTATGTATATGTAATTCATATATATAAAACTATAACATATATATATTTCAATAGCTTTTGGGATACAAGTGGTTTTTTGTTATATGGATGAGTTATATAGTGGTGAAATCTGAGATTTTAGTGCACCTGTCACCAGAGTAGTATACATTGTACTCAATATGTAGATTTTTTTATTCCTCACTCCCCTTCCACCCTCCCTGCTTCTGAGTCTCCAATGTCCATTATACCACTCTGTATGCCTTTGCGTACCCACAGCTTAGTTTCCACTTATAAGTGAGAATATACTGCCCTTTTCTTTACATGTACTTTCTTTGGAGAGATTGTTGGAATTCTCAGAGCAAGAGAATCCTCAGCTTCAGTTATCATCTCTATGAAGAGGAATCTAAGAAAGAGTATATGTAAGGAAAAAGGCAAAAACTAGAGGAATGTCTGTATTTAGCAGTGGGAAGATGAAGAGAAGTCAATGGGAAATGGTCAGAGTGGTAGAGAGAAAAACAATGAAGATAAGGCAGTATAAAAGAAGATGAAGAAAGAGTAGTCATTGCATCAAAAACTTCAGAGAAACCGGGAAGGGTGAGAACAAAGACTAGAAAAAGCCATTAGATTTATTGACTCACATGCTTTTATTTTTCTTCACGAAGTATTTCGGTAACATTATGGAAGCAAAAGCCATATTATAAAAGTTTATTTGTTAGTGAAATTACAGATTACAGATTCCTTTTTCAAGAAATTTAATTGTAAGGGAAAAGACACAGTACATTGCAGCTTGAAGTGGTACTGGGGGCAGGTACTATCAGAAATATATCAGAAATAACCAACTTATATTTACTAATGGAGAAGAAGAGGCCACTGGGAGAGTAGGATTGAAAACTTGCAAATTGAGGAAGAAATAATGGTGGGGTGATACCCCTGCAAATGTGGGACAATCAGTGTTTGAGACTGTAGGAGATGAGTTCTAGCAAGATGATTAGAGGATCCTTTCTTGGGGGAAAGAGGGAAGGAAGTAAAAGAGATTGTGAAAATAGAGAAGTTGGCCGGGCGCGGTGGCTCACACTTGTAATCCCAGCACTTTGGGAGGCCGAGGCGGGCGGATCACAAGGTCAGGAGATCGAGACCATGGTGAAACCCCGTCTCTACTAAAAATACAAAAAATTAGCCAGGCGTGGTGGCGGGCGCCTGTAGTCCCAGCTACTCGGAGAGGCTGAGGCAGGAGAATGGCGTGAACCCGGGAGGCGGAGCTTGCAGTGAGCTGAGATTGCGCCACTGCACCCCAGCCTGGGCGACAGCGCGAGACTCCGTCTCAAAAAAAAAAAAAAAAAAAAAAAGAAAATAGAGAAGTTAAGAAAACTCCTAAGGTAGCTTAAAAATATTCAGTAAAAAAGGCAAGCAAGGCCGGGCGTGGTGGCTCAAGCCTGTAATCCCAGCACTTTGGGAGGCCAAGGAGGGTGCATCACCTGAGGTCAAGAGTTCCAGGCCAGCCTGGCCAACATGACAAAACCCCATCTCTACTAAGAATATAAAATTAGCTGGGCGTGGTGGCAGGCACCTGTGATCCCAGCTACTCGGGAGGCTGAGGCAGGAGAATTGCTTGAACCCCAGAGGCGGAGGTTGCAGTGAGCCAAGATTGCACCATTGCACTCCAGCCTGGGAGACAGAGCAAGACTCCATCTAAAAGAAAAAAAAGGCAAGCAAGATCAAGAGACAAAGGAACAGTGTTGAAGTTGGGAGCTCTAAGAAAAAGGAGTTTTGGAACAGTTATCTTAGCAGATAAATATGCGTGGTAAATGGTAAACAAATGAGCAGCTGAGCAGCTGTGAGGATCCAGGCTAGAATAGTGATTTTTAACTGCTCCTTTAAATCAAGGACTGTCTTAGACTGTTTTTTGTCCTGCATGATACTTTGTATCGAACAAGCACACACTAAATATTGTTGAATTGATTCTAATTTTTTAAAGTTTGCTTTTGAATGAGAGGAAAAGACAAGAGAAAAAAAGAAAACAAGGAAAGTGAAAGCAAGAGAGTGTTTCAGCTTTCCCAGGGAATGGGAATCTCAGAAGCACTTTGCTTGTTTAATGACCTTTACCAAGTCACCTTTTCAATATT
This sequence comes from Nomascus leucogenys, assembly GCF_006542625.1. Taxonomy (NCBI): domain Eukaryota; kingdom Metazoa; phylum Chordata; class Mammalia; order Primates; family Hylobatidae; genus Nomascus; species Nomascus leucogenys. Next base: position 30,045,138 of record NC_044392.1, on the reverse strand, counting down.
GGCTTCATTTCCCAGGCAGCAAAACAGGGGAAATAATCTCTGCCTCCTTATTGTCTTCCAAGAATATCATAAGCTCTTAGTAAAATAATATTTGCATACTCTTTTGGTTGCCTTATAGACAAGAAAGTATTTAATTTCCTCACTTTTATAGATTTGCTTCTCTTCTCTGGGCCGTTTATTATTATAGATTGGTTAGCAATAGTTTGGCCTGTTGACATTGATTTCAAGACAATAGAAGGGGAAATAAGAATATGAGCAATGAAAATTTGTGATAAAAATAAAATGGAGAAATGAAATGAAAGGAGAGGATGTTTGTTACTTTCAACCTTACCAGTCAATATCATTGTCTTTAAATATCTCTTGGAATTTCATGCAAGTATTCTACCTCATCAGTACACTTGAAGTTGCATTTTAATTTCATGATCAATTTCCAGGAGACAGTTTCTCTTTGTATTTTACTTATAAAGTATAAATAAGCAAAATGATTCTTTTTAAAAGTTAACCAAACAACAGCTTTCTAAATATCATCCATGGCTTGCCAAGTCACCTATCCAAGTTTCCCTATGCTGAGGTAGATCACATATCTATTTTTGATCATTAGTAATAAGCCACCCCTTTTCTCCTCAGCCAAGGCTGGAGGCCAAGATCAGCCCTCAGGGATCATCATCAGGACTGCCTTGAGCTGAGCTGCCTTGTTTTCCTGCCGCAAACATGTGAAAAGAAAGAAAAAAGAAATAATAATAATACTACTAAAGCAGTTTTCCTTCTGGCTTTGGGTTTGTTGTTATTTTGTGTAAGACCAATCCCTCCCTGCTTTTAAAGGGAATTATTTAACCAAAAAACTCCCTAGCATCTTTTCTGTGACTCTGAATTCATAATATTGGTTATAATGTATGCTTTAATGTTAGGCAGGTCCAAGTCTGAAATATGGATCATAAAATTAACTGTAGGAAATCTGGCTGCAGCCCCAGTGATACTCACTGTGTTAGTTTGTTCTCACATTGCTATAAGGAACTACCTGAGACTGGGTAATTTATAAAGAAAAGAGGTTTAATTGGCTCATGGTTCCACATGCTGTACAGAAAGCATGGCTTGGAGGCCTCAGGAAACTTACAATCATGGCAGAAGGGCAAAGGGAAAGCAAACATGTCTTCAGGAGGAAAAGAGTGAAGTGGGGAGTGCCACACACTTTTAAACCATCGGATCCTGTGAGAACTCACTGCCATGAGAACAGCAAGAGGAAAATCTGCTCTCAAGATCCAGTCACCTCCCACCAGGTCCCTCCCCCAACACTGGGAATTACAATTCAACATGGGATTTGGAAGGGACACAGAGCCAAACCGTATCAGCCACCCTTATGCAATAATTTTAAAGAAAGCTTTTGGCAATTGCTGTGCCATCATTTTTTCCCTAATCCTTTATAAATAGAGCAATAGCTAATTGTCCAACTATTTTTTAAAATGTCATGATAGAAAATTTTTAAATGTACTTGGGTTTAGAATCATTTTGACATTTTTTGGGTGGGGGGCAGGGAGACTGGATCTTACTCCATCACCCAGGTTGGAGTGCAGTGGCGTGATCATGGCTCACTGTAGCCTCGGACCCCTGGGCTCAAGGCATCCTCCCATCTCAGCCTCCTGAGCAGCTGGGACCACAGGCATGTGCTTCTTGAAGAATTGCTCTTGACAGAGAACTTTATTTTGGCACCTATTAACTGCAATGCAGTACTAGGAGGATACTCTTGAATATAAATGTCAGAGTTTACATTTTTAAAGTTTTCTTTTTTAAAATGGGTGCACAAGTTTTTTGAGTCTGCATTAGATTTCAGGGTTCCAACCTGACACAGGGCTCCAGAGATGTAGCTGAAGCATGTGCTGAGTCAGCGTCAGCATCCATGTGCATAACGATATTTCCCCATCTGCTCTGTGGTTGCTGTTGCCATATGCCCTTGATTTTCCTAGCTCCTCTTAATTTCAGTTATTGTAAATTTTTTTGGTTCCATAATTTATGTTAAAAATCGATTCTAATTCTCTGGTGAATTTTTATATCTTTTTGTCTATTTTCTTGAACATTTTAGTCAGTCCTTGTTTGCTAATCTAATACACAGATTACCTGTGGGTTACTTTCTATTGTCTATTTTTTCTTGGCTTTTGATCATACGACTCTGTCTTTTAGCCTAATAAGTTTGGATATTTCTTCAGTATTAAATACTGAATACAAAATATTGGGTATAAAATAATTCAGCATTAGTTTGAGTATTCAGCATTGCAGTTTCCCTTTATTAGAGTTGAGAATGTTTTTATGTTTTCAATTTTTACTCTTTTATAAGCAGAGGAGATTCTACATCCTCTGCTGACATTCATGTGAAACATTAAAACAAAATCCATGAAAAGTTGGTCTCAGAGTCACAGTTTTGCTTCACTGAGTTAAAATGACATCACAAATCACAAAGGCTCCATTATATTTCCTTGCCTTAGGTGCTATAGTCACCAGTGGTACATGAGCAGTTATTTAGAAGGAATGGAATGATGTCAGCAAAATATCTTAAACAGATACATTTCAGACTTTCTTCACACGATGAAAAATTGAAGAGAAACAACAAGTCTTTTGCTAACAAGATTTAAAAAAAAAATAGTTTCCCTAAGAACCAAACTGGCCTTTCTAATTTATTCTTTACATGATTACAGAGTCAAGGTAGAACATGAAGTATGAGAATATAAATTCTTATGATCATGAAGAATCATTCATGGATCTTCTACTGTGTGAGAGGAATTGTGTAATGTGATGGGTCCTCAGATATCTTGTTGTTGTTGTTTTGAAATGGAGTCTTGTTCTGTCGCCCAGGCTGGAGTGCAGTGGCATGACCTTGGCTCACTGCAACCTCTGCCTCCCAGGTTCAAGCGATTCTATTGTCTCAGTCTCTCAAGTACCTGGGACTACAGGCATGAACTATCACACTTGGCTAATTTTTATATTTTAAGTAGAGATGAGGTTTCACTATGTTGGCTTGGCTGGTTTCAAACTCCTGATCTCAAGTGATCTGCCTGCCTCAGCCTCCCAAAGTGTTGGGATTACAGGCGTGAGCCACCATGCCCAGCCAGGTCCTCAGGTTATTTAAGGGTATATGTCTACTGTCTGGACCCTGAAGCCTGGGTGGTGAGCCACGGCTATGATGCCCAGCCAAGAAGCAGGTATCCCTGAGAACCTACCAAGAAAAGTCTCATTGCTCAAATGCAGTAGGCAAAGAGCCAGAAAATTAGCTTAGAAGGAGCTTAAAGACAGGTGGTAGTTGTGAATCTCTAGAGCTCTCCTGTGGCCATCCAGGAGTGCCCTGCATGTAAGTCCTAATAAACTCATCTACTTGTCGAGCTGGACGTCTGAGTCATTCTTTGTTCTCTCGGCACCTTCCTAATTTGAATGGGGAGTGGGGTGGCAGGGCTTATAGTCCCAAGTTTTTCTCATAACAGGCTCTGTGCGTAATTAACATATAAATGTACCAAGAACACTTTTGGCAATCTGGTGAAATTAATGGACCACTTAGAATGTTTCCAGATATATCAAAATAAAATACACAGAATTACAGAGTAATCCCATGATATTGAAATAATGTTATCCCACATTTTAAAGGTAAAATTTGTGAAATATTAATATCTATGCTTTTTAACTTATTAAATAACAAAATCTAACGGCAGGCCTAATGTTTGTCATAATTTTGAATTAGTAATGAGCATAAACTATTTCAAGACAGTTATGATTGTAAGGTAGGACAATCTTAGTGATTTGTATTGGTAACAAAATCGCAGGTACAGCTAGTACTACTGAGGATTTTGATTTTTGAGGAGGGCAACATTTATAATAAAAGAAATACTGACTTTCTGTTAGAGGTCAATGGAAATAAAGATGTCATTTGTTCCCCATCCAAGTTCACAGACCTTCTGAATTCTCTCCATGATTCCTCAAGGCTCCCTAGGTTTGGAACTCCTACTTTAAGTATTTCATCCTTTTCCACAAGGTGTGGACAACTTTGAGAATACTGGGAAGTTCTGAGCAAAGAACAATGACTTCTGCACTTGCAGGGCCCAGGCATGAAAGATCTTACTTGTTGGCAGGGTTGCACTTCCTGACTAGAATGCAGGTGTTCTGCTTGCTAGTCTGCGTATAGCCCTGCCTTGCCCAGTACCCTTGCACCATTCCTGAGAACGTTGGGGTTGGATTGACATTTAAAAATCATCTGGTACAATCAACATATCCTTCCCCGAAAAAAATGGTTGAGTTTTTACCATGAGGCAGGCCCTGAGCTATACATGTTACTGCACCTGACTGTCACAGCAACTCCATGAGGTAGATGTTATTCTTCCCAGTTTACATAAACTTATTTGTTCATTCGGAAAGAAAAATATATTAGTTATCTATTGTGTATCCATTACTAAGGTAGGTGTGTGGTTTAAAATTCAGACATACGCCAGTCATGATGGCTCACGTCTGTATTCTTAGCGCTTTGAGAGGCTGAGGTGGGCAGATTGCTTGAGCCCAAGAGTTCGAGACCAGTGTGGGCAACATGGTGAAACTCCATCTTTCCAAAAAAAAAACCTAAAAACACAAAAATTAGCCAGGCATGGTGGCATGTGTCTGTAGTCCTGGCTACTCAGGAGGCTGCGGCAGAAGGATCACTGGAGCCTGGGAGGTCAAGGCTACAAGTAAGCTGAGACCACGCCACTGCACTCCAGCCTGGCTGATAGAGTGAGAGCATATTTCAATAATAATAATAATAATAACAATAATAAAGAATAAAATACAGACATAGTTGCTGTCCTAATAGACTTTATATTCTAGTAGGACAGACAAAAATATATAAATTATATAATTACAAATTGTGATAAGTCTTTTAAAAAGAACAAACAAGCTGTTGAGACTGAGACTCATTGGGGACCTATTTAACAGAATAGGATTGTCAAGGGAGATATCTCTGAGGAAGTAACATTTACGCTGAAACTAGAAGTATGAAAAGAAACCAATCATGCAAAAAGCAAGTGTCCCAGGCAGAAAGGACAGCAAGAGCAAAGGCTGTTAGGCAGGAAAGAGTTTGGCATTTTTAAAAAATGTATTATTTTAAAAAGTGTGGTAAAAAACATCACAAACAATTTACCATCTTAAGCCGGGCTCAGTGGTACACACCTGTAATCCCAGCACTTTGGGAGGCAGAGGAGAGATGATAGCTTGAGGCCAGGAGTTGAAGACCAGCCTGGCCAACATGGTGAAACCCCGTCTCTACCAAAACAATACAAAAAATTAGCTGGGCGTGGTGGCACACCCCTGTAATCCCAGCTACTTGGGAGGCCGAAGCACGAGAATTGCTTGAACCCAGGAGATGGAGGTTTCAGTGAGCCAAGATTGCACCACTGCACTCCAGCCTGGGCGACAGAGTGAGACTCCAGCTCAAACAAAACAAAATAAAAAAACCAATTTACCATCTTAACCATTTCTAAGTGTACAGTTCAGTGGTGTTAACTACATTCACATTGTTGTGCAGTAGATGTCTAGAACTTCCTTGTCTTACAATTCTGAAATCTATACCTATTGAAAAACAATTCCTCATTCCTGGCCCCCAAGCCCTTGGCAACTACAATTCTACTTTCTGCTTCTATCATTTGACTACTTTAGATACCTCATGTAAGTGGAGTCATTCAGTATTTATCTTTTCTGTGACTGGTTTATGTCACCTAGCATAATGTCCTCAAGGTTTACCCATATTGTATCATGTGACTGGATTTCTCTCTTTTTTAAGCAGAATAATATTCCACTGCATGTATATACCACATTGTTTATCCGTTCATCCGTCAATGGACATTTGGGTTGCTTCTAGCTCTTGGCTATTGTGAATAACGCTGCAATGAACATGGGTATGTGAATATCTTTTCAAGAGTCTGCTTTAAATTATTTTGAATATATACCCAGTGGTGGGTTTGCCAGATCATGTGGTAATTCTCTTTTTAAATTTTGAGGAACTTCCATACTGTTTTCCACAGTGACTGCATTATTTTATATTTCTACCAATAGTTCACAGGGTTCCAGTTTCTCCACATCGTCAATAGTTGTTTTCTGTTTTTGTTTTTGTTTTTTTTGATGGCCATCCTAATGGGTGTGAGATGTTTTCTCATTGTTTTTTTAAATTTGCATTTCTTTAATGATTAGTGATGTTGAACGTTGGCTATTTGTATATCTTCTTTGGAGAAATGTCAAGTCCTTTGCCCTTTATAAAAATTTGCTGTTGTTGTTGTTGTTGCTTGTGTTTGTGTATTCTAGATATAAACAACTTATCAGATATATGATTTGTAAGTATTTTCTTCCATCCCATAGGTTGCCTTTTCACTCTGCTGATTGTTTCCTTTGATGCACAGGAGATTTTAAGTTTAATGTAGTCCCATTTGTCTATTTTTGCTTTTGTTACCTATACTTTTGGTGTCGTAGCCAAAAAGTCACTACCAAATCTAATGTTTTGAAGCTTTCCCCCTAAGTTTTCTTCAGAAGCTTTACAGTGTTATCCATTTTTAGTTGGTTTTTGTATATGGTGTAGGGTAAGGGTCCAACTTCATTCTTTTGCATACAGATATCCAGTTTTCCCAACACCAAGGGAATTGGCATTTTTGAGAAGGAAGGGGCAGGTTAGTGTGTCTGGAGCTTGGTAAACAAGGAGAATGATAGAAGATAAGGTTGGATCATGAAAGGGTATGCTAAGATTCCAGATTCATTTCTCAATGCATTGGGAAGCCACCGGAGAGTGACATGGACAGATTTATACTTTTAAATGATCATTGTGTTCCTCAAAAAGTTAAACATAAAATTACCATGTGATCCAGCAGTTCTACTCCTATATATTCTAAATAACTAAAAACACATTTTTCACACAAATTCTTATACATTAATGTTCATAGCAAGATTATTCATAATAGCCAAATAGTAGAAACAACCCAAACTCCCTCTATGGATAAATAGATATACCACATTTATCTACACAATGGAATATTATCAGTCATAAAATGGAATATATATATATACTGTTATATGCTATGACAAAGATGAACCTTGAAAACATTATACTAAGTGGAAGAAGTCAGACACAAAAGACCACACAATATATAATTCTATTTATGTGAAACATCCAGAATAGGCACATCTATTAAAGACAGAAAATAGGTAAGTGGTTTTGAGAGGAAGGAGGGGAAAATAGGACTAATTGCTAAGAGGTAGGGATGATGGAAATGTTCTGGAATTAGACAGTGGTAATGATTGCACAGCATTGTGAATGTACTAAAAAACACGAAAGTGTATACTTTTTTATGTTTTATGTTTTGAGACAGGGTCTCACTCTGTCACCCAGGCTGGAGTGTAGCGATACAATCACAGCTCACTGCAGTTTTGACCCACTCCCACCCCCAACCCCGCCAGCCCCAGGCTCTGGTGATTCTCCCACCTCAACCTCCCAAGTAGCTGGGATCATATGCATACACCATCATGCCCTGCTATTTTTTAAATTGTTTTGTAGAGACAGGGTCTCCCTATGTTGCCCAGGCTGGTTTTGAACTCCTGGCTTCAAGTAATCCTCCTGCTTCAGCCTCCCAAAGTTCTGGGATTACAGGTGTGAGCCACCATGCCTGCCCAGTGTACACTTTTAAATGGTGAATTTTATGTGAAGCATATCTCAGTTCAAAAAATCCTATTAAAAAAAAATCAGCCTAGCGTGGTGGCTCACGTCTAGATCATTCTGATTCCAAATCCCAACCTTAACTTCTGTGCTGTATAGTTTCTAGCTAAGGGTTCCCTCTTCTGTCAGCTGTCTTCAGAAATATACCATATTCTCTGAGGACATTTCTCTTTTGAGTCTTTAAACACCAGAGCTTACATGATGAACTGTTTAAATTTTTTTTTTTAATTAAAAAAATGAAAAACATCAGAACTGCTGCTTGGATGAAATTTTGACATATGTGGAAATTTTTTTTTCTACTGTATGTCAGCAGTGAGGATGAAGATATATTATTCAAAGATGAGATGAATTAAGAACAGTAAAATGTCTTGGCACTATAATTTGTGATTCTTCTTAGGAAAAGGTCATTCTTGCAGCCCCATGGCAAGAAAACAGTTTTAGTTTTAGGGAAGTATTACATACTATAACTTTTTTGTTGGACTAAAGGGAATTTTGTTCTTCTGGTTTCTTTGAGGACTCTGAATCTGAACGTTAAAAAATCCTCTGGGTGGAGTACTCAAGTGAATGTTATTTATTAAATGCTGTTTTAAAATCTATTCCCTTAGTGGTAGAAAAATATTGTTATGGGCTGAGGACAGAGATCATCTATAAAAATGGGATACATGAGATGGTCATGGGTTAGAGTGCTAGAGTGTAGGAGAAAAACAAAATGTTTTTCAAGTTTTTCTTTTCCTGCAAAGAAGCTGCAGTTTGGAATAAAATTATGAAGAAAACAGTCTAATAGCTTACCCTTGTGGTTTTTCCCAGTATCCAGGCTGTAGAAAACAAAGACAGTCAAAAGGAGGCTTTGTGAGCTCCCTCATATAGGGGTCAAATGTATTCATGCACATGTTAACCTTGGCATCATTCCTTCATCTCCCCAGTCTTCCAGCTTTCAAAATGTTATTGCCTACTGGCCCCAAAGGCAAACAACTTGCAATGTATAATATGCCCTATATTAATGCCTTGCAGTCCATGCATATGAGGAAACCAATCTATCAACAGACGTCCTCAGTGACAGAGTAGGAAACTACTGCATAAAGAAAATCCTGGGAATCAAATACAATACCCAGATGCAGTCACGGCTGAATTTGCTCAGTCATATATAACTTTTTTTTCACTTATTTTTAATCAGTTGGAATTTTGCCTTAATTATATATGTATAGGTATATATACACATATATATTTAAGAAAGCAGTGTGTAATCATCTATGTTGAAACTAATTTGTTAATCTTGTACAAGGCTGGCACATTCTCCCAAAGGGATTCTCTGCCAATGTGAAATTTAACTCTGTAGCTCTGAACCTCCTTCCCATGGATTCAATGTACGAGAAAAATTCTTGGCCAATCACAAGTGCTATACAAACTAAAAAATACTATTATGCACTGGGCATGGTGGCTTAGACCTGTAATCCTACCACTTTGAGAGACTGAGGAGGGAGGATCCCTTGAAGCCAGCAGTTTGAGACCAGCCTGGGCAACATAGGGAGACCCTGTCTCTACAAAAATATATATATTTTTAAATTAGACAGGCATGGAGGCTCGTACCTGTAGTCCCAGCTACTTGGGAGACTGAGATGGAAGGATCACTTGAACCCAGGAAGTCGAGGCTGCAGTAAGCTGTGATTGCACCACTGCACTCCAGCCTGGGTGACAGAGTGAGACCCTGTCTTAAATAAATAAATAAATAAGTAGCTATTATCATCAACCCAATCTTAGGAATCCAATATCAGCTTGATAGTCACTTTTCAGGTCAACAATATTGTCAAGAAAAGTGTTGACGCTCAGCTAATAAAATGGCAGAATGTTACCCTAGGATGTTATTGTGTCTGCCTTCTATTATCCCAAGACACAGGAGAACATTCATTTTTAAACTTCTCAAATGTGGAAAACAAACCCATTTGCTAAGATGATTTACAATTTGAAATAGTTTCCAGCATTATATGAGCCACTCCCTGTACACCAAAGAGACATTCCCTTTACTCAGTTTTATATACCATTCATGAAACATTTTCATGTCTTGGACCTACCAACTCCAACTGGATACCACTGACAGGAAGTGAGAAGGGTATGAGCCCTGGGGTAGGCATGCAGGGTGGGGAGACTGGCTTTTAGCTCTGGCTCTGGTTTTTACTGGAGTGATAACCTCTAAATTCTTTTCAAGTAACAGTTCTACAAATAATACCCCTTTCTCCTTCCCCGTTTCTTTCTACAGACTATTTCTTCAGTCATCCAGAGGCCAATGTAGGAGTCATTTATGAGTCCCTCAGTCTTTTATTCCCCCTATTCAATCAGTCTTCAAGCGCCTCAGTCTTTCCTGAGAACATCTCTCAGATCAAGTCTTTCTGTCATGACCCTGGTTCTCTGTTGACTTCCTGTGGCCCGACAGGGTGAAGCTAAATATGTGGAATACAAGACTTCTCAAAACCTGCCCTTTACCTCAGCCTCTAGTTGTATCTTCTGCTGCTTTCTCCCCACTGTGACCTTCTGCCCCAACCACACATACTCTCTCTCTCTTTCTCTCCTCTGTTTATGTTCTGTATTAGTTTCCTATCACTACTGTAACAAATTACCAAAAACTAGTACCATATGCAATACAAATTTATTATCTTACATCTGGATCAGTCAGAAGTCTGACAAGTCTCAATAAATTAAAATCAAGGTGTCAGCAGGGCCGTATTTCTTCTGGAGGCTCTACAGGATAATCCATTTCTTTTCCTTTTCCAGGTTCTAGAGGTCACCACCTTTCCTTGGTTCATGGCTGCTTTCCTTCATCTTCAAAGCCAGAAACATTGGGCCAAGCCCTTCTGTCTCTCCCTCTTCCACTTTAAAGGACCCTTGTGGCCCAGCCTGGCCAACATGGTGAGACTACTAAAAAAAAAATTAGCTGGGTGTGTGCACTCCTGTAATCCCCAGCTACTCAAGAGGCTGAGGCAGGAGAATTGCTTGAACCTGGGAGGCGGAGGTGGCAGTGAGCCAAGATCATGCCACTGCACTCCAGACTGGGCAACAGAGTAAGACTCCATCTCAAAACAAAAAAACAAAAAAACAGAAAGAAAATGAAAAAGGACCCTTGTGATTACATTGAGCTCAGTTAGATAATCTTGCTACGTCAGCTGATTAGCATCCTTAATTGCATCTACAACCTTAATTCTTCTTTGCCTTGTAATCTGTTACCTTCACAGTTTCAGTTCAGGGGATTAGGAGGTAGATATCTTTGGGGGAGCATTATTTTGCCTCTCTCATCCTCTGCCTACCAAATTGTCAGAGATGCTTTTTATTTCCTCTTTCTTATTTTACAATTAATCGTAGTAACAATCAATTGAATATTATTACCACAATTATGAGTATGTTTCAATTAAGTAAGTTTGACTGTAAATTATATATCCAGAGGTCTGGATTTATATTTTTAGGAAAAAACTCCACAATTCTGAATGGCTTTATCTAAATTTAGCTTGCATTTTAAATCATATTTTTAACCACTCTGGGGATCCTAATAAAACACAAAGCATTTTAACATCTTATTGGCTTAAATTAACTAAGTATACTAATGATAACACATACCTATCAAATATATTTCATAGTTAAATCTTGAGAGAAATAAGCTTCAAATAAGTATTTTGAAAGGTTAACGCTAGGGTCTAATGTTACAATGTATCTAAAATATTTCTGTGTTAATCTTACAATTTTAGAAAATCTTTAGTATGTTTTAGCTTAAAATGTTCTGGTTGTAATCACTTTTTTAGGCTCACAGAAGGGAGGCAGGCACAGATGGAAAAAGGTAAGTTACTTACCTTCTTGGTCTGAAAAACACTGCAAACTGTCATCATACTTTTAGAGCATCAAATACCGGGCTGGAGCTTGGGCTGTGATAGAAATAACTTCCTCTTTTCTAATAACGTGACCTTAACAGAACAGACAATGGAGACAGAGGGAAAAGCAGCAGCCAAAAGTTCTTGTAAAGGTTCCAGAGGGTGAACCATGCTTTTTGGTTTTTCACCTATGTCATGCTGATATTAAGCAGTCAGATTATATAATATTTTTGTCCCTTCCTCAGGGAAGCCTTCTCTGGTCACCCCCTAGATCAGTAGAGGTCACAAAGATATACTACCATGGAATGGTATGGTTCCCCTTCACAGCACTTATAACCCCCATTACAGACTATTTTTGTAATTGTTTAATGTGCCCTCCACGTGATTATCATGCTTACCACTGCATCCTTAGCTTCTACCACAGTGATTGGCCCCTATTAGACAATTAAAATATTTGTTGAATTGAACTGAATAAAGCTTTGGGGGGCACAGAGCAGCTGCTATGGTTTTTGTTTGTTTTTGTTGTTGTAGTTTTTGAGAGGGAGTCTCCCTCTGTTGGCCAGGATGGAGTGCGGTGGCGCAATCTCTTGGCTCACTGCAACCTCCGCCTCTGGGGTTCAAGTGATTCTCCTGTCTCAGCCTCCTGAGTAGCTGGGACTACAGGCACACACAACCACGCCCGGCTAATTGTTGTATTTTTATTAGAGACATGGTTTCACCATGTTGGCCAGGCTGATCTCAAACTCCTGATCTCAAGTGATCCGCCCGCCTCGGCCTACCAAAGTGGTAGGATTACAGGCGGAGCCACCGCACGTGGCTGCTATGGTGTTTTGCTTCTTTGGTATCGTGTAGCACATTCAGTACAAGTGAATGTCCTCCACTCTCAATAAGTGCTTCCTAAAGAACCCACATTTCACCCACTCAGAACCTTGCATGGTGTAGTAGCTGAAGCTACTACTTCAAGGACTCCTTCTCTTTATCTTGGGTAGAGAGGAACAATGTGAACTCAGCAAAGGGAGCATGAAAACAGATTTTCTCTTGTTACTTGTAGAAAGCTTTTAGATTTATCATTGAAAATTGCGAATTTGGAACCATATCCATTTTGACTTATCTCTTAATTGTATTTTAAAACAGTGGTTCTCAAAAAAGTGTGGTTCCGGGACCAACATCATCAGCATCGTGGGAACTTGTTAGAAACACAAATCCTTGGGCCTCACCACTGAACTAATGACTTAGAACAGGGGTGGGACTGGGGGAATTCTGTGTTTTAACAAGTCCTCCAGGTGATTCTGACGCATGCCAGTTTGAGAATCACTTTTTAAAACCAATGTTTAAATCCAATCTAACCTACTTAACTATTAACAGTCTACCTGGCTATCTACCTGTGCTAGTGTAGTATGTAACAGCCCACAGCACACATGCTCAATTCCAAGCCTATCTGCTCTCCTCAATCTGTATATTCCTCCTGCAATTTATCATGGTATGAAAGGCCCAGTGATACACATATCTGGTCATTTTCAAATAGTGCCTGCCGGCATAGTGGCTCACACCAGTCATCCCAGCAGTTTGGTAGGGTGAGGCGAGATAATCACTTGAGCTCAGGAGTTTGAGACCAGCCCGGACAACATGGAGAAACCCCATTTCTACAATATATATATATATATAAAAGCCAGCGGTAGTGGCGTGCTACTTGGGAGGCTGAGGTGGGAGGATCCCCTGACCCCTGGGAGGTGGAGACTGCAGTGAGCCATGACTGCACCATTGCAGTCCAATCTGGGCGACAGAGAGACCCTGTCTGAAAAAAAAGTGTCCTTCACAGAAGCTTCCTCAGGGTATTAGCATGAGCATGTGAAACTACAGTATGTTTATCAAACACATAAAATAAGCAGTTATACATAACGTCAGAATAACACAAGGAGGCCAATTGTCAAAATGAAAGGCTAGAGTTTTGCATGCTGTGCTTTGAGGAGAGAAGGAAGAGGGAGAAGAGTCACCTCTGAATGCCTAGTTGTTACTGTTTCCTCCTGAATTTTCACGTTATTACACTTTTGATAGCAGAATCCTGTATTTTGGTGCAGAGGTGGCAAAACAACGCGGAGGGTGGTGGTGCGCAGAAGCTGACAGGGTTGGAATGTGCAGCGTTTTTACGACGGACTGGCTTTACTCATTTCCTGCCTCACTTCTCTCCTATCTGTATAGGTTTTTCTTTTCGTCCTCCTCTACCAGTACGCTCCCGCCTGCCGCGCTCCGCCCCTGTGTGGCGCACGATCGGAGTCAGTGATTAAGCCGGCTCCAAGACGAAGCGGCCGCCGAGCCCGGGAAGCAAGAGCGCTCTCCGCCCCGCCTGGAGGGAGGGCCCAACCACAGCACAGCCGCGCTCACTCGGCGCCCGGACGTGACTTAGTTCTCACAGAGGGCCGGCCTCTTCCGCCACAACTGCGGCCCGCGGTCCCGCCCCGTCCAGTGAATGGTCGGCCGGCCTCAGGTCAAAAAGGCGTTTAGGTGCCTGCGACGGAGCCTCCGGAAAAAGGCGAGCACGTCGCAGGCAATGAGGTGATAGAAACGCAAAGCGGCGACCAATGACTAGCTGGGGTGGGCTGGGCCGGCCGAAGAATCACGAGGCCTCGCACCCGGATATGGTTGCTGGGCTCGGAAATCTAGCTCAGGAAAAGTGTGAGGGGCTCTTCACGTGGGGAAGGGACAGCAGGCGCGGAGGAGGGGGCGAGCGTGTGTGAGACTCAGTGGCCCGTGCGTACGTTTGTCGTGTAAGGGTCATTCCTGGGATTTGGAGTGGGGGAACAAATGAATGTGGCTGTTTTTCCGTGGAAAGAATTCCCACTGCAGTGTCCTGGAGCCTGCGTGTGGTGGGCAAGCTCCTCAGATGGTACCTCACAGGGAGTAGGGGGATCTTGAAAACGCAACTCCGGCAGTAGGAACATGAACCTCTTACCTAAAAGTTCCAAGGAGTTTGGCTCCGTTGACTACTGGGAGAAGTTCTTCCAGCAGCGAGGAAAGAAAGCTTTCGAGTGGTATGGAACCTACCTGGAACTGTGCGGGGTGCTACACAAATATATCAAGCCCAGGGAAAAGGTGAGGAGCGCAGCCTGGCAGTCCTTCGTACGTGCTCCGGAAGGTGGGAACTGGTAACAGGAATCTTGCACTTGGTGGACAGTGACAGGCGGGAGGATCCTAGTTGGACGCATATTTCAGCATTTCCTGCATTGTTCCTGCTAAAAGACAAACTAATACTCTTTCAGGCCGGGCGCGGAGGCTCACACCTGTAATCCCAACACTTTGGGAGACCGAGGTGGGAGGATCGCTTGAGCCCAGGAGTTAAAGACCAGCCTGGGGAACATGAGACCTCGTCTCTACAAAAAATGAAAAAAATAGCCGGGCGTGGTGGCGCGCATCTGTATTTCCAGCTACTCGGGAGGCTTAGGCGGGAGGATCGCTTGAGCCCAGGAGGTCGAGGCTGCAGTGAGCCATGATCACGCCACTGCACTCCAGCCTGGGTGACAGAGTGAGACCCTGTATCAAAAAAAAAAAAAATTTTTTTTTTAAAGGTTTTCAGATAATAGACCTCCCACCCCAGCTCATTCTTGGATTAATAACCCTACTTGAAGGGTGACTTCCCATCTTGAAAGTATGTTCTTCTGTCACTGTGCATTCCTGTGCAACCTGCAGCAGGTGTGACTTTGTGTGTGAATTTCTTTTTCAAATAGTTGTTGAGTGCGCCCCAAATTTCAGGCACTGTGCTCAGTCCTTAAGCTATAAGAGCATTAAGACATAAACCCTGCACATGTTCCAGAAGTGAAACGTGATAAGTTCAATAATGGGTTTGGTATAGGTGAGATTGTACTGGACGTAGGGAAGGAGGAAAGGGAGAAAACTAACATTTGTGGGGAAGCTTTATGTGCCAAGCCTTATGTTGAGTGCTGTGTATGTGCATGTGCAATCTTTGAATTCTCATCATAAACTCAGGTGAGTGGCCATGCATACATTTTACAGATGAGGAAACAGGCCCCGAGAGCCACTTTTTTTTTTTTTTTTTTTTTGCCCAAGATCATGCCCAAGTGGTCATGTGGGGATTTAAACTCAGGCCTGTCTGGCTCCAGAGCATATGCACATCTCTTTGTACCATGCTTTTCCAAAGATGGCAATATCAGAATTTCTAAGTTAGAATGGGAGATTGCTCCCTGGAGAGGGAGACAACAATCTGAATTTTAAGTTTGGCTTCAGAAGATAGCCGAATATCATGAGATGGAATCTGTGATGGAAGTAAGATTTGAATCCTCACAAAGTGTACTATATTGTCTAATGGAGCCAAAGGCATGAGTAGATTGAGGAAATAGGGTTATTCCTGGCCTAGGATTTCAACTGTAACTCTATATTTGGATTCTCTGACTTCCTATTAATTCCTAATAAGTGCATGTTTTAGAGAAAAGAACAATTATGATTAATTTGTTTGTGCAACACAAAGCCCATTCTTATATAACCTGTATTGTAGCTGAATGTGGTTTTCACTAGCAAGTATATGTGGTGTTTCAAGATAGAGTCTAGAATCAACTCTACAATGTTGCTCTTTCTCTGGCAGTAGCATGTCCACCTTCTGAAAATGCGACTCAGCCAAGGTGAGACTTGATTCCTTGAAGTACCTGAAGTACAGTCCTTTGCTTTGATTACCTCCCTCTTGTCTGTGAATTTTTTCTCCAGGTGCTGGTGATTGGGTGTGGCAACTCAGAACTGAGTGAGCAACTGTATGATGTGGGCTATCGGGATATAGTGAACATCGACATCAGTGAGGTTGTCATCAAGCAAATGAAGGAATGTAATGCCACCCGACGGCCCCAGATGAGCTTCTTGAAGATGGACATGACGCAGATGGAGTTTCCTGATGCCTCGTTCCAGGTGGTGTTGGACAAGGGCACCCTGGATGCTGTCCTGACAGATGAGGAAGAGAAGACCTTGCAACAGGTGGACAGGATGCTGGCTGAGGTTGGCCGTGTCCTGCAGGTGGGCGGTCGCTATCTCTGCATCTCCCTGGCTCAGGCTCACATCCTGAAGAAAGCAGTGGGCCACTTCTCCCGGGAGGGGTGGATGGTGAGGGTGCACCAAGTGGCCAACAGCCAGGACCAGGTGTTGGAAGCAGAGCCTCAGTTCTCCTTGCCGGTCTTTGCCTTCATCATGACCAAGTTCAGGCCAGTCCCTGGCTCTGCCCTTCAGATTTTTGAGCTGTGTGCTCAGGAGCAGGGCAAGCCTGTGCGGCTGGAGAGTGCCGAGCAGCTGGCCGAGGCGGTGCGGGAGCGGCAGCAGTATGCCTGGCTGTGCAGCCAGCTGCGCCGCAAGGCCAGGCTGGGGAGTGTGTCTCTGGACTTGTGCGATGGGGACACGGGGGAGCCACGCTACACCCTCCACGTGGTGGACAGCCCCACTGTGAAACCATCGCGGGACAATCATTTTGCGATTTTCATCAGTGAGTTGGGATTGCTCCCTCTCTTCCCTGGAGGGGCTGGCTTACAGGGGCTGGGGCTTGGGCTGGGGCTGGGCTGGGGCTGGGGCTGAGGCTGGGCTGGGGCTTTGGTGGGATTCTGGACTGTTTTTATCTTGCAGGGGTTTGTACTTCCAGAGGATTAGACTACCCAAGGCATGATGAAAGGAGAGTAATAGCTCTCTAGCAACCTACTTCAAGTTGAGACCTGTTCCTTTTCATCTGCCATTGCAAAGGCTTGATGAAGTGTGAGAATGGGGTTAGTAGGGAAGAGAGAGAATAGAGATAAATTTAGGAGGTCACATATGACATAGAGATGCTAGTTACTTTGTAGCATGGATTAATGGAAGTAATGCTGGACTAGCAAGTCTAAGACATAGGTTCTAGTCCCAGCTGTAGCCTGTGAGCTGCAGGACCTGGGGAAGTTGCTGTGCTTCTCTGCGAAATTTAGAGAGGCAGCATAGGGTAGCAGCTAAAAAAGTGAGCTCTGGAACCAGACTGTTTGGGTTTCAGTTTTGGCTCAGTCATTTCCTGATGGTGTGACATTAGACAGGTTACTTTTCTTTCTCTGTCTCGATGGGATTGTAACTCTGGTGTAGTTGTGAGAGGTATGAAAGCTCTTAGAAATGGTACCTGGCCTTGGAAGTGCCGTGTAAATGTTAGCCATTATTACTGAAAGCAGTAAGTTATATCAGATTTATCTTAATAAGGATTAAAAAAGATAGGAGGAAATGCTTTCAAAAGTAGAACATTGTAGACAAATGCAAAGTGTTTATGGTCTTGGTGTTATGGTAATTTGTTTCCTGGTGACTGAGCCAGTTTTTCAAGTATTCTGTAATTCTGTCTGTGTGTGGAAATAAATAGTGCAGTGAATACAAGCGTGGGTAGAGTCTGGGGCTAGACTGCCTGGGTTTGAGTCCCAGCTTCACCATTTACTTATTGTGTGAAGTTGGG
The DNA here is from genome assembly GCF_006542625.1 of Nomascus leucogenys. Classification (NCBI taxonomy): domain Eukaryota; kingdom Metazoa; phylum Chordata; class Mammalia; order Primates; family Hylobatidae; genus Nomascus; species Nomascus leucogenys. The sequence continues at coordinate 30,027,143 of NC_044392.1, read as the reverse complement.
CAAATAGTGTAACTTCTGTTTCTCAGTTTCCTCATATGTAAAAATGGGAATAATACTACTACTTGCATCTTGGACTGTTGGAGGATTCCATTAATATATATTTGTCAACAGCTTGGAGTCACGCCTGGCATGACTTATTTGTGTTGGCATTATTGCTGTTTTTCTTGTGGTAGGTGCCTGCCTCCTTCCCCTACAGACATGCCCACACTTCTTCTCCACCCTTGGTCCTGCCTCATGTCTGATGGGTGGCTTTGCCCTAGGTGTTGTGAACTAGAGAATTGTTAGCTCCTCAGTGGGTCACAGGTGGGGAAGATGCTGGTCTTGGACAGAGAAACTGGCTCCCTGCCATTTGGGCCATATTGGTTGTGGGCTTGAACACTTTCCAGGACTCCCTGTAACCAAGTTCTTTTTTCTAGTCCCCCAGGGCCGGGAGACCGAGTGGCTCTTTGGCATGGATGAGGGCCGGAAACAGCTGGCGGCCAGTGCTGGCTTCAGGAGGTTGATTACAGTGGCCCTTCACCGAGGTCAGCAGTATGAAAGCATGGACCACATCCAAGCTGAGTTGTCGGCTAGAGTCATGGAGCTGGCCCCAGCTGGGATGCCCACCCAGCAGCAGGTAACAAAGCTTTCGTATGGCTTTCATGGGTCTCTGAAGTCATGTTAGCAGCCAGGGAGGCAGAGGGAACCTTGGCAGGAGCTAGGACTAGAGTCTGTGACTCTCATCTAATCCTGGAGGGGTATCAGCAGCTCAGGGTTAAATGGCAGGGAAACACTGTTCTTTGCCCCAGGCAATGAGAGGAAAGTGGGCACAGTAGTGTCCGTGTCTGGGGGAGCCTCTCAGACTCCATAGACATGGCAGGACGGAAATGCTCTACATGTTGTGGGCTCCAGTTCTTCCTAATTTTAGTTGCTCTGACTGTGGGTTTCTCCTTCCACACTGGACTTTCTTGGTCATTTTGCTTCTTAGAACTATCATTATCTGAGGGTATAAATGGGAGAGGACCAAAACAGCTCAGCACAGTTATCCAGGTATTCGCATTGCTGGTCAGGTGTTTTACTGGGAAGGAAACTGAAGGTTTTTGCCTAAGTGATGATACGGTATTATCAGTTAACACCAACTGTCTTGTGCTATCCTGGTCACCATGGGTAACGAACAAGTGATTTTACTGCAAGAACTTCATGATGAGGAGTTGATCCTTTTTTTCTCTTTTTTGAGATAGGGTCTTGCTCTGTTGCCCAGGCTGGACTGGAGTTCAGTGGCGTGATCACGGCTCACTGCAGCCTCAGCCTCAACCTCCTGGGTTCAAACCATCCTCCCACCTCAGCCTCTGGTAGTAGCTGGGACTATAGGTGCAAGCCACCATACCTGGCTAGTTTTTTTTTTACATTTTTTGTAGAGACAGGGTCTCCCTATGTTGCCCAAGCTTTGATCCTTCTTGATAGGTGGGAAAGCAAAGGTATCTAAAGGCTTGGTGCAAATAGTAACAGATCTGAAAAAAAAGAATCCAGGCTCCTGGGTTCCTGGCCTGTGGTTTTGCCCACTAGGCTGACTCGTGTTTACAGATGAATGTATGTTTGATTCTTCCTGGCCAACTTTGGGGTTGGTGACCCCTATTTCAAGGAAGCCCAGATCCTCTGGGAAGCTTCATTTGTGACCTCTCACCAGTGCCTGAGTCTGCAGGGTCAGGAGATACTGGTGATTATTAAATAGTCTTACAGGTCTTTAAAAAAAGAAATAAAGATAGGAGGAAGGAGTGGGAAAGTTTAGGGGGAAAGTATATTTTTCTCCTAAGGTTCAGAAAAATGGGGGAAAAATAGATGAGAATAATTAGGGGAAAGGAAAATTTCTCTAGATTTGGAGTGGTTGTTTCTCCCATGGATTTTGTTATCTTTATTCTTGTGTAGATTCCTTCTCATAATCACAGCCCCTTCCTGAGGGTTCCCTCTAGCTTTTGTTATCCTGGACTATTGAGAGTTCTTTTAGGGGTTACTGATGAGAAAAACCCCTAAAAGAACTTGGGGAGAATCAGCTGCATCTCACTAGTTGTTTGGGAGATCTTTATGTGTTCAGTTGATTTTCAAAAGATGAATTAAACCTTTGAGATCGGTTCAAAGGCCCCAGAAAAGTACTTTAATAGAATGGCAAATCTGTGGAGTAGTTGTTGTCTAGAACCGTGGTATGGGGATGTATACACACAAAAGGGAAGGGGTTATAGTTTCTCTTATTTCCTAAATGAGCTGCTGTTTTGACCACATCTCTGGTTGTACCTTCAGGTGCCCTTTCTGTCTGTGGGTGGGGACATTGGGGTCCGGACCGTTCAGCACCAAGACTGCAGCCCCTTGAGCGGTGACTATGTCATCGAGGACGTGCAAGGGGATGACAAGCGATACTTCCGTCGACTGATCTTCCTTAGCAACAGGAACGTGGTGCAGTCCGAAGCCAGGTTGCTGAAGGATGTGTCTCACAAAGGTGAGGTGTCATAGGCACGGTGATGGGACCCAAGTGGCCGTGGCATGGACTAGATTTCCTGGGAGCTTGGCCGAGATGTAGGACGGACCTGGGTGTCTGTGGGTTCTTAACCATCTGGACTCTTAGGGTGTGAGTAGCGATAAGCAGAGTATATTCTGTTCTTGAGCAGAGCCTGGCTCTGAAGTGATAATGGGCATGGGTAGTGAAACCAAATACATGAAATAATCACATTAATGTCTTCAGTTTAAAGGCATCTGTTTTGCAGGTGCTCCATGTACATCTGTGTATTGTTTCAATAGGCCTCTGTGAGGTGAGCCAGAACCATGGAAGTTGCAGGTGTGCCCTGCCCTCCATAGTGTGACTCACCTGTTTGAGAGGGTTTTGGATTGGCGGGTGACTTAGAAGCCATCTAGTATAGCACTGTTCAGTAAAACTGCCTGTGATGAAGGAGATGTTTAGTCCCTGAGTTTCTAATGTGGTCGCAACTAGCCATATGTAGTGCTGAGCGTTTGGAATGTGGCTAGTGTAATGAGGAACTGAATTTTAATTTTCTTTAATTCTAATTAATTTACATTTATATTTCAACAGCCACAGGGGGCTAGTGGCTAGTATTGGACAGTGTAGATCTAAACCATCTCTTCTAGGATCCCTTTAAGTGGTCTCCCAGCTGTCACTCAGCAACTCCCCCGATGGGGAATCAATAGTTTGTTATACGTGTGTTAGTTTGTATTTTAAAAGTGATACTTGCTCATTGAAATCACTTCAAAAGTCAAATATAGACAGTGAAAAGTGAATGCCCCTCACCTCTCCGTCTCCAGTGCATCTTCCCTGTCCAAGGCGCAGAGATTCAAGGATGGAAGCTGAAATGGCTCTCCTGATTCCCAGTTGTTCCCTTTGCCTAACTGGCCTGCCCTCATAGCAAGGCCATCTGGGAGGAGGGTGGAGACAGAGAATTGAGACGCTTGAGGTCATAGACTGGCTCTGAGCCTACAATCAAGTTACCCAGCGAAATGGTATTTTTCTTTAGGGGTTTTCCCTGGCCAAGAGCACCCAAGATTGTTGAGTTTCTGCCCTATTGTTTGGTCACTCTGGCTGCAGGTTGGTCCAGTTTCATCTCACTAAAATCTCAGTAAAATTGCTTAGAAGAACATTTTGCCCCTTTCAGTTTGGGTTTCAGGTTTTTTCACCATTGCCATGTTCCTTGACTTCTTGGTAGCACTTTGTTCTCATGGAAAGAACGTTCTCCTTCATGGTGTATTGGTGAGCAAGAAGGAGAGCATATTAAAAAGTTATTTAATATATCTGAAAAGCACCCCGACTCCACTCATCAGCACCTTTTACTGCTGGGGAATGCAGCTGATCCCTATGAAGACACAGCCATCTGTTTAGTATGATACTCTGGAGCAGTGAAGGGAGTGGTGAGAGGGAAAGTGGAGTGGCTTTTTAGGATTTGTTTCCTTTTTTGAATACTTGTGGTTTCCTTCTTCAGCAGAGGTTGGTAGTGCTACCTGTGTGGCATAGCAGAAAGATGATAGGTGATGGAGACAGGCAGTCCGAGGATCAACTCCTATCTCTACCATCTGCTGATTCCCTATTTACTTAACACTTCAGTGGCTCAGTGTGTTCATGTGCCAAGAATTGGAATGATAAGGTTGTTAGAAGAGCTAAAAAAATAAAAGTTATGGTATAGTAATTGGCACATAGGGGGTGAATAGTAACTTTACCTTTCTTTAAAAGACTTTATGAGTAATCTTTTCTCCTGTTAGTGACCTTATATTTCTTAGAGGGGAGGTACCAGGGCTCCTCAGTTGAATTTTCCCAGGTTTTTGAGTGTGCATTTGCCATTTCGTTTTCCAGCTTCCTTGTATCCATTGTATATGTTAAATGTTTAACGACTGTCTCTTTGTGGGGTGGGGTAGGGGGGGCACATCCTGATTTATAGTGTTTATCAGTTCTCTAGTATAAATACCACCACTGTATTTGTTTGTTTTACCATGCTTATAAAGGAATATCTGAGACTGGGTAATTTATAAAGAAAAGAAGTTTATTTTGCCTTATGGTTCTGCAGACTGTACAAGAAGCATGGTACCAACTTCTGCTTCTGGTGAGGCTTCAGGAAGCTTACAATTTTCACAGAAGGTGAAGGGAGAGCAGGTACATCACATAGCAAGAGAGGGAGCAAGAGAGATGCCAGGCTTTTTTCAACAACAGCTCTAGAGTGAGAACTCACACAATACCATGGGGAAGGCACCCAGCCATTCATGAGGGATCTGCCCCCGTGACCAGCATGGTGGCTCCGACATTGGGGATCACATTTCAACATGAGATTTGTAGGGGACAAACATCCAAATGATTTCACTACGGCCAGTTTCAAGCTATCAACATGATGTCAACCAGTTTGCAAAATTTTAACGATTGGGTCTTTTGAGTGTTCAAGCCATCCGGAGCACATTGCTGCCGGCAACGCTTGCTTCCGAGGACTAGTGTACTGAGCATAGGACTTCATATCTCTTGTTTAGCCGAGAAGAAGCGGAAAAAGGACAGGAAGAAGCAGCGGCCTGCTGATGCGGAGGACCTCCCTGCAGCCCCGGGGCAGTCCATTGATAAGAGTTACCTGTGTTGTGAACACCACAAAGCCATGATCGCTGGCCTTGCCCTGCTGAGAAACCCAGAGCTACTCCTAGGTGAGAGAGATGCCACTGCCTTCCACAGAAGGGAGCATAAAGATTACAGACCTAAACAATTGGTGTCACTTGCGTTGTAGTTGAAGAACAGCGATTACAAACTGCCAATATATCTTTCTTCATCTCAACCATGTTATAAGTTAATGACCATTCTAATTAACTGTTGCCTCAAACTCAACCTGTTATATTGAAATTGTATTGAAATATGTTAGAGTCTAAGTGGTATTTTTTCTGTTCATTTCTTTTTAAAATTAAGGTATATCATGTATTCAATGAGATATGTAAAAATACACAGATTTTAATTGTTCAGTTTTTCTGTAATGCATTATTTGAACAAAAGATGCAATTCTATCTTGAATTTCTACTTTCTGAAAAGATTCATATTATAGTTAATGCAGTCATAGCCTTATTGCTAATAGCAGGTTTGGATCTGACTGCATTAGTAAAAATGTTCATGTTTCTGTCTGTGATTGTAACCGTTTTCACCTGAAGTCCCTGAATGTGCCTTCTTGGAATACCCTATACTTTGTCCTATCTTAGTGTTGATGTATGTCACTAGAATCTTAGTTCTTAGATTTAATTCTCAGGGTCTGTCTCCTTCGGGTGACTTTTGTTGTCTTCCTTTGATCCCCCTGTGGTGGCCGTGCTCTGTGCTTAGGAGTAGGAGTTGGGCCTTTGTTTTCCTGTGATTTGTGGAACTTGAATGGCTTACCCTTACTTGGTGAGGGTGTCTGAGAAGACAGTGTGGCCTTTTGAGTCAAGGGCAAGGGGCATTGTACCCTGTTGCCTTGTAATCATGAGCAAGATTGCTTGGCCACTCTTCTTCCCTTTCCTAGAGAGGGTCTAATAATTCTTATAGTGAGGAAGTCTTTTTTTTTGAGACAGGGATTCACTCCTGCCCAGGCTGGAGTGCAGTGGTATGATCGCAGCTTATTACAGCCTTGACCTCCTCAGGCTCCCACCTCAGCTTACCGTGTAGCTGGTACCACAGGTGTGTGTCACCATGCCCAGTTAATTTTTCTACTTTCTGTAGACAGGATTTCGCCATGTTGCCCAGGCTGGTCTCGAACTCCTGAACTCAAGAAATCTGCCCACCTCGGCCTCCCAAAGTGCTGGGATTACAGGTGTGAGCCACTGCCCCTGGCCACTTTGAGATCTTTAAGAGACAATAATAATAACACACTAGTTCATCTTCTGGATCTAGTCATCATGAATCCAGGATTGAGTTATCAGATGTCAAACTGACTCCTAGATTTCTGAAATGAGACAGGGAGACCTCTAAATCTTGTATCCCCTGAGTGGAGACAGTGAGCTGACTTTCCCTTTTGCCTTCCCTGAGGCTGGTACAGAATTTTGCAGTGGACAGGTGGCAATGTGATGCTCTATTCTTTTCTTACAGAGATCCCACTGGCATTGTTGGTGGTAGGCCTGGGCGGGGGCAGCCTCCCCCTCTTTGTCCACGATCATTTTCCAAAGTCCTGCATCGATGCTGTGGAGATCGACCCCTCCATGTTGGAAGTGGCCACCCAGTGGTTTGGCTTCTCCCAGAGTGACCGAATGAAGGTCCACATTGCAGATGGCCTGGACTATATCACCAGCCGGGCAGGAGAAGGAGAAGGTACTGCTCTTGGAGCATTTGAAGGGGTGTTGAGGGATGAATGATCCGACATTGTCAGGCCCGCAAGGGCCTCTACGGTTTATCTCTAAGAGAGTGGCATGAGTATCGTTCCAGTCTTCAGCCTGTTCATTTGTTGATATACTTATGCACTAGAGTACCAGCTATATGCTTAGCACTGTGTTAGGTGTGAATGTATAGCAATAAGTAAAACAGGCCATTCCTGCCCTTATGGTGCTAACAGACCAGTGGGCTTTTTTCTGACCTGTAACCTCGTCATTTCCTCACCATCTTAAGAAACCTGAAGTCTAACTGGGCAAAGAAACAGAGAAGAAAGGGTGGAATGTGTGTTGGGAGGTGTTTCTTATAAATATTTCAACTGGAGGTAAAGCCAGAAATAGAGCAAAACAGTATTCATGTAAGATCAGTGGTATACAACCTCAGGGTCCGACATTTGGTAATGTATGGAGACAATTTTTCGTTGTCACAAATCGGGGTGGGGGATGTTGCTACTGACATCTAACTGGTAGAGGTCTAGGATGCTAGTAGACATCTTACAATGTTCAGGACGGGCACTGATGACAGAATTACCTGGCCCAGAATTTCCACGGTGCTGAGGTGGAGAAACCTTGATGCAGATGCTACTCTGTGGGAATTTTGATAGGCCTTCTGCAACTAGAATTAAGGTTCCATTTGCTCTAGTAATTTGCATCCCAGATTTAGGACAAAAACCATAAGCATAATAATTTTCTGCAAAATACTAGGGACAGTAACTCTGCTTATTATACAGATAGGCTGCTGGTGAGTTTAGTACTTTCTGGAGCTCGAGTCCTTCGGGGAGAAGGCAGTTAGGTTGGTTCAGTTCTGTTCAGGACTGCCGGTCTGCTCATTCCATAACAGATACTCTGGTCTCACTAGATTAGAATATTTTCCAGTAAGGGTGTGGCAAACTAGGATGCCTGGGACAAGTATTGAACAGATGCTATCTTAATTTTAATTGCAAACTGAATTGAATTGTAACAGTTTCATAGGTTCCCTCTCTGAGGCTAGGGTTAGTTTAGGTGCCAAAGCCCAGATAGCTAATATGGTGAAGTATTTACAACAGTGCCATGCACATGGTAAGTACTTAATCCACGATGTTACTGCTCTTATTATCTATAGATTAGTTTTCAATGGCTCTGCCCATCTTCTGTAACACCAAAATGTTTCAGATTACTGGAGGGCTCAAGGCTGCAAATGCAGGCTATTGTTTTCCTTGGACTTTGATGAGCCAACATGTTCTCTTTGTAAGAAACCAAAATCAGATCTGTGCTATGAACAATGATAAGCATGCAGCAGTCCTAATTAAATACTTATTAATTATTGAATAATTATGACCACAGTCTCCAAATTTTCTAAAAACCTGTCAGTGGCATTGCAGACCTACCCCTTATAAAAACAATTTAACATTATAGTAAGGAGCAGATCCAATTCTTCATCAGTTCTTTCTCACCCATTTAGCAAAATCATTTCTTTCTTGAGTCAGCTGTTGTGCGTGGAGCTGCAAAGATAACACTAACTGAAATTTCAGAACATTTTCTCCTATGAGGCAAAATGTGCTGTTTTCAGAGTTAAAAGTTACCATTTGCTGGGTCAGCCCTTAAAGTCTTGGTCAGCTGCTTTGTCTAGATCAGTGGTTCTCAACTCTGACTGTATTTAGAATTACCTGGAAAGCTCAAGAAAAATACCAGAGGCTTCCCATCTCTCCTCCCATCTGCCCCCTACCACCCCAGGATATTTTATTCTGTTGGTTGGAGTGTAGTCCACATTAGAAGCTTCCCAAGGTGATTGTAATGTTCTGCCACAGTCAAAAGCCACTGGTGTTGATAGACTCTTAACCAAGAAATATTCATGCTAAACTGGACCCCATTAATGTTTTTGCCTTTGGAAGGTGCTTTTAAATGTGGAAGAAAGTTCCATCTTTACTATGAGACGCTCTGAACCCTGATGACAAGGACTCCCCTGGGCCACGATGTCAGTGCCCTTACAGGCAAACCACATCCTCCGTGTCATCCTTCTAACTTAGTCACTGTGCCCACCACTGGTAAAGAGGAGGTATAGTGTAGGAATGTAAATGGTATTATTTTATACAGCAAAGACAAGGACTTGTTTCCTTCTTTTTCCCAGCACGGCCTTGCTACGATGTCATAATGTTTGATGTTGACAGTAAGGACCCAACACTGGGAATGAGTTGTCCACCCCCAGCATTTGTGGAGCAATCTTTTCTACAGAAGGTTAAAAGCATCTTGACTCCTGAAGGTATGGAGAACAAAAGGTTGGAGAGGGAGGAGGGAAGGGACCATTAAAAAAAATTATCTTTTTAATTAAAAATGCACAGAGGTGCGAGCTCGATCAGTTTTTCCAAATTTAATACGCCCATTTACTAGCACTAGACACAGAAAATTTCCAGCTTGCCAGAAAGTCGTATCTCTTATCCTCTTTCAGTAACTTGTCCTTGCAAGAGTAATCACTATCTTAACATCTGTCCGCCCAGCTTAATTTTGCCTGTTCTTATTCTTTACATAAATGGAATCATATGGAAAGTTGAAATGTTCTCTTTTTTTTTTTTGAGACAGGTTTTGCTTTGTTTCCCAGGCTGGAGTTCAGTGGCATGATCATGGCTCACTGTAGCCTCAAACTCCTGGTCTCAAGGAATCCTCCCACCTCAGTCACCTGAGTAGCTGGGACTACAGCTGGATGCCACCATGCCTGGCTAATTTTTTTATTTTTACTTTTTGTAGAGACAGGATCTCACTATGTTGCCCAGGCTGGTCTCAAACTCCTACCCTCAAGTGATCCTCCTACCTTGGCCTCCCAAAGCGCTGGGATTACAGGCATGAGCCACAGAACTTGGCTGAATGTACTCTTTAAGTGTCCATTTTCTTTCACTCAACGTGATGTTTGTGAGACTCATTCACAGTGTTGTGTTTACATGGCTTATTTTTATTGCTGTGTTGTATCATGAAACTTAACACAATTCGCTTATTCATTCTACTGTTCGTATTTGGTTTGTTTCCTGTGTGGGTCTATTATAAGTAGTGCTGCCATTAACATTCTAGTATATGCCTTTTGATGAATTATGTTTTCAGATCTCTTGGGTATATACACAGGATTGTAATTGCTGGATCATAGGTTATGGGTATGTTTGGCTTTTGTAGATGCTACCACACAGTTTTGCAAAGTGGTTGTAGCAGTTCACACTCCCACCAGTATGGTGATGCTAGCTACTACATGATGCTTCCTACACGTGCTCTACTAGGCAGTGTGTTATTTAATCTTCATAGCAGTCCATTTTTGGATGAGGAAGCTGAGGTTGAAGATTTGCCAAGGTGATGCAAGGTAACAGTTGGGGCTCGAACCCAGTGCCTTTCCACCTCAAAACTGGAGCCTTTAATCCCTGTGTTAACAACCCTCTCGGTGTTTTTGATTTGGTGTAAGGCACTGTGGTAACTGGCTTGATTTGGAATCTTGATTGTCAGAAGTCAAGATAACCTTGGCCCTCTCACTGGTTAATAAATACTCTATGGTGTGTATGTCAAGAATGTAATATCCCTGTGGAGTGGGTAAATTTTTCTTTCGTAGGGAATCACTTTCTGTTGATCGATTGAGACAAAGTCTCATTCTGTCACCCAGGCTGGATTTTGGCTCGCTGCAACCTCTGCCTCCTGGGTTCAAGAGATTCTCCTGCCTCAGCCCCCCTAGCAGCTCCTGCCTCAGCCTCCCTAGCAGCTGGGATTACAGGTGTCCACCACCATGCCCAGCTAATTTTTATATTTTTAGTAGAGCCAGGGTTTCACCATTTTGGTCAGGCTGGTCTCAGACTCCTGACTTCAAGTGATCTGCCTGCCTCGGCCTCCCACAGTGATGGGATCATAGACATGAGCCACCATGCCCGGCTGGGAATCACTTCTTTCTCAAAGCAATTCTTGGGGAAACTGAGGCGTGGAGAATGGTAAAATAACATGTGAGCAGCACAGAAGAGCAAGAAATAAGGCTGAAGTTTGTTTATGGCTCACATGCTCCCCATGCTTTTCTCCATCTACCTTTCTATGCTGTGTATTCTCTGCAAACTCACCACCACCATAAGTGTGTTTTAGTCCACTAGTCTCCCTGGGACAGGAATTGGTATTTTCCTCAAAGCCGATCTTTGTCTCTGATATGTCTCCTGATGTGAGGTCATTCTGACTTTTCTTCCTACCCTATAGGTGTTTTTATTCTCAACCTCGTGTGCCGAGACTTGGGGCTAAAGGACTCAGTGCTTGCTGGGCTCAAGGCAGTGTTCCCCCTCCTATATGTCCGGCGAATTGAGGGTGAAGTGAACGAGATCCTGTTCTGTCAGCTACACCCTGAGCAAAAACTTGCCACACCAGAGCTCCTAGAAACAGCCCAGGCTTTGGAGCAGACCCTGAGGAAGCCTGGGAGGGGTTGGGATGACACGTATGTCTTGTCAGATATGCTCAAGATGGTAAAGATTGTGTGATTACTTAGGCCAAGCAGCCCTCTTGCCTAGACTGACCTTGGACTCCCAGCCTGCCACAGACTGAAGAAATACAACGCACAGTACTTTTTAAGCTTCGTATTTTTCTTGGTTTCACACTCAGCTACATGTGACCTCCAGCTTGGTGAGGTTGCCTGAAGATTAGGGAAAATAAAAATGTCCTTCCCGTCTTGTCCTCTTCAGTACCACTTGGGTTGGTTTGTCTTTGCTTCCTACACCATGTCCTTGAGTAGAATTCCCTGCTGAAGCCCCTGGCACACACTGCATGCCTTAACAAGTATGTGCAAGCCCCTCAGGACTCAAGACAGCCAAATTTTATTGCGTCTCTACTTATACTGGTTTGCTTTTGATTTATTCCTCTATTAGTTCTATAGGAGTAATCTCAAGTGAGACAGCAGAACAAGATGCCAAAAGACTATAAACAGAGTAAGGTTTCTATAGATGTGAGACAGATTTGAGAGAGCATTTACTCTGTCTCCCTGTAGATGAAACTGCTGCTGAAATGGTTCTAATTTTTAGGAATCTGCTAACCCACTTGATTATTTGACAGCTTTCCTTGATGACCCAAACCTTGTAGCCTAAGCCATTTGTTTTTTGCTCAGTGGAGGGAGTGTATGGACCTGGCCCCCTGGCTTTGCATGTCAGAGACCTGGCAGACTAAAGTCTCTAGTGTTTGTTTACTTACATTCGTTGAGTGACAGCTATGTGCCAGACTCTGCGTAAAGAGTGGTGGCAGAAGTGAAGATGTTTAAGAACGACCAAAAACATTAGTAATGAAAGTTAATGTGTTCTGGCATTCTTCTAAGTGGTTTACATGCAGTGTCTCATTTAATCTGAGATAAAGGGTAGTTAAGCCCAAACTATATCTAAACCCAAATCTCACTTGGCTGGAAACATCAATCTTAATCATTTATTGAGAACCATTAAACCAATGATTCCAAGACTGGCTTGAATTTTGTCTTTCCTAATTATACCAAGGTTGACTTAATGAGCAGTGCCATGGAAAATAGGCATTGTCACCATTCACCACCTGGCTCGTCTTTCCACAGGCCCTTTAAAAATGGACCCTGACCTTTCAGGTGAAGCATACAGATGCTCTTCAGCATACGATGGGGTTATACCCTGATAAATCCATCATAAGTAGAAAATGCATTTAATACCCTGATAACCCATTGTAAACTTGAAAAATTGTAAGTCAGAGACTGTCTGTATTTCAGTTAGGTTGTCATCCTTAGAAAATAGTGTCAGTCCATTAAGGAGAGGAGGGAGTGCAGAGAAGCGTTTTTAGATCTTATCCATTAGAAATACTTGGTTCCCTTTCTTTAGGAGGGGATCTTCCCCTGGAACCCTGTAATGGGAAGATTATCCCTCATGTCAGGTCTGTGTACCCCAGAGGACCTTTTGGCAAGTCCTTTCTTTTTTCTTCTTTTTTTTTTTTGGAGATAAGGTCTCTCTGTCACCCAGGCTGGAGCGCATTGGCGCCATCACGGCTCACTGCAGCCTTGAGCTTTTGGGCTCAGATAATCCTCCCAACTCTCAGCCTCCCAGGTAGCTGGGACTACAGCATGTACCACCATACCTGGCTCATTTTTTGTGGAGACATCCATCTGCCTTGGCCTCCCAAAGTGTTGAGATTACAGGTGTGAGCCACTGCGCCTGGCCACTCTTTTTTTTTTTTTTTCCTGGCCACTCTTTTTTTTTTTTTTTTTTTTTTTTATCTCTGAGCTTGTGCAGTGTCATGATGGGTTATAGAGAGCCAGGGTCTGAGTCAGAGGAGCTCGTCTGCCTGTCCTTGGTCAGATCACCCTCATGCTGTGCAGAGTTTGGAGCAGCACATTTGAGTGGCATGGCCAAGCTCTAGGCATTATCAGAACGATAAGGTCTCAATTACATCTTAGGGGGAATGGTCCACAGAGGCACGGATTTACATGTCGCTTCCCACATTTGGAGGTGGGAAGAGGCACTCATGGGTGGTGATTATCAAGACTTAAGTATAAAAGAAGAAGGAAATTGGTTATGTGCTGAAGGCTGGAGAAAGACCAAGGGACAGAAGTGAGGCAGTTTTCGGCTTAATTTCCTACAAAGGAAATTTGTACCAACGGAGACCAGTATGTTCACCAGAACACTTGGTGGCTGCAGCCTGCTTACTCAAACCCTAGTCTGACTCCCCTCTGGAGCTTGCTGGATTGTGAGGAAAGTTGTGTATATACAGACAGCCATTGGCCTGAATCCCATCTTTTCCACTGGAGAGCTTTTCACTTTTGCTTTAATGACAAGCAAATGGTTCCTTATGGGAATTTTGCCTAACTTTAGGGGTGAGCGCTCTAGAGGAGGGGAGAGGGTTAGAAGCTTCAATGCCTACCAGACCAAGCAAGTAACAAATATGTGGAGTGAGTGAGCCAGGTATAAAACAAAAAGGCTAGGATGAGACCTGTGGCAAACCAGAGAATAAATATCCCCTCTAAAGGCAGCGGCTGTCCCAGCTGAGCTGTCTTGCAGGAGCACTGTCTTAGCATAGCTAGGTCTTTAAGAGAAGCCAGAAATCTCGTGTGTGTGTGTGTGTGTGTGTGGTTAAAATGTTGGCCAATCAGTATACATTTTCAAGTTATAATCTATTTTGCATAGAGACAGATTATAGGGGAGATAGCCTACAGAATTCCTGAGAATCTGGCATGCACCCAGCTTCTGAGTAGAAAACAAGGAGCAAGCTGATAGCAAGGAGTTACAAAAGTCTGGAAAAGTCTTATCTATGACCTCAATTTTCTTTAATGGCTACAGCTGAGTGGGGATGGTCCCATCATCCTTGGGAGAGTGTACAATTTAGCTTCCCAGGACTATCAGAGAACTGAATGAGAATAAATCACGTGACAGTTTGCACCCTCACCCGCCCCCATCCTAAACAAGTTCTGTGACAATGTAAAATTGGTAAGTCTGCCTATTGCCCTTCTCTGCCTTTTTGCCCTTGTCCCCCACCAATTTTTCAGTGTATGCCTCCAGTCTTCTGTCATGGCTGCCTGCTAACTGGGCCTCTTCTCTTAAGTCTGTCTTCTTATGGATTGGGTAGACCAGTAGTTATTCTTTTTTTTTTTTTGGGGGGACAGATTCTCACTCTGTTGTCCAGACTGGAGTGAAGTGGCGTGATTTTGGCTCACTGCCACCTCTGCCTCCCAGGCTCAAGCAGTCCTCTTGCCTCAGCCTCCTGAATAGTTGGGACTATAGGCGCACACCACCATGCCCAGCTCATTTTTGTGTTTTTGGTAGAGACAGGGTTTCACCATGTTGTCCAGGCTGCTCTCGAACTCCTGGGCTCAAGCAATCTGCCTGCCTTGGCCTCCCAAAGTGCTAGGATTACAGATACGAGCCACGGTGCCTGGCAGAACCAGCAGTTATTCTCAGCTGCACGTTGGAGTCATCAGATACGGTAAGCAGAATAATGTTCTCCCAAAGATGTCCATGTCCTAATCCTTGCAACCTATGAATGTTACGTTACACTACACAACAAAGGGAAATTAATGTAGCAGATGGATTTGGTGTTGCTAATGAGCTGTCTTCAAAATAGGGAGATTATTTTGAGTAATCAGATACAGACACTGGGTGGACTCCACATAATCTCAAGGGTCTTAAAATGTGGAAGAAAGAGGCAGAAGAGTTAGTGTCAGAGTGAAGCAATGTGAGGAAGACTCACCAGTCATTGCTGGCTTTGAAGACCATAGGCCACTAGCTAAGGAACGTGGGCAGCCTCCAGAAGCTGGAGAAGGTAAGAAAACTAGAGCTTCCCTAGAGCTTCCAGCAGGGAATGCAACTCTATCAATACCTTGAGTGTAGCTCAGTGAGACCCATTTTGGACTTCTGATATGGAACTATAAGATAAGAATTTGTGTTGTTTTAAGCCCCAAAATTTGTAGTAACTTTACAGCAGCCATAGAAATTGAATATATCTGGGAAGCTTTAAAAAAAATGCCTAGGCCTGGCCCCACCCCCACAGACTCTGATTTAATTGGTCTGGGGTGCAGCCTGTGCATCAGAATTTTAAAAAAGCTTTCCAGGTGATGGATGCTGTTTTGCAGCCAAAATTGAGGACCCCTGGAGTAGAGGTTCTGTGGATGGATATGTTACAAGGTAAGGAGGAAAGAATTGCTAGTCGCATTAATGACTGCTGGCTTAGCTCTGAAATGTAAATATCAGCAGTCACTTGGTAATTGGAACATACTCCCCTCCCACCTTCACATTAGCCCACACCTTAGCTCTTTGCCCTTTGAGTGGATAGCAGTAGTGTGAGGAGTCAGCTTGTTGCATTGGACGATTTCCTCCATGGGGCACAGCAGCCTCACTCCCTGCTATAATTGGGCCCTGAGTGTACCTCCTAAGGACTGCTTAATAAAGCTCAAAGTCTAGTAAACCATAAGTCATGCAGTTTCCCTCTTGTGGCTTGTCTTGCCATTTGGTTCCTGCAGATTTGTTAACAGCTAAATGGTCGATAATAAAAACCATTAAGTTGGATTTTTCTTTTTTATATACCCAATTGGCATTTTTTTGGAGAGGTTGTTCTGTGCCAGACACTGTGCTTGTGTTGATAAAAAGAGGAAAGACAGCTTCTGCTCACCAACTAGCTGGGGAGCACAAATTACACAGCACGTGGATGAGTTCAGCAACCACCTGTGCATAAAGTGTAAGGGCAGCATACAAGATGGTCAGATGTTTGCTAAGAGTCTTCTTAGATCCTCTCGCTAGGCAGACAAAAAAATCCAGCCTCAATAAAAACTGCCCCCTTAAAGTGACTGAAGGCTGGACTCATGGTTTTGTTTTTCTAGCCCATGTCTCACTTGGTTCCTGTGCTTCCCACTAGATGGCACTAGAAATCACATTTAAGTGCTTGGGTGGCTGTAAAAAATTCTTCTTGGGAACCTGGCACTTCCAGGGGCTCTTTCACCTGAGCCATATTTCCTGTGTCTTTCTCTGGTCAATGAAGACAGACTTCTACTTTACCTGTTGTTCTCTTGCTTCACCTAGTACCCTATGCCCTCTGATCTTCCACCATCACCTGTTTTCCTGCCCATGCACATGGAGACAGCACCATTTTCTCCAATGGTGGAAGCCTGTATAAGGCAGAGATCCTTTTACCCCTACATCCCTGATTTTAGAAGTAATGGCAGGAAATACAGCAATGGAATAATGCTAGTAAGACATGAAGCTAGCGGCATATAAGAAGAAAAAAATGTAACAACATGCATCTAGGCCTGAGCTGGCATGTCTTCAAGTTTTCTGCCAAGATGTAAGTCATTTTTATCATAGTAGTAAATTGGTAGATAAATGTTAGTAGAAGTAAAATTTGATTGAAATAATGGATTTTTTTATGCAAACCTATCTGTAGTGGGTTGAATAGTGGCTCTAAAAAGACATATCCAAGTCTTAAACCCCAGAACCTATGAATGTGAGCTTATTTGGAAAAAGGGCCTTTGCAGATGTAATTAAGAATCTCAAGCTGAGATTATGTTGGATTGGAGTGGACCTTAAATCCAGTGATAAGGACTTAGAATGGAAGGGGAAATGAGACAAGGGAGACAGGGGAGAAGGACATATGAAGACAGAGGCAGATTGGCGAGACATCCCCACAAGCCAAAGAACAGCAAGGATTGCTAGCAGCTACCAGAAGCTAGGAAAGAGGCAAGGAATGATTCTCCCTCAGAGCCTCCGGAGGGACCCACCTCCTGACACTTTGCAGACTTCTGGCCTTTACATTTATGAGAGAATAAATGTCAGTTGTCTTAAGCCATCAAGTTTGTGGTAATTTGTTTCAGCAGCCTTGAGGAATGAATATATAGCCTAAAAGGGCTTTGTTTGTGCCACCCCACAGAACCAGAGAACCATTAATGCTAGTCTCATTAATGACTGCTGGCTTAGCTCTGAAATGCAAACATCAGCAGTCACTTGGTAATTGGAATATATTCCCCTCCCACCTTCACACTGGCCCACACCTTAGCCCCCTTGCCCTTTGAGTGGATGGCAGTAGTGTGAGGAGTTTGGCCTCCCAAAGTGCATGGGCTCTGGGCCACATGCTACCCCAGATGTGTTTAGCCTTCACCAGACATTTTAAATAAAATCTATCGATTAGAAAATCATTTTATACAAAAATCTATAAAATTTCTGGATTCTTTTGAGATTTTAGAAGCTCCTGTGATGACAGGCCCATGTTCATACTTGGCTGGAACTGGCAAGCATCTTTGCCTTGTGGATGGGTGGTGTTTGCCACAGTCCCCACTGCTCTCATCTGTGTTTTTCCTGCATTTATGTTACATGCCTGGTCCTGCAGGCATTTGAGTTTGTAGCTCCTACATATTTAGCAGGACAGGTAGGCTGGGAGACGCAGTCCCTTCTTTAGAACAAGGGGAAAGGAGTCCCTGGTTTTGTAGTCAGTAGTTCTGGGCGTTTTTTGTTATATAGCAGCACAGCTTAGAAGGTGGTTTCAAAATCCGGTTGCACAACAAAACCATCTGGGGTCCATTTCCTATATACTGATTCTGGACCATATCCCAGACCTACTGTGTTAGAATCTTGGGGGGGTGTGTGTGGGGGGTGGGGTGGGGGGGTGATGGAGTAGGACAGAGGTACAGCCAAGGAATCTGCATTTTTAAAACTCTCAAGCAATTCTGATAATAAACAGGCCTAGAAATAGCTGCCATAGGATATTATCTTTTAGCACTGAAAAGGGAGGCAGTTTGGGTTTTCTATTTCACTGGAGATCTTTGAGGCATGTTGTTTTTAAAAAAAGTCAAGATGGCAGAAGTGGAGCAGAAAAAGCAGTGAAACAGAAGAAGCAGACCTTGTGCAAGTTCATCTCCTGTGGTGTGCACCCCGACCTGCTGCTGGACTTGTCATGAGAGCAGCGAATGAAGCTGCACTGTGGCCTGTGGCAGAAGCAGCACTCGCTGCTGAAGTGCCTGCACAAGGGCAAGAAGTGGGCACTGCCTATGCAGAAGCCAGAGGTGGTGAACACGCATCTGCAGGACATGATCATCCTGCCCGAGATGGGAGACAAGATGGTGGGTAGCATGGTGGGCGTCTACAATGGCAAGGCATTCAACCAAGTGGAGGGCAAGCCCGAGAGGATTGGCCATTACCTCGATCACCTACAAGCTCGTGAAGCACTGCCTGGCCAGGCATCAGAGCCACCCACTCTTCCTGCTTCACCACCCTCAAGGATTCTGCTCAGCCAATAAAGGCACACACGTTTCTTAAATAAATAAATAAATAACAAAATGTCTTTTCTCATGGAAATGTGAATGATTGCAATATTTTGTGGAGCCAAGGGTTTGAATTAGTCAGGTTTGTTCTATTTGGGAAACCAAGAAACTTGGTTTCTATCTACAAACCAAGAGTGGCAAAACAAGATTGGTTCTTCAATAAAGGCATAAAACAAACACCTAATCAATATAGTGATATCTTTCATTTATCTAGGCAAGATGGTACAATACTCTGCATGGCCCCTTCAGCACATCAACAAGTCCTATAGCCCATCTTCTCTGTTTATTTTCATAAAAGCTGGAAATAATTATTTCAGAGTTGTAGATTAAATCTCAGCTGAACCAGTACTATGCCTACAAGATGGTACAGTACTCTGCAGGGCCCCTTCAGCAGGTCAACAAGTCCTATAGCCCACCTAGGTTCTGTTGAGGTTTAATCTATAACTCTGAAAAAAGCTGGAAATAATGATTTCCAGCTTTTATTCTCAAAAATAAGGCTTGGATCTCTACCAGTCTTCTGAGGATGCTAATAGACTACCCAGGAAGGAAGAAGGAAATTGTGAGGGTATTTAAAGAAGTTGTTAGGGGAAATGAAGTTGCTGCTATTTTGGTTAAGGAAGGTTACAATACATTTAATACTACAAAGCATTGCATACAGATTCAACTCATAAGGACTTTATTAAATGATTCTTTTATTCAATAAACATTTGTTGGAGGGCCTACTATGTATCAGGCACTTTTCTATTGCACTAGGAGTACTGTAATGAATAAAAGTAATAAAAGTCCTTGTTCATAAGCCTTATACTTAATGAAGAAAAATGAAAGGATAGCTTCATTAATGTGTGGCAGGTGCTTTTCATAGGAAGTATGACTGTTTTGTAGACTATATTAATTTATTAATTTTTAAGGCTCCCAGATTAGCGTGTCCTGTAGAGAAACAAGGCTGAGCCCCCATTGAATGCTATTAATTTGCAGAAGCCTATAGGTGCAATTTTCAAGTTAAATTTCAGGGGTACCGCCGACTGAATGTTTGCATACCTAGCGCTCTCCTTACCAGAAGAGCTATTTTCTCATGGCTACCACAGCACCTACTTCCCTATAGGAGAATAAATAAGCCCCAGGCCATTTGAAAAACGGACCACAGAAAAATTTCCTACAAAGGGCCCTCTGGATGGGCTAGGCCACTCAACCCATTTTCTAGTTATCACGTGGCAGATCTAGGACTTACCCCCAACCCAAGGCTGGTAATGTGACTCTTAAACATTTTGCCTCCCCTGGAATAGCACAGTTATGGTAACGAAGGCTGGCCAATGAGTTACAAGTATAGACTGGGTTGATTCAGGTCATTCATTGATGAGAGGGTACTAGCTACATGTCTCTAGGTTTCCAGTTCAGTGCTTGCCACTATGATAACCATCTTGTCTCTTTGAACGCAAAAGTTGAGAACCCTAGCAACATGAAGATGTTAAAATGTAATCTGTTTTGCTATCCAATCAAGATCTATGGACTGAGGATGGTTGTGCTGTCCTAGCAGAGTGCTCAGTAGACCCAATAAGTGAAGTAGTTGTGGAAAGGCATTGGTGTGAAAGCTGTGGGTGTTATCAAGACCCAGAGCTGCAGTGGTCTGGCGCCTCAGCCAGAGCAGAGAATTTCCTTTATTGAGACTTAGCTGAGACCTGCACTACACGAAGACCTGGAGGTCACCATGCAGGCACACAGGCACAGGGATGGAAGCTTTACTCTTTTCCTTCACTCATTCTCTCTTTGATCCTTTGTTAAGCTCTAGCCACACACCAAACACTATGCTGGGGCAATGGGGGTACAAACATCAAGAACCTTGGGTTTTGATAAGCCATTAAATTGGGTTATGTTGCCAAAGTGATGGCTCTGAGGAGTGAAGGTGGAGAGAAGGAAAGCTAGGCTGACCTTACTGACTTTGCCTGGCTCTTTGGGGGCGTTGCTGATACAGAGAGCTGCCAGCCTTAGTAAAACCGAAGCAAAGATGACCAAACAGTTCAGCCGTTCAAAAATAGTTCCTACACTTTCTGGTGAGAAAAAGAGTTCCCTAGTCAGGAATTATGATCCTATTAGTTCCTAGCTGTAAAATGTAGTGTTAAAAGAAAGAGAACTAACATTTATTAAGGACTTACTATGTTAGAGGTACCGTAGAAATATCAGGAAATTTTAAAAGCAGCTTTATTGAGGTGTGATTGACATATAACAAACTGCACATGTTTAAATCATACCACTTAATAAGTCTTCACATTTGTATATGCCCATGAAACCATCACCACAATCATGATAATGATTAGCCAGGCATGGTGGCACATACCTGTAGTCCCAGCTGCTTGGTAAGCTGAGGTGGGAGGATCATTTGAGCCACTGGAGTTTAGGCTGCAGTGAGCCATGATCGTGCCACTGCACTCCAGCCTGGGTGACAGAGAGACTCTGCCTCTAAAATATATATATATATGATGTATATATATATATATATATATATGTATATGATGTGTATACATATATGATGTATATATATATATGATGTATATATATATATATATATATGATATGTATATACATGTCCATCACTCCACAAAGTTACCTTATACTCCTTGTAATTCCTTCATCCCACTTTTCCCATCCCAAGTCTTGTCCTTAGACAACCAGTGGTTGGCTTCCTGTCACTGCAAATTTGTTTACATTTTCTAGAATTTTACATTAATGAAATCGTATAGTATATACTCTTTTTTGCTTGACTACTTTCCCTCCCTCCCTCCCTCCATTCCTTCCTTCCTTCCTTCCTTCCTTTCTCTTTTTCTTCTTTTCTTTCTTTCCTTTCTCCCCTTCCCTTCCCTTCCTTTCTCCCCTTCCCTTCCCTTCCTTTCTCCCCTTCCCTTCCCTTCCTTTCTCCCCTTCCCTTCCCTTCCCTTCCTTTCTTTCTCTTTCTTTCTCTCTCTCTCCCTCCCTCCCTCTTTCTTCTTTCTTTCTTTCTTTCTTTCTTTCTTTCTTTCTTTCTTCTTTCTTCCTTCCTTCCTTCCTTCCTTCCTTCCTTCCTTCCTTTCTTCCTTTCTTAAAGGCAGAGATTGGTAGGTCTCTCTGGACTTTCAGCTGTGTCTTTACAACTCATGGAGTCTACTAAGGCTGTATGTCAGTTTCCACTCTCTGGGCCATGACCTGGAAACTCTCTCAAGGCAGGAACTTGCCTCAATCATAGGGCTTATCTCATTTGTTTCCCTTCTCTCAGGGATTATTGTTTTTTATTGCCTGATGTCCAGTGTCTTGAAAACCATTGTTTCAGGCTGGACGTGGTAGCTCATGCCTGTAATCCCAGCAATTTGGGAGGCTGAGGCAGGCAGATCACTTGAGGTCAGGAGTTCGAGACCAGCCTGGCCAACATGGTGAAACACTGTCTCTACTAAAAATACAAAAATTAGCCGGATGTGGTGGCACGTGTCTGTAATCCCAGCTACTTGGGAGGCTGAGGCAGAGAATCACTTGAACCTGGGAGGCAGAGGTTGCAGTGAGCAGTGATGGCACCACTGCACTCCAGGCTGGCCTACAGAATGAGACTCTGTCTCAGGAAAAAAAAAAAACAAACCATTGTTTCATGTATTTTGTCTTGTATCAACTGGGAAAGAAAATCTGGACTCTACTACTCCATCTTTCTTGTAGCAGAAATCACAGCATGTATTTTAATCCTATAGTAACCTCATTTTACAATGAGTATTTTTTATCACTATTTTTTACATGAGATACTATAGCTCAGAGAGGTTTAGTTCTAAAGTAACTGAAGGTAAAAGCAGGGTTTAAATCAAGGTGTTTTTCTTTCTGAGGTCTGAGTTCTTTTCACTGTACTAGGTTCATGGGGTCATCTGAAAGGCACTCAGGCTGAGTTTTAGGCCAGTCTCTGACTTCAAAGATCTGTATGATCTTAGTTAAGTCATGTAAATTTTCTATGCCACAGAACCCAAGAGAACTTTCAATTGCTCTGCCCCAGAGCTACTCTTTAGGCCATGGCTGTCTTTTCTTCCTCTTTTTACAGGCCCCATAATTTTAGCCTGGTTTCCCGTTCTCTTTCAAAAGATAACCCTATTCTATAAAGTTGTTCTCCTTTAAAACTTCTTTCTCCCCCAAGTACTTATTGCAGTGCCGGGCATGCAAAAAGTTCTTAATAAATGACAGGTGAATGAATAAATAAATGAGTGCATACATAATTGATTACAGAGTAAGTAAGGTGCAGTCGCCTTCTCCCAATGACCACAGAAGGAGTTCTCAGGCCTCTGCAATCCCTGCATGCCAGTGAAATCCCATTAGCATCAGTGGTCTGTTGTCTGGTCCCCCTAGCTCAACCAGGATCTCTAGCTTTCTTGAGACTCCTTTCCCTATGCCCTAACAATATTTCTGAGTTTATAAGAATTCACAAAGGAAGAACTACCAAGTACATTGAACAGTTGAGGGGAAAAAGGCACTAATTATAGCTACATGAATTGAAGGCAGTACTTTCTTTGTTCTTTTCCTCAAGTCAGAAACCTAAGTCTGAAATTCAGATTGTACATGTTTTGGACTGTAAATGTTAGCAAGAGAGCCATGAAATCAATAAAAGGACACTTTTCTTTCTAAGACATTTCTGGCATAAATACCTCTTGCTGACCAGGTGATGAGATGATTCAAAGCCTCTGTTTCTGGCATGCCCAGCCATTGCAAAGAAAGCTGAGCACATTCTACCTAGGAGGTCCTTTGTAGCCCAGTGAGCTATGGAACAAAGGGGAGGGACCAGATTGAAAAGTTCTGTCCCAATCCCACACACGTGTCTGTATCTTATAGGCATGGTTGCGTCTCCATCCATTACTTGATTCCACAAAATGGTAAGTCTTGGAGGCTGCCCTTTAGGAAATCCAGGACCCTTTGGAGTTCAGTTCAATTTACCCTCTATTTATGAAGCATTTGCCATGCACTCAGCTTGGTGCTCTTATAGAAGTGGTCTTTGGCTTCCTGTTGGGTGGAGGTCCCACTCCTTAACTCCTCAGTCTGAGGCCAGAACACTCAGAGCTAATATGTGGGGGCCTAGAAGGGTCAGCTTTGGAGGGAGATTGATAACCCTGATAGCTTAAGAGCTCCTGTTAGTTTTAGAAGTGCCAAAAAGGTTATCTAGCCTTTCTAACTAACATCTACCTAGGTCCTGAAGATGCTATGGTGGTTATTTAATGGAATGTGATTAGGTAAATCCAGTGAAATATATAAGTACTTTAATTTGTATTTTTATTTTATTAAAATTCACATGTAAAAGTGGGTGTTTAATGTTTTAGTTATATCTGTATGTTTATCATTTAATCTTTATTATAGTTATTTGAAAGAGATGCTAGCATTTTCTCCATTTACCTCAGATAAGGCAACTGAAAGTCAAGGGAGGACTTATCAAATACACTAGAAATGAAAAGTTAATTACAAATTTGGCCTGCTGATTCTAGTTCCAGTGCTCTTCTCACTATACCCCTTTCTCTCAACAGGCTCTTTATGGACCAATAACATTTGTTTTAGCTCTTGGATTTACCTGTCAGTAGTAAGCAGCAAGGTAGCAGAAAAAGCACCAACTTTAGCATCAGATAAAGCTTACTTTGAATTCTGGATTTATCACTTAAAAGACTTGTGACTTTGGGCAAACTACTTAACCTCTCTGACCTTCAATTTCTTTACCTATTAAGTGAGGACTCCTGGGTTGTTGCTTTGGGGATTCTGAGTGATTATGAGTAAATGTGCCTGGTACACTGAATACACTGGGGGATCTATGAGTAGCCATAAGGTCCTCATTTCTTTCATGATGCATCCTCTCATTTTAGCTGAAGCTTTTCCTCCATAAAATCTCTCTTTATTATTTCAGATGTTGTGAATCTACCTTTTCTCTGAACTACTTCAGCATCTATGGTCTCTTCTGTCCAATTTAAAGTTAATTATGTATTATTTTATATTCTTAGTCTCAGTCCCTGACTAGATTGGAAGCTTTTGGGGGCCATTAGACTAGGTCTTAGATCACAGTATATTCTATGGTGTTGAATATATTGTAGGTATACAATAAATATTTGATGGAGTGAGATGGCTTAGATTCTTTTGGAGGTAATTCTAGTGGTCATGGTAGACAGCAGAAGCCAGGTTATTCCAGTGCCATTGGCTTGTACCAGCATGTCTAGCTCCTATCATAGAGACAGTGAGAGGATAGAAGGCATCCTTCCCTATGTCCCAGCACACCTGTATCTAGAATGATAGGAAATGTTGGTAATGTATCTCCTCCCCAGTTGCTCAACATATAGTGACTCATGTGCTAAGTCAAGGTGGCAGAGACCAAATCACGAATTTCAGAGCATCAGAAATGGAGTCTCAGATTCATTCTAACTCCCTTTGGGTCCTTGGGCGGGTGTTGTCAGCTCTCTGAATCTGTTTTCTCATCTTCAAAATGGGAATAATAGTCCTTCACAACGCTATTGTAAAGTTAAAATGAGATGTATTAAGTGGGAGTGTTTAATAAATGATCATGTATTGTAAAATGTTTTCAAAAATTATTTTTATTAAGAAAGATTTGGGGAGCCAGGAGTGGTGGTGCATGCCTATAGTCCCAGCTGTTTGAGCGGCTGAGGTGAGATGATCTCTTGAGCCCAGGAATATGAGGCTATATTGTGTGCCATGATCATGTCTGTGAATACTTACTACCCTCCAGTCTGGGCAACAAAATGAGACCCCATCTCTTAAAAAAAATAAAAAGAAGGATAGAAGGATACAGGATTTAGGTGCTTGTTACTACTATTTGAAAAAGGCATAGAGTAAAGGGAAGGAAATGAAAAGAGAGTTAACTTGGGGGCATCCAAATTGTGCTGGTTCGTCATCAAGAAAGGTGGATGAGACAATTTCTGGGAAGGGAACCTGGGAATTACTAGCAAGTCTAAGAGCCAGGTGCAAAGAAGGAGCCCAGTTAGAAAAAGGGTTTCCTTTTCCATAGGCCTGTAGTACTGAGGGAGCTACATATGGCTTGGGCATGTGGGGTGAATTTTTTTTTTTTCTTAGACAGGGTCTTACTCTGTTATTCGGGCTGGAGTGCAGAGGTGAAATCACAGCTCAATGCAGCCTCAACCTTCTGGGCTAAAGGGATTCTCCCTCCTCAGCCTACTGGGTAGCTGGGACTACAGGCAGGCACCACTATGCCCAGCTAATTAAACATTTTTTTGTTCATTTTTTGTAAAGACAGGGTCTTGCTATGTTACTCAGGCTGGTCCCAAACTCCTGGCCTCAAGCGATTCTCCAGCCTTGTCTTCTCAAAGTGCTGGGATTACAGGCATGAGCCACTGCACCTGGCCTAGGAATTATCTTGAAGGTCAGGGCTAGGGAAAGAGCCTGCAAATGGAGAAGAACCTGTGCCAAACTCATGGGCTAAGTAGAACGATATTGACAATGATAGGCTGATACTTACCAAGCACTATATGTACCAGACATTGTGGTAAGTGTTTTACAGGCTGTATCTCATTTAATCTGCACAACAATATTTAAGGTGGTGATATTGCTATGCCCGCTTCACTGATGAGGAACCAGGAGCTTAGAGAAGTTAAGTCATCATAAGATCAGATCTTGTCCTGCCTAGCTGGAGATCTTAGCTTTCAATCACTTGAAACTTGTGAACTTACATCTCCACTTAGTTTGTTTCCTCCATTTACTTTGGAGTAAAAACTACTTTGCATGTGAGCACACCAGAGGATGCAGTGATTGTGGTCTTGGAAGAGAAGGTGTGGGAAGGGCCATAATCCCAGAGAGAAAATTGTTTGAAAACACACACACACACACACACACACACACACACACACACACACACACACACACGTGCACATGCATGTGCATCATTTTCCTTGATTCCCTGTGTTATAGTGGAAAATTTACCAAGCAGTGATGGAAACTCAGATTGGCAGAGACCAGGAAAAGAGTGGTGAATTTTGGGTTGGGGTCTTCCCTCCAGGAGCCCCATTTCTTCTCAGTGGTGTGTGAGTCCATATCACAAGCTGTTCTCTAAAGCACATTCACTTCTTCCTGATCAGAGCTTATTTCCAGAGCACTGCAGGGCCTCTTATACATCCTGACCAGCTCCTGGGATGTGACCCTAATATTTCACTCTTCATATTGCTTATTAACTGAACATGACAGTGCAGTTGAATGGAATGGGCCTGGGAGAGAAAAAAGAGGTGTTTTTTTTTTTAAGTGGTTAGAAGAATCATTTAATCTCAGTATAAAAAAAAGATTTCTCCATTTATTCCTCGAATCTTTTCCTGAGTCACCTCTTTATGACAACTGTACCGGGTACAGAGATGAATAAATAACAGCCCCTGGTCCTAAGACGCCAGTGTAAAAATCTAAATATGATACATTGTGATTTTTACTAGAATAGAAATGCCAACAATTAAAGCCTCTCACAAGTAGAAGAGATTTCAGAGTAAAGTCATAAGCTTTCCCATCCTAGGCGTTTCGAGCAGATGCTGGATGATCTCTTGGTCATGATAGAGTATACTGGATCCTAGCATTAGATGGGGATATGGACTACATGACTTGAAAAGATTCTCTTCCTGGGATGCTAAGACTGTATTAGTTTCTGTAGTAGCTACAATGTTGTGGTAGTTTTGGGGTTAAGACAGAAGTAATGTGGCAGATATTCCTGGTTGCATCCACTAAATTCGATCTCTGCTTCTTAATTAGGAGAAATCCAATTTTGTCCCAACTATGCCCAGCTTAAAGTACACAGCTTGTACACAGCTTGCGGCTACAGGTGGCTTTGTGGCACAATTCTGGCCAATGAGATTCAAGATCAAGTTACCAGGTGGGGCTCCTGGGAAAGCTTATTAAATGGGGCTGAGTAAGGGCCTTTTAACTTTTATCTTTTGTCCTTTCTCCCATTTTTATCTTCTTGTAGGAATAGAGCTGTGATGCCTGGAGGTAGAAATATCTATTTTGTGACAAAAACTACTTACTAAAGATGGCAGGACACAGAGAAAAAACCTCTGTCCTTGGTGCTATTATAGAACCTCTTTAGCAGCCTGGATTCCATACATGGGGACTTTTTGTTACAGAAAAAAATAAACCACTATCTAGTTAAATCATTATAACTAAATTTCTGTTCCCTTGCAGCTAAATACACTCTTAACTGACCTATACAAAATATAGTGGAAAATATTAGAAACCTGGATTCAAATCCCTTTTTCATTATTTGTTATCTATGAGACATTAGGCAACCTACATGGATCTCACTGAATTTCAGTCTCCAAATATGTAATTGTTATTAATATTACCTATCTTGCAGGGTTACAAGGTGGATTACATGAGATAATATGGAGTAAAATGGTCTAGCACAGTCCCTGATACACAGAAGAACATCAACAGATTAAAAAAAAACTGTGTAGTTGGACATGTCCCTAAATGAGGCCCTTGAGACCATTAAAATAGATGTTGATTTTATTGAGGGGCAGCCTTGCTCTTGGGATACACATTGATACATACTTGGGATGATCTGTTGATGGGTGGAAAGATAATATTAAAAATTCTATTTAGATTTATCTTCATTTTATCTTTTAAATATTTTAATTCTGAGGATGTTCTATGTATAGGTACAGAAACAGAGTACAATTTATGAATAAAAATTAGATATATGGCGTGTATAATAAAAAAAAGCTTTGGAGACCACTTTAAGCATTGTTTACATTATTATCACTTGGGTTGCTTGTTGGAAAAAAAACTTCCAGGCCCCCCTGAATCAGTGCCTCTATGATGGGACCTTGAAAACTTAAAAACCTGCTGAGATGATTCTTACATTAACCCAAGTTTTAGAATCAATTATTAGAAGAATTTCTCTTTCTATTCTTAAGAGTCATGGTGCTAATTTTTATAGAATTCTGAGCCCTTAATATTTAGTTTCTTTCCTAGCTGCATGTAGTAGCATAACACTGATAAACTCATGACTAGTATTCAAGGTTATTAAGCCTGAACCTCAAATACATCTGACTGACTCTAGACCTGCCAAAAGTAAAATTAGAAAGTAGGTAAGATTTATCTTTTTGATCTTTGTTTCCTTGTTTCAGGGTCACCAGATCCTCCTCCTCCTGCAGGCTCACCATGGCTTCAAAATAACTCAGGGTTCTGCAAGACTCTTCATTCCTACTACTGCTCTCTATTGAGATTGGATCATGTACCCATAATCCAAGAGATTTCCTTCAAATCTGTGTACCAGGTAAAACCACTCCTGTGGTAATAATGAACTACCGAGGGAGACAGTCTGGGTAATGAATGAAAAGAGCCTGGGTTTGGGAATTATTCATATAACAAACACTTAAAAATACATACTGAAGCCTTTTTATGTGACAGGCACCATCTTAGGCATTGTGAATCTAAAATTAGAAGTGGCTTGTGCAGGCCGGGTGTGGTGGCTCACACCTGTAATTCCAACATTTTGGGAGGCTGAGGCAGGAGGATTCCTTGAGGTCAGGAGTTCGAGACCTGCCTGGCCAACATGGTGAAACCCCATCTCTACTAAAAATACAAAAATTAGTAGTGGTGGTGCGCACCTGTAATCCCAGCTATTTGGGACGCTGAGGCAGGAGAATCACTTGAACCTGAAAGGTGGAGGTTGCAGTGAGCTGAGATTGCGCCACTGCACTCCAGCCTGGGCGACAGAGTGAGACTCCATCTAAAAAAAAAAAAAAAAAAAAAGTGGCTGATGTAGTGGTGCAATGCAGTGGTGTTTACAACCAATTGATCACAACCAGTAACAGATTTCTTTGTTCCTTCTCTGTTCCTACTACTTCATTTGACTAAATTAAAAATAAAATAAAATAAAATTAGAAGTAAATTACTGTTGTTCTTAGTTTGAAAGAATATGAAGATTAATGTGGAGAAACACACAAAAACCATTCATGACCACAAAGTGACTGCTTTCGTATAGGTATGAACAAAAAGACAGGCAAAGACTGTGCCACCCTGCTTAGGGGATACATGGATGGCTTCTAGAAAAGATACTGCATGAGCTGAAGGATGGGGAGTTTGCCAAGGGAGAGAAGAGTGGTTTAGGCAGGACTTGGCTGGGCAAAGACCCAGAACAGAAGACATCTGGAGGATTCTAGAAACTTGAAGTGGTTTGGTTTTTGTGAAGCATTAGGTTTGTGGTGGGAATGTCAGGAAATGTGAGTAGGGCTCAACTATGCCATGCAAAGAAGTTAGGTTTCATACTCTTAGCAACTGGGAGCCTTGGAAGGATTTTGAGGCAGAGAGATACCATCAGATTTATGTGTTATAAAGATCACTCCAGCAGCAGAATGGAGGCTACATTGGAGGCAACATCAGTCTAGAGACAGAAAGACCAGTCAGAAATCTAGGTCTTGACCAGGTGAGAGACAATGATGGAGTGGAGAGGAGGGAATGGATTTGAAAGATAATAACAGGCTCAGATCAATAGGACTTGGTGGTTGACCTCATGTGAGCTGAGAAGGACTCTGGTTTCTGGCTCTAGTGATTAGGTGAATGGTAGGGCCATTTCTCTGAAATAGGATTCTGGAGGAGGGGGCACCACCTCCCTCCGCTGACCCCAGTTCTGCCACTCACTAGCTGTCTGCATCTGACAAGTTACTTGACTTTTCTTTTTTTGGAGATGGAGTCTCGCTCTGTCGCCCAGGCTGGAGGGCAGTGGTGCGATCTCGGCTCACTGCAAGCTCCGCCTCCCGGGTTCACGCCATTCTCCTGCCTCAGCCTCCCGAGTAGCTGGGACTACAGGCGCCTGCCACTACGCCCAGCTAATTTTTTTTGTATTTTTAGTAGAGACGGGGTTTCACCGTGTTAGCCAGGCGCGGTGGCTCATGCCTGTAATCCCAGCACTTTGGGAGGCCGAAACGGGCAGATCACGAGGTCAGGAGATCGAGACCATCCTGGCTAACATGGTTACTTGACTTTTCTAAGTCTCATTTCTCTTCATCTATAAAATGAAGTTGTGACCTTAGCTGTAATGGTATGTAGGGGGCACTCCATCCATGAAGACTACCAACAATAACAATCCAAGAAAATCATTATTTTGAATGTTAAAATATGTATTTTACTTTCTTCAAGTAATACAATGCTTTAGCATAGTAAAAAACGCATATGCCTTCAGAAAGTCTTGAATTATGTGCATATATATATAGTCGTATTGACTTGTATTTGCATAAAGAAGCAGTGGAAAGACATACAAAGGACTATTTCATAATAGTTACTTAAGGGATGGGGACAGGTGTATGGGTTGGGGAGGATGGGGAGGACGAAGATAGGCATAGTAACAAGGTTTTTCAGTAGGTTCTCTTTCACATTGTTTTAATTTTTGAGCCATGGTTGTATCACCTATTTAAAAATATGAAAATAAGATTGATGGGTGCAGCAAACCACCGTGGCACATGTATACCTATGTAACAAACCTACACGTTCAGCACGAGTATCCCAGAACTTAAAGTAAAATTATTAAATAAATAAAATAAAATATATAAAAATTAAAACATAAAATTTGGGGTGACTTTAATGGTGTGAATTTCAGGCAAGTGTTCAATGGTTCTCACCAAAAGGCCTGGGGTTCTTTTACCCCCATTTTGTTTTTTGCTTAACCCGTGTACTTTCCGGAGTTTTCCTCCCAACTTTTTCTCTTGGCTAACTCCCATTTCACCTCAGGTCTTGGCTCAAATATCACGTTCTTCCCTTATCCTCACTTTCTCTGCCATCCTGTGTTCATTAGATTCTCCTCTCCTGTTTTCTCATGGGGTGTTATGAGAAATGCTGCTATGATTTTTCTCACTTTGGGCTGTAATTGTTGATTAACTTGTCCTTCTACCCATTTGACTATGAACCCTTTGCCTCTATTCATAGCTTATAATAAATGTTCAAGAAATTTTTGTTGAATGAATCCTGCCATGTAGGTGTAGGGACCTTATACCATGGAATTCTGGAGACGGCTTTGATTTCAAGCATTTGTTCCTTTGTTTCCTTAAGCACTAATCAGGCCAATGTACTGATTCTTCCTTTTCTCCCTTCCCTTCCCTTCCCTTCCCTTCTCTCCCCTCCCCTCCCCTCCCTTCCCCTTTCCCTTCCCTTCCCTTCCCCTCCTCCATCCCTCCTTCCCTCCTTCCCTCCTTTTTTTTCTTTCTTTTTTCTTTCTTCCTTTTTCTAAAATACACATAAACGTGATCATCTATTCTGGTCTTAATTGTAGTTGCTGAGTAAGAAGTAGAAATCTTTCAGCTATGATGTTGACACAAAGGCAAAAAATTATTTTTATATAATCCCAGGGCTGAAGGGAAACCAGGGAACTTAAAAGAAATTTAGAAGCTGTGTCTCTACATAGACTGTGAGCTCTTTCAAAGCAGAGATGGCATCTTTTTTTTTTTTATTTATTTTTTTTATTCTAAGTGAAGTAACGCAGGAGTGGAAAACCAAAAACCATATGTTCTCACTTATAAGTGGGAACTAAGCTATGAGCAAGCAAAGGCATACAGACTGATGTAATGGACTTTGGAGACTCAGAAGGGGGAGGTTGGGAGGGAACTAGGGATAAAAAACCACACATTAGGTACAATGTACACTACTTGGGTGATGGCTGCACTAAAATCTCAGAATTCACAGCTACATAATTCATCCATGTAACAAAAAAACTACTTGTACCCCAAAAGCTATTGACATTTTTTAAATAACATAAAAATGTGATTTACCATATAAATAGAACTAAAAACGAAAGCTATATAATGATCTCAATAGATGCAGAAAAAAACCTTGACAAACTGTGTTGAGTAGAGGAGGTGGGGGTGAGCATCCTTGTCTTGTTCTGGTTCTCGGGGGGAGATGGCATCTTTTCCACCTTTTTGCCTCTGGTATATTGCACATGGCCTGGTACCTAGTATGTGCTCAATAAATGAGTGCTAAACTTAATTACAAAAATTAACATGGCATATTTTGCCTTCTCTTGAGAATTTTTGTCTGAAGTTGAAGAACTCTGTATTTTGAAAATTAAATTAAATCTATACAGAAGTAGGATAATGGTAAAGAGTATGGAATTGAGGGATAGATAGACCTGGATTCAAATTCATATTCTTTTTTCATCATTAACTGTAACTGCATGGCCATAGCTAAATCACTTAACTAATCTGAGCCTGTCCTCATTTGTAAAACACACACACACACACATACACACACACAGTCTCCCATGGTTATTAAAATAATTAAATCAGATAACCTAAGTAAAGGCCTTAGTACATGCTGAACACTTGGTACTTGCTTGCTGTTATTTCATTGAACATGTTATGCTCAACAAGTTATCTAGCTAATATATGCAGAGTTTTGCAAGGCCATGCCAAAGGCACAGGTCTTAAAATTATAAAAGTTGAAGGAGCTGCAACCAAGAGAGGAAATAATTAGGGAAGAGAGACTGGATCAGAAGCCAGTAAGCTAAGAGTACTTGCTTTTCAAATTGTGTTCTTTTGTTAAGACTAAAATTGGAAGACAGGAGAAGCAGGGCTTTTGGAATTGTGGATACCAAGCACCACTAAATGATTAAAGCAAAGTGTAATGCTGGCTGGTGGCCGTGTGCTTGTTATCTTGGAAGTGCAGCCCTTGTGTCCTCTATCTGATTCATTTTCAACAATTTTTTTTTTTTTTTTTTTTTGTGGGTGGGGAAGAAAGAGGAGGGATGACAGAGAAAGGCTGGAAGATACACAGAAGAGATATTTGAGGGGAGGAGCAAATAGACTAATATTCTCAGTGCTTTTTAACTCATTGATTGCCAGGAGCCTGGGTGAGGCAAAGTGTTGGTTTATTCAGCTTTTATTCAGCTCAGTGCCCTGTTGACAACACAATGTGTCTGAGTCACAGGAGGTCAAGTGACTGTAGCTTCTCTGATGAGTCACTGTCTTGCTTCCACTAATGTCTCTGTGGCTGGGGCCAATTTGTTTACTGAGAGAAAGCTACAGCTGTCTGCAGGTACAGACATTTGTACTCCAGAACTTACTAGCAGAGCCGAACAGTGTGGATGTGAGGAGCTTTTGCACTCCTGGAAGGTCCTCACGGGTAACAGGCAGTGGGAGCTGCTTGATGTGATGTGATGTGATGATGCTCTTTCCTCTGATTTGGTATCAAGAGAAGCAACTGTTTAGAATTAGAGCCCAGAGGATTGAGCAAGAGTTAGAAGGTGGGAACAGGACTAACATATATCACCCAGGAACCCAGTAAGACATATGGCATATTCGCAGTAGGCAATTGAAGAGTGCTGGGTAGAGAGACTATTCACAAGGATGTGAGCAGGGTTCAGGGAAACCAACAGAGGATGGTGCAGGGTCTCAGAGAAAGTAAGTGTGGGGAGCCATTACTTGGCTGAAGAAGCATGAGTGGGGAGAGTGGCTATTGGAGGAGGGGGGAGTAGAAGTTGGAGAAAGTCACCTGAGAGGAGCAGTGGCCATCATCTTAAGGCCACAGTCAACTTAGAGTGAACCAACAGGGATGGAGTCAGGGTTATACATACCCACTTCACTCTCCTCCCGCTCTCCCATTGGAGACCCTTCTATTGGCCACATCTTACCAAAAGCCAGAGAGAAGGGAGTTGTTGACGCTGGCCATGCAGTCCAGCTCCTGAGGAAGACAGCAGGATGGAGAAGATGGAGAGTGGCTCTG
Organism: Nomascus leucogenys; assembly: GCF_006542625.1. Lineage (NCBI taxonomy): Eukaryota > Metazoa > Chordata > Mammalia > Primates > Hylobatidae > Nomascus > Nomascus leucogenys. Next base: position 29,992,909 of record NC_044392.1, on the reverse strand, counting down.
GGGGGATGCAGAAAATATCTAGCACAAGTCACTACCTAGACAAGCCAGTTACCTCACGTGGGTCTCAGTTTTAATCATTGGTGAAATGGGAAAATCACTCTACCTTCTTGGCAGTGTTGTGAGAGTGGAGTTAGATAAAAGGATTTGAAAGGCCCTGAAGCGCTCTGCAAATGTTGAGTATGAAGTTGCTCTATAGCTGCTACTTTTCAAGGAGAAGGGAAATACTATGTTACTCAAGTAAATTCCTTCCCTCCTGGTTGGTTCACTACCCCTTCTTGAGATCTTACTTTGCATGTAGTGCATACTGGATGCCACGAGTGAGGATGGGGAACAAAGATGGGTGGGCTATAAAAAAATGTGATGACAGTTATAAGACATAGTCAATGCTCCATCAATAACTGATAATATAGTTACAAAGAAAGATATGAATAGGTGTGTAGTGTGTGGGTGTGTGTGTATGTGTATGTGTATGTATTCCTATATCAATGTATGAAATGCATGGAAAGATATGAAGGTAATTATCTATCTATGTAATCATCCATTCATCCATCCATCCATCCACTTACACAAAGTAATGCAACCACATATGCAAAATGAAACAATGCATATAGAAATAATTAGAACTGGATAGGAACAATAAAAAAAGCGTGTTCAGAAGAATAGAGTTTTGCATTGGAAACTAGGTCTTAAAGTGCCAACCTACTGACCTATTGGGGATATTATTGTCCATCCAGGTTTAGAAGTAGACTTTTAAAGAAAGAGAGTAAATTATTTAAATTTTTTGAGTTTATATATTTGTTTATTATTCTTTTTATCTCCAATGCTTGGCACAGTATTCTAGAGGCCCTCAAGAAGTGTTTATTAAATGAATGAGTTAACAAAAAAGGTATTTATACTACTTTATTAAATGAGAGATGAAAATACATATAATAATAACGCCTGCCTGTAGCGTGGTCTCTATGAGAATTCTTCCAATGCTGTTTGAAATACTGTACCACTGAGGCCAAAGAGGACACAGTGACTGAGCTTAGCATATGCTTTAGGTAAGTGATTTGTGTAAGATTAATGTGTGCATAGATGCAATCTCAAAATTTCAAGACAGAAAATCACTGCTTTTTAGAAGATGTTTAGTTTATTAAGAGCCTATGGCATGCCAGACATGCATGTCCTGCCCATGCTTCTGGAGCTCAGTAGAAAGAGAAGTTGAGTGAGGGTGGTGATAGTTTCCTCATATGGTTGTCAGGTTATTGCAACGCTTAAAAATACTGTTCCTTTTCTGCCATGGGCTTGAAAACAAACAAACAAACAAAAACAAAACAAAACAAAAATAGTGTTTAGCACTCAAATACCTTTGCATAAGTATTAATAGTCTAGGACTCAGGGTGTGGTAATGAAAGGGAAAGTTAAAGTAACACCATCTAAACATTTCTAGGCAAATGTAAGTGGAAATGATACTGGTGTGGGACTATTCAGAATCACTGTTGTGGATGCAGAAAGCACTGGCTCTGAGCCCATGGGGCACAGCGCAGAGAACAGCTCTGCAGCAAGGCCAAGGCTTCTTGGTCTTTGGATAAGTTGATAACTCGTAGGAGCTCTTGGGATTGTCTGAAGGCTGTGGGGGAAAAGCACAGCCTGCACCTACTATCAGCTCCCCGCAGAAGAAAGAAGAGAACATGGCCCATTCAAAGTCATGTTTTTTTCCAGCCCTTCTCTCTTCCCTAGTCTCCAGGCTGCAGGCATACAAGGCTGAAATCAGGCTTCCAATGACCAAAGAAAAACTGTGCCAAATCCCAACCTTAAAACAAGGCTGTCAAGCCCTGATCAAGGGCTGTGGATGATACAGGGTTGATGTGTATAGATGGGCCCTCTCTGTTGATTGTTTAAATTCAGGTAACATTCACATAACATAGAATCATTTAAAAGTATACAATTCGGCCGGGCGCGGTGGCTCATGCCTGTAATCCCAGCACTTCGGGAGGCCGAGGCGGGCGGATCACGAGGTCAGGAGATCGAGACCATCCTGGCTAACACAGTGAAACCCCTTCTCTACTAAAAATACAAAAAAAATTAGCCGGGCGAGGTGGCAGGCGCCTGTATTCCCAGCTAATCGGGAGTCTGAGGCAGGAGAATGGCGCGAACTCTGGGGGGCGGAGCCTGCAGTGAGCCGAGATCGAGCCACTGCACTCCAGCCTGGGCGACAGCGAGACTCTGTCTCAAAAAAAAAAAAAAAAGAAAGTATACAATTCGGTGGCATTTAGTAAATTCACTGAGTTGTGCAACCATCATCACTATCTAGCTCCAAGACATTTTATTTTCATCACCCCAAAAGGAAATGCAATATACATTAAGTAGTTGCTTCCCATTCTCCCCCGAATCCAATTTCTGGTAACCACCAATCTGATTTATCTCTAGGGATTTACCTATGCTGGATGTTTCATATAAATTGAATAATACAAAATGTGATCTTTTGTGTCTGGCTTTTTTCACTTAGCATAATGTTTCCAAGGTTCATCCATGTTGTAACATGTTGGTGCTTCAGCCGACATATTTTTTGGCTGAATAATATTTCACTGTATGGATGTACCACATTTTGTTTATCTTTTATCAGTTGATGGCAATTTGGGTTATTTCTACCTTATGGCTATTGTGAATAGTGCTGCTACAAATATTTATGTACAAGATTTTTTAAAATACTGTTTTCAATTACTTTGGCTATATACCTACAAGTGGAATTGCTAGGTCATATAATAATTCTAGTTTAACTTATTGAGGAGCCACCAAACAGTTTTCCACAGTAACAGCACAATTTTACATTCCCACTAGCAATGTGTGATGGTCCTAATTTGTCCACATCTTTGCCAACATTTATTTCCCATTTAAAAAATTTTAGCTATCCTAGTGCATATGAAGTAGTTTCTCATTGTGATTTTGACTTGCTTTTCCTGGTGACTAATGATGTTGAACATCTTTTCATTCTCTGTTGCATTTTAACTCAACCAAACTATTTTATTTTATTTTTTTTGTTGGCTGTATTGATTTATTGATTTACTTTTTTTTTTATTATTATACTTTAGGTTTTAGGGTACATGTGCACAATGTGCAGGTTTGTTACATATGTATCCATGTGCCATGTTGTTTTGCTGCACCCATTAACTCATCATTTAGCATTAGGTATATCTCCTAATGCTGTCCCTCCCCCTCCCTCCACCCCACAACAGTCCCCGGTGTGATGTTCCCCTTCCTGTGTCCATGAGTTCTCATTGTTCAATTCCCACCTATGAGTGAGAACATGTGGTGTTTGGTTTTTTGTCCTTGCGATAGTTTACTAAGAATGATGTTTTCCAGTTTCATCCATGTCCCTACAAAGGATATGAATTCATCATTTTTTATGGCTGCATAGTATTCCATGGTGTATATGTGCCACATTTTCTTAATCCAGTCTATCGTTGTTGGACATTTGGGTTGGTTCCAATTCTTTGCTATTGTGAATAGTGCCGCAATAAACATACGTGTGCATGTGTCTTTATAGCAGCATGATTTATAGTCCTTTGGGTATATACCCAGTAATGGGATGGCTGGGTCAAATGGTATTTCTAGTTCTAGATCCCTGAGGAATCATCACACTGACTTCCACAATGGTTGAACTAGTTTACAGTCCCACCAACAGTGTAAAAGTGTTCCTATTTCTCCACATCCTCTCCAGCACCTGTTGTTTCCTGACTTTTTAATGATGGCCATTCTAACTGGTGTGAGATGATATCTCATTGTGGTTTTGATTTGCATTTCTCTGATGGCCAGTGATGATGAGCATTTTTTCATGTGTTTTTTGGCTGCATAAATGTCTTCTTTTGAGAAGTGTCTATTCATGTCCTTTGCCCACTATTTGATGGGGTTGTTTGTTTTTTTCTTGTAAATTTGAGTTCATTGTAGATTCTGGATATTAGCCCTTTGTCAGATGAGTAGCTTGCAAAAATTTTCTCCCATTCTGTAGGTTGCCTGTTCACTCTGATGGTAGTTTCTTTTGCTGTGGAGAAGCTCTTTAGTTTAATTAGATCCCATTTGTCAATTTTAGCTTTTGTTGCCATTGCTTTTGGTGTTTTAGACATGAAGTCCTTGCCCACGCCTATGTCCTGAATGGTATTGCCTAGGTTTTCTTGTAGGATTTTAATGGTTTTAGGTCTAACATTTAAGTCTTTAATCCATCTTGAATTAATTTTTGTATAAGGTGTAAGGAAGGGATCCAGTTTCAGCTTTCTACATATGGCTAGCCAGTTTTCCCAGCACCATTTATTAAATAGGGAATCCTTTCCCCATTGCTTGTTTTTGTCAGGTTTGTCAGAGATCAGATAGTTGTAGATATGTGGCATCATTTCTGAGGGCTCTGTTCTGTTCCATTGATCTATGTCTCTGTTGTGGTACCAGTACCATGCTGTTTTGGTTACTGTAGCCTTGTAGTATAGTTTGAAGTCAGGTAGCGTGATGCCTCCAGCTTTGTTCTTTTGGCTTAGGATTGACTTGGCGATGTGGGCTCTTTTTTGGTTCCATATGAACTTTAATGTAGTTTTTTCCAATTCTGTGAAGAAAGTCATTGGTAGCTTGATGGGGATGGCATTGAATCTATAAATTACCTTGGGCAGTATGGCCATTTTCACGATATTGATTCTTCCAACCCATGAGCATGGAATGTTCTTCCATTTGTTTGTATCCTCTTTTATTTCATTGAGCAGTGGTTTGTAGTTCTCCTTGAAGAGGTCCTTCGCATCCCTTGTAAGTTGGATTCCTAGGTATTTTATTGTCTTTGAAGCAATTGTGAATGGGAGTTCACTCATGATTTGGCTCTCTGTTTGTCTGTGATTGGTGTACAAGAATGCTTGTGATTTTTGTACATTGATTTTGTATCCTGAGACTTTGCTGAAGTTGCTAATCAGCTTAAGGAGATTTTGGGCTGAGACAATGGGGTTTTCTAGATATACAATCATGTCATCTGCAAACAGGGACAATTTGACTTCCTCTTTTCCTAATTGAATACCCTTTATTTCCTTCTCCTGCCTGATTGCTCTGGCCAGAACTTCCAGCACTATGTTGAATAGGAGCGGTGAGAGAGGGCATCCCTGTCTTGTGCCAGTTTTCAGAGGGAATGCTTCCAGTTTTTGCCCATTCAGTATGATATTGGCTGTGGGTTTGTCATAGATAGCTCTTATTATTTTGAGATACGTCCCATCAATACCTAATTTATTGAGAGTTTTTAGCATGAAGGGTTGTTGAATTTTGTCAAAGGCCTTTTCTGCATCTATTGAGATAATCATGTGGTTTTTGTCTTTGGTTCTGTTTATATGCTGGATTACATTTATTGATTTGCGTATGTTGAACCAGCCTTGCATCCCAGGGATGAAGCCCACTTGATCGTGGTGGATAAGCTTTTTGATGTGCTGCTGGATTCGGTTTGCCAGTATTTTATTGAGGATTTTTGCATCAATGTTCATCAGGGATATTGGTCTGAAATTCTCTTTTTTGGTTATGTCTCTGCCAGGTTTTGGTATCAGGACGATGCTGGCTTCATAAAATATGTTAGGGAGGATTCCCTCTTTTTCTGTTGATTGGAATAGTTTCAGAAGGAATGGTACCAGTTCCTCCTTGTACCTCTGGTAGAATTTGGTTGTGAATCCATCAGGTCCTGGACTCTTTTTGGTTGGTAAGCTATTGATTATTGCCACAATTTCAGAACCTGTTATTGGTCTATTCAGAGATTCAACTTCTTCCTGGTTTAGTCTTGGGAGGGTGTATGTGTCGAGGTATTTATCCATTTCTTCTAGATTTTCTAGTTTATTTGCATAGGGGTGTTTGTAGTATTCTCTGATGGTAGATTGTATTTCTGTGGGATCAGTGGTGATATCCCCTTTTTCATTTTTTATTGCATCTATTTGATTCTTCTCTCTTTTCTTCTTTATTAGTCTTGCTAGTGGTCTATCAATTTTGTTGATCTTTTCAAAAAACCAGCTCCTGGATTCATTAATTTTTTGAAGGGTTTTTTGTGTCTCTATTTTCTTCAGTTCTGCTCTGATTTTTTTTTTGTTTGTTTATAAATACTGTATAAAACACAGGAACAGAGTGAGGAAATGTGATACATCTTAGTAGGGCCAAACATGGAGGTGGTCTCCTTGAGAAAATATCCCCTGCATGTTCCAGACAGACCGAATGACCAACCCTGTGTCTCATGGGTGGCCCTCTGGCAGCACAGTCCACATTACACTGACATTCCCTATTTATGTGCTTGTGTCCCTAGTCAGAGTGTAAAGTCAAGGTCAGAGCCTGTGTCTTACTCATTTCCCAGCATCTAGCCCAGTGCCTGACCCACGGTAGGTATCCTGCAATGGGACAGGAGCTGAACTGAGTAATACTGACAGAGGTTAGTTAGGGGAGGTCTTGTACTTCTCTTGAATCTTTAACCTACCTTCTTATTGACCACAAATTAGAAGCATTTGTGTAAAAAAGAAACTTCCAACCATTATAATCATGTTTTTCTTTCAGCTCACTTATGGGCAAGTATTTCTAACGTAGAAACCTAAAAAAAAAACTTGAGGCATTCTAATACCTGTTAAACATACAACTACAGACTAAATGATTTGCTATATATTTTTTTTTGCAGTCTAGTTGAGGTGTCTACATAATGAGCAGAATGGGCTCCCGAACATTGGACAGTAAAATAATTAAGAGCTGGTCTATGGTATGTATATATGTATGTATGTATTTCTTCTGAGACAGAGTCTTTCTCTGTCACTCAGGGTGGACCGCAGTGGTGTGGTCTTGGCTCACTGCAACCTCCAACTCCCAGGTTCAAGTGATTTTCCCACCTCAGCCTCCCGAGTAGCTGGGCCTACAGGCGTGCACCACCACATCTGGTTATTTTTGTAATTTTTGGTAGAGATGGGGGTTTCACTATGTTGGGCAGGCTGGTCGCAAACTCCTGGCTGCAAGTGATCTGCCCACCTCAGCCTCCCAAGTGCTGGGATTAAGGCATGAGCCACTGCACCTGGCCTATGAGTCTTTATTGAGGGCCTGCTCTGTGCGGTTTTCAGTACTAGGTATAATATGACGAGATAAAGTCCCTGACCTTCATGAACTCACACGCCAGAAAACAAATGAAGAAAATTTCAGATAATACGAGCTGTGAAGAGAAAAAGGAGTGACTTGAAGGAAGAGGTATGACAGGGAAAAACTCTTTTTTTTTTTTTTTAAAGAGCTATAAGCATTAGTGGATAATTTATTATTGACTTATTTGGTTTGGCTCTATGTCCCCACCCAAATCTCATCTGGAATTATAATTACCACGTGTTGGGGGAGGGGCATGATGGGAGGTGATTCAATCATGCCGTGGACTTCCCCCTTGCTGTACTTGTGAGAGTTAGTGAGTTCTCACGAGATCTGGTTGTTTGAAAGTGTGTAGCACTTCCTCCATCTCCCCGTCTCTTTCCTGTCCTGCCATGGTAAAGAAGTGCTTGTTTCCCCTTCGCCTTCCACCACGAGTATTTTTCCTGAGGCCTCCCAGTCATGCTTCTTGTTAAGCCTGCAGAACTGTAAGTTAATTACATCTCTTTTCTTCATAAATTACCCAGTCTTGGGCATTTCTTTATAGCAGTCTGAAAACGGAGTAATAACATTGATTCTTAGAGTTATAAATAATAATTACAAACATATTCAAGAGATACAGAAATGATTAAAGTGAAATTCACAGAGATTATTTCCATTGCCTAACATTTTGACACACACATATGTATCATATATACACATACACATATATAATATACATATTTATATTTCACACTTATCTTACACATAAACACAACTTTTATGTGTACACTCTAAATATCTATGTATAATATATCTGAGGAAGAAAAATAGGGAATTAGGATAGATAAGGGTTGAGGCATAAATAAGCAAAGAATAATAGGTGCAGCCAGTTCTAGGCAAAGGAATAGCAGGTGCAGCCAGTTCTAGGCAAAGGAATAGCAGGTGCAGCCAATTCTAGGCAAAGGACTAGCAGGTGCAGCCAGTTCTAAGCAAAGGAATAGCAGGTGCAGCCAGTTCTAGGCAAGATTAGGCAGCATACAGGCCACATCTTCACTCTTGTGATAACAAGACAGAAGTTTCCCCTTCAGCCTCTGTTGGGTTGCAGGCCCATCTTTCATAGGGTATAACCAATTGGAGGCCACTAAAGGGCACCTAGGGGTGTTGCCAAGTTATTTTGACTTTATAAAAACCCTAATTGGAGAGGCTCTTGATCTGCTTGCTACAGCCGCTCCCACTCTGTGAATTGTCTTCAATAAATCTGTGCTTTCCTTTCCTTGCTCCATTCTTCGGTTGCTTTGTTTTTCCTTGCTTTGTTCTTTTGTCACTTTGTTTCTGCATTTTGTTCAATTCTTTGTTCAACAGGGCAAGAACCTGGACAACTCTATCCAGTAACATATTTATGTATACATAATACATCACAAATAGTGCCATAATGTGCATCCTGTTTTTGAACTGCAATTCACTTAACAGTAACTCAGGAAGAGGGAGGTGGAGGACACAGCAAGTAAGACTGAAAAAGTATGGCCAGGAAGCTAAATAAGAATCTAGAGAATAAGGTCATGTAAGACAAGAATTGAAAGACTTTTCGGAATGGATAATTTATTGTCAAATGCTGCAGAATTAAGAACTGAAACAAGAACTAAGACCTATTGACTGGATTTGGCAATTAGACTAGATGTGACCTCTGCTAGAATAGCTTCAGTGGCATGGCAGGGTGGGAACCTGATTGCTGTGTTGAGACGCAAAGAGGGGGTGTTAATAATCATGAACTGTTTCTGTGAGAAAGTCCCTTTGAAAAGACAGGGGAAAAACATACTCTTTTCTCCACAGCCTCATCAACATTTGTTACCTTTTGTCTTTTTAATAATAGTCACCCTAAGGTGTAAGGTGATATTTTATTGTGGTTTAATTTGCATTTCCCTGATGATTAGAGATGTTGAGTACTTTTTCATATGCCTGTTCACCATCTGAATTTCTTCTTTTGATACGTGTTTATTTAAGTACTTTGCCCAATTTTTAATTCAGTTATTTATACTTTTGGTACTGAGTTGTGTAAGTTCTTTATATATATTTGGGTATTAACTTCTTATTAGGTGAATGGTTTGCAAATGCTTTTTCCAATTCCATCAGTTGCCTTTTGATTTAGGTGATTGCTTCCTTTGCTGTGCAGAACTTTTTAGTTTCAAGTAATACTGGATATCTATTTTTGCTTTTGTTGCCATATCCAAAAACATATTGCCAAGACCACTGTCAAAAAGCTTTTTCCCTATGTTTTCTTCTAGGAGTTTTACAGTTGCATGTTGTGTTTAAGTCTCTAATTCATTATAGATTGGTTTTTGTATGTGTGTGATAGGGGTTCAATTTAATTCTTTTTTTTGCATGTGGATAACCAGTTTTCCAAACACCAATTTTTTTTTTTTTTTCTTAAGGAACTATACCCATTATGTGTTCTTGGCACCCTAGTAGAAGATACATTGACCATAAATGTATGGGCTTATTTCTGGGCTCTCTAGTCTTTTCCACTGATTTAGATGTTTGTTTTTATGACAATACTGTACGGTTTTGATTACTATAGCTTTGTAATATGATTTGAAGTCAAGCAGTGTGATGCTTCCAGCTTTATTCTTTCTTCTTAAAATTGCTTTGGCTATTCAGGGTCTTTTGTAGTTCCATGCGAATTTAGAATTGTTTTTTCTATTTCTGTATAAATCGCCATTGGGATTTTGATAAGGATGACATTGAATCTGTAGATTGCATTGGGTAGTGTGAACATTTTAACAATTTTAATTTTTCCAATCCATGAACACGGAATGTCTTTCTATTTGTGTCTTTTGAAAAATTTCTTTTGGTAATGTTTTACAATTTTCAGGGTACAGGTCTTTTATTTCTTAATTTCTAAGTATTTCCTTGTTGTTATTGTTGCTAATTTAAATGAGCTTGTTTCTTGGTTTTCCTTTTCTAAAGTTTGTTGTTAGTGTATAGAAACACCACTGATTTTTGTATGTTAACTTTGTGTCCTGTAATTTTATTGACTTTTTAAGTTAGTTATAATAGTGTTTTGTGTAGAGTCTTTAGGGATTTCCAGGTATATGATCATATCATCTGCAGAAAGAGATGATTTCTATTTTTCCCTTTCAATTTGGATACTTATTTTTTCTTCTTCTTTTTTTTTTTATTATACTTTAGGTTTTAGGGTACATGTGCACAATGTGCAGGTTTGTTACATATGTATCCATGTGCCATGTTGATTTCCTGCACCCATTAACTCGTAATTTAGCATTAGGTATATCTCCTAATGCTGTCCCTCCCCGCTCCCCCAACCCCACAACAATCCCCAGAGTGTGATGTTCCCCTTCCTGTGTCCATGAGTTCTCATTGTTCAATTCCCACCTATGAGTGAGAACACGCAGTGTTTGGTTTTTTGTCCTTGCGATAGTTTACTGAGAATGATGTTTTCCAGTTTCATCCATGTCCCTACAAAGGACATGAACTCATCATTTTTTATGGCTGCATAGTATTCCATGGCGTATATGTGCCACATTTTCTTAATCCAGTCTATCGTTGTTGGACATTTGGGTTGGTTCCAACTCTTTGCTATTGTGAATAGTGACGCAATAAACATACATGTGCATGTGTCTTTATAGCAGCATGATTTATAGTCCTTTGGGTATATACCCAGTAATGGGATGGCCGGGTCAAATGGTATTTCTAGTTCTAGATCCCTGAGGAATCACCACACTGACTTCCACAATGGTTGAACTAGTTTACAGTCCCACCAACAGTGTAAAAGTGTTCCTATTTCTCCACATCCTCTCCAGCACCTGTTGTTTCCTGACTTTTTAATGATGGCCATTCTAACTGGTGTGAGATGGTATCTCACTGTGGTTTTGATTTGCATTTCTCTGATGGCCAGTGATGATGAGCATTTCTTCATGTGTTTTTTGGCTGCATAAATGTCTTCTTTTGAGAAGTGTCTATTCATGTCCTTTGCCCACTATTTGATGGGGTTGTTTGTTTTTTTCTTGTAAATTTGTTTGAGCTCATTGTAGATTCTGGATATTAGCCCTTTGTCAGATGAGTAGGTTGCAAAAATTTTCTCCCATTCTGTGGGTTGCCTGTTCACTCTGATGGTAGTTTCTTTTGCTGTGCAGAAGCTCTTTAGTTTAATTAGATCCCATTTGTCAATTTTGGCTTTTGTTGCCGTTGCTTTTGGTGTTTTAGACATGAAGTCCTTGCCCACGCCTATGTCCTGAATGGTATTGCCTAGATTTTCTTGTAGGATTTTAATGGTTTTAGGTCTAACATTTAAGTCTTTAATCCATCTTGAATCAATTTTTGTATAAGGTATAAGGAAGGGATCCAGTTTCAGCTTTCTACATATGGCTAGCCAGTTTTCCCAGCACCATTTATTAAATAGGGAATCCTTTCCCCATTTCTTGTTTTTGTCAGGTTTGTCAGAGATCAGATAGTTGTAGATATGTGGCATCATTTCTGAGGGCTCTGTTCTGTTCCATTGATCTATGTCTCTGTTGTGGTACCAGTACCATGCTGTTTTGGTTACTGTAGTCTTGTAGTATAGTTTGAAGTCAGGTAGCGTGATGCCTCCAGCTTTGTTCTTTTGGCTTAGGATTGACTTGGTGATGTGGGCTCTTTTTTGGTTCCATATGAACTTTAATGTAGTTTTTTCCAATTCTGTGAAGAAAGTCATTGGTAGCTTGATGGGGATGGCATTGAATCTGTAAATTACCTTGGGCAGTATGGACATTTTCACGATATTGATTCTTCCAACCCATGAGCATGGAATGTTCTTCCATTTGTTTGTATCCTCTTTTATTTCATTGAGCAGTGGTTTGTAGTTCTCCTTGAAGAGGTCCTTCGCATCCCTTGTAAGTTGGATTCCTAGGTATTTTATTGTCTTTGAAGCAATTGTGAATGGGAGTTCACTCATGATTTGGCTCTCTGTTTGTCTGTGATTGGTGTACAAGAATGCTTGTGATTTTTGTACATTGATTTTGTATCCTGAGACTTTGCTGAAGTTGCTAATCAGCTTAAGGTGATTTTGGGCTGAGACAATAGGGTTTTCTAGATATACAATCATGTCATCTGCAAACAGGGACAATTTGACTTCCTCTTTTCCTAATTGAATACCCTTTATTTCCTTCTCCTGCCTGATTGCTCTGGCCAGAACTTCCAGCACTATGTTGAATAGGAGCGGTGAGAGAGGGCATCCCTGTCTTGTGCCAGTTTTCAGAGGGAATGCTTCCAGTTTTTGCCCATTCAGTATGATATTGGCTGTGGGTTTGTCATAGATAGCTCTTATTATTTTGAGATACGTCCCATCAATACCTAATTCATTGAGAGTTTTTAGCATGAAGGGTTGTTGAATTTTGTCAAAGGCCTTTTCTGCATCTATTGAGATAATCATGTGGTTTTTGTCTTTGGTTCTGTTTATATGCTGGATTACATTTATTGATTTGCGTATGTTGAACCAGCCTTGCATCCCAGGGATGAAGCCCACTTGATTGTGGTGGATAAGCTTTTTGATGTGCTGCTGGATTCGGTTTGCCAGTATTTTATTCAGGATTTTTGCGTCAATGTTCATCAAGGATATTGGTCTGAAATTCTCTTTTTTGGTTATGTCTCTGCCAGGCTTTGGTATCAGGACGATGCTGGCTTCATAAAATATGTTAGGGAGGATTCCCTCTTTTTCTATCGATTGGAATAGTTTCAGAAGGAATGGTACCAGTTCCTCCTTGTACCTCTGGTAGAATTTGGCTGTGAATCCATCAGGTCCTGGACTCTTTTTGGTTGGTAAGCTATTGATTATTGCCACAATTTCAGAACCTGTTATTGGTCTATTCAGAGATTCAACTTCTTCCTGATTTAGTCTTGGGAGGGTGTATGTGTTGAGGAATTTATCCATTTCTTTTAGATTTTCTAGTTTATTTGCATAGAGGTGTTTGTAGTATTCTCTGATGGTAGATTGTATTTCTGTGGGATCGGTAGTGATATCCCCTTTTTCATTTTTTATTGCATCTATTTGATTCTTCTCTCTTTTCTTCTTTATTAGTCTTGCTAGTGGTCTATCAATTTTGTTGATCTTTTCAAAAAACCAGCTCCTGGATTCATTAATTTTTTGAAGGGTTTTTTGTGTCTCTATTTCCTTCAGTTCTGCTCTGATTTTAGTTATTTCTAGCCTTCTGCTAGCTTTTGAATGTGTTTGCTCTTGCTTTTCTAGTTCTTTTAATTGTGATGTTAGGGTGTCAATTTTGGATCTTTCCTGCTTTCTCTTGTGGGCATTTAGTGCTATAAATTTCCCTCTACACACTGCTTTGAATGTGTCCCAGAGATTCTGGTATGTTGTGTCTTTGTTCTCGTTGGTTTCAAAGAACATCTTTATTTCTGCCTTCATTTCATTATGTACCCAGTAGTCATTCAGGAGCAGGTTGTTCAGTTTCCATGTAGTTGAGCGGTTTTGAGTGAGTTTCTTAATCCTGAGTTCTAGTTTGATTGCACTGTGGTCTGAGAGACAGTTTTTTATAATTTCTGTTCTTTTACATTTGGTGAGGAGAGCTTTACTTCCAACTATGTGGTCAGTTTTGGAATAGGTGTGGTGTGGTGCTGAAAAAAATGTATATTCTGTTGATTTGGGGTGGAGAGTTCTGTAGATGTCTATTAGGTTCACTTTGTGCAGAGCTGAGTTCAAATCCTGGATATCCTTGTTAACTTTCTGTCTCATTGATCTGTCTAATGCTGACAGTGGGGTGTTAAAATCTCCCATTATTATTGTGTGGGAGTTTAAGTCCCTTTGTAGGTCACTCAGGACTTGCTTTATGAATCTGGGTTCTCCTGTGTTGGGTGCATATATATTTAGGATAGTTAGCTCTTCTTGTTGAATTGATCCCTTTACCATTATGTAATGGCCTTCTTTGTCTCTTTTGATCTTTGTTGGTTTAAAGTTTATTTTATCAGAGACTAGGATTGCAACCCCTGCCTGTTTTTGTTTTCCATTTGCTTGATAGATCTTCCTCCATCCCTTTATTTTGAATCTATGTGTGTCTCTGCACGTGAGATGGGTTTCCTGAATACAGCACACTGGTGGGTCCTGACTCCTTATCCAGTTTGCCAGTCTGTGTCTTTTAATTGGAGCATTTAGCCCATTTACATTTAAAGTTAATATTGTTATGTGTGAATCTGATCCTGTCATTGTGATGTTAGTTGGTTATTTTGCTCGTTAGTTGATGCAGTTTCTTCCTAGCTTCGATGGTCTTTACAATTTGGCATGTTTTTGCAGGGGCTGGTACCGGTTGTTCCTTTCCATGCTTAGTGCTTCCTTCAGGAGCTCTTTTAGGGCAGGCCTGGTGGTGACAAAATCACTCAGCGTTTGCTTGTCTGTAAAGTATTTTATTTCTCCTTCACTTATGAAGCTTAGTTTGGCTGGATATGAAATTCTGGGTTGAAAATTCTTTTATTTAAGAATGTTGAATATCGGCCACCACTCTCTTCTGGCTTGTAGCGTTTCTGCCAAGAGATCAGCTGTTAGTCTGATGGGCTTCCCTTTGTGGGTAACCCGATCTTTCTCTCTGGCTGCCCTTAACATTTTTTCCTTCATTTCAACTTTGGTGAATCTGACAATTATGTGTCTTGGAGTTGCTCTTCTCGAGGAGTATCTTTGTGGTGTTCTCTGTATTTCCTGAATCTGAATGTTGGCCTGCCTTGCTAGATTGGGGAAGTTCTCCTGGATAATATCTTGCAGAGTGTTTTCCAACTTGGTTCCATTCTCCCCGTCATTTTCAGGTACACCAGTCAGACATAGGTTTGATCTTTTCACATAGTCCCAAATTTCTTGGAGGCTTTGTTCGTTTGTTTTTATTCTTTTTTCTCTAAACTTCCCTTCTCGCTTCATTTCATTCATTTCATCTTCCATCAGCGATACCCTTTCTTCCAGTTGATCGCATCTGCTACTGAGGCTTCTGCAATCTTCGCGTAGTTCTCGAAACTTGGCTTTCAGCTCCATCAGCTCCTTTAAGCTCTTCTCTCCATTGGTTATTCTAGTTATCCATTCTTCTAATTTTTTTTCAAAGTTTTTAACTTCTTTGCTATTGTTTTGAATTTCCTCCTGTAGCTCGGAGTAGTTTGATCGTCTGAAGCCTTCTTCTCTCAACTCGTCAAAGTCGTCCTCTATCCAGCTTTGTTCCATTGCTGGTGAGGAACTGCGTTCCTTTGGAGGAGGAGAGGTGCTCTGCTTTTTAGAGTTTCCAGGTTTTCTGCTGTTTTTTCCCCATCTTTGTGGTTTTATCTACTTTTGGTCTTTGATGATGGTGATGTACAGATGGGTTTTTTGGTGTGGATGTCCTTTCTGTTTGTTAGTTTTCCTTCTACCAGACAGGACCCTCAGCTTCAGGTTGCTGCAGAACAGCAGATTTTCGTGAGACCACAAATTCAGCTGTCTGATAGTTCCTCTGGAAGTTTTGTCTCAGAGGAGTACCCGGCCGAGTGAGGTGTCAGTCTGTCCCTGCTGGGGGATGCCTCCCAGTTAGGCTGCTCGGGGGTGAGGGACCCACTTTAGGAGGCAGTCTGTACGTTCTCAGATCTCCAGCTGCGTGCTGGGAGAACCACTACTCTCTTCAAAGCTGTCAGTCAGACAGGGACGTTTAAGTCTGCAGAGATTCCTGCTGACTTTTTGTTTGTCTGTGCCCTGCCCCCAGAGGTG
Source organism: Nomascus leucogenys (assembly GCF_006542625.1). Taxonomy (NCBI): domain Eukaryota; kingdom Metazoa; phylum Chordata; class Mammalia; order Primates; family Hylobatidae; genus Nomascus; species Nomascus leucogenys. The sequence continues at coordinate 29,977,128 of NC_044392.1, read as the reverse complement.
GAGCCTACAGAGGCAGGCAGGCCTCCTTGAGCTGTGGTGGGCTCCACCCAGTTCGAGCTTCCTGGCTGCTTTGTTTACCTAAGCAAGCCTAGGCAATGGTGGGCGCCCCTGCCCCAGCCTCGCTGCTGCCTTGCAGTTTGATCTCAGACTGCTGTGCTAGCAATCAGTGAGACTCCATGGGCATAGGACCCTCCCAGCGAGGTGCGGGACACAATCTCCTAGTGTGCCGTTTTCCAGGCCCATGGGAAAAGCGCAGTATTAGGGTGGGACTGACCCGATTTTCCAGGTGCTGTCCGTTACCCCTTTCTTTGACTAGGAAAGGGAACTCCCTGACCCCTTGCGCTTCCCGAGTGAGGCAATGCCTTGCCCTGCTTCGGCTCGCACACAGTGCACTTCACCGACTGTCCTGCACCCACTGTTTGGCACTCCCTAGTGAGATGAAACCGGTACCTGAAACAGAAATGCAGAAATCACCCGTCTTCTGTGTCGCTCAGGCTGGGAGCTGTAGACCAGAGCTGTTCCTATTTGGCCATCTTGGCTCCACCCTATTGATTTTCAACTATTTAAAATATATATCTTTTTTTCTCTTGAGTAGATCTGTAGCAGGATTTAGATGGTATGTTCTCACATGTATATTTTATTCAGCTCTCTTTGAGTTGCATGGAGCAGGCTACCATTTGCAAATAGAGCCTAACAAACATTCCTAGGTGATGGTGTGGATATGGAAACAGATGAAGGACTTTCTCAGAAGCAATATTTATTAAAACTATGCTATTAATGGAACATTTTTTTTCTGCTTTGAAGTTTTATTTTAAAATATGCCCTAGAAAGACAAATGGATCAAATAGCAAACCCTCACTTGGTGGGCTTGAGCATCTCTTAAAGTGGAGCAACCAAAACCCATGGAAACTCTGAGTAATCTCTGATTTTTGGCAAGACTTCCAACTTGTATTTAATGTTAAGATACCCCTCTATGCTTCATTTCTCTTCAGTTCACATGTAGAGGATGATGAGCTCTTGCAAAGTCTTGTGGGAGACCCACAGATAAACTTATTATGGTGAGGTGTTGAGGATCTTTTCATGTGAGCCGTCAATTTCAATATCTCTGCCTTGGACTGGATTTCTCCTTCACTTGGCCGTCATCTCTTTCTGATGTGCATTTCTTGAGGCAAATGGACAAGGTAGTGTGTGTCCCATGTGAGCAGGAGAAAATTGAGCATCCCAAGAATAGTCTCACATCACAGTTAGGTTTTTAATCTGCAAAAATAGATTTATACTAAAACAGAGAAACGTGGAAAATGATATGAAAATAGAAACTATACTGTGTGTTATCTTTCTTAATAAGTAGGTTAACTCTCTAGAATTGTTAAGTTTAGATGAGTTCAGAAACCATCTAATTTAGCACCCATGTTCTCAACTGACCTGGCATTGGCCCAGGTATTGGGATGATGTCTGCAATCAGGCTCTTCTTGGTAGTAATTTATTTTTCCTACTACTAGTAGTCAACCTCCCTTCCCTAATACTTAAAATTTCTTCTGATAATTAAAAACATTCTAAGATGTTTCAAATTGAGAGCCGAGACTAAATCTTTAGGAAATTAAAAAATTTCAATGTCACTCTGAAGAATAATACTTCTCTCACCCTGCCAATCATACTCAGCTTTTCCTGAGCTGATCACCTAGTTAGTAGGGTCCTAACTGGAGGCCCTTTATAGGCTTGGTGGCACATACCTGAATAAAAATTGTCAGAGTAACTGTTTTTCCTGGAGGTAAACTTATGTTAAAATGATTACTTGGTAGCGGGAGAAAACAGCTAAGAAGGGTTGATGATCTCCAGATGGAAGGTCATGAGAAGGTTCCTAAATTCTGTTGTCTCCTTTCCACCATCTCCTGTTAGCAACATATAAGGTCAAACATTTTTTGCCACAGAAATAAATGAGGCCAATAGATAGTTATTGGATAAATCTACTTTAGATGTTTTAGATTTTTTTGTTTACAGATGAGTTACAAGCTCTTTCCAAATGTGGCCATTATCTTTAGCAGTACTAGAGGTGTCTTCATTTCTCTTTCTCTGTAGTTTTTTACCTGTGTGTTTTCATAAGTGAAAACTTCTGTGAGTTCGTAAGTGCCATGTGTAATCACACTGATTTTGAGTTGTTAGAAACTGGTCTTGAGCATTCTGAGATAGATGCCATCAAAGGATCGGGAAATATTAAGAATATATAGTGGGATCTCATTCCTGCATTCTTATTTGGATATTATCTGTTTGACTGAAATGTTCTTTTTTTTTCCTTGTAGAATAGCCAGATAAATACAAGGTATATTGTTTTATTTTGTATTTTCCCTAAATCTGGCAACACTACCTCCTGAGCACTTAGCTAAACTATACTTCCCAGTGGATGTGGCTGTGTGACTGAGTTCTACCAGTGAAGTTTTTGTAGATGTGATGGGCCACTTCTAAGACTGGTCCACAAAAACCTCCCATGTGTGCTCCTGCATGTTCTTTCCAATTGTGTTTGGTTAGGATGGAGAAAACTTCTAGGGTGACTTTGGAAGCTACATGTTGAAGAAAACAGAGGTTCTATTAGACTTGACTGCATGGAGGAAGACCTCCTCACCCTGTCCACGTTCCCTGTACTGTTACGCGAGCAAAAGATAATTTTCTATTGTTGTTGGGCTGTTGTACATTTTGGGATCTATTACACTTGTTGCATAAATGGCCTACTTAACCAATAAAGATATGCATTTGGTTAAGCCATTTTGTTGGTAAGTAAATTACTAGCTCAGGAGAAAAGTTAACATGGAACAGCTAATGTGATAATATGGGAAATATCCATAATTTCCAAAAGCAATGCTACAAAATTGTCTCACTAGGCTTCTATTGTGTAATAGATAACTCTGAAACTTATTGTTTTCTGGAGATTCCAAAAGGAGAGAGGTAGGGAGGGGAGAAAGGGTTGAAAAACGACTTATTGGGTACTATGTCGGCTACTTGGGCTATGGGATCATTAGAAGACCAAACCACAGCATCATGCAATATACCCAAATAACAAACTTGCACATGTGCCCCCCCATTCCCTGAAACTAAAAGTTTTAAAACCTTTAAAAAAGTGTTGTAAAACAACAACCATTTTATTATCTTTCTTAGGAATTTGGGAAGGACTCAGCTGAATGCTAATGAAGATATTTATTGTGCAGTTCAATTCAATAGGTGTTTAATGTGGAATCCAATCTTTATAATACGTGCCATGGACAGAAACCACAAAGTGGCATTATTCTGGCCATTAAGAAGCTTACAATACTGCTAGACTTGCACACCTGAATAGGTACAAAATAATACAGAACACATAGTTAAGACGTTAAAATCATTCCTTTAGCAAATATGTAAGCATCTACAATGTGGCAGGCATTCCACTAGGTGCTGGGTATATAGCTGTGAACCAACCAGTCAAACAAACAAACAAAAAATCTTACTTCGTTGAGCTTACTTTCAGGAGTCTGTGTGTCAAACAGGAAAAATACAACAACAACCAATAAAACAATTAATTATATGGGATATTAGAAGATGATAAGTGCCATGAAGACAAACAAAACAGGGAGAATAGAAAGTGTGTCTGACAGAGTGTAATTAAATCCCTTTTTCTTAATTCAGTTTTTTTTTGTATTTTTGTTTTGTTTTGTTTTTTTGAGACTTGCTCTGTCACCCAGGGTGGAGTGCAGTGGCACAGTCTTTGTTCACTGCAGCCTCAAACTCCTGGGCTCAAGAGATCGTCCTGCCCAAGCCTCCAGAGTAGCTGGGACTACAGGCTTGAACCACTATAGCCAACGGAATTCAGCTTTTTATTGAACATGTCATAAAAGACCAAAGCTCTTGTCCTCAACATACTCCTCAGATTCTTTATTTGCTTCCACTTTATTCTCCTTGGTTGAGGCAGTGGTGGTGGAGGGGGCAGGACCTCCTGCTGGTGCAGCACCAGCTGCTGCAGCAGATCCACTGGCCCCTTAAGTGCAGATGAGGCTCCAGATGCAGATATTGACCAGGGCTTTTGCAAACAAGCTAGGCCAAAAAAATTTAACGTTTACACCAGCTGCTTTAATGAGGTCATTGATCTTATCCTCCCTGACAGTCACTTCATCCTCATACAGAATGAAGACTGAATAGATGCAGGCAAGCTGGGAGATTGAGGCCATGGTGTGGGCGAGCCCCTCACCCCCATGTGGACTTAGCTTCCTGGGAAGGGTGCAGAACCTTGGTGGCAGCAGAGGAGAGGACAATTTCAAGAACAGTGGTCAAATAAAATGTTCCTGAGAAAGTGACATTTGAGAAAAGACTTTAAAAGGGGGGGAGAGGATGAGCTTCATGACCATTGGAACAAGAGCGTTTCAAGCAGAGGGAAGAACATGTGAGAAAACCCTCATGAAGAGTTGTATTGGGTATTTTCAAGAAACAAGAAAGTCAGTATGGCTATAGCAAAGTGCGTGAAGGGCAGAATTGGAGGCAAAGTCAAAGTGGGAACAGGAGAGTGGGGGACAAATAGCAAAGGCTCTTTAGGTCTTTGTAAGGACTTACTCAGGCTTTTGGTCTGAGTCAGATGGGAAGTCATGGGAGAGCTTTGAGTAGAGGGAACACAAGACAAGGATTACTTTGGCTGTTGCACTGGGAATAGTAGGAGGGTAAGGATAAAATTAAGGAGGCCACCTAGGAAGCCATGGTAATAATCTAGACACTAAATGCTTGCTTCAAAGACCAGGGCATAATAGAAGAAATGCTGAGAAGTAACCAGTTTTTGAAGGTAGAGTCAGTGGGATTTCTTGATAGACTGGATATACGGTGTGAGAAAAAGAGAAGTCAAGAATGACCATGCTTTTTGCTTGAGCAACTCAAAAGGTAGAGTTTTCATTAATTGGGATAGGTCAGAAAAATAACAGATTAAATGCTGGCTAGAAAAATAGCATGTTTGAATGCTGTTGGGATGATCCAACAGAGAGGAAAAAATTAATGATGCAGTAAATAAGAGAGAATATCTGTAATCAAATAATGAAAGTAGAATCTAGTGCATATATGGAGATAGTCATAGGCAGAGATTTGGATGGTCCATCTACAGAAGCACTAGGGAAGGAAGAATATATGGTACAGAAGCTGGTGGGTTTGTATTGAGATAATGGGAACTAGCAGAATTTCTCTTTTGATTGTTTCTATTTTCTCAGTGAAATAGATACAAGTTGTCATTTGAGAATAAGGATGTGGGAAGAAGCATGGGAGGTCTCAGGAGAGAGGAGAGAAGTATGAAATTGTCATCTAGAAGGGTAAGAAAGTGAATGAACCATGGAAAGGCAGTAGTATTACTGGGTTCGTTTGAGATTCAAAGTCATTAATGAAAAATGATTCCTGTCAGCATGTATGTTAGTCCATTCTCACACTGCTATGAAGAAATACCCAAGACTGGGTAATTTATAAAGAAAAGAGGTTTAATTGACTTACAGTTCCACATGGCTGGGGAGGCTTCAGGAAACTTACAATATGGTGGAAGGCACCTCTTCACAGGGTGGCATGAGAGAGAATGAGTGCAAGCAAGGGAAATTCCAGATACTTATAAAACCATCAGATCTCATGACACTTACTATCATGAGAACAGCATGGGGGAAACTGCCCCCATGATCCAATTACCTCCACCTGGTCCACCCTTGACACATGGGGATTATGGGAATTATAATGCAAGGTGAGATTTGGGTGGGGAACAGAGCCAAATCATATTATTCTGCCCCTGGCCTCTCCCAAATCTCATGTTCTCACATTTCAAAACACAATCATGCCCTTCCAACAGTCCCCCAAAGTCTTAACTCATTACAGCATTAACCCAAAAGTCCAAGTCCAAAGTCTCATCTGAGTCAAGGCAAGTCCCTTTCATCTATGAGCCCATAAAATCAAAAGCAAGTTAGCTACTTCCTAGGTACAATGAGGGTACAGGCATTGGGTAAATACGCCCATTCCAAATGGGAGAAATTGGCCAAAACAAAGGGTCTCTAGGCCTCATGCATTTCCAAAATCCAATAGGGCAGTCATTAGACCTTAAAGTTCCAAAATGACCTCCTTTGACTCCATGTCTCACATTCAGGATGCAAGAGGTGGTCTCTGATGGCCTTGGGCAGCTCTGCCTCTGTGGCTTTGCAGGGTACAGCCTCCCTCCAGGTTGCTTTCAAGGTCTGTTGTTGAGTGTCTGTGGCTTTTCCAGGCCCACAGTACAGGTTGTTGGTGGATCTACCATTCTGGTGTCTGGAGGATGGTGACCCTCTTCTCACAGCTTCACTAGGCAGTGCCCCAGTGGGGACTCTGTGTGGGGGTTCCCACCCCTCATTTCCCTTCTGCACTGCCTTAGCAGACATTCTCCATGAGGGCTACACCCCTGCAGCAAACTTCTCCCTGGACATCCAGGCATTTCCATATATCCTCTGAAATCTAGGTGGAGGTTCTCAAACCTCAAATCTTGACTTCTATGCATCCACAGGTTTGACACCACATAGAAGCCACCAAGTCTTGGAGTTTGCATCCTTTGAGGCAATGGCCTGAGCTGTAACTTGGCTCATCTTAGCCATGGCTGGAGCTGAAGCAGTTGGGACACTGGGCACCATGTCCTGAGGCTGCACAGAGCAGAGGGCCCTGGGGGGTGGCCCACAAAACCATTTTTCCCTCCTAGGCCTCCCAGTCTGTGATGGGAGGGGCTGCCACAAAGGTCTCTGACATGTCCTGAAGACATTTTCCCCATTGTCTTGGTGATTAACATTTTGGATCCTTGTTACTTATGTAAATTTCTGTAGTGGACTTGAATTTCTCCCCCAGAAAATGGATTTTTCTTTTCTAGCCCATCATCAGGCTGTAAATTTTTCAAACTTTTATGTTCTGCTTCCTCTTGAATGCTTTGTCACCTAGAAATGTCTTCTGTCACATACCCTAAATCATCTCTCTCAAGTTCAAAGTTCCACAGATCTCTAGGGGGCCACCAGTCTCTTTGCTAAAGCATAGCAAGAGTCACCTTTACTCCAGTTCCCCAAAAGTTCCTCATCTCCATCTAAGACCACCTCAGCCTGGACTTCATTGTCCATATCACTATCAGCATTTTGGCCAAAACCATTCCACAAGTCTCTAGGAAGTTCCAAACTTTCCTGTATCTTCCTGTCTTCTTCTGAGCCCTCCATACTCTTCGAACCTCTGCCTGTTACCCAGTTCCAAAGTCATTTTAATATTTTTGGGTATCTTTACAGCAGCACCCCACTACTCCTGGTTCCAATTTTCTATATTAGTCTGTTCTCATGCTGCTATGAAGAAATACTGGAGACTGGGTAATTTATAAAGAAAATAGGTTTAATTAACTCATAGTTCTACATTGCTAAGGAGGCCTCTGGAAACTTACAATCATGGCAGAAGGTACCTCTTCATGGGGCAGCAGGCGAGATAATGAGTGCAAGCAGGGGAAATGCCAGGCACTTATAAAACCATCAGATCTTGTGAGACTCACTCACTATCATGAGAACAACATGGGGGAAACAACGCCCATGATACAATTACTTCCACCTGGTCCCACTCTCAACACCTGGGGATTATGGGGATTACAATTTGAGGTGAGATTTGTGTGGTGACACAGAGCCAAATCATATTAGCATGGTAGTGCATTTTTCTATAGCCTTGTTCAGCTACGTGGGTGCAGGCACACAGTGGGAGAAGAGTTGTATTTTCCTAGGCCTAAAGTTTTCTAAGCAAGTATAATGAGAGAGAAGCGAGAGGGTGGAGGGTGTACGCAAGAGAGTTTTCATAATGGTAGAGTATGGCATTTAAACCGAATCAAGGAAATGAGGACATGAAGTGGGGAGGGACAGTGAGCAGATGGTACAATTAATGGATTGTATTCCATAGAGGAGCTGAAGGATTGTTGTAGATGGGCACAATAGGGAGTGGATTGGAAAGAGAGTGGATGGAGGTCTGAGTAGAGGGTTCAAATTTGCTATGATGGGTGGTTGTAGATTTTGGTAATAATAAGGAATAGGGATTGACCCTTGGAAGATTGCTAGAGGTAAAGAATAAAATCACTGGAGAAGATCAAAGAGCAATGAGGGCAGTGTTGAAAGTAACATCAATATGGAATTGAAATTACCAAGAATGAAAACAAGCATATTGTTAGAAAGTGGCAGTGAGTCATGAGCTAAAATCTTTGACACATGAGGACGAATGACCAAGAAGTTGATAGATGTCTACAGAAAAAAAAAAGGAAGTGATGATGATAGACTGATTATATAGATTCAAGGCTGGAAGACTTTAGAGAAAGGGAGAGAGAATGGTATAAAAGCAGCAACGTGGGGCCGGCGCGGTGGCTCACGCCTGTAATCTCAGCACTTTCGGAGGCCAAGGCGGGCGGATCACGAGGTCAGCAGATCGAGACCATCCTGGCTAACACAGTGAAACCCCGTCTCTACTAAAAAAATACAAAGACAAAAAATTAGCCAGGCAAGGTGGCGGGTGCCTGTAGTCCCAGCTACTCGGGAGGCTGAGGCAGGAGAATGGTGTGAACCTGGGAGGCGGAGCTTGCAGTGAGCCGAGATCACGCCACTACACTCCAGCCTGGGCGACAGAGCGGGACTCCGTCTCAAAAAAAAAAAAAAAAAAAAAAAAAAAAAAGCAGCAATGTGGAACATGAAGTATTCCTTCCCCGTGTTTAAGCCTAGGAGTTTAGGAGGCATGAGAGAGATGGAAGTGACCACTTGAGACTACTCCAGTAGAAACGGAATCCTCAGGGGAGAACCAGGTTTCTGTTACTGAGTTTGCAGAAAAGTTGAGAATATAGAGGTTTTGCTGCTAATGGACTGTAGGGTGCAGAGTGCACAATGGAAGGGTTTCAAGAGTTGGGGACTGGAGAAAGAAGAGACATACCCTTATGACAGACCCTCGGTGGAGCCTGATGAAAATAATGACATTTTCATATGTAAGATACTGATTATTAACGATGGTGTGAGAAAATTCTTTCCCTCACTTTCTTCTATTACTGTTTTCCACAAACCAGGTCTCTGCCTGTGGCAAGTAGTGTGTCCCAGTTCTTTGCTCTGTAAAATGGAGCCAGCTCCTGGAACAGAAAGGGAAAGCAGATAATAAAGGGGCCCTCAGTCAACGAATACTGCAGAATTAGACATAGCCCTTAGCCTACTTTCTAGCCAACTGCCGTGAAGGAGAACTCTGATTTCTCCTTCTGTTTGGGTGGAGGTACTGGGGTACTTTTGGAGTAGGAAAGAAAAATCTTTGACAGGCCCATTTCAACTGCAGGAGACTTGGCACTGGAAAACTGTCCCATCTCACTCTAGTGTTAGCCCCTTTGGATTGTGAGAGAAATTGTGTCAGTGGATGGAGAGTCATCACCAACACTCCACCAGCCAGACTCTTCTCTAACCAGCTATCAATGAAGATTGGTTTTAAAGAGTGAAAGAAAAAAGAGAGAAAATGAATTTCTACCAGGAGAGATGATAAATGGCTCTTCGGAAACTTGTGCATACTCACAGGAAACAGAATTGTTTTCTGGCTCCTGTCATGGCCTCCTTGGTGGAGATGTCATTTTGCCGATGTCAATGGCTTACAGGGGACTCTCAGTGCTCGTGTGTGTCGGAAATTCTCATTCTGTAGCAGGGAATAAGTAGCGCATGTCCTAATGGAATCAGAGACATCATAGCCACTAGAATTAGAGCTCAGTCTTCTCAGTTCAATTTTTGTTTTTCAGAACATATTTCTTCAGCAATAACCTGTTTTCTGGCAACTTTCACCAATTAAAAAAATAAAATTGTGTAAGAGGAAGATGGCTTCAAGCCTGCCTATTACTGTCTATTTGAATTTTCTCTTTCTATTTTCTCAGCATGTATCTGCCAACATTTACACTCCTAAAGTCAAATTATGTTGTGACAGAAGAAAAAGAGAAAAGAAAATTTCCTCATGTTACTTGAGAATGAGGAGATTTTGGGGGTCATCAAGGGAAGCATGGAGACTTTTATCAGAGTGACTAGTGCATGACTAATGTAGTGGTAAAATCTAGGGTCTGTAGTTTGACTTTTTTTCCAGGTTCAGCTATGGGGCTTTGGGATATTGACTTCTCACAATGAGTTGCTCTTTGACAGATTTATGAAGGACTAATTTTCAGATCTGCAAATACTTTTCAAAGGCAAATGAGAAAGATAGCCAGGAGGAAGGTCAGCAGGCTGAGGACACAGGATAGGAGCTCTGCTGAGACAGACACTAAGGAAAGTCTAAACAAGAGGTCTCTGCAGGAAGGGGGCATTTTGGGGGATCCTTGGCTGCAGAAATATTGGGTTCCTTTGCATAGTTTTGCTTGAGAATCTGGAAATTAGGCTTGTCCCTGGCTACTGTGATTCTATTTTAAGCCCTTTTCAGCAGTACAAGAAGAACAACAAAAGTTATAAAGGAATTAAGCTTAATTGTATTTTCTCCATCAAAGCCAATCTTAGCCCATTTTTGTCTCTTCTTAGCTTACTGCTTCCTGGATGTCATCACATATTTGTGAAAACTTATCTTGCTTTCCATTACTGTATCATGTTTGATTTCTGCTGAATTGTTACTTTCAATGGCACATTCTGGTTATTTCTGGGCTCTTCCTGAGAGCAAAATATTCCACAATCCTAATTTATCAGATGAAAGGAATCCTAAAATTGATGATATACATGAGTAGTAAGTTATCTGAAAATATTTTTATTACCTAGATCTTTATCACATAATTGATTTTAAAATTACAGTTAATCTAGAAAACACCTTTTGGTAATTAATAAAATGTATTTACAATCTCTATTTAGGTTTGAATAGTTATAAGTAAAACATCTAATGGTCATTCAGTGCCATGCAGTTCACAGAATATTTTAGTGTTCATTATTTGTTTGATTTCACAAAAATTCTATGAATAAGAACAGACACTAATATCCTCATTTTACTGATGAAATTAAGGCCTAGGATGGTGAATCTTACAGCCAGTAGGAATTTGAATCCCAGTCTGCTGAGTCTAAGCCATGGAAATTGAAATAATTTATGTAAAGATAAAACCTTCTTTTGTTCATAAGCATGTTCAGGGCAATAATTTACCATGCATTTTCCAATCTCCGTGTTAGGTTGGCAAAGGTTGATAGCATATGTTACCGGGTTCAAGGTTTTGTGAGGACGATCCAAGTATGGCCTATTGAAGCACATCAGGGAGCATTTCTGGTATATCTTACTGTGAGGCATTGGTTAAGTCCACTAATAGCTCTGATTTCTCTCAGTTTTCTTAACTGTAGAATAGGAATGCTACTGCTACCTACCTGTTAGTCATTACTTCAAAGGTAGTTGAGTTGATCTAATGAAATAACTGATGTGAAAATAGTTTGTGGATGGAAGGAAGTATTCAGGAGCTGGGGATGTTGCTCATCACCACTATCTCGGACAAAAGGTCTAGGAGGGAGGAAAGTGGGATTCAACTGGGCTTCATGTGCATACTTAGGGGATGAGTTTTTCTAAGGTTTATATTTCTCCTGTAAAAATGAAAGAGAGGAGACTATGTGAAATAGGCAAAATTTGTCTTAGAACACTCTCTGGGGTGTCTCTCAGACCCTCTCCACTCTTGTCTCTCTGCCCCACTCCTAGACCTTCCTTCCATAGCTGATACTGCTGGAAAATTCTTTTTCTTTCTTTCTCTCTCTCTCTTTCTTTCTTTCTTTCTTTCTTTCTTTCTTTCTTTCTTTCTTTCTTTCTCTCTCTCTCTCTCTCTCTCTCTCTTTCTTTCTCTTTCTTTCTCTCTCTCTCTCTCTCTCTCTCTCTCTCTCTCTTTCTTTTTTAAGATGGAGTCTCACTCTGCTGCCTGGCTGGAGTGCAGTGACGTGATCTTGGCTCACTGCAACCTCTGCCTTTCAGGTTCAAGTGATTCTCATGCCTCAGCCTCCCAAGTAGCTGGGATTAAAATTAGCTGGGTGCCCGCTACCATGTTCAGCTAATTTTTGTATTTTTAGTAGAGGTGAGGTTTCACCACATTGGCCAGGCTGGTCTCAAACTCCTAGCCTCAAGTGATCCGCCCGCCTCAGCCTCCCAAAGTGCTGAGATTAAAGGCGTGAACCACCGTGGTCGGCCTGGAAAGTAACTTTTTCTAAGAGATAGTTGATAGTGATTTGAGGTTTTTTTTTTTTTTCAAGGCAGACTCTCGCTCTGTCTTCCAAACTGGAGTGCAGTGGCATGATCAGCTCACTACAGCCTTGACTTCCTGGCCTCAAGAGATCCTCCAGCCTCAGCCCCTCAAGACAGCTGGAACTACAGGCATGTGCCACCACACCTGGTTAATTTTTGTATCTTTTTGTAGAGAGGGGGTTTTGCCATGTTGCCTAGGGTGGTCTTGAACTCCTGGACTCAAGCGATCCACCCATCTTGGCCTCCTAAGGTGCTGGGATTACAAGTGTTAGCTGCTATGCCTGGCTAGGCTTGAAGTCTTACTCTCCTCTTCTTCAAGTGATGTTTACCCATCAACATAATACTCAGAGATTCCATAAGAATGACTCTACATTAGTAGAATTGTGGAGTCGTTGGAAGCTTCTTGGAGTGGGTGGGAATATTTTTGTTTTGAACTCTCAAAACATAGCCTGATTATGGCTGCCTATTACCAGGATTGTCCCCAGAGAGAGACTGTCATACTCTGTGTTATTACATGCCGTATGAGAGTGTATCATAAATCCCAAAGGTTATTTTTATTAAAGTGTAATATACATAATATAAAATACACCATTTAAAACAACGTACAGTTTGATGAGTTTGGACAAACATATTCAACCATATAACCAGTACCACAGACAAGATAAGAGTTTCCACATGCCTCCATCCTCGGCCCAGCTGCTTTCTGTCATTATAGATTAGTTCTGCTTTCTCTGGAATGTCATATAGATGGGTTCATACAATTTGTAATATTTTGTGTCTTGCTTATTGTGCCATAGATTATGACATAGGCTTTAAGCAAACAAAATTCATCTCGTGACCTACTCCCTGTATGAACTATACATTTGTGGAGAATCTGCAGTTTAGTATACTGAATGCATACTTGGCTAACAATAGTCCATGTGACCATGGTAGCCTGGGTGTGTGGCATTCTGCTGTTCGAGTCAGAAAGAAATGTTTCCAATTAAAAAATCTTGGATGTCTTTTTTTTTTCTTTTTTTTGAGATGACGCCTTGGTCTGTCACCCAGGCTAGAGTGCAGTGGTATGATCTTGGCTCACTGCAGCCTCCAGCTCCTGGGTTCAAGTGATTCTTGTGCTTCAGCCTCCTGAGTAGCTGGGACTACAGTCACGTGTCACCAGGCCTGGCTAATTTTTGTGTTTTTAGTAAAGATGGGGTTTCACCATGTTGGCCAGGCTGGTCTTGAACTCCTAATGTCAAGTGATCTGCCCACCTTGGCCTCCCAAAGTGCTGGGATTATAGGCCTGAGCCACTGCCCGGCCAAATCTTGGTTATCTTTAGACAGTTATCAGCTACTAGTTAGTGGCAAAGGTTTAGGGATATGGGAGTTTGTGGACTCCTCTGTTTCTATTTGCAAAATTATTTTAACCTTATACTACATAACATTTTTGTTGCTGATAAGCTGGCATGTATATGAACCAATTTGATTCAATCAAATGGCATTTATTTTATTTTTTAAATTATAGAAATAATACATACTTATTGTAGAAAGTTGGGAAATAAAAGGAAAAGCACAATAAATCTTTTTCCATATTATCTCACAGAGAATAACATTGAATTTCTTGGTACATTTATTTGTAGGTTTTTTTTTCTAGACACAGTTTTTTATATAGCTATGATAATACTATATATACAATTTCGTACTCTTTTCTCATTTACTATTTTACTTATTTAATTTCTGTGTCATTGAAAACTTCATGAACATAATTTTAAATGGGCATTTATAGTTTACCTACTGTATAGATATAGAGATAGAGATATAGATTGATATAGAGAGAGGGTTTCATTGTTCAAAAAAATGAGATTTAAAAAGCACTAGAGATGTTCCCTTTAAAGGGACCCTGTGTGGTTCTTGTTTTCCATCAGTATGTATGGATTATGCTTACAACAGAACACAGCTATACCTACTTGATAGAAAAATGCACAAATTGGCTGCTAAATCAGACTTATGTGCTGGAGAGGGTTCTTCCTAACCCTTTTTTCTTAACACCTTAAGTTGCCTACTGGAATTTTCTACCCTGCATGTGTGCTGATTTATTCATGCTTCAGTGAGACTACTGGTGAGTTTCCATCTGTCGAATGTCAAATGGACAGAAGTGATTGGGATAGGAGGCCAGAGTTATGTTACTTCCTGATGGTAGCTGATGAAGAATATGGGCAATAAAGTTCGGAGTCTTTGCCTTCTGAAGGAGAGTAGCCCTGAGAGACATAGTGTCAACCATAATGGCTACAGTATTGAAAGCCTGTGTGTCTGCATTGGATGTTCACTGAGCTTAATGGAACTCAAAAGACACCTGCAGATAGGCTGATTTGCAGTAAGATCTCAAATACATCCAAGAGAAAACCTTTGGAGAAAGAACTGAGGGACCTGAATAGGTCCTAAATTGTATATGGAGTAACAATATTACTTTCCCAGTGATACAATGGACATAAAAATGCTTAAAAATTCAGTTCGGTTCTGCTTCATGAATATTTATTGAGCTGGCCACTGTGTGAAATATATGAGATGTGACTCTGCAGTAATGTGACTGATTTTTTAAAAACATGAATTCCTAAATTCACATATTTGATTATGGGCTCTTCTTAGAGATTTTAAATATTTTTCCAGAGGTATTTTTACAACTCAAAAATTTTCTAAGGCTGGGTGTGGTGGCTCACACCTGTAATTCCAGCACTTTGGGAGGCCGAGGCAGGCAGATCAGGAGTTAGAGGCCAGGAGTTAGAGATCAGCCTGGCCAACACGGTGAAACACCATCTCTACTAAAAATACAAAAATTAGCCGGGTGTTGTGGTGCGCACCTATAATCTCAGCTACTTGGGAGGCTGAGACATGAGAATTGCTTGAACACAGCAGGCAGAGGCTGCAGTGAGCCAAGATCATGCCACTGCACTCCAGCCTGGGCGAAAGAGTGAGACTTTGTCTCAAAAAAAAAAAAAAAAATTCTAACTCCTCTCTTAGAGCTTGCCTTCAACCTGCAGTGTATTTAAAAATTCATGTATATAATATGTATCTATGTGTGTGTGTGTGTATATATATATATATATGTAATATAGATTTAAGTTTTGTAACTAGTAGGTGTTATTTAGTGCTAAGTCTTATGAATGAGGTGGGAAATCACGATGGGTAATACTCTATCTAAAATGAAATATGACTGTAGATTACTGAGTCTGATTTTTTTCAGACTTGGTAAGGCTTCTCACTTTCAAAGGAGGAATTCCACTTGTATTGTGTGAAAAAGCAGCATTATTACAATAAGTTTGTTGCTTTTCAAATGAACCTGAAGGAAAATACTCATTTAGATATGTGCTCTGATGTGTTTATTAAAAGTT
Organism: Nomascus leucogenys; assembly: GCF_006542625.1. NCBI lineage: Eukaryota > Metazoa > Chordata > Mammalia > Primates > Hylobatidae > Nomascus > Nomascus leucogenys. The sequence goes on along the minus strand of NC_044392.1, from coordinate 29,961,571 downwards.
CTAACTCTGTATATAGAGCCACACCTAGAAAAGGCTATGAACTTTTTGTTTGCTAGGAAAGTGGTGTGGAAACAAACATGCTATCCTGACAGCAGGACCTGGCATTGATTACATGGTGCCAAAATAGGGCTCTGGTGATTGTTTGGTAGGTTAGGAAGCCAGGTGGCTGACTGGGCTCCCCTCTTCGATTTTACACATACCTTCTGTATTAGTCCATTTTCATACTGCTGATAGGGACATACCAGAGACTGGGTAATTTATAAAGAAAAAGAGGTTTAATGAACTCACAGTTCCACGTGGGTAAGGAGGCCTCACAATCATGGCAGAAGGCAAAACGCATGTCCTACATGGCAGCCAACAAGAGAGAAATGAGAACCAAATGAAAGGTGTTTCCCCTTATAAAACCACCAGCTCTTGTGAGACTTATTCACTAACACGAGAGCAGTATGGGGGAAACCATCCTCATGATTCAATTATCTCCCACTGGGTCCCTCCCACAACATACAGGAATTATGGGAGCTACAATTCAAGATGAGATTTGGGTGGGAACACAGCCATACCATATCACCCTCAAAGGTGAAAGTTTGTTTTTGTCAAAATTTTCCCTCTGCCTTTTCCCTTCAGGTTTTCTTTTGCTATTTCTTTTATCCATATTAGCTTATAAGAAAAGGGCTACATCACTGAAAGACCTTGAGTTGAGTGTTTTTGTGTGTGTTAGATTTCTCTTAATTCCATGCTATCACAATACTGATTCTAGAAATGGGAAGTAAAGAAGGAAAGCAATTGGCAAGAGTGTTTAGGATGGTTTCTTAAAGTAGGTGGGTGAAACTAATTTGAACTAAGTTCTGGAGGATAGAGATGACAGGCATTTCTTCAGTGCATATGAACTTTACATTTGTATAATGGCTATACATTTTCTGTCTAATGCATGGTAGCATTGTCTTCTACATTAGAATGCAAAATACTTAGGGCAAGGGCTAGTGCTCCTGATCTTTTGTACCTTACAGCATGTAGCAGAGTGCAGGATGTACTCATCAAGGCCCAGCTAAGCTTTGGATGACCCTCTCCTGACAGAGTTGTTACTCCTCGGGTTTCATCACATATTTCTTTAAGCAAACTCTGTGTCTTGGTCAGCATGGGCTGCTATAACAAAATACCATGGACTGGGTAGCTTAAACAACAGATATTTATTTCTCATAGTTCTGGAAGCTGAGATGTTTAAGATCAAGTTACTCACTGATTGTGCTCCTGATGAGGACTCTCCTGCCTTGTAGATGGCCACCTTCCTGCTGTGTCCTCACATGATGAGGAGGGCAGTGGAGGGGGAAGAGACAGACAGAGAGATGGGGGTGGGTTCGGGGAGCCAGCCAGCACGAGAGCTCTCTGATGTCTCCTCTTACGAGGCCACTAATTCTATTGAATCAGGGTTTCATCCTTATGACTTCATTTAACCTTAATTGCTAATATAGTTTGGCTGTGTCCTCACTCAAAATCTCATCTTGAATTGTAATCCCCGTAATCCCCATGTGTCAAGGGTGGGACCAGGTGGAGGTGATTCGATCATGGAGGTGGTTTACTGCATGCTGTTCTCGTGATAGTGAGTGAATTCTCATGAGATCTGATGGTTTTATAAGTGTCTGGCATCTCCCCTGCTTCCACTTACTCAGTCCTGCCACCCCATGAAAAGGTGCCTTTCACCATGATTGTAAGCTTCCTGAGGAATGTGGAACTATGAGTCTATTAAACTTCTTTCCTTTATAAATTATGCAGTCTCAGGTATTTCTTCATAGCAGTGTGAGAACGGACTAATACAATTACTTTCTCCAAATATAGCCACACTGGGGGTTAGGGTATCAACATATGAATTTGGGGGAGGCACAGTTCAGTCTATTGTACCCTGGAACATATTATGTGTGTTGTAACAATTTGTTTATGTCTGCTGCCAGTGGACTGTGGTCTTCTTAGGTGCTATGCACTGTGCCGGGCATTGAGAATCACAAAGATGGATCCTGCTCTCAAGGAGTTGTATTAATTTTCTATTGCTACTGTAACAAGTTACCACATACTTAGTGTTTTCAAACAACACAGATTTATTATCTTACAGTGCCGTGTGTTAGAAGTCTGATGCAGGGCTGGTCATGGTGGCTCATGCCTGTAATTCTAGCACTTTGGGAGGCCAAGGCAGGTGGATCACTTGAGGTCAGGAATTCGAGACCAGCCTGGCCAACATGGTGAAACCCTGTTTCTACTAAAAATACGAAACAAAAAAAATTAGCTAGATGTGGTGGTGCACGCCTGTAGTCCCAGCTACTTGGGAGTCTGAGGTGGGAGAATCGCTTGAACCCAGGAGGCAGAGGTTGCCGTGAGCTGAGATTGTGCCATTGCACTCCAGCCTGGACGACAAAGCGAGATTGCAGCTCAAAAAAAAAAAAATTTTTTTTTTTGGAGGCTCTGAGGGAGAATGTGTTTCCTGCCTTTTCCACTTCTAGAGGCTGCCTGCATTTCTTGGCTTATGGTCCCCTTTCTCCATGCATCTCTGGGACCCTTCCCCAGTTATATCTCCCTCTGATGCAGATTGGAAATGTTCTCTGCTCTTAAGAATTCATGTGAGTAGAGTGCATCCACTTGGATAATCTAGAATAATCTTCCCATCCCAAGGTCCTTAATTATATCTACAAAGGCCCATTTGCCACTTCAGGAAACATTCACAGGTTCCAGGGATTAAAATGTGGGCATCTTTGGGAAGGGCATTATAGTGAAAGAGAGGGACATGCAAATTAGTGACTTAATGCAATATGCCAAGGGCTATAATGAAAATCTATTCAGGGTACATATATATATATGAAAAGCATAGAGGAAGATGGTTGAGAAATGATGTTTATAACTGAGGCACTGGCAGCAAGGATGGACAGAAAATGGCTTCTAGGAAGGTAGAATGGGTATTATTTGAGTACCAATTTGGTGTAGGGGATGAAGGAGAGAGGTGGAAAAACGAAGTGAGAATGACTTCCAGATTCTGGACTGGGATTAGGCAGGCTTCTCCCTGAGATAGGGAGCACACTGTCTCTAGTGTGAGAATGTATTTATAGGATTCTTTGATTGCAAGTAAAAGAAATATGAGTTGAATTAGGTTAGGCAAAGAGGAGAATTTATTATAAGTTTATTGGTACAGAGGTTGTACAAGGAACTCAGGACAGGATTACAGTTGGACATCAGACATGAACAAGACTGAGGGTACAAGTACTATCCGGATCTTCCCTCTTCTTTCCCTCTGCTCCTCTCCTTGTGTCTTTTTACTTTTCTCTTTCTCTGAAGATGAGCACTTCCCTTCTACTGGTGAAATCTTACTAACCATAGTTGCCAATGTTATTCCTCACTTATAGTTCAGTCACTCAGACAAAGGCCTATCTCTCTCTCAATTGCATATTCCTAGGAAAGGGCTTTGATTGGTAAAGCTCGAGTCAGGTGCCCAATCTGGTGCACACAGCTATGGCCAGGGCTCAGTTTTTCTTCATGCCTTTCTAGCTTCATGACTGCTCTGGCTACAACCATGCATTGGATGGAGTGTTTCTTAGAAAAGGTTTCCTGGGCAGACATTCTAATAGAGATCCACTTCAGTGGAGATGCATTCAGTTTTATTTGTCTTTTTCTGCTGCTTTAAAAAAAAGTTGAGATGTAATGTACAGTAAAATGCACATCACTTAAAAGTTTAGTTTGAGGAGTTTTGACAAATGTATGCCCACATCACAGTCAAGACATGGAACATTTCCATCACTCCAGAAAGGTTCCTCATGCCTCCTACAGTCAATCTTCACTCCTCAAAGACAACCACAGTTCCGATTTCTATCACCATAGAATAGCTTTGCTGGTTGTAGAACTTCACATACATGAAATCAAACAAATATGCTCTTTGGCCTTTTTCATTCTACATAATGTATCTGAGATTGTTGCTATATCAAAAGTCTTTTTTGTGGCAGAGATTATTTCACTATATATACATACAACGTTTGTTTATTCATTCACCTGTGATAGACATTTGTGTTGTTTTCAGGTTTTTTTGATATCATGAACATTTTAATACAAGTCTTTTTAGAGTTGGAAGTGTGCATTAAATGCTGAGATTACAAAAGATGACTTCAGTTTTGAATAAATTGAGTCTGTAGTACTTGTAGGACACTCAGGTACTAGTCTGGGCCCCTCTTGGAGTAGTCTAAGTTGCAGAAGAGAGACAAGGTCTAGCAATGTAAACTTCTGTAGTCGCCAGCCTTTATGCAGAGTTAAAGCTATGGGAAAGTCCTCAGGCAGAGGACAAGCATTAGACAAGAAAATGCCCATATATGAAACCCTGAGAAGCATCAGTATTTGAGGAGCAGACTAAAAAGGAACTTTCTGTGGTGGCTAAGAGAAGCATGGCCATTTATCTTTGTGTCCCGATCATCAGGCACAGGACCCCCCACACAGTCACTTCTCAATGTGCTAAATTTCACAGAATGCGTCCAGGGTACCTGGTTCTGGATAGACCCGGTAGAAGGAGATAGACCGGGAGGGCAAATGGCATGAGGAGTCTCACAGGCCAGAGTGATTAAAAGAGTGTATCGGGGCAGGTAAACCCTACAGATTCTACCTGTGCTTATGCGGGGCTGGAGAGGACGAGTCATTACAGATGAAGAATTAGGTAAGGTCAGACCACTCAGGGCCTTAGATGGATGTCACATTGAAGAATTTAGACTCCAACAGGCCTGCCACCCTGGGAGGAGTCATCGCGGGTTTGGAGAAGGGCGTGACAGAGGAGATTTCCTTTCGGGAAGTGTAGTCTGGCAGCGGTGCCCCGGTAGTGGTGGTGGCGGCGGCGGTGCTGCTCTTGCTGGTGACCGTGTGGCGTTGTTAGCAGCGATAGTGCTTTCCACTGGGCTTTGGCTTGGTAGCCGCTGAAAGAGAACAACGCTGCCGCTGCTGCTGATTTCATGCCATTTCCTGACCCGGCGCTGTAACTTGGCCTCTGAGCCTTGGCCACAGAACGCAGAGGCTGTGGCATCTGGCCGCAGCTGGGAGGCAGTGCGTGCGCGCCTGGCCCGGTGGTCCGCTGGGAAGCCCGGGGCGGGGCAGCCGCGGGGCGGGGGCGGGGCGTCGCGGAGCGAGGCCTCGCCCCTGCTCGCCCGCGCAGGCGCACTGCGGGCCGTTAGCTGTCAGAGCCAAGCGGCGGGCTGGCGGCGGGCTCCGACGTCTGCGCCAGGACCCGGCTGGCTGAGCCCGGCGCAGCAGCAGCAGCCAGGGCAGCGCGGCCCCTACTGCCTGTCAGGCCGTAGAGGCGAGCAGGAACCAGCTGGTCGCCGGCCCCTCGGGCAAGATGGGGAACCGGGAGATGGAGGAGCTGATCCCGCTGGTGAACCGTCTGCAGGACGCGTTTTCGGCGTTGGGACAGAGCTGCCTGCTGGAGCTGCCGCAAATCGCTGTGGTGGGCGGCCAGAGCGCCGGCAAGAGCTCGGTGCTCGAGAACTTCGTGGGCAGGTGAGCGCGCAGGGCGCGGAGTAAGGATGCGGCAGGGGGCGACGCCGATGCGGGCCGTTGGAACGTGGACGGGCAGCGGGAGCCAGAGGGTGGATGGACCAGGCGCTGCGGTGGAATGGGGGGCAGAGTGGCGGTGTCCGTGGGGCGGGCGGGGTCCTCCAGCTCTGGGCATCCTCCGTCCCCTGCCACCCCCCGCCTGGTGGCCCTCCTGCCTGCCTTTCATCGTGCGATACAAAGCCATTTCCTCCCTGTCCTCCAGTCGGGGAGTCGGGGGAGGGGTCCGCCTGGGGATCGACCCCCACCCCCTCGGTGCGCGCCAGCCCCGGGCAGCCTCCCTGCGTAGCGCGCCGAAAGCTTCCCAGTGCCCCTCTCCTGTTTTCCCGGCTCAACACCCCCCTCCTTTTCCTGTCGCCCTCCGTGAGGCTCCCTGCGAGACTGTGGGGCTTTATCCCCCGAGCCCCCTCCCTTAGGTGGAGATGCTTTCCTTCTCGCCTGGGTTCTCGTTCCTCTCAGCTGTCTACTGTTGCCTGCCTCTAGCTGGGGAGGCGGGGTGCGAGGAGAAAGACGTCGTTTGTTGTTGTGAAGCTTTATCCAGAGACGCTTCCCCACCATTCTCCTCCCGGAGAGTCGAAGAATAAAAGGTGGTGTGTTTGCGTGTGCACCTATTCACAGCTCCAGGCAATTGTGAGAGAGCCCGGGGCACAGACTTGGCAGGGGGTGGACGTGGACTTGTGTTGTCCAGGTGCCATGTCATTCCTGCATCATCTCGGAACTGACCAGCATCTTTCTCGCACTCTCTCTGCGCCCCCTCCCCCAGCATCATCTTCCGTTCTCTAAGCTCCTATTTGTCTTGCTAGCCTTCAAGATAACACTCTGAATCTAAACTGTAGCTGTGGTTTTCCTCATGACTCTTAATACAGCTAAGGAATTAATTTTTGAATTGGGAATCAGCATTTCTTCCACTGAGCAATTCATGAGGGATTAAGTTACCTTAACGGCCTTGCCTGAAGAGTGCAGACATTTGCTAAGAAAAGCCCATTTGAAAGCATTATGAAAGCTGAAATCTGTTTCCTAGTAGTAGAAAACCAGGTAGAAATGTACAGTATCCAAGAAAAAATGCTGGCGAGATTGTACTTTATTCTTTTTATTTGGCTCATTCGTGACTTGGGATGCAGAAGGTTCCTGTTTCTGTTCCTTTTTTATTTTTTTGTTAGCGCTTGGCGATGTGTAAAATTTAGAGCTGGATGTTCCCACATTCCCTTTGGAAATGTTAGTGTTCATAAAGTACATATTTCTTTCTCTCAAATGATGTTCCATCTCTCAGATGATACTTTTTTTTTCCTGTATGAACTAGAAAGATAAGAAACCTAACAAAGTAAAATTGCTGACAATTGGCTTGTATCCTTGAGTAATTCACTAAATCACTACACCTCATTTTTGTATTTTTTTGGTTAATGAGCAAAGTGAAGGTAAAGCATTTTGCCTACGTCATCTTAGACTTCTGGTGAAGTGATGGATTTCAAACATAACAGTTACTTTCTTTGATTTGTTGCCAATGAAATTTATGAGATTTAAAGTGGCATCCAAAGAGTGAGTTTTGATAACATATTTTTGGCTTTCCAAATGCTAGGGCATTTTTGTCATGACACCTTAAGAGTTATTTAACTATTTTTGTTTTTTAAACAAATACTTAAAGATTAAAATTGTAAGTATTTCAAATGAAATTACCATATTTTTATGCATCTCCCATATATTTACTTGGATGAGCCTATATTGTATGTAAGTGCATTGTTTGTGGTTAGAGCTTTTGAACTTAATGTCAATTGTATGCACATACCACAATTCTACTTTCTAGGTTTTGAAATTCTAACATTCTTCCTAATGTTATAATAAAATTGTACACGTTTCCCCACACTAGCTATGTTCTTTTGAAATAATTTGAAAAAAGAAATGTAGAAGAGTAAAATATTTAAGCTTGAATATTTTTCAAGATGGAATAAAAAATAGGGACAAGTATAAAAATCAGAGCACTTACCAGAATGCATTAGTAATTTGTTGTACTTTAAAAAGTTTTACCACTAATTAACTGTTAGAACATCAAATCAAAGGATGACCATAGAGGAAGAAGGTCATTTAATTCATATGTAAAGTCTGTATTATATGTAGAGATAACACCTGCCTAGCAGAGCTTATATATTAAGGAGAAAATTTAATTAGGAAGGTCATTTGACTTTAATAAAGATTTCGGTCATTGAATTATTGAGGAATCTAATTTCTAATTATAAACCAACCTTAGGGAAAATGGAGTTTTCTATTTTGATAAGATATTCAGCCTAGGTGGAAAAAATTGTATCCATTTTCTACTATAACATCTTAGCATTTTCTTTTCATTTTCCAGGAATTTTGCAATAAAAATAGTTTCTTTCCTAAGGATGCAACTTTCCTCTTTTACACGAAACAGTTTTCATTTTAAGACTCTGATCTAATGTGCAGTTATTGAATGCAGCCATAAAAACCAAGGGTCATCACTTGTGTAAATTCATTGTGTTTGCTCTTGACTTAAGCTTCTTTTCTACAAAATAATGATGCATTTTCTCAACAATCCTCATTTAGTGGACTAACCGTATCTTCTCTCAGATAGTTTGTTTATATTGAGTTTTTTTGGACACCAATGAATGAATTTGGATGTGAATATGTTTACTTCATTTAGCGGTTGCTATAAAAGCTGATTTTTGGGTGACAGGTTTGAGATTGTTATGAATAAAATGAGTCATGAATGAACCACTTGTTTGTGATTTTCTTGCTGAAGTGATGAACTTGCATATTAATGTGATATAGCATGAGTAACCAGATTGTTCTTTTGGTGGTGCAGGATGAGATATACGCTGGCAATGAGAGGCAGCTTAAGATCTAATGAATAGAAGTTGAGACCTATAATCAGAACATAGGGGTTTACTAGCTGGCTTGGGTCTGCCTATTGGTCTGGTTTGTGTACAGAAGAATTGAATTTATTCAACTATTTTCATTATACATATACATATATTTATAGTGCAGTGGTGATGATAATAATGGTTAACATTTATAGAGTGCTTGTTATGTGTAGGTACTATTCTGGGTGCTTTTATATGAATAATCTCATTTAGTCCTCATACAACCCCAAAGAGGTAGGTACTCTTATGATTTCCATTTTACAGAAGAGGAAATTAAGATTTAGAGAGTTTGAGTAACTCACTCAAGGATAATTTAATTTAATATAGAAACAGTGGAGCTAAGATTCAACTAGAGGTGTGGATCACCATAATCCATGCTCTAGAACCTCTGTGCCATATTGCATCCTCCATATTGAGGTTTACCATTTCCTCTGATAAATACTTTTAACTGCTTTCTTGCTCCCTATATAAATGCTACCTATATTAATAAGAAGCTGGCCAGGCACAGTACTCATGCTTATAACCCCAGTATTTGGGGAGGCCAAGGCGGGAGGATTGCTTGAGCCCAGGAGTTTGAGACCAGTCTGGGCAACATAGTGAGATCTTGTCTCTACAAAAAAACCAAAAAAACTTAGCCAGGTATGGTGGAGCATGCCTGTAGTGCCAACTACTTGGGAGGCTGAGGTAGGAGGATCACTTGAGTCCAGGAGATCAAGGCTGTAGTGAGCCATGATTGTGCCACTGCACTCCGGCATGGCTGACAGAGCAAGACTCTGTCTCAAATAATAATAATAAACAAGAAGCTACTATGTTAATGATTTTATTAATATTTATTTACATATGTTTACCTTGCCTCATTTCACAGAAGATTTGCGGTGACCCCTTAGGCAGAAGCAACATTTATTAAAAGATAAGTGTTTTTCTTTGCTATATTAGACATTCTTGAAGAGAGTTTTAAAATGTAATTGGATTGTTTATTTAAGTATGTTTTTAGAGTGCATATAACTCATTTATAGAGGTGTTAAGTGAAAACTGTACTAGTTGCTAATAAGCAGATGTTTTAAAATGATACCCTTGTTAGAAATATTAGTTTTTCAATTCTAATTATACAGGCAGAAGAGTCCACATTATTTTGTTCTAGTCTGAGTGGTAAATAGACTCTCAATTCTGCACAAATAGAAAAAGGTTTGTGATTAATGGGGATGAAATAAAATATTTTAAAAAAGTGATTATGCTGATATTTTTCAAGAAATTGCTTCTAAGTATTATAGTTATTAGATAAACGGTGCTTACAATTAAAATGTCATAATTATTGAGAACCATACTTCATAGTTCCCAAGGTCTATAAATAAAGTGTCAAAACATGAACTTTTCTTCATGCAACAATGATTTGGTAGAACTTGATATCACAAAAATATTTTTGCTGAATTAACATTATATAATATACTTTTAGGTTATCACAAATTCACAGTTGGTGGTACTTAATTACTACCATCAAATGAATTCTTTTTTTATTAATAATGTCTGAGAAGCAATACAACTAAGATAACTAGACTGGATATGAGATCTCTGTTTTGGAATTTACTTATGATTAACAGTTATCCAAAAATGCACTTGATTTAACTTCTTTAAGAATGAAGTTGGGCAGTCACCCAGAACCTTGGAGGAATGGAAACTTAATATTTAGCTGGATTAGACGGTAGGCTATTGGGTTCTCTATCAGTGGAGTATACATTTAGAATGTTAGGTATTCTTATTAGGTAGCACCTTTTGCTACGGCTAGTAAGTTAAATTATGAAGTTTTATTTATTACTGTGATTTATTTTAGAGGGACTTCAAGTATCTAGAAAGAAATAGATTATTTTTTTCCTCTGCTATCAGAGCCAAGTCAAGACAGTCCCAAGCTCATATGCTATATAGAATGATCCAATTTAATTTTCTGTATGGCCAAAGTTTTGCAATTTATCCTAGTCCAAGTTTGCATTGCAATTTCTCACACTCTCTGCATTGATTTAAAAATTCTTGTGGATTATGTTATACTAAATACATTTTATAAAGTAGATGGAAAAAGGAGGCCAACATTTGCTTAGCCATTATGGGGTAGCAGACATGGATTCTGCTAGATACTTTTCACACCTTCTATTCCTTATCTGTTTCCATATCTCCATGTCAACAGGGGAGAAAATTCAGGGTTGGAAAGACAAGTCATTCACCCAGGATCGTATGGCTACTAATCAGCCAAGCTGGGATTCAGTATGACTCCTACTGGAACTCTTGAGAAATATGGACATATAAAACCAATGAACATGCATTTATTGAGTTCTAAGTACACTGGGTAAGAATATACAAGAAAATATGAATACATAGAAGCTGATGTATGTATAAAAAGAACTGACAGGATGAAGTATGAGAACTTTCAAATGCGTATATAAAATGAAGGTAGTCGGATATAATGCAAACTAATCAGGATAAAAAATTATAGTATGTCAATTTATTTTTACAAAAATCCCTGAAAAACTACAGTTCTGAAATTGAACTGAATATAAGTGGAAAGTAGACAATATATGTGTTTCCAGGGTCATCTGGCAGCCCATATCATTTTAGCTCAAGCCTGCATGTACTGAAGTATCTATGTCAAAGCAGGAAGGTGGTGATCTGTGTCTTAGTTTCTGAGTTGACAACAAGGCATTGAATTTAGACTGTGACTTTATCACAAAGAGATACTGTGTATTGGAGAGGGCCCTAGAGAAGAGCAGCAGGAAAAAAAAAGAGATTGGAGAGATTAAAAATATAACTGGATGCAGTGAAGGTTAATTGAGAGTGGGGTGGATCAGATCAACTATTTTATAAGGACCTCCAAGGCACTAATACTTAAGGGAGGTGAATTCTATTTTCCTTTTAAAGAATAAGTCATTTAGTTAAAGGAGTAGAATAAGTTGAAGATACGAATGTCAGGGGAAATGTCCTAAAGGCAAACCTGAAAATGGAATGAATTGTTTAGAATGGGAGGAGGGTAAAGGAGTTGACACTAAATGATTTGCATTTCATGAATTAAAAATCATTTCCAACAAATTACAGGGTTCATTAATACCATATTAATTACTCTGTGTGTGTGTGTGTGTGTGTGTGTGTGTGATCATAGGTAGCTTGGCTTTTCTTCCTTTAATAGTAGCAAGACTGGCATTTGATGACATTATTATAAGAAGCTTTCCTCTGGCTTGATTTTCTCTAACTTCCTGGAACCACAGTAGGATACAGAGAAACCAGAGATTTGCCCAAGGTCAGAATAACTCAGAGCTAGGTTTGGAACTTAATGTTAGGAACTGGGAGGCCTGTGCCAGTTCATCATCTTCTCTTCCTCCTGTTACTGTTTTAGAGCACCTCCCTCCAACCCTCACCCTGCCTCCTCCTTTTCCCATCCCTTTGCATTGGGCCAGCCTTTTTCTCTTCCGTGATACTCTCCTTCGTTACTCTTCTTGGTTGACCAGCAGTGACATTACATTTTATTACCTTTTTTTTTCCCATACAGAATAGTGGAGACAGGGAGCAGAATTTTTCTCAGACTTAGGCAAGTTAATTTGACTGAAATAGTATACTCGTGAGTAAAGCGTGACTTTTAGGGAACAGATGGGCCCAGGAAAAGACCAAATAAGATATTGGATGTTTTTACACATTATTAATATTTACCCACCAGGTGGGCATTAGCTAGAAAGATATGCCTGAGATGGTCATCAATAGGCCTTGCTTAAACCAACACAAGCTTCTGAAAAGTTGTATGTAAATAAATAATCTAAATGGAAATGTTATAATTTAAACAAGTGGGTGAACTTTTAGGTAAAATAAAGATGTATTTGTGTAGCAAACCTGCATCCTTCAGTTTGCCTGTTTTCTATTCTTTTTGTGTGTGTGTTTGCATTCTTAGAGTGCACTGAGTGACATTGAGGTCCATTAATGTTATAGAGATTATTTTAACAATTTTTCAACAAGCATTAATATTGCATTGTCTTTAGTGTTAATTGATAATAAAAACAGAGCAGTTGTTTAGGAAAATGATGACACATTTAATTCCTGAATTATATGAATGATACGGGATTGCTTTAGATTTTGTTTTTCTCTAATATCCCTGCTGCAAGTCCTCTATTTCCAAGGGTTTAAAATGTACCTCAGCGCTCCTTTGTGACAGTGTGTCATTTTCATTTCCCACTGCTTCAAGGTCATGATATACCCACGAATAGCATATATATACATGATAGCAGTAGCTAGGTATCCTGAAGGACCTCATTGTTTATCCTTCCAGTGGCTTGGAATTGAAAGACTAATCTATTTAATAAGTAATTTGATGGGTGACTAAGCTTGTTTATGGTGCTTGTTTTTTTAGATTCCCCAAAAGTGAATATTTGAAGTGGAGTCATCACAGTGTGGTGATGGAGTGCAGGCTTTGCTGGCTGCCCTTGAGTCCTGCCTCTGACTCTCGCTGGTAGCATGGCTCCTCATTACAGAATCTAGCCTCACTTGGCCTCAGTTTCTTCATCTGCAAAATAGGGATTGCAGACTTCACCTTTTAATCTGTGTGTGAGTTCTGAGTAAGATAGTATCAAGTGCCTGGTCCATAGTATGCATTCAATAACTGATTGCTCTTAATTTAAATCTTTTATTTAGACTGGAAATTTTTTGAGCGTTTTAAAAACAAAAGTAAGTTGAGGCAGATGGTAATGCATATTTGCAAATTCTTTTTGTGAATGTTGGAAAATTACAGTTGCGTCAAAATACTTACTTGTAGATAAGGCTAATAGAATATATTTGAGCCTTCTTTAAAGAAAGCATTGCCCACATTCGTTAGATGCATTATCACAGTGTGTTCTTTTTTTTTTAAACCAATATATACAAAGTGAACCCAGTTTGTATACTCTTCCCTTCCAAGAGTTCCAAAGCAGTTTTTATCATTTCATTAATCCTTCGAATTTCTGTGAGAAGATAGCAGAAGCATGTTTTGTTTATTTTAATTTAGAAATAAAAAAAGATTAAGCTGGAAAAAAGTTAGGTAACATACTGGGGTCACATGGTGAGTACTAGAGATTAATGAACAAAATAGAATTAATAACAGATAATAGAATTAAAATGAATTTTTCTGACATTATTTTTAGCTTTCTCCTAGAGAATAGATTTTAAGGAAGATATTCGATTCTGTGATACAAAGTAAACCATTCTTAGCGTATTCCTTTTCTTTTGGAAATGTTAGATGAAATTGTAGGCAAAGATGGCATAGAAGGGGGAAAAACAATTGAGGAAGTCTAGTTGGCGAAGCAGAACTACTTAGCAAGAGTATGGTCTGAGCCCAAGGAAACCATCTACAACCAAGGGTTCAGGAGGTAAGGTGTAATTAGATCTTAAAAGAAGTACCAGGCACGGTGGCTCACGCCTGTAATCCCAGCACTTTGGAAGGCCGAGGCGGGCGGATCACGAGGTCAGGAGATCTGGCTAACACAGTGAAACCCCGTCTCTACTAAAAATACAAAAAATTAGCTGGGCGAAGTGGCGGGCGCCTGTAGTCCCAGCTACTCGGGAGGCTGAGGCAGGAGAATGGCGTGAACCCCGGGGGGGGCAGAGCCTGCAGTGAGCCGAGATCGCGCCATTGCACTCCAGCCTGGGCGACAGCAAGACTCTGTCTCAAAAAAAAAAAAAAAAAAAAAAGAAGTACCAACATTTTTGTAGTACATGTTGAAATAATACCAAATCACTCTTTTTTTCCAGTGGAAAGATTCATATTCAGATTTGATTGACATTCCCATAACTTGTTAACCATCAGTTTTAGCTCTGAGCTAGTTAGCTGGTTCTATTTGGAATTACATTATTTTTAAGTTACTAGATATACCTCAGAAGCTTTGAAAAGAATAGCTTTGGGTTTCTTATCTAGTGGAGGTTTAGAATCCTGTATATGTGTGTCTGTTTATGTTTTCTGGTTAATAAAACTGAGACCCATTCTCTTCATATTTTGAAAAGAGGGGCAAAGGCTTGCGATTATTTTTATAGAACCTAGCATTCATGATTCTGAGTCCTACTACCAGGACAGCAACAATTGTGTGGTGAGATTTCTGTATTCTCATCTAAATACCAATAGAACGACCTGCATACTGAGGTCCTTGTAAATTCAACTTAAGAAACTTTAGCCTGTTTATTTAATCCTAAAAACATATCATGTAAAATGTGTATGTGTGGGTACTTGATTTGAATTATGTACTTTGAATGTTATATATTCTCTTAGGGCTTTTTTTTTTTTTTCCCAGAGTCAATTAAGAAGGGAAGTGGCAGAAGGATCATAAGTTCCTTGCTTGCAGAGTAAGTGGGGAGATGAGAAGGAGGAAGCAATGCTTTTGTGAGTGTCCACTAGATTGTAGGGACATACGAAGAGAAAAGACCGGTAAGGTTCAACCGCTGTGAGAATTAGGAGTATTTGTGAATGAGTTAGTTTGGGGTGGATTTGGTTCTCCCCCGCTCCCTGTGGCCGGTGGTCCCTGCATATTTGTTCAAAGTGTGCCACAGGTAAGGTAGCATGCCAAGAACAGTGACAGCTGAGTTTAGTCTGGCCTCTGCTGTCATCTGCTGGTCTTCTCAGCTCTATCTGTCTGATTTAGAGGCCCCCCCTTGGTGGCCTTTGTTAGTACTTCACTGCACAGGAATCTACTGAACAGTTGGTTGCCTCATCTGTCTGCCCAACTATTTACAGCTTCCTTGAAGCCAGGAGCTGTGTCTCCTTTATCATTTTCTGTAGTGCAGTGCTGGCATATGGCAGGAGCTAACTGAATGAATCAGCTACTTGACTCTGTACAGGCCATTTATCTAAACTGAAACATACCTTTGTCATCAATAAATTGGTCGAGAATAGTTGAGTGGGCTTGGATTAGAACGGTGGTTGTTTTTTGAGACAGAGTCTCGCTCTGTCGCCCAGGCTGAAGTGCAGTGAGTGGCATGATGTCGGCTCACTACAACCTCTGCCTCCCAGGTGCAAGCAATTCTTGTGCCTCAGCCACCTGAGTAGCTGGGACTACAGGAGTGCGCCACCACACCTGGCTAATTTTCATATTTTTAGTAGAGACGGGGTTTCGCTATGTTGGCCAGGCTGGCTTTGAACTCCTGACCTCAGGTGATCCGCCCGCCTCGGCCTCCCAAAATGCTGGGATTATAGGCGTGAGCCACTGCACCCGACCTGAACAGTGCATTTTAAACTGTAGATTGTGACCTAATAGTGGGCCATGATATCAATTTAGTAGATTGTGTGTGACAGTGTTAAACAAAGTATGGGACTACATCCAAGGTAGTTAGAAGTACCACTTTGTGAAAGTTTTGTATTAGTTGCATATTTGTATATGCATACTAGGCTGCAATGTAAAATGTATTTCTTACTATGGGTTATCCTCAAAATTGTTGAATGCCGCTGGTCTAGATTAAATCTAATATTACTTCTAGTCATTTCTTTGGTTATTCTCTATTTAAATGGCAGGACATATCTTTTTATTAGAGAAGACACAATTCACACTATACCATTACTATTTCACTGGGATGAATTAAAATGGAAATAACTTTATTATTTTAAAAAAGCTGTCTTTTAATTGAAAAAGTGATATATACATGTAATACAAATTCAGACATTCCAAAATACATTATATTTATACCATATAAATGCCTTTCCCCTATTGAGGTTTCTTAGTAAGAGGTTTCATTTACCTGCCTATCTTCCAGATTACTTCTGAATTTATATTTTCTTTATGTGAAATTTATTTGAGTTTTGAGGACAGAGAGAATTTAATAAACTTGTTTGTAGGTAGATGATACAACCAGTTAAGAAAGGACATGTTTGAAAATTCTTTTAGCAGATGGATTTGTCCATTTACTGAGTCATTTACAAAGAATCATATGTTGAGAGTCCACAATATGCCAGGAATTGTGCGAGGCTCTGGTACGCAACAGCTCCTTCAAAGAGCTTGGTGATCCAGTGGGTACAGGATTGCTATGCACTGCGCTGTCAGGATACCCAGGCTAACAATTCTTATGAGAGCCATTTGTCAGAGAATAGTTGGTGAGTTCATGATACTGTCTCTAAATATTTGAGGAGCTGTTACTTGGAAAAGGATTAGACTGACTCAGTTATCTCCCCAGAAGACATAATTAGAACAAATAGGTGAACGTTACAGGCAGACAGACTTGACGTAGGGGAGACTGTTCAATAGAACAGTTTAAAAAATGGAATGGATTGCCTGTGAAACAGTTAAGTATTCCATCCCCATAAGGGTAGAGACTGGCAATTGATGACTTGCTGGCTGCTTGGCGTGGTGTAGTCAGGAGAGGGGTTGAACAAAAGGACTTTGAAGGTTTTTTGTTTGTTTATTTGTTTGTTTTAAACAGTCTATGATTTGGCTTGATGGATGTCAGAGAGAAACCTAGCTTTAAAAAAATGTGTGTTTTCTATAGGTTATCTGTAGGTAGATAAGAAATGACAGACTTATAAAAGAGTTAAGACCTCTCTGGGTCTAGGCCTTCAAAAAATCATTATGCTTGTCAGTGTATGGATGTAAAGAAGCTGGACTCTCTCCTGGAATGGCTAATTCCATGAAGCAGCTGTGGTTAAGGGTGTTTTAGAGGTAAACTGTATTTCTTCTTTTTGTTTTTTTTTTTTGAGACAGGCTCTAGCTCTGTCACCCAGGCTGGAGGGCAATGGCATGAAAACTGCTCACTGCAGCCTCGATCTCCCTGGTGATGAGATCCTTCCACCTCAGCCTTCCAAGTAGCTGAGACCACAAGTCCGCACCACCATGCCCAGCTAATTTTTAAATTATTTTTTGTAGACACAGGGTCTCCCTATGTTGTCCAGGCTAGTCTTGAACTCCTGGGCTCAAGTAATTCTCCTGCCTTGGCCTCCCAAAGTGCTGGGATTACAGGCATGAACCACTGTGCCTGGTCCGTATTTATTTATTTATTTTTTTAAAAAGCTCAATTTTAAAATCTGCTTTTCTAATTGACCCAATTTCTTTCAGTGGTATACCAGTCTAGAAACTTAAAAAATAAACATAGTTTAGTTTCCTTTTTTTATTTTTAAAATCTTCCTATATCTAACACATCTTGTAATTTCTTTATTCAAAACATCTTTTTGGTCCACCTTTTCCTCTTTATTCTCATTCTGACCATCAGAGTCTCAGCTGTCCTCCTTTCGCACGTGGGATAACTCTGACAGCATCCTGCCCTCTCACTCTCTCCATTTCTTATTCATCTATTCCATGTAAATATTGCTGCTCTCAGGTTAATCTTCCAAAACACAAGTTTAATATCTCTGTCCTCAATAACCTGCAGTCCCCTCACTCTCCTTTAAAAATCTCTACTTGGTTTTCAAAACTTTCTGCCCATTCAGCTTTTGTTTTCCACTCCTCCCAGAGGTTTTCGCCTCATTTTTTTCATCTTTTCTGTGTATGCAATGGCAATTTCTGATGACTTAAGAACATGCATAGCTTGAGTAGAGAATATTTTATGACCAAAAGGGGTTCAAACAGTCAACCTATACTTGAGTTCCTACTTTGTGAAAGACACTGTTTTGGGATGGAAAAAAAAAATATTTGCCCTTAACAGAATCTAGTGTAGACTAGCATAGAGTGTAGTCAGAACTTACACAGTGTTGAGGTAAACAACATGTATTCTGTGGAGTCTGACTCCCTGAGTTCACATCCTAGTTCTGCCATTTAATAGTTCTGCGATCTAAGGCAATCACTTAACCTGCCTGTGCCTCAGCTTCCTCACTGGTACAATGGGACAATAGTAGTACCCTCCTCATGTGGTGGTTGTAAAAATTAAATTAATACATGTAAAACACTTAGGAGAGTGTCTGTCACATGGTAACATAGTTACCTGTTTATTATTGTTATTATTGGGGATGGAAGTTTAGACAGAATTTGGGTGCCTTTACAGGTACAGAGTGTTCTGGATGATCAAAGGAAAAGAGCAATTTTTCCTTTTTTTTTTTTGAGACAGAGTCTCGCTCTTGTCTCCCAGGCTGGAGTGCAGTGGCAGGATCTCCGCTCAATCTATCAAATTCTTACTATTTAATGCCCATTTCAAATCCTACTAGTTTACATGAAATCTTTCTTGGACTCTCCAAAGAAAAACTGAAAGACCTCTGCCTCCCAGATTCAAGCGATTCTCCTGCCTCAGCCTCCTGAATAGCTGGGATTACAGGCACCTGCCAGCATGCCAGGCTAATTTTTTTTTTTTGTAGAGATGGGGTTCACCAGGCTGGTCTCAAACTCCTGACCTCAGGTGATTCGCCTGCCTCCACCTCCCAAAGTGCTGGGATTACAGGTGTGAGCCACTGTGCCCGGCCCAATTTTTCCTTTTTTAAAAATTATTATTTTAGGTTCAGGGGCACATGTGCAGGTTTGTTTTATAGGTAAACTTGTGTCATGGGGGCCTGTTGTACAGATTATTTCTTCACCCAGGTACTAAATCTAGTACCTAATAGTTATTTTTTCTGATCCTCTCCCTTCTCCCACCCTTCACCCTCAAGGAGGCACCAGTGTCTATTGTTTCCTTTGTGTTTATGAATTCTCATCATTTAGCTCCAACTAATGAGTGAGAACAGGCAACATTTGGTTTTCTGTTCCTGTGTTAGTTTGTTAAACATAACGGTCTCCAGCTCCATCCATGTTCCTGCAAAGAACATGATCTCATTCCTTTAAGGCTGCATAGTATTCCATGGTATATATGTACCACATTTTCTTTAACCAATCTGTCACTGATGGGCATTTAGGTTGATTCCATGTCTTTGCTATTGTGAATAGTGCTGCAGTGAACATTCACATGCATGTGTCTTTATGGTAGAATGAGTTATATTTCTCTGGGCATATACCCAGTAATGGGATTGTTGGATTGAATGGTACTCCTGTTTTTAGTTCTTTGAGGAATCACCATACTCCTTTCTGCAATGGTTGAACTAATTTACACTCTTACCAACAGTGTATAAGTGTTACCATTTCTCCATATCTTTGTCAGCATCTATTATTTTTTGACTTTTATATAATAGCCATGCTGACTAGTGTGAGATGGTATCTTTATTGTGGTTTTGATTTGCATTTTTCTGATGATCAGTGATGTTGACCTTTTTTTTTTTTTTTCTCATATCCCTGTTGGCCGTCTGTATGTCTTCTTTTGAAAAATGTCTGTTCATGTCCTTTGCCCACTTTTTTCTTGTAAATTTATTTAAGTTACTTACAGATGCTGGATATTAGACCTTTGTCGGATGCATAGTTTGCAAAAATTTTTTCCCATTCTGTAGGTTGTCTGTTTACTCTATTGATAGTTTCTTTTGCAGAAGCTCTTAAGTTTAATTAGAATCCCTCTTGTCAATTTTTGCTTTTGTTGTTATTGCTTTTGGTGTCTTTGTTATGAAATCTGTGCCCATTCCTACGTCTCAGATGGTATTGCCTAAGTTGTCTTCCAGAGTTTTTATAATTTTGGGTTTTACATTTAAGTTCTTAATCTATCTTGAGTTGATTTTTATATATGGTGTTAGGAAGGGGTCCAGCTTCAATCTTCTGCATATGGCTAGCCAGTTATCCCAGCACTATTTATTGAATAGGTAGTCCTTTCCCCATTGCTTGTTTTTGTCAGCTTTGTTGAAGATCAGATAGTCGTAGGTGTGTGGCCTTATTTCTGGGCTCTCTATTCTGTATTCTGTCCCATCTGTCTAATGTGTTTGTTTTTGTACCAGTACCATGCTGTTTTGGTTACTGTAGCCCTGTAGTATAGTTTGAAGTCAGGTACTATAATTACTTTAGCTGTGTTCTTTTTACTTAGCATTGCCTTGGCTACTTGGCTCTTTTTTGGTTCCATTTGAATTTTAAAATAGTTTTTTTCTAGTTCTGTGAGGAATGGCATTGGTAGTTTGATAGGAATAACATTGAATCTATAAATTGCTTTGGGCAGTATGGCCATTTTAATGATATTGATTCTTCCTATCCATGAGCATGGGATCTTTTTCCATTTGTTTGCATCATCTCTGATTTCTTTGAGGGGTATTTTGTAGTTCTCATTGTAGAGATCTTCCACCTCCCTGGTTAGCTGTATTCCTAGGTATTTTATTTTTTTTGTGGAAATCGTGAAGGAGATTGTGTTCCTGATTTGGCTCTCGGCTTGGGTGTTTTTGGTATGTAGAAATGATAGTGATTTCTGTACACTGATTTTTCTATCCTGAAACCTTGATGAAGTTGTTTATCAGCTGGATGACACTATGGGGTTTTCTAGATATCAAATCATGTCATTTCTGCAAACAGGGATAGTTTGACTTCCTTTCTTTTTATTTGGATGCCATTTATTTCTTTCTCTTGCCTGAAGAAGCAGTCTTTCAGTTTTTCTTTGGAGAGTCCAAGAAAGATTTCATGTAAACTAGTAGGATTTGAAATGGGCATTAAAGAGTAAGAATTTGATAGATTGAGATGAAGCCAGAGGCACAGAAATAAGGATGTGTTTAGGGAACAGAGAATTTTCTATGTGACCTATGTGTCTAGAAGAGGAGTGGTGGGAGATAGAGCTGGCAGAGTGAATTGGGGCCTTATGGAAGATTGCTAAGATGAGGAATTGGTACTTAATTTAGGAAGCAATGAGGAGCTGTTAATGATTTGTAAGATACATTGTAGTGTGCCTGGAGTCAGGCTTTAGGAAGATTAAGTTGGCCACATATTAACTGGAGGATACATAGATGGAGGGAGACATCTGAGGTACCAATAGGGAATCAATGATTGAATGGTAATAGGGCTTGAAAAAGTATGTTTACTGGTGGAAATGGATACAGGGCATTTCGGAGACAGAGGCTGTGTTTACAAATGGTGAGTGACAGAAAGGCAGAGAGGGAATAAAAAATAATTTCAAACTTTGAGTAGATCCCTGGAGGAATGATAGTAAAATTCATAGAAATAAATAAGTTTAGAGAGGGAAGGAATGCATTCTCTCTCTACTTGCAACTGGTCAGATCTTCCATTTTACCATCAAGCTCAGGGTTATCCATGGAACATCCCATTTGAACACTCTGTCTATGCTGATTTTGACCTTCTCAGATGTCCTGATGACTATGGTTCAAAACTGTTTAAAACTTGAATATTTCTGACTGTTAGATTAACATTAGCTTTTGCTTGTGAGACAGACTGCAAACCCTTAATTAGTATTCCCCACAGTATCTTGAATGATAGTGTTTTAGGTACCATTATGGACTGAACATTTGTATCTCCTCCACAAATTCATGTTGAAGCCCAAACCTCCAATATAACTATATTTGGAGATAGGGCCGATCTGGAGGTAATTAAGATTAAAGAGGTCATAAGGGTGAGGCCCTGATCCAATAGGATTAGTGTCCTTATAAAAAGAGGCACTGGAGAGCTCTCTCTCTTCCTCTGTTTGCACAAAAAGAAGAGGCCATGTGGATACAGAGAGAAGGCAACCATCTTCAAGTCAGGAAGACAGCCCACACCAGAACCTGAACCAGCTGAATCTTAATTTTGGGCTTCTAGCTTCCAGAGCTTTAATAAATAAATCTCTTTTATTTAAGCGACCCAGCATGTGGTATTTTGTTATGGTAGCCTGAACAGACTAATACAAGTACTTAACTTTTATTGAGTTTTTGCTAATTAAATTGTTGATCTGACTTAGATGGGTTGGTACTGAGAGTGAGGATCATGTGTTTAAGTAAGATTTATTTTTACATTTATGAGAAAAAATTGACTGATGCACTAATATTCTTAGCTTGATAAACTAGTGTCCTTAGCCCATGTGCCTCAATTTTTGAGGTATCCATTCTTTCACCTGTACTTCTCTCTTCATTTTCTTAATGATGTAAACTACTTGTGATTCTCCCATCTCAACCTTTGCCCTCTTCAGCTGCTGACTTAGCTTTCCTTCCCTTCATAACCATCACACAACTCTCACTGTCTGAATGCAGGAACCAAATGGATTTGAAAAAAAGGATTATGATACTGAAAAGATTGGTCCATCCCAGCACCTCCCAAAGCAAGTATATGGATATCTGTGTAAGATTTACCTGAGGAACTTATGAAATAAAGGTTCCTGGGCTCCACCAATGAAGGCCCACTCAGTGGGTCTGGAGGTAAGCTAGGGTAATCAGTATTTTTCAGAAGCTCTCCTCATGCTCCTGATAAGCAGCCAGATATGGGAGCTATTAATCACCACTTCCACAATTCCCATTATTTCTGCAGCTAAGGATAAGGAATGCAGTGTGTCTTCCTTCCCCATCAGTACACTGAAACCGCCCTTCCCAAGGTCACTAACGATCTCGACAGCTGAATTTACTTTACAAATATGTCTGAAACTGATCATCTGTGCTTAATTCCTACAACTACTGACTGAGTACAAGTTGTCATAATTCATCTTCTGGACTGTTACAATAGACTCATAATACTTTCCCCATATGTAACCTTCCAATCTGACTTTCACACAGCCATAGCATAATTGATATGGAATTCAAATTAAATCACATCACTGTCATAGTTAAAATTTTTCAGTTCCTAATGCCAACAGCATAAAATCATCAAAGCTTCTTGGGATGTCATACAAGGCCCTGTGTAGCCCAGCCTCTCCAGGTTATGTGTTGTTATTCTTTTACCTGGCTGCGTAGCATACCCCCTAGACACCCACCACACTGTTTCATTGCCTTTGTTCATGTTGTTATTGTTCTTCACCCCACTATTATTATCTTGAATTTGGGTCTCCTTTCCTCTGGGATACCCCAACTGCCTCCCACTTCCTCATGTCTCCTAGGTTTCTTGTCCCTCTTCTGGGTATACATAATTCTCTGAGCATTTCTCTCATGTTATACTTACCACATTGTGTTAAATTATCTTATCTGCTTCTATCACTAAATTGTGAGCCTCTCGAGGGCAGGGTCTCTTTTATTTGTTTGTTTATCTTCACTTCTAGCATATGGTAGTTTCTGAATGAATATTGAATGCATTAATCTACAAATATAATGGAGAGCTTTCAGCCTTTTTCATACCTGATTTATCTGCAACATATGATGCCTTTTATTGAACATCCACTATGTGCCAGGCACTGTCTTAAGCACCAGAAAGACAGTAATAAGTGAAAAAGCACACTCTTTGTCATTTTGGAGCTTGCAGTCTAATGATGAGACATATAATAAACAAATAAAAATGTATAATTATAAATCAGTATGGATGCCATGACAGGAAGGATCAGGATAGTGACAGAACATGACAGAGAGGGACATATTTATCAGTTGGTCAGGGAAGGCAGTCTGATCAGATGACACTTCAGCTGAAGGACAAGGAATCAGTCATAAGAAGAGCTAGGAAAATGCATTCCTTGCAGAAGGAACAGTATGTGCTAAGACTTTGAGGGGTCACAGAAGTCTGTGTGTTGGAGGAACTTAAGCTAAGTCAGTGTCTCCAGAGCTCAGTCGAGAGGGAGAAATATAGCAAGGAAAGATAGCAGAGGGAAGTTTAGGTATGCTCTGTTGGTGTCAAAAATAGATTTTATCCAGAGTGCTATGGTAAGTGACTGAAGGAAGGATTTTAATCAGGTTAGTTATGTAATCTGATTTACATTAGAGAAAGATTACTCTAGGTCAGTGCCTTTCAAGACAATAGTCACTACCCCATGTAGCTATTGTAACTAATGCTACTGAGAAATTGAATTTCTAATTTAATTTTAATTACTTTAAATCTACATTTAAAAATATAACAAATTCAGTTAAGTATGTTTTGGTACATGAAGCTACTTTTTCAACTATAAATTTTGTGAACTTTAAATATAGATCAGGTATTTCTGATAAAAATTTAGCATCCAAGTTGAGATGTGCTCTAAGTGTAAAATACACATGAAATTTCAAAGATTTGCTATGAAAAAGAATACAAACTGCCTTATTAATGATTTTTATATTGATTATTAATACATATTGAAATGATTATAATTTGGAGAAATTGGGCTAAATAAAATGTATTGTTTAATTTTACTTGCTTCTTTTTCCTTTTTGTTATGTGGCTACTAGAACATTTAAAATTATTTACATGGCTCATATTATATTTCCATTCAACTTGCATTGCACTAGATGCTGTGATGATAATGGATTGGAGGCAGGCAAAGTAGCAGCAGAGAGATGGGTGAGGAATATTTGCAGTTGTCTAGGTGGGTGATAATGGTATCTTTGATTAGGGAGTGGCAGTGGAAATGGAAAGAAGTATAAAGAGTCTACAAATATTTTGGAAGTAGAGTCATGATGACTTGCTGATGGACTAGATGGGGAAGGGAAGAATGAAAAACGACTCTCAAGTTTTTGACTTGTGACTGGATTGCAGTGTTGCCATTTCCTATAGTGGGAAGACTGAGAAAAAAGTTGGGAGTTGAACATCTAAGGTATGGATTTGGGCATGTTAGAGCCTGTAAGGTATGCAGGTGGTTGGATATAAGAGCCTGGGGCACAGAGGAGAGTTTAACTGAAGATATTAATCAGTACTTGTTAATATATCATTGATATTTAAAACCTTAAGACTGCACACCAAAAACTATACAACATCATTGAAAAAAATTAAAGAAGACCAACTAAAATGGAAAGATATCCTATGGTCATGAACTTGAAGACTTAAGTGTTAAAATATGGCAACACAGCTCAAATCAATCTGCAGACTCAATGAAATTCCTATCAAAATTCCAGATGCCATTTTTGCAGAAATTGACAAACTGATCTTAAAATTTTTATGGAGTTGCATAGGATTCAGAATGGCCACAACAATGTTGAAAGCAAAACAAAACAATTAAGTTGAAGGACTCACACTTCCCAGTTCTAAAACTTACTACAAATCAGTGTAATACTGGTGTTAAGATACACATACTAAATGAATGGAATAGACTTGAGAGTCCAGAAATAAACTGTTACATTCGTGGTCAATTGATTTTTAACAAAAGTACCAAGATAATTCAATGGAGGAAAGAGCAGCCTTTTCAACAAATGGTACTGGGACAGCAGTATATCCATGTGCAAAAGAATACATTGGGGCCCCTACCTCACATCATATATACAGATTAACTCGAAATGGATCAAAGACCTAAATGTAAGAGCTAAAGCTACAAAATTTTTAGAGGAAAACACAAGTATAAATCTTGGCGATTTTAGATAAGACAGTTTCTTAGCTGTGATACCAAAAGCATAAGTGACAAAATAAAAAATAGTTAAACTGTACAACATCAAAATTAAAAACTTTTGTGCTTCAAGGGACACTATTAAGGATATGAAAAGATAACCCAGAGAATGGGGGGAAATTTTGCAAATTATATATGTGATAAGGAACTAGCATCCTGAATATATAAGGAACTCTTATAGCACAACAATAAAAAGACAAATAACCCAATTAAAAAATAGGCAGAAGACTTGATTTTCTAAAGAATGTATAAATAGCTAATATGCACATGGAAAGATGCTCAACATCAGTAGTCAGTAGGGAAGCAAATTAAAATTCAATGATATGTCACCAGGTATCTCACTAGGACAGCTATGATAAAAAGGGAGGGATACTAACAACTGCTGGTGAGGATGTGGAGAAATTGGAACACTCATCCATTACTGGTGGGAGTGTCAGATTGTACAGACACTTTGGAAAACAGTTTGGAAAATTCCTCAAAAGTTAAACATAGTTATCATAATGTTATACGAAACAATTCAACTCCTAGATTCATGCTGAAGACAAAACACAAATATGTACATTCAAAAACTTGTGCATAAATGTTTATAGTAGCATTGTTCATAATAGCCAAAAGATGGAAACAACCAAATGCCCACCAATTGATCAATGAATAAACAAAATGTGACATACATTGAATACAATGGAGTATTATTCAGCCACAAAAAGGAATTAAGTACTGATACATGCATGCTGCAACATGGATAAATCTTAAAAACATTATACCAAGTGAAAGAAGTCAACGCAAAAGGCCAATAGTATATGATTCCATTTATATGAAATGTATAGAATAGAGACAGAAAGCAGATTGGTGTTTGCCAGGGCCTAGGGAGAGGAAGGAATGGAGAATGACTACTAATGAGTATGGAGTTTTTCTTGGGCGATAAAAATATTCTGGAATTAAATAGAGATGGCATTTTATAATATCATGAATATACTAAAAAATCACCAAATTACACTTCCAAACGTGACTTTTATGATCTTTAAATTATATCTCAATTAAAAGAAAACCTTAGGACAGAGTTAAATCACTTTGAGGGAGAGTATATGAAGGAAGGGAAAGAGAAGCAGCAACAGAAGGGCCCTGCAAGGGAGCCCAAGAAGGAGAGGCCAAAGAAGTAGAAAGAAAATCTAGAGACTCTTTAGAACTGAGAGAAAAGAGTAGTTTTGTTGGAGTGGTAGGAGTTGGGAAGCCTGACTGGAGTGGTTGAGGAAATGAGAGGTGAATAAATGGGGACAGAGTGTGTAGATAACTCTTCTGAGAAGTTGGAAGAGAGTCTAGGGCAAAGGAGGGTGTGCTTTTTTTTTTTTTTTTTTAAAGGCAATACATAACATTCAAAGGGGATGCTTTTTTTGATGGGAGATATTAGAGCATTTTTGTTTGCTAGTAGGAATGACCCAGAAGTAAGATCCAAGAAGTAAGGTAAGACCCAGAAGAAGATATAGATGACAAAGTACAGAAAGGCAGGAGAGAGAGGCAGGACATGCTTGAGAAAGTATGGTGAGATGGGCCTCCCACAGAGGAGTAGGGATATCTTATCCACTGTAACTGAAAGGTAAAGAAGCTGGTGCAGACAAGAAGGGTGTATAGATTTGGTAGGGAATGTAGGGAAGCTCCAGTTTAATGAAGTGATAGCATCAGCTGATGGTAAGGTAGGAAGCAGAGGGAGGGGCAGAAAGACAGGAAAAAGTATACACAGACTATCTGAGGAAATGGGAATATGAGCTTAGTAGAGAAATATATTCAAAATATTTATGAAATTTCCCTTTTCATAAGCCAACGACAGTTACATGAATTTTCTAAAATTCGTGTTTTATCAAACCACTCTACTGCTAAAATCCCTGTTACCCAGCTTCTTAGCGTGCTGTAGATTTTCCTTCGTTATCTGCCATCTGCCTTTATGTCCATTCTCTCCTTCTGCTCCTTCTATGCACTGGGGTGTGTAGTCCTGCTGAACGACTAAGGTTCCTAGAATGCAGCAAGCCCTTTCATGTCTCCATGGCATTACACATGTTCCCCTCTACCTGGAAGGCTCTTTGGGTTCCACGTTGCCAGGCTAACTCTACTTACAAGAACTAGCTATCACCTCTTCTTGAAAGCCTTCACTAAGCCCATAGGTAGAAGGTATTTACTAAGTATGTGTTGAAAGACTGGAGATACTTAGTATGAGCCTTATTGAATGAATGAGGTCTTTGAACACAGAAGAATTATCCAGAGTCTGGGCTGTATGTGCAAAACGGCAAGGACTTTAAAACTTACGTGGCTTTCTTGGTTTATTTACTCATCTGCAGAATGGAGATAATAAACATTATCTCAATTCCCTTTGCAGAGTCTAAAAAGTGGGTTTTAAATGTCTAATATACTCATCAATAAATGATAGTTTAAAAAATAGTACTTAAGCAAAGATCTGCATGTAGCAAAACATGGCTGAGAGATTGCTTTCATTGCAGGAATTGCAAGGACACCTGCTGTATTTAAAATGCTGCATTTTCTAGGCATACCATTTAAGACAAATTACAAAAACCTATAACTGAAGCCTGTTTTTCCAAAAGGTACATTTCCTGGTTTGGACCTGTGGGTAGTGAGTGGAAGAACACATTTGGTGTAGAAGGAAAATATGTATATATTCCGATCTACCCTGCATATTTTCCATTAAGGTTTCCAGCTGCCTGAACATTAAGGAGCTGTGCCAGTAAGGAGGACAAGACCTGATAACTGGTTAAAAGAAGCTAACAGAGCTCATGATAAGGCTTGCCAGCCTAGAGGACAAACTACCAGTTGTCTATAGAACAGACAGGACTTGTGGAAGCATAGTGTGTTAAGTGGAGGCCCCTGAGCTTAGAAAAAGGGGCTTTCCTATTAGGCAGGAACCAAGAGAAGCACAAAGAGATCATAGTTTGTAAATATGCAACAGACACCTCTGTTTGGAAGGAGGCACAACACTTATTGTGGAATTGTCATTGTGTGGCTTGCTTTTTTCAATAAATTCCCTCAAAAATTTTTATATAGATTGAATATTTGTAAATAGTGTTTTATTATTGATTTACATTATTATGTTAGTAATGCTTTAATTTTCAGTTTTGCTTGCCAAAAATTTTCTAATTTTTGCTTAAATTAAAAAAAAAAACTAATTGTATAGCTTGGAGTTCCAAATTTAGAATGAGAATCTTTTTGTGAGGCTAAATTGTTTTGTAATGAAATTAATAATTCATTAATTTGCCTTTTAAAATACAGACTTATTTAAAATCTAGTGGGTTTTCTTAATTGGACAGAGATATTCTTGTAATTCATAAGAAGTTATCTTCTCTCCAAATGAAATTATTTTTACATTTAAATTTATTTATGTCTTGCTTTTCTGCAAAGGAATTGAGGTGGCTTCCTACAAACTGTATTCATTTATTTATTCATTCTTTTCTATAACTATTTATGGAATTATTGGACATTTAAAATAAAACAATAAAGTAAAATAGAAGTGAAGAGGCAGGGCTGGCGTGGTAGCTTATGCCTGTAACCCCAGCACTCTGGGAGGCTGAGGCAGGCAAATCGCTTGAGCCCAGGAGTTCCAGACAAGCCTGGGCAACGTGGTGAAATCTCATCTCTACAAAAAAATACAAGAATTAGCCAGGTATAGTGGTGCATGCCTGTAGTCTCAGTGCTTGAGAGGCTGAGACTGGAGGATCTCTTGAGACTGGGAGGTCGAGGCTGCAGTGAGCCGTGATCATGCCACTGCACTCCAGCCTGGGTGAAAAAAGAACTGAAGAGGCAGGACCAAGGGAAAAAAGGTAAGATAAAACCAAGAAATGGAGAATGAAAAATTCCCAAACCTAAATATTGACCTAATAATGGGATTAAACACGTGAACACCCCATTAGGGGAAAAAGTGAAATGTGATCACTTAGTTTTGTTATCTTCAAGGATTAAGAAACATTTTTATTCATACATATTCCTTTAGAAGTGAGTACAAAACAATTTCTCATATTTTATAACAGCAAATACAGTAGCTTCCTTTCTCTGTGATCTCACTTCTCATCAGGGTTTAGCTGGGTGGGCAACTTTGGACCTTGAGTCTGTATCCCTTTCCTACATTTTCAGATTCATGTTGAGATTTCAACGTAAATACTCGTATTTTTACTAATAGATTCAGCATCTTCCCCAGAGAGGTCATTTCCTCTGTGTATTCTCTTAATCAACAAACCTTGAAGCTTTCATATTTTCTTCATCTTTCCTTTTCCCACATCTACTAAATTTTGTGCATTCTACTTGAGTGGTGCCTTTGCTCTCTGTCGGTGCCCTTTCATTTCTGTTGCTGTTGCCCCAGCTCAGAGCTTACTTTCCTCTTGCCTGATTTATCCTAATAACTTATTTAATAGCATCAGTTCTTCCAGTGTCAACCCCCACCTTAGTCATTCTAAATACTCTTGCCAGAATTCTCTTAAAGCACTACTCTAATCGCTCCCTTTCCCTACACAATACAATCCTAACTTCTTGGCATAACTTTAAAAGCTTTTAATGATCTGGCTACCAACTACTTCCCAGCATAATTTCCCATTTCTTTTATACATCATAGGTAGCCATTCTCTGCAACAGTCTTTGTACTTTCTCTCCTTTGTGTCATCACTCATACCATTCCCTCCATCTAGAATGCTTTTGCTCCTTCTATTCCTCCCATTTCAATTGAATCCATCAAATCTGTACTGAGTGTTTGCTACATGCCTAAGGATTGTGCCAGCTACTGTGGTTCCAAAGATGAGGATAATTATCCTTTCCCTCAAAGATCTCACAGACTTATTTAGAAGAATTGGTAAGTTGAAGTTGACATATTGCTTCCTCTATAAAGCTTTCCTAATTTTCAATTTTAAATTAATTTTTCTTTTTTTTCATATGCTTTTCTTTTTTTTTTTAAAAATAACCCTGACTTGTACTTTTCAAATAGAATGTATAGATGTTTTAAATATAAATTATTTCATATGCCCCATTTTATTTTAAGCTTCTATGGCATCATGTTATCTGGGGCCTTAGGTCTTTAGGCATGCCACATTATAACTCTCACATAGTAGGTGTTCAGTAATTTTTGCAAGGTTATGTACATGGTCAATGTGCTGAGATGACCCATAGATCATGAGAGATAGGTATCACTGTCAAAGCAGTCACACTCAGTTGTACTTTTAGGGTCTTGCTTTAAAAGCTGCTTTTAGGTCGCATTTTAAAAGTTTAGGTGCACCTAAGGTTCCAACAAAGGCTAAATGTTTTTAAACTTTAAAGTGACGTGTGTAACCACACATGGAGTTCAGCCTTTGAAGTCAGCAGGAACTCCACACAGCATGTACAGATGATCCTGGAACACTTAGGACAGGGATAGGAGTGTGGCCTTTAGGGCAGGGCTCCCTAAAGGATAAAGGAGCTGAAGGTCAGGCTTTGAACTGATTTGAAGAAAACTTGTGTCTATGTTAGAGGTGATTGCTTTTGAAATTTGATATAATTCTGGCTAATCCATTGTGAAAATGGCTACTGGTTAAGTAGTTGAGGAATACTCTGCTTTCGGCCCCTCCGTGATTGCTTTATTTCACTAAAAAATTGTATTTTAATATGGCTGTTCATGCTTCAAACCTCATATATTTGGAATATGAAGTCACATCTGCGCTAGGCTCCGGTAGGCTGCATCCCTGGTTTATCCAGTCTATGATTCTTCTGCTAATAGCCAAGTGGCATGCCATGGGGAGACGCAGGACACATTGTTTTTCTTTCAGATATTAACTCTATGCTAAGGTTAGAGGCACCCAAACTAGTTTTTGTATATTTATGGTATTGTCACTCATAAATTTTTCCATACTTCCTTTGGATCTACTTTTATTTAAATATCTCTTTGTGGAATAATGTTTTCATCATATTTATTATCCACTTTGGACATTTTTAATGGGTTCCAAATTCACATGACTGAGTGTCAAAGAACATCCCCATCATCCTAGTATTTGGCATTTGTGGGTTTTACTTCAGTGGTACCCTTGGTCATATATCACATATGTAGGTTCTATATTTACCATAACCTACCATATTTTATTCATCATAGATGTCACACACTTAAGATGCAGCATTATTTTATATACAGCTAAGAAAGAAAAAGAAAATCATTGTTAATTAAACTAAGATACTTTCTTATCACTTAACATTTTTATTTTATAGTTAATGGAAAATCTCTTGGGTTGTAGAAAGATTTTTATCATATGCCACTCTTATAGGTATATAAACTATAAGATATAAATGAAATACATTGGTAAATTACTCTAAAATTTTCTTCACATTGAGTCCAACTCTTTATGGATCTTCCTTCAGCCCAAAATTGTTATCTGTGTTTTTCCACCCAGTGTCATCCCCCATGCTACTAAGAGTGTTGGTGGTGAAGCATTTCTTAAAAGGCTGCTTCTTGCTTGAGTGAGTGTTATTTTCTAAGAGACAGGATCTCTTAGGGGTAATCAGTTTGGGAATTCCTTGTTCAAGCCCTGGGTCCTACCCTCCCTGATGAGGGTGACAAGAGGTGTCCTGCACACAGCTCCTGGCATGCCAGGCATTCATCTTCTCTGTGGTCTGCTCAGGCCAAGAGGCAGAAACTGAACTGCCCTCAGATACTTGGTACCCAGCCAAGTGATTTTTCCTGTTTTCAACCTTGACACTGCAATCTGCGCATTGCGTGAATAAGTGGAAATTTTTGAGCAAGAAATAGCTTCATGCCAGTTCTATTTGAAATCTTCAAACCACCTATTTAATGGCATCTTCACAGCCATGCATAATTGAGTTAGAGATGTCACAACTTAGACAACTTTTCAGGCAGGAAGAAAGGAGAATTGGCTCTCTTCTAAGTTAGTACCTTCTGGCAACTCTGGCTTGTTTTATTAAGCAAGGATGAGCCTCTCTCTATTGAAAAACAATTTTTGGTGTACCCTCTTACATTGATTGAGCAGTTGTGGTGTGAGAAGGAAGAAAGATGCTTCTGGTGTCCTTTTTGCAATTTCTTTTTTTCTTTTTTCTTTTCTTTGTTTTTTGAGACAGAGTCTCGCTCTGTCACCCAGGCTGGAGTGCAGTGACGCAGTCTCGGCTCACTGCAACATCCGGGTTCAAGCGATTCTCCTGCCTCAGCCTCCTGAGTAGCTGGGATTACAGGCATGCGCCACCACGCCCGGCTAATTTTGTATTTTTAGTAGAGAGGGGGTTTCTCCATGTTGGTCAGGTTGGTCTCGACCTCCTGACCTCAGGTGATCCGCCTGCCTCAGCCTCCCAAAGTGCTGGGATTACAGGCGTGAGCCACCACACCTGGCTTGTACAATTTCTTAAACTACAATTGCAGAGCTAATTATTCTTGCATGTGCTTTTTTAAGGCTGTGTACCTAAACATCATGTGTTTGGGTTTTTTTGGAGAAAACCATTTTGTGAATGCTTTTGGATACAAATAATTGCTTTCCACTCTGAATTAAGGTATGTGAAAACACCTGGCACAGAGCCCAGGTGCTGTTTCCTTTGCCCTCCCCATCTGGTGCTGCCCTCCCCATGCCTGAGGAGCTGTGGGCTGCTTGCTTACAGCTCAGCCACATAGGATCTTGGAAGAGTTCAAATTTCCCCAAAATCTCCAGTGTGTGATTTTCACTCTTGCTAAGTGTGTCTCTCCAGCAGCATTTCCTCATAAGGAAAGAAGGTAGTTATATCTGTCAGTTACAAGTAGCTGTAGAATTGTGCTGTTTTACCTGAGAATTCCTCTTCTCTAGTTATACTAACCAAGTTTTTCCTATACTAATATCCATATAGAAACCTAAGCTCTTGATCTGAATTTTTCTGGCTGTTCATTTCTCCTTTTTCCACTTACTTAATTACAAATGAATTCGTGTCATGAAGGGTAATCATTAGTTCTCACTGACATATGATGCTTAGCTATTGCTGGTAAAATATTTCACTGCCCTGCCTTATTGTTATTGTTTGAAAATGTAAAGTAATGCTTATAGGCAATCAATATCTCGTGCTACCTCAGGACAGAAATTGAATCCTGACCAATGAATTTCAGTTTAATTTAACCTTCATCTAGTTAAAAGTGGAGACTGGTAACTTTTATATGAACTCAAGATAATTTTTAGATTAGGGAAGTTCTGATGATTCCTATAATTTTAATTACAGTAGCTCATATCTGACACAGTTTTCTTCACTAATCATTTGGGTTGTAAAGCTATAGTTAGGCTCATTAGACAGAGTGCAGAAGTACAGATACACTGTCTGGGAAGATATAAATGTCCATTGAAGAACTAGCCATGGAAGAACTATCCTTGCTCAGGGGAGAACTAGCCTTAACTAGGTCTGGTGTCTTGCTTCAGGACCTATTTAAATACTAACATGTTTGCTATTACATTTTCCATTATTCTGAAAAAATTATTAAATAACAATATCTGTTTGACATGAATTGCCTTTTATATTCCTTACTGATTTAAAGTAAAATTGGGGTAACATATAATTTTTATAGACTCTCACTCTGTTCTCATTAAGAAGGCATTACTGAAGATAAATTTTAGGTGGGACCAATTACAAACTAATGCAGTTATATAGTCATTGTGATCTAGCTGAAGACCAGGAGTCTTTTAATCAGTTAAAAACCTCTGCAGCCTGGGCGACAGAGTGAGACTCCCTCCATCTCAAAAAAAAAAAACAAAAAAACCTCTGAAGTCTCTCATGCACTATTCTGTGTTCTGCAAAAGTTGGCCCTAATTCCCCAAATAAAAAGTGAGGAATTGATCTTCAGTAAGAGTCTTTTGAATGCTTATTATATGCCTATCACTTTGCAAATTAGATTATGTGTCAAAAGGAGGTTTAGAGTGGTTCCTGAGCTCAAAATTATATTCTTCTGGGGAAAGATAAGACATGAAACAATAAGAAAACAGCATAAGGCTAGAAAAATAAAATAAAATGCTAAACTGAACACAATCAGGTACCTAAACTGCCTGTATTTGTCATGTGAAGTCCAAAGGGAAATAATCCATGTTGAAAGGTACAGGAAGAGTTTATGAAAGAAGTATCATTTGAGATGGGCCCCAGAATATGACAGAATTTGAGAAGACAGAGAAAAAGTTGGGAGATGTGTCTGCAGAAAGAATGGCATGAATAAACACTTGAAGACAGGACAGATTCTGAAATTTTCAGGGAATAGCTTGGGCAGAGGGTTGACTAAAGAGGCTAAAGAGGCAAGATGTGCTAAAGAGGCAAGATTCCAAAAGATCTCAAATGGTAAAAATCAAAAGTTTGCAATGGACATTGTCAGAAATATTGGGCTAGAGAGAGAGATCAGGAAGGGATCAGTACATGTTGTCGAGAAATAAGTGACATGATGTGCAATTATGTATGTGATCACCACTCTATACTCAATGCCCAGAGCCCCAGGATACAGAGGGTGTTATTTTGGCAACTCAAATTGACAGGAAGCATTGCTGTCAGGGACCTGATTTTTCAAAACACTAAACAATTCTTTATAAAGTTCCGAACAAAACAAAGTATAGTCTTCTCTCAATTTACATGATAGTTGAATTTCCAGAAAATTCCATGCATTGCCTAAATCTTTGGTGTTTCTGGATAAAACAGGATTAGGATCCAGCCCAGATAATTTCACCTACATGAGTGTGCAGCAAAAGACTGAAAAATCATGTAGGATGTGGGATCATTGTTCAGTGCATAGGATTCTCCCAAGAACTGTAGGATGTTTAACATTGCTGCTCCTATGAACACCGTGAGACATCCTCACAAATTTTTTAATTGGTCACCTTCCTCCTAGTAACTATTGCCTTATTTGTATATTAGTGACCATATAAGTTACATACCCTAATTTGCCTTTTTTGGTTAAAACTTTAATTGTTGCTTTATTTGTTTTTACTTGCTAAATAGAATATTTAAAATGTATTTTCTCTGGAATGTTAGATTCTGTGGGTTTAAGAGGTAGTAAATTATTTCTTTATTGGTGACTATAAGTTACATATCCTAATTTCTCTTTTTCTGTTAAAATTTTAGTTGTTGTCTTTTATTTTTTGCCAAATAGAATATTCAAAACGTATTTTCTCTAGAAAGATAGATTCAGTGGGTTAAGAGGTAGTAAATTTTTATTTTTTTTTCAATTTAGCCAACAATTGCTAAGCCCCTACTGTCTGCCAGCTTCCACGCAGACCAGCTATGGCCGTTGAGCTCACAGAGCTAGCTGATAACCCATCAGGAAAGGAATGTGATAAGGTGTGTAGGGAGAATTTGAGAGATGACAAAGCATTGTAGAGGGTTGAGGGAAGATCAGGGAAAATGACAGAGATCATCACATTTGAGTTAGCGCTTAAAGAATAATTTTAACAGGATTTAAGAGTGTACTTCTTTATAACAGAAAGTTGAATTTGAAATGACTCTCAAATCCTATTAATTATATAGGCTTTGCAGTGAATTACCAAATGCCTAGTATATTTTGAGATGAAAAACCTTCTTTGTTATCTCCCACCCCAAAGTAGTTTTTCCTTTTTTTTTCTTTTTGCAGTTCTCTATCATTTGTTTTTTCATATTTAGATCTGGTCATCCTAAAGAGTTTATGAGGATAGAAACTATGCCATATACTTTACTGGATCTCCTGTAGTGCTAGGCATGTTGGACCTTAGATATTGTCAAAATAATGTATGTAGGAATGAATAAGCTATTCTTAGGCACAAATTGTTTGTTTATTCTTTTTCTATTAGCATTTCCTAGGAAAGTGAAATCAAGATGTTAGTAATGAGGACACCAAGAGGATGCCCCCACTAGTCTCCCAGCATGCTGGCCAGATCCCAGTTGTGCTCTGTCTCAGTCCACAGAATCACATTCCTTTCTCCTAGTCCCTATCAGTAGGTAAGAGAAAATGTGGAAAGTAGATGTTTGCTCTGGAAGTTATAGAAATTTCCACTCAGAAGGTCCTTCTTTCTGAAGAACTGTTTTTTTTTTTTTTTTTTAAATTCAGGTCCAATTTGGACAAGATATTCTTTTGTTTTTTCGAGTCAGTTGAAGAGCAAGATAACAGGTGTACTTTTCAAAAGTTTAGATCAAACTTGATAATATTTGTAAAAACATGAACTGTAAAGTATTACGGAAATTATTATTCTTTTGTTGTTATTAAAATTGAAGGAGGAGCAGAATCACCCCATAATTACCCTTGGGGGTCTGAGTCTTGCGTTTCATTAGCTTTAACTCACATTTTATTATTGTAGTTATCAGATGGATTTGGATATTTGGAAGACATAAAGGTGTCTATTCTTTAAGAAGTCAAGTTGAATCGTATAAGATAAAGAGATCTTGAAAGGAGCTTCACTAGCTGTGAAGTTATCCAATCTATCTAAGTGACACATTTCTCATCAGAAAAATGATCTGTATTTCCCAGGGTGTTGAGGAGTTCCTTTAGTGGGTTTGAAAGGTACAGCATGGTGCCTGACCTGTAGTAGGTGGTCCATAAATGTTAGCTATAAAATATTACTGTTATTTAAAAGGTTATTTAAAACCCTGAATTCAGCAGACATTTATTGAACACCTACTGTGTGTCAGGCACTGTTTTAAGAGCTAGAAAAAAAGCCATAAAGCAAACAAAGATTCCTGTGCTTGAGGAACTCAGGTTTTAACTGGGGAGATGGATAAGCAATACCCAAAGTAAATAAGTAAATTATCTGGCAGATTACAAGATTATTAGGGCCACGGACCAAAGGAAAGGCAAAGCAGGGTAAGGGGGATCAGGCATGTCAAGGAAGAAGAGGTGAGATTTAAGCAAGGACTTGAGGGAGCTGACAGCATTAATTGTGTCTCATCTCCTTAGTCAAGAGTTGATGTTTCAAATGGCAAGATAAATGACTGTAAAAATGCCTGATGTTCTTAACTATTGGACTTAAACCATACGAAAAACTGTACGCTTTCTCTTTTCTCATTCTCCACAAAGTAAGAAAATACTGTCCCTTTCTTTTTTGCCTCAATGACAATAAAATAAGTATCCCTGATGATATTATCAAATCCTTTTTAGAAGCTGTTTCCTTTACTTCCTAATGGATTTAGCTCTAATCCAAACCAGAAGCACCTTTTGAGTCTTTTCTGATATGACATTATTACAGTGAGTGGTTTCTATTTTTCTTCTAAGTGTTGCTTGAACACATGAAAGGAATGTAAGAAGACCTCTTACCACAGCTGAAGTATATATTAGAGTACATTATTTAGTAAATGGTAGACAGTTTTTTCCTTGAAACTCATTTGAACATTTATTGTAATGTGAACTAAGTTTTTTCAATTCCTAATTAGAGATGGTAGTTTTTCTATATTTTAAAATTGGATATCACATCCATGTACGTATATACAAACACATATAAATTTCTCAGATATTAAAATGGGATGTCACTAATATGCATATATGTACATGCATATGCATATATGTATATGCATCTATATATACATATGTGGATATGTGTAGATATACACATATGCATAGTTTAGTTGATTAGGTTAATTATCTCTTAATTAATTTCTTAATTATTTGAAAGAATTGGGGAAACCAGCAGTTTTTATAGTTAAATATTCCTTGAAATGAAATTAATTGTGGCACTGGTGCAAGTCTAAATAATTTGGTGTTTTGGTAGTGGTAGTATCTGTGATAGTCTTAGGCTTTGATGTTGCAGTGAGAAAGTATCCAGTGGTAGAGTTGATGAAATTGTATTTTTATAGACGTATTTGAGACTATTATGCTTTTATCATCAAAATATAATATTCATATAGTTCATTACATGGCAAATGCACATGTATGATTAGTGAGCCTGGATTAGTAGCCTTGCTACTCTTGTTCTTATTCAGCCACTTTAAAACATAATGTCAACTTTTATTTTAGATTCAGGGGTCATATATGCAAGTTTGTTACGTGGGTAGATTGCACGATGCTGAGGTTTGGAGTATGAATTATCCTGTCACCCAGGTAGTGAACATAGTACCCATAGTATCTAGTAGGTAGTTTTTCAGCCCTTCTCCCTTCCTTTACTTCCCCATCTAGTAGCCCCCAGTGGCTATTGTCATCTTTACGTTCATGAGTACCCAATGTTTAGCTCCCACTTATAAGTGGGAACATGCAGTATTTGGTTTGCTGTTCCTGTGTTAATTCACTTAGGATAATGGCCTCCAGCTCTATCCATGTTGCTGCAAAGGACATGATTTTGCTCTTTTTATGGCTGCATAGTATTCCATGGTGTATAGCTATCATGTTTTCTTTATCCAATTTACTGTTGATGGGCACCCAGGTTGATTCCATGTCTTTGTTATTGTGAACAGTGCTGCGGTGAACATATTAGTGCATGTGTCTTTTTGGTAGAGCAATTTATTTTCCTTTGGGTATATGCCCAGTAATGGGATTGCTGGGCCGAATGGTAGTTCTGTTTTAAGTTCTTTGAGAAATATCCAAACTGCTTTCCACAGTGGCTGAACTAATTTACATTCCCACCAACAGTGTATCAGCCTTCCCTTTCCTCTGCAGCCTTGCCAGCATCTTATTCAGCCACTTCTAGAGTTCATTATTACTTTGTCTGAATTGTTTGTACCAAAGTTACTTAAAAAGCCAGTATTATTTCATTGAAATCATTGTGCCGTTGTACCTTTTTTTCTTAGTTGTCTTTTTAAGATGAGTTGGAATATGGTATGTAAAAGTGACACATAAGTTAGGTTTGGCACCTGAAGGAATAAACCAAATATTTACTGGCAATAGAGTGTGCCATAGCATTTGAGAGCATTGGAATGAGCCTGAATACTTGGGTTCAAATCTTGCCTTGCCACTTACTACCTGGACAACCCTTAATTAGCCTTCTAGGCTTTACTTTCCTCATCTGTGAAATTACAAAAATAGTAATACCTACCTTACTGCATTGTTTTAAGAATTAAATGAGTTGCTATTTGTAAAGCACTTAGTACAGTGTTTATTAAATAGCTATAAATAAATACCCCAGCAAGTCTAGAAAAAAGAATTATCTCTCTTTTTTTTTTTTTTTGAGATGGAGTCTCGCTCTGTCGCCAGGCTGGAGTGCAGTGGTGCAATCTGGGCTCACTGCAGCCTCCGCCTCCTGGGTTCAAGGGATTCTTATGCCTCAGCCTCCTGAGTAACTGGGACTACAGGCGTGTGCCACCATGCCCAGCTAATTTTTGTATTTTTAATAGAGACGGGTTTCACCATGTTGTCCAGGATGGTCTCGATCTCTTGACCTTGTGATCCGCCCCCCTCGGCCTCGCAAAGTGCTGGGATTACAGGCGTGAGCCACTGCGCCTGGCCAAAAAGAGTTATCTTTTACAGATACATACTTACATCTTTATTGATGAAATGATGGGATGTCTTAGATTTGTTTGAAAGTAATCTGGTCAGAGAGTGGGACTTGAAGTGGTGAGAGAGTAGATGGATTAAGATGGCCCATGGGCTGATAACCATTGAAGTGGAATATAGGATTTATTATACTACTAGGCCTCCTTTATATAAGCTTGAAATTTTCCAAATAAAAAGTCAAAACAAAAAAAGGACAGTTCACTTCTTCCAATGTTCTTTCCTTTTTTTTAATTTTCTTTTTCTCCCTAAATCTGGCATATCATTCCTGTCTTTTGGGGTATAGTTCAAATGCTACCTGTTGTGAAGCCTCCTTGATAACCCCAGCCACATCTCGTCTCTTCTCTTCTGACTCATGCAGCCCCCTGGACTCTTCTTGAGCACCTGTACACGCTGTGGCTTTCTATTTATTCCTGAGTGTCTTTTCCTTCTTCTAGGCTAACCTCCAAGTGGATTAGGATCATCTTAGTGACTTCCAGGGCAGATTACCTTGCTCACAGTAGCTGCCCATCAAACCTTTGTTGAAAAAATGACATTTATTGACTATAATCTAGAAAGAGCAAAAGCAATTATTTTGTGTGTCACAGTTACTACTAAAGTACTGTGTTTTGGGATGAAAAGTTGTTATTCAAATTTTTTAGTGGTAGTTTGAAATAGGAATACCTGTGGATTTATATTAAAATGTTTTTGCTGTTTGGGGGCATTTCTTTTTATTCTTTTCAAGGACTTCATTTAGGAAGTTAATGTTGTTCCAGGCTATTAGCAAAATTACAAATATGTCCTTCTAATTCTGGCATGTTGAGAATCTGAACATGTGAAATACTTGTGTTCTATTTTATGGTTATGGAAAGTAAGATTTTTTTCATCTGTGGGCCCACATTATTTTTTCTATTTACTGACTTAAATGATGCAGAGAAGAGTCTAGTATGAAATTGGA
This sequence comes from Nomascus leucogenys, assembly GCF_006542625.1. NCBI lineage: Eukaryota > Metazoa > Chordata > Mammalia > Primates > Hylobatidae > Nomascus > Nomascus leucogenys. Next base: position 29,920,605 of record NC_044392.1, on the reverse strand, counting down.
AAAAGTTAACAATGAAAACCTAAATCACAGAACTTTGCTTTGCTTTAGGATACGTCCTGAAACCATGGGAATAAATTATAATTTTAGCCATCCTCCCCTCCCTCATAACATAGATAAGCTTTTCTTTAGGCGTGTTCTTAAAACACCGTATGTAAAACACCTGTTGGTAAGTTAAAGAATATTTTAATCCCAAGGATTTTATATCTATTAAACATATTCTTAAATGAAATAATTTTATAAAGCAAAGACTATTTTACAGCAAAGAATTCTCCTTAACCTCTCATTCAAATGTTTTGCAAGTTTGCTTGTTTATCAGTTGAACTTACCTAAGGTGAATACTTCATTCATTTTTATCTCTTCTCCACAACAAATCATTTTTGTTGAACTTCAGTGAAAGTCAAGTAGTGAAATTGGGCTACCTTGAGTTTCACTTCGACCTCCTTTCTATTTCCATCCTCAATGGAGGTGCTAATTATAAGTGAAATAGTTTAAAACTGATACTAAGAGCAAAAAGTGCCAAAGAATATAGGTAATCTATAAACTAAGTAATCAAATTCAAGAATGGGGTTATATTGCCTGAAGGCATTATTGCCATGACTTTCTCACTTGCAATGGAGAGTTAAAAAAAAATCCCTGCTTTTGATTTTTCTCCACTTGCTGCTCTGTTACCACCCCAGTGGCATGTTCTCATTAACCCAATTCCTTGACCTTTGGCTATTACACTGAAGAATTCAAATTCACAAGATGTGAATTGCCTCATTCATATCTGCAAGGTTTGAATCGTGGTTAAGACTTAGACCGGGTGTCTGATTATGAACAGGCTGTAAGTGAGAGTGGGTGTTCCTTTGTGAAGATCTGTACTTGCTCAGCTGTATTGCTTCGTTGACTCATTTAGAGTTTCTGTAGTGCTTAGGACAATGATTCTCAGCACAGTCATTGTGGCCTATCATGCTATCTTTGGCTGACAAAAGTGATTCTGAGATAATTTAAAAGTAAAGTAAAATTTTTATTTAAAAATATAACACATGAAATTATTAGGAAAAATGAAATAGTAGGTATTAAAGATAAGACTTCCAACTCCCCAAAAGTAAAATTACTAACAGCTTGCAGAAGCTTTAATGAAATTATTTTTAACACAGATTGAAAAAACGATGTGAGATCATTTCTCTCTATAGATCATAATTCCTTGGGGATAGGGACCTTGTTTCCTATTCTGTTGTATCTCTCCATGGCAGTTAATAAGGTACTTTGTACAAATTGAATAATCAGAAAATATTAAAATTCCTTTCTTTTTTTTTTTAGAAATTTGGAAAACCTCAAATCTGTTGAGAAATTGGCTTTTTGGAAATTTATTCATAAAAAATTATTGTAACTGAAGCTTACCTCTCTCAAATACCAAGCATGTTTCTGTAGAAGGATCTGCTGGACTACCTCTGTTTCCCTCATGAATTGGAGAGATATGTTAAGTGACAGAGAGAAGGCAAGCCCTAATCTATTCCCTTCTTTTTCTGCATGGGTGTGAACTCAGATTGTTTGATTTACTACCCAGTGGAGAGCCAGGTGGCCATAACTTTATTTTCTTTTATATCATATTTTTATGTGAAAAGGCATACCATTAGTACCCTTAAGGAATAATCGTATCATTTTAATCCCTAGTGGTACTTGGATACTGTTGGGACCTTCATCAAGCAGATTCCAACTACTTCAATGAATATATTTCTGACTTTTCAGGCTCAAGCTTTCTTTTTTTTTAATATATAAAACAAAAGTATATGAACAAATGGAAATAACCAGGCGGAATGAATCATCCATCTGATTAGATCCTTTGTCACTGTGGGAAATTATTACATTATTCCAACCTATAGAAATTTCCTAAAATCCCCACATGGAGTCCCCTATCTTTCTGTCAGAGTGTATATAGTTATGCAAGTGTACTTAATTTTATGGAACATCCTCATGATTCAATCTGCTGTTCCCAAATCAAAACTAATATGCTTTTGGCTTATGTACTAGTTTGAATCATTTATATTATTCTGCTCACACTCAGTAAAACTAACATATCTTCAGGGTCTGCCATATGAAAGGTGCTGTTTTAGTTGTTCAAAGAAGCAAGGGCTGGAAGAAGTTAGACTGTTCTTCCTTTGCTATTGCTTTCAAATATCAAATCACAAGTTTGAATGAAAAATAATGTATTGAGTAGCTATGTTTTAAAAGTCTAGGGTTCTTTTTGTTGTTGCTCAGAGAGAAGAATTAAAAATTATGTGATGTACTTTGATTAGTGCTGTCTACTGAAAATCTACACCACTTTAGATTATTTTGAATATTTGAAAGCATGAAAGTGTTCACAGTTGAATGTTTCCAAGTAGTTGTCTTAATATTTTATCACTTAGAAGTCAGTTACAGATAATTGAAATAATTCTAACTATTTAATAAAAAAATAGAATAATAAAAACAAAAGCATTTACCATAAGGAATTAGGTGCCTACTAATCTAATCATTGGACTCTAGACTGGGCCTCCAAGAATGGCTTCCAGAAAGGCACAGTAGACTGAGTGCCAGGGGCATTGCTTCCATTATTACTTCTAGGAAGTTAGGAACTAAAAAAGCCTGTATGTCAACTGCTGGTTTCAAATCACACCACCCTAGCTACAACCAGGAGTCACGAAGCAACTGTTGTCTTCTGGAATATTCTACTTTAGCTGTGATTCAGGGATCAGACTGCTACGAGCATTGTTAGCTTCAGAGCTGTCTGCTGCCTGTTAGATTTGCACTAGCAAGACAACACCTTGGGTGCTTCTTCTCTTCCACTTAACTCTGAATTCAAGTTTTACGGAAGTGGCGCTCATGGTGAAACCCAAATTGGAATTCAAGTCTTATGGAAGTGCATCTTAATGGTGAAACCTAAATTGTGTTGAGAGTGCTAGTTACAAGGGAGTCTGGGAAATGAGGTTTTTAGTTTTCTGGCATCTGCAGTATAAGAAGGCAAATATGGAGACTGGAATAGAAGTTGAGCTGGCCAATGTGCTGTATCAGCCACAGATGCTTTTGTGTTATTTCCTGTGATGGCTAGAAAACAAACTTAGAATCTGGCTGATTGAGTAAGGAAACAATTTTCAGATGTAAACCTTGTATATTACAGTCTCCAAGTAGATTTTTAAAATATATTTTTTTGTTTGCATTATCTGAAAATCCAGAAGAGCATCCAGTAATCAGTAATTACACAGTCAGATGTGCCAGTTGAGATGATTCAGGTATCTCTATGTATTTGTAGCTTGAATCCTATGTGTCTTCTGTTTAGAACTTAGCCTCTTTTGAAATTAAGCTTTTTTTCTACTGGTGATTATGCTAGTGCATTTAATTGGGATTATTTTTTGGCACAGTGATCATTAATTAGAGCGAATGGAGCATAAGCAACATTAGTTGAATAAATAATGAATTTAAAGAGTCTATAAAGGTTAAATAGCATACTCTGGAATGTTCTATGAAGTAATTTTTCCTTTCCATGCTACATACTGTCAAGATAACTAGTCTAACCCAAGGTTAGATAGAAAACAATATGTAGAGTGTTTCCTGTAATATTTTCATGAAAAATATATGTGTAAAAATGTCTAGGATGGTCTAAGAGAAAATATTTATATTGATTATTGTGAATTAGAATAGTTTTTTTTGGTTTATTTATATTAAAAACATTTAATCCCATGAGCACATCATCTTATAAGAAAATGATTCCAAAAAGTTCTTCTGTGAGTTTTGTCAACCAGGAGTTCTATTCAAAATACATAGGCAGAATAAATAGTAAAGTAAAAAAAAAACCTATGTGTCTTTTATTTCTCTGCTAACTTTGAATGGGTACATGTGATAGACTTTAATTATTTTGTGGCTAATTTATTGGAAAATATTTTTTGGTTGGGAATAAAATGTCTTTTGTTGATATCTCCGCAAGTCTCAGGGCATAATCATAAATTATTTATTTTATTGAAGGCAGTTATGATACCATCTTGTTACTTTTCCTAATAATTGTATAATAATAAGTTGTGTTCACATTATATTGATCTATTTACTTTTTCAGTTAATTCCATATGAAACATTTGTTTACTAAGATATCAAATCAACCACAAATTACCATTCATAGTTAAAATGGAATTAATTCTTAATGATGTGGCCTTTTTAGGACATAGTTAAAATTCTTTAATTTTGTGATTATGTTATTTAGTATACATTAAGTATAATGTAGAATATACTTATAATATTGGCCCTTCTTTCAGGAAATTAAAATTTACGGAAATGGGCAATATGTGATGCTATTATTTAATTATGAAAATTCTCCTGTGACATTTTGTCTTTTCATGTTAGGCCTAAGCAGAGGGCCTGAAGGGTGTGGTTGTCAGTTACACTTGGGAAAATTTATAGGAGTGGGAAATTCTCAAATGAGATAATAGGGGTCTCCAGGCAGAGGGCCAGGCTGAGCCACAAGCAGCTCCACAGAGCCAGGGTCAGGGAGCTGGAGAGTCAGGATGAAGGTCATGGGTAAAATATAATTCTGGGCATTCTGCTGAAATGGCAGGCCTCTCCGTACAGTATAGATATGCAAATGCTAGCACCCAGAGTGTCTGACTTTGATGTGCTGCCAAGCACCTTTGGCCTTCAGTGGGTGCTGAATTGGAGAGACTCTAGACTCAGCAAAGATGTCTGTTAGCAGAGGAAGAGGATTAGTGAAGGGATTTGTCCCTCTCTTACCTCAGTTTACTTAAGGAGAGGGTTTTGTTAATTGGCATGAAAATGTTGCATAACATTTTAAGAACTAAATCCTAGAATTTCTTTTAAAATAGTACATTTACAATAATCATCAAAGATTTTTTCTTTAAAATTATTTTTTCAGATCTAGAGTTATTTTAACTTTATTTTGAAATAATTTCAAACTTGTAGAAGAGTTGCAAGAAGAGTATTAAAACCCTCTTGTGGCTGGGCACGGTGGCTCACACCTGTAATCCCAGCACTTTGGGAGGCCAAGGTGGGTGGATCACCTGAGGTCAGGAGTTCGAGACCAGCCTCAACATGGAGAAAACCCATCTCTACTAAAAATACAAAATTAGCTGGGCGTGGTGGTGCATGCCTATAATCGCAGCTACTCAGTAAGCTGAGGCAGGAGAATTGCTTGAACCTGAGAGGCAGAGGTTGCGGTGAGCCGAGATCATGCCATTGCACTCCAGTCTGGGCAACAAGAGTGAAACTCCGTCTCAAAAAAAAAAAAAAAAAAAGCCCGCTTGCATAGCAACTATGAATACTTTGCCACATTTGCTTTATTTATCTCATTTTGTCTCTGTCTCTACACACACACACACACACACACACACACACGCACCATTTGAGAGTTAATGGTCAATATCACACCCCTTTACTCCTAAACATTTCAGCATGTATTTCTTAAGAACAAGGACATTCTGTTATATAACCACATAGATATACAGCCCGTATTCAAAATTTGCCTATTATCCCAATAATATTTTTTAGAGCATATTTCCTCTTGGCAAAATAAGTCATGACTACATATTACATTTAGTTGTCATGTCTTTTAAATTTTTAATCTGGAATAATCTCGTAGCTCCATTTTCTTTCATGACATTGATATTTTTGAAGGGTATATGTCACTTGTTTTATAGACCAATCCTTTATTTTGATTTGTCTGATTCAATATTTTTTATCAATGACTTTATACTTTAATTTGAAAAACATGGAAATATATAAGGAAGAAAACATTCACCCTTGATCCTGCTGTCCAAGGATACTTGTGACATTTAGACATACTTCCATTTTTCCTATGACTCATAAAATCAGATACAAAATTGAACATACAGAATAATCCCATATTTTATACACATTAATATGTATAAAATATGTATAGTGTATACATATTAACATGTATAAAAATATGGGATTATTCTGTATGTTCAATTTTGTATCTGATTTTATGAGTATTTTTCCATCTCATTAAATGCTCTTTGAAAGCATATTTTCCTAGCTCCCTAATGTTCCTTATTACAGTTATACTATCATTTATGTAAATACTCTCTTATCATTGGACATTTAAATTGTTTCTATTTTTCTTATTACAAAAACACTGTGACTGCATGCAGTGGCTCACCTGTATAATCCCTGCTACTCAGGAGGCTGAGGTGGAAGGATCATTTAATGCTAGGGGTTTGAGATTAGCCTGGACAACATAGTGAGACTCCATCTTTAAAAAAACAAAAAAGGACCACACACACACACACACACACACACCCTGTCAGAATGAATACCATCAATCTATAAACTGCATTTGATTCCTCTTTTTCTTTCTTCTTTTCTTTTTTTTTTTTTTTTGAGATGGAGTCTCGCTCTGTTGCTAAGGCTGGAGTGTAATAGCGTGATCTCGGCTCACTGCAACATCTGCCTCCCGGGTTCAAGTGATTCTCCTGCCTCAGCCTCCTGAGTAGCTGAGATTACAGGCACCCACCACCATGCCTGGCTAATTTTTGTATTTTTAGTAGAGATGGGGTTTTACCATGTTGGTCAGGCTGGTCTCGAACTCCTCACCTTGTGATCTGCCTGCCTTGGCCTCCCAAAGTGCTGGGATTACAGGCATGAGCCACCGTACCCAGCCCCTGATTCCTTTTTTTCCTAAAATTACTTAAGCACATGTATATTAAACAAATGACTTTTCATGGTGGACTTACTCATAAACCAGTAATTAAAGTCTTGATGTGTGCAGAAATGCAAAACATTTCCCAGTCTGATTTTTGGGGCCTCTCTCTCATAAAGGTTTGCTTTCCTGTAATGTATCGTCTGCTCAGTGTGCTTGCCACACCATCTGTGGTGACAACGTATTGTCCTTATCTTGGTGCGACTGCTGGGAGATCACAGGGAGCTGAGTGCCGCTGAGTTAAACAGATGTTCAACATGGCTGCATCTTCAAAGTCTTGTCTGGTTCCAGCCCTGATGAAACTTCTAGGGCTCTGAGAGAAAGAGAAAGTTTCTAGTTGAAGGAATATCCCATAGTTTGTTAGTGGAAACAGAAGCGCATGGATTCTGATTTGGTTCTGGTGTTCTCTTTGGAGATTTGTATCAGTGATGAAAAAAAGGAAAGGTTGGTTAAGTCTGTTGCCTCCTGAAGTGGTTCTTTTTATCAGAATAAAGACTAGGCATCATCTCCTCTGTGAACTTTTTCCTGACACTCCTGTTCATCTTCCATGCTGGACCCAGCAGGGTTAATCACCTTCTCCTTTGAGTTACCCATGTATGTTATCTTTAGGTCTATTACAGCCTTGGCACTCTCTTACAACTAATTGTATACAAGTCTAGCTTCCCTATGAGGCACTGGATTTTATATCCATTAGATCCATTTGCCCTGCAATAAGCCACCCCAAAACTTAGTGGCTTAGAACAATGGCCATTAAGTTAGCTCATGATTCTGTGGAATCAGCAGGTTGGTCTGGGCTCAGTAGGGCTCAGCTGCTTTCTGATGGTACTCACTCATATGGTCAGCTGGGGGCTGGCTGATTGATGACTGGGATACCTTACTTATTCTCTTGTGGTTTCCTATCCTTCAACAGGCTAGTTCAGACTTGTTCACATGATGTCAACAGGGTTCCCAAAAGCATCAACAGAGCATATCCTTTAATGTACAAGAACTTTCAAATTTCTGCTTCTGATATATTTGCTTCTGTTCCACTGTCCAGAACAAATCACATGGCTAAGCCCAGAGTTACTGTGTGAGAGCACTACAAAAGGGTGTGAATACAGGGATGTGTGAACAAATGGGGCATTACTGCAATCAGTCCACTACATGTTCCTTGATGTCATGGTGACATCTCAACCATCTTTTCATCTCTAGATCCCATCATGTTGCTTGGAACAAGGTAGTTGCTTGGGGAATGGTGAATTGATCTATATAGCTATCTAGCCCATTTAGCATCCCCGCAAATTTGGGTAAACTCCAGGGCACAAGGAGGGCATTAGGCAATGTTCTTAGATGCTGAGCTTTAAGGGAGTTTTTGCAGCTGGCTTTTGATGAGGAAAGTCTATGGAGAGAAAATGAGTATGGCACTTGGTAAAAAAAAAAATCAGGAGATTGTTTTATGAAATGCTAATAAAATTTTTTATCTCCTAAGCAAAACATCAAAACATACATACTTATGTTGTACTTTTATTTTTCTTTCAAAGAGTGTTCCTCATGTTAATTTAATCTGGTTTTATTTTGTGAATAAGTAAGGGGAGAGTACATAGCCATGTTTGACCTGGGCCCCATATTCTCAGAGTCAAGGCCTCTGAATAATTTTTTGAAAGTTTGAATAAGCAGGAATAGAATCATCCTTAAACCTATGTGATGCAGGCTGCTTTCTTAGGCCTAAAATTTTAGAGGGCCTTGCTGTTTTTTCTGGCATTGCCTATCCCATCTTGCTAGTACTGGGGGGTCAAAGATGTGACAGGGGATATGCCCACCTAGAGCTTGAACCCTTTTACCTTCTAACCCATGTTGCAGGAAACTGGGACTCTAAAATTCTCTGCCTAAGTGGGCTCAAGCTGCTTTCAGGACCTGTGTGGGCTCCTTTGCTTTTCTCCTAAAGGCAGACTCTACCAGTGTGTACCCTTTCTAGGCCCAAGGGGTGGCCAAGGGTAGCTGTTTGCACAGTGAGAGTTAGGGGGTTATAACCTTGCTTTGGAGACCTCTGAGGGTACAGGATGAAACTGAGAGTAGGATGAGATGTTGACGGGCCTTAGGCTAGGGACCACTTTGACCTGACTGCGAAGATTGGGGGTGGCCTGATCAGGGATCTCATAAGGCTGTTGACAGGAGTGGAATCTTCCATGGGAGCAATAGTCAGATTTGTCTCAACTTAAATTCTGGGAATTTTGCTAAAATAAGAATGGCTTCTGAGATATAATGAGCTAAACCTGAAATGTTGGTTCTTGTAAATACACGGCAAAAGCGTGAGATTAGAATTTCTCTTTTAGGAAACCTGTCAAATTGTTAAGCTCCTTTTATTTGTGGTCTAAGTGATTTGTCTATACAGCCTCACAGATAGTAGATCCAGTCAGTACCAAGTACATGTGACTTTAGTGTTTGTCTATAAATCAGAAGGCCACTTAATGGATATTTAATAGAAGGGATGGTAATAGAGGTTCATAATGAGGCATTTAAAATTGTTTTAAGAAGATTCAGAGAGGGAAAGTTTGAGGGCAAACGGGACACAAAAAACAATTAAGGGGATACTGGTATCACTGTGGCTGGAACAAATTTTAATGATGCTTTTCTGGTCCCACTTCCCCAACCCATTTTTTTTTTTTTTTAAAGAATCTATGGCCAATCACTGCTTGCCTGAGAAATTGCCTTTGCCTTTGTTATTTATATTATGCTTTTAGGAATTTTAGAATGATATAAGAGTCTATAATAGAAGAGTGAGAATCAAAGCTTATTGTTTCCAGGCTATGGCTTGAATTTGAAATAAGAAAGGCAAAAATGCAAGTTTTAATCTTTCTAACCTGAAGATTAGGTTAAGAAGTCATTAGTAGTGATCAAGTGTCTAGTAATTTCATTTATAAGGCATTTGATTAATGACTACACTATAAGCATTACTTCCAATGCACACAGCTCTCTTAAAGCCAACTTTTTTTTGTGAGTTGGCACAGATTTGTCATCTCTTCTGGTTTAATGTTTTGAAAGAGTCATTATACAATTCCTTAGTAGAAAGTTATTTCCCTTTGGTTATAGTAAAATTGTATTTTAATGTGATGTGATTTGATAATAACGTAAAATCGTCAAATACAAGGGCAGGAGAAGGTAGATTTATTAGGTAATTGAATTACTAGAGATGCTATTGCTGTGAGAGAAAACCCAATTACCTGTGGGCTGTGGACAAAGAGCTTCCTATTTCCTGATGGGGATCTAAAATTGGTTAGCTTCAGGCCAGTAGAAGTCTTCTGCTGTTATTAATAGAATCAAGGATTATAGAAATAGAGGAATTTTAGAAATCATCTAATCTACTATCCTCACTTTAAAAGTAAGGATATTGAGGTGAAAGTTCCCATGTCCAAGGCCACACTGCATCAGTGATTGGGGCCAGAACCCAAGACTGTTCCCCTGAACTAGGGACTGTTACTTTGAAATACAGAGAGTATCTGTTCTTGGTCCATAGAGTATATATTTTGAGGGCAGGGTCTTTCTTAAAAAATGTCTTCTGTGTACTATTTAAAAGATTTTCCATAGTTTTCATGGATGCATAAACTATAAAGCCAAATTCTTGGCCTGTTTATAAGTTCTTTGGTTTGACTTTGTTATTGCCAGAGTATCTCAGGGTAGCAAAATAACTCCATTCTTTATGGATCTTTTTCTGATGATTTATGGGAAACTTAAGGTAAACCTTTAATTAATTTATTTTTTTGTTTACTTTGTTGGTTGGATAAAATTCTTTCACGTGGTTAAAAAAAAATCTCTGCTGTATTTTAACATTTCTTTGATAATCTCTAAACACTTTTGTGTAACTTAAATATGTGTCAATGAATTCATGCCTGTAGATTTGAGAAAATCTGGGGATTTATTTAATTCATTATTAATTTATTGTAATCAAGTTGGTAAATTATTTTAAGGCATCATCTAATATGTTTTTTTCCCACTGTCTTTTTTTTTCTCAATAGGGATGAATGGGACCTTCAGGATATATGTAAAACAATCCTTATAGGTGAAAATCTAATTGATTTTTGAAAGTCAAAAAGGATTTTGATTCTATTATGTTCTCTGAAACCTGTCTTGTATTTGAATACCCATATGGTCAAAGAGTTCTTGGTTATATCCTACTGAAGCTTTCTTCTTTTTTTTTTCTTAGTCTTCTTTTTTCTTCTATTCTCTTATAGTTAGAAATCAGCATGTTTTGACAATTATATATTAAGAATCTAGGAGTTAAGTAACAAATTTTTCTTTATCATTAGAAAAATCATTTGCTTGTGAAGTGTGAAAAAAGGGTAATGTTATATTTGTAGTAGAGTTTTGAAGCCAGATCTCAAAGCTATACAGTTAAAGGATAGTGGAGCTGGGAATAAAACCAAGGTCAAATGAAATTCATTCTCATAGAGTGGGGCGGGGGGCGAGGAATAATGTCATTTCCCCAGAGAACATACTCTGTAGCTATTAGAAACATTTAAAAGAATTTTTAATATGGATTATAAAACTGGCATAGATTTAAAAATAATAGCATCCTAATGTCAACTGGGAGTCTAATTCTGTAGTATAGAGGAAAGGATGCAGAAATAGATCTCAATCTCCATTTGCTTGGCCTCCTGACCTCGAGTAAATAATTTAACTGTTTTCAGTCTTGGGATGATAATACCTGTTTTTCTAAACTTCTAAGGTTATTATGAGGGTCAAATATGATAATACAACAGAGCAACAGAGCTGTATGGATGTGTTAGCATGAAGCCAGAGCATCTGATGCATTCTTGTTTTATCTTGCCAGCAGTGGTATCATCTCTTTGAAGGTGGACAAAGCAGTGGGGAGAGTTGCAATTCTGTATCTCGAAATAACTAACAAAGATATCTTGGTCATAAGGTCTTAAAGAAATTCTGGGAAAAGGTGACCATATTAGAGTTTATAATATCAAAGCAAGGCAGCATTGGGTATCATTTTTTTAAAAGTAGATTTTAAGAAGCTTAGAAACAAAGTAGATATTTTAGAAGGGATTTTGACTCATGAGGATGGTACATAATCAGAAAATGAAATTCTGATTATTTACTTACGAATGATTTTTTGGTTTCTTTTTGAGACCGGGCCTCTCTCTCTCACTCAGGCTGGATTGCAGTGGTGCAATCATGGCACACTGTAGCCTCAACCTGCCTGGCTCAAGAGATCCTCTCACCTCAGCCTCCTGAGTAGCTGGGGCCACAGGCATGCACCACCATGCCTGGCTAATTTTTTTGTTTTTGTAGAGACAGGGTCTTGCTATGTTGCCTGGGTTGGTCTGCAACTCCTAGGCTCAAGCAATCCTCCCACCATGGCCTCCCAAAGTTCTGAGATTACATGTGTGAGCCACCATGCTTGGCCATGAATTTAAATAGGAGAGAGAGGTGTATGGACAAGGTGATTTATTAAAAATAAAACAAAACAAAACAACAGCAACAAAAAACCATCCACTATATTTATATAGACAATTCTCTAGCCATAAAGTATGTGAATAATATTTTAAAAATCAAGGTAAGGGCATATACAAAGGAAAAATACAAAAGTGGCTTTTAATTAAAATGGAGCTGGTGACTTTCCAGTAGTAGAATTGGCTTTAATTAAACTATGCATTTAACAGAACATACTTCAAAGTTAAAAGAATGTCTACTAGCTACTCCCTCACTCTTGACAGAAAGAATTTGCATGAAGGTTTAGGTATGATAGCGTCAGAGAGGCTAAAACTGAGAATTGGCCAAAGTTTTTGAAAAGATTAAGGCAAAAACAAAAACAAAAATGAGTTAAAGACAGGAGAAATAATTTTTTTTTTTGTTTATCCAGAAGTCAGAAGAGAGAAAGCCATTGATTAGGGAAGATGGAAAAGCCTCTTTAAAGCTATTCTTTACCAGTATTAGCAGAGATCGACTGAACAGTCATCTGGGATAATTGCAGAAGGTGAAAGTTGGGCTTTAAGTATCTTTATTTCACCCATTAATATTTAATACATTTAGTATAGCTGACATGCTTACATGGACATCTAGGTGTGTTGTAGCTGTCCTGATTTGAGTTTAAGCTTCATTTTGTTTTGCTCTTACCAAGATTTACCAGCCATATTTTACAGATTTATAGTGATATCAAGTGCTGAGAACTAGGATAAGAGGAAAATTCAAAGAGAAAAACTACAAGTGTATCCGCCTTTATTCTCTGAACCATTTCTAATTATTTAGAGTATGATGAATGAATCAAACAATGATCTTGGGTATAGTTCTTCAGATATCTGTTCTCAAACAGTGTGGGATCTACCAATTAGAATGCTAATTGGGAGCTAAAAATAATATTCATAGTAAATCTGCTTTCTGGTTTTATTTTAAGACTTGGCTTTTTAAAGTTTTCTCCATCCTTGTTTGGAAGTACTCATTCTGTGAATTTATATAGAAGTAGCATTTCTGGCCAAGTAGAAAAAACAACTAGTTGGTTCATTTTCCTTGAAAACTACCAGATGCTTTCCTAGAGATAAAGCATAATCGAGTTTATTTAAAATTGAGTTGGTGACTTCCTTGTGTAAAACTGACTTTAAAATATGCATTTAACAAACCATATTTCAAAGTTCTAACTAGCTACTTACTCCCTGACTCACTGAATGAAAAAGTATTCATATAAAGTTTTAGGTGTCAGTTGAATTAACATAACCAACTTCCACTGGGAAAAGATATCATTAAGTTGTTTTTTTTTTGTTGGTACTCTTCCTGAAAAACGTATTTGAGAATTATAAAGGTGGCATAGTTTATGTTAGAATACTACTAATAATAACCTTCAATTCTGTGTGTATGGGGCATGGGAAATATGTATACGTCTATTTAGGAGGATTATTTTTGTTATGATTATTAGAGACCAATCACAGCAGCAAAAAACAAAAACAAACAAAGACAAACAAAAACAGTTATGCATTCTGAATGGAAGGTAAAAATAATACTGGACATGGTTTCTTGAGCTCCTGGCCTCAAGTGATCCTCCCACCTTGGCCTCCCAAAGCACTGGGATTACAGATGTGAGCCACTGGCACCCAACTGGGACATAGTTTCTAAAAGTCACTCCACATGGCTACTGAAAATCTTCTCATATAATTGACTTCATATTGTTTTGCAACTAAATTGTGCTGGAAGGACCCATAGTCTACCTGAGAGAGGAAGAGCATCAAAGTGAAAAGGCTACAGTGACCAACACAGTCTCCTATGTAAGGAAGATGAAGGAGGCAGGTGATGCAAATTATGGCATTAGAGATGGGGCTGCAGGTATAGATTTGGCAGTTGTCATATGCAGTAAACATCACAGCTTTTTCCAAATTATTTTTTTCAAATGAACATTTTCTTTAAGAAGAGTTTTAGATTAATAGAAAAAATTACATGGGCAAGTGCTAAAAAAAACCCAGAAAAATTACAAAGAGTACCCATATATGCCACACTTGTTTTTGCATTTATTAATATCTTACATCACTATGGTATGTTTGTTGCAATTAATGAACCACTACTTTTACAATATTATTAATTAAAATCCATATTTTATTCAGATTTTTGTGGTTTTTAGCCTACTTGCCTTTTTCTATCCAGGATCATATCCAGGATACCACATTACATTTCATCATCATGTCTCTAGGCTCTTCTTAGATGTGACAATTTCTCAGACTTTATTTCTTAAGACCTTGACGGTTTTGAGGAGTACTCATTAGGTATTTTATAAAATACCTCTCAATTGAGATTTCTCTGATGTTTTTCTCATGGAGTTATGTGTTTTTGGGAGAAAGATCACAGAGGGAAATTACCATCTTACCACATCATATCAAAGGTGCATACTGTTAGTGACTTAGCACTGTTGATGTTGTCCATCATCACCTGCCTCTGGTCATGGTCGTCAGGCTTTCCCTTTCTATCCTGTATTCTTTGTAAGGAAGTCACTGTGCATAACCCACGCTTAAGGAGTGGGGAGTTATGCTCCATCTCCGGAGAGTGTATTGTATTATCTACATAAATTATTTGGAACTCATCTGCATGGGAGGTTTGTCTATTATTCTCTATTTATGTATTTATTCAATAATTTATATCAGTATGGACTCATGAATAATTTATGCTTTAGGTTATAATCCAATGCTACTTTATTTATTTATTTGCTCAAACTGTTCCTGTGGGAGCTCTTTCAGTTGGTTCTATGTCCGTTTGACACATTCCCATAATTGTGTGTGTGTGTGTGTGTGTGTGTCTATGTGTTTTGAATACTTCTTAATTTTCTGTAACTACAAGATGCTCCTGGATCATCATCTATATATCCTCCCCTAGTTCTATAATTGACTAGTTTTCCAAGGAGCCCTGGTTCTTTTGTTTGGAAATGGTGTTAGAAACCAAAATCTAGGCACTAGGTGTACTCATTGTTGTTGGATTGTAGCTGCTTTTAGGCTCTTTCAGCTGACAGAGCAAGGGAATGTATTTGCATATACCAACCTGTGTATATACACATATCTATAAATATTTCTGTATGTAATCATCTGTATCTATGTTAAGCTAAATATGCATTTAGACTGATGTCTCCAATTCTAATTCATCGCCACATGTATTATTCTAGCCTCCTCCTCTTGCTTACCTATAACTTCCCATTCTAACAGTCAGAAACTTGGTTGTCATCCATCCACTTAATTGTTCATTTATGTATACATGTCTAACAGTATCAGAATTAACTGGTACCCCCAGGGGCAAGAGCTTTATCAACTACAGCAGCAGTTCTCAGCCTTTTTGGCACCAGGGGCTGGTTTTGTGGAAGACAATTTTTCCATGGCTGGCTCTGGTAGGGAGTGTTTTGGGGTGAAACTGCCCATGTGTCACTTAGTTGACCTAAGGCGCGTGCAACCTAGATCCCTTGCATAAGCAGTTCACGATAGGGTTTACACTGTTATGAGAATCTATTGCCACCACTGATCAGACAAGAAGCGGAGCTCAGGTGGTAATGCTGTCGCCCATGGTTCACCTCCTGCTGTGCGGCCCAGCTCCTAACAGGCCACAGATAGGTGCTGGTCTGTGGCGCAAGAGTTGGGGACCACTGAACTAGAGTACAGTGGTTATGTGTGGTTCCTTTTCCCTTTAGTCTTGCAGACTCTGCTCATTTCCAAAGTTACTTAGGTCAACTACCCTCCCCCCTTACCCCTTCAGTGAGGTTGTTTCATACATTTGTAGTAGAGTTAGATTGTTTGTTTTGTCACATTCTGCATTCTATTCTGGGATCCTTTGATGTCCTTAATTATTTTTGTTTAAATTGCATACATTAAGGTTTACTTTTTACTTTTTGTGCTGTTAAGTTTTATGGGTTTTGACAATGCCTTGTGCCATGTATTTGCTAATACTAAGATAGTTTGAGCTATTTAATTTTATATTATTATATTGTATTATTTTATGTTATTTACTAGTACAATGCATTGTCAAAACCCATAAAGTAGGGTTTTGAAATAGTCCAAACTATTTTCAATTATTTAATATTTGCCTTTTTTTTTTTTGCCTTTTGAGACAGGGTCTCACTCTTTTACCCAGGCTGGAGTGCAGTGGCTTGATCACAGTTCACTGCAGCCTTGATTTCCTGGGCTCAAGCAATCCTTCCACCTCAGCCTCCCAAGTAACTAGGACCACAGATGCACACCAACACACCGAACTAATTAAACAATTTTTTTGTAGAGATGAGGTCTCATTATATCACCCAGGTTGGTCTCAAACTCCTGGGCTCAAGTGATCCTCCTGCCTTGGCCTCCCAAAGTGCTGGGATTACAGGCATGAGCCACTGTGCCCAGCCTTGACCATTTTTTTTGGACCGGCAATTTTGAGTAGTTCAATCTAATATAAGTTGAAATTTAAGCCAATCTATTATTTACATGCAGTTACATGAAATAGCTAAAACTTTTGAGTAAGTATTGTTATCATAAAGATATCTCATACTCTTAACTACATAGTTATATATATATTTTTTTTCTCCTGCCTCAGCCTCCTGAGTAGTTGGGATTATAGGCACGCACTGCCACGCCAAGCTAATTTTTGTATTTTTAGTAGAGACGAGATTTCTCCATGTCGGCCAGGATGGTCTCCATCTCCTGACCTCATGATCTGCCCATCTTGGCCTCCCAAAGTGCTGGGATTACAGGCGTGAGCCACAGTGCCTGGCCTAATTTTTGTATTTTTAGTAGAGTCGGGGTTTTACCATGTTGTCCAGGCTGGTCTGGAACTCCTGATCTCAAGTGATCTGCCCACCTTGGACTCCCAAAGTGCTGGGATTACAGGCGCGAGCCACCACACCTGGCCCCCGCCTTTCCTCTCTGTGATTCCTCCCACTGTCCTTGGGCAGGGAAAGTTGTGGAAAGAGAATCAGGATCTTCTTTACCACTGGAAAACTGGAAAGCTCTGGTCTTTCCTCAAAAGCTATTTGCTTTATTTTTACTTATTTTATTTTATTTTATTTATTTTTTTGATACAGAATCTCTCTGTGTCACCCAGGCTGGAGTGCAGTGGCATGATCTCAGCTCACTGCAACCTCCACTTCCCAGGTTGATGCAATTCTCCTGCCTCAGCCTCCTGAGTAGCTGGGATTACAGGTGTCCACCACCATGCCTGGCTGATTTGTTTGTATTGATCGATTAATTTTTATTATACTTAAAGTTCTAGGGTACATGTGCACAATGTGCATGTTTGTTACATAGGTATACATGTGCCATGTTGGTTTGTTGCACCCATCAACTCGTCATTTACATTAGGTATTTCTCCTAATGCTATCCCTCTCCCAGCCCCCGATCCCCCGACAGGCCCTGGTGTATGATGTTCCCCGGCCTGTGTCCAAGTGTTCTCGTTGTTCAATTCCCACCTATGAGTGAGAACATGCAGTGTTTGGTTTTCTGTCCTTGTGATAGTTTTCTGAGAATGATGGTTTTGAGCTTCATCCATTCTGCCCTTGTGATAGTTTTCTGAGAATGATGGTTACCAGCTTTATCTATGTCCCTGCAAAGGACATGAACTCATCCTTTTATATGGCTGCATAGTATTCCATGGTGTATATGTGCCATATTTTCTTAATCCAGTCTATCATTGATGGACATTTGGGTTGGTTCCAAGTCTTTGCTATTGTGAATAGTGCTGCAATAAACATACATGTGCATGTGTCTTTATAGTAGTATGATTTATAATCCTTTGGGTATATACCCAGTAATGGGATCACTGGGTGAAATGGTATTTCTAGTTCTAGATCCTTGAGGAATTGCCACACTATCTTCCACAGTGGTTGAACTAATTTACACTCCCACCAACAGTGTAAAAGTGTTCCTATTTCTCCACATTCTCTCCAGCATCTGTTGTTTCCTGACTTTTTAATGATTGCCATTCTAACTGGCGTGAGATGGTATCTCATTGTGGTTTTGATTTGCATTTCTCTGATGACTAGTGATGATGAGCATTTTTTCATGTGTCTGTTGGCTGCATAAATGTCTTCTTTTGAGAAGTGTCTGTTCATATCCTTTGCCCACTTTTTGATGGGGTTGTTTGATTTTTTTCTTGTAAATTTGTATAAGTTCTTTGTAGATTCTGGACATTAGCCCTTTGTCAGATGCGTAGATTGCAAAATTTTTCTCCCATTCTATAGGTTGCCTGTTCACTCTGATGGTAGTTTCTTTTGCTGTGCAGAAGCTCTTTAGTTTAATTAGATCCCATTTGTCAATTTTGGCTTTTGTTGCCATTGCTTTTGGTGTTTTAGTCATGAAGTCCTTGCCCATGCCTATGTCCTGAATGGTATTGCCTAGGTTTTCTTCTAGGGTTTTTATGGTTTTAGGTCTAACATTTAAGTCTTTAATCCATCTTGAGTTAATTTTTGTGTAAGATGTAAGGAAGGGATCTAGTTTCAGCTTTCTACATAATGGCTAGCCAGTTTTCCCAGCACAGTTTATTAAATAGGGACTCCTTTCCCCATTTCTTGTTTTTGTCAGATTTGTCAAAGATCAGGTGGTTGTAGATGTGTGATGTTATTTCTGAGGCCTCTGTTCTGTTCCATTGGTCTATATCTCTGTTTTGGTACCAGTACCATGCTGTTTTGGTTACTGTAGCCTTGTAGTATAGTTTGAAGTCAAGTAGTGTGATGCCTCCAACTCTGTTCTTTTTGCTTAGGATTGTCTTGGCAATGTGGGCTCCTTTTGGGTTCCATATGAACTTTAAAGTAGTTTATTCCAATTCTGTGAAGAAAGTCATTGGTAGCTTGATGGGGATGACATTGAATCTATAAATTACCTTTGGCAGTATGGCCATTTTCATGATATTGATTCTTCCTATCCATGAACATAGAATGTTCTTCCATTTGTTTGTGTCCTCTTTTATTTTGTTGAGCAGTGGTTTGTAGTTCTCCTTGAAGAGGTCCTTCACATCCCTTGTAAGTTGGATTCCTGGGTATTTTATTCTCTCTGTAGCAATTGTGAATGGGAATTCACTCATGATTTGGCTCTCTGTTTGTCTATTATTGGTGTATAGGAATGCTTGTGATTTTTGCACATTGATTTTGTATATTTTGTATCCTGAGACTTTGCTGAAGTTGCTTATCAGCTTAAGGAGATTTTGGACTGACATGATGGGGTTTTCTAAATATACAATCATGTCATCTGTAAGCAGGGACAATTTGACTTCCTGTTTTCCTAATTGAATACCCTTTATTTCTTTCTCTTGCCTGATCGCCCTGGCCAGAACTTCCAACACTTACATAGTTATATTTTTATTTAGTTAGTAAACACTATGACAAAACCCCTGCAATTTTTTTCTGATAAAATAGTCATGTTAAATGGTTATATTCCTTCATCCTCTCCAAATATCTACACTTTCAAAGAAGAGTAGATACTAAGTCAAATATATCCTACCCAGTGTGAGGATTTTAGGCAGGGTTAACAATTAATTAAAAACTTTTAGGCAGTGTGGGGAAATTTTGCTTCCTAAAGGGAAAAATTTGCTCCCTTAATTGTTCTTTACATACTACTGCTTCTCTCATTTCATTTTCTGAAGTATTTAGATCTTTTGGACCATCTTAAAGTGATCTGAGCCACAGCTTCTACATGAAACAGGGTTATATTTCTTCATTCAACACATATTTTTTTTTTTTTAGCATCTTCTTCATGTGTAATATTGTGTTAGGGGCAGAATTCCAAATTGTAGATCAGCCACCTTCTGGTTAGCTAAAATGCACTTGGAACCAGTGGCTCCCAGACTACTGAATTTCATGGATCAGTTTTAAAAAATGGCAATTAGTGTAGAGTTGCCACCTTTTTATTTTTGTCAAATCAGGTCATAGCAAATGAACACCAAACAAAGTTTTCACTAGGTTGGATTTGTTTTTCTCCTTCCAAATGTCTAATTTAAAATTTATACTATGTACTTTTTTCTAATTAGAATATTTCACATATTTTTCCCTATTCCATTTTTATTTGAAGTGGATTATTCTTAAACATTTTAGCTATTATCCTCTACTCCACAAATGTCAAGGATAGACCTTTAATGAGTAGAACAGGTGTCAGGGACTTGACAGTAGTGAATAATCATGTCTATCTCTTGTCAATCTTTTGATTTTAAGTGAGGGAAATGCTGTGGAGAATTGTTTCTTTTGTTGAAAACCTAGATTAGTACATGCTATGCCATAGTGAATGCTTAATGAATACATGCCAAATAAATAAAAAAAAAGAATCTTCCCAAATTCTTATTCATTGACATGAAGATATAAAATCTAGCATGTTGATAACTTTGAACTTTCTTAAATAATTCTATAACAAGTTCTCTTCTTTTTGTATGGATTTTTCATACAATCTGTGTTAACATTTGCTTGTGAAATCAATTAGACCAACTAGAAAAATACAGTTAAATGTTTAAATTACTTTTGATCAAATGGCTTTTGTTTGATAAATGCTATCAAAAAGGACTAATCAAGTTTCTAGGTCTGAGGTTCATTTTTTTTTGACTAATACTTGTGTTTGTACAGAAACTTTTCTTTGGAGTTTATTACTATTGTCTATAACATTTTCAGGATTTAATTAGGACAGGGATTTTCCTATTCAGGATATGTATAGGTCAGATTATGATGCTGTGGCATGTAGACCATACCTTAGAATTGTGTTGTATTTGGCAGGAACTTCATTTACTTTTAACAATCTGGCATTTTCTACATTTTATGGATGGAAATAATGAAAATGTGATCTTTGCCCTAATTGGCCAGTGGTAAAATTTAACCTTGGTTTTCATTGTCTTTGACTTTTTCTTATTAAGATATTTGTTTAAAATTAGTACATTTCTTATTACCATTTTCATTTTGAAACTAATTTCACAAGTAAGCATTTTTACTGAGCATCCAGGATGTCCCTTTGCTGACCTAGTGATTCTACAAGTCCTATACCATTTGTAAGAATCAACAAGACTGATACAATAAAATTTATTTTAGATCTTCAGGATACAGATACAAGTGAATATATTTATGAAGATTTAGAGATTTATGAAATTTAATCAAGAGATTATTTCATTTTTAAAACCTATTTTTTCTTATTAAAGAAATACATGTTCATTAAAGGATATTTTAAAAACAGATAAAACTAAAAGAAAATAAAAATCACCTATAATCCAGTTACTTGGAAATTAGCCACTTTTAACATTCGGTACAGATTTATCTTTTGCTATATTGTATTATACTGTTATATAATTTAAAAGTGTGTGTGTATATACATATATATATATAGAGAGAAATCATATTGTACATTTGGGCTTGTTAGCTTTCTTTTTCACTAATAGTAGAGAGTGAATTTTTTTTCATGTTTACTATTCTGTTACCTCATTCTTAATGATTACTTAGTCTACAGTGGGTGCTAAATCCTCTCTTTTTGGATGTTTATATTATTTCTGATAACAATTTCATTTTAACTGTTGTTAGTTCTACAGGAGGTTATGCATTTGACTTTTTACAAGAAAGGGGTGATGAGTGGTATTTGAAGCTAATGTGAGTTTGTAGGGCCGTAGTGTCCTCCGGATGTTGGGAGCTATTGCTCTGGGGCATTGCTCCTCTTAGCCCCTCCGGACGGACGCTTGCCTAGCTGGGCTGAGGCAGGCTGAGGCCTGTTTGTTGTTAGCCCAGCTGCAAGAGCAGTGGCCTTAGTAACGTCAGTAGGAACAGAGCAGGCTTCATCTCTGCCCTTTGTCTGGATTTGGTGCTGGTGTGTTTTCCCCGCTGCTGCCATGTGATGGCTCGTAAGCAGCACTACACACTGGATCTGTAACTCCTTTTGAAAGCTCTATTGTGAGATGCTGCTGCGTTTCAGTGGAGGGGAGATTTTTGCTAGTGTGCCGCTTTTGGTTTCTTTCAAATGTGAATGTGCTTTCCTCTAAAGAATCCTAGGTAAGGAAAGCACTAGTTTTGAAGCGACTAAAAATGAATTAAATTATCTTTTCCTCCATGCTTCCTATGGTGGAACAGTAGTAAAATAGGAAAGTAAGTACTTGGATTTCCTTGCCTACTTTGCAGTATAGTTAATCACCACGGGAGAGGTGGGAAATGAGAGAGTGAGGGTGGGAATCAGGGAAGATTTCCTAAATGAAATAATATTTGAATGAGGTGATAAAGAATAATAATGGGTGGCAGGAAACACAGAAATGTGGATAATGGTAGTTACTCAGGGTTTATTTATGTACTCGTCCATAAAACATTAGTTGAGGGCCTATGCTATACCAGGAGTTATACTAGACTTTGGATACCCAAGAATTAAGTAGACATGGTTCCTGCTTTTTACGGGTTGACAGTCTGGTTGGGAAGATGGAAAATAGACAAAACATATATAGTGGGTTCTATAGTAAAGGTTTCTACAAATAACATGAAAGTATCATAGTCCAGAGTAGGCAGGTTAAGAAAAGTCTTTTCGTAGGGGTTGACACCTGAGATGAGACTTGAAGGACAAGTGGGCAAGGGAGAAGGTACACCAGATAGAAGAAACTGTATGTGCAAAGGCAAGGATGCAAGAAGGAAGCTGGAATATCCAGGCACTGCAAGGAGTTCAGTGTACAGCAAAAGAGAGATTGCACAGTGGGGGAGGATTGGCAAGAAGTAATTTATGAGGGCTTGAGTTAAGACAGTAAGGGACGTGGAGAAAATCAAGGACAACCCCCAGATTTTTACTTGGTTGGTAGTGCTATTCGCACTGTATGTTTTCATTCAGAAAATAAACGAGGGACAGATTCAAAGAGGACAATAGCGTATTCAAATTAGGACATGATGCGTTTGGGGTGCTTGTGATATGTCGATATAACAAGTAGAAATCTGGGGCTCAGAAGAGAGATTGGGGCTGCAGATTCACGGGTGGTAGCCATTAGCAGGGGGTGGATGAAACCACCGAGGGGGAGAACATGCAGAGTGAAAAGATGGCTGGAAAAAACCCCAAGAAGAAGCGGACAACCAAAGATACTGAGAAGGAGGCAAGGAGTTGGAGGAAAAGCACAGGAGAAGAGAGGAGAGGAGACAGAGGTCAGCAGTATCAAGTTTTTCTGAAAGAAGAAATCAGATAAATTTTCACCACTTTTAGGAATGAGGCCATTGGTGATCTTGGTGAGGGCGGCTTCCAGGGTGAAGTAGGAAACTGACCTGAATTTCAGCAGGGCAGCAGTCAGGGTGGCGTGATTTAAGAATTTTCCTTTAAGAAGCTTGTCTGTGGAGGAAGGAGTGAGGAATGATAGCAGATCTGGGACTGTATGAAACAGGATGGAGAGAGATGATGGTTTGCTTGTCTTTTTCCCCAAGGTTAAAAAGCTGGAACATTTTTATACTAATGCCGATAAAATATGCATATTATTGATACTTTGAAATGTATGAAGCCAGGCACGGTGGCTTCGCCTATAATCCCAGCACTTAGGGAGGCCGAGGCGGGTGGATCACGAGGTTAGAAGATCGAGACCATCCTGGCCAACACGGTGAAACCCCATCTCTACTAAAAAAAAATACAAAAAATTAGCCGGGCGTGGTGGCGGGCGCCTGTAGTCCCAGCTGCTCGGGCGGCTGAGGCAGGAGAATGGCGTGAACCCGGGAGGCGGAGCTTGCAGTGAGCCAAGAGCGTGCCCCTGCACTCTAGCCTGGGTGACAGAGCAAGACTGTCTCAAAAAAAAAAAAAAAAAAAAAAAAATGTATGAAGTTCAGCACCTAGGGAAGATGACAGTCTTGTAGTCATACCCCACCTGCCGGAATTGAGAAATCCAAAAATTTATTGTTTTGTAATTGTGACAGAAAAAAAAATCATCTATGATGTCTTATAAAGCATTTTCACACTCTTGATTTTTCCATATAATCCCAAAAGAAGACAGCACGGAGAGACAAGAGATGAATGAAATAGGCCCTGAGCAGCTGAGGTGGTGGAGCAAAGTTCTTCTAGATTACCCACCAGTGAACAATTCAGGCCCTTGCACAGAGCCCACTCAACTCCACACAACTCTCACCAGCTAGCTTGTCTGACATCTACACCCATTACAGAGGAGGAGCAAGGAGGAGCCGCGTGGGTGAGGGCAGGCACACTGATGCCCGGGAGAAGTGGTACCCAATATGCTGATAACGAAGGAGGGACAGACATGTCAGAAAATGCCTCCAGAAGGAATAATAATGCCAGTAAAAGCTCACAACTTGTGCAGGGTTACCAGACGCCTCTGTAATAGCAACTGAAGGCATCACTATGTTTTAGCATAGTAACAATAATTGGTATTTCAAATGAATGCTCCATCAAGAAATGTTTAAATACTCGGTATACTATGTTTTAAGAACGTGAACAAGAAAATGCCAACCGCATTTTATAGTTTGACGTTAAAATAAAACTTTGGCAATTAAAGTGCTAGCTGGGACCTTTCCTAAAAGGTCTCACTCTGTTACTATTTGTAGGGCATCCAAGACTTAGTGCTTCTTACATAAATTGATAAGAGATAGAGCTGTGATGTGTAGAAGGTACAGAAAACCTGGTTATAGATGAAAGGAATGCCCAGGAAGCTATATCAGTTCAAGTTTACATTTCCATAGCACATTTAAAACAATAATCATTTTCAATCTGTATTGCCCTGTGAAATCATAAAAAGGTTAATAAATAGAGTTTTTCAAGAATAAATAACCCCATTCTATTCTGAAACCTGGAAAACACATTAACTTTATTAGCTTTTAAGTAACAAATATTCCTCTTTTAATTCTAAACTATAGTTTGCCCTTTTAATACATTTAATTGAATAGTAACCTATAGTAGAAATTATTAAAAATCAATTATGAAAGGTCCATTAAATTTCTTTAACCAGTTACAAGAAATAAGTATTTTAATTGTTCTTTGAGAACTGCCAATGAACAAAATCAGACTTTTGTAAAATGAAAGTAAAAATGCTCATGATTGAATTCTGGTAGCCCTGTTGATATTCAGGAAGGATAAGCCTTGAAACCTCCTGAGATCCAAAGTTTCTGATGTGAGAAATGTTTTTGTCTTTTATAATCAAGAGTCTGAAATCTGGACAATGGCTTAAAATCAAAGTAGTGACCTGGAATGTTGTTGACTCTACAGAAATGTGTTGAGGAGTGATAATCTTTGCTAAAAGGAGGGAATATTTTTTTTAATTGATCAAAGGCTTAAATCTTTTTTTTAACTAACTGGTTCAGTCAGTGTTTCCTACTGTCTTTTATGTTGACATTTACATGTGGGAGATTTGATAAGCCTGAGACAAAGTCACTATGTCAGAAGCAACATACTTTAGTGATTGACTTATCTGTTGGTGATGACAGGTTATGACATGTTGTTAGGTGTTTATCAAGGATTGGAAATTCCAATTTGCCACGTAAAAGAATCGTTACTGGTTAAAAACTACTTGTATTGTTCTGTGCTATGAGTGAAAAATTTCTACAGCATCTATGTTAAAAAATGCTTGTTAAAGGGTTGAACTCTCATGCCTGTAATCCCAGCACTTTGGGAGGTTCAGGCAGGAAGATCGCTTTAGTCCATGAGTTCAAGACCAGCCTGGGCAGCATAGTGAGACCTCGTCTCTACAAAAAATGAACAAAGTATCCTGGCATGGTGGTGGACTGCCAAATAGTCCTAGCTATTTGGGAGGATGAGGTAGAAGGATTGCTTGAGCCCAGGAGGTCAAGGCTGAGGTGAGCTGAGATCATGCCACTATACTTGAGCCTGGGTGACAGAGCGAGACCCTGTCTCAAAAAAAAATATATAAATAAATAAATAAAAATAAAGGGTTTAACTAGGGGTGAAAATGAGGTAGGAGCATAAGGAAAAATTCTAATCGAGAGAAATAAGATAAAAGTGTCATTCTTAAAAAATGTTGTATGTGTATAGTTTGCTGTCATAGACTAGACAGTGGCAAATACTGTAACTTTACTTTATCATAGATCTTTCCTTTGTACTTGCATACCATTTTGAATTTTATTTTTCTGTATGTATTTTTTTCCATTTAAATGTATGCTCCAAGATGGAAGTTAACAGTAATACCACCTTACTTTATTTTTCCACGTTACAATTTTTAGAGACATTTCCCAAGGACTATCTTATTTATTAATATGTGATTCAAGTACACTGGGGAAAGTAAGTATACTATTGTTATTTTACAAATGAAAGTACGGGTAAAAGAGAGTTCAGCAACTTGTTTAAGGTCCTGTAGCTAGTGTCAAGACTAAATTCCTTCTTACTTGTCGTTTAATCATAGCACATTATTCATGTGGAAATTGATAAAGGCATTTTTGTTGGAAGTTTAATTGAACTTTGAACTTGAAAATTTAACTTGTAGACATTTTACTCCTGAAAAAGAGGGCTTAAGTAGACATAAGGGCTGGAAATTTTACATAGACATTGAACATTTTAAAATTTTGCTTAAAAACTGCTTAAAATGTTCTATTATAGCCACGATAATCACAGAGCTAGAATTCATTCTCTACTAGACATGGGCACTACATTCATTGTAACCAACTAGTGTTTAGTAGAAGTATAATTGGGAAAGAAAGAAGACTTAAGTTACTTATATATGTAACAAGTCAGCTTATTAAGAATTTACTAGGCTGGGCGCAGTGGCTCACAGCTGTAATCCCAGCACTTTGGGAGGCTGTGGTGGGTGGATCTCTTGAGCCCAGGAGTTTAAGACCATCCTGGGCAACATGGTGAAACCCCGTCTCCTCAAAAAATTAAAAAGAAAATAGCCGGCATGGTGTCGCGCACCTGTAGTCCCAGCTACTCGGGAGGCTGAGATGGATCACCTGAGCCCAGGAGATAGAGGTTGCAGTGAGCTGAGATTGTGCCACTGCATTCCAGCCTGTGTGGCAGAGTAAGACCCTGTCTCAAAAGAAAAAATAAAAATTACCATAGCTTGTTGGGAAAATGCAACTTTATTGTTTGTTCTACAGCATTAAGAGAAGCATATAATCGATCCTTGGGGATGGGAGACTGTCCACTGCATTCCTAAATAATGAATCCTCCTTATTCCCAAGGAAGGTAAATAGGCTCTTGGATGGTCCTAGAATTCATGGCCCAGGCTTTTAGGATCATCCTGCACCTAAAGCCCTTGGGGGAACAACCAAACCCTAATGTTGTTGAAAGATATTAGGAAAGACATGAGGGTTGTCTTTAGAAGATTGGCCAATTTCTCTTAGGAAAGAAAGACATTTCCCAGAGACAAGAAGTCAAAGATGGCCTGTTTTTTTGTGGGTAGTTGAAGCTGGTGCTTTACTGAAGCAGTGTCTTGGAGGTCCTGAGGGTAGGTATGGCTATGTGGGTGTTAGGGAGGACTGAGCACTGAGACCATGACTTTGATATCCATGGCGAAGGTCCTTATAGATAACTTGGTACAGAGGCTGAGGGAGGGTGGCATGCAGGGTAAGCAGTGGATGCTGCCAGTGGAAAGAAGTCACCTTTAACAGGACCGCAGGGTTTAGACAATGAATTTCTCCAGGGGGATTGCCCTGGACAAGTGACTACAGGCCTTGCCTAATTTTCCTTCACTGCATCATCTTTGAGGTCCTTACACCACTCAAGGGATGAGAGGAGAGCTCTTAGGCATATCTGATATTTAGATTTCTTACTGATGTGGCTGACTCTTAGCTTTGAAGTCTGAACTGATTTGAATTTGAAAAATGAAAAGATGTGACATTTTTTGTTTCTTGAGTCTTGTGGAGCAGTTCATAGCTTTATGTGCATACATTCATTCATATACACATGCATATGTTACTGTACACTGCATACTTCTCTTTAATACCTCTGTGGTCTTTACATATCCACCCTGAAATGTCGTCACCCTCATCTGACAACCTAGAAAATGCTAACTCATCATTCAAAATTCATGTCAAATATCAGTCTTCCTTTTTGAGTATGCAGAGAGTAAGGAGTCTAAAAATAATTCTTGGCTTCTTAATTTGTAATATAGAGATATTGCCTGCCTTGCTTAAATCACAGCTGGTTATGAGAATTAAATGAAATGGCTTACCTTAAAGAGGCAGAAAGTAGCTAAGGGTGGGAGAGTCCTAGTAGCAAAAGCATGGTGTGGAGAAATTTGATATGCCTGGGGGGAGGGCCTGAGGGAGACCTGTCTCAAGGTAGCTGAGAATTTTTCTTTCTTGGTATATGTGGTGGGGAGGAAAATAGCTAAAAAATATTTACTTCATGTGAGACTAGATTTAGGGGAGAATATTAAAACTCAGGAAGAGGACTTTTAACATAATGAGGTGGTTAAAAGGAGACAACTTCTCAATAGACGAGGGAGGTATTTTGAATAGATTTTTGGAAATGGTACACAAAATTAATTTTATT
This sequence comes from Nomascus leucogenys, assembly GCF_006542625.1. NCBI lineage: Eukaryota > Metazoa > Chordata > Mammalia > Primates > Hylobatidae > Nomascus > Nomascus leucogenys. Next base: position 29,892,084 of record NC_044392.1, on the reverse strand, counting down.
GAAGAGTGAAAGAGCTGGACAGACAGGAAAATCATCACAGAGACTAGTAGATTGTGAGGGCGAAAACCATGAGTAGGCTTAAAAGTATTGTCTCAAGACAAAAAAAAAATGGGCTATTTTGGAAGTAAAGAGTTTTTCATTCCAGGAGGTGGCCCTCTACTGATGTAAGCAGACTGTGATTTAGTATGTGAAGGATGGATGTACCAGACTCATTTGCCAGAGGGAAGAGGCAGTTACTAGATTGTTTAGCCTCTTCACATGCTTATAATATTGTTGCTTTCAAAGGTTTGCTGAAGAAATGAGTGAAATAGCTTGTCAAGTATTAGTAACATATTTCTAGCTGTAGTTCAATTGCATTGTTTTTTTTTTTTTTTTTTTTTTTTTTTTTTTTGAGACAGGGTCTCCTTCTGTCACCCAGGCTGGAGTGCAGTGGTGTGAACATGGCTCATTGCGGCCTCGACTTCCTGGGCTCAAGCGATTCTCCCATCTCAGCCTCCCGTATAGTTGGGACCAAAGGCACGTGCCACCACACCTGGCTGTTTTAAATTTTTTATATAGATGGAGTCTTACCATCTTGCCCAGGCTAGTCTTGAACTCCTGGACCCAAGGGATCCTCCTGTCTCAGCCTCTCAAACTCCTGAGATTATAGGTGTGAGCCACCACACCCTACCAACAAAACTTTTTTTTTTTTTTGCCTGACCCCCAGCAACAAAACTTTTGATTCCTTCCTTATAATAGTTTCTTTTTAAATAACTTGGGCAAGAAATGTTTGCACAGAATCTCACTGATAATGTGCTTTAACTTGAAGAGTATGAAATAATCTTGAGTCTACTATTTTTGTTTTTTAATGAAAATGCCTTAATCATTTACATTTTTTACAGATACCCAATTTATTTTGGAAGCTGTATGTTATTTTCATAAAAAATTCTTAACTTACAGAATGTCCACTACTTAGGATTTCATTCTTTTTTTTGTATTTTAAATATGTCTCTAACAATCATCACGAAGTAAAAGAGGTTACATTTATTGCAGTCCTGCTATGTGCTTTATGCATGTTATTTAGTCCTTTCAAAAACTTTTCAAGTAAGTGATACTATTTTTATTTTATAGATGTGGATCATGAGATTTAGAGAGACAATGTAAAATATAGCCAAGATAATACAGTCTCAGTGAGAGGTGGAGCTGAGATTTGAACCCAAGTCTTTTTGGAAACAAAATTTGTCTGATTCTCACCACATTTCATTCAAGGGAAAAAATAATTCCATCCCAGCTCTATTTTTATTTATAGCCAGAAATGGACCACCTCTAACTGTCTCCACTGCTGCCGTTCTGGTCTAGGCTTCCCTGATGTTTTGCCTCTATTACTGTAACATCTCCTAATTGTTTTCCCTGCTTCTCTCTTTGATCCCCGCAGTTGATTTTTAATGGCTAATGCAATCCTTTAAAAACGTAAGTCAGGCCGGGCGCAGTGGCTCACGCCTGTAATCCCAGCACTCTGGGAGGCTGAGGTGGGCAGATCACCTGAGGTTGGGAGTTCAAGATCAGCCTGACCAACATGGAGAAACCCCATCTCTACTAAAAATACAAAATTAGCCAGGCAAGGTGGTGCATGCCTGTAATCCCAGCTACTGGGGAGGCTGAGGCAGGAGAATTGCTTGAACCCGGGAGGCGGAGGTTGCGGTGAGCCAAGATTGCGCCATTGCACTCCAGCCTGGGCAGCAAGAGTGAGAGTCCGTCACAGAAAAAAAAAAAAGAAGTAAGTCAGGTCATGTTACTCCTTTGCTGAAAATTCTTCCATCACTCCCCATTTCACGTGGAGAAAATACAGAGTTCCTACAATGGCTGAGGTGATCTGGCACCCCTTTCTTTCTCTCTGACCTAATATCTGACTTCTTCCCCTTGCTCATTCCTCTCTAGCATGCCAGGCACATGTCTGCATGGCTAATTCACTTACCCCTTCAAGTCATTACTAAACTCTCACTTTCACAATGAGGCTTACTTTGATCCACTATTTATTTAAGACTGCAACCCCAGTGGGACTTAAGATGCAATAATTTGGGATTTTCAGCATTTTGATTATATGCTTTAAATATATAAAATTCTCTGCTATGTTCAATGATAACTACTTTTTCATGTTGACATACAGAATTGGAATATATCTAAAACACCAAAAACATATATTTATAAGTAGAATAGTAAAGACACACATAGTGTTTTCTAATCATTGACTGTATCTCATTGTAAAAAATACATTTTATTGTGACCTTGTCTATCTATATACAATGGAAATAAAAGTTTTATAAAATACTTAGCATTTCTGTGTTATATATAGTTTCTGTTGAATTCCATTCCTTTTCCATTATGAAAATATGTTGGTCAAGTTCTACAAAATTTATTTCACAACTCATTTATTGGTTACAACCTGTAGTTTAAAAATATTGGGCTATTCTTCAAATCCCATTAATTCAGGAGATAAGATATGAATTTTTTGCATTAACTTCTTGAAAACGTGCACTGCAGAGGGTGATGATTGAAAAGTCACTTATACTTTTGAGTTATTGGCATGTGGCTATTAGTGCATTTTGCATATTCATGCTCAGATTAACAAAAATAATATAGATTAGGTTGCAAAAATATGTAATTAAATAATTATAAGTGCTTATATTTTGTTACTATTATTTGCTAATGGTAGAACTCTTATATTAGAAGTGGTTTTTTCCATCCAGTGGATCAGGAGATTTCTATCTTTTTTCCCCCCTAATTTCCAAATTTCAGTATTTTAATTTTTGATTGATTGGTGCTTATTTTCCTATCTTTATTGATATTAGATACTGACAGTGAAGAAAAATATTCAATAATAAAAATTTGTGCTTCATTTTAAAGTATTACAATAATTAACATATAACCCTACATAGCTTATTGTACATTTGTTTATTAGTATCTTAATTTCTTAGCACTGAAAACATTAATAGACACCTCTATAATATTCTCTAATATGGTGTATTCTCTAAATTTGAAATTTCCTAATGTAATCTTTCTTAAAAGTAGGAGATATATATTCCAAGCTTATCTTTTACCATTGTCCTCTTACATGTAATGCTATAGCCATATTAAATTTGGCCTGTCCCTCCCTCCTTCCCTACTTCCCTTCCTTCCATCTTTCCTTCATCCTGCCTTTCTGCCTCCTTCCTTTTCTTCTTCTCTCCCTTTTTTCCTTCCCTTTAACTAATATTTTTGAACACCTGCTATGTGCCATGTATAGTGGTGGGAAGAAAATAAATGACATAGTCTTTGCTGTCACTGAACTTAAACTGGATACTAACAGTCTCAGTTATGAAAGTGAAAACAGAAAGCTTTAAGATTATTTAGAAAGTCAGAGGTGGTGGCTGGGCATTGTGGCTCACGCCTGTAATGTCAGCACTTTGGGAGGCCGAGTTGGGTGGATCACTTGAGGTCAGGAGTTCAAGACCAGCCTGGCCAACATAGTGTCTCTACTAAAAATACAAAAATTAGCCAGGTGTGGTGCCGTATGCCTGTAATCCCAGCTACTTGGGAGGCTGAGGTGGGAGAATTGCTTGAGTCTGGGAGACAGAGGTTGCAGTGAGCCGTGCCGAGATTGTGCCACTGCACTGCAGCCAGGGCAACAGAGTGAGACTCTGTCTTAAAAAAAAAAAAGTCAGAGGCGGAATCAGATTCTGTGAAGAATTAGAAGAGGCATCAGAAGACACTCTTTAGTCTTCATATTTTAAAGATGTAGAAACTGAGTCTCTTATAGATTAAATGATGTGGTGAGGTTACAGCTGGAACCCAAGCTGGTTTCTTGACTAGTCCTCTTTCCATACCACCTCTTCTCTCTTGATTATCATATTGCCTGTCCAGATCCCACATTGTTGTGTATTTTTGTATGTGGTTTGTGCTGTCAAAGACCTCTTTTCAAAATGCATACACTCAACCATAGACTTTTACCATTATTGGTTTTGTTACTTGAAATTATAATTGGAACAATTAGAGATGCGTCAGTGGAAAGGCAATGAAAGAGGGCCATTAAGTGCTAATAAATGCCTCTCCTCATGGGAACGGAGATCTTTTCTTTTCTATGTATTTGAGCTCTTTTCACTGGTGCTTTTAAGTGGCTAGAAATAACACTTGCCACACGCTTGTGGAATACTGTGGATGCCAGGGGGTTCATTTTATTCTGTATTTGAATTGAGCACACTGCAGTTGGAATGTGTGTTGATTCTTTTGTTGGTTTAAGCATTCATTCCATGTTTTGCGTTAACCTTTTCTCATGGAAGACAGAATAGTGAGAGCTCTTAGAGAATGAAGTCTTTAGGTAGCTGATGACTTTCCAAGAAACAGATGAAAGGTTAAAGTTATAAGTGTTTATGTTGATATATTTTCCTTTTCATAACACCCTAAAATCTAGATACAGTAGTCTTCCCTTATCTGAAGTTTTGCACTCTGCTGTTTCAGTTACCCATGGTCAATTGCGGTCTGAAAAGACTCAATGGAAAATTCCAGAAATACACAATTTATGTTTTAAATTGCATGTCATTCGGAGTAGTTAGTTAAATCTCTCACCATTCTGCTTTGTCCCACATGGGATGTAAATTATCTCTTTGTCTAGCATATCCACATGGTATACACTATCTGCCTGTTAGTATTATAGAGTCAAGTACTATCTGTGGTTTCAGGCACCCACTGGGGGTCTTGGGACATATCCCCTGCAGGAAAGGGGGAGCTACTGAACAGTGTGACAATTTGGATGTAGCCCTCTCTAAAGCTACATACTTACCTGTGGCTAGCAAGAGATAATCATTACTTGTTGATATGGTGATATATTAGCTTCAGAAACGAATTTAGGTAAATAATAAATGAATTCCAGAATAACTTACCAATATTAAAAATGATGACAATGATAGTGATGATGATGATAAGGATAATAGCAGCTAATATATTTGACTACTTACTATGAGCCTGTAAGGCTGTGCCTTATAGAAATGAGCAAGGTGGTCCTGTGCTAGGAGAGGCTACATAGGAGAGGATTTGACTTGGGCTCCTGGTACTTTTGGAATAAACAGAAGGGGCATCTAAATATGCTGGCATATCATGAAATGCTTCCCACAGGAGGCTGCATCAACATGTCTTTAAGAGTGAGTTTATTCCTCAATAAAGAAAGAGGCATTAGACAAGGGCTTCTGTGGTTAAGGAGTCAACACAGAAGTGTGAAATTAGTGTGGAATCACTTGGGAGCCAGCTGTTCTGGGAATAAAAAGTTTGCATGGGGGAATCATGGATGTGGCATCTAGAGAGTGAGAGAGAAGCTGGATCCAAAAATCCACTTAAATCCTTCCTGGTTAATTGGAAAATCAGATTCCATTCTTTTTAAATAAACAGGATGTAACCATGGTAGTGCTCCATTCTGTTTTAGTGGAGAAACCAACCTACACTTTTTTGGCTTCCAATTAAATACCTCATTTTACCCCGACATCTTTTTTTTTTTTTTTTTTTTATACAGAGTTTCACTCTTGTCACCCAGGCTGAAGTGCAGTGGCGCAATCTTGGCTCACTGCAACCTCCACCTCCCGGGTTCAAGCGATTCTCCTGCCTCAGCCTCCTGAATAGCTGGGATTACAAGCACGTGACACCATGCCTGGCTAATTTTTGTATTTTTAGTATAGACAGGGTTTCGCCATTTTGGCCAAGCTGGTCTCGAACTCTTGACCTCAGGTGATCCGCCCGCCTCGGCCTCCCAAAGTGCTGGGATTACAGGTGTAAGCCACCGTGCCTGGCCTCTAACTCTTAAAATAGTGAAAACAAAAGAGTACACTATTGGCTGGGGAAGCTCACTTCTACCCTATCCATGCTGTTTTTTTCCAGCCTCCTGCCAAGGAGCTGGTAATGTATATTCAGGACCAAGGACAGTAATTGGGCCCCATTTCTTCATCTGAAGCCTTAGTAGGGGAGGGGTTGACGTGAGCTGCCTAGACCAGAACTGCCCTGGTCATCGGGTAAGTGTTCTCTTGCTGTTGCTTCTTTTCACTGGCTGGTTTGTCTTCCACAGGTGGACCTTTTCTAGTCACTGTTGTGTCAAAGAAAAGTCTGAGATTCATGTATGGGCTTCATGGAGAGGGGCAAGGGAGGCCTTTGAGCCTCTTTGGTACTAGGCCTTAGGGCTACCTCTTACCTAGGCCAGATGAGGATTTCATGTGGTCCAGCCCATGTTTTCAGGGTTGGAAAGGGAATACATTGAAGTTTGCAGCACAACCCAGCTCAGTTTGTCCTTTCCACATGCATTTCTTTTAGAAACTCTGCAGGAAGGGATGGCTAAGAGAACTGAATGTTTAGCATCCTGAGTTTTATTTTTTGTGGATGTATAATACATATTCTCAGTTGGGGTGATATTGCCCCCAACAGGGCAAAAACTGGTTCTTGGGGAACAAAAAGAGTCTTACTGTTTTTATGTTTAAAGCACAGGTGTATGTAGAGCACATATACTGATATATAGTATATCTATGATATTAAACTTAATAGGGGAATATTTAATGGGGAAAAATATCACATAAGTTTCATTAGGGGAACCATAATGAAAAGAAGGGTGAGAAACACTGGCTTAAAGCACTGTCTGTCTGTCTGTCTCTCTCTTTTTCTTTGTCTCCTTCCTAGGTAGTACAAGGCTGGTTCCAGTGACCTATAATGTCATCACTGTCCTACTCTTTGTTCTTTTCTGATCTTCCATCTGCAAAATTGCCTTGTGGTATCAAGGTGGTTGTTGCAGCTCCACTATCATGTATAGCTGACAGGGAGACAAAAGAAGAGGAAGGGTAAAAGGTATACATTAACGAAATCAGATCCTTTTAAAGGAACTATTCTGATGTCACTCAAAACCTCTAATTACATCTTACTGGGTAGAAGTTAGTCATGTGGACACCCCATTTGCCAGGGAGGCTGGGAAACACAGATTGATTTGTCTATTAAAGTTGGGCACATTGCCATTCCCAGCAAAATTGGGATTCTGTTAATAAGAAAGGGAAAATAGATATTAGGTAGGCAACCAGTGATCTTTTTACTAGTGCTTTTTGCCATTCGTTTTCCTGGCAGCCAACTTGGGTAAGATATAATCTGTGATTTGGAAAAAGTGAAAGCTAAGTGCCTTTGTTTTATGCCAGGACTCATTCATCTGGTGCTTTAAATGCTTGAACAGACTGACTTAGTGAATAAGCAAATAAAATGGATTAAATATTAAGGCATTAAGTTCTTGAGCATGTTTCCTGGTGGGGAGAACACAGTATTTGTAAAGTTAGAACTGCCTCCTTTGTTCAGTTTATAGATCCCTGACTCAGAAACTTTTGCATTCTAAATGTTTCAGTGGGAACCATTAATTATTGATTATTTAGATTTAATGAAAATATGTTGTTTAGAAATTTTGAATTTTGTGAATAAAAGCAAAATATTGGGATTCTTAAAGATGTCAATAAAAAATAAGTAAAAGCATTGTATTTCCTGCAATTGAATTTGTAGATATGTTTTTCAAATAAAATTATGATGGTATTGAGTACTTCATATTATAGAGTAGCTGACAGCATCAAAATATGATTCTTTGCAAATCTGTAAGTACTAATATTCTTAATATATGCCAATAATTTAGAGAAAAAAGTAAACTGCAGTAGAAAATTTCCAATTAAATCTGTGGATTTTGGTAACATTACTTCCTCTAGCGATTAAAATTGCATTGTAATGGTTGGCAAAGTTCCCGGATTTGGGCATGAAAGTACAGAGCTATTTTAATAGCACCATTGTGTTCAGGGTGTGGAATTGGATTCTTGACCTCAGTGCTTCTTGGAGCAGGGGGTGGGCAGTATTTGTGTGATTTGTCTGTCTTTCTCTTCCTATCTCCTTTCTTTTGCCTGTTTCCCTTTCCTTGTTTCTTTTTTTGTTGGATCAGTATATTGAAATATTGTGAGATAGTACTCCTATAGGAATTATTTTGGTGCACAGATTTTTTTTTAGACAGGGTTTCACTCTGTCACCCAGGCTGAAGTGCAGTGGCATGAACATGGCTCACTGCAGCCTCGACCTCCTGGGTTCAAGCAATCATCCTGCCTCAGGCTCCCGAGTGGCTGGGACTACAGGCTCAAGCCACCATGCCCAGCTAATTTTTACATTTTTTATAGAGAAGGGAGTCTTGTCATGTTGCTCAGGCTGGTCTGGAACTCCTGGGCTCAAGTGATCCTCCTGCCTTGACCTCCCAAAGTATTAAAATTACAGATGTAAGCCACTGTGCATGGCCAGAAAATTATATTAAATATTTTGAAAATTAAGTTTTAAAAGAGATTTCTCTGTTTTTTGGTTTTTGTTTTTGTTCTGTTTTTTTGAGATGGAGTTTTGCTCTTGTCACCCAGGCTGGAGTGCAATGATGCAATCTTGGCTCACCGCAACCTCCGCCTCCTGGGTTCAAGCAATTCTCCTATCTCAGCCTCCCGAGTAGCTGGGATTACAGGCATGCACCACCACACCTGGCTAATTTTGTATTTTTGGTAGAGATGGGGTTTCTCCATGTTGATCAGGCTTGTCTTGAACTCCCAACCTCAGGTGATCTGCCGTCCTCAGCCTCCCAAAGTGCTGGGATTACAGGCGTGAGCCACCGCACCTGGCCGAGATTTCTCTGTTTTTAAGGAAAAAATTTTAAAAATATATTGGTTCTGGATTTTTAAAAAAAATTTATTTTCTTCCAATTCCATTCCATGTCATTAGACAGAGTCAATAATATTGGCCCACCTAGTATTCTGTATTTTGTAATTTGGTGAATATATTTGGGTCTTAAATGTTCATAATATCAATTTAAATGACCCCAGCAAATTATTGGTGAGTTGAGAGTCATCTTGCCTATTCTTTTGGTCCATATAATGCCTTGTAGCTGCCTGCCAGTTGTGAATTAGATGTAGGATTGTTTTCTTTCTATGTTATGATTGTATGGAGCAATGACAAATCTTCTTGAAAGGGTATGTAGAAAGTGTAAAAAATATTTAGTGCCTAGGCACTGAAGGAGGCTCTGAGGGAACACACAGGGGTGAGGGAGCAGACAATTGTGTGTTGAGAGCTTAGGTAGAGACATGTGGGGGTGGGGGGACCTCGAGAAGACTCCCAGAGAAGATGACATGCAGCTGAGTGTTGAAGATTTAGGGGGATAGGGATGTGCTTAGACACCAAGTCTGAGAGCACAGACGCACAGAGACTTACACTAGAGGACAAGGCTTTATTTCTGCTTTGTTTACTGTTGTATCTCCAGTGTCTAAGGCTTCATTTAGCTTGTAGTAGACACATAATGCACATTTGTTGAAATAATAGTTAAATTAATTGTAAGAAGTTCTATGCCTCTGATGTAGGGTTTCACTTGGAGAGTGTTCAGAAATAAAACATTTTGTAAGTGATACTAAGATTTGGATTTCATGCTAAAGATCATGGGGAGTCATTCTGTGATTTAAAGTCTGGTAATGATGTGATAGAACTTACGTCACTGTTAAAGCTGGATAGGAGGGTGCTCAAATTAGATGCAGGGAAATTAGTTGTTAGATTAGTGTAGCAGTTTCTATGATAGTTGGTGGCAGCTGAAGTGGTGATCCAAATAGACAAGAGAGGGTGAATTTAAGAGATATTAATATAAAATCAACTGGACATGGTGACCAACTTGGAGCATGAGGATAGAGGTAGGTGGAGGATGGATGATCCCCAGGTGCTTGGCTTGGCTGACGTTTATGGATGCTGATGATGTGGATTATGATTGGGAATGAAGGAGGAGAAACATTTGGATAGATTGTAATGAATTGTAGAGATGTTTGGTTCCAGACACCTAGTGGAGATGTTTAAGAGGTTAATATGATTGTAATGAGTTGTAGAGATGTTTAAGAGGTTAATGTGATTGTAATGAGTTGTAGAGATGTTTGGTTCCAGACACCTAGTGGAGATGTTAAGAGTTGTAGAGATGTTTAAGAGGTTAATGTGATTTTGAGTTCTAGTGTTTGGCTACCTCTCTGGTAGCCCCTTTCTATTCTCTCAGTTCCACTTCTTTCAGGTACCCATTAAATGTTGGTATTTCTGAGAGTCCATATTAATCACTTGTTTCCATTCCATTCCTACTCATCTGTTCCTTTGGCTTCAACTTCCTGCTCTGTTGCTGACTGTCAAATTATTGTCTCCAGACAAGACTTTTGTCCTAAGTGCCAACTGTTCAGTCTGTCTACATGTTGTTTCAATCTGGGTATTCCCCAGGCATGTAAAGATCAATGTGTACAAATAAGGACTGCTCATTTTCTTCCCCCATTTGTTTTACAATGTAGATAAAAATGGTCAAGAGCACAAATGCTAGAGTTAGACTCCCTAGATTTGAGTCCCATATGTCACTTACTAGCTTTGTGACCCTGTGCAAATTATCTGACTTTTTTGTGCCTCTGTTTTCTCATCTGTGAAGTAAGAATAACGATAGTACCCATCTCATAGGATGTTATGAGATCAAACAAGTTAATGCACATAAAGCAATCAGATTGGTGCTGGCACATGGTAAGCACTGTATTAACCAGATCTTCCTTTATTTCTTGTCCTGGTTAGTGATACCATTGTTCAACCAGCTACCCAAACCAGAAATGTGACATTTATCCTAACTCTTCCATATCACTACATCAGAAGGAGATTCATCAGAAGGAGGGGCATCAGAAGGAGATTCCACATCAAAGCAATCATTAAATCCTGCCATTTGTCTTCTTTCCATCTCTACCATTACTGCCTTGGACTTGACCTTTATTATCTTCTTTCTGAATGACATAGACTGGCTAGTGACTAGTGACTCATCACTCTGTCTTTGATCTTTCTCTTCTTCAACGTTCTCTATATAATCCCCAGTGATTATTCTGAAATGCAAATCTGATCACTTAAAACTCTATAGTGCCTTCCTGTTCTCACAGAAAATAGACAAACACAAACACAAACCTCTGAGGTCTGTTCTGGCTTCCTTCTGTAGACTCTTCTCTATCTCATTCTGATCTCTCTTTAATGTTTACAGTTCTGTGATGTTTTGTGCTACTCTGGTCTTCCATGTCTTCGTATATCTGATTTTCTGTGGAATGCCTCCTACCTCATATTTCTTCTCAGATATTGTTTCTGGCAGCTCCTCCAAGCAGGATAGATATTCTTTGCTGTATGTTGGTACTGTACCCTGTGTAGAGCTTAAGCATGGTACCTGTTATGCTTATTATAGTTATTTATTTGCATGTTGTCCTCCTCCAAGGCTGAGCTTGTTTATTTTTGAATAAATTGGCTCCATGAATTAACTTCTAGGAAACTATGAGTTACGCCTTCCATCTTCAGTTAAGGGCAGATGTTAAACATTTATTTACTGTACAGGTTATCTGGTTAACAATCATTTACATTTATATTGAAGAAACCATCTCTGTAGTTACTTTATTTGCTGCCGGGGGGAATTTTTTTAGTTTTGTTGATACAGCTAGTATCTTCTTTTTCAGGCTTCCAAAGATCATTCTTTTCCTAGTGGAGCAATAACTATATTTCCTGGTAACTCAGTTACTGGAAGAGCCAATAAGAAATGTCTTCAAGGTGTTTCTTAAACTATAGTGTGGGAATTGTACTCTATTTTTTGTCTAGGAGTCAGGAAGCCATGAAGGAGCATTGACTTACTGCCTGAAGACTGGCTGTTAACACTGAAGATTAACGCTATATTGAGATGGGTTGAGAGAGAAGAAAGGCATTTGATTTGTAGCTGTCATGTGGCATCCAGAGGGAAGCACTCTCTCTGACTAAAAATCTGTACAGTTCAACTACAAATAAGGCATTTGGGCAATATAACAGAATCAACTTAATAACACTGAGTCTTCAGGTTACTCTTTGAAGGTACATTTTACAGGAAAAATGGCATACATATTTTCTTTTTATATAGATTTATTAGAAAATAAATTTAAAAATATGTAGTCTAAATCCAAAGTAATACTAAAGGAATAGTCATTATTTTACCAGCATTAATTTAGAAAATGTTTTCCCATAAAACATGCTTACAGGTTTTCCCATAAAATATGCTTACGGAGATATAGGAGAAAACCTATTGCACAGAAAATGATACAATTCAATTGGATGGTGGTGCTCAGTGGCTAATGAATTATTCAATATTGTTCATGTCAGTGCTTTGGCTCCCTGTTGCTGAAGGCAGGCATAAGCGCTTTCCAAACCCTTGCAGGTGATCAACACCAAGAGGATAGTTCAAATGGGGTCTGTGGCTCCTATCTCCAAATTCCATTAGCAAAATGTTAAAATATTGTACGTAGGTGCTTAGTTTTTTAAGGTAAGCAAATACTACAAAATCAGGGAAAACACACTGTGGCTGTGTTATATCAAAAATAATAGTAACATTTTTCCGTGGTGCTTGGGTTTTAAAATGGTTGGCGTTTGTTGCATTTCATTTGATCCATACAACTTGGGCCATAGTTAGCATTATCTCAGTTTAGAAGTAACAGAAATGGGTTCAGAGAGAATTTTGTCCATTCAGTGGTAGAGCTAATATTCAAAGGAAGGTTCTGTGTTTCTCATTCAAGGACTCATCTCCTGAGCTCACACAGCAAGAGTGCGCTGGGCATATGGTTTTCATTTTGCTGGGCCATCAGAAGGAGACGTATCTTTAGGATGGCCAGATTAGGTGCTCACTCTTCAGAAGAGAGAAACTTTTCTTTAGCACTTTGTTGTACTTCAGAGATGCTTGTGAAGAAAGATAGACTTCCAAATAGTAAAATTTGATTATCAAAATTTTTGGCTTTTGGTGAGAATATATCTGTCAGTGGTAGGACTGATGAGAGCCATGAAGGGAACTAGTAACTGTGAGTTAATAAGAAGGGGGTTGGATACCGGAATCTATTTATTAGTCTTAATGCAAAGTTCTGTTTGCTTAATAAAAAAATGTAGAGAAAAATGTAGATGTATCTGTGGATTTTTAGTCAACACATAATTATTTGCTATTTATAATGTTTGATACATTCTATTTTGCTTTAACAACGTTCACAGGGATTATTACTAAATCTACATATAAATATATGGTCACAAGCATGAATTGAAACAGGTCTCAGCATGAAGACATAAAGTGACTAAACCTTTTTTTCTTCTTTCTTCTCTGTGTCGTTTCTTCTCTGTCTTTTTTCTTGAAGAGAATATTTTATTGACTTGTTAAATGGTATTATTCAGGCCATTCACCATTTTTCCTTGGCATTTTATACATCCTAAAATTTCACTCATGGTCCTCACGGCTCAAACAGATGCCCTCCAGCTCTTTTTATTTTTATATCCTGACTTAATTTTTTTTTTATTATTATACTTTAAAGTTCTGGGATACATATGCAGAACGTGCAGGTTTGTTACATAGGTATACACGTGCCATGGTGGTTTGCTGCACCCATCAACCTGTCATCTACATTAGGTATTTCTCCTAATGCTATCCCTCCCCTGGCCCCCCACCCTCTTACAGGCCCTGGTGTGTGATGTTCCCCTCCCTGTGTCCATGTGTTCTCATTGTTCAGCTCCCACTTATGAGTGAGAACATGCGGTGTTTGGTTTTCTGTTCTTGTGTTAGTTTCTTGAGAATGATGGTTTCCAGCTTTATCCATGTCCCTGCAAAGGACATAAACTCATCCTTTTTTATGGCTGAATAGTATTCCATGGTGCCCTCCAGCTCTTTACTCTGGAGTTTTGCTTTTTTCCCTCCCTCCATTCATTTTGATTCTCAAATTAACCTCTTCCTTTTTGGTTAAAAATAAAACAAACAAAACAAAGTAGATGCTTTGTTTATTTTGATTAAATTTTAAATGATTGTTGAAGCCCTCTAAACTAGCAATTATTCTAATATAGCACATGAAGAATATTAAAAGTGTATTTAGTTATATGTATTTAAATATATTCAAAACATCATTATAAAGAGAGTATTGTTCTTTCTCTTTTCTGAGAATGTAGTTTATCTTCCCTTCTTTAATGGTTTTCATGACTATGTTTTGTTCCCATTAGGTTCCAAATTCCTGGTGTCTACCCAGCATGAGTCCATGCCCACAGCATCTCCCTAGCACTTCTTAATTTCTCAGTGAATTTTTTTTGATGAATAAATAATGGTATTTCAGCTGCATTTTCAAAAGCACATATAAATTTGTAATTTCATTATTTTCTATTGTAGTCATATACATTGACATTCTAAATGAACTCTGGTCCTTGAAGTCAATGAGAAAAGTCATTAACTTAAGGTTATTCAGTACTATTTCCTCTGTCAGAACATACAGTAGCATTTGCCAAATAAATTAGTTGTAGTAGGAGAAATTTGGCTTGATTTTATCTTTTTGACTCTCCATTCCAAACTATCAGTGCAGCTAAACGCTTGGGTTTTGGAGCATTCTCACTGTCCTTTGCCTATTTTATAAGCTGCTGTTCATTGAAATCCCATCTGTGTTGAAGCTCTGTTCTGCCAAATTTCCTGCAAAACTCATAGCATGCCACATGCCATTATTGCCCACTGAATTGTTGAGTAACATATCCTGACTTGAGGCCAGTGGTTTTCAAACCTTGGTGAGCATCAGAAACATCTGGGAGCTTGTTAAGAGTACAAATGCTGCATGCCTTCCCCTGAATATGATGAATCTGTAGCTTCAGGATGAGTCCTGGGTGTCTGTGGTTATAACACTTTCTGGTGGGCCTGGAACAACATTTTGAGAAAAACTGCCACTGAGTGAAAAGTTTATTTTGAATGGAATTCTGTGATGATTCCTCTAAAAGTTGTGAGACATTCTAAATGTGTTTAAAAACTGTGCTATAGGTATGTTTTTGAATTCTTTGACATTGCAGAATCAGCAATAATTTATGTGGCATTGCAGATGTAATATTATGTAGTACTATATTTGCTGCAGTTTTATTAGCTTAGTGTTTATTAATAAGCTATTTAAAATATGATCTTTATCAAAATGTCCATTTATCAGGAATAAGAACAAATGGAATGAGAACAAACAAAACTCAAGTTGCAATGTTTGTTTTCTGCTGTTAATTTCTATAGACAAAATATTTGTTTCTACTTGATCCCACGTTTTATGTGTCCTTTTTTTTAAACAAGAGTCTCACTCTGTTGCACAGGCTGGAGTGCAGTGGTGCAACATTGGTTCATTGCAACTCTGCCTCCCAGGCTCAAGCGATCCTCCCACCTCAGCCTTCTGAGTAGCTGGGAGTAGAGGCCTACGCCACCACATCTGGCTGGCTAATTTTTGTAGTTTTTTTTTGTTTTGTTTTTGTGGAGCTGGGTTTTTGCTATGTGGTCCAGGCTGGTCTTGAACTCCTGGGCTCAAGCGATTTACTAGCCTCGGCCTTCCATAGTGCTGGGATTACAGGTGTGGACCACTGTGCCCGGCCTTGTTTCCTTTTATTGGAGAAAAATGTCAGTATATTTAGAGGATACAATCTAATGTGCCTTTAGTAATGGTATTTGATGGTGCTAATATTGATCTTGAGGCCAAAGAGAGTACTGGGTTTTGTAATTATCAAAAAGAGTTTAAGAATTAATTTCAGTATCAAATATTTTCTTTAATGCTGATTCTCTGAAAATCAAAATTCATTGATAATACATGGAAACTAAGGGCAAACTTTTATCAATTTCAGCTAGATGAATGAATGACATATTCCAGTGAAGTCATTATGATAATGTACATGGATTTCTATGCAATATAAGGCCCTCCTCCTTCTTTTTTTTAACTTTGAAAATGCTTCTTTTATTAAGATGGGCCTATCATTGTTTGGATAAGCAATACATTGAAAGGTTGGGAATTAGGAGAATTGCTGTGGAACTTGGTTTATGAATGTATAGGTGATCAGAATTCCTTCATGCCTTAATCTATATTTCTTACTTTTTTTAGGGACTTTCTCCCTCGAGGGTCGGGCATTGTAACAAGACGACCTCTTGTGCTGCAGCTTGTTACTTCTAAAGCAGGTAATGAACGAAGATGTTTACCGCATGGATGGGCACATCCTGTGGCCCCTTTTGCCTTCATAGGTGTGGGATTGTGCCAATAGATATGTTTTTGTGATCGCCCCACTGTGGGCAGCTGCCCACATTTCTCTCCAGAATGCTGCCTTCTTCATTGCTCTTTTCATTCCTTTGATTACATTAAAGGGGATATTTTCATAGATTTTTTTAAATACCTACTTAAAAAATTTTTTTATTGCTCATTGTAATCCATCTATATAATTTTACAGTACAGCACAACCACTAATACTCCTTTGGTATTGTGTGTGTGTGTGTGTGTGTGTGTGTGTGTGCATGCACGTGCACTTGGGGATTAACTTATAAAATTCAACAACCATATAATATCTGTATGGATGTGTATATGCATATCTATATTTACACTGTGCTATGCTTGCTTCTCTCTCTTACACCACGATAATTTGATAGGTAAATGATGCTTTGTTTTTATTTTCATTTTATTTCAGCAACTGATGATGTTGAATTTTTTTTCATGTTTATTTGCCATTTGTATTTCTTCTCTTGTGAATTGGCCATTTTTCTTTTTCCCCATTTCTTTTTGAGGATTTTACTGGTTTTCCTGTCAATTTATTTGAATGCTTAAGACTGAAGCACCTCATAAAATCATCTATCATAAATTGCAAATATTTTTAATAGCTTGTTAAAGATACAGTTTACATACCATATAACTTGACCAATAGAAGTTAACAGTTGAATAGATTTTAGTCTTTTCACAGATATGTGCAGCCATCTCCACAATCAGCTTTAGAACTCTTTGATCACTCCCAAAAGAAAGCCTGTATGTTTCTGCTATCACCTCTTTTCCTAACACCTTTCCCCACCACTCCAGCCTAGGCACTACTAACCTATGTTCTGTCTCTATGGATTTCCCTATTCTGGACATGTCATTTGAATAGAATCATTTAATATGTGGTCTTTTGTAATAGGCTTTTCTTGCTTGGCATAATCTTTTCAAGGTTCATCCAGGTTGTAGCATGTATTAGAACTTCATTTCTTTTTATGGCCTAATAATATTCCATTGTCTGGATAGATCACATTTTGTTTGTCCATTCATTAACTGAGGAGCATTTGAGTTGTTTCCACCCTTTGGTTATTATGAATAATGTTGCTATAAACATTCATGTACATGTTTCTGTGTGGACATGTGTTTTCATTTCTCTTAGAAATATACCTGAGTATAATTGCTGGGCCATGTAGTAACTCTATGTTTAATTGTTTAAGGAACTGACAGACTGTTTTCAAAGCAGCTGCCCCATTTTACATTCCTACCAGCAGTGTATGAGGGTTACAGTTTTTCTATATCCTTGCTAACCCTTGTGGGTAAGAAGTGATATCTCATTGTGGTTTTGACTTGCATTTTCCTAATGACTAAGGATACTGAGCATCTTTTCATGTGCTTAATGATCATTTGTATATATTATTTAGATAAATGTGTATTCATTTCCTTTGCCCAGTTTTAAATATGGTTATTTGCCTTTGTATTACTGAATTGTAACAGATATATATTAAATACAAGTCTCATATCAGATATTTGATTTGCATTTTTTTTTCTATTTTATAGGCCCTTTTCGTTTTCTTGGCAGTGTCCTTTGAAGCACAAGATTTTTTATTTTGGTGAAGTCCAATTTATCTACTTTTTCTTTCATTTCTCATTATTTTTGTATTTATCTAAGAATCCTTTGCCAAAACCAAGGTTATAAAAGTTTATTCTATGTTTTCTTCTAGGAGATTTATAGCTTTGATCTTACACTTAGGTCTTTGATCCATTTTTTAAAATTACTAATTTTTAAATTTTAAATTTCATTTTAGATTTGGGGATAGGTACAGGTTTGTTATATTGCATAATGTGTAATGCTGAGGTTTGGGTTTCTAGTGAAACTATCACCCAAATAGTAAACGTAGTCCCCAATAGGTAGTATTTCAACCTTCACCCCTCTTCCACTCTTCCCCCTTTTGGAGTTCTTTGCATCTGTTTTTCCCATCTTTATGTCCGTGTTTACCCACTGTTTAGTTCACACTTGTAAGTGTGAATGTGTGGTATTTTATTTCCTATTTCTGTTATTTCTTTTAGAATAATGGCCTCCAGCTCAGTCCATGTTGCTGTGAAGGACATGATTTCGTTCTTTTTTATGGCTGCATAGTATTCTATGGTGTATGTGTCCTCTGTTTTGTTTATCCCGTCAACTGTTGGTGGGCTTAGGTTGATTCCATGATTTTGCTGTTGTGAATAGTGCTGCAGTAAACATACAAGTATAGGTATCTTTTTGAAATAATAATTTCTTTTCCTTTGGGTAGCTACCCAGTAGTGGGATTGCTGGGTCAAATGGTGGTTCTATTTTTAGTCCTTTGAGAATTCTCTATACTGTTTTCCATAGGGGTTGAACTAATTTACATTCCCACCAATAGTTTATAAGTGTTCCCTTTTCTCTGCAGCCCTGCCATCATGTGTTATTTTTGACTTTTTAATAATAGCTGTATTAGTCTATTTTCACACCGCTGTAAAGAACTGCCCAAGACTGGGTATTTTATAAAAGAAAGAGGTTTCATTGACTCACAGTTCAGCATGGCTGGGGAGGTCTCAGGAAACTTACAATCATAGTGGAAGGCAAAGGGGAAGCAAGGCACCTTCTTCACAAGGTGGCAGGAAGGAGAAGAGCCAAGCAAAGGGGAGGAGCCCCTTAAAACTATCAGATCTCATGAGAACTCACTATCATGAGAACAGCATGGGGGAAACTGCCCCCCATTAATTACCTCCACCTGGTCTCTCCCTTGACATGTGGGGATTGTGAAGATTATGAGGATTACAATTCAAGATGAGATCTGGGTGGGGACACAAAGCCTAACCATATCAATAGCCATTCTGACTGGTATGAGACGATATCTTATTGTAGTTTTGATCTGTATTTCTCTGATGATTAATGATGCTGAGCAATTTTTTCTTAATGTTTGTTGGCTGCTTTTATGTCTTCTTTTGAGAAGCATCTGTTCCTGTCCTTTGCCCACTTTTTTTTTTTCCTTTTTGAGATGGAGTCTCGCTCTTCTTGCCTTGGCTGGAGTGCAGTGGCGGGATCTCGGCTTGCTGTAACCTCTGCCTCCTGGGTTCAAGTGATTCTCTTGCCTCAGCCTCCTAAGTAGCTGGGATTACAGGTGCCCACCACCACGCCCGGCTAATTTTTTGTATTTTTAGTAGAGACGGGGTTTCACATGTTGGCCAGGCTGGTCTTGAACTCCTGACCTCAGGTGATCCACCCACCTCGGTCTCCCAAAGTGTTGGGATTACAGGCATGAGCCACCATGCCCGGCCCTTTGCTCACTTTTTAAAAAATTTTTTTTTGAGATGGAGTCTTGCTTTGTCACCCAGGCTGGAGTGCAGTGGTGCGATCTCAGCTCACTGCAAGCTCCGCCTCTTGGGTTCACGCCATTCTCCTGCCTCAGCCTCCCGAGTAGCTGGGATTACAGGTACCTGCCACCACGCCCGGCTAATTTTTTTTTGTATTTTTAGTAAAGACGGGGTTTCACCATGTTAGCCAGGATGGTCTCAATCTCCTGACCTCGTGATCTGCCTGCACTGGCCTCCCAAAGTGCTGGGATTACAGATGTGAGCCACCGCGCCCAGGCTTTTCCCACTTTTTAATGGAGTTGTTTTTTTCTTGTTGATTTGTTTAAAGTCCTTATAGATTCTGGATATTATTCCTTTATTGGATGCATAGTTTGCAAAAATTTTCTCTCATCCTGTAGATTGTCTGTTTACTCTGTTGGTAGTTTCTTTTGCAGTGCATAATGTCTTTAGTTTAGTTAAGTCTTGTTTGTCTATTTTTGTTTTTGTTGCATTGCTTTTGGGGTCTTAGTGAGAAGTTCTTTTTCTAGGCTGATGTCTGGAGAAGTTTTTCCTAGGTTTTCTTCTAGAATTTTTATAGTTTGAGGACTTACATTTAAGTCTTTAATCCATCATGAGTTAATTTTTGTATATTGTGAGAGATAGGGGTCCAGTTATATTCTTCTGCATATGGTTAGGCAGTTTTCCCAACACCATTTATTGAATAGGATGTTCTTTCCTCTTTGTTTTTGTTGACTTTGTGGAAGACGTGTTGGTTGAAAATATGTGACTTTACTTCTGAGTTCTCTGTTCTTTTACATTGATCTATGTGTCTATTTTCATACAAGTACCATGCTGTTTTGGTTACTATAGCCTTGTATAGTTTAGTATAGAGTAGTTTGAAGTTGGGTAATGTGATGCCTCTGGCTTTGTTCTTTTTGCTTAGGATTGCTTTGGCTATTTGGGCTCTCTTTTGGTTCCCTGTTAATTTTAGTATTGTTTTTCTAATTCTGTGAAAGATGATGTTTGTAATTTGACAGGAATTGCATAGAATCTGTAGATCGCTTTGGGCAGTATAGTCATTTTAACCATATTGATTCTTCCAATCCATGAGCATGGGATGTTTTTCCATTTGTTTGTGCTTTGATCCATTTTGAGTTAATAATTTTATGCACTAAGTGTCCAACTTTATTTTCTGCGTGTGGATATCCAGTAGTCCCAGCACAATTTGTTGAAAAGACTATTCTTTCCTCACTGTAGGATCTTGGTACCTTTGTCAAAAATCTGTTGACCAGAGAAATACAGGTTTATTTTGGGACTCTCAGTTCCATTCGATTGATATTTATGTCTATCCTTGGGCCAATAGCATACTCTCTTAATTACCCTTGCTTTGTGGTAAGTTTCAAAATTGAGAATTGTGAGTCCTACTTTTTTTTTTTTTTAGGATTGTTTTGGCTATCCTGGGTCCTTTGAAGTTCAATATGAATTTTAGAATCAGCTTGTTTTATCCCAGGAATGTAAGATTGGTTTAACATCTGAAAATCATATCAGTGGAATGAAAAAAAATCACAGGATTACCTCAATAGATTCAGAAAAAGTATTTGACAAAATCCAACATGCATTCATGATAAAACTCTTAGCAAATAAAGGGGAAGGGACTTCCTCAACCTGATAAAGGGCATATATGAAAACCACATAGCTAACATCATACTTAATGGTGACAGACTGGATGCTTTCTGTCTAAAATCAGTAATAATACAAGGATGTCTGCACTTGTCACTCTTATTCAACATTGTACGGTAGGTTCTAACCAGGACAGCTGGGGAAAGAAAGAAATAAAAGGCATCTACCCTGGAAAGGAAGATGAAAAATAATCTCTATTTGAAGATGATGTGATCACATGTATAGAAAAACTTAAAGAGTCCACTAAAAAACTGTTAGAACTACTAAACTATGTTAGCAAGATTTCAGGATACAGTATCAACACACAACAATCAGTTGTATTCTTTTAACTTTTATTTTAGGTTTGGGGGTGCATGTGAAGGTTTGTCACATAAATAAACCCATGTCATGGGGGTTTGTGGTACAGATTATTTCATCATCCAGGTTTTAAGTCCAATAAGCCCAGTGCTCAATAGTTATCTTTTCTGCTCCTCTCCCTCTTCCCACTCTCCACCCCCAAGTAGACCCCAGTGTCTATTGTTTCCTTCTTTGTGTTCAAAAATTATCATCATTTAGCTCCAACTTGTAAGTGAGAAAATGCAATATTTGGTTTTCTGTTCCTGCGTTAGTTTGCCAAGGACAATATAGCCTCCATAAAGACACACATATGTGAATGTTCATTGTAGCACTATTCACAATAGCAGACATGAAATCTACCTAAATGCCCACCAATGACAGATTGGATTAAAAAAAATGTAGTACATATACACCATGGAATACTATACAGCCTTAAAAAAGAACAAGATAATGTCTTTTGCAGGAACATGGAGGGAGCTGGCTATATTGTCCTTTATTGTAATTCTTAGTTTCCTTGGATTGGGTTTTGCCATCCTCCTGAATCTCAATGATCTTTGTTCCTGTCCATATTCTGAATTCTATTTCTGTCATTTCAGCCAGCTTAGCCTGGTTAAGAACTCATGTTGGAGAACTGGTGTGATTGTTTGGAGGACGTATAATACTCTGGCCATTTGAGTTACTGGAGTTCTTGCTTTGGTTATTTCTCATCTCTGCATGTGGGTGTTCCTTTAACTGCAGTGTAGATTGAATACAGTTGATAGACTTCTTTTCTGGATGTTTTCACCAAGCCAAGGTTTTGTTCAGGGTCTTTCTTTGAAGCTGACTTCTTATCTCTGGCTTCAGGGTGGGGTATGTTAGTGAGGTATTTTTGGTGTTGAAGCTTTGGGGTGTGATCCAGTAGGTGGCACTTAGGCTAATTAATCAGTTGGTAGACTTTTGCTCAGTTATGTGGCTCCCCTGTATTTCTTCACAGTTGCAGCTGTGTTCCCTCTCAACACTCTGAAAGGGTGGGTTCCTCTCCCTCTTGAGTGCTGGCTATAGATTGTGGCTTGGCCTTCCTGGGCTGCTCACTGCCACTCTGGTGTGATCTCAGTACTTGTGTTCCCTCCTCCACTTGGAGGCAGTGGAGGAAGGGACCTTGGTAGTGATTGTGGCCAAGGGTACTTTGCTTGGCTCCTGGGGGCTCCACCCCAGAGAGATGCAGGTCAGCAATCGCTTAGTGCAATCAGCCCAGGGTGGAGGGTCTGTGCTATGGGCCCAAGCTAGCGGTTCCCTGTCTGGTGATGTGCAGTGGAGGGTGTGTGGGACCCATGTGAGACAGTCTGGCCTTCCTCCTTAGGTCAACTGCACCTTGTTGGAGGTGTGAATAAGGCACTTAGGATCTTTGCTTCTTCATTAGTCTGAGGGTAGCAAGGGCAGTTCCACTGCAGAGGCAGTGGCAGAGAGGCTTTTAGTTGCTCCTGGAGGCTTTGTCCAGGGAATTGCCAAGCTGCTACTGGCTTGATAGTTCTGGTGTGGGGTGGCTGGAGGACCTTCCCAGTGAGGAGATATGGGAATGGGCACCCATCTAACAGTCTGGCTGCTTTTTCATAGAGCTGTTGTGGTATGCTTGGTGCCTGCTCTAGTCCCTAGTCACCTTGAATTTTCTAGTACCTGGAGGTATCACCAGTGAAGGCTGCAAAATAGCCATGATGGAGGCCTGCCCCTCCCTCTGGGAGCTCCATCCTAGGGAGTTACAGACCTGTTGCCAGCCCAAACACTATAGGAGGTGGCTGGAGACCCTGGTTGGGAGGTCCCTTCCAGGAAGGAAGAATGGGATTGGAGACCTGCTTAGAAAAGCAGTCTGGCTATGCTTTCATAGAGCAGCTGTGCTCTGCTGGGGCATCTGCTTTAGCCCCCGGTTGCCTCGGACACTCCAAAGCCTGAAGGCTGGAATGGTTATGTTGCCCAAACAGCAAAGATGGCAGCCTGACTTTCCCTCTGGGAGCTCTGTCCCAGGGTGGTTTGAAACCTGTGTCAGCCAGAGAACACCAGTGGGGATAGCTAGAGACCCTGGTTAGGAAGTCGCACCTGGTGGTGAGGAACAGGATTGGGGACACACTTAAAAAAGCAGTCTGGCCATGTTTTTGTAGGACAGCTGTGCTGTGCTGGGGGTCCCTTCAGTCTCTGATTGTCTTGGACTTTCCAAAGTTTGAAGGCTGGAACAGCAAAGTCACCCAAACAGAGCACTGGTGAAGATGGCTGGAGACCCTAGTTGGGAGGTCCTGCCCAGTAAGGAGGAAGGGGACTGGTGACCTCCTTAAAAAAGCAGTCTGGCCACATTTTTGGAGAGCAGCTATGCTGTGCTGGGGGACCTCTTCCACCCCTAGTCAGCTTGGATTCTCCAAAGCCCGAAGGCTGGAAGGCTAAGTTGCCCAAACAGCAAAGATGGCAGCCTGGCCCTCCCTCTAGGAGCTCCATCCCAGGGAAGTTTCAAGTCTCTGCTGGCCAGAAAACACCAGCTGAGGTGGCAGAAGACCCCAGTTGGGAGGTCCTGCCCAGTGAGGAGAAAAGGCCACATTTTCGTAGAGCAGCTGTGATGTGCTGAAGGACGGCTTTTGCCCCCATTTGGCTTGGACTCTCCAAAGCTGAAGTCTGGAATGGTTAAGTCGTCCAAATAGCAAAGATGGTGGCCCACCCCTCCCTCTTGGAGCTCTGTCCCAGTGAGGTTTCAAATCTCTGTGGGCTGCAGAATACAGGTGTGGGTGTCTGCAGGCTCTGGTTGAAAGGTTCCACCCGGTAAGTAGGAACAGGATCAGGGACCAGGTTGCTTAGAAAAGCAACCTGGCCACGTTTTTGAAGAATAGCCATGCTGTGCTGGGAGATCCCTTCTGCCTCTGGTCAGTTTAGACTCTCCAAAGTCTGAAGGCTGGAATGGCGAAGTCACCCAAACAGCAAAGATGGTGGCCTGCCCCTCCCCGCAGAGCTCCATCCAGGGAGGTGCAATGCTGCTACCAGTGGCTGGCTGGATTTCCAAGCCAATGGGTCATATCCTGTGAGGTGCCATGGAATTGGGGCCTGCAGACAGTCACTTCTCAGCCCCCTGGATTCATCCTCTTTCCTAGGCTTATGTTTGGGGGTCTATCCTCCTGCTTTGCCATAGTTGCAGCTGCTTTTGTTGGGAAGCCTGGAAAGCCTGGGTATCTAAGTCTTCTGGTCTCTGCATGTGCCTGAGTGGCTGCTCCGCTGAGATTCCACATAGCTCTGTGTGTCAGACTGAATGCCGTGGTGGAGTGGGTTCATGAGGGAATCTCCTGAACCAAGGGT
Source organism: Nomascus leucogenys (assembly GCF_006542625.1). Classification (NCBI taxonomy): domain Eukaryota; kingdom Metazoa; phylum Chordata; class Mammalia; order Primates; family Hylobatidae; genus Nomascus; species Nomascus leucogenys. Next base: position 29,867,386 of record NC_044392.1, on the reverse strand, counting down.
TGCAAAGATCCATGGGAGAAGCATGGATCCCTGGGGTCCCTCATTTACTCACCGCTTCCCTTGGTTGGGGATGTTCTTCTGGCTCTGTGTTGTTCCCAGGTAGGCCATTGTCCTGTCTTGGTTTTCTCCATTCTCCATGGGTCAAGTTGTTTCCTTGATTAGTCCCAATGCAAGTACTTGGATGTTTCAGTTGAATATGCTGTATTTACTCACCCCTTCCGTGCCTCTCCATGAGAGCCACACATGCTAGCTGATTCTAGTCAGCCATCTTGGCCACCTCTCATCAATTGTATTTCTATACATTTGTGATGAACAATCCAAAAACGAAGTTAAGAAAATAATTCAGTTTATAATAGCATCAAAAAGGGTATATACCGCTTAGGGGGAGGTGTGGTGGCTCACGCCTGTGGTCCTGGAGCATAAGAAGGTAAGGCCAGGCATTAGAGACCAGCCTGGGCAACATAGGAAGCCCTCATCTGTATAACAAAAAGAGTATACCACTTAGGAATCAATTTAACAAAAGAAATGAAAAACTTATGCTATGAAAACTATAAATTATTGTTGAAAGAAATTAGAGAAGATCTAAATATTTGGAAAAACATTCCATGCTCAATGATTGGAAGATGTAACAATGTTAAGATGGCAATACCTTAAAAACTGATCTACAAATTCAATGCAATCCCTGTCACAATCCCAGCTGATATCTGGAGAAATCATGGATACTTTTAACCATTTTTATAATGTTATCAAATCCATATTAAGTTTGATTCAAAGGATAGACTCAAGTCCTGTCATTTGAAAAAAGTAAATTATTTGTAACTCTACAATGCAGCAGGCACTGTTTGTGGCCCTGAGGAGATAAAAGTGATTAGGACAAAGTTTCTGTACTTCTGGTTATTTATATTCTGGATTTATTATTTTAAATATATAAAAGTTTTACTCATTATGGTTGTGAAACCTGTACATTTATATTTTTAAAAAGTAAATATTTAGCACAGTGCTCTTCACTTTCATAGGTAAAAAACTTTAAACAGTTCTTTACTTTATCTGAAATTTGTTTTCATGTATGCTGAAACAATTTTTTTCCCAATTCCCTTTATCTTATATTACAGTGTGGTAACTACTACCATCTATTTCTGAATATCTTTGTTTTATTGTACCAATTCCACAGTGTTTTACTTTTGTGGATTGATAATTTGCTTTAAATATCTCACCTGGCAGGGCTGTAGTCCTGTCCCATTACTTTTTTTAAATTTAGGGGTTCTATTATAATTGTGTGGAAAAGTCTAGAAAAATTTTGTAAAGATGAAACTATTGCCACTAGAATTATTTTAAACCAATACGTTTACTAGGGAATAACTGACACCTTAAAAATATTTATTATTTTTTTCAATCCAAGGACCATACTGTATCTTTTCCTTCCTTGCTTCCCTCCCTCCCTCCCTCCCTCCCTCCCTCCCTCCCTCCCTTCCTTCCTTCCTCCCTCCCTCCCTCTCCCTCTCGCTCTCCCTCTCCCTCTCCCCCTCCCCCACCCTCCCTCCATTCCTCCCTTCCTCCCTTCTTCCCTTCCTCTCTCTTTCTCTCTTTCTTTCCTTCTTTCCTCATTTTTGAGATAGGGTCTCACTCTGTTACCCAGGCTGGAGTGCAGTGGCATGATCATTGCTCAGTGTAACCTCCAATGCCTCAGCTAAAGCGATCCTTCTGCCTCCACCTCCCAAATAGCTAGGACTACAGGCATGCACCACCACACAAGGCTAATTTTTAAATTTTTTTTTGTAGAGATGGGGTCTTGCTATGTTGCTCAGGCTGGTCTTGAACTCCTGGGCTCAAGTGATCTTCCCAAAACAATTTACCTGCCTTGGCTTCTCAAAGTGCTGGGATTACAGGCATGAGCCACTGCTCCCCACCCACCCCCCACCTTTTTCTTTGTTTTTCTTAGTAAAAAATTTTTTCCCTTCCCTCACTTCAGGCATCCTATTAAAATTTTTGATGGTTTTATATAGTGTTCATGCTTTTCTAGATAGGGTATTCATCTTTATTTTTTATTGTTCTTGTACTTTAAGTAGGTTATTTTACAATTATATTTTCAAACTCCTTATTGCTGATCTTAAAAGCCGTTGCATTTTAAACTTTTTAATTAACCATCTTATTCTACATTTGGTAGATTAAAGCATTTTAAATTTATTCTCTTGGGTATTTTAGTTATACAGCCATTTCATTTGCACTTCTTAATTTATTCAGTAAATACTCATCATGCAAATACTGGAATGGCTGAGAAAAGAGACATTGACTAGAATATTAATAAGTTTCTTTGCAATCGGGACCTTTTGGTGAGTATAGACATGGGAAAATATTCTTACATATTGAGCTCCTTCAAGAAGGTCTAACGTGCTTCTTTCCCATACCTTTTTGCCTCGTGTCTTCTAAGTCCTTGACCATTCCTTCTTTTTTTCCTGTTAATCAGTGAGGATCATAGCACACGTAGCACCTCACTTTTCAGGCAAAGTAGACGAGAGATTGTCTCTTCAGGGAAGACTTTCTGTCTACAGTCTTTCAGGTACCTCAAAATGGGGTTTTTGCATTACAGCACTCCACTCTGGCTGGTGTCAGCTGAAAACTGGGCTAATTTATTTTCATCCTAATTGAACTTGTTCATAGAGAAAGCTCATGTGACCGTAGACTTGGGTTGACGGCGGGCTAATAAAATGGGGGAAAGAAGCAATCTGGGGTGTGTGTTCACTGCTCATGCAGTTTGCTTGTGCCTTCAGATCTTAATTGGGGCATAATATAAGTATGACTTCCATTTGATTCATTCATTTATTCAACATATATTTATTGAATGATTACTAGGTGCCAGGCAAATATTACTGTCATCATGTGGCTTACATTCTAGGTGGAGAGAAACCAACAATGAACAAAACAAATACACAGAATGTTAGGTGATAAAGAAAGTGAGTGTTCAAGCCACGCTGATATTTATGTAGGCGGAGGTAAGTTAGAAGGTTGTAGATGGGAGTGGCTTATGTGTTTGAAGTTTAGCAAGGAGGCTAGCAGGGCTGGAGGTGGATGAGTGAGAAGTGGTGGTAGGAAATGGGGTAAAGAGAGCTACTGTTGCTGAAACAGTAAGAAAGCTGATTGGGGAGGGTCTTGTGAGCCAGGGATGATGAAAGGGAACATGATAGAAGGATTAGCGCCTGAAAGTGGGGGCCACTGACTGTAAGTAAAACAAAGGATAGTGTGATTGAGATACTGGAGAGCGAGCTAGGATAATTCCTTTATACACAAGGAGGATGGGAGGACACCTCCTCTATTGCAACCAAATGGAAAAGGAAAATGTGGGCAGCTGTGGATATGTCTGTACTTTTAGCAGTAGAGAGTTAAAGGATTCTTCATTTACTGACTTTATTCTTTCCAGGAAGTAGAAGATAAGGTATTTGCTGACAGTAATCATTTTCTCTTCTCATTTCCGTTAGTTCTGTCTCTTATTCCTCTTCAAAGTTTTATTACTGTTGGCTAGGACTTCAGAAACATGCCTTTCTCCTAGTTGTGATGAAAATGCCTTCTGTGTTAAACTATGCATATATTACTTACTGTTCATTTGTCCTGGTGAGGAATTATTTTATTTTAGATTTTAAAAAGATTTTAAAGCATAACAAATAGGTGTGTAATTTTCTTGAGTGCCATTTTGGCTTCTATTGAGGTAATCACTTAAAAAACTCTTTGACATGTTTACCCTTACATTTATAGATTTCTTATTTAACCATCCTTGCATTCCTAAGATATACTTGATTATAGCAATTAATACTTTTATTGTACTGTTGAAGTAATTCCACTAATTTATGTTATTTACATTTCATTGTCTCTATATACATTTATTTATTATTGTCAAGTTATTGAATCAAAGCTATACTAGTCAGCCTAGAATAAGTTAGTAACTCTCCCTCTGCTTCTCTTTTACTTTCTTCTATTAGCTTTTGCAATTCTTAAAAGCCCAGCAATGCATTTTAGTCTCTCTTTCCAATTAAGGTGCGCTATTAGGCTTGCTTTTTACAAAGGGTATGTCTTTGACTCAGGGCTTCAGAGCTAGCAGCTGTGGTAAGAGCTTAGGCAAGGTTAGACCTGGGGATATGGTGGCACCTGGGTCCAGAGGTGTGGGATGTCAGGACACTCAGGGACTATTCAAAACCATGTGGATACTGAGTGTCCAATGCAGTGACTTTGCCATAACCCTAGAAAGTCTTATAAAGAGATTGGCAGGCTGAGGACAGATACTATGTAGGAAACTAAAATGATGAGTAGCTACCATTTTTTGAGCATAATCAGCATTATCAGCACTGCACATTTTGATGCTATTTTCATTTAATCCTTACAAAATCTTCTGAGATAGATATTATGATTTCCATTTAGAATAAGGGACCCATTTTAGAAAAGGAGACCTAAGCAATTTATCCAAAGCCACACTATTGGTAGGAGTGGGGATTTTTCCTCATGTCTGTATGATACTGCCAATATTGCATTTTAAAAAGAGAAAGCTCCTACTGCTTGCTTTTATATTTGCAGAATATATTGTATATTTTATAGTATATTTTTAATGTAAAGGAGAATAAATATATAAATATTAAATATTATTTGGTTAATTCAGAATTACTATCTAATTTCCAACACAATGCCTATTTAGTAATATTTAACTGCTTGTCTCCATCTGCTGCTGTATTAGTTGCCAAACTGAGCCAAAAAATTAGAGGCCCTAAGCCTTATTCAGTATAATTTGTTACAGGACATTTAGTACTTAGTACAGAAAAGCATTCCAAGAAATCACATAGTATTGTGAGAAAGGTGAGGAAAATCACGGCTTCTTTTTTATTAATAAAGGTAAAAATTTTAAGTGCTAGGTCCAGGTAATTTGGTTTCAGAGAGGGACATTTCCGAAGGTGTGGCTTGGGAGGACAAGAGATGGACAAAACATTGATGAGGTCTTGGGTGATGACTGCAGTGTCATGAGCAAGGGAGCAGGAGAGGGTCTTTGTAAGACAATGGGACAGTTTCAGTGTGTTGTGGCTTCCTCCAGTGCCATGTTGAAACTGGCTTATGCCCACTCCTAAGATCTGATTGTATGCCTCTCTTCCCATGTCCATATTTAGTGACATCATGATGGTAGCTAGAAATTAGTCATGGTTGGAGTATTTACACTTCAGAAATTGGCAAATGCTACAAATCAAAATTTTTTTTTTTTTGCCTCTAGGGAGCCAGTTGTTAAGCATTTACCAGTACACCACTAATTCCTCCTTTCTCAATACCTGATCTTACTGTTTACTGGTTAAGCCATGTGTTAAACTGAGAAAGCAAATGTGCCTGAGGGTAATTTGATGAACTACTGAGCACATTTAACATATTACAGTGTTGCTAATTTAAGAAATGATCCATTTGGAATTTGATATGCCCCCTGAAGAAGGTTTTTTTTTTTTTTAAGACACCAGAATACAAGTCACTCTTTGCATTAAAAGTTACTGTAGGCTGGGCGCGATGGGTCATGCCTGTAATCCCAGCACTTTGGGAGGCCAAGGCGGGCAAATTACTTGAGGTCAGAAGTTCGAGACCAGCCTGGCCAACATGGTGAAACCCCATCTCCACTAAAAACACAAAACAGCCGGGCATAGTGGCGCATACAGCTACTTGGGAGGCTGAGGCAGGAGACTCACTTGAACCCAGGAGGCAGAGGTTGCAGTGAGCCAAGATCACACCACTACACTCCAGCCTAGCCTAGGTGACAGAGTGAGACTCTGTCTCAAAAAAAAAAAAAAAAAAAAAAAAGAAAGTTACTGTTGGCAGGTTATAATAGTAAAGTCTCTGGGTCAAGGTTAAGGACAAATGGTTTTGTCTCCTGGATAATTTTTCTGTTAAAATATCTCTCTAAAAGCTACTATATTGTTTACTCTGCTTTATTTCAATGACATTAGTATAAGAAAGGAAGATACTAAAATAAGAAATCGCAAAGTAAATAAGTTAAGGGTAACTTTAAATTACAGAAGTATTCTTTCTTTTGTAGAAGGTTTTCTTGCTATTTCTTCCTTTCATGGATGTTAAATGTATTATTCATTTAATTTGCCACCTTTATATTGTATCTATTTACATAATGTAAAGGGTGTCCATGTTTTAAAATTTTTACATGACTTGGAATTTATTAGATAATTATCAGTATTCAGTATTTGGGATCCTTGGTTGGAATTGCTATAAATAATTATTTTAATAAAGAAAGATACCCAGTAACAGAAATCAGAAAACTTGTTTGGAGGCACCAGGTAAGCAACGAGGTAATGTGGAGACACAAAGTTCAGGCAGCAGGTCTGAGATGCTGCAGAAAGGCTTGAGAAGGTGGTGAATCACCACATTCTGGGAGAGGGGCTCCACAAAGGGGGTCATGTTTAGAGCAGCCTTAGAGCACTGCGAGTCTAGGCAGACTGAGCAAAAGGGAAGAGATGGCTTCCTACAACAATACTCAGGAGTCACTAACATGAGAACAATGTCAACTTTTCACAGATGAGATATTTTAAAGATGTTTATAGATTAGTTAGACTTTAAGTCTTGATTTCTGTACAATGTCAAGGACTTGTTCTCTAGTTTCATAAATTAGACTGATACATAGCAAAAACATTCAAATCTTGTTTTGAATAACAACATTGAAAACATTTTAAAACTACATTTCTTGCTTTGTTTTACATTTAAATGTCTGAATTTAATTAAAATGGATATTTTAGAATAAGATAATCTGCTTTTGCAAAGGATTTATGTTTTTTTTTTTTTCCATTGTAACAAATTGACCTCATGGTAGTAAATGTGCTTCTGAAAACATTCCTTCTTAAACTACAGCTTTGAGCTTGTTCTGCTTCACTGCTGGTTCCCTATTGCTGCTAAAGTGCAGATTATAGATTCATAGTTTAAATCTCTTTAATATTTTTATTCTTAAATTTTAATGTGCACAAGGTACACTGGGTGGGCTTCTTAAAGATGCAGACTCCTGGACATCACCCCTCAGAGGTTTGATTCATGAAGTCTGAGGTAGGGCCCAGAGACCTGCTTTATTTACTTATTTATTTATTTGAGACACGGTCTCACTCTGTCACTCAGGCTGGAGTGGAGTGGCGCCATCATGGCTCACTGCAACCTTGATCTCCCAGGCTCAACCTATTATCCTACCTCAGACTCCAGAGTAGCTGGGACCACAGGGGTGTGCGACCACATTTGGCTAATTTTTCTATTTTTTGTACAGAGATGGGGTTTCAACATGTTGCCCAGGCTGCTCTCAAACTCCTGGGCTTAAGCAATCCTCCTGCTTCAATCCCAGCAAGCCTCCTAAAGTGCTGGGATTACAGATATGAGCTACCATGCCCAGCCAGATCTGCATTTTCAAGAACTAGTAACAGTTGCTTCTAAAGCTGTTGGTCTTTGAATCATATTTTAAGAAACACTCTCAACGGTTTCATCAAATTCTCTCACTATTGTTTTCTTTCTCTAGATACCTTTCCTTCTTCCTTTTAATAGAGTTTTTTTTTTTCTTGAAATGAGCAATCATTCTTTTTATAATTTTCTAAATGTTCAGTCATGGCATCTGTATAGAAGTCTAAGCACAGTGCTTTGAACATAACCAGGCACTCATTCAATGTTGAACTGTGTTCTCTTGCTACCTGGGCATCTAGCTCAGACACCAGCAACCCTGGCTGTGGTGTTTCAACACCTTTCACTATCAGAGGTTGAAATTCTAATAGCATCAAGGCTTTTTTTTTGTTACATAACCAACCCATCTTCCAGGCATAAACAGAGATAAAAACTATCCTCCTGAAATCCCTGTACAAACAAGTGGTGCATATACACTTGTCCCTCAGAGCTGGGCATCTCCTCCTTGATTTTGCATATCAAGGAAGAGTTTGATAAGCCAAGGAATTTGCATTGGCCCGATGGAATGTCAGACAGTTCTCAAGCACATAATTTTAAATCTGGAAAATGTAACTATCAAAATAAGTTAAAATATATTTGGTGGAGGAGTTGGATAATGAGAATGTTGAATTTTCTAAAAAGTTTAAGGACCACTGGAATAGAAGGGTTCAAAGATATTTACGTTTTGGGTGGATGCTTTGTAATATTTTTCCTTGAATATTGGGCACAATGTAACAAATAAATAAACCTCCAAAGGTCCCAGTTGGAAAAACATGCTTATTAAATGGAGAGAGATGCAGATACATCATACATAAGGTCGGACTTGGTCCAAATATTCCCACATTTGTAACCTATTTCATTGAGAGGTCAAAATGGTTCACTTTCTGAAATCTTATAAGCCTTGTTTTTGAGGGGAAAAAGGTAGTTGGTGCTATCTGGGACTGTCATTCAGACCTACTTTAAATCTTATTTGATTGTGTTTTTTCAGGTCACTGTTCTTTTAATATTTGCATAGCTTAATAAATTCAACTTATCTTTATTTTAGGCTTGGTTATTGGGATACCACTGTGAATTGCTGGTTATGTTAATTTTTTCTTCCTTTTTTTTCCTTACTGACAACACCCCAAAACTTATTTTTAACCCACTTTCTTTTGTTACTTTTTTTCCTTGGCTTAGGCATTGGTTACACATTTATTAATAGACAAAATTTCTAGTAGTCAATTATGTACCTTCCAATATTGAGATCAATTTTTGCTCAATTCTCAAAATTTTGAGAAAAGCAACTGACCCAAATTTTATTTCTTCACAGTTAGATCACTGCCTTTTAACACCACATACATTTCCATTTAGTAGGGAAATTACTAAATCAAAGGTATTATATTTCTCTTTGAAGTAAATGAAGAAATAATATATTTCGGTAGAATTACCACTTATGATTGTGAGGTTAAAGTGATTTTTGAATTGGTGATCATTTGTTGTATTTTAGGTTTATTTGTCTCTTGTCTATTTTTGGAGGAGATACTGAGATTTGTAGCTGCCTTGAGTTTCCAAACCAACAATTATAGTTCTCTGAACTTAGTTCCCTTTGGTCCATGTAATGTCTACTCCAGAATTAATGTCTGCTAAAAGAGATCGGATGGAAGAAAGACAAGTTCCTTAGTTTTAGGACTTTTCTTGTTTCTATTCCCTTCCTCATTCCCATTTAGAAAAAAATAGATTGTCTTGAAATAATTGATATTGATGAGAACTAAAAGACAAACTGTAGAGTTGTTAATATCTGTTTAAATCTGAGAGGAAGAAGTTTAATTTTTTTAAAGTAAGAAAATGAATAGACTTGTTTTATATCATGCCTGGGTCTATAGTTGATAATAATTGTTACTTACCTACGCCTTCTTACTCTTATTGCTTCCCCTTGGGCCTCTAACAACAGAAATCATAGATCACAAATGCCCCTGTATTTGCATTTGTTAGATGAGTTGGAGTAGTCTGGAAGGCATTGACTTTGTCTTCACTTCCTCAGGGGGCATGCTTTATCCTTCCTGCTGCTACAGCGCCTCTTCCTCCCCATGACACTCTTATTGATCAGTAGTCACTGGCCACACAGAGAAGGACAGGTTATTTCATTTATTGCTGAATTATACAATCAGTGAATTTAAGAAGTTGGTTGTTAGGGTGTCTGAACAGCGTAAGAACAGACGATAATTGGGTTACTCTGCTGATTTATAAGATGGTTTTGTACTCACTCTAGGTGTTTATTTTTCAAAGTGAACTAACTTCTCATTAAGTACTTTTCAAATAATTGTGTTAGTTTAATATTAACAGTCTCTTGCAAGCCTGGTGGAATTTTTTTCTCATTATTTTCCCAAAGTGTATTTGTTTCATTAATTTTTATCTTTAAGTTTTTGCATTAATTTATTCATTCATCTCTTCATTAACGGATTTTGAATGCCTGCAGTGTGCTGCACAACAGAGAGGTTGCCAGTTTGTGTCTTGCAGACCGTGTTTCAGTTGTTTTCCTGTTACTGTCATCTTGGCTAATATTTAAAGAGACCTGAGTTTTTTTTTTTTTTTTTAACCTCTGCATAATTAACACACTGGATGGGATTGTTTCCCTCAGTTAGCTTTAGTTTTTACTGTTACATTACATTGCAATTTGGGGTGATGCAATTCTTTACAAGCACTATAAAAAGTTGGACTTAGAAAGAATGTATCTCTGTAAGGCATGTTGAAAGCAACTTGAGAGTCTGTTCTTGGAAGAGTCTTTAATCTAAGGCATATCAACTACAATTTCCATTTTAAATGTCCATTTGCCCTTGTTTCTCTCATTCCCCATCAAAACGCTTTTTCTTGACGTGTATATATTACCTGACTTTTCATCATTGTACTATTTTAACATTTTTATTTTTCTGTGTACGTGTCTACCAATATTTATATTAGATACCATGTAGGCATTTCATTGATTATGTACTAGTGCAGAATTCAGAATAAACATAAATATATTTAAATATGGTACTGGCTTATTTTGATTTACAATGTAGGTGTAATCTTTAAAAGTGGTCTCAGTTGTTTATTATTGTCTAAATTGTTGTTTGCTTTAAAATAAAATTTTAAATTATTTTGTATCTGTGCTATTGAGATCGTTAAACTTGAGTATTCTTAAAAAAAACTCATGAAGAACACATACTTAACAAATATTTACTGATTACCTTTCCTCATGTGAAAGTAGGATTTTTTTAGGTTTCTGAAGAATAAACAAAGCTACACATACGACAAAGTGCTTATACTAAGCGGGTTATACTATAGTGTCCAACAGGTATGGTGAGCATATGTTCAAATTGAGGATGGCTAGGAAAAAAATTTACAAGACAAATACAGAGTGGATTTAGCAAAGGTGGCTTGGGTATTTATTCTCACCTGTTGGACACTACAGTATAACCCTTTTAATGCTTAGCCAAATCCTTAAATACTTCCTGGATACTATAATAGCAGAGTTACCCACAGGAGCGATATGAAGAAATAATATGACTGAGGAAGGTATACATACTGCAACTGTAGAGTGAGGAAGAATAGTGGAGGTGAATGTTTAGAAGTCAGGCCTGGAGAATACTCCCCCTCAGGAAAAGTCAGCCTTCTTCCTCTTTGTGCTGTCCCACTTCTGAACTGAGATGTCTACCATAGAGTCCATCTTGGTGTGCTATTGACTGGTATATTTGTGTTCATCCTAATAGGATGTTTGCTTCTCAAGGGCAGAGACCAGTGTGTAAAGCTTAATATCCTTGTCCATAGTATCCCTACTTTATGGATTCATTGTTTTCCCCACATATTAATTAGGAAAGAAACTGAATTTATTGAATGAACCCCTAACCAAGCCACACATATTTCCCATTTCTATGTCAGTGCTATCATTTTCTAATTATGCCCAACAGCAGTGACTTGTAATATGTATATAATAAAACTGAGTTTCTGTGGTTAAAGGAAAACACTCAGATATTAATACACATAAACCCATATACATTTTTTGCACAAGAGGCTTTGTGATTAACGATGACATACTAAGGTTTATATTTTGCTATTTTTTATATTGGAGGGTGACTTCTTTGCATTTTTGGTTATAAAAATCTGTTTGTATTTTTTGTTCATATGTTTGAATTGAGGATGGCTAGGTAAATGATTCACAAGACTAGTACAGAGTGGACTTAGCAAAGGTGGCTTGGGTATTTATTGAGCAAGCTCTTGGGGAAAGATATTTGATGTCTTAGGTCCAGAATGTTTTTAAATGCTGCTCACTTGATTTTTTTTTTTTTTTTTATGGAATAAGGGATCTGATACTGTTTTTCTGCTTGGAGTCTGGACCTCAGTTACTGCTCTCTGAGATACTGGCACAGAGTTAAGCCTATTCCAGGGAACCATATGTTAAGTCCTAGTTACAAGTTGCTGAAATGAAAGTTGTAGAGATATACAGCAAATTTTATGTAAGGAAATAAGCATATGCAAAACTAATACATGTATTTAAACTAACACAACCTCAAAAGAATAAAAGAACGTAAGTGGTACACCAGTGCAAAGGGAAATAATAGGTAAATATTAGATGTTAATTGAAAATTTCATTCATTTATTCATTCACTTCACAAATATTTATTGGGAGCTTCTATGTAGCAGATACATATTGAACAAAGTGGGCAATTTTGAATTTATGGGGCAAGACACACAATAAACAAAACTAAATAAGTAAATTATGTAGTATTTTAGATAGTGTTAAATGCTATGGAAGGCAAAAAGTTTAGGGTAAGGGAACTGGGAGTACTGGATTGCAGTTTTGTGGAGTTTTTGTATGTCACAAAGTCTTCCTGGAGCTGAAAGGGTGATCCAAGTGGCTATCTTGAGGAAGAGTATTCCAGCCAGAAGCAAGAGCCAGTGCAAGGCTGGATGCAGTGGCTCATGCCTGCAATCCCAGCACTTTGGGAAGCTGAGGCAGGAGGACTGCTTGTGTTCAGGAGGTTTGAGACTAGCCTGGGCAACATAGTAAGACTTCATTTCTACAAACAGTCAAAAATTAGCCAGGTGAGGTGGCATGCATCTGTAGTCCCAGCTGCTCAGGACTCTGAGATCAGGGGATCACTTGAGCCTTGGTGGTTGAGGCTGCAATGAGCTGTGATCCTGCCACTGTGCTCAGCCTGAGCAACAGAGTGAAACACTGTCTCAAAAAAAAAAAAAAAAAAAGAAAAAAAGAGAAAAAGAAAAAGCCAGCTCAAAGCCCTAAGGCGGACATATGCCTGGCTTACTGAGGAAAAGCAGGGAGACTAGTGTGGCCTGTAGCATAGAAAATTCTTGTTTTTGTCAATCAAAAACAAAATTCTAAGCCCACCAACCATTTGAATAGACCCCTCTTCTTGGCCAAGGGCATTCCAAAGTTAACCTGAGAAACTAGTTCAGGACATGATGGGGAGGGGTAGGGTAGTCATGCCTCATTATACCCACCTCCGTTTTGGAATTACCAATAGAACAGACTCTTTAACTCTGATAAGAAATACTTACAATCTATTATCTCTAAAACCTGCTACTTAGAGGCTTCATCTACATGATAAAAACGTGGGTCTCCACAACTCTTACCTTAACCCAGACATTCCTTTCTATTAATTCTAAGCTTTTAGACAATAACTTAACTCTTTCAATCAATTGTTAATGGGGAAATCTTTGAATCTACCTATGAGCTGGAAGCCCCCTGCTTCCAATTGTCTCATTTTTCTGGACCAAACCAATCTATATCTGATATGTATTAACTGATGTCTTATGTCTCAAAATTGTATAAACCATGTGGTAGCCTGACCACCTTGGGCACATGTTTTCAGGATCTCCTGAGGGCTGTGTCATGGCCGTTCGTCACTCATATTTAGCTCAGAATAAAGATCTTCAAACTTTTTATAGTTTGACTCTTTTTATCAACATTTTTGTATGTAATGGGTGAGGATTAGAGAGTGTCTTGGCTGATTACTAGTCTGGCTAAGAGGGAGTAATCATTTCCCCTATGAATGTATTATTGATTTTTAAAAGATAAATTCAATAAAGTATATTTTAAGAAAAAAAGTTGTTTGAAACAGGGGTCAGCAATCTCTTTCTGTAAAGGGCCAGATATTTTAGGCTTTGCAGGACATAGTGTCTCTGTTGCAGCTACTCAACCCTGCTGTTGTACTGTGAAAGCAGCCACAGACAATATATAAATGAATGGGTCTGGCTTTGTTCCAATAAACTTAATGGTCTCTGATATTTGAATTTCATAGTCTTCACATGCCAGGAAATACTATTCTTAAAATTTTTTTCAGCCATTTAAAACAATAAAAACCATTCTTAGTTTAGAGACTGTACAAAAACAGATGTCAGATTGGGTTGGATTTAGCTCAGAGGCCATATTTTGCCAACTTTTAAACTATTTATTTATTTATTTATTTATTTATAGATGGGGTCTCACTCTGTCACCCAGGCTGGAGTATAGGGGCGGGACCTCAGCTCACTGCAACCTCTGCTTCCCAGGCTCAAGCTATCCTCCCACCAGCCACCCAGTGGCTGGGACCACAAGCGTGTGCCATCTTGCCCAGCTAATTTTCTGTATTTTTGGTAGAGACAGAGTTTCACCATGCTGTACAGGCTGCTATCAAACTCCTGAGCTCAGCGATCCACCTGCCTTGGCTTCCCAAAGTGCTGGGATTACGGGTGTGAGCTACCATGCCCAGCCTCAAGTCCTTATTTAAAATACAATTAAATTTTTGTTAATTTTCAAGTGATATAGTACTCTATAGTGCCTAAGGAATGTTGGTCCAATAATCACTTATTATTGTACAATATTGGAAATAAGTTGTCTTGGTGTGACTTTATATTAAAGTGTTTTTTTTTTTTTTTTTTTTTTTTTTTGAGGCATGGTCTCACTCTGTCACCCAGGCTAGAATGCAGTGGCAAAATCACGTCTCACTGAAGCCTTGACCTTCTGGGCTCAGGTGATCCTCCTGCTTCAGCCTCCCAAGTAGCTGGAACCATGGGAACACATCACCATGCCTGACTGATTTTTTAAAAAATTATTATTTGTGAAGGGACTTCGCTGTGTTGCCCAGGCTGGTCTAGAACTCCTGGGCTCAAGTGATCCTACTGCTTTAGCCTCCCAAAGTGTTGGGATCACAGGTATGAGCTACTGTGCCTGGCCTATATTAACGTTTTAATCCTCTATGAGAGTATCCTACATCATTGCATTTTTTTTCCAAGAAAATGATGCAAAATTAGAGAAACCAATTATTTGCATTTTTGGTTCATAGGGTTTCATTTAAGAGACTATTGCATAGATAATATATAGCACAGTTATATAAATGCATGGATAGTAAAGAGTTCAGAAACAGAACAATTAACCATTGGAAAAAGTGTTAAATCCAGTAAGATGACAAATTCAAATGTTTCATAAAGGAGAATTTCAGAAAATGGATTTTTGCAATTCACACTTTGTTATTGAAGCCAACTTCTTAAAAATCTTGTTTAGCAAGTAATTATGAGATGTTATTTCAAAAATTTTAAATCCATTATATATCCTCATTCAACAATGAGGAAATGGGAGAAATGGAGGAAGTTTACCATCGAAGCAAAGGATGAACAGGTAAAAGCTGAGTTGGTAGTCTAAGAGGTTTTTTCTTTTTTTTTTTTGGTTTGAAAATTACTGAAAAGTGTCTTCTTAAAATGATTTTTATTTTTATCTCACTCGGAAACAAGAGACAAGAGGCTAAGACTGGGAAAAATGCGGATTGGCAGTGGGATGTTGGATAACCTACTTCATATAGGGTGATCAAAACGACTTTCTAAGGAGGTGGCATTTCAGGTAAGATTCTAAGGATTAGCAGTGATACATATGGAAAGTGGGAGAGAATGTTCTAAACAGGAGGATTTGGTAAGTGCAAGAATCCCACGGTAAGGCACTTTAGCATGCTATAGGAAACTAAAGAAGACCAACGTGGCTGGATCATAGTGAGAATGTAGGAGTGTGGTGCCTTGCACAGCTGGAGAGACAGGGAGGGGAAGATCTTGCAAGATCTGCAGTTTTAATTTTATTCTAATTGCAATGGAAGTCTCTCAAGAGTTTTAAGACAAGGACCAACATATTCTGATTTACATTTTAAAATTTCTTTGTGCGTTGCAAAGACCATATTGTTAGGAAGTATTTGTTGGGGAGGAAAAACTTCTTCTCTGCTCTCTTAGTTCAGTTATCTGGGGCCTGCAAATGAAACGGACGAAAGACAGATTAGCAAGAGAAAAGATATTTTTATTCATGTATGTACTAGAGTTCACAGAAAAATGTGACTCAAAGGAGTGGTTAGAATTTGGGACTTATATACTATCTTAATAGAGAAAGGGGAGGGAGAGAAGGGCATCGAGGCTTCTAATTTGACTATGCTTAGATATTTTTTAAAAATGTTACTCATAGTTTAAGTGTTTTAAATTTCATCATAACAGCCTGAAAAAATCAGTATTTCTCAGCAAATACTGGAGCTGTTATATTTGAATTTACTTTTCAAGAGCTTATTAAGAATAATTTCAGGCATATTAATAACAATAACTTCCCTTAATATTTATGTAGAATTTCAGGATTTCTCTAAGTTAAGATAATATACTAGCTAAACAAATTAAATTTGTTTGCTTTGGCCCCGCCCTGCCATTTCTATATGTTTTTACTCTTTGCGCATCTCCTCTCTCCCACGCGCCTGGACTTTCATATCTTCCCAGCACCCTGAAAGCCTTTGCAAGAGCATCCGATAAGTTCATTTACACTCAGATACAAGTAACTGATACATTTTAAAGTGTTTAATATTGCAAAGGTCTTTGAATTTTAGCAGAGAAAATGAGAGGCCTTATATGTTACAGAGATCAATCTTTACTAGTGGAGTTTTCTGTTGGGAAGGTGAGGGGACTTTGCTTTTGCTTTTCTTGTTGTTTGTTTGCTTTTAATCTGTAGGGGCTTTTTCAAGCTCTTAAAATCACACCACCTAGGTGGCTACAGCTCTGCTTCTACCCAGGGTTAGCACCTAAAGGTAATTCCATCTTCAGTAAGTTCGGAGTGTTTTATAAATTATTTCTGTTCTTTAAAGCACTCTACTTGTAGCGAACAGACAGCAATTCCATCTGTTTGACAGCTGATGAGACAAATACAACATTTTAGAGAAGCAAAATAACATTTGAAAGCACTTGGAAAGGTGTTAATGCATTATACAAATAAAAATTTTGATTGGTAAATTGTTTAAGACCTCACAATTTAAGCAGGCTCACTAAATTTTTAATCAAGATACTAATGTATAATGGATAGGGAAAGTAGGAGGAGTTAAGTTTTAAGAATGATCCAGGTTAAGAATTCTATTTATTTGAGTGCCCAAGTTAAACTATCATTTTTATTTTTTAGGTTTTTGGGTGCTTGAGAATGGAAGGGTGATATTGTAAACTGTCAAATGGCCAATGCCAAGGTGAAAATGCCCACATTATGTAGATAAGCTTACACCTGAATGAGCTTCTCTCTAATGACCACTTTAGAGAGAAAAAGGATGACAGCTCCTCACGAATAACTTGGGTAATTGAAAGAAATGCTGCTAAGGAAAACAACTACTGTGTGTTACTGGTTCTACTGGAACCCTGTTAACATACTTCCTCAAACAGTTTCCTGAAAGAGCCACATTCCTGAATGGTAATCTGATCAAAACACTAGACAACTCCTGTGGTCAAAACAGAATCCAGATAGAGGAAGTACTAAGGTCAAGATTTGTAAACTACAACTAAATTATGAAAATGATTCTTCTTCCTGGTATTCAGGCACTCAAGAGTTCTGAAAAAATGCAGTGTTATGTGACTTCCTCAATTATGTAATTTGTTTAGATAGATTGGTTAGGAAGTGCCTCAGATTTTATCTGATTCTTACATGAAAAAGAATATTCTTATCTGTTACAGTTTTTTTAAAAGAGAAAAGCATAAAGTTACTAAAAAATAAAATCTTTTTTTATCATAGAGAAAACTCAGAAATTTACCATTTTCATGAGATAAATCACTTCCCTATTCATAGACTGTTTTAATATGGGAAATTATCAATTTTATATATATATATATTTTTTAATCCAATGTGACAAAAATTTATTGAGCATCTATTTTGTCTCTGACACAGTGAAGGTACTGAGATTAACAGAATAAAATAGCTAATCTCATTCTGATATGAATATGTTGTTACACAATTACTATTCAATATGATGAGTCAATATCATGCCAAAGGAAGTTATGAAGTCAAAAACTACATCTAAAGTTATTTTCCAAATACTATGGAAATACAGATGAATGTACTGTTAATTGTTCAGACAAAGAAAAACAACAGCACTTTGGGAGGCCAAGGCGGGCAGATCACGAGGTCAGGAGATGCAGACCATCCTGGCTAACAGTGAAACCCCGCCTCTACTAAAATACAAAAAAAAAAAAAAAAAAAAAAATTAGCCGGGCATGGTGGCGGGCGCCTGTAGTCCCAGCTACCCGGGAGGCTAAGGCAAGAGAATGGCATGAACCCGGGAGGTGGAGCTTACAGTGAGTTGAGATTGCGCCACTGCACTCCAGCCTGGGCGACAGAGTGATACTCTGTCTCAAAAAAAAAAAGAAAAATTAAAGAAAAAGAAAAACAGAAACAACATTTATAAAAATGGACAAAAATGGAGGAGAGAAAAGAACATACTTTTCTGTATTTATTAAATACCTTTTCATTTCTTAATTCAATCATTTACTCATTTAGCAATCAACTCATCAATCAATCAGTTAGGTAGTAAAGACTTATTGAATGCCAAACATGCCAGGAATTGTGTTTGGTGCTAACTATACCAGGAAAAATATAAGAAGTTCCTAGCCCTCATGGATGCACAGATAAATGAGACCATGCTTGCACTTATGAGGATTAAAATATACATGTGACTACAGCAACTTATATGTGTAGAACTTCTCAAAGACAAATTGTTTTAATACACATCACCCAATTCAGTTTTTGTAACAGTATTTTTATGAAACTTACCACAGTCTTTTGAATTACCAAAAGTTATATTCAGAATTGTGTCTTAAGTCTTTTTTTATATTTATTTATTTATTTATTTATTTTTTTATTATTATTATACTTTAAGTTTTAGGGTACATGTGCACAATGTGCAGGTTTGTTACATATGTATCCATGTGCCATGGTGGTGTGCTGTACCCATTAACTCGTCATTTAGCATTAGGTATATCTCCTAATGCTGTCCCTCCCCCCTCCCCCCACCCCACAACAGTCCCCGGAGTGTGATGTTCCCCTTCCTGTGTCCATGTGTTCTCATTGTTCAATTCCCACCTATGAGTGAGAACATGCAGTGTTTGGTTTTTTGTCCTTGCGATAGTTTACTGAGAATGATGGTTTCCAGTTTCATCCATGTCCCTACAAAGGACATGAACTCATCATTTTTTATGGCTGCATAGTATTCCATGGTGTATATGTGCCACACTTTCTTAATCCAGTCTATCATTGTTGGACATTTGGGCTGGTTCCAAGTCTTTGCTATTGTGAATAGTGCCGCAATAAACATACATGTGCATGTGTCTTTATAGCAGCATGATTTATAGTCCTTTGGGTATATACCCAGTAATGGGATGGCTGGGTCAAATGGTATTTCTAGTTCTAGATCCCTGAGGAATCACCACACTGACTTCCACAATGGTTGAACTAGTTTACAGTCCCACCAACAGTGTAAAAGTGTTCCCATTTCTCCACATCCTCTCCAGCACCTGTTGTTTCCTGACTTTTTAATGATGGCCATTCTAACTGGTGTGAGATGGTATTTCATTGTGGTTTTGATTTGCATTTCTCTGATGGCCAGTGATGATGAACATTTTTTCATGTGTTTTTTGGCTGCATAAATGTCTTCTTTTGAGAAGTGTCTGTTCATGTGCTTCACCCACTTTTTGATGGGGATGTTTGTTTTTTTCTTGTAAATTTGTTTGAGTTCATTGTAGATTCTGGATATTAGCCCTTTCTCAGATGAGTAGGTTGCAAAAATTTTCTTCCATTCTGTAGGTTGCCTGCTCACTCAGATGGGAGTTTCTTTTGCTGTGCTTTAGTTTAATTAGATCCCATTTGTCAATTTTGGCTTTTGTTGCCATTGCTTTCGGTGTTTTAGACATGAAGTCCTTGCCCATGCCCATGTCCTGAATGGTATTGCCTAGGTTTTCTTCTAGGGTTTTAATGGTTTTAGGTCTAACATGTAAGTCTTTAATCCATCTTGAATTAATTTTTGTATAAGGTGTAAGGAAGGGATCCAGTTTCAGCTTTCTACATATGGCTAGCCAGTTTTCCCAGCACCATTTATTAAATAGGGAATCCTTTTCCCGTTGCTTGTTTCTGTCAGGTTTGTCAAAGATCAGATAGTTGTAGATATGTGGCATTATTTCTGAGGGCTCTGTTCTGTTCCATTGATCTATGTCTCTGTTGTGGTACCAGTACCATGCTGTTTTGGTTACTGTAGCCTTGTAGTATAGTTTGAAGTCAGGTAGCATGATGCCTCCAGCTTTGTTCTTTTGGCCCAGGATTGACTTGGCAATGTGGGCTCTTTTTTGGTTCCATATGAACTTTAAAGCAGTTTTTTCCAATTCTGTGAAGAAAGTCATTGGTAGCTTGATGGGGATGGCATTGAATCTATAAATTACCTTGGGCAGTATGGCCATTTTCATGATATTGATTCTTCCAACCCATGAGCATGGAATGTTCTTCCATTTGTTTGTATCCTCTTTTATTTCATTGAGCAGTGGTTTGTAGTTCTCCTTGAAGAGGTCCTTCACATCCCTTGTAAGTTGGATTCCTAGGTATTTTATTCTCTTTGAAGCAATTGTGAATGGGAGTTCACTCATGATTTGGCTCTCTGTTTGTCTGTGATTGGTGTACAAGAATGCTTGTGATTTTTGTACATTGATTTTGTATCCTGAGACTTTGCTGAAGTTGCTAATCAGCTTAAGGAGATTTGGGGCTGAGACAATGGGGTTTTCTAGATATACAATCATGTCATCTGCAAACAGGGACAATTTGACTTCCTCTTTTCCTAATTGAATACCCTTTATTTCCTTCTCCTGCCTGATTGCCCTGGCCAGAACTTCCAACACTATGTTGAATAGGAGTGGTGAGAGAGGGCATCCCTGTCTTGTGCCAGTTTTCAAAGGGAATGCTTCCAGTTTTTGCCCATTCAGTATGATATTGGCTGTGAGTTTGTCATAGATAGCTCTTATTATTTTGAGATACATCCCGTCAATACCTAATTTATTGAGAGTTTTTAGCGTGAAGCGTTGTAGAATTTTGTCAAAGGCCTTTTCTGCATCTATTGAGATAATCATGTGGTTTTTGTCTTTGGTTCTATTTATATGCTGGATTACATTTATTGATTTGCATATGTTGAATCAGCCTTGCATCCCAGGGATGAAGCCCACTTGATCATGGTGGATAAGCTTTTTGATGTGCTGCTGGATTCGGTTTGCCAGTATTTTATTGAGGATTTTTGCATTGATGTTCATCAAGGATATTGGTCTGAAATTCTCTTTTTTGGTTGTGTCTCTGCCCGGCTTTGGTATCAGGATGATGCTGGCCTCATAAAATTTGTTAGGGAGGATTCTCTCTTTTTCTGTTGATTGGAATAGTTTCAGAAGGAATGGTACCAGTTCCTCCTTGTACCTCTGGTAGAATTCGGCTGTGAATCCATCAGGTCCTGGACTCTTTTTGGTTGGTAAGCTATTGATTATTGCCACAATTTCAGAACCTGTTATTGGTCTATTTAGAGATTCAACTTCCTCCTGGTTTAGTCTTGGGAGGGTGTATTTGTTGAGGAATTTATCCGTTTCTTCTAGATTTTCTAGTTTATTTGCATAGAGGTGTTTGTAGTATTTTCTGATGGTAGATAGTATTTCTGTGGGATCGGTGGTGATATCCCGTTTATCATTTTTTATTGCGTCTATTTGATTCTTCTCTCTTTTCTTCTTTATTAGTCTTGCTAGCAGTCTATCAATTTTGTTGATGTTTTCAAAAAACCAGGTCCTGGATTCATTAATTTTTTGAAGGGTTTTTTGTGTCTCTATTTCCTTCAGTTCTGCTCTGATTTTAGTTATTTCTAGCCTTCTGGTAGCTTTTGAATGTGTTTGCTCTTGCTTTTCTAGTTCTTTTAATTGTGATGTTAGGATGTCAATTTTGGATCTTTCCTGCTTTCTCTTGTGGGCATTTAGTGCTATAAATTTCCCTCTACACACTGCTTTGAATGTGTCCCAGAGATTCTGGTATGTTGTGTCTTTGTTCTCGTTGGTTTCAAAGAACATCTTTATTTCTGCCTTCATTTTGTTATGTACCCAGTAGTCATTCAGGAGCAGGTTGTTCAGTTTCCATGTAGTTGAGCGGTTTTGAGTGAGTTTCTTAATCCTGAGTTCTAGTTTGATTGCACTGTGGTCTGAGAGACAGTTTGTTATAATTTCTGTTCTTTTACATTTGCTGAGGAGAGCTTTACTTCCAACTATGTGGTCAATTTTGGAATAGGTGTGGTGTGGTGCTGAAAAAAATGTACATTCTGTTGATTTGGGGTGGAGAGTTCTGTAGATGTCTATTAGGTCTGCTTGGTGCAGAGCTGAGTTCAATTCCTGGATATTCTTGTTAACTTTCTGTCTCGTTGATCTGTCTAATGTTGACAGTGCGGTGTTAAAATCTCCCATTATTATTGTTTGGGAGTCTAAGTCTCTTTGTAGGTCACTCAGGACTTGCTTTATGAATCTGGGTGCTCCTGTATTGGGTGCATATATATTTAAGATAGTTAGCTCTTCTTGTTGAATTGATCCCTTTACCATTATGTAATGGCCTTCTTTGTCTCTTTTGATTTTCGTTGGTTTAAAGTCTGTTTTATCAGAGACTAGGATTGCAACCCCTGCCTTTTTTTGTTTTCTGTTTGCTTGGTAGATCTTGCTCCATCTTTTTATTTTGAGTCTGTATGTGTCTCTGCATGTGAGATGGGTTTCCTGAATACAGCACCCTGATGGGTCCTGACTCCTTATCCAATTTGCCAGTCTGTGTCTTTCAACTGGAGCCTTTAGCCCATTTACATTTAAAGTTAATATTGTTATGTGTGAATTTGATCCTGTCATTATGATGTTAGCTGGTTATTTTGTTCGTTAGTTGATGCAGTTTATTCCTAGCCTCGATGGTCTTTACAGTTTGGCATGTTTTTGCAGTGGCTGGTACTGGTTGTTCCTTTCCATGTTTAGTGCTTCCTTCCGGAGCTCTTGTAGGACAGGCCTGGTGGTGACAAAATCTCTCAGCCTTTGCTTGTCTGTAAGGTATTTTATTTCTCCTTCACTTATGAAGCTTAGTTTGGCTGGATATGAAATTCTGGGTAGAAAATTCTTTTCTTTAAGAATGTTGAATATCAGCCCCCACTCTCTTCTGGCTTGTAGAGTTTCTGCCAAGAGATCCGCTGTTAGTCTGATGGGCTTCCCTTTGTTGGTAACCCGACCTTTCTCTCTGGCTGCCCTTAACATTTTTTCCTTCATTTCAACTTTGGTGAATCTGACAATTATGTGTCTTGGAGTTGCTCTCCTCGAGGAGTATCTTTGTGGCATTCTCTGTATTTCCTGAATCTGAATGTTGGCCTGCTTTGCTAGGTTGGGGAAGTTCTCCTTGATAATATCTTGCAGAGTGTTTTCCAACTTGGTTCCATTCTCCCCATCACTTTGAGGTACACCAACCAGACGTAGGTTTGATCTTTTCACATAGTCCCATTTTTCTTGGAGGCTTTGTTCATTTCTTTTTATTCTTTTTTCTTTAAACTTCCCTTCTCACTTCATTTCATTCATTTCATCTTCCATCACTGATACCCTTTCTTCCAATTGATCGCAATGGCTACTGAGGCTTCTGCATTCTTCACGTAGTTCTCGAAACTTGGCTTTCAGCTCCATCAGCTCCTTCAAGCACTTCTCTGCATTGGTTATTTTAGTTATACATTCGTCTAATTTTTTTTCAAAGTTTTTAACTTCTTTGCCATTGGTTTGAATTTCCTCCTGTAGCTCGGAGTAGTTTGATCATCTGAAGCCTTCTTCTCTCAGCTCGTGAAACTCATTCTCCGTCCTGCTTTGTTCTGTTGCTGGTGAGGAACTGCGTTCTTTTGGAGGAGGAGAGGTGCTCTGCTTTTTTAGAGTTTCCAGTTTTTCTGCTCTGTTTTCTCCCCATCTTTGTAGTTTTTTCTACTTTTGGTCTTTGATGATGGTGATGTACAGATGGGTTTTTGGTGTGGGTGTCCTTTCTGTTTGTTAGTTTTCCTTCTAACAGACAGGACCCTCAGCTGCAGGTCTGTTGGAGTTTGCTAGAGGTCCACTCCAGACCCTGTTTGGCTGGGTGTCAGCAGCAGTGGGTGTAGAACAGCGGATTTTCATGAACCGCAAATTCAGCTGTCTGATCATTCCTCTGGAAGTTTTGTCTCAGAGGAGCACCCGGCCGAGTGAGGTGTCAGTCTTTCCCTACTGGGGGGTACCTCCCAGTTAGGCTGCTCGGGGGTCAGGGACCCACTTGAGGAGGCAGTCTGCCCATTCTCAGATCTCCAGCTGTGTGCTGGGAGAACCACTACTCTCTTCAAAGCTGTCAGACAGGGACATTTAAGTCTGCAGAGTTTACTGCTGACCTTTTGTTTGTCTGTGCCCTGCCCCCAGAGGTGGAGCCTACAGAGGCAGGCAGGCCTCCTTGAGCTGTGGTGGGCTCCACCCAGTTCGAGCTTCCTGGCTGCTTTGTTTACCTAAGCAAGCCTGGGCAATGGGGCGCCCCTCCCCCAGCCTCCCTGCCACCCTGCAGTTTGATCCCAGACCGCTGCGCTAGCAATCAGCTAGACTCCGTGGGTGTAGGACCCTCCGAGCCAGGTGCGGGACACAATCTCCCGGTATGCTGTTTTTTAAGCCCGTTGGAAAAGCGCAGTATTAGGGTGGGAGTGACCCGATTTTCCAGGTGCTGTCCATCACCCCTTTCTTTGACTAGGAAAGGGAACTCCCTGACCCCTTGCACTTCCTGAGTGAGGCAATGCCTCGCCCTGCTTCGGCTCATGCATGGTGCGCTGCACCATCTGTCCTGCACCCACTGTTTGGCACTCCCTAGTGAGATGAACCCGGTACCTCACATGGAAATGCAGAAATCACCCGTCTTTTGCGTCGCTCACGCTGGGAGCTGTAGATCGGAGCTGTTTTTATTCGGCCATCTTGGCTCCACCTCAATTATATTTTAAATATAAGTAAAATATTACTAATTTTTGTACCAGTAACAAAAACATATTACTCCACCAATACCTACTTCTAGTTTAAGCTCAGTATATAAATAGAAATGTTAGGCCTGGGTTCTTCCTTTGAGGACAAAGATCAAGAATCCACCAAGGGTAGGGTCGGGAGTGTGGAATTACAAGTGCTGGCATAAGAAGGGATAGCAAATAAACACATGAAAAGATACTCAACATCAGTAGTCTTGAGGGAAATAAAAATTAAAACCATAACCAGGTATTATTTTGTGTTTGTTTGAGACAGGGTCTCCTGCTGTCACCCAAGCTGGAGTGCAGTAAAATGATCATCGCTCACTGTAGCCTGGACTTCCCAAGCTTGAGCAATCCTCCCACCTCAGCCTCCTGAGTATCTGGGACCACAGGCACATGCCAGCATGCCTGGCTAATGAAATTTTTTTTTTTTTTTTTTTTTTTTTTTGTAGAGATGAGGTCTTGCCATGTTGCCGAGGTTGGTCTTGAAGTCCTGGGCTCAAGCAGTCCTCCTGTCTTGGTTTCCCAAAGTGTTGGGATTACAGGAGTGAACCACTGCACCTGGCCTCACAATGATGTATTATTGTACACCTATTGATGTCTAAAATTAAAAAGACTGACCATACAAAGTGTTGACTAGGATGCAGAGGAACTGGAACTCTTATACACTGTTGGTGTCAAATGTAAAATGGCACAACCACTTTGGAAAAGAGTTTTGCACTTTCTCAAAAAGTTACACATGTACCATATGACCCAGCCAATCCACTCCGAGGTACAGTATTTACCCAAGAGAAATTGATGCATTTGTCCTCACAACAACTTGAATACAATTAGCCAGAAACTGGAAACAACACAAATGATCATCAACAAGTGAATGGACAAACATTGTGGAACATTCATACAATGGAATACAACTTAGCAATAAAAAGGAATTATGTGCTCAATGGCTGGGGTGAATCTCAAAATAATGATGCAGTGTGAAAGAAGCCAGAAAAAAAAGAGTATATATAATATGATTCTGCAGATGGTCTCCAACTTACAGGGTTCAGCTTAACAAATTGTTGACTTTATGATGGTGTGAAAGCAATATGCATTCGGTAGAAACCATAATTTAAATTTTTATCTTTTCTGGTCTAGCGATATGTAGTAGGATACTTGGCAGTCAGTCAACCATGAGATCATGAGGTAAACACTGATATTCTTCAGCATACTGTGTTACTAGATGATTTAGCCCAATTGTGCACTAATGTAAGTGTTCTGAGCTCATTTATAGTAGGCCAGGCTTGGTAGGTTCAGCAAATTAAATGCATTTTTGACTTAAAATATTTTCAACTTATGATGGATTTATCAGGACATAACCTCACTGTAAGTCAGGGGCATCTGTATTTATATAAAAATATAGAAAATGCAAATTAATCTATAGTGACACAAAGCCCATTAATGGTTTTTGGTGGTGGATGGGAAGTGGTTCTGTGAGGAAAAAGGAATTACCAAGGAGCATGATTAAACTTTTTGGGGTGATGAAAATGTTTTTTAACTTGATTATAATGATGGTTTCTCAGGGGTACACACGTGTATACTTACAAATTGTTCACTTTAAATATGTGTATTTTATTGTATATCAATTATACTGCAATAAAGCTGTGAAAATATGTGTCCATATGCCATATTGCTCTAATTTTGTGGCTTAATCATATGCAAAAACTCCTCATCTTCCTCTTCCTCCTCCTTCTCCTCCTCTTCCTCCTCCATTTTTTGGATGGGGAAAGGAGGGTGTGCTGTGTCATCTGGTCATGCTTCAATTTCTGTTCTCTGGGTTTCCCAAACACATTAGGTAATAAAGACAGCATGACTAATTACATACATTTTTTTTAAAGGCTAAATTCTCTTTAAGATATTGTAAATTCTACTTGCCTCATATTTGTTCAGTACTTACTTCAAATAATAAAACCTGGTGGTTGCTTTATCAGTTCTAATGATCCTGGTGACTGACGTTCCCTCCTGTTCTTTTACCTAAGACATGATGATTACTTTGATAAAACACACACTTTGATCTCAAGGTAGGGAAGATGCAAATCTCATATTCCTAACTCTCCAAATAAATGTAAGACTTGGTGCCTACTTGGTTATCAAGTGACAAAATTATTGAAATAGGAGCCAAACTTTGAAATGTTTTACATGCGGTGTTTTGCATTACAAAAGTTTTATTTGTCATCTACTTGATTTTCTCTTTTTAAACTGTGCTTATGTTTGGCAAAACCATTCTCATTCTCTAAAGTTTAGGGGTTTATCTACTTGTTTTCTCTAGTGGTCAATGAGCATCCTGAGACTGAAGGCCACGCCTTACTTATATTGTATTCTAAATACCTCCTTATAGCTCCTGGGAAATTATAGGCATTTATATAAATGCTCCTTGAATGAATGAATGTGTTCCCCCAACATCCTTACTAAATACTGAATTTGAGATCTTGTGAAATCCTACTCAGTTTAAGCTTTGGTGTAGGTGTTGACAAAAAACTAAACTTTGTAAAACATTTCAAGAGGTTTATTATGAGCCCATATTAATGACTATGGCCCAGGAAACAGCCTCAAGAGGTCCTGAGAAAGTGAGCTTGAGTGGTTACAGATTGGTTTTATACATTTTAGGGAGATGCAAATTGTAGGTAAAATCATAAATCAATACATAGCAGGTGTACATTGGTTCAGCCTAAAAAGGAAGGATATCTTGAAGTGAGAGTTGGGGTGTTACAGGTCATAGGTGGATTCAAAGATTTTCTGATTGGCAATCAGTTGAAAGAGTTAAGCTTTGTCTGAAGACTTCAAGTCAGTGGAAAAATATTCTTGAATTAAGATAAGGGAGGTTGTGGAGACCAAGGTTCTTGTTATGTAGATGAAGCCTCCAGGTAACAGCCTTCAGAGAGAATAGATGGCAGTTGTCTTTTTTGGGGACCTTAAAATGTCACACTTTTAGTTAATCCTTCCTTAAACCTGGCAAAAGCCTGGCTGCATTAATGGAGATTCTCTGCAAATGCAAACTTCCTCCATAAAAGATGGCTTTGCAGGACCATGTCAAAATATGTCAAAGAAATATACTTGGAGATAAAACATTTTGATTTCCTTTAGGATCTGCTATCTGTCATGTGATGCTACATGAATCAGGTTGGAATTTGGTATCTTATTGCCACAAAGAGTTTGTTTTTTTGGTCTTAATGATCTCTATTTTAATGGTAATACTGGTCAGTCAGTTGTGCCTAAACTCTAAGAGGGAGGGGGTATAACAAGACATGTCCAACCTCCCTTTCCATCATGGCTGAGAATTCAAATTTTCAGGTTTCTCTGGGGTTCCCTTGGCGCAGAGGGGATCCATTCAATCAGTTGGGGAGGCTTAGGATTTTATTTTTGATTTACAGGGGCAAATACAGTAGAAGTTTGTATTCCATGAAAATTTAATAACACAAAATTTAGTACATGGAATTTATTATAAATGGAAAGACTAGTACATTTATTGGCTATTTTGAAGAGAGTTATTTTGCAATATGAATCAATGAATAACTTATATAGTTGCTTCTTTGCTTCTATAGAAACCAAGTAAGTTTCTATGACTGGGACAAGTAGTACCTCTATGTTTAAATAATTATTTTCTCTTAGAGTGTTATAATTTGTATTTCTCATCATTAATAGCACCAGTTTTACTGCCAACATGAATAAAACACTCTCCTTTTTACATTATCTTATTCTCTCAATTCAGAGAGTTAGTTATTATGTCATGGCTTTTGGTAAGAAAGGAGTGATAATTCTAGGTCTTTCCCTGATAGTCCTTTTTTGGAAGGAAGGACTTCAAAACTTTAAAATACTCAAATTTCAACTAAATAAAAATTGCCATATAAGAGATGATCTGCTAAGGTATCTAGAGGACTAACATCTATGCCCTCACACTCATATCTAGTTCTTGCAGATTTATTTCTTTGAAACATCATATGCTAGCTGAATGTGATGCTTGCTATCGCCTACAGATCACAAACTTTGCTGTTGTTTTTTTCCTTTGTAATTAAATGCCATATGCACACCTTCAATTAAGATAATCACATTTATGATTTTCATTTAGTCAAGTCATCTGGCACTTTTCATGATATCAGTTATCTGACCTTTAAATAGATGAGAACTTAGGGAAGCATTCAGCATGCCCCATGCGCAATTCTTTTTTTTTTTGTTCCTCCCAAGATAGAGTCTTGCTCTGTTGCCCAGGCTGGAGTGCAGTGGTGTGATCTTGGCCCACTGCAACTTCTGCCTCCCGGGTTCAAGCAATTCTCCTGCCTCAGCCTCCCAAGTAGCTGGGATTACAGGCACATGCCATGACGCTTGGCTCATTTTTTGTATTTTTAGTAGAGACGGGGTTTCACCATATTGGCCAGGCTTGTCTGGAACTCCTGACCTCAGGTGATCTACCTGCCTCAACCTTCCAAAGTGCTGGGATTACAGGCCACCATGCCTGACCCCAGTTCTTTATTTTTATTTACAATACCTCATTTTCTGACCTCATTTAAAAAATTTTGACTAAAGGATTTCCAATAGACAGGAAGGTTGCCAAGAAGGTTTAGCTTTAAAAGAAATGTCATGCATTATAAGAAATGGCGTAGAATTCCCGTTATGCTTTTGTTTTAATTTGCTGTAGGAAAGTATGGGATGTGGGGTTTAGTTTCCTCCCAGTTGTGGTCATTGTCCTTTTTCATTTACTCCAGTCTGTCAGTAAAGCTGTTAAAGCATGACATCCAATACTGCATGCAATCCCTGTGGGCTCAACCTAGCACATAACTCAGAGGGACTACTGCCCCTTCTGTTATGGACATTAACCTGCAATTAACTCAATCTTAGATCACATTAATTTTGGGGCCAGGACACTTTATTACTGGTTTATAGTGAACTTGCAGCGCATTGTAACTGCC
Organism: Nomascus leucogenys; assembly: GCF_006542625.1. Classification (NCBI taxonomy): domain Eukaryota; kingdom Metazoa; phylum Chordata; class Mammalia; order Primates; family Hylobatidae; genus Nomascus; species Nomascus leucogenys. The sequence continues at coordinate 29,837,700 of NC_044392.1, read as the reverse complement.
AATTTTTTTTTTTCTTTTTTGCACTTTGCCTGGATCCTCTGTTAGCATTGATTTAAGAACAGGACTTTACATTTATTATCATAGTAAATCTCTTTTGTTAAATTTGACTGATGATTCCAGCCTGGTGAGATAATTTTGGGTCCTGATTCTCTTTTCCAATTTGGTTGCAGTTTCTCCTTTGTGGTTATAATAAGCTTACTATCTAACCTCGTCCAAATTCCTGGGGGAAATAATGCTTGTTAGAAGGGGGTCAAGGACTTTCTGGAATAGCATCTTGTTCTTCCTCACACATTCTTACCCTTCATTAATTTCTGGATGCAAAGTATATTGTTCCTTGTTGACAAAATGGAAAATGAAATCCTCTTAAGATAGTAAAGTGACTGTAATGCTTTTAAATCACTTTGCTGCTTAGTACTCTCACAGCTGATACACAGTTCCCTCTGTGGGCAGTGGTGTTTTACATCAGATCACCTTCCATTTCAATTTAGCATGCCTGCTCACTCCTGCAAGGGGAGGTTTAGTCCTTGGTAACGAGTCTAGAAAAGTCTAAATCACACCAAAGGAAAACACCACCAGAAGATGGAGGATTTTTAATGAAAACGTATTTTCATAGTGTGGCATTTCAAGTAGAATAACTAGAATTGTGGAAACTGGGGCAACATTGTCTTATGCAATTTTTCCTGAGAAAGCTAAAAATATGTTCTCAGCAGAGAATTAATGAATTGTAGTGATTTGATGCTAAGCAGTTCTGTTTTAATTAAAATATTTAACTTACTAATAAAATGTCAACACAATTTGAAGGTAGAGAAGTTCTGTTAGAGTTAAATTAATATTCTCTTTTTTAAACACCTGGCTCAGCATGTTAAAATAAAATTTGAAGTACTTCTGTGGGTAGTACTGCTATGTGATAGCTACCTTCTACCTTGTAGTTCTAGCTAGGTGGGCTCTTGGCTCTTACTCTCTTATGAGTAAGCGAGTTGCTGGATAAGTGTTATCCCTTAGCCATAGAATAGTTGCCATAAATTTACTGCTTGCATGGCTGCATTGGCTAAATGAACTGCTTAATGGTAGGAAAGCTATGCACCACTGTACTTTAGAAAATTTGATAAACGTCCACTTATAAAACATAATACATTTCATCATTTCAAAGAGAATATGATTCCCTAAAATATAGTTATTTTAACTTTTATGGTTACACAAAACAATGATAAATCAACTCACTTTTTTCCAATATATTGAGTGCTCTGTGTGTTTCAAGCTATATGGCAGATATAAGGGTGTCAGACAGGAATATGAGACAGTTTTGGGCCATAGACCAGAAGGGGAGTCAGAGACTTAAATGGTACAATGTGGTCAATAAAATGATAAAGCTATTATCTGTATCCTTACACATATCCACACACATGACCATACATATTTCCATTCCCATAACTATAACCATATCTATTGTGGGAATATGGAGGAGAGATACCTGCCCTAATAGGTGAGGGGCATAGGTAGCATTAAAAGAAAATTTTCTGTTGAAGAGATGCCTAAGTCGAATCTTAATTAGTAGAAGCTAATGGGCTGTATTAGTCTGTTTTCATGCTGCTGATAAAGACATACTTGAGACTGGGCAATTGACAAAAGATAGAGGTTTAATGGACTCATAGTTCCACATGGCTGGGGAGGCCTGACAATCATGGCAGAAGGTGAAAGGCATGTCTTACGTGGCAGCAGACAAGAGAAGAGAGCTTGTGCAGGGAAACTCCCCTTTATAAAACCATCAGTCTCATGAGGCTTCTTCACTACCATGAGAACAGCATGAGAAAGACCCACCCCCATAATTCAATTATCTCCCACTGGGTCCCTCCCATGACATATGGGAATTGTGGGAGCTACAATTCCAGATGAGATTTGGGTGGGGACATAGCCAAACATATCATTCTGCTCCTGGCCCCTCCCAAATCCATGTCCTCATTTCAAAACCAATCATGCCTTCCCAACAGTCCCCTAAAGTCTTAACTCATGTCAGCATTAACTCAAAAGTCCACAGTTGAAAGTCTCATCTGAGACAAGGCAAGTCCCTTCTGCCTATGAGCCTGTAAAATCAAAAGTAAGTTAGTTACTTCCTAGATACAATGGAGGGTACCCACTGGATAAATACAGCCATTCTAAATGGGAGAAATTGACCAAAACAAGGGGCTAAAGGCCCCATGCAAGTCTGAAATCCAGTGGGGCAGTCAAATCTTAAAGCTCCAAAATGATCTCCTTTGACTCCATGTCTCACATCCAGATCACACTGATATAAGTGGGCTCCCATGGCCTTGGGTAGCTCTGCCCCTGTGGCTTTGTAGGGTATAGCCCCCCTCCTGGCTGCTTTCATGGGCTGGCATTGGGTGTCTGTGGCTTTTCCAGGTGCATAGTGCAGGCTGTCGGTGGATCTACCATTCTGGGGTCTGGAGGATGGTGGCCCTCTTCTCACAGCTTCACTAGGCAGTGCCCCACTAAGGGACTCTGTGGGGGCTCTGATTCCACATTTTCCTTCCACACTGCCCCAGCAGAGGTTCTCCATGAGGGCCCTGCCCCTGCATCAAACTTCTGCCTGGGCATCCAGGCATTTCCATACATCCTCTGAAATCTAGGCAGAGGTTCCCAAACTTCAATTCTTGACTTCTGTGCCCCCGAAGACTCAACACCACATGGAAGCTACCAGGGCTTGGGACTTGCACCCTCAGAAGCAACAGCCCAAGCCATACCTTGCCCCCTTTTAACCATGACTGGAGTGGCTGGGATACAGGGCACCAAGTCCATAGGCTGCACAGAGCAGGGGGACCCTGGGCCCACAAAAGCATTTTTTCCTCCTCAGCCTTCACAACTGTGATGGGCGGGGGCTGCTGTGAAGACCTCTGAAATGCCCTGTAGGCATTTCCCCCATTGGCTTGGCAATTAACACTAGGCTCCTTGTTGCTTATGTAAATTTCTACAGCCTGCTTGAATTTTGTCTCAGAAAATGTGTTTTTCTTTTCTTTTTTTTTTTTTTGAGATGGAGTCTCGCACTGTCGCCGAGGCTGGAATGCAGTGGTGTGATCTCTGCTCACTGCAAGCTCCACCTCCCGGGTTCATACCATTCTCCTGCCTCAGCCTCCCGAGTAGCTGGGACTACAGGTGCCTGCCACCACGCCTGGCTAATGTTTTGTATTTTTCAGTAGAGATGGAGTTTCACCATGTTAGCCAGGATGGACTCGATCTCCTGACCTTGTGATCTGCCTGCCTCAGCCTTCCAAAGTGCTGGGATTACAGGCGTGAGCCACCGTGCCTGGCCCAGTGTTTTTCTTTTCTATTGCATCATCAGGCTGCAAATTTTCCAAACTTTTATGCTCTGTTTCCCTTTTAAAACTGAATGCTTTTAACAGCACCCAAGTCATCTCTTGAATGCTTTACTGCTTAGAAATTTCTTCTGCCAGGTACTCTAAACCATTTCTCTCAAGTTCAAAGTTCCACAGATCTGTAGGGCAGGGGCAAAATGCTGCCAGTCTCTTTGCTAAAACATAGCAAGAGTCACCTTTACTCCAGTTCCCAACAAGTTCCTCACCTCCATCTGAGACCACTTCAGCCTGGATTTCATTGTCTGCATTTTGGTCAAAGCCATTCAACAAGTCTCTAGGAAGTTCCAAACTTTCCCACGTTTTCCTGTCTTCTGAGCCCTCCAAACTGTTCTAACCTCTGCCTGTTACCCAGTTCCAAAGTTGCTCCCACATCTTTGGGTATCTTTATAGCAGTGCCGCAGTCCACCGGTACCAATTTACTGTATTACACTGTTTTCGTGTTCCTCATAAAGACATACCCAAGGCTGGGTAATTGACAAAAGAAAGAGGTTTAATGGACTCATAGTTCCACGTGGCTGGGGAGGCCTGACATCTGTGGCAGAAGGTGAAAAGCACGTCTCACATGGCAGCAGACAAGAGAAGAGAGCATGTTCAGGGAAACTCCCCTTTATAAAACCATCAGATCTCATGAGACTTATTCACTATCACAAGAACAGCATGGGAAAGACCTGTCCCCATGATTCAGTGATCTCCCACTGGGTCCCTGCCATGACATGTGGCAGTTGTGGGAGCTACAATTCAAGATGAGATTTGGATGGGGATGCAGCCAAACCGTATCACAGGTTATGATGTGTATGTGTTTGTACTTATATTTTTATATGTATGAGTATGTATGTGGAGGCATCTGTGTGTTTGGGAGAACAAGGGAAAGGGCTGTGATGTTCCTGAAAGTGGGTTGGAACAAAAGCTTGGAAGTGAGAAACACTGTGAGGTTGCTGGAGTATATAGTGTGTCTGTGTGAGTTTAGGTTGGAGTGGGATACACAAGGAGCTCATGGACAAAGGGAATCCATCAAAGGTGTTGGAGCAAGGGGATGGTATAGTCAGTTTTACATGCTGAGTGGATTGCTGTGATTACAATGGGCAGGATAGATGGAACATGGCAAGATTTGGGGTGAGACTGTGGAGTAAGCTGTCCAGATGAGAGGTGATAGAACTACCCTCACTTGGCCTTGCTGATAGTGATTTGGGGAGGGGGAGATCAATAAATTTTTAGAAAGTAATGTCAGATAGATATACTTATCTTATATATCTTTTGTTACATTTATTTCTAAGTACCACATAGTTTCTGCTAATGTTGAAAATTGTATTTTTTAAAAATTATGTTTTCTAATTAATTCTCATGGTAGAATATTACATAGCAGTAAAACTATTGAACTGCAGCCATGTGCATCAACAGTAATAAGTCTAAGGAGCATAATCTTGAGTGAATAAAGCAAGTCCCAAATGAATGACTTCATTTGTATAAAGCTTAAAAACAAAACTGAAAAATGTACTGGTTAGAGATGCACAGGTATGTAATAAACCAATATGGAAAAGGAAATAATAAAATAAAATTAAAGATTAACATTAATTCTCATGGAGGAGAAGGTGAGAGAATGAATACAGAAGGGGGAAGTATATGGGTGAATGGAATGGTATCGGACAGTTTTGATTCTTATATTAGTGGTGGGTTCATGGGTTCTGGTTTTATTATTATTTTTCATTTTATATATATATATGTCAAATGTAGTATTTTGTATTATTTGATATATTAAAAAGATAATAAGGGAAAAACAGATACATAAGTAGAAATAAGGGCAAGATATCCTCAGGTTTCTAGCTTGGGTTACGGGATCAGTGATGATATCAAATAAGTAGAGACAACTAAAAGTTTATTCAGGAACAATGATGAGCTAAGGTTCTTGAAGCACATCTAAACAGATGGATATGCAAGCCTGCAGCTTGTGGGGGAAAATCTAGGCTACATATGCAGATTTGTAAGTCATAAATATACAGTTGTCTTTCAAAACAAAAAATGGATAAAATTACCCCAGAAGAATTAAAAACAACAACAACAACAACGAAAGTGAAAAGAAAGTAATCCTGGGAAGAACCAGCATTGAAGTGTCAGGAGAAAGAGAAGTCCCTAAAGAGAAGGAATGGGTCAAAAGATAGGAGGAAAAGTAAGTGGCATCATGGAGGAAGCCAAGGGGGTAAAGTGTTATGGAGGGGTGATTATCAGTGTTAGATACACCAGGCCATTTACTATGGTGAGGTCTGGAGTTAGGAGGTTTATGCTGACCTTAGGGAACTCTGTTTCAGAGCTGTGGGGACAGAAACCAACTGAAGTGGGGAGAGAGATCTGGGGAGCAGGACAGCGGGTACTGTGGAGGGGGTAGAGGAATGTTTGTAGAAATATGAGTGTTCTGGGGTGAATAATGCCCTCCCAAAATTCAAGTTCTCCTGGAACCTCAGTATAGGACTCTATTCAAAAATAGGATCTTTGCAAATGTAATTGGGTTAAAATCAGGAATGAAGACTAGATTAGGATGGGTTCAAATCCAATGACTGCTGAACTTATAAAATGAGAAAAATTTGGACACATACACACTGAGAGAACACCATGTGGCAAGAGGCAGAGACTGGAGTAGTGCATCCATAAGCCAAGCCATTGCTGACAACCACCTGAGGCTAGAAGAATGATATGGAACAGATGCTTCCCTAGAGCCTTTAGATGGCCCTGCCAACACTTCAACTTAGGCTTCTAGGCTATTGGAGTGTGAAATAATAAAAATTTTTGTTGTTTAAAGTTACCCCATTTGGCATACTTTGTTATAGCAGCCCCAGGAAACAAATATAATGAATGATAACTAGTGTGTGATTAGGTAAAGAGAGGGCTCCAATTTTTATAGGATGGATGAGACTTAGTACATTTGCAGAACAAGAGAAAGCGGCAGTATTGAAAAGTGAAGACTTTAAGAGATGATTGGATCTTGAAGGCTCTGCCATCATGAATGGATTAATACCTTCGTGGGTTAGTGGATTAATGAGTTAATTAATGGGTTATTATGAGGGTGGAGCTGATGATTTCATAAGAAAAGGAAGAGAAACCTGAGCAGATATATTAGGAGAGCAGTAAAGGATAAAGATAAGGGAGAAATAGGGAATGCTTGGTGGAGCACAATCCTGGAAGTCCCAAGAGCCATGAGCTCAGGGGCCCAGGCGGAGTTCATTGGTTTTAAAATGAAAACAGTATACTCTGTGACTGGAAGAAAAAAAACAGGGTGGGGTGAGGTGGTAGTTAGATTGCAGGTAAGAGAGCAGGAGGTAAAGAAAGTGCATCCTTGATGACTTCATTTTTCTTAAAGAGATAAGTTCTTCTGCTGAGGATGAGGGTAAGGGAGGTAGTTGAGTTGGAAGTAGTAGTGGAAGTTTGAAATAGTTGTTCAAGACCAGAAGGCTGACCAGAGACTACCTATAATTGACAGTTGGCATCCAGGTCTTAGCTGAGTTTGGAAACCATTGATTTGTATTAAAGATGCACTACACTGTTGTGAGATGTTTCCACACAGTGCTCAGACTCCTGAGGTTTACAGCAGGAAAAGTGGCTCCTAGAGTTGGGATTTTATAAGATGGATGCGATAGAGGGAGAGGGAGAGATGAATAGGTGGATCTCAGAGGATTTTTAGGGCAATGAAAATCCTCTGTATGATACTATTTGGTGGATACAACATTTGTCAAAACCCACAGAATATGCAACACCAAGAGGGACCCATACTGTAAACTATGGGCTTTGAGTGATAATGATGTGTCAATATAAGTTCATCTATTGTAACAAATGTCCCACTCTGGTGATGCATGTTGATATTGGGGTAATGCATATGCAGGGGCAGGAGGTAGGGTATATGGGAACTCTGTACTTTCTGGTCAATTTCTCTGTGAACCTAAAGCTGCTCTAAAAATGGTCTTTTTTTAAAAAACTGGTGAAAATAATTATATGATCTCTATATAGATATTATATATATTATCTCTATATAGATAATGTGTATATATATATATATATATATATATATATATATATATATAAAATCACAGCCAAAAAAAAAATCCTAAGAGATTGTTTTCAAAGGAGTTTACTGTCTAAACCAAAAATAAAATTCCAAGTCCCCCCTCCACCTAAATGGATGACTCTCTGTCAAAGGCATTCAAAAAACCTGAAATACTAGTTCAGGCCATGATAGGAATGGGTGGTCAGATGTGTCTCATTATATCTTCCTCCTTTTGGAACTCAGGCATAGCTGACCAGCATTAACATTAGAACAGAGCCCTTAGGCTGACAAAACAGACCCTTTTTGCAATAAGATACCAACATGACAGTTAGCAGGCCCTAAAATAAATCAAAGTATTTTACCCCAAAATATATTTCTTTGACATATTTTGAAATGGCCCTGCAAAGCTGTCTCCTGTGGGGAAAATCTACATTCTGTAGAGAATGCTTCTCCCTTTCCAGGTCTTTTTCCTGATCCAGGAGAGAATTAAGAGTCTGGCACCTTTTTAAGTCTGATAAGAAACATTTGCAGTCTATTCTCTCTGAAGCCTGCTACCTGGAGGCTTCACCTACATAATAAGAACCTTGGCCTCTACAACCTCTTATCATAACCCAGAAACTCCTTTCTATTGTTTCCTGTGTTTAGATAAACTTTCAACCAATTGCCAATCAGGAAATCTTTGAATCCACCCTGTGGAAGCCACCCACTCCACCCCTGCCTTTCCAGACCAAACCATTGTACATCTTACGTGTACCGATGGATGTCTTATGACTCCCTAAAATGCATAAAACCAAGCTGCAGCCCAACCACCTTGGGCACATGTTGTCAGGATCTCCTGGGGCTGTGTCATGGGCAATGGTCACCCATATTTGGCTCAGAATAAATCTCTTAAAATATTTTACAGAGTTTGACTCTTTTCACTGGCAACTTTAGTGAGAATACCTTGATTCATGGTATTCTACCAAATAATTAAAAACTATACTTTGTATTTTTGATGGTATTTTAATTTAAGTATAACCAGAAAGTTGAATAAACAGGACACAAGAAGGGCAAAAAGGCTTTGTCTAGCTTGGTCCCCTTAGTGATTTCTCTTCCCTGGGAACCTCCATTGTGGCACCTTTTTTTTTTTTTTTTTCCCAACTGATGGAAAACTGTGTCTCTGCTTATGACACTTCTAACACTGAATGTGTGGATTTTCTAACCAAGCAGTTCTCTCAATTCTCTGTGGACACCAACTGGGTGTCCTACAATTTAATTCAATTCTGATGCTAACTATTCAGTTAACACAGACTCCACAGGTTGATGTCTCAGTCCCACAAGACTGTCCCCAGTTCAAATGCCAATCTCAAGTAGTGAGTCCCCAGGTAATCCACACTTCTGTGCAGTTTGACTAGGGGTTCACATGCAGATTAGGGGTTCACATGACCCCTTCCTCAGATTTAATAATTTGCTATAACAGCTCATATATTTCAGGGGAACACTTTTGTTTACTGGTTTATTAAAAAGGATATTATAGGCTGGGCATGGTAGCTCATGTCTGTAATTCCAGCACTTTGGGAGGGTGAGGTGGGTGGATTGCTTGAGGCCAAGAGTTTGAGACCAGCCCAGGCAACATGGCAAGACCCTGTGTCTACAAAAAAAAAAAAATACACAAAAATTAGCTGGGCATGGTGGCATGTGTCTGTAGTCCCAGCTACTTGAAAAGCTGAGGTAGGAAGAGGTTGAGAGCCATGATTGTTGCACTGTAAAGCTGGACAACAGAGCTAGACCCTATCTCAAAAAAAAAAAAAAAAAAGGTTGCTGCGGGGGATGGATATTATAAAGGATACAGATGAATAGCCAGAAGAAGTACATGGGGCGAGGTCCAGAAGGGTCTGAAGCATAAGCGCTTCTGTCCCCATGTAGTTGAGGCATGTCCCCCTCCAAGCATGTGGATGCATTTAACAATCTTGAAGCTGTCTGAACCCCTTCAGTGAGAGTTTTTATGTAGGTTCATTATATAGATGTGATTGATTAAATCATTGGCCATTGGTGATCTATATTCAGCTCCTCTCCCCTCCCTGGAGATTAGGGGGTAGGACTGAGAATTCCAACTTTCTAGTCATGTAGTTGGATTCTCTGGCAACCAGGGGTCAATGAAGAATCCCCCCATTAGCGTAAACTTAGGTATGGTTGAAAGGGATTTGTTATGAATAACAAACGATACTTCTCTCATCCCCATGACTCAGGAAATTCCAAGAGCTTTAGAAGCTCTGTGTCAAGAACCATGGGCAGATACCAAATATATATTTCTTCTTATGTTGCATTCACCACCTGATCCATAGAGACACTCCCTGTTGAAGTCCCCTTGCCCTCCCAGGTGGCCCTCCAAAACAACACTTAAATGTCTTTTGGGCAGCTTCTTTTCCCACGTGGCCCACATCTGTTCTATGGGAAACATTCACATATTCTATCTTTGCCCTGATGGTGCCCAGTCTACTCCCACAGGCTTGAGCTTTCTCTGGCCTAAGCCAGGCACAGAAGCTTCCCTCTCCCTCAGCTGCAGGATCTCAAGCTCTCTGAAAGATCTCTCACTAAGCACGAGGGCAGAAGAAGGCATCTTCCTCCCTTGCCCTTCATGGGCAGAGAGAGGGGTTCACAGATCTTCACTTCTCCTGATCCTTGTATTATTATATTCTCAGAAGTGTTAAGGGGGCTTGTCATCCAAAAGACCACCAGGATGGCTGAATAATAGAAAGAAGAGCTTTATTAGCAATATCAGTTTGCAAATCAGGAAGAGAGTCTCTGGCATCGACCCAGGGTATTCTTCCTTTGAAGTGGGAAGGTGCAGATTGGGTTTTATGCTCCACAGAGTTGTATTACACAATAGAGTCATACACATTCAGCAAGTTTGAGAGAAAAGCTATCCATATTTACAAGAGGAGCCAAGTGCATAGGCGGTGGGTAACATGTGTAACATACACACTATGTTCACTTTGGGGTGGAGTTTTGGCATTAAAATGAGGTGGAATTTGGCTCTTTAAATCAAAAGGCAAATTATAGGACACAAAGACAGTTTGTGTGCAACCTCTATAACCTGGCTGAAATTGGCTTAAGGTTTGTAGTTGCTTATCAGAGAAAAATGTTTATAAAGCCAGCCTTCTGTTCAGTCACTGAGTTGTAGTTGTCTGGGTTGTAAATCAGAGTTAAGAGTGGTCCAATAGCTCCTATTGTTATGGAGTGTAGCAAGGGTGTGGTTTTTCTTGTAGCCTTAGGAATTTAGGAAGTTGTCATGCCAGCTGAGCCCTGAACCTTAGACCTGTAGGTAACTTTTGTTTCCTTAACATTAGGGTTTGTCTTAGTTGACAAAAGGGAATCTATTTTGGTCTCTCAGATCACAGGCCCAAGAGGTAAAAAATCAGTTCTGAGTCATTTTTTATGTCAATTCTACATATGGTGGCAGTCTCATACTTACAGATTTCCACTGGAACTAAAACATTGTTCATGAAGATGTGGCTTGGTATGGTGAAGTGAGCTCTGGACCAGTGGCGAAATGACCTGAGTTATTGTATTTCTACCAATTTTTAGTTTGTGACTTTATAAAGAAATTACTTTGTTGGGGTACAGAAAACAATTCCCCAAAATCTAGCTTTTTGACATGCTGAGTGCTTTGAAAATGAAAAGGCCTTAGAAATATGTCTCAGAACCAAGGTTCTGACATTCCTCTGCCTGTCTCTCTCATCCTCCTTATTTTCCCAAGAAGAAGAGAGGGAGAGACTCTGTCTGGAATTTCCTTATCTAAGAAAGTATATTTCACAAAGAAGTGCAATTGTTTTAAGAGCACCCTCCCTAGAAATCTCATCAAATATCCAGGAAAAATCAATCTTCAGAGAAACAGAAGGGATTGGGAATCGTCACCAAGTCACTATGCCCAGACAGACTTTTCATCTGCTTTTCTGAGTGCAGCTCCAAGAAATTAACCAGGGAAATTTATTTGCATAGTAAGACAACCTTTGTTCTGTGCAGTTCTGTCTACCCCTTACCTTCCCATAACTTGTTCCATCCAGCTTTCAAAGAGAATCATTTACAAAATAATATATACCTTACAGGTCCGTATGTCTCTCCTCTATGAAGAGCGATTTGAAGCCTCAATCATCTGGACCCTCTTTGAGTCTCATACTTTGTATATTGCTTCTGTGTTTATGCAAATTAAATTTTGTATGCCTTTGTCTCCTACTAAACTGCCTTTTGTCAGCTTATTTTTAGCAAATCTTCAGTGGGCACAGAGGAAGCCTTCCCTCCGCCCCTACAACTTAATCTCTTTGATGATCACTTTCCATAAAATGGTTTTGAAGATTGAATGAGATAGAGCAAATGAAGATGCTTTGAATGTATATATGTGCTAAACACAGGGAAAATGCTCTGTTGTGAGTTCAAAGTACTTTCTCTGCTATTGAGGCTTCTAATCAGTATGATTCTGTGATGACAGAAACTCAAAAGCTTACTTTTTTTTTCTTCTGATACTGAAAACTTCCATCTTGTCAAAAGACAAAATTACAACAAATTTAGCTTAAAGATCTTAACTGGCTTTTATTTGTGATTCTAGAATCAGGCAACACCTCATTTTACAAAATAGAAGGAGTGTTCCCAATGAATTGAGCAGAGGTTGGTTTTATAGACAGAAATGGACCAAGAAGGCAGAAACAGAAAACCAAAAAAGGCTGGGTTGTTTCAAGGTTACTTTTCTTGCAAAGGTTAAAGCAGAGGGGACTTCATTATCATGCCAGCTAGCACTGGCTTGTTTGGAAATTTGGCTATTATCTCTCTCTCCTGATTTTGTGGAAGGTTAGATAAATAACTTAGTTTTGGCTTGGTGGTGTGGAACTTCAGCCTGAGTGACCCCATTTTGGCTTGGTATGTGTTGAGTTTAGTGCAGGAGCTCAGTCCAAACCGATGGCCTCCTGTAACAGTCTTAAGGAAGTATTATAGTTGGAGTGAAAGTCCAGTCTTCTGTCCCATTTGCTTACTAAACTATACTAAGGGAAAAAAAACGGAACGAAATTTAAATATTGTTTTTAATTTTCTGTTGGAACAAATGAGTGATTGCTATATAAAGGTGTGTTTCAAGTACCAAATGCAAAATTATGCTACTGTTGTGTTCTTCAAGTGTGAACTTTAGTGGTTACAGCTGAAACTTGTAGAGATGTCTCAGATTCTGCCTTCAATTGGCTCATTTAGCTTTGATGGAAAAACACTTTATTTCTTAGAAAAGCTATAATAACTGTTATCATTATTTTAATAATGACATTTACACAAGCTTTAGCATGTACATGCTTTCTGGGCATTTGTCTAAGTGTTTTCCAAATGTGGGGAGAGAAAGGGGGTGATCCCTTTGCTCCCCATCATAAAGGTCATGGCTGACACTCCTATAACAAATGACAGGTTAACAAGTGAAAAGCATAATGATTTATTAATGTGTATAAGCATGGGAACCACAAAAAATAGGAAAACTCAAGGGCCACATGGTTGATGCTAAAATACCCTCTTCACTGGGTTAAGGGAAGTGGAGGTGTAGGAGTAATTGATTTTTAGGGGGAATGAATGGGCACAAAGAACAATGATAAATCATAGTCAGGATGAAGTTCCTGTGAGCTCTGAGGGAGGCAGTGGGAACGTGAGGGGCTAAACTTCGCTGTGAACAAAAGTTGTCTTATTATGCAGATAGTGTCTCCCAGGTAATCTCTGGAGTTGCCCTAAGAAGAATAGATAAGAAATCTGTCTGGACATGGTCATGACTCCTAGTCTCTTCATTGGGATTCCTAGAAACGGGGGGTCTTAAGATAACTGCATTTCTTTGGTAAAGAAGGTTTCTTGGTCATATAAAGGAAATTCTAGAAAGGGTCTCTCCCAGTATGCTTCAGCAAAAAAAGAGATTAAAGAAAGAGATAGGCAGGTGAAGGCCAGAGAGAGACCTTGGGGCTGCTTCTTTAGTTCGGCATGTCAAAACACCATATTTTGAGGTATTGTTCTCTGGGCCCTAATAAATACATGGTCTTATCTAATCCTCACAACAATCCTAGGAGGTAGGTGACATTATCCCCATTTTACATAGAGGAAACTGAGGCACAGAGAAGTTACAGTTTACCCAGAACAATCAGGGTTGTTTGGAGTATTAACATGAAATAATGTGTGTGAATAAAAGCTTGGTGTATAGTACAGCAGATTCTCAGTCATTTTTAATTTACTCTAAGGGTCAAGAGTTAGTAATTATAGAAGTCCATGTGACTTTGGGGCTTTCATTGGGCAAAACCACAAGTTTTGGCGGAAACAGATAAAGATAAGCACTTATTCTTATTTGGCATAGATAGTTCCTTTCTTCTGCATCCTACTGCTATTTTCACTTTATAGATGGAATACTTTGAAGCAGGAAAAATCATTATATCTTGAAATAATTTTTAAAACAATCCAATAACAAACTCAGAACTACTGAAGAATAATAAAGGTAAGACAATATATATTAAATATTTTAAGGGTAACATTTTTGGGAAATCAACTTTTTTTAGCTATATGGAATATTATTATCATTATTATTATCATGATCATTAGTATTTCCATTTTACATGGGAAGAAATTGAAGCACAGAGAAGTTACAGGTTAGCCAGGATAATACCTATTTTCCAGAACTTTTGTGGGGTATTAACAGTACTCAATGGTGTTAATTTACATGCTAACTTAGGTAACAAATGTATGTTAAGAATATGTATATAAAATATGTTTTTGGATTCAAATTTTATTTTAAATGTGATAACTGTTTTTGCTAAGGTATATAATTATCCCCCAAATTATTTTTAGGATGAGTATGAATTTTTATATGCAATGCAGTTCCATCTTATGTAAGCACTGTATTCTAAAATTAGCTTTTAAATCAAATACAGGGTATAGTAAGAATCATCATTAGGACCACTGAGCTCAATATTGTATATATGATGTTGTGTATACAACTAACATTCCTTCTAACTTTTTACTGGTCACTGTTTTTCAATGGGTATCAATTGGATTTTTTAAAAATTTCTTCTTTCAGGGTGTTAATAAAGAAGAATCTAGTAGCTATTATCAGAATTCAGTTTTGTTTTCTGTGGAAATCTCTTTCCCTAACAGGTTATAACAATCCAGTGATGTGCTTGTCAAATTTCAGCATTACCTTTATGTTGAACATTTAAAAAAAACAATAATAGTAGCCTACATTTTAAATATACTTAGTATGAAATGGGCATTGTATTAAATTCTTTCTGTGCATTATCTTATTTAACATTTAGCCACAAAGAGGAATGCATTCTGTCTCTTACACTTCTTCGTAAATGCTTTATGGTTTCACTCATTAATTTCACACATTTTTATTTTTAAAAATTTGGTATTTGTTGTTATTTGCCCACCTGTATATCTCCTATTTCCTTTTGTTTTTTCTCTTTGGTGCTTTTGTTAATCACTTGTTTACAGTTTTAAATGTTCTCTTTTCTCCTCTTGGTTTTTTCCCAATTATATGAAGTCTCCTAAGTCTAATTCAGACTCTACCCTTTCTATAAATCCTTTACAGATCACTCTACCCTGAAAAGACCTCTCCCTTTGTGAAATCTACATAGCATTCATTTGACAATTATTCATTAAGCTGCTTATCTTGAAATTTTATTTAAATCTTTTGCTTAATTTTCACAAGTTTGTCTTCTTTTCCAACTTTGGTAAGTTCTTCAATTATGAAATACAGCTTAACACTTTGTTTCCCTATAGTAGTAGTTCTTTAATTCTTTAATGAGTAGCAGATTTTCATATGGCCAGAAAACTCCACTCCCAATTGAAAGGATATATTACAGAATGGAAAATAATCTGAATTGTGTAACCTAAGAAGCAAAATAGTCTGAATTCTGCAACCTAAGAAGCACAATGTGTAATTGAAGGCTTGCTTAAAAAAAAAAAAAACAAACCCAGAAAACCTTATCACAAAAGCCAAAACAGGTTTTGGGAAATTGAAAATATAATATTTTCATGGTATTAAGCTTCATACGAAAATGAAGTCCAGACAGCAACAACATACTCTTGAGAGTCTTATCCTGAGCTAGTGTCTATGACTGATTAGACCGAAGGGGAGGAGATGGCTCATAAAAAGATCTGCTCCTAAAAGGAAAGCCAGAGATTTTGCTCCAGAGTGTTGGTTCATACTGAATGAGGAAAAGAACACTAGAAGTTCTAAAATGCTGAAAGAGGTATTCAAGACCTCATAGTCTTTGAAAAACAGCAAATAGTAGTTCAGTTTTGACTTGGAATCATTCATTCATTCATTTATTCTTGTAATCATTCCTGTAAGGAATGTTAAATCAAAGATGTAGAAGACATAGTCCCTACTCTCTAAGCACTTTCACTGTAGCACTGGAGATAAAACACAAACAAGTAGTTACTACGCTGTGGAAGGCGTAATACATGCTATATGAATATTCTTGAACATGTTACTTCGCCGTCTGGGATTTAGTTTCTTTATCTGTAAAGAGCAAGCACTGGCTTTGGTAGAAAATCTTTAAGGCTGTTTCTACATGCAAAATCACATAAGTAGTACATTCACAAGATCTTGAAAAGCTTTAGAGGAGAAACACATTCCTTACAGTGGAGACATCAAGGTAAGTTTCTTAGTGGAAATGATATTTGAAGAGGGCCTTGTTAGGTTATTTTGATAGGCATATACTATAACAGTGATAAAACCAGTTATTGAGTGTTCGCTGTGCAGAAGGCAGTATGAGAGGCACTTTAAATACAGATTCCTAGGCTGGGCACAGTGGCTCACGCCTGTAATCCCAGCACTTTGTGAGGCCAAGGTGGGCGGATCACCTGAGATCAGGAGGTCGAGACCAGCCTGACCAACATAGAGAAACCCTGTCTCTACTAAAAATACAAAATTAGCCGGGTGTGGTGGCGCATGCCTCTAATTCCAGCTACTTGGGAGGATGAGGCAGGAGAATCGCTTGAACTCGGGAGGTGGAGGTTGCAGTGGGCTGAGATCGTGCCATTGCACTCCAGCCTGGGCAACAAGAGCAAAACTCCATCTCAAAAACAAACAAACAAAAAAAAACAAAACAACAACAACAACAAACCCCCAGATTCCTGTGGGGAACAGGGTGGAGCAGAGTTCTCTCTCAATACCCTGAAGTTATTTGCACAATTCTGTGTATATGTAAGTTAGTACATTTTTATGGGGAAAGTTTCCATGGCTTTTCTCAGATGCTTGAAGTAGTCCATAACCCCAGAAACAAGAACCGCAGTATAAAGAGTAGGAGATATGATTCCTATATTTTGGGAAATGCCCATATGTAGGGGGTGGGGGAGGAGGGATAGTGGTGCTGGTGGAAAGAATGAACAGTTGATAACAAAGAAGATGTTAAAAGCTAAGTATTGGAATCAAAGCCCCTGGGAGGGGAGAGCTTGAAGTAGTGAGACACAGTTAATGTGGGGTGGCTAACAGATTGTAACTGGGAGTCAGAATGTCTGGATTTAAATCTTTGACTGGCATCTCCTACCTGTGTAACCTCAGGCAATTTGTTTAACCTCTTTGAGGCTAAGGCTTTTGCTATTTAGATTAATTGTTACATATTTACTCAATTCTTTTTTAAAAAATTAACGGTTTACTATGTGTTAAATGCCTTCATTCATATATTCTTTGATACAGTATGAATTTGTTGAGACCCTATACCTAGTTACTGGGAGAATTTTGGTGAATGAAGCAGAAGTATTCATTCTCTTGCCCTCACTGAAACCTATGAAAGAGACACTATTTTGCAGTGGAGGGAACTGAGGCTTGGGGAAGTTAAGTGATTTCTCAGTCTTGTGATAAGGAAATTGCAGAACCTTCAAACATGGGTCTGACTCCAAAATCTTTTTTATTTTTTTGAGACAAGATCTGCCTCTGTCACCTAGGCTGGGGCATAATCTTGGCTCACTGCAGCCTCGACCTCCAGGGCTCAAGTGATCCTCCCACCTCAGCCTTCCAAGTAGTTGGGTCTACAGGCATGTGCCGTTATGCCTGGCTAATTTTTTGTATTTTTGGTAGAGACGGGATTTCACCATGTTGCCCAGGCTAGTCTTGAACTCCTGAGCTCACATGATCCTCCCGCCTTGGCCACCTAACGTGCTAAGATTATAGGCGTGAGCCACCACTTCTCGCCCAAAGTCTTAATCACTAGGGTTTTTTTTTTTTTTTAATCACTAGTGTTTTATACTTCAGAATATTGTAAGCATGGCTGACTCTTGTGAGGTTAACAAGAGGAAACTTACTTTATTTCAGGAATAATTTACATACAAACTCAAACGTTGAGAGAGGGATGCTGTAGATATTTTGGACAGACTCTTCTAAATTTATGAAACTACTAAGAAGTATTATTAAATAATGCAGTATTTCAAATCAGTTTTTCATATGATGACACAATCAGATCACTGAGTAGTCACTACACTGTTATTGAAATTGCATTTTTCATTGTGATCTATATTATTCATATTAAGGACCCTCTAAAATGAGTGCACTTGCTTTTCAAGTAAGATAGTTTTTTTTCCTCATATATTTTTCACTGATTGACCATTTTTCCCCTCCTATAATTTTATCTATTTTGCAAAAGAAATTGATTGCTTTTCATATTTAAGCCCCTTTTGAGGGGCTGTCTCTTTTGAGGGTGGTTGTCCTTGTGAGAGAGTTTTCCATTAAGTTCCCACTGAGAAAATTAGTGACTATTATAGCTAAGTATTAATTTACATACAATCTGAGTTGAAGAAAACCATAATACAAAGTTTTGGATCCGAACTTTAATTTGTTTTCTTTGTAGGTGCATTTCTGTTAGCATCATTTAAACTGACTGCATAATGCATTAGGTTTTACTGAGTGCTGGCTATTCTTGCAAGAATCCTCTGGGACTAAAAACAAAAATTATCCAAGGGAAACTTCTAAACATTTTAAGTTTATCCCAATTTAGATAATTTATACGCGAATTGACCTGTTCCATTAACTGAGTTTTCTTCATACTAAGGACAACCTTTGGTTCTTCTTTTTTCTCCTCCTCCTTCTCTCCCTCTTCTTCTTCTATTTTTCTTTTTTTTTTTTTTTTTTTTTTTGAGTTGGGGTCTTGGTCTGTCACCCAGGCTGGAGCTCAGTGGTGAAATCATGGCTCACTGCACCCTTGAACTCCTGGACTCAAGCAATCCTCCTGTCTCAGTTTACCGAATAGCTAGAGACTGCATGTGCATGCCACCATGCCTAGCTAATGAAAAAAAGATTTTTTTTTTTTTTAAGAGGGAACCTTGCTATATTGCCCATGCTGGTCTTGACCTCCTGGCCTCAAGTGATCCTCGTGTCTTGGCCTCCCAAAGCAGTAGGATGATAGGCATGAGCTACTGCACCTGGCCATTGTTTTCCTTTTTAAAAAAATTTTCAAGAAATGATTGGGTTGACTCTATTGCCTGAGTCATAGAATTATTTCTACCATTTCTAAGCAAAAGCGTCTTGTCAGATGAACTGGCTCGGCATTTTAGTTTTATGTAACCAATTGTCATATCATGTCCAAGAATTTCCATGATATTTACAAGATAAAATCTTTATTTTTGTTTGTTTAGACCTTTTAATGTAAGAATATGTACTCTTATTACCAAGTTATACTGTACTGACTAGGTCGATGTTGCTTGGGACATAATTGATAATAAATATTTTTGTAGGGCCCCAAACAACACTTAAGTGACTTCTCTATTAGTAAAGCGTTTAGAATAGATATCACTCCAAGTTATAAGAATCTGTGATTTTGTTAAAGTTTAATACATTTTTCAGAGCAAGCATCATGGGAACATACTTGTGCTTTTAGCAAAACATGTTGTGGATATATATGTGCAAGCTTGGGCCAGAAGAGAAAAATTTTTCTGAATGATGTTACAATGTTGCAGATAAAGATTCAAAAGATAGTTTGTTTTGTAGAAACTGACAAGCTGATTCTAAAATTTATATGAAAATAAAAGAACCCAGAATAGCCAAAACAACTTTGAAAAATAACATTGAGGTTGGAGAATTAATATTATCTGATCTCGAGACTTATTATACAGGTGCCACGGTTTGTGCCTGTAATCCTAGCTAGTAGAGAGACTGCTTGAGCCCAGGAGTTCAGGCTGTAGAGTGCTATAATTGTGCCTGTGAATAACCACTGCACTTCAGCCTGGGCAACTTAGCAAGACCCTATCTCTTAAAATGAGGGCTTACAAAGTTACAATAATCAATAATATGGCATTGGCATAAAGAGACAGATCAATGGAACAGGACAGATTCAAAAAATGGATCTACACATATGTAGACAATGGGTTTTAGACAAAGGTACAAAGGCAATTCAGTGGAGAAATGGTAGTCTTTCCAACAAAGGTTACTGGAAAAAAATAGATATTTACATGCAAAAAATAAACTTTGATTAATACCTTCCACCATATACAAAAGTTAAATTGGCTATTTCCAGCTGCTAAAAACTTCCAGGAATTTGTCATGATGACTGTTCTCATACTGCTGGTAAAGACATACCGGAGACTGGGTAATTTATGAAAGAAAGA
This sequence comes from Nomascus leucogenys, assembly GCF_006542625.1. NCBI lineage: Eukaryota > Metazoa > Chordata > Mammalia > Primates > Hylobatidae > Nomascus > Nomascus leucogenys. The sequence continues at coordinate 29,817,714 of NC_044392.1, read as the reverse complement.
GGCTTAACTGACTTACAGTTCCACATGGCTGAAGAGGCCTCACACTCATGGTGGAAGGTGAATGAGGAGCAAAGTCATATCTTATATGGCGGCAGGCAAGAGAACATGTGCAGGGGAACTCCCTTTTATAAAGCCGTCAGCTCTTGTGAGACTTATTCACTATCATGAGAACAGAATAGGAAAGACCCACCCCCATGATTCAATTACCTCCCACTGGGTCCCTCCCATGACATGTGGGAATTATGGGAGCTACAATTCAAGATGAGATTTGGGTGGGGACACAGCCAAACCATATCATTGACATTTAAGGAGCTTACCAAAAACACACTAAAGATCTGCTTCAAATATTTAGATGAAATAATGTTGGCAGCAACTTGTGTATAAAATTACATACTCAGAGAAAAAGTTTTTTGTGGTTTTTTGAGATATTATAATGTATCCAGCAGTGCATATTGTAGCTCTGATATTTTCTTTAAAAATTTTTTAGTTACATATTTACATACTTATAGTTCTTATGCGACTAATACTTAAATCTCATTTATAAATTTTGTTCCTTGTGGCCAAGATTCTGTGGGGAAACAGTATTTTTCATTTTGTAAATCTTAGACTTCCTATTGTATTTTTTGTATTGAAGTCTGATTATTTGAATTTTCATGACAAAGTCTCATCATTTTGCTTTTAATTACTCTATAGATTTTTATTTGGCAGATCATCTTATTTTTCATTATTAAAACAACGACTGACATTTGCTGTCTCAGAATTAGTGCATTCAATTATTCTTAAAAAACATTGGAATAACTCCTTATTCAGAAACTCTTTTTGATATTTTCAGTTTCTAAACTTAGCTGATTATCAAGAGGAAGCAAAAAAGAGCCTTGAGTACCCAACTGATATCACAAAGTCTTTGATGTAAATCTCATGCATTACAGGGTCCCAGCCTTATTCTGGCCTTTCCAGCCTTATTTTAGACTCAGACCATGCATACTGGGTTGTTGGATTTCTCAGTCTAGAGTAAAATATAAAACCACAAGTGAGAATGGGAATATGGCTTAAAAACAGATGTGTTGCCAACAGCAAGAAGTGACAACTGTAAACTTGATAGCAAGGAAAGAGACACAAGGGGGAAAAAAAAGCATAAAATAGCACATAAAACACTTAAGTAAACAAAGTAATCTATAGCCCCAAATCATTGAAATAATAAAAAGTGTTTAAATTTTCTATCCAATTGGAATTAGATAGAAATTGAGCATGTACTATACTGTTTCCTACATCCTTAAAATTAACTTACCTTGCCCTTTCAACAGCTTTTGACATTATCAATTCCTCTTTCTTGAAATTTACTCTATGTCTTTGGCTTATATGCCAAATATTCCTGGTTTTCCTTCTATCTCTTTGTTCACTCTTTCAGGCTCCCTTGCCAATGCATTATCTTCTATCTGGCCTTTAAGGTTGCATCTGCCCAAGGCTCCTTTTTGGTTGTCATTTCATATTCTCCTTTTGACAATCTCTTCCACACTGTGGCTTCAATTACAGCCTGAACATTACAACTCTTGCATGTATAGTTCCTGGGCTAAACTCCAGACTCATTTTTAACTGACTGCTTGAAACTCTACTTGGATATTTCAAATGTATTTCAAGCTCAGCATGTCAAAAGCCATATTTATAATCACTTTTTTTTCCCTTATCCACAAACCTCAAGCCTCCTCCAAGTTTTATTTGTTGATTCCTACAGTCATCTACTCATTCATTTATTTATTCATCAATTCTACAAATGTGCAACTGGTTTAGTTACTGGGAATACAGCAGGGGTAAGACAGATAATGCTACTTTTCTCATGGTGCTTATATTCCAGTGGATGAAGACAGACAATAAAAAACAAATACGAAAAACTTCAGACAGTGACCATGTGCACAGAAGAAAAAAACTGGGCAATGTAATAGGATGTGACTAAGAGATGCTACTTTACTTTGTCCGGTCAGGGAAACCTCTCTAAAGAGATGATATTTTGGATGAGGAAATGACAGGAAGGAGCCACACATGCAGAGATCAGAGGGACAAACATTCCAGAAGAGGAGCAGCTTATAGAAAGGCCCTGAGGTAGGAAGGGGCTTGGTGCTCTTGAGCTGCAGAAGGGAGGCCATTGCAGGCAGAGCGACTGAGCAGGTAGGGTGGAGGTAGTGATAGAGATGGCATTGGAGGCAGATGGGTGGCAGACTGTATCGGACTTTGTAGAGTAGGCGAGGGTGAGGAATCTGGATTTTTCTAAATGTACTGGAAAACCAATACTTTAAACAGGGCAGAAGCATGATGTGATGTATGTTTTAAGGAGATCTTTCCAGCTACTGGGTGGAGAATGGATTCAATGGAGCAAGAGTGGAGTCAGAAAGACTAGTTAGGCTACTTTTATGGTAGTACAGGTAAGAGGTGGAGCAGGCTGAGAAGTAGAATGGCCATAGTGGAGGCAGTGAGACGGTGTTTGGAAGAGAGCTGAGGAAAGGAGCTTTGAACAGGTAAATTTTGAGATATCTATTAGACATCTGAGTGGAAATGTCAAATAAACATTAGAATTAGATATAGACAAATCTGGAATTCAAGGGAGAGGTGAATGTCTGAGATGTGAATTTAGAGGATATATATAAAAAATTTTAAGGCAATGAGATTAGATGAGATCACTTGGAGAGAGAGAGATGAAAAAGAGGGTAAGAAGGTCTAGAAACAAGTCTGGTGTACTCTGATATTTAGAAGTGTAGAAGAGAAGGGAAGGAACAGTCAGCAAAGAACGATGGAGAAAGAGCAATCAGTGAAGATGGAGAACAATCAGAAAAGAAGAAATAATGCAATCAGTGGACGAGTGTTTCAGGGAAGAGGAGGACAATCGTGTCAGATGCTGCCAAGATGTAGAATAATTATAATAATTATATAGTTTGCAACTTTTGGCCAAGTGCTCGGAATGCTTCTTACCTGTTTTCTGTATTTGGAATATAGTTTATCTTTTATAAAAAAATTTTGTGGGTACATAGTAGGTAGATACACCCTAAAGAAAGGAAATGAGTATATTGAAGAGATATCTGCACTCCCATGTTTCTTGTAGCACTGTTCACAATAGCTAAGATTTGGAATATAGTTTATCTCTTTATTGTGTTTTACGTGGAAATATACTATGAGTATAAAATAGAGTAGATTTTTGTTATACTCTTTGAACTCCTTTGGAAAAAAATATAGAACTAAGTTGAGCTATGTAGGTATCAACAGCTGCTGGATTCTGATTGTTGTTTTGGATACTTGTGGTAGAATATTCCGTAAAAGTCCCCCATCTCTGGGTATTTCTGTAAGTGCTGGCCTTGGTCTTGTCCGCCAGCACTATTCCAGTTACCTGGGGCCCCTTAACCTTCACCTCTTGGCTCAGCCTTATCCAGGCTTTAGAAGCAAAGAAAACTGTAAAGGCTATTGTTCAGCAGTAAATTTCAAGATGGCATTAATATTAATCTCTCTTGACCCTGAATACTGTTCAACTGGCTTTGGCTTTGTATCTTGACAAAACAGCTCTGCCTTCCATTCCATGACTGAATTTGCTTCTTGGTTTTCTGCCTAGTTTGCATTTGGAATTTTGTTTTAATTTCCTACTTTGTCTTGAGAGTACTAGAGCTCTGATCTTAAACCCTGGTCTCTGTCCCTGGTCTGATACCTGCTTGGCACCAGCTTTTTGTCTTTTATGAAATCTTGGCACCCTCCACTTACTCCCATCTCACCCTATTGTTCTTAACTCTCCTACTGAGACCTCTAACTTTTACACACTGCAGGACTCCCTAAGGTTAATTGTTTGCTTCTTTAGATTTCCTTTTTTTTTTTGATTGCTAGACTTTCCCTGTTTATTTTAGCAATACAGTTGAGTTCTGTTTCATATCTGGGTCCTATGTAATTAATATATAACTAAACTAAAATTCTAGGATCTTGACTTCAATTTGGAATGACTTGATGGGAGCATTTAGAAATTACTATTTTTAATTAACACATAATAATTGTACATATTTATGGAGTACAGTATGATATTTCAGTATATATATACCATGTGTAATGACCAAATTAGGGTAGTCCGCATATCCATCACTTCAGACACTTAGCATTTCTTAGTGTTGGGAAAATTCAAAATCCTCTCATCTAGCTATTTGAAAATATACAATTTATTATTCTTAACTGTAGTTCCCCTTCAGGGCTACAGAAACCTGGAAGTTACTACTCCTATCTAGCTGTACTTTTGTATCTGCTCCCCAACCTCTCCTTATCTCCTTTGCCCCCCAACACTTCTCAGTCTCTAGTAACCACTATTCTACTCTCTACTTCTATGAGATCAACTTTTTTAGCTTTCACGTGTGAGTAAGAACATGGAGTATTTATTGGAAGCATTGTTATATCCAAAGTAGACTGCTTTAAAGAAGAAAGAAATCTACAGATGTCTTTTTTTTTTTTTTTTTTTTGAGACAGAGTCTCGCTCTGTCACCTAGGCTGGAGTGCAGTGGCATGATCTAGGCTCACTGCAACCTCCACTTCTCAGGTTCAAGTGATTCTCCTGCCTTAGCCTCCTAAGTAGCTGGGATGACAGGCACCTGCCATCACACCTGGCTAATTTTTGTATTTTTTGTAGAGATGGGGTGTCACCATGTTGGCCAGTCTGGTCTCGAACTCCTGACCTCAGGTGGTCCACCCGCCTTGGCCCCCCAAAGTGCTGGGATTATAGGCGTGAGCCACCGTGCCCGGCCTACGGATGTTCTTTACTCTAAATATAATAGGCATTAGGGAAACACAGAACAGTAAAATGTATCTCTGCCTTTGAGGAAATATGTTTTTAAATATAGTCATACATAGATGCTCTGTACAGCCAGTGAATTCAGCTTGTTGCACTGAAAACAGTCCCTTATGTATATGACCCCTGTACTCTGTTTTCACTGGAACCCTGTGCTCACAAAACATTGCTATTAAAACATTTCAGAAATAAGAAAACTCCAGTTAAAATTTTGAGGAACCTTGATTTTTAGAATAAAGATGGACAAGAGATTATTTTTTCCTAGTGCTCTATAATTATTCCTTTCTATTTAACCTTGATTAATTAAAACATATACATATTTTTACCCATGGAAGGGGCATATTGGAAATATATAAATTCTTACAGTCATGCTGTGCTCTTCACAGACGATTGGAAGATTGCCAGGCATAAATCCATCTCATCCTTCCCCCAAACAATTTGTCAGTTGTTTAACCTAGCATAATTTGTTTTTCATGACCAGTAAAAATGACAGTGCTAAAATGTTTTAAAAGGAAATAAAAATAAAATAGAATTATAGCTCTGATTTTTTAATATTCCCTTTTTCCTCCCTAACATTCTTTGATATAGTAATGTATCTTAACCTTTGCTTCAATTGTAGGCTATTTTTAACATTGTAAAAACAGAGAAAATAATCAAAACTAGGAGTTTTATTTTCTGAAAATGAAAACAGAGAAATTTTATTTTGTGAAAATGAAAAATAAATTTCAATAAGACAGGTTATACTGCAACAAAATAGAATTTCGCAGATGCATTATCACGGTTTCAATGCTTATGTACACATAACCTTCATCCTTTGTATGACTTTGTGGCTAGGAGATTTAATGCACTGACTACTCACATTGATGCTGGGCTGAAGCCTCAAATTGTCTGAGGAAAAGACCATTTCATGTGCCCAACTATGAAGCATTTAGAATGAAAGGAATACTGAGAACATGTCAAGAGAGCTTATGCCACTGGAAATTGTACCTTTCTGTAAGAAAGAATGTATCTCAAAACTATAAGATGAGATTGTGTAACCTTCAGACATGTTAGTTCACCATAGTATAAAACTATGGTAAACCATAGTTTACCATAGTATACTATAGTAGAAGACACACATTTAGCAGCTCTTTAAAGGTCCAGCTATTGATCAGCTAGTGCAATTCGTTCTAGAGAGTTTGACTTAGATGCTAGAATTTCCTTCATCCCCAAACTACAATTATCATCATAGAGACAAGGGGACATGGATCTATGAGTGTCTGGAGCTGGGTAGAGGATGGATTACAGGTAGCCCTTTCCTGAAAAGCCAGGTCAGCTTGTTTTGCTGAATTTTCCATCCTGTAGGTTGAATTCTTTTCCAGGAGGCTCTTTGGTTTCCATAGAAAAAAGTACTTTGTGGTTCCTGCCCTATCGGTTTTCCAGATATGCTGGGCAGGTCTGAACCCTAGTGATGGACATAGATTAGACCCAAATTGTCATCCCTGCTGTGATTACTCTGAGGTCACTCATTTAGGATCACTTTTTGCATGCATGTGCGTGTGTGTATAATGTATTTTGTACTCTTACAGTACTATAGTAGTATATAAACTGTGTAATAGTACTTATACAGTTTAACCAGTGAGATGGTTAAATGGTTAACAAGTAAACCATATAGTTAACCAGTAAAGATGTAAAATGGCTTCAGACAAATATGATCAATCTCTACAGTCCCCTGATGAATTTCACAGGCTCCCACCACCATCAGTTCTACCTATTCATCTCATCCACGCTCATTGTTCTGCCTCCTTCCTGTTCCTATGGATGCCCTGGCGTGTTTGTTTCTTTCTTTCTGGCCTCCTATTCCCCTCCCCTCAGACATCACTTCAGCATTTGTGTCTTCTCACTTCCCTTATCCTGGGTGTTACCATTTCAGCCTATGAGCATGCCATTAATTTGCCATCTTTACAAAATTCTCTCTTGACTTCACATCCCTCTGTAGGTGCCCTTTCCCTTCTCTCCTCTTCTTTACAACAAAACTCCTTAAAAGAACTGTTGGCTGGGCGCAGTGGTTCACTCCTATAATCCCAGCACTTTGAGAGGCTGAGGTGGGAACATCACTTGAGGCCAAGAGGTCGAGACCAGCCCAGGCAACACAGTGAGATCTTATCACTACACAGAATAAATAAAAATCAGCCAGATGTGGTGGCTCACTGCCTGTAGTCCCAGCTACTCAGGAGGCTAAGGTGGGAGGATCACTTGAGCCCAGGAGTTTGTGGCTGCAGTGAGTAATGATGCACCACTCCACTCCAGCCTGGGTGACAGCGTGAGACCCTGTCTCAAAAAAAAAAAAAAAGATTCATTCTTAGTCCTCATGTTACTGGACATGTTGGCAGGGTTTGATGGACGATTCCTCTTTTCTTGGCTTTGTTTTCCCTTTACTGTTTTCTCCTACCTTCTAAGTCTCCATCTCCTGACCTCTAAACTTCGGAAAACCCAGGGCCTGGTACTCTGACCTCTTTCCTGTCTAACTCTTGTTTAGTGATCTCATCACTTACCTGACTTGAATGACTCCCAAATATATATCTCTCACTTGGACTTCTCCATGAACAAAAGATGCATATATCTAGCCCTGAAGACATTTTTGTACAAATTAGAAAAAGCTGCCCTTTCCTCAAGCACATGACTGCCATCTTCTGGAAATTTTTCAGAATAGAGACACCTATCCAAAGACTGAATATGAATGGTGTCTCCTTCAGCTGTGTGGTCCTCAACCTTAGTAGCAGTGCTTTTTCTCAACTTGGACGGGTGTGTAGTGGCCATCACAAGCTTAATAGGTCCCAACCCACATCCCATCCGATCCCATCCCTTCCCATTCTCTTCCCTTCAGTCTTTTTCTGGTGGCTGAGGTCAAACCCTTTGAAGTTATCCTTGATGCTTCTCTTTCTCTCATACCCCAGCTTAAATCCATCAGCAAATTCTGTTGCCTTTTCTTTTAAAATACATTAGAATTTAATCACTCATCACCACCCCACTGTTGCCACCCTGGTCTAAGCCTCAGCAGCTCTCCCCGGGATGATTCCAATAGCAAGCTTTGTTTCTTGCTCCTCATTGTCTGTCCTCAACACAGCATCCACGGTTGTTTCAAACCTAGGTCACAGCATGTTTCTACTCTACGCCCAATCCTTCAGATGGTCTACCATCTCACTCAGAGAAAAATCAAAGTCCTTGAAACAGTCCACGGGCCCTCCACATCCAGGCCTGTCCACAGCACCGGCCTTGTTTCCCACCTCCCTCCCCTCCACACTGCCTGGTGCTCTAGCCACATGGACCTGGCTGTCCCTCAACATGCTGAACACACATCTGCTTTAGGCACTCTGCCCGGATGCCCTTCCATACAGCATGGTCTGCTGTCTTCCTTTCTTGAGTCATTGCTCAAAGGTCACTTTACCCTGTCATGGAAGCCTTCCTCATCTATACCACATAACCAAGCAACCCCCTTCCGAAAGCATTTGCCATCCCCCTGCTATTTTATTTTCTCCATAGCACTTAGCATCACACACACACATATTGTTTACTCTTTTACCTGATTAGAATTTAAGCTTCGTGAGCCTAGAGACTTATTTTCCCCCCTTAACTATATCCCAATTTCTAAAACAGTTCTTGGCAAGTAGAGTGATCTCAATAAATATTAATCAAATAAATAAATGAATACAGGTATCCTTGAATCTGTCTGGGGGACACTATCCTCAACAAGACACTGCAAATTGACCAAGGGGTTGACAAAATAAATAAAAATACACAAAGGTTTGAGATGGTCCTGCACAATTATCTTCTCTTGATTCCAGGATAAAAGTATTTTCAAGAGTTTGAGAACTCATTTAAATCTAATTTGAAAATTGCATTGATTTTACACCTTTCCGGAAGGGCATGTTTCCTGCAGAGAAAGCAAGTAGGTGCCATCTAGTGGCAACAAAGGGGATCCACATTTGTGTTAACTGGAATGTATCGATTAGCAGTGATTGAAAATGTAGTTCCTGATCCAGAAGCTTATGAACTCTATGACAGAACAGTTGTGATAGCCATAAGTCCTGAAGGGTGCATTTTTCATGGAATATATGGCATTGAAAAAAACACAGTTCCATTTCTTCTAAATTATTTCTAATTTTTCCTTTTAATTTTTGCTTGTTTTCTGGGATTTGACTTCTTTTGTTCCTTTGTTTTTCTTATTGTTTTGTCCTCTACTTATCTATATACTCTTACATTCACATGGTACTGGCCTAGGCTTTGAATGGGTAATAAAATAAAGGCTCTATCTTCTGGGAATTTATATTCTAACAAAGACAGTGCCTATGAGGGTAAGTAGAGAAGAACATGCCTGATCTTGATGAACTGATCTCTTCAGGCCAGATTTCTGCAGCCTGTTGAGTCTTTACTGTTGGGTATACTTCCAGCATTAGAGGAATGAGCTTTCAGGAGACTCAGCTTGCTGTTTTTCAGAAAGTGGCACATTATATGGAGAAACTAAGATAGAAAGAGAAATACTCATGTCCATGCATGTTGTCAGGAAAGACAGAAATTAAATCCATCTCTGATTCTCATTCTAACATCCAAAAAGCTAGGTCATTTCAATTCTTTGGTAAATTAAAGTAGAAACTTTTTGGTCCACTTTGGGAGCTTGTGACCTTTCCAGTTCAGAGTGGCTGGGGTTGGAACTGGGAAATCTTTGCCACCAGAGGGCCCGAGTAGTGATGCGACAAAGCAAGGTAAGGGTGTGAGGCCCAGGAAGGAGACAAACTTGGAGTGCTGACACTCACATTAATGCACACGGCCTTTTCACAGCTGAGTAGCACCAGAGGACAAAAGTTGGACCAGTGGAATATGACAAGAAAGCAGATTTCATACCAGACATAAATATTTTCCAGTCAGAGTTTTTTCCAATGAGATCAAAGTTTCAGTTACCCAATAGTGGATGGGTCCGAGCAGAGACTGGATGACAACCTGCCAGATTTGTTGAACCTATGAAGATTCTCTGATTCTCTGGAAGACCTCTTTTTCTCCCTGCACATGTCAGAATCCTCCCTACTGTTCAATATTCAGTCCATACCTCACTTCCTTTTTTGGGCACCACAGCTTAAATCATCTTTTCTATCTCTACCTTTCCTATCATTTTAAGAGCAGGTTAGCATTTACATTATGCTACCTGCATTAACGTTTTTTCTCAGTGGTCTAATCCTTAGCTTTTTGAGTTAATGCTAACCTGCTTGAAGACACGGACCACATCTGAGCTAAGTGACAAATGATTCTGTATTGTTATCTTTTAGCATTGAAGGTATATGTAAGACTCTTTTATCCTTTCCACACAGTGTTAAATCTAACCCTTATTGATCTACCTGGAGTAACTAAAGTGCCGTGGGAGACCAGCCACAATAGCTCTCTTGCTATTGACCTTGCCATTTCATCTCCAAGAGTGAATATTAAATGTTTATGATGGGGAATGGTAGTAAGGCCTCATCTGGCTTTTTTTTTTTTTTGAGATGGGGTCTCACTTTCTTACCCAGGCTGGAGTGCAGTGGCATGATCATGGCTCATTGCAGCCTCAACCTCACAGGCTTTTATCTGGCATTTGGGTCCAAGATGCTTAGCCATAGTCTAAGTTTAGTGGTACAATTCTTCACTGAGATATTAGATAAACTGAAATCTTTGTTGAGATTTGTTTCTTTGTTAGATTTATACTCATTTAAAAAAATCTAATAGTACTGTACTAGCTTTTCTTTTAAATTGTGGTGTTTTTTATATACCTGATTTCTCTCAAAGTAGGTATAGAAATTGATAATACAACAGCTTGAGGATGTTACTGAAAATTAAAAAACCCAGTTTTGGTATTTATGTAGTTATTTTAGTGTTTTTCCCTCTGCTGAGGGATTTTTTTAAAATTTTAGATTACAGGTAAATATTTGCTTTGATATAATACTCTATAACTTTTTTCCTTGAGTCTTTATATAAGTTGATGTGGTATTTTCAATAGTATGTTTTTAAGCTAAAGGATTCCATATATTATTTATTTTTAACAAATTAATCAAGTGATTCCCCCTAACTTATTTTGCCTTCTGAAGATATATTTATATAACTTGGCATTCCATCCTGATGAAGTGGTGATACCGAAGAGGGAAATGCTAACAGAACTCAGAAGTATCCCAGATCTAATGTCTTTAACAATCAGGTGCTGTTGTTTGCTTTATCTTATGGATAGCCAAAATTTTCTTTAAATTATTTAACAGGCTAGATGGTTTAGGGACTGGTTACAGTATTTAATTGCTTATCTGAAAATTAGCCAATTTAGCATCTATAGCATTTGTACTATGTTTCGTATTTCTGAAGTATTAATTGTGATTCTTAGTAACTACTGTGTTCTGTGGGACGTTCATGAGGGATGAAGAGAGAATATTGGATACTTTGACTCATAATTAAAGAAACATTTTTTATAATTATGGCAAAAATGCATGAATTTAAGTTGTGTCATTTTGGTTTTATTTTTGTAGAATATGCTGAGTTTCTACATTGCAAAGGAAAGAAATTTACAGATTTTGATGAAGTTCGCCATGAGATTGAAGCAGAAACAGATCGCGTGACTGGAATGAATAAAGGCATTTCCTCCATACCCATTAATTTACGAGTCTATTCCCCACATGGTAAGTAAAATAATAAAATTCCAAATTCTTCTTCTCAAACATTTATACTACATTAATTAACATACATCATTTGTACAGAAGATACAAATAGTGCTGGGTTTCTAGGGTATCCTTTGGATACTGCCCATTAATGTTATGGTTCAAAGAGCTCTTAGGACATTTAAGGAGAGGCAGCAGAAGATGATTTTAATAAAAACAGAATTGAGTTAGTCATTAAATTTTTTTCTTCATTTTTCTTATAAGCTTTAAGAATTTGAGAAGGGTATGTATGGAAACTTCCATTTTTCAGTCTTTGCTGAAATCTTAGAGTTACATGTTACTATGGTTGCATCTTCCCCTATTGGATGTCTTGCAGCCATATACAATCCTATTTATTTTCTTCCTGAGAAATTAGCTCTGACTTTTTCCCCCAGACTATCGGTAGAAACTTATAAATTAGATAAGCAATCCATAATGTGTGATGGGAAATAGCCTGTATGCTGACTAAATTTTAGTGGGCAAATTTTCATTTCTTATTCCCTACTTAGTTCTATTGCTTTTAAAACAGAATATAAGTGACATAAGCTCAATTATGACTTCCCAAGGGTACTTGGTGCCAACATTGTTTATATAGAGAGGTTAGGCTAGAGTCATGTTGTCACTGACTCTGTTTGTACAGCTAATTCAGTAAACCCAGGGCACCACGAATGGCTCACAGCTTTCTACTAGGCTAAGTGTTTAACTTTCTATAAAAAAAAATGATACTTTTTAAGGAAAGGGCAATCTTACCCTGCGAGTTTTTATACCACTTGAAGGCGATGTACAAGACTGGCAGACAGCATATGCATTTCTCGTTTGGTGTTTTAATTATAACCCCCTAGTTACAGATATGACAGCTTTCTGAGCAAACTGTTAGGCATGCAAATCAGTGCCTTTCAAATTATGTTAAAGTGATCATTTGGCATAGCACAATCATATCATAAAAATAGAGAAAACTAGCAAAACCATTTTTATTTTATGCTCTTTATTCTACACACATGGGTTGGAGTTGTTCAGATATACAATGTAGAAGGCTGAGCTAAGTGACAAATGATTCTGTATTGTTATCTTTTAGCATTGAAGGTGTATGTAAGGCTCTTTTATCCTTTCCATACAGTGTTAAATCTAACCCTTATTGATCTACCTGGAATAACTAAAGTGCCCGTGGGAGATCAGCCACCAGATATCGAGTATCAGATCAGAGAAATGATTATGCAGTTCATTACAAGGGAGAACTGTCTGATTTTAGCTGTTACTCCAGCCAACACTGATCTTGCAAACTCAGATGCGCTGAAGCTAGCTAAAGAAGTTGATCCTCAAGGTGAGTGTGTGACTACTAAGATGAGAAGGAATTAACGTGTCAGGAGTTTTGGTTTCTTTAAAGGTAACATAAATTCTCAAGATTTGATTTCATTATAAATAAATTAGCCATTATTAATGTTGTTAAACCTTTTGTATTTTAAATAGAAAATTCAGTATTTAATATTAAAAATAAATAATTTTAGAAAAGATTTACTAAAGTAATGAAATTTATATAGTCAAAATCTGTATAAATCTAAGAATAATGAGATCTAAGAAAACAGGCATTTCTAAGCCTCATGGGCTGCATATTTTAAAAAGTTGGTAAAATAAACTTCTGGTACAGCAGAATTCAATCTACTAATTATTATGAGTTACCTGCATATACTCCCAATGAAAAATCTTTGTGTTTTTTACTTTGTCTTGTTTCTTTAAAATAGGAAGCTCTAATGCGTGTAAGATATTATTTAGCTTTTAATTATTTGAGAAAAAATGTATGTATAAGCAGGGATTTATTTGGTATTGGCATCTCAATATCCAGAAAAGGTCCTTTCTTATGCAGATGTTTAAACTTTTTACTTCTCTGAGTTGAATAACAACAGTTTATCTTCAGAGACCTCAGTGCTGGCCTCGGTGTGTGTCTGTTTAAAATGATTGTGGAAGGGCATTCAATGATGTGCCCTTTCAATATGGAGATGCATGTTCTTCAATTCTAGGAATTTTTCTTTTTTGATAATTAATTGTCCCAATTTTTTTTGTTCTTTTTATCTGTAGTTCTTATTAGCATGTTAGAACTCCTGAATGAATCCTTTATTTCAGGCTTTCTCTTCTATAATCATTTCTTTGTCTTTTTGTTCTACTTTTTGCAAGATTTGCTCAACTTTATCTTCTGTTCTTCTGATTCATTTTAGAAGTTCCAAAAGCATATTTTTACCTTGTGAATGTTATTTTTATTTTTTAAAATAGCATCATGTTCCTGTTTTCATAAGTACAGTATCTTCCTCCAAGGACTTTAGTGAGAGCTTTTTGAAGGTTTTCTTTTGTAATCTACATTGTGTGAGTCTATTGTTTTCTGATTGTTTTTGTCTCTGTCTTTGATGTTAGTGACCTTTTTCAAATGTTTGTCGATCTTTTGCCGCTTGTTCGTGCATGAGAGTAGAGCACCAAAAAGCTGATTTATGTACATGACAGGGATTCATTGACCAGTGGGTTTTCCCATGGAGTAACTGTGCTGAGAGTTGACCATTTTGTTAGGAGACTTCAACTGTCAGGTTCTATGAGTATTTTCTCCTGAGCTGGAATGGTGTAAGCCTGATGTCTAGTGTTCTTGGAGCCAAGAATTGGTGGGGCAGGGGATGGAGTGGGAGGAGAATGGTTCTCACTATTCAGTGTGTACACTTTTAATTAATTCCTCTGCTTTCATAATGGCGTTTCTGAAAGTCTTCTGGAGTCCAGAGTCCCTCTGGTTCAACCTCTTTTGAAGCACATCTTCAGTACTCTGCTGAGGTTGAGAAAGGGTAGCTATGTGAGTGTGTCCTCTAGGAGCCGTCAGCCAATTCTTTTTTTCAGCTCCTCCTATACCCTAGCATTGGTTCTCTGATTCTTGGGCCTTTCCAGAATTCTGCAATGGTAACTGTTTTTTTCTTCTTGGTTTCCTCCACCATCCCTGAAACTGGGGCTTATAACAAAGCAGGTAGAGGCTCCAGATGACAAGTAAGGACCATCACCAGGACTCCCTTTACAGCATCAGCTGCTCGGAAGAGTCAGATTATAAACTGGGACTGGAATCTAGTTATAAAAATGGTGCTGAACCATTCCTGTCTTACTGCCTTCTTGTCCCATAGGAGATTGAGCCATGGTTGTCTGATTGGGACAGAGAGAGTCATACCATCAGTGAATTCTAGTGAGTTCAGCTGAGTCACATTCCTGAGGAGTCCACACGTAGTCCACGTAGAAAAAACAAATTCAGCTTCTCCTACTATACTCTCAAACATGCTTCTGACTCCAGATGTGTGGTGATTTCTCCCCACTGCAAACAAGCAATTAATTCTTTTCTGCAGCAGACATCAGCTAGGTATCCTCTGATTAAATTTAATTCTGATAGTATTTACCTGAAAATAGCATCAGATCACACTGGTTGAGGGTTCAGTCCCACAAGACCACCCCCACTTCTGATGCCAGTTACAAGATCCAGGTTGTTTACTCTGTGCTCTGACAGACTGGCTATAAATTGGGGTTTCTACAACCTTCTTCTTGTGTTCTATTAATTTGCTAGAGGGGCTCACAAAACTCAGGGAAACAGTTCTTTGTTATAAAGAATATTACAAGGGATACAGATGAAGAGATGCATAGGGCAATGTATGAGAAGTGATGTGGAGCTTCCATGTTCTCTCTGGGCACACCATCCTCTAGAAACCTCTGCGTCTCCAGCTATCCAGAAGCTCCCCAAACCCAGTCCATTTTGGATTTTTATGGAAGCTTCATTATGTAGGCATGATTGATTAAATCATTAGCTATTGGTGATCAACTTAAACTTCAGCCCCTCATCCCTCCTAGGAGGTCATGCCTGTTCTTTCTAGTGACCAGTCCACATGCTGAAGCTATCCAGGAGCTTCCAGCCACTTACCAACCCATTAGCCTACAAAAAGATACGTATCACTTTGAAGATTCCAAGGACTTTGGTAGTTGTATGCTGGGGAATAGGGATGAAGATTAAAAATGTGTACCACAATATGACAATCCAGATGAAGCTTCATGGAGGACTGCAAATGATGCCATTCAGTCCCTGATTTCTCTTTCGTCCTACCTTGGTTCAGCCTCCTTGAAATTGTTTCTGTTTTAAGATAAATTCTTTTCACGGGTGACAAGATGGCTATAGATATCCTATCTCACATCCTCACAACTTCAAATCTAGTGGAAGAAAAGCCATTGGAGAATATTTTATTTGTGTGTATTATGAATTTTATAATAAATGTAAACTAAAAAAATTGGACAACTAATAAATCTTGTAAAGTGATTTCTTAAAATTGGTTTAACATATTCATGCTATATTTTACCCCTGTTGTGCACATAGGGAATATTAATGGGCAGTGACTACATCTCATTTCTCAGGCTGTTCAGAAGAAGATTCATTTATGACCTAAAATAAACTCATGTGATCACAGATCATTAGGTGAGAGCAATGAATGTGGAGGGAGTCATCAGTTTGCCAGAAAGGAATCAATCTCCACAAAGTCATTCCCAGTATATTCGATGTGTTGTTATAGCATAAGGAAAATATAGCATTGACTGTCAGTCAGGAGTATGTCATTTTATGCCACAAATCTACTCCAGAAAGTTAAATGAGATTAAAAAAAAACTATCATAGGTTTGGCTTATTTACGAGCTCATTTTTATTAGGTGCCACTTAGAAATTGTCATGTAAATGTTCATGAACTTACCTAAAATAAATCTCCTTTTTTGTGGATCATTAGAACTGCTGCTCCACCATTTACAGACCTACTTGCCCCCAATTTTTATATCCTACATATGGTGGTCCCAAGAGGAGACTTTTGAAAGTTTTGGTAGGAGTCATTGCTGATGAGATAGAATTTATGTGTGCTATTTTGCCATTCTTTTTGTGTATGTCCTATGTCTTTTTGTTTCTCTATTTCTCTGTTACTGCCTTCTTTTGTGTTAAATATTTATTTTCTAGTATATAATTTTAATTCCTTGGTCATTTATTTTACTTTTTTGTTATTTTCTTAGTGGTTGCCATAGGATTACAATTAACATCTTAATTTATAGCAATCTAGTTTGGATCAATACCAACTTAATTTCAATAATACACAACATTTTGCTCCTATATAGCTCCACTCCCTCCCCTTCCTATGTGCTATTATTATCATACAAATCACAACTTTTACATTACATGCCTATCAACACAGAATATAATTGTAGCTTTATATGATTGTCTTTTAAATCAGATATGAGAAAAAAGAGTTACAAACAAAAATATGTTTATGTTGTCTATTATATTTAACTTTACTGGTGTTCTTCAGTTTTTTCTGGGTATTTGAGTTACTGTCCAGTGTTCTTTTATTTCTGCCTGAAAGGCTCTCATTAATATTTCTTGTAGGCTATGTCTGTCAGTAAGGGATTCTCTTGGTTTTTGTTTATCTTGGAATGTCTTAATTTCTCCTTAAATTTTGAAGGATCATTTTTACTTAAAGTTTTTTTCCTTTCATCAATTTGAGTATGTCATCCCACTACCATCTGATCTCCGTGGTCAAAATTCAGCTGTTAATCTCATTGAGGATCCTTTGAACATGATTTTCTTCTCTCTTGCTGCTTTCAAGATTCTTTTTTTTTTTTTTTTTTTTTTTTTTTTGTCTTTTGGCAGTTTGATTATGACATCTGTAGGTACAGATCTTGTCGAGTTTATCCTACTTGGAGTTTGTTGACCTTCTTGGATGTGTAGATTAATGCTTTTTAAATCAAATTTGAGAAATTTTCAGCCATTATTTCTTCAATTATTCTTTCTTCCTCTTTCTCTCCTCTTCTCTTTCTGAGAATCACATTATGCGTATGTTGGTATGTATGTTGGTATGATGTTTTCACTGATCTCTGAGACTTCGTTCATGTTTCTTCATTGTTTCTTTTGTCTTTCTTTTCCTTAGACTGGGAGGAACAATCTCAATTGATCTGTCTTCAAGTTTGCTGATTCTTTCTGCCTATTCAGATCTGCTATTAAATCTCTATAGTGAATTTTTTTATTTTAGTTATTTTATCTCCAGATTTTCTATTTGGTTCTTTTAAAAAAATAATTTCTGTCTCCTTACTGATATTCTGTATTTGGTGAAACATTATTTTCATACATTCTTTTTGTTCTTTAGATTATCATTTTTTTTTTAGTTCTTAAAACATATTTCAAATAGATGATTTAAAGCCCTTGTCTAGTAATTTCAATTTCTGGGATTTTTCAGGGACAGTTTCTATTGACTATATATTTTCTTTTGGGTTGGCCATACTTTCTATGCATATCTTAAAATATTTTTGGTTGAAAATTAGATATTTAAATAATGTGATGTGGCAGCACTAGAAACCAGATTCCTCTCTCCCTCCCAGTTTTTGTTGCTGTTTATTGTTGCTGCAGGTGCTGTTTATTTGGTTACTAATTTTCATGAACCAATTCTGCAAGTCTATATTCTTTGTTGTGTGTGGCCACTTAAGTCTTTGCTCAGCCTTTTTTTTTTGTGGTCAGGACAGGGATTTTCTTAAATACCAGAGCCAGTAAATCGCTGAACATTTACCAAAGCTCTCAATGTGCATTTTGGGGTATGGCTTCAATACTCAGGCAGGCAGTTTACAACTCTGCCTTAATCCTAACTTCCTGCTTATGCAGAGCCTCAAGGTGAGCTAGAGGTGAGAATTTAGGATCTTCTGAGGTCTTTGCTGTGTTTGCAAAAAACCCCAAACATGCATGTGGCTTTCTAGATTCTAGGTTGTACATATATACAAAATTTTCAATGGCCTTTGTGGCCATCTCATTCCCAAACTTTTCCTTTTAAGTTTTTTGGTTAGTTTTTCCTTTCTTTCTTTTTCTTTTTTTTTTTTTTGCCCCAATTGTTATTGCTCCCTGAGACCTGCGATGTTGAACAATTGCCACTGATTATTTTTGACAAATTTTTTCTGGGGAAAGAGGCTTTTCACTCTGAATAAGCTCCAAGTCAGGTCAAGTAAAGAAAAGCCCTGTGAATGGGGGTTTTTAGGGAACTGCTAGACAGGTTAAATAATTCCAATTGTCTGAAAATTGTATTTTTGATGCTCTCCAACCCCATTCTGTCCCCTCCAGGGGTTTCTAGGGTTCTGATTTTCACCATGACTGTGGAGTTTTTGTGTTCAAGGCTACCGTAGAGATGAGAAGGGGATGGGCATAGAGCAAGTTCAAACACCACACGGCTTGTTCTTACTGAAATCCAGGGTTGGTTTTTTTTTTCTTTTGAGATAGAGTTTTTGCTCTTGCTGCCCAGGCTGGAGTGCAGTGGCACAGTCTCAGATCACTGCAACCTCTGCCTCCTGGGTTCAAGTGGTTCTCCTACCTCATCCTCCCAAGTAGCTGGGATTACAGGCATGTGCCACCACATCCAGCTAATTTTTTGCATTTAGTGGAGACAGGGTTTTTTTATTTTTTTATTTTTTATTTTATTTTATTATTATTATACTTTAAGTTTTAGGGTATATGTGCACAATGTGCAGGTTTGTTACATATGTATACATGTGCCATGTTGGTGTGCTGCACCCATTAACTCATCATTTAGCATTAGGTATATCCCCTAATGCTGTCCCTCCCCCCTCCCCCCACCCCACAACAGTCCCCAGAGTGTGATGTTCCCCTTCCTGTGTCCATGTGTTCTCATTGTTCAGTTCCCACCTATGAGTGAGAACATGCGGTGTTTGGTTTTTTGTCCTTGTGATAGTTTGCTGAGAATGATGATTTCCAGTTTCATCCATGTCCCTACAAAGGACACGAAATCATCATTTTTTGTGGCTGCATAGTATTCCATGGTTTATATGTGCCACATTTTCTTAATCCAGTCTATCATTGTTGGACATTTGAGTTGGTTCCAAGTCTTTGCTATTGTGAATAGTGCCGCAATAAACATACATGTGTATGTGTCTTTATAGCAGCATGATTTATGGTCCTTTGGGTATATACCCAGTAATGGGATGGCTGGGTCAAATGGTATTTCTAGTTCTAGATCCCTGAGGAATCGCCACACTGACTTCCACAATGGTTGAACTAGTTCACAGTCCCACCAACAGTGTAAAAGTGTTCCCATTTCTCCACATCCTCTCCAGCACCTGTTGTTTCCTGACTTTTTAATGATGGCCATTCTAACTGGTGTGAGATGGTATTTCATTGTAGTTTTGATTTGCATTTCTCGGATGGCCAGTGATGATGAACATTTTTTCATGTGTTTTTTGGCTGCATAAATGTCTTCTTTTGAGAAGTGTCTGTTCATGTGCTTCACCCACTTTTTGATGGGGTTGTTTGTTTTCTTCTTGTAAATTTGTTTGAGTTCATTGTAGATTCTGGATATTAGCCCTTTGTCAGATGAGTAGGTTGCGAAAATTTTCTCCCAGTTTGTAGGTTGCCTGTTCACTCTGATGGGAGTTTCTTTTGCTGTGCAGAAGCTCTTTAGTTTAATTAGATCCCATTTGTCAATTTTGGCTTTTGTTGCCATTGCTTTTGATGTTTTAGACATGAAGTCCTTGCACATGCCTATGTCCTGAATGGTAATGCCTAGGTTTTCTTCTAGGGTTTTTATGGTTTAGGTCTAACATGTAAGTCTTTAATTCATCTTGAATTAATTTTTGTATGAGGTGTAAGGAAGGGATCCAATTTCCGCTTTCTACATATGGCTAGCCAGTTTTCCCAGCACCATTTATTAAATAGGGAATCCTTTCCCCATTGCTTGTTTTTGTTAGGTTTGTCAAAGATCAGATAGTTGTAGATATGCGGCGTTACTTCTGAGGGCTCTGTTCTGTTCCATTGATCTATATCTCTGTTTTGGTACCAGTATCATGCTGTTTTGGTTACTGTAGCCTTGTAGTATAGTTTGAAGTCAGGCAGTGTGATGCCTCCAGCTTTGTTCTTTTGGCTTAGGATTGACTTGGTGATGAGGGCTCTTTTTTGGTTCCATATAAACTTTAAAGTAGTTTTTTTCCAATTCTGTGAAGAAAGTCATTGGTAGCTTGATGGGGATGTCATTGAATCTATAAATTACCTTGGGCAGTATGGCCATTTTCACGATATTGATTCTTCCAACCCATGAGCATGGAATGTTCTTCCATTTGTTTGTATCCTCTTTCATTGAGCAGTGGTTTGTAGTTCTCCTTGAAGAGGTCCTTCACATCCCTTGTAAGTTGGATTCCTAGGTATTTTATTCTCTTTGAAGCAATTGTGAATGAGAGTTCACTCATGATTTGGCTCTCTATTTGTCTGTTATTGGTGTATAAGAATGCTTGTGATTTTTGTACATTGATTTTGTATCCCGAGACTTTGCTGAAGTTGCTTATCAACTTAAGGAGATTTTGGGCTGAGACAATGGGGTTTTCTAGATATACAATCATGTCATCGGCAAACAGGGACAATTTGACTTCCTCTTTTCCTAATTGAATACCCTTTATTTCCTTCTCCTGCCTGATTGCCCTGGCCAGAACTTCCAACACTATGTTGAATAGGAGTGGTGAGAGAGGGCATCCCTGTCTTGTGCCAGTTTTCAAAGGGAATGCTTCCAGTTTTTGCTCATTCAGTATGATATTGGCTGTGGGTTTGTCATAGATAGCTCTTATTATTTTGAGATACGTCCCATCAAAACCTAATTTATTGAGAGTTTTTAGCATGAAGGGTTGTTGAATTTTGTCAAAGGCCTTTTCTGCATCTATTGAGATAATCATGTGGTTTTTGTCTTTGGTTCTGTTTATATGCTGGATTACATTTATTGATTTGCGTATGTTGAACCAGCCTTGCATCCCAGGGATGAAGCCCACTTGATCATGGTGGATAAGCTTTTTGATGTGCTGCTGTATTCGGCTTGCCAGTATTTTACTGAGGATATTTGCACAATGTTCATCAAGGATATTGGTCTAAAATTCTCTTTTTTGGTTGTGTCTCTGCCCGGCTTTGGTATCAGGATGATGCTGGCCTCATAAAATGAGTTAGGGAGGATTCCCTCTTTTTCTGTTGATTGGAATAGTTTCAGAAGGAATGGTACCAGTTCCTCCTTGTACCTCTGGTAGAATTTGGCTGTGAATCCATCAGGTCCTGGACTCTTTTTGGTTGGTAAGCTATTGATTATTGCCACAATTTCAGAGCCTGTTATTGGTCTATTCAGAGATTCAGCTTCTTCCTGGTTTAGTCTTGGGAGGGTGTATGTGTCAAGGAATTTATCCATTTCTTCTAGATTTTCTAGTTTATTTGCGTAGAGGTGTTTGTAGTATTCTCTGATGGTAGATTGTATTTCTGTGGGATCGGTGGTGATATCCCCTTTATCATTTTTTATTGCGTCTATTTGATTCTTCTCTCTTTTCTTCTTTATTAGTCTTGCTAGCAGTCTATCAATTTTGTTGATCTTTTCAAAAAACCAGCTCCTGGATTCATTAATTTTTTGAAGGGTTTTTTGTGTCTCTATTTCCTTCAGTTCTGCTCTGATTTTAGTTATTTCTAGCCTTCTGCTAGCTTTTGAATGTGTTTGCTCTTGCTTTTCTAGTTCTTTTAATTGTGATGTTAGGGTGTCAATTTTGGATCTTTCCTGCTTTCTCTTGTGGGCCTTTAGTGCTATAAATTTCCCTCTACACACTGCTTTGAATGTGTCCCAGAGATTCTGGTATGTTGTGTCTTTGTCCTTGTTGGTTTCAAAGAACATCTTTATTTCTGCTTTCATTTCGTTATGTACCCAGTAGTCATTCAGGAGCAGGTTGTTCAGTCTCCATGTAGTTGAGCAGTTTTGAGTGAGTTTCTTAATCCTGAGTTCTAGTTTGATTGCACTGTGGTCTGAGAGACAGTTTGTTATAATTTCTGTTCTTTTCCGTTTGCTGAGGAGAGCTTTACTTCCTACTATGTGGTCAATTTTGGAATAGGTGTGGTGTGGTGCTGCAAAAAATGTATATTCTGTTGATTTGGGGTGGAGAGTTCTGTAGATGTCTATTAGGTCTGCTTGGTGCAGAGCTGAGTTCAATTCCTGGATATCCTTGTTAACTTTCTGTCTCTTTGATCTGTCTAATGTTGACAGTGGGGTGTTAAAGTCTCCCATTATTATTGTGTGGGAGTCTAAGTCTCTTTGTAGGTCACTCAGGACTTGCTTTATGAATCTGGGTGCTGCTTTATTGCATGCATATATATTTAGGATAGCTAGCTCTTCTTGTTGAATTGATCCCTTTACCATTATGTAATGGCCTTCTTTGTCTCTTTTGCTGTTTGTTGGTTTAAAGTCTGTTTTATCAGAGACTAGGATTGCAACCCCTGCCTTTTTTTGTTTTCCATTTGCTTGGTAGATCTTCCTCCATCCTTTTATTTTGAGCCTATATGTGTCTCTGCATGTGAGATGGGTTTCCTTAATACAGCACACTGCTGGGTCTTGACTCTTTATCCAATTTGCCAGTCTGTGTCTTTTAATTGGAGCATTTAGTCCATTTACATTTAAAGTTAATATTGTTATGTGTGAATTTGATCCTAGTGGAGACGGGGTTTCACCATGTTGGTCAGGCTGGTTTCATACTCCTGACCTCAAGAGATCCACCCACCTCGACCTCCCAAAGTGTTGGGATTACAGGTGTGAGCCACTGTGCCTAGCTGGAAATCCAGGTTTGTTTTTTTTTTTGAATATTTACTCCTCAGATTGTTGTAAGCCTTTGATTTCCAGAGTTCTGAAACAGTTGGCTTTAACAAGTTTTGCCAGTGTTCTTTCTTACTGCCTTTATCGAAAAATGGCCTTTTCAGAGGTCCTTATTCCAGCATTCCCATTTATATTCCTCATTCTGGTCCTATACAACTGTAATAACAACAAACTTTTCATATAACAGTCATTTGAGTTGGGATGGTGAGGGCAATCTGGTTATGACATCTGTTACCCTGTTGGTCTTCAGGAATGATTTGGTTGACTGTGCAAGTGGCCTGTTCTCACCACTTAATGTACATCTTTCCTGATATTTTGCCCTTGGCTAAACAGGATGACCTATTGAGATAATAGAGGAGCATTCTTCGTTCTTTATTTATCTGAATTAGAATCTTATCCACCAAGGTACATAATTATCGTTTTCTGAGAGGTAGTGTATTTTAGGCAGTAGCTACTTTGTACTAAATTAAATCTTTTTGACATAGACAGGCAATTTTCACCTAAATGGGATTTGAGTATATTTGAATATATACTTGGGAAGACAGCTTATCTTGATAAGTTAATTATAAATTATTTGCATAATAATATTCAGATTGAAAACTTCTATAAAAATAAATATTATTAAATGTTGTGATATATTTACATATGTTTTATATTAAGTTTCACATGAAATTATTCACTCAGTATATGCAGAATGTCACAAATTTGTGGCTAGACAAAGTTCAAGCTCATCTTTTGCATCATTTATGAAAAATAGTTTTACTGAGTAAAAGGGTTTTTAGCATAATTTCGAGGGGAATGGCTATATAATTTGAAATGTGAAACTCCTAGCCATCAGAATTATATGATGTTTTGAATATATTTTTCTCTGTATAGTGGTCTTTACTTTTCAAAGTGCTCTTACTTTTGCTTTAGTTTCACCAGAATACTGGAGGTTGGTATGTGTGAGATCCTGTTTTGGGGTAAGGAAGTTTATCTAGGTAATATATACAGTGGTTGAATAACATACCTATAAACACAACATGTGCTTATGGTATAGCCCCTCCCCTCCTCCTCCAGTACTTTTTCCACTTCATCAGACCATTCCTCTGCTAGTTGCCTTATTAAATGATATAGATAAAAATAAACACAGGGCTTAGAAGCAGATCCGTCACATCCTGATTGTGTGTCCTTGGGCAAGTTATTTAAATTCTTTGAACCTTATTACTTAATCTCTAAAATGAAATGAAATTATCATAACCCTTACCTCAAAAGTTTGCTATAATAATTAAGATAAATTATTATGAAGATAATAATTGGCTCGGCATGGTGGCTCACACCTATAATTCTAACACTTTGGGAGGCCAAGGTGGGCAGATTGCTTGAGTCCAGGAGTTCAAGACCAGCCTGGGCAACATGGTGAAACCCCATCTGTTCAAAAAATATAAAAAAAATTAGTGGGATGTGGTGGCACGTGCTTGTAGTCCCACCTACTTGGGAGACTAAAGTGGGAGGATTACCTGAGCCCAGGAGGTCGAGGCTGTGGTGAGCTGTGATCACGCTACTGCACTCCAGCCTAGGTGACAGAGTGAGACCTTGTGTCAAAAAAAAAAAAAAAAAAAAAAGATAACACTTAGTTGAAATAGCTAACCAAATGCTAGCAGTTATTTTCCTCTTGAAAATAATTAAAGGAAACTTTACCAGGCTTTGTTTTTTTATTTGTTGTATAGAACTTATAAATTTAATAAGCTTTTCTTTAAAGCAATCAGTTATATTTCATAATTCAAGCTACTGCCCACACCCATATGATTTAAGGAGGCTTGATAATACTAAAAAATAGAATTATAATAGAATTATTTTGAATATTTTAATAATGTATTATGCAATAAGCATAATTTCAGATTCATCTGCAAATTGCTAGATTAACTATAGGTGAAAGAAGGTCTTAGGTAGGTTGGGGCTGGGGTGGGAGAGGAGGAGGATTATCCTGAGCTTGGCTTGATTTGCTTCAGGATTATGCTAGCTGCTGCTCATGGATTTAGAGTAAAGGAGCAGACTAAGATTCCTAGCACAGTCTCTCCATAGAGAGAGTGTTCAGTGCTTTCTCGAAGGAGCACTTCCTCCAGCTATTTTGTTTATTTATTTATTGGCACCCCAGATGGGACAGGAACCCTTCAGCTATTTACAATTGTGCTCATATACACTAACAATTCAGTCACTCCCTTTGTTAATTTATTAATTTATTGCTTAAAAGACATTTATCAGGCATCTGTTGAGCCAGCAAAATGCTCCTGGCCAGTAGTGTAAGTTCAATGTGCTGTACCACCTGGTAGGACACTAGACTAGCAGGTGCTCAGTATGTGTTTCTGATTATCTTCTTGTTTCTCCACCATTCTAAAAAATAGGTCATTGGTTTACATGGCATCTTGTGTGTGAAGAGTCACAGAAGTCCCTGGATGATCACCTTTATGAAATGAACATTTTCATGTTTTAGGGGATGTGATTTGGCCTGCAGCATATATTAATTCAAGTGAAATGAGTTGTGTAATAACACCATGTGTCATATGTTATAACCCAAAGTATGCCAGTCAGGTGGTATCACCCCAGTTTTCTATAGGTGGAATTGAGCTAGAGAGGTCATGGAACTTGATCACTGTCAAGCAGCTGGTAAGAGGCTGATGCATGATATAAGTGCCTGTCTCAGGTGCCAATAGTGTAATTCTTTCCATTATATCATCTGTCTCTCTCTGTTTTAAGCACTTTATTCAGCGATAATCATGAATACATGTTAGAATTAAAAAATATATAAAGAAGCCAAAATATGGAATTCTACAGTACTAAATATGGTGAAACACTGTTAAAGTTACACTGTGGTTTGCTCTAAACTTCTAGAGCAAATATTGTGAATGCAGGAAAAACAATTGGTTTAGGAGTTCATACTTATGTTACTGTGTGAATGCTTCTTGATTACATCCCCAAAGCACTCACTCAGTGAGCATTGTCTTCAATTGGTTTAATGTAATTTTCACTTTTCCATATCAGTTTTTAATATGGCTACATTGCTTTACTTAATTTTAAAAGATTATTCTAGTTGCTTGTTCATTTATTTAACAAATAATGAATGAGCACTTACTATGTGTCAAGTACCATTCTTATCATCAGGAATACAGTGGTGACCAAGACAAAATTCTTGGTCTTCTAGAGCTTATATTCTAATGGGGGAAACAGACAGATAACAGAGAACCCATTAGTATAATGTCAGGTGTTATGAAGAAAAATAAGTTCTGCAAAGAAAAATGAAACAGAATAAGAGAAGAGAGATTGATTGGGAATGCTGTCTTAGACTGATGGCCTAAGGAGGCAGCATTTAAGCAGAGAACTGATAAAGTGAGGGAATAAGCCCTGTGACCATCTGGAAGAAGAGTGTTCCAGGCAAAGGGGACAGTAAGCACAAAGGAATGAGAGTGGAACTGGCTTGACATGTTGAGGAACAGCAAGGAGGATGTTGAGGCTAGAACTCAGCAGAAAAGTGTGGTTGGTTCTGCAATCAGAGAGGTAGCCAGGGCCTGGATCATGTGGGGTTTTGTAGATCACAACAGAGGCTTTGTATTTTTTTCAAAGTGGGCTGAGCAGCCAGTGGAGGGTTTTAAGAGTAGAGAGGCAAGATCTGACTGATGTTTTCATAGTCAGTGTGGCTGCTCTGAGAAGACTGAAGACGGGCATGAAGAGAAGCAAGGAGACCAGTTAGGTTATTGTATCAGAGAGGTCCAGCAGGGGGCAAGGTGATGTGCTTTGGAATAAGAGAGGAATGGTACTGAGGGAAGAAGTTGTCTGATTCAAGGTACACTGTGAAAGTAGAGCTGATAGACTTTACTAATGGTTTGCTTCATGTGTTCAAAAGAAAGAAGTCAAGGATGACTCCAAGGGTTTTACCCAAAGGAACAGGTTAAATGGTTGTGTCATTTACTGAGATTAGGACTATTGAGAGAGGAAAATATTGTGGGAGATCAAGAGTTCTATTTTGGAAATGTAAAATCTGAGATGCTCATTAAACACCTAAGTGGTGGTATTACATGTAAGAGACTGGATCCAGTTCAAGAGCAGAGTTTCAAACTGGAGTTATGAATCATTGAGTTATCAGTCTATAGTGGTATACAGGTTTAAACTGTGCTCCTCACCCCTCCAAGAAAGATAAATGTAAGGCCCAACAATCTCCTCTCCCCCATCCCATACCTGTGAATATTTGGAAATAAGGTCTTTGCAGATGTTTTTAAGTTAAGTATCTTGAGATGAGATAATCCTGGATTTAGGGTGGACCCTAAAATCCAATAACTGGTATCTTTATAAGAGAAAAGAGAGAGAGATTTAAGACAGAGAGAGACAAGATAGAAGGCCATGTGAAGATGGAGGCAGAGATTGGAGTTATGTTGCCACAGACAAAGAATGCCAGGAGTCACCAGAAGTTGTCAGAGGCAAGGAAGAACCCTCCTGTAGAGCCTTTGGAGGGAGTGAGCATGACACTACTGACAGCTGGATTTTGGATGTCTGGCTTGCAGACTGTGAGACAACAAATTCCTGTTGTTTTAAGCCACTTGTTTGTGGTAATTTGTTATGACCGCCCTATGGAATTAATTCAGATGGTGTCTACAGCTTTGAGGCTAGTTGAGTTGGGATTACTTAGGAGATGAATGTAGGTAGAGAAGAGAAGAGGGCCAGAGACAGAGCCCCGGGGCACTCCAGTATTTTAGCAGTGGTGAACAGGAGGGAAAATCGCAGAGGTGATGAAGAAGCGGTAGAGAATCAAGTGACTATGGCATTCCAGAGGACAAGAGAAAAATGGCTTCAAGAAGGGCAATGTAATCGGCCATGCCAAACGTGGCTGAGAGATGGAGGAAGGTGATGTGGCGGGTCAACCAGGCCTACTGCTTAGGAATGGTGAGGAAGCCCAGTAACAGTTAGAAATGAAACACGGGAGTCAGTAAGTGTCGGGGAGTGAGATTTCTCCTACATCTCCCTTAGATTGCGCCCAACCTAAAGACGTCAAAGACAGAGCACCCATATTTCTTTGTCCCTCTGGCTTGTCAGTTTTCCCCAGTTCTCACAGGCTGTATTGAACTTCAAACTTAAAATGCTGCTCTGTGAGGAGCCAGGGAGATGCTGAGAAGCTGCATCCATTCAGTCACTCATATTCTTAGCTCCTGATTCCTTTCCATCCACTGCTGGAAGATTCAGTAGTAAACAGAACGAAAACATCCTTGAACTTGGTCCAAATCATCCTCACTTCCAATCTTTGTATCAAAACTAGACTTTTGTGTTTCACCCAATGGAGATAAGGGTGGAGAACTGACCACTGGATCTGGCACTTGAGGGTCACTGGTGACCTTGATAAGAAGGGTTTGGTAGGAAAGTCTCCTTAGAGAGGGTTCAAGGAAACTTGGCTGTGAGGAAGTGAAGACAGGAATTATAGACAGCTCTTTAAGGCCCACTGTAGAGGGAAACAGAAAAATGAAACACCAACAATAGTAGTGTAAGATGAAGAGAATGTTTCTGAAAGATGGGAGATATTATAACTTGTTTGTGTGTTGATGGAAATGATGTCGAAGAGAAATTAAATTGGTGATGGAGGATAGAGATGAGATAAATGCAGGAGAATGGGGTAAAGACAGGAAAAATGAATGAGAAATGTCCTTGATTTAGGAGAATGAGAATGAGATACAGGGCACCTGTGAGAGTCCTGGCCATAGATTGAAAAGAATTGGATTATTTTTCCATTTTAATCGTAGGAAAGGAAGAGGACATGGAGACAGATGAAGTTAGTTGATAAATTGATTAGTGGGGAGGTAGCTTTTTATCA
The DNA here is from genome assembly GCF_006542625.1 of Nomascus leucogenys. Classification (NCBI taxonomy): domain Eukaryota; kingdom Metazoa; phylum Chordata; class Mammalia; order Primates; family Hylobatidae; genus Nomascus; species Nomascus leucogenys. The sequence continues at coordinate 29,788,716 of NC_044392.1, read as the reverse complement.
TATTGAGTTTATTTATGATGGCTGAGAATCTGCCTATCCTGATAGGTTCTAATGATTGTATAATAAAGACACTATGTTTACACTGTTGCTCAAGGTGCCTAGCAGTGTCGCTGACATCTGCTTGTTTTATAGATATTGCTATACCCTGGCTGAGCAGTTCACCCTTGAGAGACATTCACATTTCCTGTATGGAAAGCAGAGGAGTTAGTGGTGGTGTTGATTGATTACTTGATCACGAGTTCATTACCCATGAAGACTATAACTGTGCCTTTTATCTTCTGAGCACAGCAGTATTTTAGCATTACCCATCTAGCTTGTCATCTAAAATAGAGGGCTGTTCAAAGGCCTTGCTAGGGAGGCAAATGTGTCTGGAAATCCCTTTCACGGTGATTTATTTCACAGCAAATGAATTTCATTTCTAAATCTAGCATGACCAGAGGTCTTCCTAGAGTACAAAACCATCCCAAGAGGAGTGTGAGACCTCTGGCTGGGAAAGAGGGCACCATCTTCTCTTGAGATGAAATTCGTGAATTGGGCCAGAATTAACTAGTAAGCTGGTGGCAGACTTTTAAATTCATCTTATGGGGGGTGTGTCCCTACATACCTCCTTCAGCATTTGCTTTTTGTTGTCTCCCTCTTAAATCTGGAAAATGTTAAAAATCCATGGGTGATGTAAACTGATATTCATTGACCTTTGGCAACATTTAGCATATATCCAATTTGCTGTCTGGTCATAGAGATGGTGGAGGTGCTGCTTAGTTGAACAGAAGCTTCAAACATCCAGGCATTGTCAACACTCAGAATATAACAAATATGTTTATAAACTGCAAAAATAAAAACAATTCATGGAGGAAACCTATTTTCCAGGTACTATATCTGTCTCTGCACCTATTCTTCACCCCGATTAGATTTCCATTTTACCTTAAAATTCATTGCTTAAGTATTTGACCAACTTAACAAACGTAATAGATGCTAATTAATTGCATTGAGCGCCCAAATGCTACTTGATATTTATTGAATCAGTTAATATGTATGAAAAAATCAGATTAAAAAATAACTTCATATGTAGCTCATAGAAGCCATGCTTTGACTTCTTCAGGAATATGTTTTTGAGCTTTTTATAATATGGGTGAGACCCATAAACTCAATTAGAAAATAGAAGCAAAGACTAAACCTGAAGGGTTTGGAGTCTTTGAAAAATTTGTTTTACAAGTTCTATCCAATTCATTTTTCTTTTAAATTGAGAATTTACTATGCATTGGGCTCGAACAAGACAAACGCTAAGTCATGTTATAATTCAGCTTGTTTGCAAAGAGTAGATCATTTATCTGCATGTTGAGAAATGGGCTTGCCCAAGTATAGAGGAACACTTTCATTTTAAACTTTAAAAAAGTAAATTGAGTCTTATTGAGATTTGAAAATATGACAACAAACACATTAGCTTTATAGGCTTAAAAAAGCTTTTTATGAAAATATATATTCTTTGATATGCTGATTTAATTGGGAAAAGAAAATGTTATGATTATAAAATTTACTGTGAAAAAAAGGAAGAATATTTTTAGGACTTGAATGTGAATGTGTGTGTGTAAAATTTGGATTTTTAAAAAGTAAGAACAAAAGAAAAATGTGAAGGCACGATGACAAAGTGAATGTGCTGTTAAAATGGAGCTTGTTATTGTCATCAATGTAAAAGGCCTCAACGTGGATTTCTAATGAGTTCATTCCTTTTTTGCCACTGGGGGTCACTGTAAAGACGCTGCTTGAAGAAGTTTAAAATTTCCCTGATGCTCTTTGTGGAGTTTGAATGTAGAAATTTAATGTAGAAAAGAAACACTGTTCATGAAAAAGACTTGAAAAAGTAAGAAGATAATAAATATATTCTCTCTTTTTCTGAATTTAATTGCCAATTAGTAATATGAATCTTCATTTTTTTCAGAAATTATATTAATATATGGATGTGTTGCTTTGCTATTCAAGGTAAAAGTGTTTAATAATGATGACTTCAGTGTTACAGAATAATTGTGCTCTTATGTCTTTCTTATTTCAAAGACATTAAAACACAATTAACAGTTTCCTATGCAATTAAATCTTACTCATGGATTCTGATGTGACCATGAGTTTCTAACATTTCCATTAATGTAATAGCTCTTTTAAAAGTTGTTATAAAAACATATTCTACAAGCCATGCCAAGAATATATAATTAAACTAGATTCATACAGTTATTTTGTTGGCAGTATAAATAAAATATGACAGTGAAAAAAAACCGAAATTCTTCTAAAGTTCTGTAAGAACTCCATTTTTCATTGCTGAGTTTTAGGATCTTCCCCTCCCTCCTCTCCTGCCCCCTCCCCTTCCTCTTTTTCCTCTATTTCTTCCCCCTCCCCTTCTTGCTCTCCAACATTTCTTGAGTGGCTGCCAGGTACCTTGAATAGAAGAAAAACTATTTTTTTCCATTGAGATAAGAGTGAAGTAAGGAAGTGTACATGAGGCATATACGTAGATATCTGGAGAGGTATTTGAATAATTTACTGCCTATTGACATAGATTTTTTCACTTTAAGTGAGGACCAAGGCTATCAGCTGAGGAAGAACTGGGGTGGGGGTGAGGTAAGGACGATGAAAGAGAAGGGGGTTGTGTATGACATTTAGGGAGAAAAGTATTTTGACCAGCTGCTGTGGAGAAATGTGGAAGGAGAAAGTGGGCAGCACTGGGGGACTCTATTGAGGCCATAGCGCATCTGCACCAAGCTTAGTGGTTGTGTAATTCCCAAAACCACTCAGCAGCTGGGAGGTTGAAGAGGCAAATACTTGGGTTGCTTTTAGATCAGGATTTTGCAGGGAGGGTTGAATGGAAGATAAAAATGGACAAAAGAGTTGAGGATATTGGCAAAATAATAATTGGAAAGACAGACAGTGAAATACTTGGAAGAAAGTGAAATAAAAAAGAATCTGTATGTTTTGAGGAAAATGAAATGGTTTCAGGGATGGGCTTCTGGACAAGATTGAAGAATAGCAATGTGTTCCTATACAGAAAAGAAAGAAAATGGGAGAATAGGAGTTTGTGGTTAAAGAGATGTATATTAGAGTTTATGATTTACAGCTGGAACAAGTCCAGGTTATAAATGTCCAGGATGTGGTCATGGGAGGAAATTGCCAAAATGGCATGCAGGTGAAAAATTATTGAATAGAAGCAGGCAAGGAACTCAATAGCCAGCGGACTGGATACATCTTCCTCATGCACATTGCTGCTGCTTGGATAATAGTGGAACTAAGGGGAGTGAGGACTAACATGATGATGCTAAAACCTTCAAAAAATGTGTGTGTGTGTTTGTGTTGAAAATGGGTGTTGTAGACATTTGGTAGAAGACAGCAACAAGGGGGAATAGAAGCTGCTTTACCCAGATGATGTCAGGTTCCAAAGCAATGTTTTAATGTGAATGTGGAAGATTTGGGTTTGGAGAAGCACCAAGGAGTAAGAAAAATTCTTTAATCTCTACTCTTTTCCTCTAACCCTGGGCTCTATGGAGCCTGGGAGAATATACAGTCTCTACCTGAAAGGCATAAAAAAGAGAACTCAGTTTAAATAAAGGCAAGGAAGTGGGAGCTATTGTTTAGACAAGAGTGTGAGTGTGTTGGAGTAATTTGGTGACAATAAAGATGGTTCCAGATGGCACAGTGAAAAGGATTGGCAAATAGGCAGCAAGAGGAGGAAGCAGGCAGCACGTTGGAATGAAAGTACAAGCTGTTCTGCTAAAGTAACAGAGAAACATTCTGAAGAAATTTTGCTTTAATAAGAATTTGCATTAATAAAACCATAAACATATAAAAATTACATTTTAAAACAGTACAGCCCCCAGTGGTTAATAGCACCACTCTGGAGCCAAACTGTCTGATTTGAATCATGGCTCCACCATTTATTAGTTGCGTGACCTTGGGCAAATTTCTTAATTTCTCTGTGTCTCAGTTTCCTCCTCTGTAAAATGGAATAATAATAATACCTTCCTTTTAGGACTGTTTTGATATTAAATGAGTTGATGTCTGCCAAGTACTTAGTACAGTGCCTGGCACTTGATAAACTGTATAAAAGTGTTACATAAAAATAATTTGTTAAGTTAGTTAAAAAGTGAGTTTGTGGCTCATGGATTTCAGACTTATAAAATTATTTCTCTAGCAGGAATTGTTATAAAGGCTTTAAAAAACCAATAGTTTTAGCAGTTTTAGGAAGCATATAGCTGTTAAACTTAAATCTCACTCAGCGATGTTAGCCATTGCATTACACTTCCTTCTTTCCCTTTTCTCCTAGGGCTGCCGACACTATCACTCGTCTAAGGCTCCTTGCACATTGATGGGTTATAAAGGTGATAACCAATTATGATGCACAAAGCCAGAGCCACCCTTTCAAAAAGCAGTTGTGTTACCTACACAGTTGTGTGTGTGTGTGTGTGTGTGTGCTGGTTGTTTTTTAAAAAGCCAATTACAATTACAATTATTAAAAGAAAAACAGAAAATTACAATTTTCAGTAATGGTGCCTATAGAGGTCTGTCTGTATAATGAAAATCACGTTCCCTATTTAGTAAGTCCCAACAAAACCAATTGACTTAATGGAAACTTTTGCTGTAGTAGAAATTCCTGATCATGGAGGACAGATGACCAGAGGAGCTTGGATTTGGCTTGTGAGTGAAGGACAAAGTTGACTGAGAAAGATCTGATGGTACTGTTTACAAGTTAACCAGCTGGAACCAGTTAAAAGAGTTTCCTGCTGTTGCTGATAAGAATCACTGGATAGTGTTCTGAGCCCAGGACATTTTGTGGTCAATAGTCACTAATACGAGGTATGTGTTCTGGATTCCAAATAGATTGCTGAGGGTTGTGTGTGGAGCTTGATTAGTTATTACCTGAGATGTAAACTCCTGTGAGAAAGCAAGACTGGGAAATACCTCACAGTCCCAAGTCCACAGCAGCGGTGGGTGCCTACAGGGCAGGCAATTATGAAGTCTCTATGCTGGCAGTGAGGGAGGTTTCTTGATTAAATTCTAGCTGTGATTTCTAGGAGGAACCCTCTTGTCTGTTGTCTATTATTCTTCCTGTGTTCGACTTCTGAAAGTCTCTTCCTTGTCCATTATCTTCTTTGACATATCTGAAGAAGAAATGGGGGATTGTGACCTTCTTGAGAGATTCACAGCTTTCGCAGCCTGCCTTCTTCTTGTAAAAACTTGGGGTGATAAAGGTTGTTTTAAGACTCAGAGGCTTTTTCAGGCCAGGCCTTTTGTTTCTTTGTGAATTCAGTTACTTTAAAAACTCAGTAAGCTTCTCTACTCTCTGCTTCTTGTGAATTCCATGTACAAATAACTATACCCAACAATTTTTCCTAGACATAGATCTTAAATCTATTTTATTTATTTATTTTTCATGTTGCCAATACCCTCCACCCCCTTCTTCTGTCTCTTTCAACTTATTGTGGTTACCTTGAGGCTACCTGAGACAGTAGGCTTGGGTAGGGAGGTATGCATTCTAAATGTAAAGTTTGATGAGCTTTGACAAATGTCGACACATGTACCAGAACATTTTCGTCACCCATAAAATCTCCCTTGTGTCACTTGCCAGTCAGTATCTATTCTAGTATCCAACTCCTGGCTCCAAGAAACCATTGAACTGTTTTCTGTCACTATAAATTAGATTTGTCTTTTCTAGAGTTTCATGTAAATGGAATCATACACTAAGTACTCTTTGTGCCTGGCTTCTGCTCAGCATAATGTTTTTGAGAATCATTCATGCTGCTGCATGTTTTCAGTAGTTCATTTTTTTAAATAGGTGAATTGTAACTCATTCTGTGAATATGCCATATTCTGTCTTCCATTTATCTGTTAGTGGATCTTTAGGTTGTTTCTAGTTTCGGGCTACTGCAAATAAAGCTGCTGTAAATATTAATGCACAAGTTTTCCATGTTCATATGTTTCATTTCACTTAGGAAAATACCTAAGAAAGGAATTGCACATATTAAAAAAAATTTAAAAACTACTAAGCTGTTCTCCAACATGGTTGTACAATTTTTATTCCCAAGAGCAATATGAGTGTTTAATTGCTCCACATTCTCACCAACACTTGGTGCTGTTAGTTTTATTTTTTTTCATTGTTATGTCTGTGAGGCAGCATTGATGTGCATGTCTCTGAGTGTCATCTTAGTGGTGATGCTGAGCGTCAGTTCATGTCCTTATAGGCCGTTTGCATATCTGCTTTGTGAAATGTCTGTTCAAATCTTTTGCCTATTTTAAATTGAGTTGTGTTTGTCTTAGGATTAAGTAATGAGTTAAAAATATATCTGATACAAATCTTTCATTATATATTTGTAATGGTTTCTCATCTATAGTTTATTTTCTCATATTCTTTAACTGTATCTTTTGAAGAGCAAATTTTACTTTTGATTATGCCCAATTTATCAAGTTTTTATATGGCTCTTTTGATTATGCCCATAATCACATTAGACTTTGCCTAACCCAAGTTTGCAGAGATTTTTCTTCTATGCTTTTATCTAGAAATTTTGTAGTTTTAGGTCTTAAAAAAGTTTAATTTATTTATTTGAGACAGGGTCTTGCTCTTTACATATACTGGAGTGCAGTGATGCAATCATGGCTCACTGCAGCCTCAACCTCTTGGGCTCAAGTGATTCTCCCATCTCAGAGTCCCAAGTAGCTGGCCAGGTGCATGCCAGCTTCAATGTGTTTTTCATTTGCATTTCCCTGATAATTATTGAGGTTGAGCATTTTTTCATATATTAGTTAGCTATTTGTACGTCTTCTTTTGAGAAACATCTATTCGGGTCTTTTGCCCATTTTAAAGTCAGATGGTTTGTTTCTCAGCTACTGAGTTGTTTGAGTTCCTTGTATATTCTGGATATTACCGTCTTGTCAGATGCACAGTTTGCAAATTTTTTTTTTTTTCTATTTTGTAGGTTGTCTTTCTCTGTTGTTTCCTCTGGTATGCAGAAGTTTTTTAGTGTGATGTAATTTCATTTGTCTATTTTTGCTTTTGTTGCCTGTACTTTCTTGTTCTTATCCAAAAAATCTTTATCTAGACCAATGTCACGAAGAGTTTCACCTTTGTTTTCTTCGAATAGTTTTTTATAATTTTGGGTATACATTTAAGTCTTTAATCTATTTTGAGTTGATTTTTGCATATGGTGAGAGATCAGAATCTAATTTCATACTTTTGGATGTGGAAAGCTAGTTTTTTCAGCACCATTTATTGAAGAGACTGTCTCTTCTCCAATGTGTGTTCTTTGTGCCTTTGTCAAAAATCAGTTGGCTGTGTGTGGATTTATTTCTGTGTTCTCTATTTTGTTCCATTGGTCTAGCTTTAGCCTTAAATTTAGGTCTGTTGTTTTTTTTTTGTATATGGTGTGAAGTAAGATTCAAAGTTCATTATTTTTCATATGGATATGTAATGACTCCAGTACCATCATTTAGTGTGAATGGACTGTCCTTTCTCCATGGAATTACATGGGCATCTTTGTCTGAAACCAATTATATATGTTTGCGTATGTGTATGTATGTGCATATGTTATAGGTTTAATATATATTAAAGCTATATTTTTAATTCTGGACTCACTATTTTGTTTCATTGGTCTCTGTGTGTATCTACCCATATGCCAATAATGTACTATCTTAATTACCATAGCTTTATAGTAAGCTTTGAAATCAGATAGTGTATTTTTTATCATTGTTTTTTAAAATAATAATTTATCTTTTTATTTGAATTTGTAATCAGCTTGTCAGTTTCTGCAAAAAGCTTACTGGGATTTTGTTTGGAATTACATTAAATCTGTAGCATGTACTATCCAATATTCTAACCTTTATCCACATGTGGCTATTGAGGTTTAAATTAATTAGATTAAAATTTAATCAATTAAAATTAAAACTTAATAATTGGTTCCTCATTCACGCTACCATATGTCAAGTGTTCAGTAGCCACATATGGTCAATGTCTTGGAAAGCTCAATGCAGTACATTTCCATTATTGCAGTAAATTCTATCGAACAGCACTATCGTAGACTGATTAGGAGAGAACTGACTTAACAGTATTGAATGCTCCAGTCAATGAACATGTTTTTTTTTTTTTCATTTATTTCAGTAGTCTCTGCAGTATATTATATGTTTCAGTTTACATATTTTGCATATATTTTATTAAATGTATAACGGTAGAAGTACTATTATTGGGTGATGTGTTCTATAGATGTATTTTAGGTCAAATTTGTTGATATGGTTATTTAAATCTTGTATACCTCTTGATTTTTTTATTTACTTGTTCTTTGAATTACTGAGACAGGAATGTTATATCCTTAACTATATTTGTGAATTTATTCACTTCTTCCTTCAGTTCTGTTAACTTTTGCTTAGGTGCTTTTTAAAAATGAAACTTTCAATCTCTGCCTTGTAATTGTAGCATTTAGACCATTTACATTCAATGTAATTATCAATATCAGTTTATTTAAGTCTGAAGTTGTGCAATTTGTCCTCTATCTATATTATAAATCTTTCTATATACAAAACACATGCTATGTTTTCTGCATATGTTTTAAATGACACCCGGAAAGCATTGACACTATTTTTGCTTTAAGTTATCTTTTAAAGATGTTAAAAATGAGAAAGATATATTATTTGCAAAGGTTTTTTAAAATACCTTTGTGTAGATTTGAGTTACCAACTTGTATTTCCTTCAGCTTGAAGAACTTACAATTTCTTGTAGGACAGGTCTCTGACAACAAATTATCTCAGCTTTTCTTTGTCTAAAAAAGTTATTGCCTTTAGTTTTAAAATATATTTTCACTGGATATTGAATTTTAGGTGATAATCTTTTTTTTTTTGTTAGTACTTTAAAGATGTCTTCTAATGTCCTCTTGCTTTCATAGTTTCTGATGAGAAGTCTACTGTTATTAGTATCTCTTTGTGTGTGTCTCTCTTTTTTCCCTCTCTGCTATTATGGCTATTTTTTTTTTTTTTTGTCACTGGTGTCAGCAATTTAATTATGGTGTGCCTTGGTATGTTTTGTGTGTGTGTGTGTGTGTGTGGCTGATGTTCTTTGAGCTTTAGAATCTGTGAGTTTGTAGTTTTCATCAATTGTTTTTTCTTTTCATTCCTTTTATTTACTCATGTTCATGTTTTATTTTATATTTTTAAGAATTTTGTGCATATTTGTAATAACTGTTTAAATGTCATTTGTGAATTCCATTGCTTCTAGGTAGGATTCTATTGACAAGATATTTTTTCCCTGATGAGAGGTCATATTTTCCTTATTCTTCATGTATCTAGTGGTTTTTGGTTGAATACTGGATATTTTGAATTTTATGTGAGTGCTGAATTTTATAATATTCCTTAAAAATGTGTTGGATTTTGTTTTAGCAAATAGCTATCTTACTTGAAGATCAATTTCATATTTTTTGATGTTCATTTTTTGGTTTATTAAAGAATAGGTCCATGGTAGAGTTTACTAAGATTCGACCTTTCTGGTGTCTCTAATAAATGCAACATATTCAATAAGATCTTTCCACTGTAGCTGGTGGGAGCTTAAATGATTCCCATCCCTTTGTGAGCTCTGGGAATTATTTGGCTTACAGCTTCCTGAAAGTTCTTTTCTCCCCTACCATGCATGTAGAATTACTCCTTTTGTAACCTGTATACCATGCATGGATTTAAACAAAGACATAATGGGACCCCTATGAAAATTTCTGGACCTCCCTTTTATCTGGCACACGGTCCTGCAAAGTCTAGTACCTTGGTCTCCATGAACTCCATCAATGTCTCCTCAGTTTAGCATGTCCAATGTTTAATTGATGGTTATCTCCTTGGATTTTTCCTCCTTGACTTGTGGCCCAGAAATTACCTCCAAGCAGAAAGTGGGTAATGTCTGAAAATGACTGTTTTATATATTGTATCCAGTTTTCTAGTAGTTTACAGAAGAAAGATATGCCTGAACTCTGTTATTCTCTTATCTTTGGAAACAGAAGTTTCCAAACCCTGGATTTAACTGAAAATTCTTAGTGAACCTTTGTTGCTTAGAGCCTTTTCAGTCTCTTCTTCTATTATTTGTATCACAAAAGCAGGTTAGCTTTTTCAAAATCAATAGATCCAAATTTTTAGATGTTCTCTCCTCCCTTTTTATTTCCACTTGCAAAATGATAAATTTCTTGTGTGAACTCATATCATTCTTAAATACTCTGCTTTAAGCATCAAGGAACAATCAAGACAAATTGACATTCTGACCCTTTCCAACAGCTTCTCCTTTCAAATCCACCTTAAATGTTATCACGTGCAGCAGGTTTACAAAATATGCAACTACTGCATAACATGAATCTTCACTTTCTGACTTGCAACATTTGTTTCCTTGTCATTTAACTTTGGTATGCCAGCTTTTCATTATGGCAGCTCTCTTCTTCACAGTACCATTGTTTCTACTAATAATACCACAATAAGTAGACTCAAACATGTAATGGTGCAAACAATAGTCCTAGGTGGATGTTCAGGGTGCTGTGGTATTTCTTCTCCATGATGTTTTGCAGAGATCCAGAATCCTTTCATCTTGTCACCCTTAGGGACGTAGGGAGTTATTATAGTTAGATTCAGCAAAGGGAAGGCAAAGCAGCATGCAGGGGCACATGTGGGAAGTTATATGGACCAACTCTAAAAGTGGTACATATCACATCTCACATTCCACTAGCTAGAATTCAATCACAGGTATAACCTAAGGGAGATTGTAATTCAATTGTAAGAAGCATTCGCAAATGTAACTTAACTGTGTGCCAAAGATAAGAAGAAAATGAATTCAGGTGGACAAAGAGCAGAAAGATTTAAGTGTATGTGGATTTTTGTTGTTGTTGTTTCTTCATGTCTCAGTTTATTTTGGAGTGCAAATTCTCAGAGACCCACTTCACATCTAAATTTCCTTATTTTTGAGGTAATTCTTTCTTCTCTTGCCCTTTCCCTTTTCTTTTTCCTTCTCTTTTCATTTCTCTTTTTTCTACAAATATTAAATCTTCCAAGTACTTTGCTAGAATCTGGACTATGCTGGTAAGCAAGGTAGAGTCCCTGCCACCAGAGTGACAGTAACTTTTATGTTTTCCATTATTTACCTAATATTTTACCTAGCATCACATACAGTAATATTACCTGATGATTTTTAAAATAAAAACTGTGTTATTCAGAATTGTTGAAAGTAACAAGAAACTACTACTCAGGGAAAACTTAGAGAAAAAAAGATAAAACTCTTCCTATTCATCACCGTTTGCTTTCAGAATTAAAATATTCCATAATCTTTGCCAGACAGAAAGAACAACATTGATTTCAAATCACCCTCCCCGACAACTCCCATCAAAACCCAAAACAAAAAAATGCATTAACTGGAGGACATCTAATTTCCTGTCTGTTTTTAATTTTGCTGTATACATTTTTATATTAACTCTACATTGATTTTTTTCATTGCTGTTGTTCCAGTGTATGCAGTGTTCCAGATTACTTTTCTGGCAACTGCTGATGTGGTTTGTGGCTATGTTTGGTCCCGTTTCTTAATTAGATGAAATGACACACCGCTTATACTTTAGTTACATAAAAATGGGAGAAATGTCAGTGTTTTTGTAGGAAAATCACCGTGCTGACAACAAATCTAGGTAACATGGTAGAATGGTATCATATATCTTCTCTGGATTTTGTATTTCAATTCTTGGGTGATCCTAAAACCATAAATAAGCTTATTTTTAAAATTAATTTATTCACTTAATAAATAGTTACTGAGTTCTTATTCCGTGTTTGGCAGCTCTGTGAATAGCTTAGAATATGTATGTAGCCTGTTTTTGAAGAGACGATGCCCCAGTAGGGAAAATCGAAATATAAGCAGGCACTTAGTGTTGTATAAGAACTATGATTTCAGTGTACATAGGAAGATTTAAGGGCACAAAGAAAGGGCTCTGAGTTATGCTTGTGGGATCCTGATTGAGGACCCATTAATGAAGTCTGAAAGAAATTTTGAAGGATAGGTAGGAGTTGACCAAAAAAACAAGAGAAGGATACTTGGAGCTAATGGGAATGGGATTATAAAGGTGAGGGGGGCATGTGAAGAAGTAAAAGCCACTGGGTTTGACTGAGGCTTAGTATTGGAGTACGTTGAAGATATTGTTGAGAAATGAAGCTGGTGAGATCACAACTTTTACTTATTGAATGATTTTTATGTACCACATACTTTACAGGTATTATTTAATACACTTTATTCTTTTGAGCGGTTTTAAGTACTGAGCAAAATTAGGCAGCAAGTACAGAGAGTTCCCATATAACCTCATCCCCACCATGTACAACCTCCCCTACTATCAGCATTCCACACCAGAGTGGTACATTGTAATCAATTGTCCCGCAGACACTTGAACACACATGTTTATAGCAGCACGATTTGCAATGGTGAAAATATGGAACCAGCCTAAATGCCCATCAATCAACGAGTGGATAAAGAAATTGTGGCATAAATATATATGATGGAATACTGTTCAGCCATTAAAAGGAACAAATTAATGTCATTTGCAGCAACCTGGATGGACTGTTATTCTAAATGAAGTAACTCAGGAATGTAGACATAAAATTTTAATCTATTTGGGTAAATACAAAGGAGGACAATTACTGAATCATATGGTAATAATATATTTAGTTTTGTTAGAAACTTGCAAACTGTCTTCCAAAGTGACTATACCATTTTGCATTCCCTCCAGCCATGAATGAGAAGTCCTGTTGCTCCACATCCTCACCAAATTTGGTATTGTCAGTTTTGTGGATCTTAGCCATTCTAATAGGTGTGTAGTGGCATTTCACTGTTGTTTGAAGTTGCAATTTCCTAATGTAATATGATGTTGAACATCTTTTTCATAGGCTTACTTGTCATCTGTTTATCCTCTTTGGTAAGGCTGTTCAGGTATTTTTTCTCATTTTTTAATTGAGCTGTTTCTTATTGTTGAGTTTTAAAAGTATTTTAATATATTTTGGATAACAGTTCTTTATAAGAAGTGGGGTTTTTTTGCAATTATTTTCTTCTAGTCTGTGACTTGTTTTCTCACTCTTTTTAATTTTTTTTTCTGAGCAGAGCTTTTAAGTTTTAATGAAGTCCCCCTTATTGATTATTTCTTTCATGGATCATGTCTTTGGTGTTGTGTCTAGAAAGTTATTGCTGTACCAGGGTGATGTAGGTTTTTCTCCTATGTTAACTTTTAGGAGTCTTTTCAGTTTTGTGGGTCTAGTACCCACCTTGAGTTAATTTTTATTAAGAGTGTGAGGTTTGTATCTATATTCATCTTTTTGCATGTAGCAAAATTTTTTGAAAAAACTATCTTTGCTCCATCATATTGCCTTTGTATCTTTGTCAAGGATCTGTTGACTACATTTATATGGGTCTGTTTCTGGGCTCTATTTTATTGTTTTACATGTCTATTCTTTCACTAGTACTACACTGTGTTGATTACTGCAGCTTTATTGTAAGTCTTAAAGTCAGAGGTGTCAGTCCTCCAACTTTGTTCTTCTTTTATATTGTGTTGGCTATCCTGGGCTCTTTGCTTCTCCATACAAAACTTAGAATCAGTTTGTTGATATCCACAAAATAACTGACTGGGATTTTGATTGAGATTTCATTGAATCTATAGATTAAGTTGGGAAGAACTAGTATCTTTGCAATATTGAGTCTTTCTACTTGTTAACATGTAAATATCTCTTCATTTATTTAGTTCTTCTTTAATATCTTTCATCAGAGTTTTGTAGTTTTCCTCATACAGATCTTGCATATATTTTGTTAAATTTATACTTAAATATTTCATTTTTGGGGGTTCTAATGTAAATAGTAATGTACTTTTAATTTCAAATTCTGCTTGTTTATTGCTGGTATACAGGAAAATGATTGACTTTTATATATTAACCTTGTATTCTGTAACCTTGCTATAATTGCTTATTAGTTTCAGGAGTGTTTTTGTCAATACTTTTGGATTTTCTATATACATAATTATGTCATCTGTGAGCAAAGACACTTTTATTTCTTCCTTTACAATCTGTAAAGAGTTATTTCATTTTCTTTTCTTATTGCATTAGCTAGGACTTCCAGTATGATGCTGAAAAGCACTGGTGAGAGAGAACATTTCTGCCTTTTTCCTGATGTCAGTGGGAAAGCTTTGAGGTTCTCACCATTAAGAATGACGTTGGATGGGCACAGTGGCTCATGCCTGTAATCCCAGCACTTTGGGGGTCCAAGGTGGGTGGATCGCCTGAGGTCAGGAGTTTGAGAGCAGCTTGGCCAACATGGTGAAACCCCATCTCTACTAAAATTACAAAAAAAAAAAAATTAGCCAGGAATGGTGCTGGGTGCCTGTAATCCCAGCTACTTGGGAGGCTGAGGCAGGAGAATCACTTGAACTCAGGATGCAGAGGTTGCAGTGAGCCGAGATTGCACCACTGCACTACAGGCTGGGCAAAAGAGTGAGACTCTATCTCAAAAAAAAAAAAAGAAAAAAAAAGAATGATGTTAACTGTAGGTGTTTGTAGATGTAGATGTTCTTTATCAAGTTGAGAAAGTTACCCTCTATTTCTAGTTTGCTGAGATTTAAAAAATTATGAATTGGTATTGAATTTTGTCAACTTTTTTTGCATCTTTTTAAATTTTTCTGCATTTATTAATAGGATCATGTGATTTTTTCCCCTGCTTTATCCTGTTGATGTGGTGGATTACATTAATTGATTTTCAAATGTTTAACCAGCCCAGTATTTCTATACTTGGGATAAATCCCACTACATTGTTGGACTTGACTTACTAACATTTTGTTGAGGATTGTTGGACCTATATTCATAATAGATATTGGTCTGTAGTTTTCTTTGAATGTCTTTACATGGTTTTGGTATTAGGGTAATGCTGGTTTTATAGAAGGAGTTAGTAGTTCCTCTGATTCTAACTTCTGGGAGAGATTGTGGAAAATTGGTATGATTTCTTTCTTAAATATTTGATAGAATTCATCAGTGAACCCATCTGGGCCTGGTGCTTTCTTTTTTGGAAGGTTATTATTAATTTAATTTATTTGATGAATATAAGCCTGTTCCAATCACCTATTTCTTCTGGTGTGATTTTGGAAAATTGTGTCTTTCAAGAAATTGGTTCATTTTAAATTTATTTTTAATGAATTATTGAAAAAAAAAACCATCTTAATCTGTCACCCAGGCTGGAGTGCAGTGTTGCAATCACAGCTCATTGCAGCCTCAAACTCCTGGGCTCAAGCAATCCTCTCACCTCAGCCTCCTGGGAATTGGTCCATTGTATTTAGATTTTCAAATTTATGGGTATACAGTTGTTCATAATATTCTCTTATTATTCTTTTACTGTTCGTGAGACCTGTAGTCATGTCCTTTCTTTCATATCTGACATTAGTAATTTGCATGCTCTCTCTTTTCGATTACTTAGTCTGGCTAGAGGCTTATTGATTTTATAAATCTTTTCAAAAAACAGGATTTAGTTTGATTTTCTGCTCTAGTTTTTATTATTTCTTTCATTTGCTTACTTTGGATTTAATTTGCTCTTCTTTTTCTAGTATTCTAAGGTAGAAGCTTAGATTATTAATTCCAGATCTTTCTTTTTTTCTAATATCTTATTCAATATTATACATTTCCTTCTAAGCAATGCTTTTGCTGCATTCCACAAATTTGGTAAGTTGTATTTTCATTTAGTTCAAACTGTTTTTTAAGTTTCTTATAAGATTTTTTTGCCCATGTGTTATTTAGAAGTGTATAGGTTAATCTCCAAACATTTTGAGATTTTCCAGCTATCTTTCTGTTATTGATTTCTATTTTAATTCCACTCGTGATCTGATAACAGACATTGTATGATTTCTATTCTTTTAAATTTGTTAGGATGTGTTTGTTAGGGTCTATCTTTGTGAGTGTCCATGAACTTAGTCAAGTTCATGTGAACTAGAGAAAAATGTTTATTCTCCTGTTGGATGTAGTAGCCTACAAATGTCCATTATATCCAGTTGATTATGTTGCTTTTTAGTTTGACTATGTCCTTCCTTATGGATTTTCTGCCTGCTGGATCTATCCGTTTCTGATAGAGGAGTGTTAAATTCTGTAACTGTAATAGTGGATCCATCTATTTCTTTGCAGTTCTTTCAGTTTCTCCTCAGGTATTTTTATGCTCTGCTGTTAGATTCATACATGTTAAGAATTGTTATGCCTTCTTGGAGAAATGACCTTTTTATTATTATATAATGCCCCTCTTTTCTCTTAATAACTTTCCTTGCTATTAAGTCTATTCTGTCGGATGTTAATATAGCCAATCCGTTTCTTTTGATTAGTGTTAGCATGGTATATCTTTCCTAATCTATTTACTTTTAAACTATATGTTTTTATATTTAAAATGAAATTTTTGTAGATAATATATAGTTGTATCTTGTTTTTTGATCCACTCTAACAATCTCTGTCTTTTAATTGGTGCATTTAGACCATTGACATTCAAGGTGATTACTGACACAGTTGAATTAATATCTTTTATATTTGTTACTATTTCTATTTGTTGCCGTTTTCTTAGTTTTGTCTCCCACTCTTTTTCTGCCATTTGTGCCTTTAGCTGAGCATTTTTTAATTTTTTTTGATACGGAGTCTCACTCTGTCGCCCAGGCTGGAGTGCAGTGGCGCAATCTCGGCTCACTGCAAGCTCCGCCTCCCGGGTTCACACCATTCTCCTGCCTCAGCCTCTCCGAGTAGCTGGGACTACAGGCGCCCACCACTACGCCCGGCTAATTTTTTTGTATTTTTAGTAGAGACAGGGTTTCACCGTGGTCTCGATCTCCTGACCTTGTGATCCGCCTGCCTCAGCCTCCCAAAGTTGAGCATTTTATGTGATTCCATTTTATCTTCTTTCTTAGTATATAAGTTGCACTTTTCTAAAACTTCTAAGTGGTTGCTCTAGAATTTGCTATATACATTCACAACAATTCATGTCCACTTTCAAATAACACTATACACTCCTCGACTTATGATTGTTTAACTTACAATTTTTTGACTTTATGATGGTGAGAAAGTGATAGAAATTCAGTACGCTTCTTGACTTATTATGGTGTGATGTCCCAATTACAACCTCATTGTAAATACAGGAGCATCTGTACCACTTTAAGAGTAGTGCAAGTACCTGATAATAACAAAATAATTTTAGTTCTTTCATCCTGTTCCTTGTATTGTTGCTGTCAATTATTTTATTTACATATAAGCATATGAATAGGAATAAAATACGTTGTTGCTATTATTTTGAACAAACTGTTATCTGTTAGATCAATTAAGGATTGTCACCTTACTTATTCCTTCTCTGATTCTCTTGCTTTCTTTATGTAGATCTGAGTTTCTGACTTAATATTGTTTTCCTTTTCTCTAAAGAATTCCTTTTAATGTTGCTTTGTGAAGTACTTCCACTGGCAACAAACTTCCCCAATTTTCATTTATCTGAGAAAGTCTATTACTCCTTCACTTTTCCTTCCCTCTCCTTCCCTCCCTCCTTCCTTCCTTTGTTCCCTCCCTCCCTTCCTTCCTCCCTTCCCTCCCTTCTTTCCTTTTTTCTTCCTTTCTTCCTTTGTTCCTTCCTTCTTTCCTTTCTCTCTCTCCTTCTTCCTCTCTCTCTCCTCTCTTTTCTTTCTCTCTTTCCTTCTCTCTTTTCTTCTTTTTCCTTCCTTCCTTCCTTCCTTCCTTCCTTCCTTCCTTCCTTCCTTTTCCTTTTCCTTTTCCTTTTCCTTTCTTTTTTTTTCTTTTATTTCATGAGTACTGGTGCACCAGGATCTCCTTCACTTTTGAAAGATAATTTTGCAGGGTACAGAATTCTAAGTTGATGTTTTATTTCTCAGCACTTTAAATATTTCACTTCCACCTTTTCTTTCGTGCATGGTTTGTGAGGAAAATTCTCACATAATTCTTATATTTGCAATCCTTTACTTCTTCCAAGATTTTTATTTTTGCTTTTTTTTTGTATTTTGAATATACTATGCCTAGTTATAGCTTTTGGGGGGCATTTATCCCACTTGCTCTCGGAGCTTCCTGGACCTGTGGTTTGATGTCTGATGTTAATTTGGGGGGAATTCTCAGTCATTATTTCTTTAAATATCTGTTCTTTTCTCTCTCTCTTCTTCTGCATATGTTAAACCTTTTGTAGTTGTCTCACCATTCTTGGATATTCTGTTCTGTTTCCCCACCCTACCCCCTAGTATTTTTTTTCTTTTTGATTTTAGATGTTTCTATTGAAATATGCTCAAGCTCGGTGATTGTTTCCTCGACTTTTTCCAGTCGAGTCAAATGAACCCAATCAAAGACTTTCTTCATTTCTGTTAGTCTTTTTTTATCTCCAGCATTTCTTTTTATTCTTTCTTAGCATTTCCGTATCTCTGCTTACATTGCCTGTCTGTTCTTGTAGGCTGTATATCTTATCTACTAGAACCCTTAGGATGTTAATCACAGTTTTTTGTTTTTAATTCCCAGTCTGATAACTTTAACATTAGAGTTAGAGTTCTGAGTCTGGTTCTGATGCTTGCTCTGTCTCTTCAAACTGTGGGGGTTTTTTTTTTCACCTTTTAATATGCCTTGTAATTTTTTCTTGATAGGCAGACTGGGTGCTATATAATGTACCGGGTACAAGGCATTGTGGTAACTAGGCTATAATGTAGTGGTAAGGTGTGGAGCAAGAGGAAGCATGCTGTAGTCCTGTGATTAGATCTTATGTCTTTTAGTGAGCCTGTGCTTCTGCACTCACAAGTCTCATAAGTGCTTCTTAGTTCCTGCCCCACCCCTTTAGGTGGGACCGGATGGCTACAGTGGACTAGAGTTGTGTGTTTTTCTTCCCCTATGTAGAAGGCTAGAGCAAGCTGGAGTTAGACATTTCCTTCGCCCTAATCTGCTAGGCTCTGGAAAACCCTCAGTAGTATAGGCTCTGGTTAAATGACTTCTCTTAAGGTCAGACCTTGATAAGAAGAACAGAATGGACCCGGTGCGGTCGCTCACGCCTGTAATCCCAGCACTTTGGGAGGCCGAGGTGGGCGGATCATGAGGTCAGGAGATCGAGACCATACTGGCTAACATGGTGAAACCCCATCTCTACTAAAAATACAAAAAAAAATTTAGCCGGGCGTGGTGGCAGGTGCCTGTAGTTCCCAGCTACTCGGGAGGCTGAGACAGGAGAATGGTGTGAACCTGGGAGGTGGAGCTTGCAGTGAGCCGAGATCATGCCACTGCACTCCGGCCTGGGCGACAGCACGAGACTCCATCAAAAAAAACAAAAAAAAAAAGAAGAAGAAGAACAGAATGTTCTGGCATATTTCCAATTGATCACTTTCCTCCTTTCCCTACCAGAAGCATAAGGGGATTTTTCTCTTTTATTTACTGCAAGAATTTATTTAACCCTCTGAAGGCAAAACTCAGGTCCCCGAGGCTCATCCACTCTGAGCCTTCAAGCGATTCATGGATTACAGTTTAAGTTTTCCTATCCCAGCATTGTTTTCCATGGAGGTTTCTGCTCTTGGGTGTCTGCTCTGTTGAGTTGTGATTCTCTGTATTCACCTGTCTCTCCAAATTTTGGGAACAGCTAATTGTCCTGTGATTTCACTTCTCTGACAGATCTAAGAAGAGTTGGTTTTTCAGTTTGTTCAGATTCTTACTTGTTGGGATGGAATGATTTCCAAGCTCCTTACATGCCAGATAGGAGTCCTGTTATTTAATTTTCTTTTTCATAAAGGAAGTCTTGGCTGGGCACAGTGGCTCATGCCTGTAATCTCAATACTTTGGGAGGCCAAGGCAGGAGAATTGCTTGAGGCCAGGAGTTCAAGACCATCTTGGGCAATATAGCAAGGTGCTGTCTCTACAATTTTTTTTTTAATTACCCAAGCATGGTGGTGCATGCCTATACTCCCAGCTCCTCAGGAGGCTGAGGCAGGAGAATCGCTTGAGCCTAGTGAGCTATGATTGAGCCATTACACTCCAGCCTGGGCAACAGAGTGAGACTCTGTCTCTAAAAAAACAAAACAAAACCAAAACAACAACAAAATAAAAAAGGAAGTCTTTTGAGAGTTAAAGGGGGTTATTTTTAATAATTATTCCAGGACAAAAAACATAAACTGTAATGTATGATTACTGTATTGATGCAGTTGCTTAGTGATGAGGAAACTAATATTTCAGAGCTAATAAGAGGTATAGGTGGGATTTGAACCCAGGCAGTCTGATCCCTGAGTCAGTGCACTTATCCCTATATTATATAACACTCACACTTTTGGGGTACCTTGTGTAGCTTTTCAAGGTCTTCACTAGGACCTATCAGTACTCATGATTGTGGCTGTTCTTTCCTGAAGAGACACATAATTAAAACACAATGTCACAATGATTTATTAGCTCTCAATTTATTATTTTTAATTTCCTTTTATTAGGAGGGCAAGAACTGTGTTAAACTATTCTTTACTTATTACTGCATTTAACCTCTTCTAAATCTGCAAGTTTTTCTCCTTCCTGGAATTCTGTACTTGCCAGAGACATCTAGTCAAACTTAGTTCTGTAAACAGTCTTAGATGATATAACTTAGTTGGAAATAACATAGCTAATCACTTGTAAAATTTAGCTAAGAATTAGGAGGCAGAGAAATTTAGTGATTAAAAATGGAATTAGGTTGCTGGATTTGAATGCCAGTTTCATGCCACACAGTCTGTGACTCTTAGGTAAGTGTGATTTTCCTCTCCAAGTCTCACTCTCCTCATCTGTATACTTGAGAAGATAATAGTATCTATCTCTTGGTGGTTGTTTTGAATCCTATATAAGCCTGGAACATAATCAGGGCTCTTTATTTTAGCTGGATCTTTAGGTTTCTAGTGAAATGCTTTCAAAGCATGATGCCTTTAAAATCCTTTCTGACAGTGGTTTTTGAGATCTATCAATGTAGATATTGAGTCTGCCAGCAGGAGTTCATTGATTATTTTAAGCTGCCTATTTGTATAACTTAATATGGATAAGAAAATTGTTCCCTTTGCCATTCTGGTATATCACTAAGTATAGATCTAGCTGCCTTTTCAGTTGTAAGGGAGTAGTAAAGAAAATACTTCTATAATCAACTTTTATTTTTATTAGAGCTATAAATATATATAGCTTTCTTAAAAGAAAAAGTCAGTGCCAAAGGCTTTTAATAGAAACTATCAGTCCCTTGCCCACCCCTCCTGACTCTTGATTAGTGATTTCCAGAGGCTACCACTTACAATTCTTTTAGCTATTGATTTTGATAGTTACCTCCATATTTCTATGTAGTCTGTTTATATTACTTTTTTTTGATTTTTCTTGGTTTTAGATACTCTCTTTTGACTTCTCACTGTAGAGAAGGAGGATTTAGCTGTCTTATATCCTTCTCCTATACTTATGTATACTCACACACTCACATATGCACTTATCCTCCTACATTCTACTAAAAGAATCATATTTTGCTAAATAAATTTTTATAATCCTGAAAATGTTATTCATAGCTGAGCTATGTGGTAAATTTTGGTTATTCTTTCTTCCATGATATTGTCTTTTTTGAGGTTGATAATTATCTCTCTTTGGTTTGTTTTCATCGTTTTCTGTGCATCTATCACTAATGTATTCTCAGTCTCCCCTACAGAAGTCTCAATCTCTCATACTTTTAAAACATTCTGGATTGGGTACTTCTATGTTTATTTTCTTGATAGAGGAAAAAAATCTCTTCAGGTCTCTCTGTTCTGTCATTCCAATAGATATCAATTACTCTCTTGGTCTCATACTGGGATCTATACCATCCTGAAAACTTCCTTCTTTTCTTGGTTGTATTCCTGCTTCCTAGATCTCATGTCTTCCTCTTTATTAGTTTCCTCCCTTGTTTTGTAGAACACGTTCTTTAACAGCATTCTTAAAAAGGTGAAAGGGGGGAGGAGCCAAGATGGCCGAATAGGAACAGCTCCAGTCTACAGCTCCCAGCGTGAGTGACGCAGAAGACGGCTGATTTCTGCATTTCCAACTGAGGTACCAGGTTCATCTCACTGGGGAGTGCCAGACAGTAGGTGCAGGACAGTGGGTACAGCGCACTGTGCATGAGCCGAAGCAGGGCAAGGCATCGCCTCACCCGGGAAGTGCAAGGGGTCAGGGAATTCCCTTTCCTAGTCAAAGAAAGCGGTGACAGATGGCACCTGGAAAATTGGGTCACTCTCACCCTAATACTGCGCCTTTCCCATGGGCTTAAAAAACGGCACACCAGGAGATTATGTCCTGCACCTGGCTCAGAGGGTCCTACGCCCAGGGAGTATCACTCATTGCTAGCACAGCAGTCCGACATCAAACTGCAAGGCGGCAGCGAAGCTGGGGGAGGGGCACCCACCATTGCCAAGTTAGTTGTTTGATTAGGTAAACAAAGCGGCCGGGAAGCTTGAACTGGGTGGAGCCCACCACAGCTCAAGGAGGCCTGCCTGCCTCTGTAGGCTCCACCTCTGGGGGCAGGACACAGACAAACAAAAAGACAGCAGTAACCTCTGCAGACTTAAATGTCCCTCTCTGACAGCTTTGAAGAGAGTAGTGGTTCTCCCAGCATGCAGCTGGAGATCTGAGAACAGGCAGACTGCCTGCTCAAGTGGGTCCCTGATCCCTGAGTAGCCTAACTGGGAGGCACCCCCCGGTAGGGGCGGACTGACACCTCACGCGGCCTGGTACTCCTCTGAGACAAAACTTCCAGAGGAATGATCAGGCAGCAGCAGTTGCGGTTCACCAATATCCGCTCTTCTGCAGCCACCACTGCTGATACCCAGGCAAACAGGGTCGGGAGTGGACCTCTAGCAAACTCCAACAGACCTGCAGCTGAGGGTCCTGTCTGTTAGAAGGAAAACTAACAAACAGAAAGGACATCCACACCAAAAACCCATCTGTATGTCACCATCATCAAAGACCAAAGGTAGATAAAACCACAAAGATGGGAAAAAAACAGAGCAGAAAAACTGGAAACTATAAAATTCAGAGCGCCTCTCCTCCTCCAAAGGAACGCAGCTCCTCACCAGCAACGGAACAAAGCTGGATGGAGAATGACTTTGACGAATTGAGAGAAGAAGGCTTCAGACGATCAAACTACTCAGAGCTACAGGGGGAAATTCAAACCAATGGCAAAGAAGTTAAAAGCTTTGAAAAAAAATTGGACGAATGGATAACTAGAATAACCAATGCAGAGAAATCCTTAAAGGACCTGATGGAGCTGAAAACCAAGGCATGAGAGCTATGTGATGAATGCAGAAGCCTCAGTAGCTGATGCGATCAACTGGAAGAAAGGGTATCAGTGATGGAAGACGAAATGAATGAAATGAAGCGAGAAGAGAAGTTTAGAGAAAAAAAAATAAAAAGAAATGAACAAAGCCTCCAAGAAATATGGGGCTATGTGAAAAGACCAAATCTGCGCCTCATTGGTATACCTGAAAGTGACAGGCAGAATGGAACCAAGTTGGAAAACACTCTACAGGATATTATCTAGGAGAACTTCCCCAATCTAGCAAGGCAGGCCAACATTCAAATTCAGGAAATACAGAGAATGCCACAAAGATACTCCTCGAGAAGAGCAACTCTAAGACACGTAATTGTCAGATTCACCGAAGTTGAAATGAAGGAAAAAATGCTAAGGGCAGCCAGAGAGAAAGGTCGGGTTACCCACAAAGGGAAGCCCATCAGACTAACAGCGGATCTCTCGGCAGAAACTCTACAAGCCAGAAGAGAGTGGGGACAAATATTCAACATTCTTAAAGAAAAGAATTTTCAACCCAGAAACTCATATCCAGCCAAACTAAGCTTCATAAGTGAAGGAGAAATAAAATACTTTACAGACAAGCAAATGCTGAGAGATTTTGTCACCACCAGGCCTGCCCTAAAAGAGCTCCTGAAGAAAGCACTAAACATGGAAAGGAACAACCGGTAACAGCCACTGCAAAAACATGCCAAATTGTAAGGACCATCAAGGCTAGGAATAAACTGCATCAACTAACGAGCAAAATAACCAGCTAACATCATAATGACAGGATCAAATTCACACATAACAATATTAAGTTTAAATGTAAATGGGCTAAATGCTCCAATTAAAAGACACAGACTGGCAAATTGGATAAAGAGTCAAGACCCATCAGTGTGCTGTATTCAGGAGACCCATCTCACGTGCAAAGACACACATAGGCTCAAAATAAGGGGATGGAGGAAGATCTACCAAGCAAATGGAAAACAAAAAAAAGCAGGGGTTGCAATCCTAGTCTCTGATAAAACGGACTTTAAACCAAGAAAGATCAAAAGAGATAAAGAAGGCCATTACATAATGGTAAAGGGATTAATTCAACAAGAAGAGCTAACTATCCTAAATATATATGCACCCAATACAGGAGCACTCAGATTCATAAAGCAAGTCCTTAGTGACCTACAAAGAGACTTAGACTCCTACACAATAATAATGGGAGACTTTAACACCCTACTGTCAACATTAGACAGATGAACGAGACAGAAAGTTAACAAGGATACCCAGGAATTAAACTCATCTCTGCACCAAGCAGACCTAATAGACATCTACAGAACTCTCCACCCCAAATCAACAGAATATACATTCTTTTCAGCACCACATCACACCTACTCCAAAATTGACCACATGGTTGGAAGTAAAGCACTCCTCAGCAAATGTAAAAGAACAGAAATTATAACAAACGGTCTCTCAGACCACAGTGCAATCAAACTAGAACTCAGGATTAAGAAACTCACTCAAAACCGCTCAACTACATGAAAACTGAACAACCTGCTCCTGAATGACTACTGGGTACATAACGAAATGAAGGCAGAAATAAAGATGTTCTTTGAAACCAATGAGGACAAAGACACAACATACCAGAATCTCTGGGACACATTCAAAGCAGTGTGTAGAGGGAAATTTATAGCACTAAATGCCCACAAAAGAAAGCAGGAAAGATCTAAAATTGACATCCTAACATCACAATTAAAAGAACTAGAGAAGCAAGAGCAAACACATTCAAAAGCTAGCAGAAGGCAAGAAATAACTAAGATCAGAGCAGAACTGAAGGAAATAGAGACACAAAAAAACCCTTCAAAAAATTAATGAATCCAGGAGCTGGTTTTTTTTTTTTTTTTTTTTTTGAGACCGAGTCTCGCTGTCGCCCAGGCTGGAGTGCAGTGGTGCGATCTGAGCTCACTGCAGGCTCCACCCCCCAGGGTTCATGCCATTCTCCTGCCTTAGCCTCCTGAGTAGCTGGGACTACAGGCACCCGCCACCTTGCCTGGCTAATTTTTTGTATTTTTAGTCGAGACGGGGTTTCACTGTGTTAGCTAGGATGGTCTCAATCTCCTGAGCTCCTGATCTGCCCACCTCGGCCTCCCAAAGTGCTGGGATTACAGGAGTGAGCCACCGCGCCCGGCCTGTTTTTTTGAAAAGATCAACAAAATTGACAGACTGCTAGCAAGACTAATAAAGAAGAAAAGAGAGAAGAATCAAGTAGATGCAATAAAAAATGATAAAGGGGATATCACCACCTATCCCACAGAAATACAAACTACTATCAGAAAATACTATAAACACCTCTGTGCAAATAAACTAGAAAATCTAGAAGAAATGGATAAATTCCTCAACACATACACCCTCCCAAGACTAAAACAGGAAGAAGTTGAATCTCTGAATAGACCAATAACAGGCTCGGAAATTGTGGCAATAATCAATAGCTTACCAACCAAAAAAAGTCCGGGACCAGATGGATTCACAGCCGAGTTCTACCAGAGGTACAAAGAGGAGCTGGTACCATTCCTTCTGAAGCTATTCCAATCGATAGAAAAAGAGGGAATCCTCCCTAACTCATTTTATGAGGCCAGCATCATCCTGATACCAAAGCCTGGCAGAGACACAGCCAAAAAAGAGAATTTTAGACCAATATCCTTGATGAATATCGATGCAAAAATCCTCAATAAAATACTGGCAAACCGAATCCAGCAGCACATCAAAAAGCTTATCCACCATGATCAAGTGGGCTTCATCCCTGGGATGCAAGGCTGGTTCAACATACCCAAATCAATAAATGTAACCCAACATATAAACAGAACCAAATACAAAAACCACATGATTATGTCAATAGATGCAGAAAGGCCTTTGACAAAATTCAACAACCCTTCATGCTAAAAACTCTCAATAAATTAGGTATTGATGGGACGTATCTCAAAATAATAAGAGCAATCTATGACAAACCCACAGCCAATATCATACTGAATGGGCAAAAACTGGAAGCATTCCCTTTGAAAACTGGCACAAGACAGGGATGCCCTCTCTCACCACTCCTATTCAACATAGTGTTGGAAGTTCTGGCCAGGGCAATCAGGCAGGAGAAGGAAATAAAGAGTATTCAATTAGGAAAAGAGGAAGTCAAATTGTCCCTGTTTGCAGATGACATGATAATTTATCTAGAAAACCCGATCATCTCAGCCCAAATCTCCTCAAGCTGATAAGCAACTTCAGCAAAGTCTCAGTATACAAAATCAATGTACAAAAATCACAAGCATTCTTATACACCAATAACAGACAAACAGCCAAATCATGAGTGAACTCCCATTCACAATTGCTTCAAAGACAATAAAATACCTAGGAATCCAACTTACAAGGGATGTGAAGGACCTCTTCAAGGAGAACTACAGACCACTGCTCAATGAAATAAAAGAGGATACAAACAAATGGAAGAACATTCCATGCTCATGGGTTGGAAGAATCAAGATTGTGAAAAATGATCTGCCCAAGGTAATTTATAGATTCAATGCCATCCCCATCAAGCTACCAATGACTTTCTTCACAGAATTGGAAAAAACTACTTTAAAGTTCATATGGAACCAAAAAAGAGCCTGCATTGCCAAGTCAATCCTAAGCCAAAAGAGCAAAACTGGAGGCATCATGCTACCTGACTTCAAACTATACTACAAGGCTACAGTAACCAAAACAGCATGGTACTGGTACCAAAACAGAGATATAGACCAATGGAACAGAACAGAGCCCTCAGAAATAATGCCACATATCTACAACTATCTGATCTTTGACAAACCTGACAAAAACAAGCAATGGGGAAAGGATTTCCTATTTAATAAATGGTGCTGGGAAAACTGGCTAGCCATATGTAGAAAGCTGAAACTGGATCCCTTCCTTACACCTTATACAAAAATTAATTCAAGATGGATTAAAGACTTAAATGTTAGACCTAAAACCATAAAAACCCTAGAAGAAAACCTAGGCATTATCATTCAGGACATAGGCGTTGGCAAGGACTTCATGTCTAAAACACCAAAAGCAATGGCAACAAAAGCCAAAGTTGACAAATGGGATCTAATTAAACTAAAGCGCTTCTGCACAGCAAAATAAACTACCATCAGAGTGAACAGGCAACCTACAGAATGGGAGAAAATTTTTCCAACCTACTCATCTGACAAAGGGCTAATATCCAGAGTCTACAATGGACTCAAACAAATTTACAAGAAAAAAACAAACAACCCCATCAAAAAGTGGGCAAAGGATATGAAGAGACAATTCTCAAAAGAAGACATTTATGCAGCCAAAAGACACATGAAAAAATGCTCATCATCACTGGCCATCAGAGAAATGCAAATCAAAACCACAATGAGATACCATCTCACACCAGTTAGAATGACGATCATTAAAAAGTCAGGAAACAACAGGTGCTGGAGAGGTTGTGGAGAAATAGGAACACTTTTACACTGTTGGTGGGACTGTAAACTAGTTCAACCATTGTAGAAGTCAGTGTAGCAATTCCTCAGGGATCTAGAACTAGAAATACCATTTGACCCAGCCATCCCATTACTGGGTATATATCCAAAGGATTATAAATCATGCTGCTATAAAGACACATGCACATGTATGTTTATTGTGGCACTCTTCATAATAGCAAAGACTTGGAACCAACCCAAATGTCCAACAACGATAGACTGGATTAAGAAAATGTGGCACATATACACCATGGAATACTATGCAGCCATAAAAAATAATGAGTTCATGTCCTTTGTAGGGACATGGATGAAACTGGAAATCATCACTCAGCAAACTATCGCAAGGACAAAAAACCAAACACCGCATGTTCTCACTCATAGGTGGGAATTGAACAATGAGAACACATGGACACAGGAAGGGGAGCATCACACTCTGGGGACTGTTGTGGGGTGGGGGAAGGGGGGAGGGATAGCATTAGGAGATATACCTAATACTGAATGATGAGTTAATGGGTGCAGCACACCAACATGGCACATGTATACATATGTAACAAACCTGCACATTATGCACATGTACCCTAAAACTTAAAGTATAATAATAATAAAATTTAAAAAAAAGGTGAAAGGGAGTTAAAATATTTTGAGATTTGCAAGTCTGGAAATATCTTTTCCTACTGTCACATTTATTGGTAATTTAAAATTCTAGGTTAGAAATGATTTTTCATTCAGAATTTCAAAAACATTGCTCTATTGTTTTTTAGTTTCCAGTTTGCTGTTAGGAAGACTGATGCTATAGTGATTCCCAATCCTTCCTTTGTGTCTTTTCTTTAACTTCTCTGGAAACTTTTTAGTATCTTTTATCAGTTCCCAGTATTTTGAAATATTTTACTGATATGCCATTTTGTGTGTATGTGCGTGTGTGTGTGTGCTCATTTCCTGTTAGGCACTTGTTGAGTTTGTTCAATCCATAAATTCCTATCTTTTACTTATAGGACATTTTCTTGAATAGGATCTCTCCAACCCCAAACTGTTTCTGTTTGATTTTCTCTCTTTGGAATGCCAGTTATTCAAATATTGAATCTTCTGGGCCATTTCTCTAGTTTTAAAAATGTGGCGTTTTTTTTTTCCTATTGTTTACTTCTTTTTTTTTTTTCTTTCATTTTCTGGAACAATTCCTGGAGTTTTTCTTCCAACCATTTTACTAACATTTTAATTTCTGCTCTCCTATTTTCAGTTATTGAGATTTTTTTGCCTGATGTTTCTGTTTATGGCCTTCTAATTTTGTTCCATGAATTCAATAAGTTCTCCTCTCTTCCAGAATATTAATAGAAATGATCAAGTTCTTTTCTGTATTTTGTATTATCTTTTTTTTCCTTCAGGTTTCATATTACAATGTTTATTTGTTTTGGTCTCTGAGAATCTTTTTGGCTTTTCCTTCTTTCTTTTCTTTTCTTTTTAAATTATCACAAAAGTTTTTATTGTGACCAACAGTAAACATTCAAAAAAGTAATAATATCCATTGATTCAATATCCTTTTGAGAATAGAAACAATGGAAAAAAACTTAATTTTATAAGAATAGGTAAATTTTGGTATCCATATCTGACAATGCCATTACAAGTAGGGACATTTACAGACCATGATCCTTTTTGAACTAAATTTATATATCCTATTCCAAAATCCAGCTATATTTTATAAGGAGGTTATATCATGACCAAATGTGGTTTATGCAATTAATTCAGTATATACTAGTTCCTGAATAAAGAGTAATAATAGTCTCAGGTTGGCAAGCTGAATAGGAACAGCTCTGGTGTGCAGCTGCCAGTGAGATCAATGCAGAAGGCAGGTGATTTCTGTAATCCAACTGAGGTATCTGGCTCATCTCACTGGGACTGTTAGACAGTGGGTACAGCCCATGGAGGGCAAGCCAAAGCAGGATGGGGTGTCACCTCACCTGGGAAGCGCATGGGGTTGGGAAACTCCCTCCCCTATCGAAGGGAAGCTGGGAGGGACTGTGCCTAGAGGAACAGTGCATTCCAGCTCAGATACTATGCTTTTCCCATGGTCTTCACAACCCACAGGCAAGAGATTCCCTTGGGTGCCTATGCCACCAGGGCCCGGGGTTTCAAGCACAAAACTGGGTGGCTGTTTGGGCAGACACCGAGCTAGCTGCAGCAGCTTTTTTTCAAACCCCAGTGGCACCTGGGGCACCAGCTAGACAGAACCATTCACTCCCCTGGAAAGGGGGCTGAAGCCAGGGAGCCAGGTGGTCTAGCTCAGCGGATCTCACACCCACAGAGCTCAGCAAGCTAAGATCCACTGGCTTGAAATTCTCACTGCCAGCACAGCAGTCTGAAGTTGACCTGGGACGCTTGAGCTTGGTTTGGGGAGGGGCATCTGCCATTACTGAGGCTGGAGTAGGTGGTTTGCCCCTCACAGTGTAAACAAAGCCACTGGGAAATTCGAACTGGGTGGAGCCCACTGCAGCTCAGCAAAGCCGCTGTAGCCAGATTGCCTCTTTAGATTCCTCCTCTCTGGGCAGGGCATCTCTGAAAGAAAGGCAGCAGCCCCAGTCAGGGCCTTATAGATAAAACTCCTATCTTCCGAGGACAGAGCACGTGGGGGAAGGGGCGGCTGTGGGTGCAGCTTCAGCAGACTTAAATGTTCCTGCCTGCCAGCTCTGAAGAGAGCAGTGGTTCTCGTAGCACAGCATTTGAGCTCTGCTAAGGGACAGAATGTCTCCTTAAGTGGGTCCCTGACCACCGTGCCTCCTGACTGGGAGACACCTCCCAGCAAGGGTTGACAGATACCTCTACAGGAGAGCTCTGGCTGGCATCTTGTGGGTGCCCCTCTGGGACAAAACTTACAGAGGAAGGAACAGACAGCAGTCTTTGCCATTCTACAGCCTCCGCTGGTGATACCCAGGCAAACAGGATCTGGAGTGGACCTCCAGCAAACTCCAGCAAACCTGCAGCAGAGGGGCCTGAATGTTAGAAGGAAAACTAACAAACAGAAAAGAATAGCATCAACGTCAACAAAAAGGACGTCCGTACAGAAACCCCATCCGAAGATCACCAACCTCAAAGACCAAAGGTAGATAAATCCATGAAGATGAGGAAAAAACAGCGCAAAAAGGCTGAAAATTCCAAAAACCAGAATGCCTCTTCTCCTGCAAAGGATCACAACTCTTTGTCAGAAAGGGAACAAAACTGGAAGGAGAATGAGTTTGATGAATTGACAGAAATAGGCTTCACAAGGTGAGTAATAACAAACTCCTCTGAGCTAAAGGAGGATGTTTTAACCCAACGCAAGGAAGCTAAGAACCTTGAAAAAATGTTAGAGGAATTGCTAACTAGAATAACCAGTTTAGAGAAGAACATAAATGACCTGATGGAGCTGAAAAACACAGCACGAGAACTTCGTGAAGCATACACAAGTATCAATACCCGAATCAATCAAGCAGAAGAAAGGATATCAGAGATTGAAGATCACTTTAATGAAATAAAGCATGAAGGCAAAATTAGAGAAAAAAGAATGCAAAGGAATGAACAAAGACTCCAAGAAATATGGGGCTATGTGAAAAGACCAAACCTGCATGTGATTGTGTACCTGAAAGTGAGGGGAGAATGGAACCAAGTTGGAAAACGCTTTTCAGGATATTATCCAGGAGAACTTCCCCAACCTAGCAAGAGAGGCCAACAGTCAAATTCAGGAAATATTGAAAACACCAGAAAGATACTCCTTGAGAAGAGCAACCCCAAGACACATAATCGTCAGACTCACCAAAATTGAAATGAAGGAAAAAATGTTAAGGGCAGCCAGAGAGAAAGGTCAGGTTACACACAAAAGAGGCCCATCAGACTAACAGCAGATCTCTCTGTAGAAACCCTACAAGCCAGAAGAGGGCGGGGGCCAATATTCAACATTCTTTTGTTTTTTTTTTTTTTTTGAGACAGAATCTTGCTTTGTTACCCAGGCTGGAGTGCAGTGGTGCAATCTCGCTCACTGTAAGCTCCGCCTCCCGGGTTCATGCCATTCTCCTGCCTCAGCCTCCCGAGTAGCTGGGACTACAGGCACCTGCTACCACGCCTGGCTCATTTTTTGTATTTGTAGTAGAGACAGGGTTTCACCATGTTAGCCAGGATGGTCTCGATCTCCTGACCTCGTGATCCACCCACCTCAGCCTCCCAAAGTGCTGGGATTACAGGTGTGATCAACATTCTTAAAGAAAAGAATTTTCAACCCAGAAATTCATATCCAGCCAAACTAAGCTTCATAAGTGAAGGAGAAATAAAATCCTTTACAGACAAGCAAATGCCGAGAGATTTTGTCACCACCAGGACTGCCTTACTCTTAAGAGCTCCTGAAGGGAGCACTAAATATGGAAAGGAACAACTGATAGCAGCCACTGCAAAAACATACCAAATTGTAAAGACCATTGACACTATGAAGAAACTGCATCAAATAACAGGCAAAATAGCCAGCTAGCATCATAATGACAGGATCAAATTCACACATAACAATATTAACCTTAAATGTAAAAGGGTTAAATCACCCAATTAAGAAACACAGACTGGGCTGGGCACAGTAGCTCACACCTGTAATCCCAGCACTTTAGGATGCCGAGGTGGGTGGATCATGAGGTCAGGAGTTCGAGACCAGCCTGGCCAAGATGGTGAAACCCTGTTACTAAAAAATACAAAAATTAGCCAGGCGTGGTGGCATGCGCTCATAGTCCCAGCTACTCAGGAGGCTCAGGCAGGAGAATCGCTGGAACCTGGGAGGCAGAGGTGGCAGTGAGCAGAGATTGTGCCACTGCATTACAGCCTGGGTGACAGAGCAATAGTCTGTCTCAAGAAACACACACACACAGACAAATTGGATAAAGAGTCAAGACCCATCCGTGTGCTGTATTCAGGAGATCCATCGCATGTGCAAAGACACACATAGACTCAAAATAAAGGGATGGAAGGAGATTTACCAAGCAAATGGAAAGCAAAAAAAAGCAGGGGTTGCAATCCTAGTCTCTGATAAAACAGACTTTAAGCCAACAAAGATCAAAAAAGACAAAGAAGGGCATTACATAATGGTAAAGGGATCAATGCAACAAGAAGAGCTAACTATCCTAAATATAAATGCACCCAATACAGGAGCATCCAGATTCATAAAGCAAGTTCCTAGAGACCTACAAAGAGACTTGGACTTCCACATAATAATAGTGGGAGACTTTAACACCCTACTGTCAATATTAGGTCAACGAGACAGGAAATTAACAAGGATATTCAGGACTTGAATTCAGCTCTGGACCAAGAGGACCTAAGATATCTACAGAACTCTCCACCCCAAATCAACAGAATATACATTTTTCTCAGCACCACATCACACTCCAAAACTGACCACCTAATTGGAAGTAAAACACTCCTCAGCAAATGCAAAAGAATGGAAATCATAACTAACAGTCTCTCTGACCACAGTGCAATCAAATTAGAACTCAGGATTAAGAAACTCACTGAAAACCACACAACGTCACGGAAACTGAACAACCTGCTCCTGAATGACTACTGGGTAAAAAACAAAATTAAGGCAGAAATAAATAAGTTCTTTGAAACCAATGAGAATAAAGACACAACATACCAGAATGTCTGGGACACAGCTAAAGCAGTGTTTATAGAGGAATTTATAGCACTAAATGCCCACAGGAGAAAGCAGGAAAGATCTAAAATTGACACCCTAACATCACGATTAAAAGAACTAGAGAAGCAAGAGCAAACAAATTCAAAAACTAGCAGAAGAGAAGAAATAACTAGGATAAGAGCAGAACTGAAGGAGATAGAGATATGAAAAGCCCTTCAAAAAATCAATGAATCCAGGAGCTGGTTTTTTGAGATTAACAAAATAGACTGCTAGCCAGATTAATAAAGAATAAAAGAGAGAAGAATCAAATAGACACAATAAAAAATGATAAAGGGGATATCACCACTGATCCCACAGAAATACAAACTACTATCAGAGAATACTATAAACACCTCTCTGCAAATAAACTAGGAAATCTACAAGAAATGGAAAAATTACTAGACACATACACCCTCCCAAAATTAAACCAGGAAGAAGTTGAATCCCTGAATAGACCAATAGCAAGTCTGCAATTGAGGCAGTAATTAATAGCCTACCAAGCAAAAAAAAGCCCAGGACCAGATAGATTCACAGCCAAATTCTACCAGAGGTACAAAGAGTTGCTGGTAGCATTCCTTCTGAAACTATTCCAATCTATATAAAAAGAGGACTCCTTCCTAACTCATTTTATGAGGCCAGCATCATCCTGATACCAAAACCTGGTGGAGACACAATAAAAAAAGAAAATTTCAGGCCAATATCCCTGATGAACATTGATGCAAAAATCCTCAATAAAGTACTGGCAAACCTAATCCAGCAGCACATCAAAAAGCTTATCCACCACGATTAAGTTGGCTTCATCCCTGGGATGCAAGGCTGGTTCAACATATGCAAATCAATAAACGTAATCCATCACATAAACAGAACCAACAACAAAAACCACATGATTATCTCAATAGATGCAGAAAGGCCTTCTACAAAATTCAACATCCCTTCATGCTAAAAACTCTCAATAAACTAGGTATTGATGGAACATATCTCAAAATAATAAGAGCTATTTAGGACAAACCTACAGCCAATATCATACTGAATGGGCAAGAGCTGGAAGAATTCCCTTTGAAAACTGGCACAAAACAAGGATGCCTTCTCTCACCACTCCTATTCAACATAGCGCTGGAAGTTCTGGCCAGGTCAATCAGGAAAGAGAAAGAAATAAAGCATATTTAAATAGGAAGAGAGGAAGTGAAATTATCCCTGTTTGCAGATAACATGATTGTATATTTAGAAAACCCCATCGTCTCAGCCTGAAATCTCCTTAAGCTGATAAGCAACTTTAGCAAAGTCTCAGGATACAAAATCAATGTGCAAAAATCACAAGCATTCCTATACACCAATAAGAGACAAACAGAGAGCCAAATCATGCATGAACTCTCATTCATGATTGCTACAAAGAGAATAAAATACCTAGGAATCCAACTTACAAGGCATGTGAAGGACCTCTTCAAGGAGAACTACAAACCACTGCCCAAGGAAATAAAAGAGGACCCAAACAAATGGAAAAACATTCCATGCTCCTGGATAGGAAGAATCAATATCATGAAAATGGCCATAGTGTCCAAAGTAATTTATAGATTCAATGCTACCTCTATCAAGCTACCACTGACTTTCTTCAGAGAATTAGAAAAAACTACTTTAAATTTCATATGGAAACCAAAAAGAGCCCACGTAGCCAAGACAATCCTAGGCAAAAAGAACAAAGCTGGAGGCGTCATACTACCTGACTTCAAATTATACTACAAGGCTACAGTAACCAAAACAGCATGGTACTGCTACCAAAACAGATATATAGACCAATGAAACAGAACAGAGGCCTCAGAAATAACGCCACACATCTACAACCATCTGATCTTTGATGAACCTGACAAAAACAAGCAAGGGGGAAAGGATTTCCTATTTAATAAATGGTGTTGGGAAAACTGGCTAGCCATATGCAGAAAACTGAAACTGGACCCTTTCCTTACACCTTATACAAAAATTAACCCAAGATGGATTAAAGACTTAAATGTAAGACCCAAAACCATAAGAACCATAAAAGAAAACTTGGGCAATACCATTCAGGACATGGGCAAAGACTTCATGACCAAAACACCAAAGCAATGGCAATAAAAGCCAAAATTGACAAATGGGATCTAATTAAACTAGAGAGCTTCTGCACAGCAAAAGAAACTATCATCAGGGTGAACAGGCAACCTACAGGGTAGGAGAAAATTTTTGCAATCTACCCATCTGACAAAGGGCTAATATCCAGAATCTACAAGGAACATAAACAAATTTACAAGAAAAAAACAACCCCATCAAAAAGTGGGCAAAGGTTATGAACAGATACTTCTCGAATGAAGACATTTATGTAGCCAACAAACATATGAAAAAAAGCTCATCATCACTGGTCATTAGAGAAATGCAAATCAAATCCACAATGAGATACCATCTCATGCCATTTAGAATGGCGATCATTAAAGAGTCAGGACACAACAGATGCTGGAGAGGATGTGGAGAAATAGGAATGCTTTTACACTGTTGGTGGGAGTGTAAATTAGTTCAACCATTGTGGAAGACAGTGTGGCAATCCCTCAAGGATCTAGAACCAGAAATACCATTTGATCCAGCAATTCCATTACTGGGTATATACCCAAAGAAATATAAATTATTCTACTATAAAGACACATGCATATGTATGTTTATTGATGCACTATTTATAGTAGCAAAGAATTGGAACCAACCCAAATGGCCATCAATGATAGACTGCTAAAGAAAATGTGGTACATATACACCATGGAATACTATGTAGCCATAAAAAGGAATGAGTTCGTGTCCTTTGCAGGGACATGAATGAAGCTGGAAGCCATTATTCTCAGCAAACTGATACAGGACAGAAAACCAAACACCACATGTTCTCACTCACAAGTGGGAGTTGAACAATGAGAACACATGGACACAGGGAGGGGAACAACACACACTGGGGTCAGTCAGGATGTTGGGGATGAGAGGAGGGAGAGCATTAGGACGAATAGCTAATGCATGCAGGGCTTAAAACCTAGATGATGGGTTGATAGGTGCAGCAAACCACCACGGCACTCGTATACCTATGTAACAGATCTACACATTCTGCACTTGTATCCTGTAACTTACAGTAAAATAAAACAAAAAGCAATATAAATTACTAGGCAAATACTGTCCATTTGAAATGAAGAAAGCAAATGACAAATATCATGTATCTGACGTGCTACACAAAATATCTAGGTTCTTACATTATTTATTACTGGAAGAAACCTTGGAGATCATGGTTTCTAACTCTTTATTTGACAGATGAGGAAAACTGAGACCTGGGGAGTTTTGGTGACTTGCCTTGAGACTAGAATCCAAGCTTTGTAATTCTTAGTACAGTCTTCTTTCCATTAAATCTTATTTCCTTTTCTAAGGCATAGTGAATGCTGTGTGGCTTACAGGTTTATTTTTGGTGATGGCACTTTACCTGCTTTTCTTCTTTTAATTTTTTTGACCTCAGTGATTAGAACTGGATCAATAGTAATCCTTGGTTTATGACACACTCTCATCATTGGTCCATGTATAACCTATTTATTTGTTTATTTGCTTTCAATAATGTAATACATAAAAATTTCAAATATTCATATTAGGTGGAGAACTTAGGAGCAAAATGAAAATGTATAATTTCCATATATGCATGGTACAAAAATAAACTCTTATATTTCGAAATTATTTTTGTGCTATAGCTATTTGTTTTTCTCCCTTGGGTTGAAGGTTATCTTCTGGATGGGTGGTTTGGCAACTGTCCTCTTCATCACATTGAAATCACCAAACTCAAGTAGCACTTAGAAAACAAAGTAAGACAGAAGGAAATGGGAAAAGGACCAGGAAAATGTGCTTTACATTTAGCATTGCGACATATATGTCTAAAATTTTTTAGTCCTCTGCAAATTGTGTAATGTTGGGTTTGTTTATGATGCAGGTCTGAGAACCATTGGAGTTATCACCAAACTGGACCTTATGGATGAAGGAACAGATGCCAGGGATGTTCTAGAGAACAAACTGTTGCCTCTTCGCAGGGGTAATGTACTGTGGTCTATACAAGACTTTTGTTGTTGTTGTTATATGGAAGAGAAATGATTGGGAAGCCACTAGGAGGTTTGGTTTTAATGCCTTCTCAGTTGTGAGGAATGGATTTATTATTAGTTATACTTTTTATGGAATGGCTGTATGTTCCCAAATGATATATTAGAAAATAATCCAAAGGGAGAACTATTCCTTAAAATAACAGGAATAAGAAAACAGGAAAAGGAAGGAGTTTGAAGGGAGGTTATAAATATTCATCATAGGCTACATAAACTTATACTATTGTAAGCCTGGTATTTACTTGCCTGCTATATGACAAAACTGCTAAGATACACACTCTCTTAAAATGCACACAGTTTAAGGGTGAGAGGCATTATTGTATTGATGCTAAAAAATTATCGTGAGCTCAATCAGCAGCCTGTGTTCAATACTGATGTTTCCCGTTGAGTTTTATAAAGGAACTCAGTCTTCAGGCCTAAAACTAGTTTTGCCTTTCTTAGTCTGCCTATGTGAGAGCCTTGAAATCTCCCTAGAATAAGCCACAAAAAGTGTCCCCAACTCCATAGATTTGTGTTTTGTTTCAGGTTACGTGGGGGTGGTAAACAGAAGCCAGAAGGACATAGATGGGAAGAAGGACATAAAGGCAGCCATGCTGGCAGAGAGGAAGTTTTTCCTTTCCCACCCGGCTTACAGACATATCGCTGACCGAATGGGAACCCCACACCTGCAGAAGGTCCTTAATCAGGTAAAAATGTTCTTTCAAGCAACAATTATAAATATGTAAGTGGGTGCTGGACTTAATATTTATTATTTTTAAGTTTATTTTTTTTCCAAAACAAGACATGCAGCTTCAATGACAGGGATTTTAAAAATGAATATTAGTACCTCAGATTCACACTATTACCATTCTCAGTGAATAGAACTCACCTTCCTATTATTGCAAGAACAATTCTCAAAGCAGAAACACATACCTATTTAGGAACAGTGAACAGGGATATACATTTTAGCATATATTCATTTGTAATGTGTAGTTATCTTGAGAAGTTAAATTTTTAGAGCTTTGAAAAGTTGATCTCTTGGGATCTGTTTTTCAGGCACCAGTCTGTAATGGCTAGGTTACACTTTCTGTTAAATTTTTTTCATGGCTTTATTTAGAATTGATTTGTTTCTTAATTTAAAATCTTCAGAATCACAAATCCTAATTAAATAATCATTGATTTCCACTCATCTAAGATGCTTTTCTAGATAACCCCTTTTCCCACAATAATTTAAAATTGGGACTTCTGCCTACCCCGCTCCATGCACTATGCACACACTTCTTCCATAAATCCTCAATGCTGTTACTTGGTTACAGATATTCCTTCCCCTTTTGGAGTTAAGTGTTATGACAAGCATCATTGTCATTGAATGCAGGGCCCCCTCCCTGACTTTTGATTATATTGACTTAATGTGATTAGCAGCCTTTCTCATAAATATTCCTATAAGTTATGCTTTAACTGTTACATACGAACTTAATCAGGCAATCAATTAATCAATCAAGTAGATTTCTGATTCTTAGCTCCTGGAAAGTATCAATAGCTGTCACAATATGTGACATTATACCTGAACCATTTAGGCAAAACAACTGAGAAGAAATTTTAGAAAATAAAAAATTATGTTATAATTCCATTTTAAGAGATACAATACAGACTATTGTAAAGTTTATACTTTTTAATTAAGGATAAATATTTGGACACTAGGAAACATCACTATGATTGTATCATTTAAAAATATGAATATATTTTAGAAAAGGAGCATTGTTATGCAAGAATGCTAACACTCTACCAAATATATTTTGCACTGTCAAAATTCTCTTTAGAATACTGCTTTCACAGCTGTATTGACCTACAAAAAATACAAATAAACTGAAAAAATCTCAGAGGAAAACCACTAATATGATTAGAAGGATAAAGCTGGAAATGAGTTAGGTTTTGAATACTGGAAAAACGGAAGGAGGTGGTTGACTATTAGGTTATTACAGGTGATCCCCAAGTTATGACACAATTGGATTCTCATTGACTAAAAATTGAATGATTTTTTTTTAACTGAAGATTTCTCCTTTCCTGGATAATCACTCTCTCTTTATTGCCTCAAGAATATTTATACTATGTTTGAAACTAAGATAATTCTATGGCTATGTATGTGTACCAATACTTCTGATCCTGTGGGATAATTTATATGGAAAATACTGGAAAATGACATGACATTTTTGAAAAATTGAATGAAATTTTCACTGTGGGGGGAAGGCAGAGAAAGAGGTAGTGAGTTGTATTAGATGATATTGGAGATGTAGGCAGTGGCTGAATCCTGTAATGTTTCTAGACCAAATTGAGGATTTTGGCTCTTACCTAAGACCAATGAGGAGTCATTTAAGGTCCTGAGTAGAGGAACAATAAGATCAGATCCTTGGGTGAAAAAAGAATATGGTATTGACAAGAAGACCAAGAGTAGACCAGTTAGGAGTAAAAGTGAGAGATTATGGGAATTTGGTTGTGGTAAGGGCCAGTGGAGAGGAAAAAAAGGGGCGGGTTTGAGAAATATTCAGGAAAATTGAGGACTAAGTGGTAGATTAGAGCTGTTGGGTGATGGGAGAGGTGGAGTCAAGGTTACATCCCAGGTTTCCAGATTCTTATGAAGTCACCAAGATGGAGAACCCTGAAGGGAAGATCAAACACTTGATTTTGGACATGTTGAGCTTGAGATATCATTGACACATCCAAGAGGAGAAGTCAAGCAGCTGGTCAAATATGCACGCCACAGCAAAGATAAATCTTGTTTGGAGGCAACATCTTACAGCTATAGGTATTTGGATGTTTATTGAAGCCAGGATGGAATGAGATTCCCTTAAGAGAGTACAGACAGTAAACAAAAAAGAGACCTTGGACCCAGATTTGAGGAATTTCAGTAATTACTCTTCTGGGAAAGAGAGTGAATTGTCCAAGGAAATAGAGAAGATACATCCAGAATGGATAGCAGAAAAATGAGAGGAGCTGGAGTCATGGAAGCCAGGGGAAGAAGTGTTTTAGAAAGGCACAGTATTGCTTTGCTCTGGAGATGTCTGAGAAGCAAAAGGTGGAAATCAGGTATTTTTATTATTTACCAGTTCACATGGCAATCAGTTGGTTGCTGGTTTCTTGTGGTTGCTGTTTCTGTTAGATTTGGGTCCTTGTCTCTTGTGATGTTGCTATTGGGAATGCTGTCCTCTCAGCTCTTTTGTTGCCTGCTTCATAGTTAGAACAGCAATGCATGCCAGGGTGCTAACAACAATTTATTACTGCGAGCAAGGGGGTAATACAGTTATAAACTATTGACAAATAACTCTAGATTTATTTAATAAATATATTCAGGTAACCTTAGATAAACATAAAGATGACTTAAAATAGTTTCTTCAGTCAATCGGGGTGTATTAATTCTCCTTACTTTTAATATTTTTTCTTTTTTCTGAATTTCTAGGAAGTTTATATTCTTTTTATTGATTTCAAGTTCATCACTTAGGAAGTTCAAGATTATCTGTTTTTTCTTTTAATTCAGACTTTTGTTTAACCGCATTGTAATAGAAAGGCCGTAAGACCTAAACAATCTGGGTTTTTATCTCACCTTTGTTCTTAATTAATCATGCACTCTTAGGCTTTTGGAGAAGTTTCATTGTACCGAGCTTGAGGTGCCTGCTGATCTCAGTGGAAATTCCAAGTAGACGGTTATGTCAAGCCTTCAATAGCAGAGAGAGCTTTCCCTTACTCAGTCATGGAGTTGCACTGGGGCCTAGAGATGGAAGTAGGAGTAAGTTTCTGCCTCAGCTGAGAATGTGGAGCAAATTAACAGCTGACAGGTGCCTCTGGCACCTTGGCTACCTGAGCTTCATCAGTGTGGTAAACCACTTAGTCCTGAGAACACCGGGCAGCACCTGTGACTCCTAGCTTCCTTCATTTCTATCACATTCTAACTTAAGGTTCCTTTCTACAAGGTAGGAGACCTGGTAAATCAATCCATGCTAAGGTGTTATTGGGCAGCCTCATTAGTAACATTAGCTGCATTTTAACAGGGTCTTCTGGATTTAAAGAGATAGCTCAAGTGAGTCACTCTAAAGGAAGGAATTTTGAGCATCTCTGAAGTGCAGTGGAGGAGGGAGTTGGTGTTTCTTCTCCCTATCTACGTAATAGTCAATCTCAAATGCAGACATATGTTTGAAATTTTGAATTATTAGAAAAACAATGGAGGCGGATCTTTGTCTCATGAGTTAATCTTTAATCTGTGTATATGATTCAATCTTCAATCTGTGTGTATGATTTTGTTTTATTTAGCAACTTACCAACCACATTCGGGATACCCTACCAAACTTCAGGAACAAACTACAGGGACAGTTGCTCTCCATAGAACATGAAGTAGAAGCCTACAAAAATTTTAAACCGGAAGACCCAACCAGGAAGACCAAAGCATTGCTGCAGTAGGTCACCTTTCCCTTCCTTGGCTCAGCATTTTAATCTAATTTCTTTAGTTTTCTATTGCCTTAGTCTATTTGTCATGTTGCTTCTTAGGTAGCAAGTAAACTATATGAGGCTATCTATATGATACACAATAACTCTTGAATTTTTATGCTTTTTTGAACAAGAATTATTGGTATTATTCTGTTATTATCAACTTACCAGTTGAGCATCCCCATGCCCATTTAAATTGTGTTTTTAAAACTGGATTAAGTGAGTAAAACCATTAGGGATGACCCAGCGGGAATTTTTGTCCCTTGTCTTAGAAGTGGGTAAATACAGATGAAAATATCATTTGTATTTTTCAGCTGTTTCTATGGATGTCAATTGTACTTATTATCCTTTATTCCAATTATTTCATGTAACTTATTTGTGTGCATTTTTCAGTGGAATGAGAACCAAGGATTTAATTAAAAAGTGCTAACAATAAGACTGTAGTTATTTTTCCTTTTACGTAATGATTTTAATGTAGTCCTTTGAAAATGCAAATGTGAAACTGCCAAGCATCTTTTCACCCCTTCATGATCTTCCCATCTTATCTCTGGGTTACTAGAGTTATCCCTGTGGTGTCTTGGGGTAGAATAGCAGAGAATTATTAGAGAATTCCTAGCTCTTTATGTCTTACACTTTCTTCTCTCCCTCAAATCCTTCTGTTGCCATCAGTTCCTTTATCCTGTGCTTCCACTTGTGTCAAGTCCCTCTCAACGGGAAGGCTCCCCTGCCCAGCACACACTGCAGGATACCCGAGGTCTACCTCTGAAGATGATGTTTGGTACCTCTTATGGCGTGCTTTTCTCCCCAGCAGCCTGGCAATCAAAGCATCCTTCAACTGGCATTTAAAGTGCACACTATAATTTCTTTCTTTGTGAGGAGATTCCCAAATGCTCAAATATTTAAATACAATATTAATTGCTTCATCCTATATTTCCTCATTAAAAATATTATACAAAGGAAAGAGTTTTTTTTTGTTTTTTTTCAGATATAACTCTTTCCTAATTTATTCTTTCTTTTCATTCTTGGGTTTTGTTGAGCTCTTGCAAAAACTCTTCAAGTTACAGAGAAAGCTATTTCTGTTTAGGCCCTAGGTCGTTATCTTAATATCCAACTAAAACTATTGTGCTTGCAAATACTGGGTCTTGCCTCTGTGACTTTATTGGACTCAGATTACAGAACTTTTCACAGCTAGATTCTTGATTTGCAGAGGGCTGATTCAGCTCCTTCTTTATGGCCCTATTCTTTCTGACCTATTTCTTTTCTCTCTTCTATCCTTCCCTCCTGCCTTCCTTTCTCTGTTCTTCCTCCTTCCTCTAATCTCTTCATGCACTCAGTGTCTGGTTCTGTGAAATGAACGATAAGATAAGATAATAAGATTCTTGCTCTCAAGAAGTCCCAGTAGAGTAGGGAAAAACAGACATAAAAGTTAACGCAATTTAACACAATTAATTGTGTTAAAGCTAATAAATGCTATGTTTCTGTAAGTGTAAAATACTAAGGGAGCCCAGGTGAGGAAGCAGTTAAATGTGAGGAAGGATGTGAATTTGCAGAGAAAACAGAGGCCCTGAGGTAGGAGAAGACCTTGTCATGTGGAAGGAGGAGGGCAAGAGAATCATGAGAACTTCGGTAACATTTGTTCTAGGATTAGTAAATGGGCCAGGTGGCTGAGGTATAAA
The DNA here is from genome assembly GCF_006542625.1 of Nomascus leucogenys. Classification (NCBI taxonomy): domain Eukaryota; kingdom Metazoa; phylum Chordata; class Mammalia; order Primates; family Hylobatidae; genus Nomascus; species Nomascus leucogenys. Next base: position 29,744,998 of record NC_044392.1, on the reverse strand, counting down.
TAGGGTTTAGGGGAAGGAGCAGCTAGAGGTACACTTTCTGAAAAATTTTTTATGTCTCAGTGTGTATGTCATACCTCTCCAGGTGTTTTTAAAAAATAAAATTAGCATATACATGAACATAACTAAATCCAATTACAGTCTAGCTTCTTTGGCCTAAATAATTTTCAGTTACTTTTCATTCATCCATGATTTTGATGGAAGGGAATGAAAAGATACAAGTTTTAGATAGTTTGAATTTTTTTCCTTTTAGATTTTGAATTTGAAATTAGTTCCAGTATGTTTAAATTAGAGTTTCTAAACCTGGTAATCACAAATGAAAATAGTTGTGTTTTTTTTCCTCTTTCTTTCTTTCTTTCTTTCTTTCTTTCTTTTTCTTTTTTTCTTTCTTTCTTTCTTTCTTTCTTTCTTTCTTTCTTTCTTTCTTCTTTCTTTTTTTTTTTTAACAGCCAGTGTAAGGTAATTCATTCTTTCATGGGACAAATATTTATTAAATCTCCCAATTATGTTGAGCAGGGAAAGGTAAAGAAAACACACAGTCCTTGCCCTTAGGAGAGTGACTAATAGACATGGCAATGTTAATGTGCTGTGCCAAGTGCTCTGCAGGAAACACGCTGAAGATGCAGAGGAGGGGCGATGAGAAGTGGTGCTGGATAGAGTCATGGATCATGAAAAGTTTCTGGGAAGAACCAGTGCTTGAGCTGAGTCTTAAAGAACATGTAAAAATTAGTCAGGCAAAGCAGCAAGGGACAGAAAGAATGGTGCTCTGAGCAGAAAGAAAAGTGTAAAAGCGCAGGGACATGGTGCATTTGGGGAATTGCAATGGCTTTCTTATGGTTGGCTGGAAGGTGATTGGGATGAGTGGTAAGAGATGGGGCTGAAGAGGCAGCCAAGGCCAGACCATAAAATACTGGGAGATGGGCTAAAGAGTTTTGATTGTGTTATCAAATTGTGGGGATCCATTGAAAAACAAGGCTAGAGCTAGATTAGAGGGGTCACAAATCTGTGTTATTCTGATAGGGTGAGGTCTGACTTTGACAAAGATAAACTCGAAAGCAGGATGATCATTTAGAGGAGCCTTCAGTGATGCTGGGAGGCATTGCTGCGAGCTGAACCAAGGCAGTGTCAGTAGGTGTGAGGAGGAAGAGCTCAACCAGCTGAGCTGTAATGGAGGAGAAGTTACCTACAACTGGTGGCTCCCTGCAACTGTTGGGTGAGGGAAAGGGAGGTATGCTGGATGCCCCAGATTCCCTGCCTGGGGTGGGTGGTATCATCCACCATGAGGAGAGATTTGGGAATGCAGGAGGATCAGCAGGTTTGGGAGTGAAAGAAATTGAGAGGTTGTTTTAGGTGTGTTGAGTTCAAGGCAGCTAAGAGGAAATAAACATCCAGTACAGTTGAGCATATGGGCCACTCATTCTTCTGAGAGTTATGGGCTAAAGCGGAAGGTGTGGAGAAACTATTTCTCAATAACCCTTGAAACTATGGCAACATTGAGATCACCTAGGGATGAATATGAGGAGAGACTGAGGCTGTGACATTGGGGGAGTAATAGAGCTGGAGCATTTGGGACACTAGGTGGTTGTGTTGTCATAGGAGTTCAGGTCCATTTGACTATTCTACATAAAGTTTAATTGATTAACTCTCTATTTCAAGTATTCTTTAAATACCATTTTATGACTGCAATCAAATGAACAGAATGCATTGAAAGACAACTATATTTAAATATTTATTCTAATTAAGTGTCTAAAATCTTAATGATGTGTATTTCATATAATCACACTGTGAGTGCTACATAGAGTGCAATGTTAACTCTGCCAGTAGGTGCCACTAGGAGCACCTGGAAAAGGATTCTAACAAATAATCATAGGAAAAGAAAATGAAGAGTGCAAAGGCTTGTAACTTTGACTTGAATCTATTTCTCTTTAACAATTACAGGATGGTTCAGCAATTTGCTGTGGACTTTGAGAAGAGAATTGAAGGGTCAGGGGATCAAGTAGATACCCTGGAACTCTCAGGTGGTGCTAAAATCAATCGTATTTTTCATGAACGCTTTCCTTTTGAGATAGTAAAGGTTTGTATCAAACGTTATTTTTTTCCTTAGCTTCACTTCACTTCCATATTCTGTTTTATACAACTTGATACAATATTGTGTGAGTGGTATAGAACTAACATAGTTCTTTGAACAAAACCTCCATATTCAGATAATGAAATTCAGGAGAGAAATATGTTCTTACTGATGATTCTGATTTTATTTAATAAGATTTAACTACATTTCAAACACAAATACTAATTGAGTTTCCTATGTTTGTTGTCTAATTAATTTAAAAATATTTCTTAAGCATGTACTATGCACCAAATTTCTAGGTGCCAGTGATTAAGACAGAGAAGACCCTTGCTTGTCTAGTGGGGAAAGACAGAAAATTAACAAATAGACAAATACAAAAGTTTCAAATGTTTTTATGTAAAATGATATGAGAGAGGGGACGGATGAGCCACTTTTAATGGAATAATCAGGCAAATTCTGTCTGAGCAGAGGACATTTAGACTGTGCCCAGACTGGCATGAAGAGGTCAGCTGGGTAAAGAACTGGGGGAAAGGGATGGTTCAAGGCACAAGTAGCAACCTCGGGTAAGGCACTAAAGTATGACAGGTGAAGAACAGATGTGGCTGATGAAGGAGAGGGGCATGAATGAATTCAGAGAGGGAGGAAGTGTCCAGTTCACACAAAGCTTTCTAGGTTGAGGTAAAGTCTTTATGCTTAACAATGGGAAGTTACAGGAGGGTTTTAAGCAGTAATGTGACTTGATTTGTTGATGTTTTTAGAAGAATAGTATACCTGCTGGATTGTAAAGAGCTAAGAGAGTGAGGAGAACAGTAGACCAGACCCAGGGGTGGATTCATTTTCTGTGGAGTCTAAAGCTTCTACAATTTTAAATTGAAGAAGAATACAAAATTATAAACACACAGGCACAGGGTCTTGGAAGAGGCTTGTGCAGGGGGGAAACGCTGAGAATTAAACTTCTTTAGCTTCCCAATAAAAGTGCCCCAGCAAGAAAGGATAGAGAGATGGGTGGCTTTGGGGTTTTGGAGATAAAGTTGCTAGGACTTCGATTCAAATGGGGGAATGGAAGAAAAAGAAGTTTTGAGATGAATTCCAAGGTTTTGGCTTTCACAGCTGAGTGAGTGGTAGTGCCTATCAGATGAGGGAAACAGAGGAAAAGCTCTGTTTGTATGGAGAAGTGAATTAGGAGTTCTGTTTTGGATGTGCTAAGTGTAAAATGCCCAATAGGCAGTTGAGTAGTTTTAGGGACCATGCTACTTGTCTCAAACAGAGGCGAGTGCTTATGTCTTTGTGTGGGAGGCAAATGGATAAATAGATAATTTCATTAAAATGTGCTAAGTAAAGTGATAAACTTCAGCAAAGGGTGCTATGGAAACACAGCCCACAGACATGAATCCCAGCTCAAGTGTGTAAGGGAACCAGCCTTCTGAGCTGAGTTTGGAAGTATGAGCAGCTAGTTAAGCAGGAAGAGGTAGGTTACAGGAGGAGGTGATCCAGACAGGAGAGGAATGATAAAGGCCCTGAGCTATGAAGCCATCGGTTGTGGGTAGAAACCTAGAGCAATTCATCATTCTAGGGCATAAACTGTGAGGGGGGGAAATGGACAGACAATGAAGCTGGAGAGGCCAAATCTCAGAAGTCAGGACTGAACTCAATGTTCTTCGGCTATCCCTTTGCGGTCTAGGCTCTGTGACACTTTGATCCTACTTGCAAGTAGATTTATGGTACCTAGCACTTCTGAGAAATATTTGTATAGTAATCTGTCCTGTGTTGTCTTTTTAAAATATTACTAATTTTCTTTTACAAAGAGGCCTTTAACTCAAATGTTTTAAGTGGCCAGGGACAAAAGACAGCCATTGTTAATTTCAGGACATCTGTACTGCTACTGCACATCAGGTGATACTCTCATTTATGTATTCTCCTGTGCCCTCAAATTTACCATATTCAGCAAAAGGATGAAGAATTATACATTTCAAATGAATGGCTAGATTTATGTCCAGAAGGCATCCTTATGCATAGCACTCCATATCTATAACAGAGTTAAAATCCACTGCCCCCAAACTCCCCAAAACCCCTAGTGTTCTATGTTGCCTTGAACTTTATATAAACAGATGTTTTGACCATCTGGGTTTAGGTTAGGAAAGACATGAGTATCCACTTATTAATAATGAAGTCAAGTTATTCTCATTCTGTAATGTTCAACAATATTATTCAAAGGAATTAAGTGTCATAACCGTGGCTCATTTTGCATCTGCAGATGGAGTTCAATGAGAAAGAATTGCGAAGAGAAATAAGCTATGCAATCAAAAACATACATGGTATCAGGCAAGTGATTCACATTTTTCTTGTCATCTGCTCAAGCTACCAAAATAAAATTCGTGTTTATAAATGGCTAGGAAACTCATCTTTTCATCATTGAACAGGGTAGAATACAGAAGTGGGAGAAAGAAACAGGAAATCCTACTTTGGGGTTTAATGGTAACTTCCTGTATTGCTATAGTCAGTTTTTTCCAAGTGAAAAAGCAAAAACATTTTCTGCACTTCCAACCTGTACTCTGCACAATAAGGGATTTGCAGATTAGCAAGACCTCATTCTCCAGAGCCTTCATTTTTCATGAGGGAGGCCAGACATGCTCATAATTAATCATTACTTACACCAGAGAAGGGACAGATTAATTTTGACTAGTGTTGTGGAGCAAGATTGGGAAAGATTAATGGAGGTAGTTAATTTCAAGTTTATCCTTGCCTGTGGAGAGGATGATTTCAACAGTCCAGGAGGTGTTGTGTGTGCATGTGTGCTTATGCATGTGGGGGCATGTATATGAAGTGCGTGGCAGCGTGATGAGACAGGAGAGGATGGAAGGATGGAATGGAGGTTGTTGAGGCTGGAGGATAAATAAAAGGGCTTTCCGGTGGAAGGGGTGGGATGACCAAAGGCAAAGAGGTGAGAGGGCACAGCATGTATCCATGGAGCCAAGAGTCATGCATATGCATTGGGACTGGCTTGAGGAATGCAGTCAGGAGAGCAGAGGGACCTGAGCTGGATGGGGTTGGGGGTGGGGTGGAACTTGTGTCTGAATTTCCCCTTGTTTAAAGTGAGATTATTCTAAATTACCTTCTATATTAGTCTGTTTGGACTGCTGTAACAAATGACCACAGACTGAGTGGCTTATAAACAACAGAAATTTATTTCTGACAGTTCTGGAGTTTGAAAATCCTAGGTCAGGGTGTGAGCATGGTCGGGTTCTGGTGAGAACCCTTTTCTGGCCTGCACAGTGCTATCTTCTCATTCTGTTCTCATGTGGCAGAGAGAAAGCTAGTTAGCTCTCTGGCCTCTTCTTATAAGGGCATTAATCCCATTAATGAGGGTTCTGCCCTCATGATGTAATTACCTCCCAAAGGCCCCACCTCCTACTACCAACACATTGAAGGGTGTGGTTTCAACATAGGAAGTTTTAGGGGAACACAAACATTCAGTTCATAACAATTTCTTTAAAGAACTATGATAACAACAAATGATTTTAAAGCACATATTTCTTCATTTCATGTACAGAAGGCTAAACATAACTTAATGAGCATATGTTGAATTGCAGCGTCCTTAATTCAAGGAAATAAAACTTGAGTTGCCTAGTACATAGATTGCCTCATATGAAGGAGGTGGCCCCTGCCTGTTGTCATTTGTGGTTCAGCCTCTGCTAAAAGGCCAAGTTGAGACTATGCTGGGAACAGACCCTGAGAAGGCAAAGCTTGACACTGAGTTTGCATGTGATGGGTGATTTTACAAAGGAGTTATGATGCTTGAGTTATTTATTGTTTTAAAATTTAGACAATCTGCTCCACAAATCTCAAATAGTATGGGCAGATATGAGTTTACAAAGTGAAGATGAGAAAACATCTATAACCAAATCTAATGTTTTTTCTTTTACCATCAATAGGATTTCTAAGCTCCCTATTCTATTTCTTCTCCACCATATCCAGAATACATTTGGTGTAGAAACTGTTTTGCTTTTTAGCTGGGCAGATCTGGTATTTGGACATGTTTATCTGATAAATGCAGTGGAACCAAATTACATTTTTTGGGGTCATACAGTATTTGAACTCAGCCAAATACAGTATTTTTACTTCACTTGTAAAACTCATTACCATATACGGCTTTTGTCAAATATAACTGCAAAATCTCAGTAATTCAGAATTGTCGATTTCTGATTTATATGCCTACCAACAGGAGATTGTTGGTGGTTATTATAAATTTGCCTGTAAGATGATAAGAAATGCACAATGTCCTGAGCATAAGACATACTCATGGTATGCTTATTTAGGCCTTTAAATATATACTTGGTTTGACAATTTTTTTTCCCATTTGATTCCATTGGCTATTTGAATAGTAGAAGCCCTCTTTGCCCATGAAGGACTTGATGGAAGAGATGCTTTGTTTTTCTTCATTGTTTTGTTAACACCGAACGCTGACTATGAGCAAAGGAGGGAGACAGTCCTTATGGAGCAAATCAAGATAAATAGGGTAACAACTCTCCCTACTCTGTATCCTGCAATGTGAAATAGAATGCTGGGCTTCCAAGAAGGAAGGTCTCAGCAGCAAGACTGGGGAAAGACTGGAACTATAAGTGCTTGCTTTGCATCTGGGCTTTAAAGCACAGGTGGGATTTGAATAGGCCAAAATTGTTAAGAGGGTAAAATGAGCATCATAGACAAAGGCAAAGACATACCATATAAGCAAAGGCAAATTGACTGAAGCATAGGGTACGTGAAAGGCGAGGAGAAAAATAACTGTGAAGAAAGATTAGAGTCAAACATTGGAAAAATTTTAATATTGTACTAAACAGTTTGGATTTGATTCTGTACCTCGTTCAGAGAAATTACCATTATAGTATGATTACTACAGTTAGAAATAGATGTGAGCATGGGGTGCTAAGCAAATGGTAAGAAGGGGTGTCAAGTCAAGATGGTATAAGGGAAGTGTTGAAAAGACTTTCCAAAAAAGGTACCATAGAATTCAGTTGCAGGAAAAGAAGTTAACTAAATAAGAATAGGTGACAAGGGGAGGGAAGAGGGCCTAGGAGTGGGGAGGATCCAGTGCCGAAGCCTGGAACCTGCCAGCCTTCAGTCATGGCCAAGGTTCAGAGTTCAAAGGCCCCTGTTATTGTAGCTTCTCTCTACTGACCTTTTGTTTAAATTTGAGTAATCATTTTTCACTTTTTATGAAACACATATACACATGCACATGTATATATCTGCTTTCCTGAGCTCCTGTTCAGCATGAGAAAAGCATTATTATAACACCAGTTTGAATTAATTAGAGCCTAAAGGAAGACACTTGTTATTTTGGTTATCATTTGTTATTTTTGTAAATTTATTATTTAGGCATCTTGAAATATTAAAATTAATTCATAACTCCCCTTACTGTCTTATACTCCCAGTACCCCAGGACCTCAGATTGGGAACTATCAGGCTCACAGTAATATAGCTGTCCTGGAATGGATAAATCGTATAATCTAGAAACTCTACTATTTTAGTGTATAAAAAGTGAAGCTCACTTGCTGTTCCACAAAGGGCAAGGAATTGATTTTGGAATCTTTTAGAAACAGGAATCTAAATTGAGAACACCATTTCTATTGTAGCATTTCTTTTTATTGCTGTGAAACAGTGAGGTAAGACAAATTACAGTTAAATATTAGTTAAAGGTCACATGATGTGCCATATAAACATTTTGGGCACTATGTAACTTTTAAACTTGGTCTACTACATGCTTAATTTAAATGGAATGTTAATTTAAACATTTTTCAAAAGATTTTTGAATATTACTCAATTAAAAAAATCTCATGGGCTGCTTGCTTTCTTACCTTCAGGACAGGGTTGTTTACTCCAGACATGGCATTTGAAGCGATAGTCAAGAAACAGATTGTAAAGTTGAAAGGGCCTTCCTTGAAGAGTGTGGATCTGGTAATACAAGAATTAATCAACACTGTGAAGAAGTGTACCAAAAAAGTAAGTTTGAATTATTTAACTTTCCAGTACGTGATTTTGGTTTATCAACATTCTCTATCTCATTGCATGATTCTTTTTCCCTGACCCTCACTTTGTTATAGATGTTGTGTGTTTGCCTACAGGGAAGGGTTGTGGAAAGTACTGAGTGGGAATTGCTTTCATGAAGGGCAGACATACTGTCTTCTATCATTCCTAATACGGTGGTTTAGAAAGAGTATATTTCTTTGGCTGATTTTCCCCATGTTGTCTTAAACAAATAAACATTACTTCCGAACTATTAGGCAAATGCCCTAAGCTTATTTTTCTGGTGGTGCATGGATGAGGGTAATTGTTAGAGAAGGAAATCATTGATAGTATGTATAATAATAAGAAAATTCTTCTAAATTGCAAATATGTATTCCACTTGAGCCTGGCTGTTCTGGGAAGGGGCAGTGTAGTGTAGTGGATAAGAACCCAGCCTTGGGGTTTCAATGACCTAGACTGAAATCCTGGCTCTGATACTTTCTGTGTGACCTTGGGCTTAACCTCTCTAGTCTTGTTAATTTATCTGTGAAATGAGGATGATGATGATAATAGTAATACCACCTTAGTGAGGATTAAACAAGATGATGCCTGAAACCTATGGGACATCTAACACACTGATTAACCATAATTTAAGTGCTCAGTAAATGGTGGCTGATCCATAAATTGCCATTTTAGCAGCAGTCAGCATTCTCTACCCTGAATATCTATTAAATCTATGCTGTAGAGTGCTGGGTCAAGACATCCCAAGTAGGGGGACTCCTCACTGAGGAATATGGAGAATGTGTGCTGAATTCCTCGGTTCATGAAAAGAATATCTTGTATTGAAAAACAAAAAAAGAGAATTAGTGATGGTATTTACAGTAGGGTAGGTCTAGCCCCCTGACAGTTAACACTCGTGCTTTTAATATTTCTTCAACCTATGGATAATTCTGTTTTTGTTAGCTTTGTTATCCTTCCCTTTATAGATGGTTACTAGCAGTTACCTTTCTGAAAAACCAGTGAGAAGAAAGAGAGAGAATGAGAGAGACAGAGAATGAGAATGAATATGAATATTAGTTCCCAGTTACCTGACAGAAAGGCTCAGGTAAAGAACACATGTACATAGCAGAAGAGGCAAATGGGCTGAATTCCTTGATGTGAAGGCTAAAAGAAAAGCAGTAAATGGAGCTAGCTTAAGACCCAGAGGTGACTGGGAGGTTCAGACCCCTTCTCTAGAGCTCCTACTGCTCTTCCACCTCATTTCCTAAACTCCTGGTTTCTCTTCTCCAAAACAAGAAAGAGCCACAGGCGTTAAGGGACTGAGGGACAGAAAGAAGAATGCCCATGGAGTTGAAGAAATCAATCTTTCTACCGTCTCACCAATTGGAAACTCGAAGTCAGTTATTAACACTCCTCATCCCTGCTGCCCTCATCTACTCTTCAGAATGCAACCTGTCGTGTCCCTTGTACATTTAAAGCTTTCTTAATTGATCTCTCTACTGACTTTCAAGATTAACTGATACTGAGTTTCCTACTAACCCTAAGGATTGCCACTCTCAGCACACAGATGTGTTTAGCCAGAGGCTTCTCTTTAGGTTGTCCATGTCTCTTACTCCCACCAATTAACCTGTCTTCTTTACAAGGGACAGTTGTGCTGTGTTTGTTCCCAAGCCCATTTAGCCAGTTGCACTTATTTTAATGATATACTTTAAATAAAGAGAGTAATTAAACTGACCCAGTGCAAAAAAGACTTTGAGTTTTGTTTCTATGAAAACTAAACTGAAGGCCAGGCGCGGTGGCTCACGCTTGTAATCCCAGCACTTTGGGAGGCCGAGGCGGGCGGATCACGAGGTCAGGAGATCGAGACCACGGTGAAACCCCGTCTCTACTAAAAATCTAAAAAAAAAAAAAATCAGCCGGGCGTGGTGGCGGGCGCCTGTAGTCCCAGCTACTCGGAGAGGCTGAGGCAGGAGAATGGCGTGAACCCGGGAGGCGGAGCTTGCAGTGAGCCGAGATCGCGCCACTGCACTCCAGCCTGGGCGGCAGAGCAAGACTCCGCCTCAAAAAAAAAAAAAAAAAAAAAAAAAAAAAAAAAAAAACTAAACTGAATGCTGTGGGAAGACTTGATAAATGTTAGCTACAAAAGCTTTGCTATTGACTAGGTGTAGGCAGGGTAATGGCAAAAGAATGTGTGTGTGTGAGGGAGGGATTATAAAAATCTGGATAGGTTTGGCATTCAAATTATTTCACAAGTATCTTCAGGTTCTCCCTCCACTGTAAAGAAAGCAAAACTGGAAATCATAAATGAAGGATGTGGTTTATGTAAGACAGAAGATGCATAACTCCAATCAGCAGATCCATATGCAGAGAACAGGCCTTGGCCTTACATCAAAAGATTGGCACATGTGTGGACATTTATGTTTTAAGTTATATAAAGTGTTTATGGTATGCATGAATCTTTTTTTTTTATCATTTCCCATTTTATCCAACCTACTGGAAAGCCAACAGTCAGTTCTGATGGCATGGGATGAGACAGCTTGTTCCCAGACACTTTTTGGCTTCTATTCTTGCTCTCTACCCTTTCCATTATGCTCCTTGGATTGGTCTTCTATATATTTTTACTATCTTCTCAAAACATTTTATAGTTTGCCTTAGATAAACATAAAATCTAGCTTTTCCCCTGAGGTTACTGTTTACCCTTTAGCTTTCTTCAGTGAAGGATATTTATTCCAGCCCAAACTGGAAAAATCTGAGGGCCTTTATTAGGTATGACATTTGCCATTTCTCCTTTTGTGGCTTCCAAAGATTATTCCTTCACCTTCTCATAGTCTTCCATTAAGGCCCAGGTGGTGCCAGCTGTACCTGTTCCTTATATTCACTGTCACCACCAAGTTCCAGGTCACTCCCTTGCATTCATCAGGATGTTTAGAACCTAGCTTACATTTTTCCTCTCCATCCCCAATTCACCTTCAACTTGGACGTGTTCAGTGTCCATGTAGATATCATGTCCAATGCCTAAAAGCTACTTTTCTTTGAGATCTTTGCTCTCCATTCAGTCCACTCTAGCATCATAGTTTCATGACTTCTGGCTCTTGTTGTCATCAAAAAATGTTTTACTAGGAAATTGTAAACGTAAAGGGCCTGCAGAATGCTGATCACCTCCTTCGTCCTCTTTAGATTTTAAGCCAATTGGGAAATTAATGGAAAAGCTCTATTTTGAAGGTTTGAAATTTAGTGTCCACTTCACTGCTGAAAGATCTAGGTTGGAAAATGTGTCTGGGCCTTGCTGCTAAAGTGGGAGCCTCCTGTTATTTCCCCTTCCAGCATTAAACCTTAGAGCCCATAAGGTGTATGGGTGAGCAGATGTACATCCATCATTAGTTTTTTTTATCTATTACTTCAGTTCCACTTGGATTAACTTTGTCACCTGTTGAAACTCCAGGACTGCTAAAATTTACTGCTTATCTTTATTTTCCTTTCCCCCAGGCTTCTGAAGAGCTTGGAGATAATTGTCTATTTGTGTGAACTGGTGCCACAATATATTCATGGTCTTCTTCTTAGTCCAATTTCAACTGCTGCCCAGTAGTGCTTCGGTGTCTTAGTAATTAGCAGCCTCCTGTGTTCTCTATGATAATGAGGTTAAACTTTTATCCACTCTCTTCAAGCCACCTGACTCATCACTTTCATCCTCACTTTCAATGAAGATTTTGCAGAAAAAATAGGGGCCATAAATGGGCACTATGAAACATTGATTCTTGTCTTCTATCCCTCAAACTTACCTGTATTCACAACCACACCCCCTTCTTATCCTTGTCTCTGTTGAGATAGTATTCCTGACCAAGGGGGTGGGGGGGGTGGTTTCCTATCTGTACTCTCACCTCCTTAGAGGATGTACTCTTTTTAGCCTTTTATTTCCTGAATCATCATCTTCTCCATCACATTTTTAAAAATCAACGTATAAATATATCTATGTCTGTCCTAATTTAAAAAGAAACAAGGACAAACACTCATCTGCTGCCCTATTTTTCTCCTCTCGTGGTCAGCCTTCTTGGGAAAAAAGTAATTTATGCTTTGCATCTTTACTGTCTCATCTCCAGTTAATTCCTCAACTGAAATTTGGATTCTACCCCACTATTCTATAGAGTTAATTATTGCAAAGATCAGTGAGAGTCCTGACTGCCAAGCCTAAAGGACACTCTTATTCCTGAGACTATATTCCACTCTCTTTATAAAGCTGGCACTCCTCTCTCATGGGTTCTCTTCCCTCTTTCTTTTTATTCCTTCTCTACCTCCTTTGAGCATTCGTCTATTTTTGCTTGCCTGTAAACACTGGGATCCCACAGAGATTACTCCTGGTTTTATTCTCTTCTTACTATATTTTCTGCTCGACAGATCATGTCTGTGATAGTTCAACTACCACTTAAAATATTGGTGATTCCCAAATCTGTACCTCTAGCTCAAGCCTCTTTATGGAAACTGTCTACAGACTACTGCAACTATTCTCTTTTCTTACTTAAAGCCCTGAACATTACTTTTAAGCCTGAATTATTCCAGTGGCCCCCTAACTGATCTATTTCTAGCCTGGTCACCCTCAAATTCATCTTTGCCATTGCTGTCAAAGTGATTTTTCTAAAATACAGGTATGCCTTTTGCCTATATCCTCAAAATTATTCAATGACTCCTCAGAGCCTTGAGAATAAAGTTCAGATCATTTAGGGTTGTATTTAGGTTCCCCGTCTGATCTCTGAATACTTCTCCAGCTATATCTTTTGTCCCACCACTTGCTTCAGCCATTCTAGATGATTTGCACTATCCTCAAAGATTTTTCATGCCTTTGACATTTGCATAAGTGATTGTTTTTGTCTAGAATGTCTCATTTTCCCTCCTGTGTTTACCTGCCATCCCCTCTCATTTTTAGGGAGGCAGCTCAATCATCCTATTTTCCTTAAAATCTTCCTAAAGCGCCTCTGTGAGTCCCTTCCTAGTCTCTCTCCCTACTCCCTTTTTAGTGCTTCTGTTGATACCTATGTGTATTTATATCATAGCATTTATGATACTGCCTTGAGATTTATTTGTATTTATTTGTTTACATATCTCCTCTTGTTGATTATAAGCTCCTTTGAAAAAAAGGCACTGTGTTTTTTATCTTCTCTCTAGCCTGTAACACAGTGACCAACTCCACATAGGGGCATTTTATAAATATTTACTAACAATTTAGCTGTTCTAAAGTTATCCAGTGGTCAAAAATATATATATTTGGTTTTAAAATAGTATTTTAGCCATTCCTTTTAAAATGATAAAATTTAGGCAGGTTTTCTTTCAAACATCTATTCTTTTCCTTATGCTGCATTTTGATGTTTTTCATTTTTGGCCTTATTAGGTATACTTTCAATATCTTTTATTTAAAAACTGGTCTAATTAAAGTATTTTGCAAAGCAAAATAATCCTAATTAGAGTTGAGTCTGCTGGGACTTTATTACTTGCCTTGTTTTGAACATGAGCCATAGATAAGGTGACTATGTAATTTATTGTTCAGTGCAGGACATTTTTGAGACTTAAAGGGGTGGCTATGAATACTTTCACTGGAGTAATAGGAGTAAACAAAGACTGCCCAAGGCAATGTGAAAATAAGTAATTCCAGCTATATGTAATTATATATATATTTCTGTTATAGCATATATACATATATAAACATAAAATACACTTTTCATTTACAACTCCTCATGTGATGCCTCATGTGTAAAAACCTTAAATGCTTTTTTCTTAAGCTGCGTAAATAAACATCAGTGAAAAACATATGGGATGTATGCGTGTTCAAACAACAAAACACAAAGCTAGACTCCTAACCTGGGGAAATGCATTTCTTCCCAGATACTTTCTCACTGTTGTCTCTGGGGCACTGGAGTATAAGACAGGAACATTAGAGCTTTATGAGCTATTTGGCTGCATGCCAGGGACATCTCAACTCTGAAATTATTTTGGTGGGCATCTCTTTTCAGCTGCTTTTCTTTACCTCCTCTTCTCCAGTGCATCATCACAGGGTGCTGAAGGTCTTTTCAGGAAGCACTGAGAGGAACATCTTGTTTTCTTTTAACCACAGTTTAGCAACTGTGCCATTTACTGGCCTCTTGGGAACCGACATTCTTGGATCATTATTATACTAATTAATTGATTTTTTTCCTGTTTAGAAAAAAAACAGTTTTGCAAGGGGGGAAAAATACCTTAGTCAGCTATTAGAAATACAGGGAAAGGGCCAGGCGTGGTGGCTCATGCCTGTAATCCCATTGCTTTGGGAGGCCGAGGCAGATGGATCACCTGAGATCAGGAGTTTGAGACCACCCTGGCCAACATGGTAAAACCCCATCTCTACTAAAAATACAAAACTTAGCCAAGCGTGGTGGGGGGTGCCTATAATCTCAGCTATTCAGGAGGCTGAGGCAGGAGAATTGCTGGAACCTAGGAGGCGGCAGTTGCAGTGAGCTGAGATGGTACCATTGCATTCCAGCCCAGGCAACAACAGCGAGACTCCATTTCTCACCCCCCAAAAAAGAAAAAGAAATAGAGGGAAAGATTTTCCATTAAGAAGTACTGTTAGAAGAAATGCCAAATTTTTTTGGCTTATTAGGTAAGTAAATATCTAGCTCTGAATACACATAACTAAACAAGTGAATCCAAGTCCTTACCATGGTTTACAAGGCCCTACACAATCTTGCCCCCCCGCTTTTCATCTCTAAACTCAAAACTCATCTCCTCCCCTTTCTCTCTTCCTCTTGGTCCACCCCAGCTGCACTGGATTCCTTGTTTATTTAGCAGGCCAAGGAAACATGTCTGTAGAGCCTTTGTACTTCTCATTCTTAATATGGGAAATGATCTGCCCCAAGATATCTGCATGGATCAAACCATTGCTTCTTTCAGGCCTCTGCTATTCAAATGCCCCATAAAGCAGAGTCTTTCTCTGACTTTTCTATTTTCAGTTGCATAGCCCTCCCCCAAATACACACACACACACACACACACCACATGCACCACATCGTTCATCTACTTACCAAACTTTATTTTTCTTTGCAGTATATACTACTATTAATATATTAATTATATTATTTATGTCTGCTGTTGTTGTGTTGTTATAAGATAATTAAGGGACCTTGAGAATACAAGTTCCATGAGAATAAGAACTTGGCTTATTAAGCTCATCGCTCTATTTGCCACCCCAAAACAGCCTGGTTTTCAACAATAATTATTGAATGAATAATTAAAAAATGAATTATGTTTCATTGATTCAGCAGGTGACGGTCAGTTTGGCTGAAGTAGGATGAAGGAAAATGGCTTCAAAGCATCATACTATTTAGGACTTTCTTTTAGGTTTATATAGATGTGCTATGGTTTTTACGCTGTATGAAAATACTTGCATTTCGCCTCCTCTAATGGTTGCCATCCAGTCAAACTCTGTGCTGTGCTTTGCGTATAATACATGTCTAATATAATAGGCTTTAGTGTCCACGCTTCAAATCAGACTGGTTATTAAAGTCTGAAACTTTTGTTGGGTATTATAGGAAATTCAGGCCTGGGACTCGGTTTTAATGGGATAGAATCTCACCTTTTAATCTTACAACTCATTAAAGGATTTGTAATCTTTATAATTGGTTCTTAATTTATAATTTACCATGGTCCCTGATTTTCCTCCCACTTTCTGTTTTGAAGTTTTTTTCCATTTTAACTGCTCATTAATGTGTCTACCAGAGATAAACTTGGGAAGAGAGAGATGAAAATCTGGTTATGATCTTCAGGTGTTGTTTTGCCACCATGTCAACCCACCCTGACTTCCTTTTTGGATGTTTTCTGAATTACTCAAGTTAAGAGGCTCTTCTGACTACTCTGCAGCACCCAAGTTTTATTCACTCAAGGTTGGACTTTTTGTTTTTGTTTTTCTACTCTCCTTGTTTCTTAGGTGAGGACTTTTTTGTTTTTATTCCTTAGCATTTCATAAATAACACGAGAGTTCTCTTCATTTCTCTGTTTAAAAGTTTTTCCATCTTATACCTCACCACTTCTCCTGCTATTTGTGGAAAATATTTGAGGTTTCTGGATTAAGGATTTGCCCACCTGGAGAAGGAGGGCTAACACTAGCCCATTTGGTCCCAGTTCGCCTAGTTGGGATCTGGCACTCCTTTCCCCTTCCTGCCAACTTCACTTTGAACTTCTTTGACTTCTCATATGCACTCATGTGCCAATGTAGAACACCCCATAAGGAACTTTCCCATTAACCCCTGTGCAACTTAGAAAACAGTCACTATTTCTTGATCTCTTTATATTAGAAGTGCTTCTCATCTTCGATCACCTTTGTAAATGTTTCTACAAATACATCTGTTTAAAAATTTTTTTTCATAGCAAATGTGTTGTGTGCAGATGATTGTCTTGTCATATCCTGAATAAATCCAACACTATGCTATATAAAAACAAAGGATTGCTAGGGATTTTGTTGGGTTGGGTGGGTGGTTAATTCACAGAAAATGAAATAAAATTGTATGCTTTTATGAGTGCTAAAATTCATTATTTCTTCTTGGTTTGTAGCAAGCATTTAAAGGTTTATAGCTTTTTCATAAAAACCCTTATCTTTAGGTCAGCCAAACCAATCAAGTCAAGTGATATGTATAGAAGAAATTTTGTTCTGAATTTACTTTATTTTCTTAGATGGTTACCTAATAACTCCAGTTTTTGCTAGAGGCATCAAACTTGTTCCTCTTGAAGATATGGAAATCTTGCCTGGTCTCTTGACCATTTCGAGAAAAAGGTACTAGCATAGCATGGATCTGATGGTCTGATAAACTGTTAATACATTTTGGAAGTGTATAATTTTTGTTTTGTTGGATAGAAATGTCTTCCAAGTGTTTTTTTTTTTCTCTAGGAAAATGTGATCCATACTGAAATTAAATTTTTATATTGAGTTTCCACCAAAGTAATTAATCACGACCCTAAATAACACTTATAACATTGGGCCTTATTAAAACATTTTTGCCGCTTTCTCTCAGAACATGTATAATTAAAATATTCTCCTTGAATTAAATATTGAAGGTTTTGATTCCTAAAGTCATGTATACTGTATTATTTCTCCATTGAATCTTCTTTATTATTTAAGAATACTCAACGCAGGCTGGACGTGGTGGTGGGCGCCTATAGTTCCAACTACTCGGGAGGCTGAGACAGGAGCATTGCTTGAACCCAGGAGGTGGAGGTTGCAGTGAGCCAAGATGTACCACTGCACACCAGCCTGGGCAACAGAGCAAGACTCTGTCAAAAAGAAAAAAAAGAATATTCAATGCAATTTGAACTATAAGCTATTTAGAACTAATTTGCTATATAATAAATGTATAGCTTTGACTGCAAGTTTCACTATTACAATGTAAGCATCAAATCCTCAGAGGACTGGTTTGTGCATTTATTTCTTCATATTTCCTGGTTTATGCATTTATTTCTTCGTATTTCCTGGTTTATGCATTTATTTCTTCGTATTTCCCCTTGGTTTTTAAAAAATATTTCTCTTGTATGACTATTTATCTGTATAGGCAACCTGCCACTCCAGACTATGTGGTTTCTAATATCAGGTGTTATGATATAAACTGAGCACGGAGCTGGACTGTAGCAGTTGCACCATAAATGACTATGTGACATAAATTTAGGAATATAATTATTATAACTAATAGCAAATCCTTAATCCCTTGACTCTCTGTCAACCAATTTATAGGTTATTTAGTTAATCATTAGAGGAATAAAGGCCTAAAGATGACATCTTCTAGATCAATATTATTTAGGCATACATACTTAATATTCTGATTACTTTGACAAATAAGAACTCCCATATTCTTACAACTGTAGGCTTTTAATTTGACATTCAAATTAAAAAAGTGCAAAAGTGATTGACAATTATAATGGTATAAATGATTGAAGAAATGGTGATTGCACATTAAATAAGAGACATAGAAGAGAGGTGAGGGATTGAATTGAGCAATCAAAGTTAAGTATGTTTTAAAGCTAAGCAAAGGGTGACGCAAACTGAGCAGGGCACAGTTTGAATGAGATCATGAAATAATCTCATTATGAGATTATGAAATAATCTCATTATGAGATTAAATGAGATAATGAAATGAGTGATAGAAAGCCTAATCAGAAATCATTTTAAATGTCAGTAGGACTTTTTTTTTTAACCTCTGTATGTATGTATCTTAAGAATTGGGACTATTTGTATATATTTATATATTTTATATTTGAAAGCCAGCAGTTAAAACCAAGATTTTGACTCTTATACTCCCACAATCAGTTCAATATCAACCAGCTAGTAACCAAACCAGTTGTTTCATTAATGCCATTCAGTGATGCCTAGATCTTACATTGCTTAGTGTCTCTTCAAGGTTTTTCCTCCTTTGTCTCCATAATGGTAGTTCTTCTAGTGTGTTCTCCGTTTCTTTTGTTCCACTTACAATTTAGGCTTATTGACTTCCAGTTGTCTCAATTGCAGGTACAAAATTGTGGCTCTTACAGATTCCTTTTCTGGTAGAATTGAGCCCATGGGCAGTATGCTTGGAAAGATCAGGAGACACACACATGCACACAAATCAATGCTCCTGCCAAGGCCAGTAGATTGGAGGCATTCTTAGATGTCTCTACTTCATGGGATATTCTTGTCATTTTGGCCTTTCTCTGATTTAATGATGGCCATATACTGGCCTGGGGTCCTTCAGCTGTCAAGTGTTTAGTTTCTGAATAAATATTTATATTGCCACTATTTGATGGTTTTAAAAATAACTTTCTGCTGTAATCTATTTGCTAAATATTGTTAAAGGCATCCCACTCTTCCTTGGTAGACCTCGATTGCTTGCATAGTTACTTCTCTGAGGCAATGGGATTCTATAATAGTGTGGCTGTCATTGAATAGCTTGGGAAGCTGTCTGAGTGCAGGGGGAATTGACTGTCTTGGTGGCCTAGGGCAGGCTAATGGTTGGTGTCAGATACACCACTCAGGTTTGCACTAGTCAAGAAGGACTGGAATTGATCAGCTATTTCTTCCACTCTGAAGGCTTTTATAAGCCTCACAAAAAATAACTTTCAGAGAGTCAAGAGGGGTTCTGGTATAATAGAGCTTTTTCTGGAGAATGTTTCCAAAATGGGAAGTACGAGCTCCATTTGTATCTTGCGGTAATTCATGAAATAAGTCCCCAGGTGAGTGTGCATCTCAGGATTCAGATAAGAGGGTGAGAAATCGAGGACCTCATAGAGACACTGGTGATGATTTTTGAGGTAACAAAAGCAGTCAGGTTTCTATGTTTTTATGATGTTATGAACATAATCTATATCCACTGTAGAAATATTTGGAAAATGTAGATAAATAAAAGTATGCATAATTCAAAGAGTTATCGCTATTAACACTTTATAGTGTCTGTGCAAATCTTTTTCTACGCACAGAGAGTAGACTTGCAGCAACGGAAGATTTAACATATATGAGATCTCGTGATTATGATGGTTCCACGAAGTACTGCAGTTTGTTAACTTGCTAAGACACTAATATATGTTGTGCATGCTATAAAGGTAATGTGCACAGTGACCCCAGGTGACCATACAGAAGCCCCGTTTCAGGGAGGCCTAGATCTAACTCCTTACAAGTTTGGAGAAAGATTGCATGCTATAATATTACTCAAGAATGTTGGTATTTGTAAGATTGGGCTATATCCTTGAAAAATGTCAAGGGTATATGGTGGTGTGTGACTCTGTGTGTGTGTGCATGTGTGTGTGGATGTGTCTTAGTCCATTTTCTGTAGTTTATAACAAAATACCTGAAACTGGGTGTACAGAAAAGGATTTTATTTCTTTATACAGAAAAGGAATTTATACAGAAAAGGAATTTATTTCTTACAGTTATGGAAGCTGAGAAGTCCAGTGTTGAGGGTCTGCCTCTGGTAAGGGCCTTCTTGCTGGTGCAGGGTATCAATCATATTGTAAGGGTGCTGAGTGTGGTAGCATGCTAGCTCAGGTCGCTAGTCCTCTTCTTATAAAGCTACCAGTGCCCACTCCCATAACCTATTAATCCATTAGTCCATGAATGGATTAATCCACTCATGATGGCAGAGCCTTCATGACCCAATCACCTCTTAAAAGCCCCACTTGTCAATATAGCCACATTGGGGATTGAATTTTAACATGAATTTGGAGGAAAGAAATATCCAAACCAAAACATTATGCTTGTGCATAATCACATTATATATTTAGTAGCCTAATTTTCTTCAATTAGTGTTGTAAATACTTTACTATGTCATTAGCTATTATTAAAACTGTGATTCAAAATGGCTACATTACATCACATAAGTGGATCTACCTTCATTTATTTAACATCATCGGATACTAGGTAGTTTATAGTTTGTTTATCTTATTGTTGCTTTTCCAGCTAATGCTGTGATGCATGTCCTTATCATTGTAGTTCAGAATTCTGTGAGGTTATTAGGTTGAGATCTCTCTCTCTGTCTCTCTGTGTGTATGTTTGCGCCCGCACAAGACTTTTGATACATAATGTCAAATTGCTTTCCAGAAAGATTTCTCTTGTTGACACCCCTCAGCAAGTTTAAATTGTGCTAATCTCAGTATACCCTCACCTGTAGTAAGTCTTATAAAAAAATATAGCAATTTGCCAACATAATAGTTATTTCTTTTCTTTGCATTAGATCACTTGTACAGTTTGTTTTTCCTTCTGCTTATTGACTATTAAATCTTTTATGAATTAAATCGTATTCTTTGCCTATTTCATTGAGCTATCTATTAATCTTATTAATTTGCAAACACTTTAAAAATCATCATTGGAATTAATATTTTGCCTGGCATAAGTCATGAATGTGCCCACTTTTCTCCATTTCCATTGCTGTCATCCCAGTAGAAGCTACCATTATTTCCATTCCATCTGAATTGCTTCAGTAGCCTAAATTCCTAACAGAATTGCAAGGATCTGCTTGATGTGGCCCCTCTCTACTTTTCTAGCTTTGTCTCAGGATCATACTCCTCAATTTCTGCACTGACTTTCTTTTACTTTTATCGCCACTAATTGCCCCCACTTCCACCATGCCTTCACACATCTTCCTGTTCCTGGCAAGCTTCATCTTCTCCATGGCCATTCTCATACACCTTTGCCTGTCTAAGTCTTCCTTCTGGATTAGGGCTCCTTAAACATTTTCATAGCATCCCACTGTCTTTCCTCCTTATATTGAAAACAACTGTAATTAATGTATTCACTTTTGCAAACTATGTTTTGAACAATTACCCGCATAATTTAGATGGGGTTAAGTGATTGACATATACAATTTCCATAGTTTTGCAACAAAATGTACATATACACATATATTTTCTATGGGGAGAATTTAAAAAGTTAAAGGAGTCTGTTTGTGCTTCATGGGATGAATCATCCTTGAAGAGTAATGGACAAGACCATGGGCTCTGGAGTCCTAGGACTTAGGTTGGAATCCTGAACCCACCATTTTTGAGCTGTTTAGTCATGGGCATGAGTTACTTAACCTCTCTGTGCTTCACTTTTCTCCTCTATTAAATGGGGTTGGCCAGGCGTGGTGGCTCACGCCTGTAATCTCAGCACTTTGGGAGACCAAGGCAGATGGATCACCTGAGGTCAGAAGTTAGAGGCCAGCCTGGCCAACATGGTGAAACCCTGTCTTTACTAAAAATACAAAAATTAGCTGAGCTTGGTGGCACGTGCTTGTAATCCCAGCTAGTCGGGAGGCTGAGACAGGAGAATCACTTGAACCCAGGAGGTGGAGGTTGCAGTGAGCTGAGATCGTGCCATTGCACTCCAGCCTGGGTGACAAGAGCGAAACTCTGTCTCAAAAAAAATAAATAAATAAAATAAAAAAGGAATGAGGTTAATAATTCCATCTTTTCTGATTGCTGTGAATATTAAAGGAGGTAATTGATGAAGTCCTTAGCGCCTGGCATATGGTAGACACTATATAAAATGTTAGTCATTATCCTTTTCTTTGTCCTGTTTTCCAACTTCTTCATCTTTGAATTTTATTAAGTGCCAACTCAGCAGGAGCACAGTGCTGGACGGTATCCAGGGTTCTGCTTTCTTCCTAAGGAATTGCTCTGCTGGTTTTGAAGTGTTTCCTCAACATAACAAGGTTACTTCTGATGATAGTTTGTGAAGCCTCTCTCATCACCTTGACATTCTTCTTTAGAAGTTGATATTTCATTTTTGATTCCAGAATGGCAATGAATACCTTCTGTAAAATAACATAATTTATCTCTGCTTCTCTTTTGGTAGTGCAACTTTTTGAGTATTAATACTCAGGTCTGCTTTTCTTGACAGCTGGCAAACTTCCCCAGACTCTGCGAGGAAACGGAAAGGATTGTTGCTAACCACATTCGTGAGCGAGAAGGGAAGACAAAGGACCAGGTAAGGAGAGGTCTTCCCTGGTGGGCAGGGAGATCGTGGGAGGTCGAAGGTCTCTGCAAGGTTGTCTGGTAGTTCCCAACAGTCAGCCTGTCGCTTAAAGGAAAAAAAACAGTGGAACACAACTACATTATGTTTATTTTTACTTATTTATGAATTATACACGTACTATATTCATATCTTATTTATGTTAAAAATATGAGCAAATAAAAAGACTTCATTCAGAAGAATGAGATGCAAAAGCAGTAACAGGAGTTTCATTATTTTTTTTCTCAATGCTCCATGGATCATGCATACATCCTACTTTGAAAACCACTAATCCAGAAACATACCACATTTTCTCTGTAAGACAGAGGTTCTTAACTTTTAATGGGCCCACAGATGGACTCCCGAAGATTCACAAACTCCTAAAACATTATGCAAAATGCTCAGTGTTTTTATTTTTTCCTGAGGAGATTGTGGACCTAGATTTTCATCAGCTTATCCATACAACCTATGATTGAAAAAAAAAATTGAGAACTACTCTTTTAAACATTTCTATTTTGTGAATGTATGTGGTTTGTAAGGAGTGACCCTGAAATTGTTTTCTAATCCTAGCTCTGTAATTTGGAAAGATTATTTTCAAGTGAGGATAATTCATTTAAAAAAGTAAAGGACTACATGGAAAGAATAAAAATCTTCTTAGGTTTAAATGGATTTTTTAGTTACTTATAAAACATTATAACAGGAAATACAAAGGGTTTTACATACTCTTGAATTCCATGACACAGCTGCATGTGTGATGTTGTGGAGAGAACACTGGACTTAGGCCATGTGCTCGCCACAAAATAACATCATGTTCTTGCGTAAATCACTTCTTTGGACTGTTGTTTTCTCGTGTACAGCATTAATATATTGGTCTATATGCTCTCTGAAAGCCTGTGTAAGTTAGTATTACAGGATTTTGTGATAATCAGATGAGTGGGAAGGAGGTGAGGGAGAAATGGGGAAAAGGAAGAAAACAAAATAAAAGAGAGAGGAACAAACCACAGGGAAAGACACACACAGCACACAGAGTGTGCGTGGGGAAGAGGAGTGGGTGGAGGAGAAAGGAGAAAGGGAAGGACAGAGGGATGGAGACCAGCAGGTTGGGACATTCGTGAGTGATTCCAGTAACCACCTTTTCTCTGCTTGAGCTGTGAATTCATTGTCACTACTTTTTATCATTGTGTTTTGAAAGTTAATTAATCACCATTTATAGTTTTCACGTGTTTATCAACTTTCACACTCTTGGAGAGCTGCAATAGCCAAAAGAGGAGAAAACAGTCTTTGTGATTCAGCTGAGATGAACAAATCAGCATTAACTCCTGAGTCAGTGAAATCAAGCCTAAAGCCAGATATGGAGCCCCAGGGCCAGAGGTTCTCCCTAACGTCTAATTTCTTGGCCCCTCCTGGGCTGAGAAAACTTAAGTTCTTAAGAATCAGCTGTACTCCTGACCTTAAGTAAATAAGCTAACTGTTTTCATTTAGTGTCTTTCGTCTATAATATTCAAATCATAATAAATCCTACTTATCTCTTTGGGATCCTCTGTCAAAATAATATTGGAGAAAATATAGGATAATTATTTAAAGCATTTTAAATATTTGTAATCATATCTATGTTGTTAGCTTCTTCATATTTCAGAGTTTTTGTTTTAGTAAAATGGCATGTTCAAACTTCACAATGTTGTTAAGATTGTGGGCTCTGGGCTCAGACTACCTGACTTTGAATTTAAGCTCTGTGGTTAACATTTTGTGTAACTTGTGACAAGTTATTTGACATCTTTACACTTCAATTTTCTCATCTTAAAGTGAGACAATAGTGGTAATTAACTCACAGACATTTTGTGAGGATAGAAAGAAGTAATCAAAATACAAGGCCAGGTGTAGTGGCTCACACCTGTAATCCCAGCACTTTGGGGGGCTGAGGCAGGCAGATTGCTTGAGGTCAGGAGTTTGAGACCAGCCTGGGAAACATGGTGAAACTCTGTCTCTACAAAACATTAAACAATTAGCTGGGCATGGTGGCCTGCACTACCAGTAGTCCCAGCTACTCGGAGGCTGAGGTGGAAGGATCACGTGAGCCTGGGAGGTTGAGGCTGCAATGAGCTATGGTCATGCCACTGCACTCCAGCCTGGGTGACAGAGCAAGACCCTGTATGTATGTATGTATGTATGTATGTATGTGTATATATATATATATATATCTTAGTTCTTAATTAATTTTAGTTGTTTTTGTTCTTATTCCCAAAGAGCTATGGCACATGGTAGATTCGAGGAAGAATTGCCTTTTCTGATTTCAAGGGAAATTGTTTTCAACCTGCAACTCAGTTACAGTGGTTAATTTATTCCCCAAATGGGACATAAGGGATGGGGCAGGCATCTCCCTACCAAGTCACAATCTCAGGTGGTGTGGTCCAACAGTTATCAAGTGCCTGTCAAAGCTGGTAGTGGTCACCTCTAATATGGACTTGTGTGGCATAGCAGAAACATGCCTGGTTTTGGTAGTGTGGATATGTCATTTTGGATAGATCTCACATTTGAATTCTGGACTCTGTGCTGCCTGGGACCATGTGGTACTTTTAAAGTATCCAGTTAGACAGAGTGACCCATATCCTCAGGCCTCTGTGCCTGAACAGCTCTGGGGCATTCTTGCAGTTTTCTTTCTTTCTTTAAAAAGTAGAGTTACTACCAACTTCTGCTCTGGAAGCTTTGTGGGAAAAAAGTCTTCAAAATTAAAAATATGGAAAGCCATAAATCTGTCTGTAGCTTTTCCTTAAACAAAGGTTTTTTGGATGTCTGAGTGTGCCAGCTGTTAGTCTTGGTGCTTCCATACATGTCATTGCATGCTGAAGCAGTAGACTTTCTGGGCAACTGCTGCTACCAGGGGTAGCTTTACTTTGCTTCAACTAAATATTCAATAACTGTGGGTGAAAAAGGCAGTGAGAAACTCTGAGAAAGTGAAAAAATGAGAAAAAAAATGGACTATTTTTCTTTTCATCCCCCACATGCGACCTGGCTCTTTTCCTAGAGTGAACACAGACTCCCAGTTTCCAGGAATATAATGAGAACAGCCATAGCTTTTATTTTTTTTCCACTTTTTTTCCTGTACTACAGTCCAAGTTAATGTGTGTGAACATCCAAAAGATATTCATGACAGCCTTTGGCGATGTTGAGAATTATGTAGATATTTTACTCCTTATAGTGGCAACAATTTATTTGTGTTCAAATATTACAGTTTATCGGTACAAACTTTTGGCCAAATGGATTTGGAGTATACAATTTAACAGAATCTGGCTTTATTGTTGGGAGAAGAGAGGCAAAACTACAACTGATCCAATAATGATCACGCTTCCTAATGTTTCAGTTTTCTTCAAGATACGAAACAAAACTGTGACTGTATGAATTTTTTTCATACAAGTATGATGTTATTGACTCAATAGCCCCCATGCCTTGACTTTATTTTTGGTAGTGGGAGTAGATTTGGAGTGATCTTTTGAATTCTTTTTTGACAGGTCCCCTTGTGACTCTCAGCAAGATTTGGTCAGATGACTGGTTGAGATTAGCCACAAACACAAAGCCTCCAAGCCCATAGCACTGGGTACTGAGTACAAAACAAGAACAAGTGGCCACGTACTAATTATATATATGTATATATGAGAATAAATCACTTCCTGGAAAGTTAACTGTTCTTGGCCAGGCACGGTGGCTCACGCCTGTAATCCCAGCACTTTGGGAGGCCAAGGTGGGTGGATCACCTGAGGTCAGGAGTTCAAGACCAGCCCGGCCAACATGGTGAAATCCCATCTCTACAAAAGTACAAAAATTAACTGGGCATGATGGCGGGTGCCTGTAATCCCAGCTACTTGGGACGCTGAGGCGGGAGAATTGTTTGAACCCAGGAGACGGAGGTTGAAGTGAGCTGAGATTGCACCATTGCACTCCAGCCTGGGCAATAGAGTGAGACTTGTCTCAAAAAACAACAACAGCAACAAAAAAGAGAGTTAACTGTTCTTCAAGCCTGGTAGATAGTTACATAAATAAGGCCACAAATGTTTATTGGGCACTTATTGTGTGTATCATGCTAGGCTCTAAGTTCTAAGGATAAAATGGTGAACAAGATAAACATAATCCCAGCTTCTATGGAATGTACAGTCTTGCAGAGAAGAGAAACATTGAACAACAAAAAAAATAATTAATTACATTTGTAGTAAATGCCACAAATAAGTATAGGGTGCTATATAGATATACACACACATACACGTACATACACAAACACACATGTGTATATATAGTGTATATATACATGCACATATATGTACGTATGTATATATGTGTATATATGTGCACATATATGTACGTATGTATATATGTGTATATATACATGCACATATATGTATGTATGTATATATGTGTATACATGCACATATATACACATACATATATGTATATATGCTTATATATGTATATATACATATATAAGTATATGTATGTACATGTTTGAACATATATCCTTATATGTACATATTTGAACATATATATGCATATATGTACATATGTGTATATAGCACCCTATATTTTTATTGAATACATAATTTTACATATACATAATTTTATACATATACATAATTTTATGTATGTGTATAATTATGGCACATAGACTATTTGAGAGTAATAGTACGAGTAACCTGGTCTTGGCCGGGTAGGGGATAAGGATCAGGGATGGCTTTCTTGAGGAAGTACCCACTGGGGAGCATTATGTAGAATATGTCTATGAACTGTTGCCATGAGGACTCTGATGCGTTCAAATGCTACCTTCAGTGAAGGGAGGCAGCAAACAAATACTCACAATAGTCACCAAAATTTATCCAACGAAGCTGAAGAGCAGAGCTTGGAGATATTCAGGCAGAGATCTGTAAGCACCGTATTTCTCCCTTTTAGCAAATCTCAGCATCCTGGAAAGAGACAGGATTCAGCTGAGAGAATACAAGGAAACGTAGAAAGAGGAAGTCAGTTTTTAATATCTCTGGTATAATACCTTTTTTTTGCAGGTTCTGGTTGCTCCACTTCTCGCTTGTTTTCTCTCAGCCTCCTCATCTCCCCACTGAATACTATTTTTCACAGAGGGACCTCCCAAGTCTCTGACTTAGAGATTATAAGTATCTTATATTTAGAATATTTTCATGTTGCCTGGGACATGTATCCAGTTTACTCCATCACAAATCTTCATTGAATTCTCATAATGTTTCAGGCACTGTTCTGGGCACTGGAGATGTAGCAGTGGATACAACAGATGAGGTCTATATAAGAAATATGTAAAAACTTGCCATGTTAGCTAGTGTTAGTGCTGCAAAAGAAAATAAGGCAGGGTAACACAATATAGAGTAACCAGAGTGCTAGTTTAAATAGCATGCGCAGGAAGATGCCTCTGATGAGTGATATTTTAGCAGAGATCTGACATTATTATTCTTATTATTTAAATTTATTATACTTTAAGTTCTGGGATACATGTGTAGAACGTGCAGGTTTGTTACATAGGTATACATGTGCCATGGTGGTTTGCTGCACCTATCAACCTGTTATCTATATTAGGTATTTCTCCTAATGCTATCCCTCCCCTAGCCCCCCACCCCCCGACAGGCCCTGGTGTGTGATGCTCCCTTCCCTGTGTCCATGTGTTCTCATTGTTCAACTCCCACTTATGAGTAAAAAGATGCAGTGTTTGGTTTTCTGTCCTTGTGATATTTTGCTGAGAATGATGGTTTCCAGCTTCATCCATGTTCCTGCAAAGGGCATGAACTCATCCTTTTTTATGGCTACATAGTATTCCATGGTGTATATGAGCCACATTTTCTTTATCCAGCATATCATTGATGGCGTTTTGGTTGGTTCCAAGTCTTTGATATTGTGAACAGTGGTGTGATAAACATGCATGTACATGTGTCTTTGTAGTAGAATGATTCATAATCCTTTGGGTATATAGCCAGTAATGGGATTGCTGCATCAAATGGTATTGTTGGTTCTAGGTCATTGAGGAATCGCCACACTGTCTTCCACAATGGTTGAACTAATTTACACTCCCACCAACAATGTTAAAGCATTCCTATTTCTCCACATCCTCTCCAGCATCTGTTGTTTCTTGACTTTTTAATGATTTCTATTCTAACTGGCGTGAGATGGTATCTCATTGTGGTTTTGATTTGCATTTCTCTGATGGCCAGTGATGATGAGCTTTATTTTCATATGTTTGTTCGCTGCATAAATGTCTTCTTTTGAGAAGTGTCTGTTCATATCCTTCGCCCACTTTTTGATGTTTTTTTTTCTTGTAAATTTGTATACGTTCTTTGTAAATTCTGGGTATTAGCCCTTTGTCAGATGGATAGATTGCAAAAATTTTCTCCCATTCTGTAGGTTGCCTGTTCACTCTGATGATGATAGTTTCTTTTGCTGTGCAGAAGCTCTTTAGTTTAATTAGATCCCATTTGTCAATTTTGGCTTTTGTTGCCATTGCTTTTGGTGTTTTAGACATGAAGTCTTTCCCTATGCCTATGTCCTGAGTGGTATTTCCTAGGTTTCCTTCTATGGTTTTTATGCTTTTAGGTCTTATGTTTAGGTCTTTAATCCATCTTGAGTTAATATTTGTATAAGGTGTAAGGAAGGGGTCCAGTTTCAGTCTTCTGCATATGGCTAGCCAGTTTTCCCAACACCATTTATTAAATAGGGAATCCTTTCCCCATTGCTTTTTTTTTGTCAGATTTGTCAAAGATCAGATGGTTGTAGATGTGTGGCATTAGTTCTGAGGCCTCTGTTCTGTTCCATTGGTCTATATATCTGTTTTGGTACCAGTACCATGCTGTTTTGGTTACCAAAGCCTTGTAGTATAGTTTGAAGTCAGGCAGCATGATGCCTCCAGCTTTGTTCTTTTTGCTTAGGATTGTCTTGGCTATACAGGCTCTTTTTTGGTTTCATATGAAATCTGAAGTAGTTTTCTCTAAATCTGTGAAGAAAGTCAATGGTAGCTTGATGGGGATAGCATTGAATCTATAAATTATTTTGGGCAGTATTGCCATTTTCTCAGTATTGATTCTTCCTATTCATGAGCAAGGAACGTTTTTTTCCAATTGTTTGTGTCCTCTTTTATTTCCTTGAGCAGTGGTTTGTAGTTCTCTTTGAAGAGGTCCTTCACATCCCTTATAAGTTGTATTCCTAGGTATTTTATTCTCTTTGTAGCAATTGCGAATGGGAGTTCACTCATGATTTGGCTTTCTGTTTGTCTATTATTGGTGTGTAGGAATGCTTGTGATTTTTGCACATTGATTTTGTATCCTGAGACTTTGCTGAAGTTGCTTATCAGCTTAAGGAGATTTCAGGCTGAGATGATGGGGTTTTCTAAATATACAATCGTGTCATCTGCAAAGAGAGACGATTTAATTTCCTCTCTTTTTATTTGAATATCCTTTATTTCTTTCTCTTGCCTGATTGTCCTGGCCAAAACTTCCAATACTATGTTGAATAGGAATGGCAAGAGAGGGAATCCTTGTCTTGTGCCAGTTTTCAAAGGGAATGCTTCCAGCTTTTGCCCATTCAGTATGATATTGGCTATTGGTCATAAATAGCTCTTATTATTTTAAGATACATTCCATCAATACCTAGTTTATTGAGAGTTTTTAGCGTGAAGGGATGTTGAATTTTATTGAAGGCTTTTTCTCTATCTATTGAGATAATCATGTGGTTTACGTCATTGGTTCTGTTTATGTGATGGATTACATTTATTGATTTGCATATGTTGAACCAGCCTTGAGTCTCAGGGATGAAGCCGACTTGATTGTGGCGGATAAGCTTTTTGATGTGCTGCTGGATTTGGTTTGCCAGTATTTTGTTGAGGATTTTCACATTGATGTTCATCAGGATATTGGCCTGAAATTTTCTTTTTTGTGTGTCTCTGCCAGGTTTTGGTATTAGGATGATGTTGGCATCATAAAATGAGTTAGGGAGGAGTCCCTCTTTTTCTATTGTTTGGAATAGTTTCAGAAGGAATAGTACCAGCTCCTCTTTGTACCTATCATAGAAATCAGCTGTGAATCCATCTCATCCTGGGCTTTTTTTGGTTGGTAGGCTATTAATGACTGCCTCAATTTCAGAACTTGTTATTGGTCTATTCAGGGATTTGACTTCTTCTTGGTTTAGTTTTGGGAGGGTGTATGTATCCAGGAATTTATCCATTTTTTTCTAGATTTTCTAGTTTATTTGCGTAGAGGTGTTTATAGTATTCTCTGATGGTAGTTTGTATTTCTTTGCCGTCAAAGGTTATATCCCCTTTATCATTTTTTATTGTGTCTATTTGATTCTTCTCTCTTTTCTTCTTTATTAATCTGGCTGGCAGTCTATCTGTCTTGTTAATCTTTTCAAAAAACAGCTCCTGGATTCATTGATTTTTTGAAGGGGTGTTCGTGTCTCTATCTCCTTCAGTTCTGATCTGATCTTAGTTATTTCTTGTCTTCTGTTACCTTTTGCATTTGTTTGCTCTTGCTTCTCTTGTTCTTTTAATTGTGATGTTAGGGTGTCGATTTTAGATCTTTCCTGCTTTCTCCTGTGGGCATTTAGTGCTATAAATTTCCCTGTAAACACTGCTTTAACTGTGTCCCAGAGATTCTGGTACATTGTGTCTTTGTTCTCATTGGCTTCAAAGAACTTATTTATTTCTGCCTTAATTTCATTATTTACTCAGTAGTCATTCAGGAGCAGGTTGTTCAGTTTCCATGTAGTTGTGTGGTTTTGAGTTTCTTAGTCCTGAGTTCTAATTTGATTGCACTGTGGTCTGAGAGACTGTTTGTTATGATTTCCATTCTTTTGCATTTGCTGAGGAGTGTATTTATGTGGTCAATTTTGGAATAAGTGTGATGTGGTGCTGAGAAGAATGTATATTCTGTTGATTTGGGTGGAGAGTTCTGTAGATGCCTATTAGGTCTGCTTGGTGCAGAGCTGAGTTCAAGTCGTGGATATCCTTGTTAAACTTCTGTTTCGTTGATCTGTCTAATATTGACAGTGGGGTGTTTAAAGTCTCCCAGTATTATTGTGTGAAAGTCTAAATCTCTTTGTAGGTCTCTAAGAACTTGCTTTATGAATCTGGGTGCTCCTGTATTGGGTGCATATATATTTAGGATGGTTAGCTCTTCTTGTTGCATTGATCCCTTTACTATTATGTAATGACCTTCTTTGTCTTTTTGGGTCTTTGTTGGTTTTTGTTGTTGTTATTGTTTTTTTAGATGGAGTCTCACTCTGTCACCCAGGCTGCAGTGCAGTGGTGCAATCTCGGCTCACTGCAAGCTCCATCTCCTGGGTTCACGCCATTCTCCTGCCTCAGCCTCCTGGGTAGCTGGGACTACAGGCACCTGCCACCACACCCAGCTAATTTTTTTGTATTTTTAGTAGAGATAGGGTTTCATCATATTAGCCAGGATGTTCTCTATCTTCTTACCTTGTGATCTGCCCACCTCGGCCTCCCAAAGTGCTAGGATTACAGGCATGAGCCACTGCACCCGGCTGGGTCTTTGTTGGTTTAAAGTAGGTTTTATCAGCAACTAGGATTGCAACTGTGCTTTTTTTTTTTTCTTTCCATTTGCTTGGTAAATCTTCCTCCGTCCCTTTATTTTGAGCCTATGTGTGTCTTTGCACATGAGATGGGTCTCCTGAATACAGCACACTGATGGGTCTTGACTCTTTATTCAATTTGCCAGTCTGTATCTTTTAATTGGGGCATTTAGCCCATTTACAATTAAGGTTAATATTGTTATGTGTGAATTTGATCCTGTCATTATGATACTAGCTGGTTATTTTGCCCATTACTTGATGCAGTTTCTTACAGTGTCGATCTTTTTTACCATTCGGTATGTTTTTGCAGTGGCTGGTACTGGTTTTTCCTTTCCATATTTAGTGCTTCCTTCAGGAGCTCTTGTAAGGCAGACCTGGTGGTGACAAAATCACTCAGCATTTGCTAGTCTGTAAAGGAGTTTATTTCTCCTTCGCTTATGAAGCTTAGTTTGACTGGATATGAAACTCTGGGTTGAAATTTCTTTAAGAATGTTGAATATTGGCTCTCACTCTCTTCTGGCTTGTAGAGTTTCTACAGACATATCCGCTGTTAGTCTGATGGGCTTCCCTTTGTGGGTAGCCTGGCCTTTCTCGCTTGCTGCCCTTAACATTTTTTCCTTCATTTCAACATTGGTGATGCTGATGATTATGTGTCTTGGGTTGCTCTTCTTAAGGAGTATCTTTGTGGTGTTTTCTGTATTTCCTGAATTTGAATGTTGGCCTGTCTTGCTAGGTTGGAGTAGTTCTCCTGGATAATATCCTGTAGAGTGTTTTCCAACTTGGTTCCATTCTCCCTGTCACTTTCAGGTACACCAATCAAACATACGTTTGGTCTTTTCACATAGTCCCATATTTCTTGGAGGCTTTGTTCTTTCCTTTTCATTCTTTTTTCTGTAATCTTGTCTTTACACTTTATTTCATTAAGTGGATCTTCAATCTCTGATATCCTTTCTTCCGCTTGATCGATTTGCTTATCAATACTTGTGTATGCCTCACGAAGTTCTTGTGCTGTGTTTCTCAGCTCCATCAGGTCATTTATATTCTTCTCTAAACTGGTTATTCTAGTTAGCAATTTCTCTAACATTTTTTCAAGGTTCTTAGCTTCCTTGCATTGGGTTAGAACATGCTCCTTTAGCTTGGAGGAGTTTGTTATTACCCACCTTGTGAAGCCTACTTCTGTCAATTCATCATACTCATTCTTTGTCCAATTTTGTTTCCTTGCTGGCAAGGAGTTGTGATCCTTTGGAAGAGAAGAGATGTTCTGGTTTTTGGAATTTTCAGCCTTTTTGCACTGTTTTTTCCACATCATTGTGGATTTATCTACTTTGGTCTTTGATGTTGGTAAGCTTCAGATGGGGTTTCTGTGTGGACACCCTTTTTTGATGTTGATGCTGTTCCTTTCTGTTTGTTAGTTTTCCTTCTAACAGTCAGGCCCCTCTGCTGCAGGTCTGCTGGAGTTTGCTAGAGTTCCACTCCAGACCCTGTTTGCCTGGGTATCACCAGCGGAGGCTGCAGAATAGCAAAGATTGCTGCCTGTTCCTTCCTCTGGAAGCTTTGTCCCAGAGGGGCACCCACCAGATGCCAGCTGGGGGTCTCCTGTATGAGGTGTCTGTTGATCCCTGCTGGAAGGTGTCTCCCAGTCAGGAGGCACAGAAGTCAGGGACCCACTTAAGGAGGCAGTCTGTCCTTTAGCAGAGCTCAAGTGCTGTGCTGGGAGATCCATCACTCTCTTCAGAGCTGGCAGGCAGGAACATTTAAGTCTGCTGAAGTTGCACCCACAGCCACCCCTTCCCCCAGGTGCTCTGTCCCAGGAAGATGGGTGTTTTATCTATAAGCCCCTGACCGGGGCGGCTGCCTTTCTTTCAGAGATGCCCTGCCCAGAGAGGAGGAATCTAGAGAGGCAGTCTGACTACAGCAGCTTTGTTGAGCTGTGGTGGGGTCCTCCCAGGTCAAACTTCCTTGGCAGCTTTGTTTACACTGTGAGGGGAAAACCGCCTACTCAAGACTCAGTAATGGTGGACGCCCCTCCCCCAACCAAGCTAGAGCATCCCAGGCCAACTTCAGACTGCTGTGCTGGCAGTGAGAATTTCAAGACAGCAAATCTTAGCTTACTGGGCTTCATGGGAGTGGGATCCGCTGACCTAGACCACTTGGCTCCCTGGCTTCAGCCCCCTTTCTAGGGGAGTGAACGGTTCTGTCTTGCTGGCATTCCAGGTGCCACTGGGGTATGGAAAAAGAACTTCTGCATCTAGCTCAGTGTCTGCCCAAACGTCTGCACAGTTTTGTGCTTGAAACCCTGGGCCCTGGTGGTGTAGGCACCCAAGGGAATCTCCTGGTCTGCAGGTTGTGAAGACCATGGGAAAAGCGTAGTATCTGGGCCAGAATGCACCATTTCTCAACGGCACAGTCAGTCATGGCTTCCCTTGGCTAGGAGAGGGAGTTCCCCGACCCTATAGGCTTCCTGGGTGAGGCAATGCTCCACCCTGCTTCAGCTCACCCTCCATGGGCTGCACCCACTGTCTAACCAGTCCCAGTGAGATGAGCCAGGTACCACAGTTGGAAATGCAGAAATCACCTGCTTCTGTGTTGATCTCACTGGAAGCTGCATACTGGAGCTGTTCCTATTCAGCCATCTTACCAGCCACCACCTATTATTATTATTATTATTATTATTATTATTATTAAGAGATGGGGTCTTGCTATGTTGCCCAGACTGAAATACAGTGGCTATTCACAGGCCTGATGATGACTCAGTGCAGCTTTCAACTCCCGGGCTCAAGAGATTCTCTCACCTCAGCCTCCAAAGTAGCTGGGACTATAGGCACACACCACCATGCCCAGCTTCTGATTGATGTTTGGATTCAATGATTTATTTGTATATTGACTTTTTGAGTTGGCTGATCAAATGCTTCTCTGAAATGTGTAAAGTGTCTTGAGATGGTTCTTTAAGCTGCTAAAGATAGAAGAGGAGAGAGAAAACAAGAGGTGAATTACTAATTTGTGGCTAACATATGATATCTACAGGAACAGTAAACTCAGAGCAACCCCTCATGGGCCCTCCTGCCACACATCTTCTTATTTGTGCTTGCCCTTCTTTTGAACACTATGCCTACATTTTATAGAAATCAAATAATTCTAGATGCTGTATTAAGGTAGCAAATAGTGTATGCCTGTAAGTTATAATGCTATTCTCTTCATGTGCTACTCAGATTTACTTTTCTAGTAGATTTTTAACTTATGAATTTAGAGTGCAAAATTATGAGTCTAATAGAGAAAAGTTAAGGTTACTTTTCATGCTAATTGAAGTATCCTTTAAAAGATTATATGAAGGTAATTAATTTGTGGGCAATTACTGAGTTTAATGTTTGAGAATTTTTAGATGGGTTTTCACTGAAGTGTTTCTCTTTGACTTATAGGTATTGCTATTGATTGACATTCAAGTCTCTTACATCAACACCAACCATGAAGACTTCATTGGCTTTGCAAAGTACGTGAAACACCTGATTGCCACATGCATTCTTCCTGTTGATTTGTCTCAAACACACACTGTGAATTTTTACTACAGTTTCACCACCTTTGAGAATACAATCTGTGCCAAGATTAACTCTCAGTGTACCTACTTAGGAAGTCTGAGCTCCATGGTCATAGGGCAGGGATATTTACTATTCTCTCAATAAAGTAGTTGGCTCTATTATGCAGCATATGAAGTCACGTATGTCTTAAATACTTACCTCATCATTTTTGGATGATGTTCTGCAATTTGTACTTGAACTCCTATAGAAAAACGGTAATTAATGCATGTTTAAAATTTTGAGGGGAACAGTTTTTCACATCAATTTGAAATACCACGTGTAATTTACAGGATGAAAGCTATTCAACTTTTCTAAGTCAGAATCTAGAGACCTGTTTTTTTTTTTTAACTTTCCTTTGTGAAATTAGATGTAATCTGTCGGGATGAACATTTTATTTTCTGTAAAGTGCGTATACAAATATTGCCATTTTTCATATACATTATCATGCAAACGTTATGGTTAGTTACTCAGGATTGGCTATTCACTGTGTGACATTTTGAAGACCTTGAATGCACTATCTTTTCCTGCCCATTAGTGAAAAAGCAGTTTTTGTTTGATTTAAATAATCTTGATACTACCTCTAAAATATATTTTTGCATTTAAGTGATTCCAACTTCAAGTATATAAAATATAGCCTATTTTATGTAAAATGTAAAACAAAAGAGCCTTTGTACTTTTACCTAAACTGAGTATTCAAAAACAGAGACAAATAAAAAAATGACAGAATGTCAAATTAATTTATTTTATTATATTCTGACTTAGAAGAAATGGATATACAGACCCTGTGACCTAAACTAAACAGTGGCCTGAGGAATTTATAGGCATGTTTTAGGGAGAACAGTCCCAATTATCCAACAGAAAGTTATCTCATCCTAAACTTGGCTGTGGTTGTGATGTCCTAGCCAATTGTGTAAATATATTTTGCATCCAATGGCTATTACTAGTGAAGGGTAGATAAGATTTCTTCCACCGTTTTCTGTCTGTGGCATACATGTAATCTTGTGAGAACCCAACTATAAATATGTGCCCTAGTCTAGTTGTCTTTGCAGCCACCCTGCCCACACCCACTTCTTGATAGGTATTTGCTGCACGGGCATTTCCACAGACTTGCCCTCCTCTCTTTTAGCCCCAAGACTCTCACCATGTGTTCTGTTCATTTCCTTCTGCAGACTCACCTAGACTGTAATGTACATCCTTATCCCTAGGTCTGGAAAGGGGATCTGAGAGTTTTTTCCAGGTTTCCTCCACAGTCAGTGAACTCTAGGGAGCCTGTGCCAAGCTCTACTCTAGTTTCTATAGTGGGTGGGGGGGAATGTAGAAAAAGAAAAAAAAACTTTTTGCCTTTTAGGAGCTTGCCTAATAATTGAAAAGTGTAGAGACACACAAGTAAAAATTTAAACTGACACATTCTTCATTTTCCTCACTGCTTCTCTGAGGAGTTTAAAAGACAAACAAATCCTTGAGACATTTAAAATAACAGGAATGCTGCCTTTAATGTTGATTTGCATGGATTACAAATGCCAGTTAGGTTCTTACAAAAACGTAGCAGATGCCGATATAAACTTGACACGATAACTTAAAAGTGAAAAGGATGCTGCCTTGTTGTGGTACCACAATTAGAGGGGGAAAATGTAGAAAAAGTTATAATCCATTTAGAAAGGTTCAAATTTAAGTATATTATATAACCCATGCTTCAATTTAAATTTCACCTTTATAATCTTCTTGAAACTTTTTTTCTATGATAAATGAGCTAGAGTTTCTTATCCAATAAATTTCCATATTTGCTGCCTTAGAAGCTGTTGGACTACAGTTTTATATTGATTTATAGGTTTTCAAGGGCATGTGATTTTTCAAATTTAAGACTTTCAAACACAATTTTTTGACGTAGTCTCTCTGTAATCCAGGTGTCTGGTCCTATTTTTCCAGCAGTGAGCTAGACTATGAATTTTTATGATATTGGGGAGAGTAAAAGAAACATAGTTAAAACTGCTTTAGAAATCCAGCAACTATACACATTTCTCGTCTAATTTAAATTGCACATTTAAACCTTCTTTAAAGGACTGATCTGGGAGTCAACAATCCAGGTTATTTTTCCAGGATATGCCACTAATGAGCTTTGGGTTTTGGCAAGGCACTCAGCCTTTCTCTATCTGTTTACTGATGTATCAAATGGAATAATAATCCTTGTCTTGTGTACCTTTCAGGATTGTCAGAAGATCAAATTAATGAAATTATGTGGAAATCCTTTAAAAAAAAAACTATGGTGTAGTCTATAAATGTGAGAGATCCTCTCTGTCTCTCACTCTCTCCACACACATGCACACGTGCACACATACACACACATACACTCACATTTGATTACTAGATGTACCGTTTTACTTTGTGATGAAGTTATAATGACTTAAGTATGATTGTCACTGGAATACTTTTTAGCTGCTAATATCATTATCTCTAAATGTGATATTTTGTCCTGAGACTCAGAGATAAATGTCCTTTCCATTTGTATGTTGACTTGGAATTGACATGGGGTGACATGGGGTGATTATGAAGATGAAGAAATGTTCATTTCAAAATCACTTTGAGGGGTTGTGGTATTTTTTGTGCTTTTAAAAATTAAAAAAATATGGTTTTAGCTATAAATTTTAAAGTTGGCAAGAATGCTGTTTCCATCAAGGAAGAAAAGTCAAGCCATATTTGAAGACAATTATGTAAGTATTTTTAAGTTCCAAAGACAGAAAATTAAGGTCTGGGGTTGAAGAAAACAAGCATTTATTTCATGAGATTTTTTAGAGAGTTGCCAAAAAAGAAGGAACTGCCTCCCAGATTTATAGGATGGTGATGTACATAGTACTTTACACATGTAATTTTTTTCAACGGGGATGACTTTTTGTTCTAATTTTTTAAAAAATGAAAATGAATTGCTAAAATTGGATTAATAAAATACTTAGTTTCAGAGTAGCATTCAGGACATCTCAAAATTCTTCTTTCTGTTATAGAATTTATACTGCCATGTTTAATATGTGACACTTTTTTTCCATCTTCTAGTTATTTGTTAGACATGGCCTGTAAAATATGTACCGTGTGTAATGTGTCCAAATAAGCACTGCTCCAGGCTTGCTTTGGAATTTCCTGGCTTCTAAATGTTCTTTCAACTCTAATATGGTTTCTGAGCCTGAAAGTTCAGCATTTCAGAAGAAAACGTCAAGTTTCCTTGTAACTTAAGGGTTTTAATTTGCCATTCTCTTCTTTAGAAAAAAAAAACCCCTAAATTACATATATTTTTACATAATATAGCTAGTTTTTGCTGTTTAAGAAAATAAGAACTGGCCCAACTGTTCCTTCATTCACTTCTCCTCGTCCTCAGTAATCCTCTTTTGAACAAAAAGGCAATCTTGTTAGTGGAATGCCTTGGGAAGTGAAATTTCAAACTCCTCTGCTCTTCTTCATTTGTTCCATGACACAATTTGCTTTCTGAGTTACTAGGATTTATGCAGTCCAATGGTTAAAGAGAAAGAGGGACTATAGATATGTGCCGTTAGAGTGATATCTCTATACACCACAAGCAGCAGACCAAGGTCTGTTTGTTTTTCAATCTGCTCAGTAGGTCTCAACACCTGTTTTCTCACAGTTGAAATGATACAGTGTGCAGATTTCAGTTCTTGTTATTTGAGCACCATGAAAATTCTATGGGTCGTAAGATTCATTATATCTTTTTCCTGATCCTCTGGAATGCCTCTGTTGCCATTTTACTAAAGGCAGTGCATTTCAACCTTGCCACTAAATTCCAGAGCAATCTTAGTCTTTCCCTTTACATTCTTAGTTTATTTTTCCCTAATGCATAATTATATTCTATTGTAATAATGTTTCTAGTTCCTAATCGTATATGAGAATATTCTCTCTCTTGTGGAATCAAAACTTAGGTATTGGAGTATAAAAAGATCCTTTTTTTGACTTATATGCAAGTTTAGGAATTAAATGCTTGGTTGCTTACTGAGATTGTTGTCAAGTAGAAATACAGGATTGAGCAACTTGAAAGGATATCATTCATATCTCCTGTTCAAATAAGTTATAATTTCCAATGTTCTAAGGCACCACTTTAAGAATAAGTGGACTTCCAGTTTTCTCTTTCATCCTCAAATATGTTATTTTAAACTTCATCTTCATCCTTAACATGAATCTTAGGAGGTAAGTGATTCTTCTTTTGCAGACTCCCAAGTTCTGTAAGATCTTCTTGCATAATAGCCTGAGCCTTCACTAAAGATCCTGGAGGAGAAACAGACATTGTTTCTTCTCCCTTTGGCTTCAGTCTGATTGGATGGAGCCTGGACTATCACAGTGTAACCTGTGATAATTTACACTCTTGGGACTCTTGTGAAGTGTTCATAATCTTTCTTGGATAATATAAAAGAACATTCTAAAAGAGATTTACTCTATAGCACCATTGCACAATAGAACTTTCTGAGATGATGGAACTATTGTATAATCTATGCTGTTCAATACAGAAGCCACTAGCTGTATGTGGCTATTGAGCAGTTGAAATGTGGGTAGTGCAATGAAGGCAATAAATTTTTAATTTAATTCAATCTAATTAAAGTTTTAATCTGGCTACCAGGTACTGCATTGGACGGCAGAGCCCTACAGTATAGTGACTCCGGCTGATGGCTCTGGGACCTTCACTGTGGGTCCTACTTTATTGACAGCTTAGTGGTGACCTACAGTGGTAGCTACTACGAGAAAGAGCAAGGAAACCTCTTAATTGCTACTAAACAAGTCTAAAAGAGCTTCTTTACTCTATAGCACTGTTGCACAATAGAAGTTTCTGAGATGATGGAACTATTGTGTAATCTGTGCTGTTCAGTACAGAAGCTACTACCTGTATGTGGCTGTTGAGCAGTTGAAATGTGGGTAGAGGTAGAGGTACACTCTAACATTTGCTATGGAATCTACATCTCAAAGGGACTCTCCATTTCCTTAATGCATCTGAGCCCTCTTTGAGTGGCCTTAGTCTGTGCTCCATTCTTCTTTTACATCTTCCTTTCACTTTTTGGCCCACTGCAATCTAGTTTATACCACTCCACTCCACTGAGACTGCTTTTGTCCAGGACAAAACAGTTAATCCAATGGACAATTCTGAGCCTTTCATTTGACACCACCGTTAATCACTCCTTGTTGAAGATATCTGTTCCTTTGCTTCAATAACCTTCCACTCTTTCCTGGTTTTCCTCTTTTCACTCTAGCCAATTCTCAGTCTTTAGGAGCTCTTCATCTTTTGATCATGGCTTAAGAACTATTCTTTTATCAATTTTCCACCCTAGACCCCCTTCTTTTCTCACTCACTGCATTATTCCTAATGGATCTTACCCACTCCAGTGGTTTTAGTTGCCAACTTTATCTGATGACTCCAAATCTAGATCTTCATCTTAAGACTTTTCACTGGACTATGTACCATATTCAGATGTCTACTGGGCATCTCTACTTATATATCCTAGAGAAGCCTCAACCTTCTAGTCCCAAACTAAACTCCTCATCTGCTCTTATAATTTTTAACTTCTATATTGTTCCCACTTTCTGTGGATGGCACCTCCCAGTCCTATTCTTTGCTCCTTGTTCCCCTCATATCTTTGTCTCCATCCATCTTTACCAAGTTGATGTGATTCTATCTCCATAATATTTTTTGAATTCATCTATTTCTTTCTATCATCATTGCCACTATAAAGTTAGTCTTCTCTTACTGGGGTTACTACAACAGTCGCTCAGTCCCCTGTCATGTTCTTTCTCATTCCTTCTGAGATTCTCTGTTACTTTCAGAATAAAGTCTAAACTTATTAATGTAATTTCCAAGGTTCTCTATAATCTGTATCTTGTTTACCTCTTCAGCCTGTTCTATTGTCACTATTCCTTTCTACTCTACTCCTTAACTCCATACTGCAGCCAGTCTGACCACTTGGGGATCCCTAACTGTACCATACTTTTGCTTTAACACATGCCTATGATATACT
Organism: Nomascus leucogenys; assembly: GCF_006542625.1. Taxonomy (NCBI): domain Eukaryota; kingdom Metazoa; phylum Chordata; class Mammalia; order Primates; family Hylobatidae; genus Nomascus; species Nomascus leucogenys. The sequence continues at coordinate 29,703,313 of NC_044392.1, read as the reverse complement.
TCTTCAAAGTATTTAGGTTTCCTAGTACAGATGATCATTGATAGTCTGGTTGTAAATAACCCTGGCATCAAAACAGAATTCCGTAGATATTTCTTAAGATACTACCATAAACCCTCTGCTAGGTAATGTCAGTGATGAGAGAGGTAGAAATACCAAGATTAATGCTCTTGACTATCAAGGAGCAGGCCTTGTTGGAAACCTAACTCTAATGCAATCTTGTTTATAAAATACAGGCACAGACCAAGGCTTTGGGAGTGAATGAAAAGGAGAGATAACTGGCGGTTTCTAAAAAGGCATAATTCAGACACGATGCTTGATTGGACTTTTAAGACTGTACAGGACTCCAATAGTCAGAGAGAAGGGGTCTGGGCTGGCTGCTTTCTGTCTTCTCTGCTTCAGTTAATATTGTGCATTTCAGGGAACTAATTTGTACTAAAACATTGCCCTGATCATGTCACTTGCTGGCACAGAAACATTGAATGTTTTCTGCTGCCTTCAGAGTAACAGCCAAATTCTCCATAATTGGCCCCAGCATACAGTTATTATAATAGATGGCTTTTAAGATCACTTACAAACCCCAGTCTATGATTGGATAATTCTACCATAATAGTTTTACTCTCCACAACTTCCCCATTTGCCTTATCTTTCTACCTCCCGGCTTTGCTAATACCAGTCTATTCTCTTGGAACGTAGTCATTTGTTTTCCTTTATTAAAGTTTATCTTCTTTTCAAGTTTGCTACAAACATTTCAGATCATATCATCTGAAATTATATTTCTTGTCCCTGAACATTCAGAGAAATTGCGATGGTATAGGACTTATTTGATAAATGGTCACACATCATAGACAAGGATAGGAGACTGTGCAAAAAGGTTTTGAGCCAAGAGATAACATTAGGGGTTCTCTGATTGTCTTCTAATGTACTCTTATTTTTATAAAAGTTTAAACTTCTTGTTATATACTTTTAGAATCATTATGTCTCAGCATACACCAATTTGGTTCTATGTTTTAGTGTTCTGGCAAAGCCTTCCACAGTGACTTGTGTGTAGTGGGAATTTATATGACCAACGACAAATGTGCGTGCGTGCACACACACACATATAAGAAGATATGGGTAATTATATCCCACATTTAAAACAGAGGCACTTTGTTTTTTCTATTACATCCTCACATATTTATTAATATAGATTTTATTTGTTATTTGTTATTTTTGTTTTGTGTATGCATATCATTACTTGTACCAGACAAATTGTAGGCTTTTGATTACAAGAACCACACCTTATTCATATTTTTATCTGCTACAGAGTTCGTGCTCTATAGTTTTTGATTTATGTTAAACTAAAACACCATACATAGGTATGTTTTATAATATTTCAGAGTTAATTGGTTAAGTAACTATATCCAACAACATGTCCAAGGGCTCAAGTTAACTTGCAAGTCCTTACAGGTTTTCTCAGGAACATATTTTTAAATAAATGTTTTGAAATACTCTCAGTTTAATTATTATACAGAAGAATTATGGCAAAGAATGTATTCTAAGCAGGCAGCTTTTTTTGGTTGTTGCTGCTTTTGAAGTAACTTCAAGTAGCTAAATACATCATTAGCAACAGAATGTTTAAGTTTATGGGGCCAATTGCTGCAAACAGATTCTTTAGGTGGAAAATAGAGGCAACTTAGTGTTTTTTCTAACTCTAATATTTGAGATTGGCTTATAAAGTAAATCTACTTTTCCTTCGGCATATTCTTACTAGTAGTAGATCCTAAATATGCATTATTTCACAGATGGAAACTGTCAATGGACATTGTCTTTATCTAGTGTAGCTTATAAACTTCTGAGAGTAATTTTGCATCTCAAGGAATATTGGACCTAAAAGGAACCTAAGAAACAGCTCGTTTTGTCCTCTAGCCCTTCTCTCTGTCTCTGTTTCTGTCTGTCTCCTTTATGACACACATATACACATTTTACAGCTGAGTGACTGAAGTCCATTTTGATCAAACTTTTCACCTAAGGTAGCAAAGGAGTCATTAACGATCTTTGTGGCTTTTGCTTTATGTTCAACTTCTTTTCCCTTAAGTGAGTTGAAGGGGACTGATACATAATTTTAGGGTCCGCAATAATTTGTTCAAAGTAAGCACCTGTGGGTCTATCACAGGTTTTCACCACTAGTCAGTGCTTCAGTGAAAACATTACTCCTTAAACACAATTATGGTGCTTGGAAGAGATAAGCATAACCTATGAAGGTGTCATGATCTCATTATAATAGTAGTTTTCCCATGCATTCCTGGAAGAGCAGGAAGCCTGGAGGGTGCTGGAAAAGTGACATTTAATGTGGAAAAAGAAAGTAAGGAGGAGATCCGAAGCCCTTAGGAGAGTGCTACTCAAGACGCTGTGTGTGCCAGGACATGAGGACAGCCAGAGGGCGGTGTGGGCACATTGGATCCTGGTCACCTCTTTCACAGCCTCACCTACAAGACCTGAATAATGTAGATTTAGATTGTTCAGAGAAATGGTTAAAGAGGAAATAATTTCATGGTAATTAAGAGGATTAACCATTTAACAGAAAGCTAGAAAAATAAAAAGGAAGGAAGAAGTTGAAATTAGCAAATTTTAAATTGGAAAAGAATATATACACAAAATATTCGTAGCAACCAAATACAGTATGGCCTTTCACCACCCACCCCCTGCCCACCTTCAGTTGAATGCAGTGTTTTTTTCATGAGTTTGAGTGAAGGAAAGCAGCTTAAATGTATCAGAGGAGTTTATTAAAAACTTATTTTGATCAGCTGTTCTAAGTGTGGTGTTGATTTCTAACTTGTTACTGCAGCACAACATCCCATCACTTTAAACAGTTGACTGAGGGCTTTAGTCTCCCTTTTCTCTATTTTAGACTATTTCATTGGTCTCCAAAACAGCTTCCATAATCTGTTAAACAACCTGTAATAATACTGAGTATTGCTGATCTTCTCAGAATAACCAAAATGAGTTGTTTCTTATATTGATAGGTGTTTGTTCATGGATCCACCAAAAGAAAGTCTTTGTCCTTTTGAGGGATAGAGTGACCTAGTGATGAAATGTGTAGGCTCTGTTGTTAAGTTGTTGGAGTCCTTTCTGGCTTTTAACCCTCTGCGCTTATGTCTAAAATGAGGGTTATAATGGCGTCAACTTCATTAGGCTTTTCATCCAACAGATATTTCATGAAACCAACCATGTGCCATGTCCTTTGTAGGCCCTGGGGATATAGCAGTGAACAAAACAGACACAAACCCCTGCTCATTAGGAGCTTACAGTCTAATGGAAAAGGGCAGACAAACACAAAAAATAAATACACCATGTAGTGTGTCGGAAGGTGAGAAATGCCAGACAGAAAAATCAAACAGGGTAAAGGGGATGACAGTCTTGGAGAAAGGGAGGGATGCGGTTATAAATAGGGTGGTCAGAGTAGTCCTTACTGAAAAGATGGATTTGAATGAAGATGAAGGAGATGCTGGGAACCATGCAGATGAAAGTGCGAAGCACATCCTAGGAAGCTAGCTTGCCCGAAGGCTCTAAATGGGAGTGTATTGGGTGGGTTTGAAAAAGAGCAGATGCCATTGTGGCTGGAACTCTTCAGGGAACGAGGTGAAGGGTAGGAGGAGATGAGTCAAAGAGGCAGTGGTGGGGGGTTGCTTGAGTAGGGCCTTGTAGACCCTTGTATGGACTTTGGCTTTTACTATTAAGTGGAATGGTGTTGATACAGTACACGGTTTCAAGCAGAAGAGTGACACAGTCCTTCTAAAAGTATCACTCTGGTGTCTGTTAAGAATATACTTCAGGGAGACAAGTGTGGAAGCAGAGACCAGAGAATAAATGATTACAGTAATCTAGATGAGGGATGGCAGTGTCTTGGACCAAGGTGGGACCAATGGAAGTGATGAAAAGATTTTTAAATGTTAAATGTATTATAAGAAAGTAGTCTACAGCATTTTCTGATGGTCGGATATGGGTTGTGAGAGAAAGAGGAGACAAAGATTTTGGCCTAAGCACTTGGACATATGGTATAGAATTGCCACTAGTTAAGAGGAGGAAGGAAGACTGTGGGTGGAACAGATTTTAGGGGAGATTTCAGGAGTTCAGTTTTGAAATATTAAGAATGATATGCCCATTAAATACCCAAGTGACGATGTTAAGTTGTTAAAAACATGAATAAGTCCAGAGTTGGGACTCATACCTGTTTGGATCTCCATGGCAGATCCAAACCAGAGATGCATTAGAGGAGTTGTCAGAATATATTGGAATTCAAAGCAGTGAGACCGGACAATATCACAAAGAGTTTGTGATGCGGAGCCATACTACTTGGTACTACCACTTATTAGCTGAGTGATTTTGGGAAAGTCACTTAGCTTCTCTCCTCATCTATAAAACAAGAAGAATAATCGTAACTGCTTCATGGGGTTGCTGTGAGAATAAAAATTATTAATATTGATAAAGCACTTAGAACATGGTATATACTCAATAAGCATTAACTTAATTTCCATTACAACTCTTCTCTCTACCTGTGAGACATTGCAAATATGTCAACTCATATGTTGTTAATGCTACAATGCAGCTTTTCTTTAAGTGGTGTTATTATATTTTTGGTTTATGTGCTACTATGAGTTATGTGCTATTAGGAGTCCCACTGTGTTGGTTTTGCTTCCAGAATTAAACTGACCTGGAATTTTGGTATTAGGTCTGCCTCCATTGATTTTTTTTCTTAAAGCCTATATATATATTAGTATTTGTTACTTGTTTAGGAAAAAATTATATGTGTCTCTTCAGTGCTGCTTTCCTTTGCTTTTCTCAGTGCTCAGCAGAGGAGCAGTCAGGTTCACAAGAAAACCACAATTGGAAATCAGGTAGGAATTTCATAAGAGAATCAGTGTATGCATGTCCCAAAGAATTTGAACTAAATCGCTTGATTGACTATTTTTTTAATGCAAACTAATCATATGCAAATTTTGCTTGAAATGCAGCTTTTCATTTTGATTGGTTTTTGCTTTTAAAATTTTTGGAGTGAATTGCATTTCTTTTTGGCTATTTTGTGCAGTTAACCATATTGATTTATTTTAAATAACTTTTCTGCTACTTGCTCTGCATTTCAAATTTGACTCCTCATGTCCTATTTTGCTTGCTTACGTTACCCCTAAGTTTAATTTAACATTGAGTTTGTGAGTCAGTTGAAGGTTAAAATGTGGTGAGTAGTTGCATGAGCTTTCTGGGGTTGCTAACTAGTTCACACATTTGCACAGCTTGGTGTCAGTGAAGGGACAGCTCATGAAGAAGGCAGTTGTTGGATGTAATCTCTGCCACACTAAATTCTTGTTGGTTAATGAGGATGTTAATTCCTAAGAAGATCTGATCTTTTGAGTTTTTGTGTTTTGGGCTGACCAGCTGTCTCTGACTAATAGCGCTCTGCAGAGATTGTATTAACTCGACAGTTTGCTGTGTCTTTTATGTTTTATGTGATAATGGATATTTGCATTGTTATTTCTTTTCAAGTCAAAACAATGATGGTGTTACAGTTTCTAAAAAACGTTCAGAGGTACAATTATTGAACAAATTGAAACCTCTGCTCTAGATTTTTTTCCCATTGTTTTGAAAGGAGAAGAGGTAATAACAGACTTTATTTTAAAAACTTTTTTTCTGAACTAAAGCATATAATTCTTTGCTATTTCAGGGAACCAATCTTCCGCCTTCAAGGCAAATTGTACGAGCTAAGTTCTGTAAGCTTTACTGTTGCTTTTTCATTTAGCTTCCCAAGGGCACAGTTTGTCTTTAACTGATTAACTCAACTAGCGCTTGCTACTAATTTTTTTAAAACTTAGGTTGTCTTGTCCATAACACCCTATCATTGAAATAAAAATCCTCTTAAGAGGGTTCATCCCTTCACTGCTAATAACTTGCTGTGATTGAAAGGTATGAACTAGTAAACTCTAAAATGCTGTAATAATAAACCCTTAACACTGTGGGTGCTTTGATATTTCTCTAATTTTAATGGGCCTTAAAATAATTAAAATCATTAATGATCTTCATCTCTGTCCTTTTATGCTATGTTGTTATGAGGTGTAAGCCTTTCTCTTCCCCTTGTATGATAATATTTCCAATAAATGTAGATGATGCTTTTAAAAGGTGGGTAAATATGGAATATCTGATTTTGCTGTGTTTGTTGATAAGCCTACCCAATTCCAATTATTTGCATTTATTTAAAAAAAACAGAAAAGCAAAGTTATATTGATGGACATTTTATATGGCTATAGAGTTAAATCTTTGAAAACCAGATACTATGTCTTCTTTTATGAAAGTGTATAAACATTGTCATAAGCATTTAGAAAAAAAATTAAACTCTAATTTCTACCATGGATAAAACAGGCTTATTCTTCCAACTATGCACAACTTGAGAATGAGATTGGAGCATGGGTCAATTATTTGCCCCATGATATTTTGGGAAGATACAGGTTTTGGACCTAGACATTCCTGGGTTCAAATTCTGTTCTGTCACTTAGGAGCTATGTGGCCCGGGACAAGTTGTGCCTGAGTTTGCTCAGCTGTGTGATGGGAGGAATAGAAAATATCTCTCAGTATGATGGTGGGATTCAGAAATGATATACATAATGAGGTTTACAGCCCAGTACCAGATATGTGCCCTGTAAAGAATAGAAATGTTACTCCCAGAAGTTAGGTGCTGTTTCTTCAAACTCTTGGGAGAAAAAGTTTAAGTACAAGAAAATTATAAAATTTATAAAATAAGAACAACAAAACACTTGGGAAAATTAGAAGCTATGGAAATTGTTCTGATGCCTACAATGCCCAGATTGTGGTTGGATATGATATAAAGGATTTACCTATAAAAGATTCCTCATAGTCAGAAGCATCGCTTAGCTCACGGAAGTATGTACATATAGGAAAAGCAATAGCATATATGCATACTTTAAATCAGAGGAAACGTGGAACAGCTTTCAGTTATATTACTTCCAAATGCTCAAATCATGCTAATTGTGTTTCTGTGACTTTACTTTTGCTGGATACTTCAAAGCCCACACATTATGGAAGTATTACATCTCAAGATAATAGAATTGGGTGAGTGTTATAATGGAATATAGATGGCTTATCCAAAACTTCTGGGGCCAGACATGCCTTGAAGGTCAGAATTTTTTGGACTTTATTAACTATATCATATATTACCCTACATTTTGTGGAGTTAGAGACAGCACCATATAATGAAACATATTCTATTTCTGCAGTGAAACAAAGGAATAGTCACACCAAGTAAACTTTTAAATAAAAGATAAATCCTCTCACATCAGATCAGGTTTTGCTGCCAAATTTGCTAAGAAAAAACTTTCAATTTGCAAGCAAGGGATTATGAACTAGAATATATTATTTTCCAGAATCAAATCCAATAATGTATACATGATACCATATATTTTAAAGGATCTTCAGTAGTTCTTCCTACTTAGCAGAAATAAACCATAATGACTTGAAATTTTCTTTATGAATCTGAGCATATGATGTTGATTGGGGTTTATATGAAAACAGTTTTGCCTATTAAGAGGCTGAAATCCAGGGAGTTTTGGGGCCCAGCCTTCCGACTGATGCTGGCTTTTCTTGTTGATGGGGCTGAAACACTCTGCAGCATCCTGGGAAGTGATTCATCCATGCTGCTATCCTCTTAGGGCTCCTGGTTGTAGAAGATTGTTGTGCAGCATCTGTTCTGAAATATTTTAGAAGGATTTAAGAAAGGCAAAACTCTTCTTTAAAGTCTAAATTCGATTTGTTTATGTCTGCCTAGAAATTTTAATAGTTTCACAAGTTGATGTCAGCAAATGTACAAAAAAATGTGAGCACATAATTTACCGAAAGCTGGACTGCTCAAAATTTTAAATTTAACCTTCATTCATCCTTCACTCATGTATTCAAAATCTGCCTGTGCCAAAATCTGTGGTGGGTGTTTAGAGAAGCGTGATGATGCATCAATCACAGGCCTCACCCTCAGGAAGCCCACAGCCCAGTGGGGATGATGGTAAGTAAGCAAACTGAAGTCCACTTCCTTTTCCAAGGCTAGCTACTGCTGACCCTTCAGGTCCTACTGAAACATCACTTCTGCAAGAGGCCAGCCTTGGTCACCAGATTTAAATTCACCCTCCCTTCCCAATGTCTTTCACTATCTATTACATTTTATTATTTGAAACAATCTTATTTATTCATTTATTTATTATTTTTTGTCTTCCTTCATTAGGACGTAAGACCCATTAAAGCTATTTTTATGTTGCTTAAAGCAGTACAGAATTATAGTAAGGTTTTAAGCACAATCATATTAACATTTGTGGAGAAAGGCTTTGAAGGTGAGACAAGACTGGAAAAAGGAGATTAGTTAGAAGGCTGATGTGGATGAAAAATTGTGGTGATCCGGGCTTGGGTGTTTGTACTGAATTTGAGGAAAAGCTGATGAATTCAAGAGATATTAAGTAGGAAGAATCCAAAAAATCTGTGATAAATTGGATGTCGGAGAGAGGGCTGGAGGTTGCCTTCAATGCATCAAGATTTATGATTTAGGTACAAGTAAAATGGTGCTGCTCTTCACAGAGAAAGGAGCATAGTGAAAAAGTCAGATTGGGATCCAGAATCACGAAAGGTAGCTTTCTGAGTATGAGTCACCGTGGGAGTTTGAAGTAAAAATGTCCAGTGGGAAGTTGGATAAAAGTGTTTAAGTCCAGAAGTGACAGAGAACCCTTTCTTCCAAAGGTAATGGAGAGTCATGGAAGGATTTCCAACAGGGAAGGGAACTCAACTGATTTTTATATCAGAAAGGTCTGTAATGGAATAGTTTGAAGGAGACAAACTGAGATGTGGGAATTGGTGAGGATGATTTGAAGTTATTCAGGTGAGAGAAACATTGGTTGCAGGTAGTATTTAGCAGAAGGAACAGATTCAAAATATATTCAGAGGGTAGAATTGGAAGAGTTATAAAGAGTTCTCAGGGGGTTAAGTCATCCTTCTAGGCTTATGGCTAAGGGCATGCACTGACAAAGGGAGTGCAGGAGAAGGGGGAGCAGGTGTCAGGGGAGATGAGAGCAGAAGGTGCTGATTTAGGGCCAGGCACAGTGGCTTATGCCTGTAATCCCAGCATTTTGGGAGGCCGAGGCAGGTGGATCATGAGGTCAAGAGATTGAGACCATTCTGGCCAACATGGTGAAACCCAATCTCTACTAAAAATACAAAAATTAGCCAGGCATGGTGGTGAGTGCCTGTAATCCAAGCTTCTCTGGAGGCTGAGGCAGGAGAATCACTTGAACCCGGGAGGCAGAGGTTACAGTGAGCCGAGATCACACCACTGCACTCCAGCCTGGGTGACAAAGCGAGACTGTCTCAAAAAAAAAAAAAAAGAAAAAATAGAAGAAGGTGCTGATTTCAATTTTGAATATGTTTGTGCTTATTGGAGATATCATTGGGGTTTGAGGTTCAGGACTTATGTACACTGGAGACAGAAGTTTCACTGTTGTCAATAAATACATAGTATCCGAAGCCATGGGAGTACATGAGACCACCTCCAAAGGATGAGAACATAGAAAGGAATATAGGACTTAAAGCATGATGGAGAAAGAAGAACTGGAACTGAATGGGAAACTGAAAAGGCATATAAGAGGTGATTAGAGAGGTAGGAAAACTTGGAGAGTGGTTATCATGGGAAATTCAGCCAGATATCGGGCAAAATTCACCCCCAATATTTCACATAGGTTCTTTTCTATTTTCCCTAAGTGTTGGTCGGTCTGAGAAATAAAGGGACAGAGTACAAAAGAGAGAAATTTTAAAGCTGGGTGTCCAGGGGAGACGTCACATGTCGGCAGGTTCTGTGATGCCTCCTGAGCCGTAAAACCAGCAAGTTTTTATTAGTGATTTTCAAAAGGGGAGGGAGTGTACGAATAGGGTGTGGATCACAGAGATCATGTGCTTCACAAGGTAATAGAATATCACAAGGCAAATGGAGGCAGGGTGAGATCACAGGACCATAGGACCGGGGTGAAATTAAAATTGCTAATGAAGTTTTGGGCATGCATTGTCATTGATAACATCTTATCAGGAGACAAGGTTTGAGAGCAGACAGCCAGTCTGACCAAAATTTATTAGGCGGGAATTTCCTCGTCCTAATAAGCCTGGGAGCGCTACGGGAGACTGGGGCTTATTTCATCCCTACGGCTTCGACCATAAAAGACAGCCACCCCTGAAGTGGCCATTTTAGAGGCCTACCCTCAGGGACGCATTCTCTTTCTCAGGGATGTTCCTTGCTGAGAAAAAGAATTCAGTAATATTTCTCCCATTTGCTTTTGAAAGAAGAGAAATATGGCTCTGTTCTGCCCGGCTCACCGGCAGTCAGAGTTTAAGGTTCTCTCTCTTTTTCCCTGAACATTGCTGTTATCCTGTTCTTTTTTCAAGGTGCCCAGATTTCATATTGTTCAAACACACATGCTCTACAAACAATTTGTGCAGTTAATTCAATCATCACAGGGTCCTGAGGCAGCATACATCCTCCTCAGCTTACGAAGATGACGGGATTAAGAGATTAAAGTAAAAACAGGCATAGGAAATCACAAGGGTATTGATTGGGGAAGTGATAAGTGTCCATGAAGTCTTCACAATTTATGTTCAAAGATTGCAGTGAAGACAGGCGTAAGAAATTATAAAAGTATTAATTTGAGGAACTAATAAATGACCATGAAATCTTCACAATTTATGTACTTCTGCCATGGCTTCAGCCGGTCCCTCCGTTTGGGGTCCCTGACTTCCCGCAATAAGTGGTAGAACAAAAGCTAAAGGGAGAGTATCTTTCAAGGAGGGAATAGTCAATAGTTAGATGTTTCTAAGAGCTCAAGGAACTTGGAGGAAGTTGTCAGATAGTTGGACTGTGGAAGGTCCTGTGCAGGTTAGGGACTATCTGAGGGTCCAGTGACAGCACGAATTCTCTTGGCCTTGTAAATTGCTCTTCTGCTCTACAGTTGGAAGATGGCATAAAGCTGAGGACACAGACAAATGAATTGATATTCTGAGCTGGCGTTTTTCTAGGGAGGCAGCATGGAAAGTCAAGAGAGAAGATGAGTTAGAGTTTTTAAGAGACAGGTTGAGGTAAAGGACTGTGTAATCTCACATGAGTAGCTTTAATTGATGTATTAATCAGGATAGATTAACCAGGTAACAAACAACCTCAGGATTTCAGTAGATTAGCAGAATACAAATTTAATTCACTCTGCTATAATAATTCAATGAAGGTCATCAAGATGCAGGCAGATACCTTGCTTCACATGGTCAGTAACAGACTGGGCTTTGGAATCCCAGAGATTCCAAAATCTCCCTTCTCCGCCTCCTCCTACATAGAACCTGCAAGTTTCATTCTTGCAGCAGGTGGGAAGAGACAGAAGCCTGGGCAAGGGAGGTTTTTAAGAACCAGTCCATGAGTGGCACACATCATTTCCATTTCGTTGGACAGAACTTAGTCGTTTGGGCTCACCTAGCTGTGCGGGAAATAGAAAAATATTCTCTGAGCTTGTGCCCAGGAAAAAAAAAAAGACAAAAAAAGATGATGTTGACTGAAAATTGAAAGGAAATGGGCAAGCCAGGGAACTGGAGGTTTTACTAAAATCAGAAAAAGTTTGTGCTAGGATTAAGGAAAAGAAATTATGAGGTGGAAGGTTAAGGTCAGTGAGTGGCATGTTGTACTTGAAAGTTTAAGAGTAAAGAGCATGCCACCTGAAAGTCAGAGATATTATTGGAGTAAGAGATAACGGATACTGGAGGGAGGGGCACAAGTGATAACTAAAGATATTTGTAGAAAATTGTCTTCGGAAGGTGTGAGTAGCTGAAAACAAATGGGGATGGAATTTCCTTGGTTGGAATATGTTAGGGGCCAGGAGGACTGATGTGGCATTTACATGACTAATAATTCATTCCTTTGTCCTCAAGAGTCTTAGCAGGAAGGCATTGCTGACATGCTCCTTGGCCCGAGAATGTATCCAACTGCAGCTGTGTAACTGGAAAGACTTTTTCTTTAAGCAGGAAGTAGAGCAGGTGCTTGCATGAGCCTAGGTATTAGGGTACCTCTTAGTCTCAAGCTTATTATCAGTTTTGTTTGCCATCCATGTGCCCACTATTGTTCTAACTTTAGACTGGAATATGAAATTTGGCTTTCTCAAACCTACAGGTCCCCAGGTAACTGGATTATCAACCTTTTGTATTATAGGCTGCAAACAGAAAAAGACATTTCCTTCCAAACAGGGTTTCTTCTCTCCCTACTTTCTGAAAACTAATTTCAGTAGACACTAGTCTCTTTTTCATAGGATCTCTCACAGGTCTCAGAAAATTATAAATGGACCTCATTATCCTGAAATGTTCCTGCCTCTGTATGTACATGGTTTGAGTCCAATATTAAAAAGGTGACAGTTTAATAGTTCTTTAACAAATGGATAACAAGGATTGCCAACATCCTAGCCTAAGAGAGATCCTTCCAGCCCTCTCGCCTTTCTCCACTCAGCTAATTCCACCTTTTAGGGTCTGTCACTCTTAACCCCAAGTCTTACCTGACTTCCTGGTACTGATATTTCTATCAGTTAGGATTTTTTCAGATGTAAATTTCAGAAAACTCAAATGACCCTGGAAAAAAGGGAATTTGTTAGTTTTCATGAATGAACACTTCAGGGATAGAATCAAACACTATTTAATCTACAGCTCAAATAGTGTCACTATGAACTAGTTTTTTTCTTTCCATATTTTTGTTCTGCTCTTTTGCTCTGGTTCTATTCTTGCCCCATTGCAAGATGACTGTCATCAGTCTCCAGGGAATTTTCTTCCTACTTTGAATCCAGCAGGAATACGAGTCTTTCTCCCAGGATTTTCAGAAAACCTTGTAAGGTTCAGTCTGATTGGACTGGTGTGGATCATGTGCTTATTTCTGATCTATTCACTGTGGCCAGAGAATGAGATATACTGATTGACTTAGGCCACATCATATGGGACAAGGGAGGTTCCTCACCAGAACACATGGGCTGCCTCTCCCCCTGAAAGAGCTATTGTTGGAAGAAGAAAGGAGGAGGTGCATCACAGGTGAAGGCAGGTACTTGCTGAGCATTATTTGTTTTCAGAACAATCTAATTTGGATACTAGGATTTTTGTGTATGTTGTCTTTTTAAAGGAATATAAGATGGTTAATACCTCATCATTAAAATCCTATGGTTCATTTATTGATGAAATTTAATTATTTTTCCAATTCATGACTTTCCCCTTCTCTCCCCTTCCTTTTAAAAATAATTCTACTGACTATATTAGGTTGAGAAGCAACATAGTGCATTGGTTCTTCAGAACTGACACAGTGGAGTCGCTTGTCACTATGAGCAAATTAATTAAACCTTACTGTACCTCAGTTTTCTAATCTGCAATAAGCTGATAATAATAGTAACTGTTTCATAAGGTTTTTGTATTAAATGAGATAATACTAGTTAGGTAGTTAGGTACTTAGGTATGGTGTTGGGTGTTTTACACACATCAGCTGATTAATTCCTCTCAACAACTCTATGAGGTAGGTACCCCTATTATCTCAGTTTTACAGATGGGAAAACTGAGGCATGGAGAGGCAAAATAACTTGCCCAGTCACACAGATCATAAGTGATAGCACCAGGAATCAAATCTTAATCACCGTGTTTAACCACAGTTCTAATCACTGTGTTTAACCACAGTTCTAATAGTTTGTAAATTTCATCAAGCATCTCATTTTGTAGTCTGAATTATTTATAGTCTCCTCATTTACATTCATTTGCTTTTTTTATTACTTAATTTTTTTTTTTGAGACAGTTTTTCTCTGTTGCCCAGGCTGGAGTGCAATGGTGTGATCTCAGCTCACTGCAATCTCTGCCTCCCAGGTTCAAGCAATTCTCCTGCCTCAGCCTCCTGGGCAGCTGGAATTACAGATGTGTGCCACCACGCCCGGCTAAGTTTTGTATTTTTAGTAGAGACGGGGTTTCACCATGTTGGCCAGGCTGGTCTCGAACTCTTGACCTCAGGTGATCTACCTGTCTCGGCCTCTCAAAGTGCCGAGATTACAGCTGTGAGCCAACACACCCGGCCACCTTAAAATTTTTCTTAAAATAAAGCCATTAGATCTGAAAAGAATGAGCTTGGGTTTGTATAAATTAATCTGATGAACCAAAAAACTACAATGGCTATTTGAATTTGTTGCCATTTTGTTTTTTAATTCTATAAAAATATCTCCAAATGGGCCAGTCAATAGCTTATAAAATATAATAATCATTATTTTATTATAATAAAATAGAGATTAGAGTTTATGAAAACCACACTTTGTCAAATATACAGCCTGTTAATTTGTTCTGCATCTTTGAGATCTAGAGTTTTATTTGGAATAGTATTTGATGTATGCCACTTACGTTTTTTTCCCCAGAAAATAAGCAGATATACTTTCCATATTTTTACAGCCAAGTTGCATCTTAATGGAGGGTTTAGAGCATAAAAACTGGTGAAGAGATTATCTTATCTACTCAAAATTACTTTGAAAAACCCCATTCAATAGGCAGAATCTAGGTTTTCTGCTATGTTTTCACTTTGGGACAGTAGAGGCATGATCTTGTTTCACCAGAGGAAGAACAACTGCTGAAACAAAGGCATCTCTCCTCCTGCCTCCCTCTGGCTGCCCCATAGCCCCTCTCTCTCCCTCCCTGCTTCCCTCTTTTCCTCCCTCCGTCTCTTTTATCCTCTTTGATGCTCTCTTTTTTACAAGTGTGGTGTGTTTGATTCCAAGTAAGCAAATGCCTGTATTATTCCAATTCCTTGGAATTTTGATAACATTTAAAAATGTTAATATTTCTCACCCACACACAAAGACACTATGATTTAAAAAAATAAAATAGACAAATATTGTACATGTTTTGTTCTAAAATTGTAAACTCTACCAAGGCAAGGATTTTTGTCTCTTTTGCTTATTAATGTATCCCTAACAACATCTAAAAGCTGGTGTATGGTAGCTGCTGAGTAAATATGTGAAGTTGAACTCACTTTATTCATTTAATGATATGTCTTAGGGATTTTTCCATGTAAATTCGCAGACATGAAATGACAAAACTTCTTTGTGACATAATGTTATAGTGTTCTACGGTATGGATGTGCCATACTTAATTCACATTTCCCTAAGGATAGGTATTTCTGCTGTTTCCAGTTTTTCTAAAACACCTGAACCAGTTCATAGACCCAACAAATATATATGTAAGTACCTCAATCCCCAGTACTGGATAATTATATTTTATATAATTTTTGATAATCTAACAGAAATAATAATATATTGTTGTTGTGATTTACATTTTACTTATTGAAAGTTACAGAGGCCAGGCGCGGTGGCTCACGCCTGTAATCCCAGCACTTTGGGGGGCCAAGGAGGGTGGATCACGAGGTGAGGAGATCGAGACCATCCTGGCCAACATGGTGAAACCCCATCTCTACTAAAAATACAAAAATTAGCTGGGCATGGTGGCGCATGCCTGTAATCCCAGCTACTCAGGAGGCTGAGGCAGGAGAATCGCTTGAACCAGGGAGTTGGAGGTTGCAGTGAGCCGAGATTGTGCCACTGCACTTCAGTCTGGGTGACAGCGCGAGACTCTGTCTCAAAAAAAAAAAAAAAAAAAAGAAAGTTACAGACCAGGACCAGCCTTTACCTATTTAACAGACTTTGGTATCCCTTCTCCTGTGAAATGTCTGATGTGTCTTTTGCCCATTTTAGGGAACCATTGTGTTATTTTCTTATTGATTTTTAGGATATTTAAAATAGTCTGGAGATTAATGTTGTTTGTATTATATACAGTACAAATATTTTCTGCTTATCTATCTCTTGACTTTCAATTTTTTTACTGCATATTATAAAACAAAAAGTTATAATTTTGGCTCAGACAATTTTAAACATTTTAAGGCATTTATTTTTTATCTTGCTTATATTTTCTTCCAATATTTTTGTGCATTTTTATACTTAGCTATTTAAATTTTTGTTTGTTTGTTTGATGATCATATTCTTCTGTCCTCTTAAACCACAGTTACTTATGTCTATAACTTACCGGTGAGGATAAATATTTTTCATGCTTATTGACCACTAGTATCTTCTGTTTAGAATGAGCCATTTATGCTGGTGTTTATATTCTCTTTGATATTTTGTAACTTTTACTGATTTATAACAGAATTTTGATATAATAATTATATTGACCTTTTATCATATTTATTAACAATTTTTTAACTTTTTCTTATGTAGAATTTAATTTTATTTATAAGGGTTTTGAGGTAAAGTTTTAAAAAATGTTTGATAGTAATATTTATTTTTCTTTATTCTCTCATTTCTTCCACTGTATTTACATTTAGAAAGGTGGTACCTACCTTAAGAGAAGTATTCATCCTTATGTTTGTAGCATTTTAATGCATCCATTATTGACATTTTTCCCTGTAACCCATCTGAGATTCGTCACGGCACACGGTAGGAGGTGAGGCACTGACTTACAGAGTATCGAGGCTAAGAGCATAGAATCTGCAATGTCTGGTTCTGCCACTTGCCAGCCCTATTAAGGCAAGTTCCTTAACATCTCTGTTTCCTCATTTGCAAAAGGAGAATGATTATTGCATCTACCTCTTAGAGTTGTTGTGAAGATTAAACACATTAATTTATATAAAGCACTGTGTATGTTGTAACAACTCAGTTACTACCGGCTATTATTATTTTTATTCCAAAGGGGCTAATGTACAAATATAATCATATGAACAGTCCATACTATCACCATTGATTTGCAATACTTCTGTGATTGTATAATAATGTCAACAATAATAGCATAATAATCATAGCAGTTCACATTCCTTTAAAGTTTACTCTATGGCTAGGTATTGCCTTAAATGCGTTCCTTACATCCACTCATGCAGTTCTACAGCAACCCTGTGAAATAGGGTCCAATAGTTTTCCTGTTTTATAAATGATGGTACTGAAGCTTAGAAAAGTTAAATAGTTTACCCTAGGTCATACAATGGATAAGTGGCAGAATTCTGGCTTCAGTCCTGGTGAAGGATGAACTCTTAACCTAGAGTCCATATCTAGGTTATTTGTCTTGTCCCTCCATCTGTTGATTTTTGTACGGTGACACAGTTTTTAATTATTGCAGCAGTCTGTTTTAATAACTGCTAGGTTTTTCCTTTTATTATTCTTTTTTCAAAAATGAGTTTTGCTTTTGTAGATTACTTATTCTTTCAATTGAAGATTAAAATCTTGTCATATCCCAACTAGAGTTCTATTTGTTGATTGGATGTGTGTAAAGCTTATGAATTAATATGGGATGAAGTCTCATTTTTTCACTTGCTGTTTTCCCATCCAAACAAATAGTTACTTGTTCTGTTTATTATAATTTTCTGTTTTCCCCCTTAACTTAGGCAAATTTATATTTCTTGTTAAAATATAAAATAACTGGAAATACTCATGTTGTAATTTTAAATAGGATTTTTCAATTGTGTCTTCTAATTATTTATTGCTACATGAAAACCATTGATTTTTAAGCATTTATTTTGTATCACTGGAGTTTACTGGATTCTCTAGTAGTTTTAAAAATTCAATTATAATTTTTATTTCAACTGTGTAGTTGCATCTTTTATTTCTATTTTCATATATTATTCCTTACAGAACAATATAAAATAGTACTGGATTTTCTAAGCTGCTTATTACTTTAGTGGGAATTTTTTAGTCTTTTACCATCAGTTTTAATGTTGGATTTTTGTTTAAAATATATTTAGTATGATAAAGAAATAAATTTGGGCCTGTAATCCCACCACTTTGGGAGGCCAAAGCAGGCAGACCACTTGAGGTCAGTAGTTTGAGACCAGCCTGACCAACATGGCAAAACCCCGTCTCTACTAAAATTACAAAAATTGGCCATATGTAGTGGGAGGCACCTGTAATCCCTGCTACTCAGGAGGCTGAGGCAGGATAATTGCTTGAATCCAGAAGAAGGAGGTTGCTGTGAGCCGACATCGTGCCACTGTACTCCAGCCTGGGAGACAGAGCAAGACAAAGAAAGAGAGAGAGAAAGAGAGAAAGAAAGAAAGAAATTTAGGTGGGTGGGAGGAGGGGAAGGATACCTAATGGGTACTAGGTTTAGTACTTAGGTGATGAAATAATCTGTATAACAAATCCCCATGACACAAGTTTCCCTATGTAACAAACTTGCACATGTACCCCGGAACTTAAAAGCTTTTTTAAAAAAAGAAATTTTCAAAAAAAGTAAATTCTTCTATTCCCCTGTATAAGAGATTATCAAAAATGGGCATTGAATTTCATTGAAGTGATTATGGTCTTACATATTGAATAAATTATGTAATTTGTTATATTGACATACTTACAAAACATTCTTGCTTTTATTCTATAAGACTTGTTTGGTTATTGGGAGTGATTGTTTGCCATTGAATGAATTTTCTTATTATTCAATTTAAGGTCACATTATTCTTTATAAAAAAAGAATGAATATGCACTACTATTAAAATTCCTGTTGAAAGAGAAATGTCACCAAAATTAGGGAGAAAAAAATACCGTGTACTTTATTCCTACGTATCTCAATTTGCTAGATAAAACAAGAGGCTGGTTCATCTGTTGGGAGTGAGGGGAGTAGGAGTTACACGGACATCTTAAGAAGATGGTGAAACTCAGTATAGTTACTAAGTGGAATGTGGAAAAAAAAAAAGTAAAAGGGCTTTCAGCTGTTGACGAGCTGGGAGAATCACCATCAGTTCACAGGCTGAGACTGCTGCGCAGGGATGTCAATTTCTTCTCTTATTATCCCGCGAGAACTCCAGATCTTGCAATTTAGCCATTTAAGGGTTTAGCAAAGGACAAATTATAAAACCTCATTGACTATAAAGGTGTCACGAGATCTTTTGTTGGTGATGATGTCCATATTGCAGACCAGAATGTTCTTTTGGAAGGATACCACTAGTTCATTATCACAGTGAAAATCAGAGTAAATAGATGAGACATTCTTGTATATATTTCCAATAGTGCTCTTTTGTTATTTTTGTTCATTGCTTCTCATACTGATATTAAATCCTCTGAAAATAAATATGTCCCAAATTCACCATGACCAAGGCAAATTGCAGTTTCTGTCCCCAAAGCACAAATCTTTTCACATTCAGTGCAATAATATTACAGAATTTTTCCTGAGTCAGAGTATTCCACAAAATACGAGACATCTTTACATTCTTAAGGTATTTCAAGGAGTCCTATATTATGTATTCGTAAAAAAGAAAGCGTATGTTGATCAGAGCAGTCAAGCAGGGGGTATCCGGTGGTTAACCTGCTGGTCTCCATTCTCACTCAGGACTCTGCTGTATCTTAAGTCTCAGTGTCAAGGCACCTAAATTCCAGGGCATGTCAGGACAGTTTATCATAAATTTTAAAATTTCGTTTTGTAATAGGATAATCCTATTCAAGAACAATCTTATTTTTTTTCCTCCTCAGATAAGTATATGTCTTCTAATCTTAGGGTCTCAGATTTATGATATAGTAGATCTACATGTCGGTTCAAAATTCCATTTGCCATAAATCCCCCACCCCTTAGTGAAGTCCCTCCTTTTCTTTTTTCCCTCAGACATTTGCAATTTCCAAGTCTCTTATTGTTTCTGTGGAACCATTTTTACTTTCCCTTGGGAGTAATTTGCATGGTACAGCAAGATTGTGATTTAATTGGAGTAGTCTTAGTAGCTTGAAAGAGTTAATGCAAGTCTCAGATGTATCTGAATAATTCTGGAAAGAGCAAAGTGGTTTATTTGCCTAGCAATATATATTTTCTAATTATATAAGTACAGAAAATAAGTAAAACTTTAGAGATAATCTCTTGAAAAAATGTAAACATGTGGAGCATTCGCTAATTAGGGAATGAAATGTGTTACTCTCAAAGTTACTATGGAATTTCTTTGACTCAGCAACCAATCCATTCCCCACCCCAGGGAATTCCATTAGGCTGAATTATATGGGATGAATGTTCCCTATCCAGGAAATGAGTGTCCTGGTTTTATAATTGAACCTCAGTTCCTTGAAGCTTTGCACTGTGCACTTGCCTTACCAAATAATTGGCTGAAGTTTCTGTCCTGATTCTTGGTAAGGTTATTTACACACTTAGCCTGTGATGGATGGCCCCTGTGGGCAGATTATTAGCTGTACTATCATTTATATTGCCTGAATGGAGAACTACTTTGGAAATGGTGAACAAAAATAAAATAAGCTTGGGAAATAAAAATATTAATACTAAATATAGTCATCATAATTTAAACAATTTCTAATGCCTATAATTATTATTTGTTTGCACTATAATATGAATTCTTTATGGAGTTTTACCATCTCCAACCCCTTTTCTAAGTTTTAATTTGAGTCTCAATTGACTTTTGTCTTTTATAAGAAAGTACCATTATAACAAAAACCTTAGTTTAATATCAAGTCATTTTATTGTTTCCTTCCCTAGTCTACTAAAACTGATTTTCTTAATAAAGCTATGGAATTTTTAGCATATATATTTTATTCTCTTCCAACGTCTTTTTCTTTTCCAGCAACTCTGTTCTTCCTGTTGACCTGCTGTAAAAAGTGGAGGAGGAAAAGGGAAAAGGAGGATTTGTTTTTGGGAACTCAACTATCTATAAATGACTTCCTCTTGTTTGGTACAACCACTTGCAGGATTTCATTTTCAAATGCCTGGTCGCAGGATCCATGTCCTGGAGGAAGGAACCATGTCATCCTTCACCCATCCTGTGCACATAGCCTAACCACTGCTCCAAATATTATCTCCTATCACTTCTGGCATTTCTTGTGCGTCTCCTCTTCCTGGAGTTCATAATTCATGTCACTGATTTCCGGTGCATGCAGAGTCAGGTTTTAGAAATATGAGACAATTTTAAAATTACAGATGCAAAGCCTTGCTGTTTGAGCCAACATCTGCAACTAGTTTACGGGATTAACAAAATAGCTGCTCTGGATGACTGATATTTACCAGGGCCTCTCCATTTCCCATCAGAAATCAGAATGCCTGTTATTTATATGTTCTTTAGTTTTCAATGGAAATCAGGAATTCATCTGTTACATACTTTACTTTATTAAGTTCCCTCCTGGAGTATCTTGAGTTACAGCCAATTTTCAGTTAGCCATCATTAAGCAGCTTGGGAAGAATATGGGTAATTAAAATCCACAAATAAAAGACTGACTTTAACCAGGAGCGCCAACACTCTACCCTGAAACATTCTGCTGAAACTACAAATAAGTCAAACAGTTACTGTGTTGTTCTTTCGTTTTGTTTTGGTGCAAACAAAAAAAATTCTGAATCTGTTACTCCTCAGCTTTCAACCATTCAAAAATACTCCTTTACATTTAAGATAAAGTTCTAATCTCCATTATTCATTTCCTCTTTTCTCCCTGTTCCTTCTCTTGCCCCTGACACTCCTGAATTCTGTGCTCCAGGTCTCCAGTCACCTTCAATAGCTCAGGCTCTTTCCCTGTTCTTCTTTTCCATTGTTGCCCAAACATCATTTTGTTTATCAGTTTAAAGAGCACTTTCTTAGGAGTACTTTTCCTGACTTCTACACTATTTTCAGTCCTCAACTGCATGTTCCCATAGAAATACATACTCTTCTCACCCAAGTTTTGTATATCTACTTGTTTAATGTCCATCTCCCCAATTTGACTATATGCTCAGTTAGATCAGGGACAGTAGTTGCCATTTTCACTGCCATATTCTGTGTGTCTAACATAGAATCTGCTTATAAATATCCAACAAGTAACTGTTGAATGAATGAAGGAGTTAAATATTTTAAAATCTGGAATTAAATCGCCAGATACATAAATGTTCTATAAAATAATGACTCAAACTGTGACATTAACATCCAAAAGGGAGACTCTAAAATATACTAAAGCTGCTTATTAATTTTGGACATTACTTTCTGTCATTCAAAGGAAAAAAGTTATTTTAAATTTAATTGTCATTTCAGGCTTGACTGACTATTTCAGTTTTCCATCTAAATAAATATGTCACCACACAATTATTACATGTAGTTTGGGTGCAGTGGCTCATGCCTGTAATCCTAGCACTTTGGAAGGGTGAGGCAGGTGGATTGCTTGAGCCCAGAAGTTGAAGACAAGACTGGGCAACATAGCAAAATCCTGTCTCTACAAAATATACAAAAATTAGCTGGACATGGTGGCATGCACCTGTAGTGTCAGCTACTCAGGAGGCTGATGTGGAAGGATCACCTGAGTCGGGGAGATCGAGGTTGCAGTAAGCTGAAATTGTGCCAGGGCACTCCAGCCTGGGTGACAGAATAAGACCTTGTCTCAAAAAAAAAAAAATACATGTAGCTCTGAAATATGATGCTGAACATAGTAAATTCTAATCTAATAAAGAAACTGATTTAAGCTTGATTAACAATTAGAGCTAACCACCGAATTATGACTTATATTAAAACCCTAGCAGATGCTATTGTTGCTTTAGATGGGAGAGATTTTCCTTTATCATCCTTGACCTCCCAGACATTGTGACAATACAATAAGACTGCTACATGTTTACAGTAGCCCTTGGTGTTGATATTGCCCTTGATTTAGAACCATGGTACCAATAATTTATTGACTAATCTGTGATCTAGGGAAGGTGTAAGTATTTGGTATCCCAAAGGAGTATAAAGCACAGTTGATCTCTACTTGATAATAATATCAACCCTTCACTGATGCCAGACATTCTATTGAGTACTTTATATACGTTCATCTCACTTAGTATTTACAAAATCTATTTGAGTTTAGGATTATTAGTTCCAATTCTTAGTTGAAAATAAATGAGGCTTGGCTATATTAAGTAAGTTACCTAAGTTCACATAGCTAGTAAATGGCAGAACTGACCTAAAAGCCTAGAAAGTCTGTGCTTTGAATGAATAAGCTGTAATCTTATTGGGAAAATGGGAGCACAGCAAACACAGTGGTGAGTAATTCAAAATAAGATGATGTAAGTGCTAAACTCAGACAATGAACGGAGTAGATAGAAGAAAGAGAGCCAGATGGGCTACCAGAGCTTCTTTATTTGTTAAAATAGTACAACAGATGGACTCCTTTTTTTTTAATCTTAGAGTGTTACTTTCAATTTATGCATTTAAGGGTCTTTCAATTTAGCCATTTAAGGGTTTAGCAAAGGACAAATTATAAAACTTCATTGACTACAAAGGTGTCACGAGATCTTTTGTTGGTGATGATGTCCATATTGCATACCAGAAGGTTCTTTTGGAAGGATTGCCCAGAAACTGCTCTATGTATTTATACTTCTACCTGTCATTCTCTGGAATATTTGGTATTTTAATAATCATAATTATAATAATAGCCATAATTTATTGCATGGATGTTTTGTATCAGGCAGTGTGTTAGGTGCTTTTTTCTTCAAAATAACCTTGCAGAGCATATACTGTTATCTTCATTTCAATGGATAATAATAAAAAAAGCTGATGATCAAGCATTTCTTACATACCAGCCTTGTGGTAAGCACTTGACATTCATTATTTTCCTTAATCTTCACAACAACCTTATGGTCTAGGTAGCAATGGTTTCATGACTGAGGTAACTGGGGCACAGAAAGGTTGGATAACTTGTCTGGGGTGACACATGTAGTATGTGGTAGAGCTAGGATTTAAACTCATAAAGTCCAGCACCAGAGCTGGGGCTCACAATTGTTTGCTTCCACTCTGGTTTCTCCAAGGCCATGTGACTAATATGGTGGAGCTAGGGATCAACTATAAAGTCTTGGCCCTTTCCACTCATTGGTACTCTTTTGACTCTTAAATCTGAGTGATTCTTTCATCACCTTGACTCTGGCCCTGAACCTCTTCAGTCTTTCCATTTTCCAGTATGTGTCATTCTTGAAAACATAACCAATTCCTGAATATCAAAGGTTACTTTTTTTCCAGTGATAAAAATCTCTATTGATACCTGTCTTTTTATCCCTGAAAACAGAGGGGGGTGTTTAATAGCATAGGCCTGGAGCTTGAGATGAGTTTGGGGCCCCACTTGCCACTTGTAAGCTGAATCATTCACATCATAAGGTTGAGTCCCTCTATGCCTCACAGCATTCAAAGACAAAAGAGGAACAGCAGTGCGAATCTCATAGGGTTGTTGAGAAGATTAGTGAGACATCCATGTAAAGTGCACACTGCTCATAGTAAATATTCATTAAGGGTTAGCAATCATTTTTATTATTGCAATTAATAAAGTTGTCATTTTGAATTCTCAGAATTGTACCAGTAAACTTTGACTTAACCAGTAGTTCTCATGGCTCCTCTAATTTAATAACATTAGCAGTTTAAAGTAGTCCTCAGGATTATAAGTAATGCCTTATTTATTTACTGAATGTGGGGTATTTACTGAAAGTATAGTTTGATGATTAAAGGTAAATAGGGTTTCCTTAGTGAAAGAGTTGTCTTAATGAGATAAGAAAGTCAAATTGGAAAGAAGTAAAAAAGTATATTCAGAAAATAAACTCCAAGAATGACCACTGTTATTTTAAATTTTATCTTGGCAACATTAACATTCCTTAACTTCCTGCTATGTGTGAGGCCCTGTTCTGTGGATTCCCTCATTTAATTTTCACCACAATTCTATAAGGGGATATACTATTATTAGCTCTTTCTGCCACTCCCCCACTTTTTTACAATTGAGGAACAGATGTACTCAAAGAAACTCAGGAAGTCGGAGTTCGAGATCAGCCTGGCCGACGTAGTGAAACCCCATCTCTACTAGAAATACAAAAAAATTAGTCGGGCCTGGTGGCGGGTGCCTGTAATCACAGCTACTTGGGAGGCTGAGGCAGGAGAATCACTTGAACCTGGGGCGCGGAGGTTGCAGTGAGCTGAGATTGCGCCATTGCACTCCAGCCTGGGCAACAAGAGCGAAACTGCGTCTCAAAAAAAAAAAAAAAAAAAAAAAAAAAAAACTCACGGAGTCCATGTTTTCTTAACGTAAATTTTTGCTTTCCTGGCATCAAAAATTGGTCTTGACAAAAGTGCCCAAAGTGTTTACACAAAATTTTACAGCACATCCTGCATCGTGTGGCATCAGCTGTGAGTTATCTCTTTTGTGTTGTCAATCACATTTTAATTCCCTGATAAGCCAATCTCAATCATAAATTTATTGTGAGTGTCTTTTCTTCTTAAATAATCTGATGCAAAGAGGCAAATAATACTGCCTACTGCCTAGAAATGGGATTTTGACATTATTTCCTGATTTTAATTTCCTATTTATTGAATCGATGCCAGACACTTTTCTGGGGGTGGGGTGGTAAATAAGACAGATTAAGTTCTCACTCTCTCATGAAGCTTATATTTTAGTGGTGGAAAAGATAGAAAATGAATAACAAAAAGACAAATGAGCAAGAAGAAATTGTATATATTTTCAGTGTAGAGAATTAAAATTGGTTGCTATGAGGAAAAGGGAAGATGGAGGGGCAGTGTGGAGAGAGATAATAGGAGAGCCTCTCTGAAGAGGGATGGTATAAGGTGAGTTCTGCATGACAAGTCATGGCTAACCATGCAAAGGTCAGAAGGTACAGTCCTGCCAGAAGGCACAGCTGGGACTAGAAAGAACTTGCGTGTTGTAGAAACCGAAAGACAGCCAGTGTGGCTGAAACATGTGGCAAAGGGTGGAAAGAGATTAGGATGGGTGTTCTAAGACACTCTTTCTGTTTTTAGTGTGGATATTGAGATGTAGGTGATCACTTCTACCTGTTTCATACTCTTCATAAAGGTTCTTCTGTTAGCAGAATCTCTAAGACTCTGTATACTTATGCACCTGCCCTACACAGCAATTTGGCAAAAGTACAAAGGAAATAAGGTATCCCAATTTATCTAATGAATGAGATACTTTCCTCTTCCATGCACTTGTGCCTTTTGTTCCCTGTACTAACACTTGCTTATATAATGCTATATTCTGGAGTAATGGTTATAAGTACTGTTTAGTGCTCTGTGCATTCTCATTTGTTCTCCAACAGTAGGTACTACTATCCTCATTTATGGATGGGAAGATTGAGGCCCCGAGAGGTTAAGGATCATGCTCTAGAGGGATGGAGCTGGGTCTAGATGACCCTGGAGACTTGCTACCTCCATGGGAGTGTTGCTTATTTTATAGTATGCATAAGTTTCATGCCACATGTGAGGCTACGGGCATCTTGATGTCAGTCCAAAATTTTATCTTTTATAACCTTCATGCCATGTACTATCTAGTAACTATAATAAAGATGTTAAAAATGTTGTTGGCAGGATGAAAATATTTGATTAAGAAATGACAATACAATTATCCCCATCAAAATTATCTTCATCTTCTCAAGAGAATATACCAATGAAAGAAACAGATTGTTTATCTTACATTTGTATCCATATGAAGCATACAGTCTTTTCATTGTCTGGGAGTCTGTCCATACCACAGTAACAAAAAAAGTGCAGGTTGTATATTTGGTGCTGGAGATAGAAAGGTATTAGATAATATTCCTGTCCTCCAAGGGCATGGCATCTAGTCCTTCAGAGAGCTCTCATTCCTTTTCCCCTCTCTCATACCACATCTCCTTTCCAATAGCAAATCCTGTCCTCTGGAATCTGACCACTTCTCTTTCTGCCCATTACCACCACCCTGCTCAAAGCTCCATCATCTCTCACCTGGGTTACTGGCCTCCCTGCTGCTTCTCCTCTTTCTCTCGTGAGTCTCTCCCCTCAGCAACCAGAAAGCACCCTTTAAAACAGTGAGATCATATTACTTCCCTGTTCAAAACCCTCTAGTGATTTCCATCCTACTGAGAATCGAATCTAAAGGTCTCCAATGACTGTTAAGGTCTATGGGGTCCATCTCCTCCAGCCTCTCTGATCCCAGTTCCTAAGGCTCCTCCCCCTCTCACTCACTGGGATCAGGCAATTGGCTTCCTTGGTATTCCTGCCTCAGGACTTTTGTACTTACTCACTGTTCCCTGTTCCCGGAATTCATTCCCCTCCTCCATCCTCTTACACCAACACAATCCACATGCTCTTTAAATTCCTTCAGGTCTCTGCTGAAATGTTATTTTATTGAAGAGGCCCTTCCTGATTAAGTGAAAAACGTCATTTTCTCTCCAACATAAACCAAGAGCACACATTATCTCACTTAGATTGCTTTGTTTTTTCACAGTATTTATCATCTCCAGATATATAATTGTATGTTTATTGTCCATTCCTGAACTCTACCCACAACTCTACCCCAACTGGAGAATGTAAGTTCTAGTGCCTAGAATAAAAAAAAAAAAAGGTACTCAATTAACATAGTAAGTATTCAATAACCATCTATTCCACGGATGGATGGATGGATGGATCTTCTATCTCTGGCTAATATCTAGACTCAGCTTATCTTTGGCTCTAAACAGGTAGCACTTGCTATGTAAATAAATTGTGTGTTGTGATAATATTAATGAAATGTCAGTTCTTTCTTGTTGGATTGTGTATATCAGAAGCTGTAGAAAGAAGCATACCTACATGCATCTTCCCCTTTTTCAATTTGTGTCATTATCTCGTGCTTGTATTGTGCTGCCTGTGGATGGCATTCTGTCTGGATATATGTGCCTTTTTCACACACATATGATCATTCTAAGGAGACCCCACAGGAGGTTCTCACATGCCTGCTCTTTGCTTCCCTTGTTCACTGGCTTCTGCACTCATCATCCCCCTATTTCCTTGCACTGCTGCAGACCTGGTTGTTTTCTGAGACAGTCCCTTATCCAGTATTCTTTTCTCACATTCCACATTTGGTGCCAATCCAAAGCCAGTCCAGCATGGAGTGGACAGGTGGTGTTGGGGAGGGAGAACAGGGAAAGGCAGAGGAGAAGCAAAGCTCCAATGGAGATTCCCTTCTTTCTCCCATAGCTGAGGACCCTGTATTCTCAAGGGTAGCCACCTCAGCTCTATAAACCAACTGTTTTTGGAAGTACATCTGGAACACTTTGGGATATTAAAATAGGGCTTCATGGTCAAATTTGGAGTTGGTAAGCCAAGTTAAAAGGTGTGTTTATCTTGATACTTCTCAGCATTTTTAATAGAAGAATGTGCATTGTGTACGTGAGAGAAGACCGTATGGTACTGCAGGAATTCCCTAACTTTTTTAGTCATGAAGACTTTTTTCATGGACTGTCTCTCTTAAATAGCATTTCTTAGAACATACTTTGAGAAACCCTGCCTCAACCCCATCAGTTACTTAAAAGTCTTCACTGGGCCGGATGTGGTGGCTCACACCTGTATTCCCATCACTTTGGGAGGCTGAGGCGGGCAGATCACCTGAGGTTGGGAGTTTGAGACCAGCCTAACCAACATGGAGAAACCCTGTCTCTACTAAAAATACAAAATTAGCCAGGTGTGGTGGTGCATGCTTGTAATCCCAGCTACTTGGGAGGCTGAGACAGGAGAATCGCTTGAACCTGGGAGGCAGAGGTTGTGGTGAGCTGAGATTATGCCATTGCACTCCAGCCTGGAGTGATGGAATGATGGGATATGTGGTGGAAGGGACCCAGGGGGAGGTAATTGAATCACTGGGGCCAGTCTTTCCCGTCCTATTCTCATGATAGTGAGTAAGTCTCATGAAATCTGATGGGTTTATCAGGGGTTTCTGCTTTTGCTTCTTCCTCATTTTTTTCTTGCAGCCACCATGTAAGAAGTGACTTTCACCTCCCACCATGATTCTGAGGCCTTCCCAGCCATGTGGAACTGTAAGTCTGTTTAAACCTCTTTTTCGTCCTAGTCTTAGGTATATCTTTATCAGCAGTGTGAAAATGGACTAATAGTGAATCAGGGTCCCACAAGTACCATCTTTAATCTTTCTCTGAAAGCTGAATTGTATTTGAAGTAGAGAGAAGAGAAAGAGGTTGTTTTCAGGAATGAGCTCTTTTATTTTGTCTCCTAGTAATTACTAGCAGGTAAATCATTAGAAGCACTGAAAAAGGTAGTGATACATAAGGGCAAGTTAGAAGTTGTGAAGTGTGTTCTCTTGCTTGGTAGGAAGAAAGACAACTGGGTCATACATAAGAGATTGTGGCACTGAACAAGGGAGTTGGTAAGCCACTCCTCAGGACGAAGACTAAAGTGCAGGGGGCTAACCAAATGGACAGGAAAGTATGTTTGTGGTTTGCACAAGGTGAAAGCCCCAGTTACCCACAGCTATTTACTTAATGGTGTCTATATCCTCACATACTGCACTGCCAAAATCCACAGAACAATCAAAGGTGAGGAAGGAAGGTCCTTGATTCCTTCACATTGGAAGAGATTTAAAACTGGGATTCCACATTAGATCTATGCATGCATTTTTCCCTAGAATGTCAGTATTTACGGTAGTGGGTTCTCTGTGAAGGATTGGCTACTAACACTTATTTAATACCTGAGTGTGTGAGCATCTCCTTAGTAATACTATTGGTACTCCTTTTCAGAGGTGTAATAGGGTAAATACATTTTTCTAGAATGTCCTAGGAACCCAAAACCTTAAAATTTTTCAGCCATTCTCTTTATTTGACATTGATAAATTGCTCTATAGCTTTAATTTGAATGATTGAATGACAGCACATCTTGTTGCTTCCTATAGGGACCAAAATTTCCAGGAAGTCTTTTAAAACTGATTCTCTGTTTGATATGTTTTCTTCATTGGCCAATTCTTGTTTTTTTTTTTTTCTTCTTTTGCAATTTTGGAAGATTTTTTTTTTCTGCATCTAGAAGATACTGAGAAAGTATTGATTGATCATATGAAATCAGACTTACATGGGAAAATTTCACCTCTGTCACCCACCCATTCCAATCCAGCACTCCCCCTCTCCATCAAGCCACAGCAATAACACTTAGTGACATTCCCCAGCCAGCATGCATCAGGAGAGCCAGAGTGGTTTTTCTCATATTTAATGCTTTCAGACCAGTTACAGCTGGCTGCTCCTGCAAGTGCCCATCTCTCATCAGAGATGCTGAAGCTCCTCTCTGAGTCCCTCAATCCTCCCCTCTGTCCAGAGATTAAAGACAAAGGCCTGGCACAGAAGGGAGCCTTTGGTACCCTGCTTCAGCACTGTGACCCCATCACCTTTGGGGACTGGTCAAGCTGATGTCATACTAGTTGTTAATTTTTTTTTTTTTTTGAGACAGAGTTTCATTCTTGTTGCCCAGGCTGGAGTGCAATGGAGCAATCTTGGCTCACCACAACCTCCGCCTCCCGGGTTCAAGCAATTCTCCTGCCTCAACCTCCTGAGTAGCTGGGATTACAGGCGTGCACCACCACGCCCAGTTAATTTTGTATTTTTAGTAGAGATGGGGTTTATCCATATTGGTGAGGCTGGTCTCAAACTCCTGACCTCAGGTGGTCCTCAGCCTCCCAAAGTGCTAGGATTACAGGCGTGAGCCACCATACCTGGCCAGTTGTTAAATATTTTTAATATTCTCTCTTCACTAACCTTAAAACCAGTGAAAAAAATTTTACATTTGACCTTACAGTGGCATTTGACCTTTCAATCCTTTCACCTTATTGAAACATTTTCTTTCATTCATTTCTGTAGTATTCTCTGTTCTCTCTCTCTTCTAGCCCTGTCTCGGTTTCCTTCATGGGTCCATCCTCTTCTCCTGGACATTGCACATTGGCTTTCCTCAGGGCTCAGTCCTGGGCGCTCTTCTCTTCTCACTCAAACGCTCATTTTAAGTCATTTGTTTCACACCCACAGTGTGATTTACACCTGCAAACAACAATTCACAAATTTGCACATCTGATCCAGACATCTTTACAGCCAATTATCTATTTCACATGTTCACATTTTGACATGTCCAGACTGAACTTATGACTCCTCCACTCCCTAAACATAGTCCTCCTACTATCTGTCCATGAATGTGCCTCAACAGTCTGTTTAGTTTCTTAAACGTAGAACTCGGGAGTCATCTTCGACGCCCCATTCTCTCTCATCTTCCATATCCAATTTATCATTGTCATACTACTCTTCCTAAATATTCTTCAAATCTGTCCACTTCTCCATATGTTCATTTCTAAAACTTTGGTCAAAGTTATCATCATTCATCATTTATAATGTAGGATTCTGCAATAGTCAACTGTCGATTGCCCTGTATCCTTTTTCCTCTCTCGAATCTCTTCACCAACCCAGAGCTAGAAGAGAACTTTTCATGTGCAAATATGTGTTAGTCTATTCTCACACTGCTAATAAAGACATACCTGAGACTTGGTAAATTACAAAGAAAAAGAGGTTTAATGGACTCATGTTCCACGTGGCTGGGGAGGCCTTCACAATCATGATAGAAGGCAAATGAGGTGCAAAGTCACATGGTGGCAGGCAAGAGAGAGCATGTGTAGGGGACCTCCCCTTTATAAAACCATCGGATCTCATGAGACTTATTCACTATCAGGAGAACAGCATGGGAAAGATCCGCCCCTCATGATTCAATTACCTCCCACTGATTCCCTCCCACGACATGTGGGAATTATGGGAGCTACAATTCAAGATGAAATTTTCGTGGGGACAGAGCCAAACCATATCAAAATCTCATATTGCTACCCTACTTTAAACACTTGAAAGCCTTCCCATTTCTCTCAGGATAAGGACCAAATTTCTTCACATAAATTACATGACCAAGTGTTGTTTGCTCTCCTCCAGGCAAGCCTGGTAGGAGGCTCACTCTTGCTTTAGGTAGAGTGGCCACACTGAGTTTGCCTCTCCCTCTCCCACTCCTGCCCCACACATCCTTCAGATTTCAGCTCAAGTGCTGAACACTTCAAGTATGCCTTTTCTTATACCTGCTACAGGTCAGAGCACTGTTCACGTAAGGAACCACTTCTTGGCAGCACCAACCAGAGTTATAATTTTACATTTATCCGTGTGAGACTTTGTTTAGTGCCTATTCTCTCATTTGTCTATAAGCTCCATGAAGGTTGGGGACTGTGCCTTTGTGTGTGTGTGTTACTGTTTCCTTGGTTTGTTCTTGTATTTCTAGTGTGCTCTCTGACGCATCTAAAGTGCTCACTTTCTATTAAATCATTAATAAATATTTACTAAGGTGTTTTTTTCTTCCTCTGTTAAATAAGCTCTCTGGATTATTTTTAGTAAACATCCATATTTTATTCAGGCCTTGATAATTATGAGGTATTTTTTCCTCATGTGTGCATATTTTTGTCCTTGAATGTGAGAAATAGATGACAGGCTTAGTTCTCATTCTGTTTTGTATCATTTGGAATCCCTTCCACATGGAGGGCCTATTAACTTCAAAGGAAGCTCTGCACATGGAAAAGATACACAGGAAAAAAGTGAAAAAAACTAGAGCCCTGATTTTCATCATGGTTAATGGCCTGGATCTTATAGTGGTTTAGGTGAGTAAACTCTGAGAATAAACAGCTCACTCTTAGTGAACTCTTAGAAATAACTGTACATGTGGCAGAAATAATGCATATGCAGGCATTTGAGCAAATTCTGGGAAGCAATAAGAAGAGAAAAAAATCTTTAGAAATAATTTTAAGAATCAAGATAGTGCGGAACCCTAGTAAGCCACAGAGGCATAAAAAATGCCCTCATTATGTGAGCATAGGCTAATGTTTTAGAAGTGAAACTCAGTGAGAAGAAGTTTCTGGTGCTTTTGCAAGGCAGAATGAGTAGATGATGATGAAGGCACTGTAGTCATTGTAGATTTGGGAAGTCCAGAAAAAAGTGAGAAAGGGACTCCTTCAGTTGCATGATGAAATTCTTTTGCAAAACAGTAACTTGGAGTTCTGTTTAATTTATAAAATATTTGTTAGTTGGTTACAATTTAAACTATGCCTGTGTTATTAGGTAGAGGTTGGGATTTACAGAGGAACCAGGGAAACAGAAAGTTATTAATTTTTTGGCAGCTGTATTTTAAAAAGCAGGTGTTCGATATGAATATTAATTATTGGTTCCTTATTTTCAATCAGTTTTTATTGAACACTATTAATGTTTTCAGTCAATCCAGTCAGTTCCTTATTTAAAACAGTCAGGCTTCTTTCATCACAGTGATTTCCCATATACTACTTCAGAATGCTTTCTTTTTATGTTGTGCTGTTAGGTTCTTTCACTACTAGGTTGCTTATAATCTGTTTCAGTTTTTTCCAACATGCTGTGTTCATTATACATTAAAGGGAATCTCGAGAAATTGCCTCTTTTAAACAAGCAATAATGTGATGCCAACTTACTTTTTTAATAACATAAGTATTATAGGAAAATAGGAAAAATACAGGGAAATGGAAGGAGGAAATAAATAGAACTTTGTGTTTTACCATCAAGTTTCAATCATAGGTAACATTTTGATATATATTACAATTTCTCCCCTGTCCTTACAGTAACAAATATAACTGAAATAATAGCATACATACAATACTAATAGGTACTAATCTAAATCCTTTACATATATTAACTCATATGATTCTCATAACAACTCTACATTATAGGTATTATTATTATTCCATGTTACCTATGAAGAAGTTGAAGCAAAGGGAGGTTGTTCCCTTTAACTGACCCAATGTCACCCAGGCAGCAACTATTGAAACCAGGAGTCAATCCCAGATAGTCTGACTCTAGGATCCTGCTCACTATTAGCACACCCTAACAAAAATATTTTTCTCACATCATGTACTAGGCATTTTTGTTTAGCTTAATTTAACATCAGAGGATTATGCCACAACCTGTAATCAGTTTCCTGTTAGGAAAATGGGTTGCTTCCAATTGCTTGCCATTAGATGCCATACTGTAGCCAACATCCTTGTATGTGTGTGGGTTAAGGGTGGGGGCTCTGAAATCAGTCCACTAGAGAGGTTTTATTTTATTCAAGTGCTGAATCCTCTAAGCGTGCTCTGCAAATTGGAGTAAAATGGCAAACAGTGCGGAAGCTCCTGCAAGGAAGACCTGTTTATTACAAACATGGATTTGTCAGTTAAATGGAAGTACAATCTCATTTTCCTCGCCTATCAGGGAGGAAAATGCTCCCTCCCTCACAGGATTATTATGTGGATTAAAAGAAATAATATGTGTGAAGTTCTTAGCATAGTGCTTGGCACTGAGTAATATTTAGTAAATGTTAGCCATTGTTACTATTCCTGAATTTCGAAAAATGGAGTCAAATTATATCCTTTGCCTATTTTAGATACTTAGGAAACTCATTTCCTAGAAGGCTAAAACCAGGAAGTAACATCCAAATGTAAAAAAGTCACTTAGCCAATTCATTCATATTAGTAACAATTGATTTTGCAGAGTCTTGTAGAGTCTTGAAAACAAAGAAAAACATTCTTTCATCAAATATTTGATTATTTTGTGTCTCAATTTCACTATTCTTTAAATCCCTTTATATATACTTCATCTTATTTTCTTGTGTTCACAACTTCTTTATCCCTGTCATAGCATTAGTTCATCAGATGTGAAAATCTATTTTCTACCATATAGCTGGCCACTTACAAGTCACACCTGGGCATATTTGTGGTGGCCCTCACTTGTGTTTCTGGGGCCAGGGTACCTGGCACAGTGCCTGATCTATCATAGGCATTCAGGAAATACTGGATGACTGACTGATAAGTGTCTTAGGTGAGAGAGACTTTTGAACACTTTCCTGAATTGAACTTGTCCCTGAAAACTGCAGGCATGACCCCCTTCCTTCCACTGTTAGAGCACACACCCTCTGTGGGCAGGCGAGTTCCCTTGATGAATGGGGGCAAGAATGGCAGAAAGATAGGCCCAGGACTTCACTTCCCTGTTTATCCATCCAGATCAATGTGAGAAGTCACTTTACTCCTCCTGGGGAGGACTGAGTGAGGAAACAACAGGAGTGCCTCTCCATTCCTCAACTCTCAGTGGTATTGCTCCATCTTCTTCCACTTTTTATTCCATTGGGTTTAATCCTTATTCTGGTGGCCAACCAGGGCTGTGGCTATCCCTTTTTGAGGTAAGAAGTCAATGCTCCATCAGTTCTGCTTCTACCTTCTTGACACCGCTCCCCCAAAGCTAATCATGGCTCCTATGGGCATCCTCTTAGCACCAGTAGTGGACAGAAGGTTCTGAAAGGGGTTAAAGCAGTGCATTTGTAGAGTCCACTTCAAGGCCAGCCTATGCACAAGATTACATGTTTGCTCCTTATTTCTTGTTTCGAATTATGTTCAGACATGCTGTTTCTATAGCTTATCAGAAATTCTGCAATGATCAAATGAAATCATTAATACACATTAATAATAAAATGTCAACAAACTGGACATGGGAATTTTGTGAACCCCCTCCTCAATGTGAATGTGAATCCTCTCTTACTGTGAAGTTCCTAGATATGAAAGTTCAAGAATTACATTCCCAAAGCTGTTTTTAAGAAGTTAGCTTTGCCACCATGCATTTACCATCAAGGGGGAAAGCCATCTATATGCATACTCTTGGAGAAGGACACTTGAAACATGGCTGTCTAGTGCAAAATTCAGGAATTTGCAGGGACCACAGTTCCAGTTACCCACCAGGATATTTTTCAGTTACCTTCCTTTTCCATACAGCATATTCAAAACCTCCTAATTTTTACTTTCCTTTCTCCTTTGTATTTCTCCTCCTGCCTCCTGTTACAAAATTTACTGGTCTAAGAAGCCTAGGCTTCCTGAGGGGACATTCTCCCCTCTATCTCATGAATCCAGAGCCAGTTGGAGAGCGTGTGCTTAGGAGAAGAGTGAGTGGGGTGGGGGAGACCCTTAAGTCTGTAAATAAGCCACACCAGTTAAGGTCAGCTCTCCACGGTTCCCTTCTTGCCCTGGCCCAGAGCACAGAATGGCACTGATGGCAGCTGATCTAACCCTTCCTTCCTAGGCCTGGCGCTAACAGGTTAACACTAGAACCTATAGAGTGCATTGTGGTATGTACAGACCTCAGCTACCTTATAGTATAAAATTAGGAAATCTGGTTCACCTCTCGAGGCCTGCCAGGCCTGTAAATGGGAAGACTCTTTTCCCTATAGTTAAATCCCTGTCTCAGACATGCCATAGAAACGAGTCTGCTAGCCAAATTCAAGGCCAAGTAACCTGTATCCTGAGGATGCCTGTGCTCGCAAAGGTAGATCTTTCCTAAACAACTGGGTGACTGGACTGTCCATTGCCTTCGAGGAGCCCATGCAGCTCCCCAGAATTTGGCCAGGTAGGCTCCGAGATATGTGAACTACCTTTATAGAAGCAGCTGCTCATCTACTGAGAAAGCCTAGGTATAAGCTTTTGTAATCTACCAAGATCAAACTATCTAACGGTGCATGGATTACAACCTTTATCTAGGCTGCAGCAGTTAAAAAAAAGGACAGTTGCATAGCTGAAAAAAACTTGCATGGTCGACCATAAGCGAGATCAAGGTCAAACCCCCTGCTCACAGGGTTCAAGACCTTGGCCACACTAGAAGTCTTCCACATGTACTTTTGTCTTCCCATGATTTTATTCCTTGTCTGTGTATTAATTTTATGATCCAATATGTCAGCCAGATGTTGGGGTCTGAACTTACCCGTAACATACAGGTTTTGCTGACCTTGACAAAACCTGTTTTCTCATAGCATAGAGGAAGCTAACAGAACACATATTCCCTTAGGGTAGGCTCATCACCAAGAGAAGAGGCTGGGCTGTTCCACTCTTCCCATTGCTGGTCTTGCAGTTGCTTTCAAAGTTTTCCTATTTGGCAGAAGAAGCTTGGGTGATATTTATGGGCAATAAATTAAAAAAAAAACAGTTTGTCTCCAGCTGAACAAATGAGAACATGCCCTTTTAGCTCTCAAGGTCCTTTCTAGTCATGTAATTATGGATTTGCTTGTTCTTGTTTACTCAAATACTCAAAACAGAATTTGATATCCAAATACTAAGAAGATGTAAGTGGCTGTTGTAGTGAATATTGATAGATCTATTTTGGCAGTTTTAAATTTGAATATAAAATTAACATTTTATATTTTATCTTTCTCTGTGAAGGGCCTCTACCACTAATCCTATTTGTCTTGGTATTCTTTTCAAATTTTATTTAGTCTTTGACTTCTGTTCCCACTTACTTTCCTTTTTCTTTTCTTTTTATTAATTTCCCCTTATTGGTCTTACTCCTTGTGGTCTGACTATTTTTCCTGAATGTCTGCCTTTTCTTATCTCATTCTATTGTTTTACTTTGATTTTGTGGCTTCTCTCCCTCAATTCCTTAGTGAAAAGTACATTAGGAATTGTTCTTTCTAAAATCCTATTTTGAGCTGATTGTTATCAGAAAAACAAGTCCACTTGTGGCAAATGTGCTTCCTTTATTGTAAAAGAAAGGGCTGGGATTGGATTAGTGCTTCTTAACCTTTTTATGATGGCAGCTTAATTGCTGACAGCATCCAGTGCTGAACTCACTTCCATGGGTACCTGGTAAGGGATGTGGGTCATGTTTCTTCACAACATGGCAGGTGTAATCTTCTTTTTCTCTTCAAATTAGAACGCATATTGCATTGCAAGTGATATAATGTCATAGGGATAATCTTAAATATATTCTAATTATTTTTATGTCCATTCTTTGAAAATTTTAACTGTTATTAGTAACATAATTGTCCTGTAGCTCAGTTGACTAAATCCACTGGACTAAATGATGTTTAATATCCTTTTCAGCTACAACATTAAATGCTTCTAGAAATAGTGGTGCATCTTTGAGGAATGAATCTAATGGTGCCAGTAAGATCAGGCAATTTATTTAGCATCACATCAGCTTAAACTCTGAAAACTCCATTCTTGTCTTCATTTACACAGTATCTACTTTTTTTTTTTTTACTTCATTGGACTCATTCCTTTTATCTTCTCATTTTCTACCTCTCCACTGGCACCTCCTGACCTTATTTCTCTGCTTGACCTAGATTGAATGGATGATCACCTGAATTACTCTCTTGCCTAAAACCTTCAACATCGTTACACTTCTGTACTTAGGTCACCTGGATTCAGAAACTCAGAACCCTGGATCAATTCCCATTTGTCATCTTGTTTTCTACATCAGGTGTGCAAAGTGCTGCTGGAAAAGAGAACACAACTACGCTGATTGTGTCCCTGCGAGTTTGTTGTTCGTTCTCAGCTTTCAGCCATTTAAGAAAATGAATTCTAGTTGTACCCACTCTCACTCAACTACTGGTTGCCTCAATATCACCACCTTCAAGCCTTCCTTCCAACTTCATACTCTCACTCTCCCAGATAATTTTGTCTGCTTTGTCAACAGAAATGGAAAGATCAAATATAACCTTCCTAAACCTCCTACTTTGCTCCTCGCAAAGGGCTTACGTCCACCCTTACTCTCTCAACCTCCCCGGCCTCACAAGATGAGGCAGCTTTATTCCTATTCAAGGCTAGACCCTTCTCTTTACTGTTCATGTTATCCACTCCTATCTTTGTCCTTGTATCCTCTTTATTGTATCGCCAACCTCTTACTCTCTACTAATTATTATTATTATTGTTATTGAGGCAGAGTCTCGCTCTGTTGCCCAGGCTGGAGTGCAGTGGTGCAATCTTGGCTCACTGCAACCTCCGCCTCCTGTGTTCGAGTGATTCTCCTGCCCCAGCCTCCAGAGTAGCTTGGGACTACAGCACCCGCCACCATGCTGGGCTAAATTTTTGTATTTTTTGTAGAGACGGGGTTTCACCATGTCAGCCAGGATGGTCTCGATCCTGATACACCCGCCTCAGCCTCCCAAAGTGCTAGGATTACAGGTGTCAGCACCGCGCTCGGCCCTCTCTACTAATTATGAATCAATAAACATGCTCAATTGTTGCCCATGCTAAAGAAAGAAAGAAAGGAGAGAGAGAAAGAAAGAAACCTAAAACCAAACAGCTATCACCACCATCACCTCCTTTGACCCTGTGACCTATTCTGGTTTTAACTGTCTTCCATTTCCTCTGGGAAGAGCTCTCTCCAGTCACTGTCTCCATTTTTTGTTTCCTATTCACTTTTCAACTCAATGAACTCTGACTCCTTGTCCCACCACCACACTGGCATAGCTAAAGACACTGTGATGTCTGCATTGTACTGTCATATCCCTTTCTGTGCTGAATTTGACACTTCCAACCTCACACTCCTTGAAATTCACCTTGCCTTTAGCTTCCATGATCTTATTGCTTTTGTTTCTCTGACATTCCTTTTCAGACTCTTGTGACTACCTCTGAAATGTTGGTATTTCCCCCAGGATTCCATCTTGAACCACTGCTAATTTGCTTGGAGTTTTACTGCTACCAGTGTATGTGCTGAGGACTTGCAAGTCTATACCGCCATCCTAACCTCTTCCTTTTGCTTCAGAGGTCAGATCACACCCTATCTGTGTTTCCTACAGCTACCTCAAAGTCAGTGTAGCCTTTGCTGAATTTGTCAACTCCCCCAGTTTCCCAAACTGGGTCTTCTTCCTTTATTCCTTCTGAATTTTAGAATGGTTGGTTTTAAAAGTTGGTAGCTGCGATAGTTTCAGAATCATTCTAAAACAGCACACAGTTCAATAAAAATATAATGTAAGCCACATATGTAATTAAAAAATTTCTGGTAGCCACATTAAAAAACAAAAAGAAACAGATGAAATTAAATTTTACAATGAATTTTATTTAGACCAATATATGTAAAATACATTTCGACATGTAATAATTGTTTTAAATTAATGAGATATTTTACATTATTTTTTGTATTAAGTTTTCAAAATTCAGTGTTTATTTGAACACTTATGGCACATCTTAATGGAAACTAGTCAATAGTGCTCAACCACCATATGTGGTTAGTGGCTAGTGTCTACACTATTATCTAGTTCTAGTCTTTCCCCTCACTAATCCCACACTCATTCACTCATAAATCCTGTTGATTTTACCTCCTAGATATTTCTTCAGTAGGTTCATTTCCTTTTAACTTTATACATCATGGCTTTAATTCATATCCTGGCCATATTTCACTTGGGTTATTGCAATGGCTTTTAT
The DNA here is from genome assembly GCF_006542625.1 of Nomascus leucogenys. Taxonomy (NCBI): domain Eukaryota; kingdom Metazoa; phylum Chordata; class Mammalia; order Primates; family Hylobatidae; genus Nomascus; species Nomascus leucogenys. The sequence continues at coordinate 29,663,300 of NC_044392.1, read as the reverse complement.
AACCTAGTTTCTCTGTTCCAGGGAGCATGCGAGATCCATTGAAATGCAGGGTACTATAGTAAGATATCTACTGATATGTATTTTTAACGAGAAAATAAGAAAGCTCAGATTCATATTTAATATTTATTATACATACTGATGCCAGCACCCTTGCTCTGCATCTCTGATAAAATGAAATAACTAGTATATTTTCATTGAGTGGTACGATTAGCATGCTACTTGTAAGCCCTGGTAGGGTGAGTAATGATCTTAGTGTGAAATAATTTAACCAGCTCCTTCTTACTCAAAATTATTACATAGATGTGATCATTTACTCCAAGGAAAATAAAGTTTGATTGTATGTGTGCATGCGTGGGCTTCAAGCTTTATTGTGAATAAGAATCACCTTGGCAACATATTTAAATGTAAATTTTTGGGTTTCATATATATACATTCTCATTCATTTGGAATGGTAGGTGGCCCAGGAATCTGTATTTTTATAAAGCATTTGAATGATTGTAATATAACTGGTAGAAACCACACTGTATTAGTCTGTCTTCATACTGCTTATAAAGACATACCCGAGACTGGGACGAAAAAGAAAAAGGGGTTTAACGGACTTACAGTTCCACATGGCTGGGGAGGCCTCACAATCATGGTGGAAAGCAAAGAGGGGCAAGTCACATCTTACATGGATGACAGCAGACAAAAAGAGAGCTTGTGCAGGGAAACTTCCATTTTTAAAAACATCAGATCTTGTGAGACTCATTTACTATCATGAGAACAGTGCAGGAAAGATCTGCCCCCATAATTCAGTTACCTCCCACCAGTTTCCTCCCACGACACATGGGAAGTGTGGGAGTTAAAAGTCAAGATGAGATGTGGGTGGGGACATAGCTAAACTATATCACTATACTATACTATCACTATACTTTTGAGTATTGGTCTGTTCTTTGTGAAGTAGAGAGTTAAAAAGCCATGGAGAAAAGTGCATTAGCCCAGACCGGAGAGGGATGCTAAATGGGGGTTATAAAAGCAACAGCACACTGAAATGGAAATTGGGCACCAAGGCAATGCTGAAACAGGGAATCAAGAGTGACAGGGGCTGGAAATATGGAGAGAGGCTTGGAAGACAATGATGAGAACCTTGGTCTATTCCATAATTTTCTCTGGGATTGGCCTTCCTTCTTCAACTAGAAAAGTTAATAGCAATATAAAAATGAAATCTGATTATTAGGATATTTTCATCTTTCTTTAGTAATTGACATTCATTAGTTTTTCAATAAGTAATTTTTAAACATTTCAGGATGTCAACATATTGAGGAATTTCAGTGTAGGACAGTTTTTGACCTTAGAACAATATCATCAAATTGCATTTAGTATTTCATTTCTAGTTCTATGACAACAAAATTATCTTGTATAGAGGACATGGTAAATGATGCCCTCTGGATAACAGAATTTAACTTCACAATAACTCTGAGGGGAAAAAAACCTCACATTTTTCCTTGAATTATATAAATACTTATCCATAAATAATTTCTGTTAAATCTATAATCCAAGTTGTTAATGTTTTAAAACTTAAAACCTGTTTAAAAAATTTTATGAAGATGCTACATGTTTTGTAATATGGTAGAGAACAACCAGAAGATTTAAACTTCATAGATTTAAAATTTTACAATATGCTGTTCAAATTATAAATTAAGACTATTAAAAACACTAAACTTTTCATTTTAGTTTATTATTTCATCTTTCTCCTTCAATCAGCCTTATTTAGCGCCAACAAGGGGCTAACTGATTGAATTGAGTTTCTTCTTTTCATCATTTGCTGGCAGGTCTCTGGTGGAAATCCTAATGGGCTGCAAACTAGGCAAACAAATGGGCCAGTAGGCTGCAAGTGGGGAAGGGATAGTGGGTATGGAGAGTCTATTGTTCATCCAATCAACTAAATATGTTTTAAATGTAGCAACAATGCCATAAGTAGGCCTGATACAGTCTATTAGTTTGCCTCACTTCATTCTTGTTTCAGTCACTCCACTTCAACCATTGATAAGTCTGAGATTTTTATTCCATTCATTGACAGGAGAGACTTCCCTTCACTCATCTGCACTTTTGGAAGATAAATTCTCTTGAATAACTCAATGGAAGTTGAGTTTGGAGGGAAAATACTATTTTTATTGCAATTAATATCTTGTTTTTAACTTCTCTTAGTCCAAGATGTCTAATCTCCATTGGCTTTTGTTAAACTAAACACCTCTGCTGATTTCTGCTTTTTCGTAGGTGATTCGCAAGGGGTGGCTCACCATCAGCAACATTGGCATCATGAAAGGCGGCTCGAAGGGATACTGGTTCGTCCTTACTGCGGAAAGCTTGTCCTGGTATAAAGATGATGAGGTAAGTCACAGAGAGTGACAAAGTTTTCTCGTTAAAGTATTTCTCATTTTAAATTAATTGATATTATTATACTATGCAATTTTGAGACACCAGTGGTTTTCTTTCAGTGAGATTAAGCTTGGAATGTTTGTTTTAAAAAGCACTATTATTTTCTTATAGATTTAAAATTTTACAATATTCGACCAAATTTCTGTTTCTTTTTTGTTTATTTCTTTGCTGTAACCATATGTTTGCTTACCTGAAGAAATGGAGGTAGGCGTCAAAGTTGAAAACCTCCTTCTTTATAGTCATGTCAATGTACTGGTACAGTGAAAACAATTTTCATTAAAGAAAGTGTTGAAAGACCCAAGGTCATATAACATTTTAAGAGTGAAATTAATAATATTGATGCAGAGTTAATAAAGCATTTTGGAATTGTTCCTGTGACATCTGTCTCAAATGAAAGGCTTTTAAGAATGTCCACATCGCTAGTCTTCAAGTGAGTCTCAGATCATTGTTTATACAAATTTTGTTCTTTGAGAATTTGATATCTATGTAAAAGCATGAATTATGGTAATTATAGTGTTCTGGTTCATGTTAGATGTTAATAATTTTGGTCCTGTGACTTACTACTCATTTAAATTTGATAGCTATAAAACTGCAAACAAAAAACTCATATTAGTCTTACAGAGCCATTTAAGTGCTAGAAATTGATACCATTAAATGCGAGGGAGCACAGATAGAAATTAAACTATGTCTTGAAATTTTTAATAGCCCTGGTCTGACCTGATAATTTTTTGGTACTTATAATGCGGCATGCAAACATTAGATAAGGATACTCTGTGATAGCAAAACTATGTACAGGTGAGATACTCAATTTCATGTGGCCACGAAGGGTATGTGTTTCAAAGTTAAAAGTTTTTCCTATCTTAGCCTGACATCTTTTGAAAGCATTACAGGGTGCCTTTATCATTCCTTGGAGGAAAAGTTTCATGTCTTATATAGTACTTTTCATTTCTCAGTAGATCTGTGTGTAATAGTATGTTGAAAAATATTGGATGATTGGTTGATTGCCACTAAACTTTCTGCAATAAGGGAAATGAAATCCTATAGAAATGTCCAAACAAAATGCTATTTAAGAGCTTGTATTTAAATTTTTATGTCATTGACCATAGTCAAAAGCAGATTTGGTCACTGTGATAGTATGAGGGTTAGCAATGGTTTCTTTCCTGTGCTGGCTGCTTAGCTAGCTCTGTCATTCTGTGGGAAGCTCTAGTTTTAACATAGCTTGAGGAGCTCAGAGACACTCCCCTAGATGTAAAAATCACTAAATAGATGATCTTCTTTGCTGTTCAGTTGTAATAAGGTATCTTCTATTAGATATATTTTCCCTCCAAGGATTTAGATGATAATTTATGTGTATTTAAATACGTGTAAACTTTGGGACCTTTTTCAGTTACACAAGGCCGCAGAAAATATTTTACTAAGGAATCATAACAATTATGGCTAGTGTTTTATATGTATTAATTAACTCATTTAACCATATTCAGCCTTAACTACTACTATTCCTATTATTGATGAGAAAACTGAAAACAAAACCTTTTCTTAAAAAAGTCTTTTCTACAGGACTATTTTCCTTATTGCAGAACATTTAGTCTTGGCGAGGATAACAAACTTACCAAAGTCACACAGCTAGTTGGTGGCAAAGCAGAAATTTGAACCCAGGCTGTTGAGCTCCAGAGCCTGTGCTTTCAACCACAAATAAAGGCAAGAATCCCAGAGATGCCTGGAGTTGTCCAAGCCAACCTCATCCCACAGAGGACTTATGAAGATGAATTCCAGGCATCTCAGCATTGACATGTTCCTGGGTGTTAGCAGCAGAGACACTGAAGACTCTGGAGTAGCTACTGCTGTTGGAGTGTGGCATTAGTCTGGCTGTTTGAGTCCTGAAAATAAGCCCATTGGAAGGTATAAGATGCTCTCTGTAGGGAAGGAAGAAGCTTTGAAGGCTTAGTGAGCTCATGGTTATTGGCTCATCTCCTCCCCTCCAGACTCAGGATAATTCTTTACAAAATCACTGCCCTTGTAGCTTCCTCATGAGTACTTGATTACAACAAATGGAAAATAAATATGCACAGTTATAATATTAACCAAGTGCCATGAATAGTCCCGCTCTGTGTGCTGTGTATAACCAAGGTATGGTATGGAGGGTAGTTGGGGGTAGGTGAGAGTGGAAATGACCCTTGAAATAAATAGAATTATTTAGATGAAGAAACTCTAGGAAAGGGTAGTTTCATCCATTTAGATCATTTTAAGAAAGAGGAAATGACAAAGTTACTGCTCTATGGAGCTGACAAGCAAGTAGACTAGTAATACAGTATCAGATAGTAAATGCTCTGAAGAAAATAAAATGGGGCATTGAGTTAGAAAGTGATAGGGGAGGGGTCTTTAGATTTGGGTGATTGGAAGGAAGTACCACTTGAGCAGAGACTGAGATGATGAGCTGTGCAGAAGATTGTGCTGAAGAATATTCCAGGTAGAGGGAATAGTAAGTATAAAAACCCTGGAGATGGGATCCAACAGGAAGTCTGTGGCTGTAACATAGGAACGGTGGGGGAGAAATGCAGGAGATAAAATCAGAGGTACCAGTGGATTGGGGCCTTATCAGTCCCTACCCAATGGTTTGGATTTTATTACAAGGATAATTGAAAATGATTGGAGTGTTCCAACAGGTTGTGACATGATTGGATTGATGGTTTAGAAAGATTGCCCTGGCTGCTGGATTGTGCATAATAAGTGGGATGGGGTGGATGTGTGGAGGGAGTGGGGATGGCTAGCACGGAAGAAGGGAGACCAGATTGGAAACTCTGACCATGGTCCAGGCAAGAGAGGATGGTGGCTGGGTAGTAGCTGGTGGTGAGGGCATGGAGCACTTAAGTTCAAGGTAGCAAATTTATGGGCTACACACAGCTATGATTGAGTCACTAGCTTCTGTTACTCATTCAGAACTCTCAAGAAACAAGACAGGAAGTTCTCATCATTAAGATCATCACTGAAACTGAAAGCTGGCCTTCATAAATTTTAGCAGGTATAATGACTAGGGGGAATACTACTTGCAACCACAACTCAAACTCAATGATGATCTTAATGAGGAGGATCATCACCATAATGGCTAACAGTTATTGAGTATTTATAGTTCACTGAGCACATTATTTACATTCTCCATTTTAGAGATGAAGAATTGAGGCTCAAAGAGAGTGAGTAACTTAGCCAGGTGCTAAGTGTCAGTGCTGTGCTCTTAATCATCTGAACATTTCCCAACAATTACTTTCTGAACACTTGTTATGTACCAGGCACTGTCCTAATCACTAAGGATAAAATGATTAGCAAGGAATTCATGGTACCTATTCTTATGAAGTCTCTTTCCCAATAAAGCAAACATACAAATAAATAGGAAAACCTAGCAGATGCTGATTACAGGCTAGGAAGAAAATAAAGCCAGTGATGAGTTGACATAGAGTGTCTGGGATAGCGGACACAGGTAGGGGGTACTTTACATTGGGTGGTCAGAGAAGGTTTGTGTTAATGTTCTGAGGCAGGATTGAGCCTGATGAATTTAAGGAGTGTAATTAAGTCCAGTGTGACTGGAGCAAAAAGAGAAAGGTACTCTAAAGATGAGGATTTTGATATTAAGAATGATGAGAAGTCTTTGAAGTTTTTAAGCTGGAGAGTCACATGATAAGATTTGAATTCTTTACTGATTCCTTTGGTTGCCTTGTGGAGAATGGATTGGAAGAGGGCAAAACTGGACTGGGGAGTTACTAGAAAGCTGTTGCTGTCTACATCTATTGTGGTCTGCATAGATAATGGCAGCTTGGACTGGGATGAGTTGTTGGAATTTGATAAAAATGAATGGATTTAAGAGATGTTTTTGGAAGGTGAAAATTGACATGAACAACTATCACACATGCTGAGAGTTGCAGCAAACTGTAACCCTCTTGAGACCAGGAGCCATTGTTTGTTCCCTGTCCTACCACCAGGGGACATAGCACTGATAGGAGGCACTAACTAAATATTGATTGAATGAAGGTGTCATTGAGCAAATGAATGAATAAATGCAGCATAATAATTAATCACATCCTGGCATATCAAGTGTCAAAATTAAATTATTGAATTATAGAATAAAATTACCATTAAAGATAGATTGTCTTAAATTGTCTTAAATTTTGTTAATTTTCATCATTGAAGGTTAGTGTTTTTTTGTTTTTGTTTTTGCTTGTTTGTTTTTTATCCTCTGACTATATAAATGTGACTTCCTGGATTAAAAATCATTTAAACACAAAATTAATTTCCCAATGTTGTTTTCATACATTGCCCATATATGTTGTACAGTTTTGGAGAGGGATTTAGTAAAAAGCAAGATGTGAGAATAATACAGAAACTCATTTCAAAAGTTTTTTGAAATGGATTTTTGATCTAGATAATTTTACATTAATACTTTAAAATCAGACTTGAAAAAAATGATGGCTTTTCTTTAACTTATGTCTAAAATGTGAATTTTAGGAGAATGGGAGACTGATTCAAGGAGAAAAGAGCCTTATTTTTCTTAAAACCAATGAGAAATTTGTTTTAAAAATACATAAATGTGTAAATTTTAAGAGATAATTCAAATCTCTGAAGAAAGGGAACTGTTAATTTATGTATAATAAAAGCACTTAGTCAATATTTCTTCTATTTCTATAGCCCAGTGTGTAAAGATTTAAATCATAATGAGCTACTCCTAGGCAAGCAGAATAATGCAACATAGGCATTTCCAGTGGAAATCTGCTAACCTTATACTATTGAGGAAAACCCAACATCTGCATTGAAATAAGGACATTCTTTGGACTCTTAAGAAATTACAGGCCTCATTTTTGTGGGTTGAAGTGTTTGGATAACTTGATAAGGAGATTATATAATTCCCTTATAGGGATATTTACTTAGCATTGTTTTCATTTTGTAACAATAACAAATGACAAATGTAACTTCAGAAATAGGAAACAAAATGACAGTTATATCCCTGGATGATCAAAGTTGTGAGATCAAGAAGTTATAGAAATATTCAGCTCTCTTTCTAGTTTCACTTATACTTTTAAGATTGTGCATATTTCCCACCAGATCTGCACACTCCCTGTGGTGGAAAAGGTCAGCGTCGACCCCGTGAACACTGTTCACACTCCTTCGTTAAGTTGTTTAGTTAGCCAAAACTTAAGATATTTTCACAAAAATCCCAGTAAATATTGAACTCTAATCCACTTATATTACTTAAAATTCTGCATGATCACAGTTGTATATTTTTTTTACATACATGAACTATCTGATGTTATTCTTTTTTAATATAGGATTATTCATACAAATATTTCCATGTTCTGGCATTATCTAAAGATTTATAATTTTGAAAAAAAGAGTATTATTCAATAAACCATAATGGCAAATCCTATTCCAAATTTATTAAAAATGAGTTTAGATTCAAACCCACTCCCCTATGTGCATTATTTGTCCTACTCAAAAATTTATCCTGGAAGAGCAATGTTATCCTTTATATTACCCTTTCCCAGAAGAGAAAAATTTTTAAATGTGCCTCATTTAATGACTTTAAAATACATACAAAACATTCTTTCAAGCATTTTTTTTGAAAATTGAGTAAAAAATGTTTAACAAAAAAGGTATTAACTTTATGTTTTGAGGAAAAATGTTGAAAATATTATCCTGGAGTGCCTCACTTTAGGATGACTCTGCTGCCGTCCTAGCTTTCCCTTTGGAGTCTGAAGGACGGGTGTAGTCTCCTTAATGTTCTGGCTATGTCATTGTCTCATTGTGGGAGCTGTCAAGCACTCTCCTGAGACTGCCTTGCAGGGTCCAGGAGAATAATTCCATACGTGAACTCTCATAGGCAGCATTTGCAACAGGTGGTACAAGGCATTTAAGATTGGGTAGAACGATGTCGATATTCTGAGTAATTTTTATATTGTCTTCCTGTTTATATTCTACATTTTAGAGTATTGTTTAGGACTTTATTTGCTAGTAATGAGACTTTTATTTAAGGTAAAAATCTGCATCGTGCAATGTATCTTGCAGAAGCAGAGATGAATTTTAGCAGATGACATATTGCCATAAGACAAGATTGTTTAAATGAGAGAAATTTAACTTTAATCATATTTGTGCTTTGTAGTTTTGCCCCATCATTCAGTTTTTTATTTAAAGAAACTATAATGTCAGGTTTGGTTAAAATATCATTGTCAGAAAATTTGAAACTCACTGGGCTCTTAGCTTTAAGACTGAGACTTTCATTTTAAAAACAAAACAGCTGAATGAAAAATAGTTTGCTTTAGTTCAGAATACATACATAAAGTGTTTAATTATTAAATGTGAAAAAAGTTTTGAGTAGCTTTGTGTTACATTTTTTAAGCTTGACCAGAATCTTTCTAAGAAAGATGAAAATTAATTTTAAATACTGAAGCTAAAACATGTTAATGAACTAAATAAAAGTTGACACATTTCTAATTTTATCCATCTTCCTACCTTTTACCCTTAAGTATTTAAAATATTCATAGACAAAAGCCATCCCTTATCATTTCACTCCAGTTAACAGTGCATAAACTGAAGTTTGGATATTTTCTCAAAAGATGTGGCAAGATATACATTTCAAGTGCATTAACCACTTTCCTTATGCTTCTGAAGATAAATGAATTGCCTGAACATCTCAAGATCTTGAAAGTTTATAGTGATGGAAGCACAGGTTGCAAGTGAATGTGTTGGCCTTGTAAATTCTACTCCTAGAACTGTAGCATAAGCGCCTTCTTAATTAAAGAATGACACAGTCATAAATTTATGTATACCATGATGCGTGGAAGTATCAAAAATTTCAACTTTTCATATGTCAAAAGAGGAGAAACTATTATTTTAATACAGTTGAACACTAGTTAGAAATAGTAGTCTTTTCACTGTGTTTTGCCCAGACCCAGACTGGCAGAGTTAACCCAGACTGGCAGAGTTAACTCAAAACACTTGATCCTTTGGAATGCTCTTTTTCTCCCTTTTCTTTTCTCTGTCTTTCCACCCTATCCGCTTATAAAAAAAAAAAAAAAAAAAAAAGTCATGACATAGAAAACCATACTTAGTTTATGGACAAGAATTCTTAGAATAATTTATTCTTTGTCAAGCATCAGACTGAAGTTATATTGTTTTGTTATATTGAGTTTCTACATCAATATAGGGTGCTGCAAAGCTATATACAATAAAGGTCAAGGGTAGTGATTTACTGACAACAATTAGGAAAAGAGAACTATAGAATGCACAGGAACATTTTCAGAAATGGGTTTTATTATATTTCATAGGCACCACTCACTTTACTTTTGGTGGGTTTTAATACTTGAATCAAAATAAAATAATACATGAGTTAAGTATTAAACGAACAGATTAAAACCCCAGGCCCCCGAGCCCCTCATTTTGGTTGTAGCTCTTGGTGTAGATGCTATGGTGTGAGGGCTGCTTTCTTTCAATGGCTGGTTGTCATTCAGGCTGGGTTGTCATGTGACTGCCTGTCTGTGCCTGCTGTACAGGTGAGCGGATGTTCTGCACAGCAAGTGTAGACAGGCAGACACATGACAACTCTGTCCAGCCAGGCCCTTGGTTCCTTCAGGTTTCCTTTGCTCATAGACAGATACAATCAGCCTGTTTTCCAGATTTGGTGATTTTGGAGAGTAAGGGGAAAGGGAGAAAAATACACAACATAATTAAACATTAAAACATTATGGAACTAAAAACAAGTTAGACTTTTGACTTTATTCAGAAAGTACATTTATACATTTGTTCCAAATGTGCTAACATGGATAATTTGCATAATAGAAGACTCACATTAAAATTTTAAGGAAAAAAAGAGATTAAACACAAGGTTTATTCTTAAATCCAATTCATATTATTACTGGCCCACATGTAGTCAGAGTTCAGCGTAATTGAACCAGATGTTTTTCCTCTTTGCAAAAAACTGCATATTTTAATACTGAAGTTAAAGATAAAAACTGTGTTTATACATGCTTCTTTTAGTAGATAAGTACCATAACCTTGTCCATGGAAAAGAAAATTATCATTTACATGGAAACAGCAGCCCTTTTCAAAATAATTAATGAGCCTAATGTATTTGGCAACCCAAGTTGCTGACTTTGGTATTTGATGCTTTGATAATAGGATTTTACAAGGGAATATGTTTTTACCAATTATAGGTTGAACAACAGGAACCTATTTAAATGTCTCATTTTCCTTTTAAATGCAAAGTTTCTAAGTGTGAATGTGAAATCAAATTAAAGGCAATTGTGAGCTTAATTATCCACCTCTTAATTAACTATAGGGCCATGCTGTGAATCAAAAGGGTACAAACTGGAAGGTTGTTACTCACAGTGATGCACAGAATGTGTTTTGGATATAGTTAGTGCAGTATAGTTACAAAATAGTACCTTAAGAAAAGGCAGAAAAGGAAAATTCATTTCATATCCAAAAAATTAAAACCAGATCCTTTGAAAATTTTTCTTATAATTTATATAAGAGCTAATAGTGTTAAATATGCAGATATACAATTTAATTCTGGTGAGTTGAGAATAATTCTATTTTAATATCAATTATCAATTCACATCTTTAGAAGTATTAAGCAAATTCCCCTCCCCTTTTAAAAACAAAAATATCCAAATAGTCAAAATTCCAGTAAGTAGGACTTCTTAAAAAACACAGCACCAAAAAAACACAGTATTGTCCAAGGATTGTATAATTAGACATTTTCTCAAAGAACTTTAAGAAAAACAAACAGTTTGTGATTTATCTTTAATTGTAAAATTCTGAGAAAATAGCAAATAGAAACTTAATGGAAAGCAAAATAGTTTTTAGATACTGAGAAAATTACAATTTTCTACAAATCTGGACTTTTATGCAGTGATTAGATAAGGTAATGTTTTAACAAAAGCCAGTAAGTGCCATTTTCTGTGTATTTATGTAATTTCAAGAAAAAAAAATGTCTGATTCTGTTTCGGCCATCACTTCCAAGTAAAGGAACTTTTTTTTTTTTCTTGACAGAATAAAAAACATGAGTAAACTTGGCTGTTATTTAAATAATTACAAGGTTAGAGTATGCCAAACACCAGTGCCTTAAAATACTATTGTGTTATTGTTGCTGCATTCAGTGCAACAGAAAGTAATTATAGAGTGATTTACTTACAAAGAGTATATTGGTGGAAATTAAAAATTACTATAATTCTTTATAACTTTTCCTGTCTCTCCCATAAATAATTTGATCCAGTTAACTCTGCTCAATTAAAGGAATGATGCATGCAACCTGAAAAAATAAAAAGAAATATTTGTGAGTTTGTATGTTATGCTTTAATATAAAACAGTTTTATTAAGGCAAGATATAAAAATTTTTTGAGCCAGAAAAACCACAACAGTTTCTCAGGGGGAAAAAAAAATCTTGCTGAAAACAATTGTTCTACTCATAAGGCTTTCGGACAATTTATGTTTCTGACAGATTTTTAAAACACACTTACAGTAAGTATGTGACATATGCATACTTCATAGTTATGTTGAACCTGCCCCTAAACTTGTTAAAAAGATGAAAGACTGAAAACCATATTGACTTTTTTTAATCTCCCAAATTATAGGTTGAATATTAGTTTATTATTACTTAAAATACTAGCTAAAACATAAAAGAGCTATTTGTATTATTATCATACCATGTAATTTTTAGTATAGTTATTACACCTTGTTTTCTTTTTGTCTTTTATTTCTTAAGGAAAAAAATGTAGGAAAAGAATTGTCTTCTAAGTCTTCTGTAGTAAAATTAAACCAAAGCAACTCCAGGAAACTGGCTGTCACGCTAAGTCAAAAAATTCAAAATGAAGATTTAATTATTTTTCCTAATTTACTTCGTTATCTCTATCTATTAAAACTGATAAAAAATTATTTGTAAGAGACCTTTGAAAATGAGTAAATATTTATTTCTACTTAATTTACAGAACATGAAAGTAAGAATGGATTTGAAGTAAGAGTTTCTATGTTAACTCAGGAATTTCCTGTCTCAGATTAAAGCCTGACCTTCTAGTTATTTTAAGCCAGGATTTCTGAGTGATGGTCTCTTAGTTATTATTTTGACGTTATTGTGATGGGTGGGCTATTCTCATTAGAGCAGAGTAAAGTGCATTGTTTATAAAGAGCAGATCCCTTATAGAGTAAGTGAAAGCTTTGGCATCTCTTTACCGAGCATGGATGCTTGTGGATGAGTGAATTTTTTTGCATTACCAAGTCGTACTTTTTATATCTTATAACAGCTTAAGACTTCAACCAAAAAAGTGGGAAGAATTCTTTTATTAGGATTTTTATGCCTAAACTCTTTCCCACAGAGTGAAATACTTGGGTGGTCTGCAGGCGAGAGGTGGGGGTAGATAGTATATTTTGGTCTTTTACAAACATAAACATATTATCTGGGCCGAAAGCCCGAATGCCAAGCAGGAAGGATATTAAACCTATTGACTAACCACAGGAAAGTGATCAGTGTGAAACTTTGTCCTATAGTAAACAGTCTTTCTTTGATTTTGAGATCTGTGGCCTAAAAGAAAAATGGGTTCGAAAATTTAAGTCCACCGTTTTAGATTGATCCTTTTCCAATTAAGAAATTATGGTGTTGAAGCTAAGGCTCTGAACTTCCTTTCTCTTAGATGGTGGAAAAGTCCTTTTAACCCAATACCTAGTCCAATTTATCAATCATTAACATGCTAAAATGAAAAAGAATTATGAAATTTCTATGAAGCGTAGTTTGGACAGACCCTGAAACAATTTTCTCTTCATGACCATGAATAATGTTTAATTTTAATACTTACACTTGCCATTACATCCAGGGGTAGTTTTAGTTGAAGATGCTCACTGTTGGTTAGTTTCCTCTGGAATAGATTCCGTGATCCCTAAAATATTTGTATATCTCCTTATAAAGTAATATGAAAATAAAATTAAACATTTTTCTAATTTACCTGGATATAGATAGGCTATAATGTATATAAATGTGGGCGTGTGTACCAGCGCATAAACTACAATCCTGCCTTCATTCAGCAGAGCTTTATAAAATGAGCTTTTACTTTTGATCTTTAATTTAGCCCATATAATTGAAAAATAAGTACTATTCCTTCTCATTTGTTAAAAGTTTGCCTCAAAAATAAGTTGCTAGAGCCACATCAAGCATGTGCAGGAACTCCTTGGTTATCCTTTTACAAAGTAATTCTTATATTTCTACTCTTGTACTTATGCCAGGGGCACCCTTATGTCCCTTCTATCTCCAGACTAAAAGTCATCCTGAGGGAGAAAATAGGTGAGGGACCCGTAGGGATTCATTTCTTTGAAACAAAAAGACCGTTTAACATGAAGAAAGAAATTGAAATTAAATATACATTAAATGAAAGCAAATTTTTAAATGTAATCATTTCTAGAGTAAAAAAAAAAACCCAGAAAATTTGAGAAAACTTAAACATTACCAAAGTAACTTGTTAGCTATTTTTCCTCTTCAGTAATTGTATCAATTAGAAAAAATATATTTCTTGAAAAAATGAACTCCTCTAAGTTAATTTTTTTTAGTTTTCTTATGTAAAAGAAACTATATAGATTTTTAACATCTCATTTGTTCTACTAAAAATAATTAATATGGAACTCTCCAAGTCACAATAGAAAATGAAAGGATGACTTTACTGTATCACCTAAGTGAAAGTAGCTAAATTTCTCCTTGCTGTTTATATTTTAACTAATAATCATGAATATATAAGAATACTTAATGTTTTATTTATACACATTTCGGGGTGATCAGAAGGGTAATTTTTAAAGTAAGTTGTTTTGACAAAAGAAAACTTAGGGAATCTTTTATAATAAAATATTTTGCTAAAGAGAACTTGAGTCAATTTTTGAATTGTTGCAAAATATATAACTTAGAAAAGAATTTGTTCAGGAACCACTGTAGCTTTAAAGGAGGACAAAAGAGATTACGTTTATTTTTCACAAACCCTGTAGAAGAGATGTTTTCATTATATAGAATTGTTTCGGAATAGAAATTAATGGGGGTTAAGAAAATTAGGGATGAGGCAATAACATTTTTCCAGAACTTTCTTTAAGGGACCCACCTCTACAGTTCAGCACAGATCACATTGCAATCCAGACTTGCTCTATTATTTTCTCTATTAGGATTTCATTCAGCTTGAGGGTTTTCTTCCCTCCCACCTTCCTCCCCCTCTCCCACCCTCTTTCACCTCCAGGACAGCTGGAAACTGACCAAAGAAAACTTCTGCCTTCGTTTACAAATTCCTTTTTTATCAGTGGGTTTCTAGACAAAGTGCCTTATTTTAAATGCTCAGAGAAGTGGAAGCATTGTAAGCTATAGGCAAGAGGGCTCAGCTGAGCAGCAATTATCAACCACTCTTTGATTTAAAAAAAAAATGTAAAACAGAGATATTTACAGGGGTATCTAAAGATAGAGGTTTTTATTCCCTGATTCACTCAGTTGCTGACTCAATAAATTGTGGGTTGGCGCTCTTCTCTGGGCAAATCCCATCTGCATTGTCTGGTAGGCAAGACTTGGCAGGTTCTTCTTTTATTGTTAGGTACTATTATTCCTGTTGTTTATATTATAGAAGGAAATCTTCAGAAAAGCACTATCCATATAGCATTTAAAAGCC
The DNA here is from genome assembly GCF_006542625.1 of Nomascus leucogenys. NCBI lineage: Eukaryota > Metazoa > Chordata > Mammalia > Primates > Hylobatidae > Nomascus > Nomascus leucogenys. The sequence goes on along the minus strand of NC_044392.1, from coordinate 29,648,220 downwards.
AGCATGTATTCTTTACTTTGGGGAAAAATGACTTCAGTCCTGGGATGTTAAAAGTTACACATACAGCCTTCATCCATATAAGTTTTTAAATCTCTGAATTAGTATTAAACAATTCAAAATTAGCCTCATTAAACTATTCTTAAGTGTCTGGAATGAGTTTTTTCATATTTCATTTTGAAGTGGGAAAACCTTTAAGAAAACACTTGAATTATCAATCTTCAGAAATCAAAAAAAAGAAAAAACAGTAAATCGCTATGTACCATACACTTTTGCTCTGTTAAAATTAAATACATCTCTACCCATCACACATGTACCACTGTTTCCCTTGCATGTTAACGCAAATCATGGGCTCCCCACCTAGGTTCCCTTGGTCACAGACCAGGTGAGCAGTCAAGAAGGCCTTACCCGCTGGTCTTCCCTTCAGCGGTCTTTTCTCAGCAGTGTCCCCGAGGGCGTCTTCGTCCCTAGTGTGCAAACCCTGTGAAGAAAAACAGTGGATATGAGATTCAAAAAAGGAGCAAACAAATGTCTTCTCCTTGGAAACAGCCCATTTTGTCCCCAGCAGTCCATGGCGTTGCTCTCCCTTGCCCAGTCTAACCAATGTGCAGACTACTGTACAACGGCATTGTCCTGAACAGGTAGTCTGAACACTGGGGCGACGGAGCAGGATCTCCAGAAGCTTCCTTCTATGTACTTAAAATCCTCTCCCGGTCCTCAGGAAAAGCCTCCCTTCCTGCACCAGGGGTTGCATTCAGCTTTCCCCCCTGAATTCTGCTGCGCTGACTGAGACACACTCAAGGGCTGTGATTTCCAGTCGACGTGGCACATTTGCTGCAGACTGGGGAACTGGCAATGAATTTAGGACCAGGAAAAGGGGGAGGGCTGGGCTGGAGAGTCCATATATGGGATGATGTCACCCTGGGGAGGTTTGGGTATGCGCTGTGCCGCTGGAGAGACCGCTAGAATCGCCTGCTCTCAGACATGGGTCTGTGCATAAAATGGTACCAGATGTTTTAGTGTAACGTTAAGCAGTCATTTCATCTTCAGGCCAGATTTTTTTCCTCAACTGGGCAGGAAGTGGGCCCCAGTATGGAAAAGCTGTAAAAAAAAGAGTCAAGATGTACAGTTCGGCTGTGGCCAACTGAAAGTGAGTTAGTGTAGAAGTACAAATTTACTGTCTGACCCAGGCTAGAGAAGTAATTTGAAGATAGAGGGTAGATGAAATAGTAAACAGAAAGTTGAACACTGGAAGGCAGAGCTCATTTGGAAACCTTTTTGAGCTTTCCTGTGGCACTTCATTTTCTGGTATTTCACTCGTCGAAAAGGGCAGATAAGTTTCTCTCTCTCTCTCTCTCTCTCTCTCTCTCTCTCTCTCTCTCCCCCTCCCTCTCCCTCCCTCTCCCTCCCTCTCCCCCTCTCCCCCTCTCCCTCTCTCTCTCTCTTCCTCCCTCCTTCCCTCCCACTCTCTCTCTCTTTCTCTCCTTCTCTTTCTCTCTCCTTCTCCTGTCTGTTGGATCTGTCAGCAGCTTGCAGGCTGCTCTAGACTTGAACAGTAATTATAGCAACTTCCTGAAAGTGAAGCCCCCATGAAAAGTCTGGAGAAATGTTCTTTGTCATGGCCTCTACATGAGTAATTAGTTCCACATGTGGCCTTCCTAGTTTCCTTCAGCTATTTTGGCTGGCTCTCTGAATGCTGTGCTATAGTTTGACCTAAAGAAACGTTAAAGTTTTTATTTGAAGCATCCACTACGAAACAACGACTCAGGTCTTCTAACAAATCGCCTCTGGTAGATCCATGCTGTTAGGTATAGCATTGTTTTTCACTGGTAATTCCTGATTCTGTTTTGATACTTTTGTTTTGTTTTCATAGTATTCTGTGGCTTAGTTTTATCTCTGGTTAACTAAATCTGTTGAAATTTGCCAAGTACCGCTTGACCAAAGGTTATAAGATATCAGCCCACTGGCATCTACTTTTCTTTCCCTGTTGTGGCTGTTTTCAATTATATATACTGTTGAATATTCTGAATATGTAGTTCTCTCACTTTCCCTCCATAGGATTCTGATCAAAGCTAGAGTTGCCTCAAACAAGAGCTTGATTAATTGCCCTGCTAAAGATCAAAATGTGAGAAAATTTCTAGGTAGCTTCCAAATTTAATTTGACTAACCAAACTAAGAAACTTAGCATTCTTTAAAGAAAGTACAGCCAAAGCAATTCATTTCCACTGGCCTTCTGAAATACTTTTTAGAAGTAGAAAAATATATCTCTTTTTTATACGCTGCATTGTATATTTCAAAAAGCTTCAAGTGAGTACTGTCCTAAAGCATTTGCTTTTCATAAAATGGCCTCTTTTGAATCATTAAATAGCACACTACTAAAGAGTTCAAAAGTTATGACAAGCCCTTATTATCTTGTGAGGAAGATTAAATAAGATAAACATGAATTATCTGGCATCTTAGGATGGAACAGAGATTAGCACTGGGTACGCCATTCATAGAAATATTTATATCATCAATAGAGTTAGAGGAATGACTTTATATCTCTGTACTTTTGCTTCCATACTTGTGTCTTCAGGGCCTGCACAAGCCCCATAAGACTCACCTCCCTTTTTTCCCTGTCACTGCTTGCATATTACTGGAAATGATCTAAGTGTGACTAAATACAATCTAATAGTTGTATTACATGTGGATACCAACTCCATTCTTTTCAAAGTATCTGTGTGTTTACTCAAATGAAGTCCTCATAAAGGAGCCATAAACCACTGAACCAGTAGTCAGCCAGTATTCCAGGTGTAGACCTGCTTCTGACACAGAAAGTGAAAGTCTTTCTTCTGCCCACTTCCGTTTATGTCCATAAGACATGCCTTGGAAATTTTTGTCAAGGCAAACAAAAGGTGGTTCTGATCAGACTGCACCATGATTTCACCTTAGTCCGTACATCTATATGCCCTCAAATGGTTCTACTACCTACACCAAATAGGAATCTTATGATATTTCAATCAAGTGACAACTTTATACTTATCTTTATGACTTTTGAAACATTTTAAGGAATTTTCTCCAGAGACAGCTATAGAAATTGAGTTCCCCTTAGACTGTATGTCCATCTCCTTGAGTTTCCAGTTAACTGAAGTGTTTGAGGGTGCTCTTGCCTCCAAATAGTTCAACGAATATTTATTCTTGCCTACTCACCTGCTAGTCACAATACAAGCAACTGGGCATACAAAGATTAAGACCTGACTCCTGCCCTCAAAAAGCTCACACTTACATAAAATGTTAGGAATACGCATCTGTTACCAAGTGCAGTTTAAAAAGTTTGTCATTCTGCTCTGAAAAGTCGTTGGCATTGATTTGGAAATGCCTTAATGACTTTTCTTATGTCTGTAAAGTTATCACTTGAATACCCAAAATGTACTGGGCCCTAGAAAGCAAGGTTGGACATGACAAATACTTGACTTTGAGGAACTAAAGTTATTTAATTTGCTTATTTCAAAAGTTGTTGACCAAAGTGATTATTGAATCAATAGATGGTTTTGGGTGACTACAAAATTTGCTCTATTTTAAAAGATTATTAAAAGGAAACACTGCTTCAGTTAGTTATTGTTCCCAATCTTGGCACATTTTTATGACTTTGGAAATTCTCAAATTGAAACCAGGACTGAGACTTCTTTCTGTGTACCTCTAAAGGGGCAGGGTTACTAGTGTTTACAATTATTTTGTGATATCCAGATATGCGTACTTCAGCTAATATTTATATAGCCTTAAGTTTTTTTTTGTTACAAGATTAGTACACAAGTTCAAACAATAGAGAGGTATGTCAAGAAAAAAATTAATCGTCATTATCCCTTCCAACTTCTTAATCATCATTATCCCTTCCAACTTCTTAACCCTTTCTGTCTTCCCAAACTAATGGTAACTGTTTGGTATGATTCCTTTGACCACCTTCTCAATGGTCATTTTACAACTTCTTTACAGATTACAAAATCCATTCATGTACAATGTATTAGTTTCTTATAATCTATAGTGTAGCTATTATTATCATCCCCATATTATTGATGATAAAATTAAAGCTCAGAGAGCTTAAACATTATTTCATCAGAGTCCACAAATGGAAAAACTCAGTTTTTTTCTGTGCTCAGAAGAATATTGTCAACTTACAGAAACAACTTGTTCCCCTACTGAATTCTTATAGTGCTTATATTTCCTGTTATTAAAATGCCAATTAATTATCTGCTGTGCTTTCACAGTTTTGTACTAAGATGTTACCTGTACTATTTGTTATTTTATGTATTTGACCTTTTTTTCCCTAGATAAAATATAAGCTAATTGAAGGCAGGAACAATGTATTTGTATTTTTTTTTTGACTGGCTGATAGTAGTCCATTTAGTAAACTGTTAAAAGAATGAGTAAAGAGCTATATGGTATGCATGTGGTTTCTGCTCAAATATTCATCATGATAATAACTTAAGAATTACAGCTCTCTTAAAAAATCATAAATAAAAAACATAGTGTGCTTTTAATATTTATATATGTGTCTGCCGCTACGTACCAGATTGAACTATTCTTTTTGAAATAAATGTAAACATTGCGCCAACCATATTTCCTTGCTTATTTTTGGCCTTCTAATCTTCTGGAAGCATCCTGTGCAGCTACCAGTCATATAATCTTGTGTGAAAAGCAGGATCTAACCAAGTTGTAGTGTTTCCTTTCTTGTTGTTTTCTCCTTCCCAGTTTGTAGCTAAGATAAAAATCTAGCTGACCTTAGTTCATTGCAAATTAGAGAAGATAGCCCCACTTAGTTTGGCTTTATGTTGTATGGATTAGCACATTTTTTTTTTAATTGGAGGTAATGCAGTCCCCTAATCTCCTGCGTTTCCTATTTTGTTAGGGTCCAAAGGACTAGATATGTTGTAGCAGAGCATTCCACTTTTCTTCCCTTTCCTGAATCACAAACAAATGGCTTCCCTCAACTCACTGCAGTGAAGTGTCTTCTTAGGCGGAGATGCAACATCAGCCTGTAAAATAGAGGAGAAATATTTCAGAGGAGTAAGAGATTTTCCTTCAACAACTGACAAAGAAGTTAAATTAGAAAGCTATAAATCATAAACTTAATGCAACTGATTTTACAGTCTTCAGAAAGTTTGCAAAAGACAAAGATTGTGAGAGAATTGATTTTAAAACGTACATTTACGGACGCATGTTTTGTTTTTGCCCGTCTCTAAAATTTCCATTGCTGAGTCTGTTTATTTAGAAATAAGCTCCTAACCAAAAGCAGTATATATTTTATGAACATTCTTTCCTCAAATCAATTGAGAAAGATAATGTTACGTCTTTGAGTTTTACTAACCACTGGCGTGCACAGCAGCCATTTTTATGTTTCAGTAACATAATACATCCAGCAGACAAACCTTAAAAACTCTAGCTCTATTGGATACCAGTCGCAAGAAAGTAAATATATGATTTATGACTCCAGTAAAATTGGAAGCACTGTCTTGAAATCTTTAGGGGAAGGCAAGTTAAAGGGATTAGAAAATTGTTGCTGGCCTTTTCAGGCAGATTTTAAGTGAGAGCATACTAGGAGTGTAGTATGCTGCCTGCTTCCACCCTCAAAAGCTGACAAGCATCATCTGAATGCTATGTGCTATGTGCTATGAGCTCCCGTTGAATTCCGTGTTACAATCAGACTTTAAAATGAGGACTGGTTCCCTTGGACAAGAGAATCATGGTGTCCTCAGGTCACTGACAATTTTAGAATATTGACTCCTGGTGTGTTTTGGCATCACCAGTATTTTATTTCCTTAGTGTGACTCAAAAATGAATATGCATGATATCGTAAGGAAAAAATATCTGTATGTGCATAATATAAGGACACAGAAACTACCTTTTTTTTTTGCAGGGGTGGAGAAAGTACCCTTTCTGTGGATGGGGATACAAGTTAAGCATAATAGCTACAAGGAAGCATGTGTGTGAAGGGAAGCTTTCTGCTTTACCCAGAATACCTGCAATTATGCAGTAGGTCATTTTAGAAGCTCTAAGTCTTTAAGTAATGATAGGCATACTTGCGTAATACATAGCACATTGCCTTTATTTTAGGATTTTAATCTTCTGGTATATACAAAAGGGGAAACCCAAATTACATGAATTTCTAAAAGGGTTTGATCCAACATAAGTCTGTTTAGCTGTGTCCATTATAGATACTTTAACTAGCCTTCTCAATTCTGTTCAGTTTCCAGAGAATTTATTCTAGTTTCTAAGGACATATGAGACCATATTAAAATACTTCTATTCATGCCACCATGGAAATTGGCTTTACTTTTACATACCAAAAAAAGTACTTGGCATATAAATTGGTCATGTTGAAAGGTTATTTACAGGTTGCAAATGAGTATTAATCACATATCTTTATAAACACTTATTTTAGTATTAATCAACTAAAAATGATTTCCATTTGCCACACAGAATCAGATTCAGTGCCACTTCACTGCCACTCAGGATGAGAGTACAAAAGCTATAGAGACAATAACATATACTGTTTTCTGAATTTAGAGGTTTGTTTTGTTTAGTTAGTTAGTATTTTGTTTTGAGCACTTATTTTATGTCAGGGTCCATGCTAGTGTCTTTCACATGTGATATAATTTAATTCAGCAATCCTGAAAGGTGGGATCTCTCCATGGTTACAGATGAGGAAGCAGAAGCTCAAGGAGGTAGTGTCGGGTGGGTATTCTGGAGCCAGCTGGCATGGGTTTGAATCCTGGCTTCACAGCTTGTTATGATGCTTCCTTGGCAAATTATTTAACTTTTCAGACCTCTGGTTTTCTCATCTCTAAAATAGGGTTTTCTGAAAAGAGCTTAGAACAGGGCCAGGCCCAGAGCTAAGCTTTATGCAGGTAAGCCTGCTGCGGGACACACCAGCCACCCAGGATTGTTTTAAAAACACTGTAATGGAAGCTGACTTCTTAAGATAACCCTTTGGAGAATCTTTTCGAAAAGCCATAATAACCTTTCTCACCCTTGAGTTTATCTGGTTTTATTACAGATATATGGATAGCTAGACTGATAAATAGATCTAGATATATATGCAATTGTATGTACAAATGTATGTGAGCATATATATGTGTATATAGTATATGTAAATATGTATGTAAGTGTGTATGTATTTGTATATATATTTAAAGTAAACCAGATCATCTCTATATGAGAATTATTAACATCAAAATAAATTCTTTTCTCTTTTTAAGTTAATATTATTTTAAGCCTAGCGCATGTGCAGTGTTTTTTTGTAAACTTAAACTTTAGTTTTAGTGTATAGACATTTCAGTCTTTTTAATTGTTTTAACTTTTGCCTCTCAGAGCTTCACAGCAATAGTTAAAGGTTAACATGGAAATATTGGGTAAGAAATACCTTTGTAATTTTGCAAATGCAACAAGTTATTGGTTTCTATTCGAGTGGAGCTGTCACTGACTGCATTTAAAAACTACACACACATTTTGTGTACTATTGGTTCATTTTTGTTTGGGCAACACTCACTTTACTCCCAATCTTCTGTCCTATAACAAAGTGTTTTCCTCTGGTACAATTTACTTTGTTTCCATCTCTCCTCGGGTTCTTTAAGAAAAAAACTAGCCTTGGTTTTCATTGGCCAGAATGGATTATGATTGCTTTTGAAATAATGTCTTGTTTTGCTGAAAAGCTAGTAGATTATTAAATAATTATTTTTTATTTAAAGGATTTGTACTCCATTGAGAATATGTGGGGTGGTCTCAGGTGCTTCCTGGCCAGTGTGTGTGTCAACTGCTAGGGCAGGTGCTTGGAGTTCAACTTGCATCCATAGGCATTTTCAGGGTCTGTGAAGTTAGTACTGAGAAGTGCACTAGTTGTTGTTTGTTTTTAAGTTTTCTGAAGAGAGAAAAACGGTGAGGATAAGTGGTATAAGAGGAGTGTTTGTTTGTTTGTTTGTTTGTTTGTTTGAAACACTCTTCCACTCAGGCTGGAGTGCAGTAGTGCAGTAATGGCACACTGCAGCCTCGACCTCCTGTGCTCAAGTGATACTCCAACCTCTCAGCCTCACAAGTAGCTGGGACGACAGGTGTGCACCACCATGCCTGGCTAATCTTAATTTTTTTGTTTTTTTGTAGAGACAGAGACTCCCTGTGTTACCCAGGCTGGTCTCAAACTCCTGGACTCAAGGGATCCTCCCACCTTGGCCTCCCAATGTGTTGGGATTACAGGCATAAGCCACCGTACTGGCTAAAAGGATTCTTTTGAATTTGCCAGAAGTAATTGCCTTCTGCTAGTGGTAAAGCCAGTTTGAAGATAATGGACTTCCCTTCCTTTTTTTTTTTTTTTCCTCAATGATCCCAGACCATGAAGTTTTCAGTACTACAATTCAATTGGTTAATTTTTGGAAAGTTGAGTCCCTCATTCTTTTTAATCTTTAACAAAGAACAAGAAAGCTAGTGGGAGTTGATTTTCCAGTAAATTTTGCCCTATCTACTTCGTAAATCAACCTTAATTTTAGTTCTGTCTTTGTCTTCAGATCATAAAATAATTAATATTGCTCACCCTGTGATTCTTATACGGGTTAGATTGGATCTGATTTGAGGTAATGTCAACTGTAACTATTTTATTATTATTTAATTTGATTTTGTTTTAGACTGTGTGTTGTAGATTCAGACAAATTTAGATGAATGCCACTTCTGTTGCATTCCCATACTATATCATTTTCAGTGCATTTGTCCTGTGTATGTATATGGGAGGATTTCTGAGTATATCAAATTCCCCACTTAAAACTACCATTCCCACGGTACGTGTCTCCTTCACTTTCAATATAGATGAATTTTAGTGAGTTTTTTGTGAATGTGCATGTGGACAGAAACTGTTTAGAAGGGCCGTGTTATAAACGGTTTTTAACTATGTAAGATAATTTACATAACTATGTAAGATAACTTGCTTACCAATGTACAATGTGATTGTGAAATAAAAGTTTTGAATTAACATTCACAGTGAAAACACTAAAGCCAAGTGTTTCAGTGCCCAGAGCAGAAACTGTTTGATGATTTAGTGTGTACAGATTTAATTAGTTATATTTAGTTTAAAAATTTCATCTTTCTTTAACAAATTCTACTTCTTTGAAGTTAAATGAAACCTTTGCTTTTTTGGATTCAACTGAGATATCAGAGAAGGAGCATTAGAATTGATAGGTTCAAGTTCAGCTGTGCCATTTTCTCATTTGTCAAATAGTATAAAGAAAGATACCTGCCTCAGAGGTGGTTGGGAGGCCTAATTCGATGATATGGATAAAATAAATTGGGATGCTTTTGAAAACATTCTGCAACAAGTTCATATGGCAACAGTTTGGAGGATTGCCATGGCAGTCTTAGGGAAAGTGGTTATGGTGTTGTAGCAAATACCATTTCTACCCTTGGTGACTTTTATGTTGTCCCTGAACATTTACAGAGAATAGGAGCAGAGGATATTAAACTAGTTATTTTATCAAAAGGCAGTGATATGTGTTAATTTCTCATACTTCAATATATGCATCAATCACATGATCAGAAAGCATTCAGTAAAACAGGCTTATTAGTTTTTGCCCTTTTTCCTCCTCCTCTTTTCCACTGTTTCATCTTTTCTTTCCATCTTACCTCCATTCAGCACGAGACTTTCTCTAACTGAGTATTCCTCTTCTCTCCAGGCCCCATTTGTCCTGTTTCTTTTTTAGAACATGAACTTGGAATTGAGCTTATTGGTAAAAAATGTGTTAGGTTATTTAATAAGATTTTGTTTCTTCTCCTTAAATTTTTAGTCAGATGAATTAAGCCCTATGTATGCATTCTTAAAAACAAATAGCTCCCAAACAAATTGCTTTGATACTTCCATGTGGCCTTTAAAGTAATTTTTCTATAACCCAGTTGCTTTTGAATTTTTTAAACATTAAGTGTCTTCAGAAGGGTGGAGAAAGAAGGATGGAGTTACAGATTGATCATATTTTTATATAAAAGCAGTTTTCTAAGGTTCCAAAGAATATTGCATACCAAATATTTCCAAATAACATATATAGACCTTATTGTCTGTTCCATTCATTCGTTCATTCATTCATTTGTTGCTTGTGATCTGCTGATTCTTCTTAAACTGTCGTTTCACTTATTCTGACATTTATATCTTATTTTTCTAACTTGATTAGAAGCACCTTGAGGTCCAGGGCCATGCCTGTAGTTTCTAGGTATGCCCTACAATAGTTTCCCAAATGGAATCAGGTGAATAAACACATATTAATTAATCTGAGATTTTCTTGAATGGAAGGAGTCAAAGAAAGAGGATTCCTTTTGAGTAAGAATCAAGGCCACTAAAAATCACCTTCCTAGTTGACATTATATAATCTTTATTTACCTGTATAAAGACTTTAAAACTGCGTTGAAGAATGCCGCAATGTGTAGGCCATTTTTGGAGCATTTGAGAGTGTGTTTAGAAAGTGCCACAAAATGTTACAGATGCCATCTGACTTAAAATTCACTCACGGAGGAATTTATTTAGATGCATGTTTGCTTGGAATCTACTACCAGAAGAAATGTGGAAACCACATGAAATTCACTACATAAAGAAATCTGGTTTCCATTTCTGTACTGCATTTTGTGCTAGCAGGAAGAAGATAAACAAGCTGTTTAAAACTAAAGTGAATGGCAAAGGAATTCAATTTTTAAATCCCACCCCATAAATGTATTTTGGAATTTGCAAAACCTAATCCTATCACATAGGTCCTTTAAGAAGGGAGAAAATGTGTTGAGTCTTCTAGTATTAGCTATCTCAGTGGAATGGATGAGTAATTTTGTTTCCTGTTGATGTAGTGTGGTAATACAACTATGACATGTGCTTCAGCTGAAAGTAAAACGAAAGTCTCATTCTAGTCTTTGGTAGGCAGACATTCTGAGAATGAGAAGAGGGAAGGAAGCAAGAAAAGGCTCTTTTCTGTTAGTTTAAGATCACCCCTTTTAAGGAGAGGAGAATTTTATCCTAATGTTTTAATATAGCTATTTAAAACTCTGTATATGAAAAGGTATATGAGTAAGGCAGATGAGAGGAAAAAGATTGAACTGTTTTTATTTTGAGAAAAATATTCTGGAGGTTCCTTTTAAATTTTCTATTTAGTAACCCTTATACAGTTCAACTATGTTATGAGGTTGCCATTTAAAGAGGAACACACTCAGTTAAGATAAAATGTATTGTGATTAATAAAAATGTTAATATTTGAAACATAAAGGCCAACCATACAATTGTGATTTTCCTTTAATAAACATGACCAAATCATACATACCTATGTTTAGGAGTAATAAACATGCATTTCTCAACTTGGTAGGCCTTGTGCTTTGCAAAAAAAAAAACCTGTAATATTTTTATAAGATCAAGAAGATCATAACATTAAATTGATCATTTACTTAAGTAAATTAAAACTTTTCATTCAATGGCTTGATTTCTCTCCTGCTTTATGGTGGAGAAAATAAGCTAATTAAGGTTTATTTTATATACTCTTATTTAATATGGTGCTTGTTTGTATTTTTATTAGTTTTACTATTGTAACTTCTGCTCTGGTAACTTTTTAGCTGGCTACACTTAATAATTAATATATAATTTGTCTAAGCCTACACTCAGAGCCAAGGGGCTTTATATCTATGGAAAGTGCCATTTTTCAGGTGAGATGTAAAAATAAACATCCAGTTATGTCATTCTTTTATTTTTTCACTCACTCCATAAACATTTATCAGACTCCTATGATGTTAGACTCTGTGCTGGAGATACTAAGGTAGAAAATACAACTTTATACCTTCAAGGAGTTTGCTTGGGATGACTTAAGGGGCAAAAACAATTGTTAAGAAGAACGAGATAGTGATTTTAGTATTTCAGATAAATATAAATCTACACATATGTTTAGGTTTATCTAAAAATATTATATGGTCTGTTTAGCCAATGCTAAACCATTGGTTATTGTTAGGCAGTAGAGTGTAGTGACTGAGGGAGAGACTAAGGAGCTAGAAGGCCTTGGTGTGCGTCCAGCTTGACTGCTTACTTTGCTGTGTGACTTGGTGAACGTTATTCGTCGTTTGTGGCTTTTTTCATCCATAAAATGAGGATAATAAGTGTTTCTACTTCATAGGGATGTTGGAGGACTATATAGATTAATCTGTGGAAGCTTTCAGCATAGTGTCCAGTGTATATTAAGCACTTAAAAAATGTTAGCTTTAGGGATGATTTCCAAAATATTTAGCAACCCAGACAGTAGGGGCATCAACCAGTAAGAACTGCTGTTGGCTGTAAAAATCTAATATGACCACCCCAGTGTTTATGGTATAGATAACAGCTCAGTTAGCCTTCATCAATTTTATTATTTCTACTTAAAACTCATGCTCCATCCCCATCCTATCCTATGGACAATGGCCCCTGGACCAGGCTCTGTAGTACTAACAGACTGTGGACTTACTAGGTGCCTGCAATTTATATTTTTGTAATCTTCTTAGTTTTGAGTACCTAGACTTAGTATAGATTTATTTTATGTTCCAGACAATTCAGGATGTTTTTCTTACTTAATAATTCCTAGAAAGACACTAGAGCCAAGCCTTGGGTTCCCTACTTTTTTTCGCCTAATGTTGGTAAATAATTGTTATAATGTAGGTGTTCGTTTTTTTCTCCTCCTTTCCCTTTTCCTCCTCCTGTTTTTTTTTGTAAGAGAAAAATTATATCTAAAGCTAATTGCCTTAAATTCTTTTTTAGAAAGTGATTGTATACTATAAAGAAACTAACTCTTTTCAGTAATTGCTCATTTTTTATTTTTGCGGTAAGGATAGAATGTATGTAAGAGCATTTAGGACATATAAAGCATTAAAGGACATATAAAGTGCAAAAGACATTGTTCTTTTAAGTTAGAAGACTTGATTCCCAACACTGCCACTTGCTAGTTACTTAACTGTAGTTAATTCACTCTGTGTTACATTTTTCCATCTGCAAAACTGGGAGTAATAGAACCTTTCTCATAGAGCAGGAGACTTCCAACCTTTTTGGCAGCAGGGACTGGTTTTGTGGAAGACAATTTTTCCACAGATCAGGATGGGGTGGATGGTTTTGGGATGATTCAAGTGCATTAAATTTATTGTGTACTTTATTTCTATTATTATTCCATTGTAATATATAATGAAATATGTGTATAACTTACCATAACGTAGAATCAGTGGGAACCCTGAGCTTGTTTTCCATCATCCGGGGATGATGGGAGACAGTGACAGATCATCAGGCATTAGATTCTCGTAAGGAACACACAACCTAGATCCCTTGCATGTGCAGTTCACAATTGGGTTTGCACTCCTGTGAGAATCTAATACTGCTGCTGATCTGACAGGAAGCAGAGCTCAGGTGGTAATACAAGTGATAGAGAGCGGCTATAAATATGTACGGTCTGGTTCCTAACAGGCCAAGGACTGGTACTGGGTTTGTGGTTCAGGGGTTGGGAACCTCTGCCATAGAGTATTGTGAGGATTAAACAAGATAATACTTATCAAGCATTTAGGACATACATTTCAGTAAATTCATTTAATTTATTATATTTATGAAGCACTTAGGATATACAGTTGACCCTCTGAATTCCATGGGTTTCACATCTGTGGATTCAACCAATTGCAGATTGAAAATATTTGAAAAAAATTGGGTCTGTACTGAACATGTACAGGCTTTTTTCTTGTCATTATTCTCTGAACAATATAACAACTATTTACACAGCATTCACACTGCATTAGGTATTATAAGTGATTACTTACAATCTTTAAATAAGATGATTTAAGGTATACAGGAGGATGTACATAGGTTGTATGCAAATATGGTTCCATTTTATATAAGGGACTTGAGTATCTTTGGATTTTGACATCCATGGTAGGTCCTGGAAACAATCCCCCACAGACACCAAGAGACAACTGTAGTTAACATTCAGTAAATTCACTTAATGTATTCAGCAGGTATTTAGAGTACTTACTATGTGCCATACAGTATTCTAGGCACTGGGGATACAGCAGTAAATTTAACGGACAAAAATCCTGCCTGCCTGATAATCAAGTGCAAACAAGTAAGGAGAGAGAATAGAAAATCTGGGAATGGGGTTGCAATGTTAAGTAGCATTGTTAAGAAAGGTGATATTTGAGATTATATTGGCAAGCAGTGAGGAAGTAAGCATGCAGATGGCTGAGGAAAGAGCCTTTCAAATGGTGGGAACAGTATGTGCAAAGACCCTAAGGCAAGAGTGTGCCTGGAGGCCAGAGGAGCTAGAATAAGGTGAGGGGAAGAATAGGAGTAGATAAGGTTGATAACTGGGACCTGCTTAAGATCTGAGTGGTACAATGATGGGCATGGAGAGGGGATCAGCAATGTACCAGTGAAGGTTTCTTGGAGGAGAAGGTAGATCTGGAAAATAGAGAGACCATGAAGAAGCATATGAAAAAAGGAGAACATTCCTGCTAGTGGGAAGAACATGAGCAAAGGCACAGATAGTGGAAGAGACAGACCTAGAGAACATCCAGGATCACCTGTCCAGAACAGACAGTGTGCAGTGAGAAGGGAGGGAAACAAGGTTGAATAAATGAGTGAGATTAGATGATGGAGGCCTTGAAACCTAGGCAGAGGACTTTTGGTTTCTACTGATTAAAAAGATGTTTCTCTGACAAAGGGCTAATATCCAGAATCTACAATGAACTCAAACAAATTTACAAGAAAAAAACAAACAACCCCATCAAAAAGTGGGCAAAGGACATGAACAGACACTTCTCAAAAGAAGACATTTATGCAGCCAAAAAACACATGAAAAAATGCTCATCATCACTGGCCATCAGAGAAATGCAAATGAAAACCACAATGAGATACCATCTCACACCAGTTAGAATGGCCATCATTAAAAAGTCAGGAAACAACAGGTGCTGGAGAGGATGTGGAGAAATAGGAACACTTTTACACTGTTGGTGGGACTGTAAACTAGTTCAACCATTGTGGATGTCAGTGTGGCAATTCCTCAGGGATCTAGAACTAGAAATACCATTTGACCCAGCCATCCCATTACTGGGTATATACCCAAAGGACTATAAATCATGCTGCTATAAAGACACATGCACACGTATGTTTATTGCAGCACTATTCACAATAGCAAAGACTTGGAACCAACCCAAATGTCCCACCATGATAGACTGGATTAAGAAAATGTGGCACATATACACCATGGAATACTATGCAGCCATAAAAAATGATACTTCATGTCCTTTGTAGGGACATGGATGAAACTGGAAATCATCATTCTCAGTAAACTATCGCAAGGACAAAAAACCAAACACCGCATGTCCTCACTCATAGGTGGGAATTGAACAATGAGAACACACGGACACAGGAAGGAGAACATCACACTCCGGGGACTGTTGTGGGGTGGGGGGAGGGGGGAGGGACAGCATTAGGAGATACACCTAATGCTAAATGACAAGTTAATGGGTGCAGCACACCAACATGGCACAGGGATACATATGTAACAAACCTGCACATTGTGCATATGTACCCTAAAACTTAAAGTACAATAATAAAAAAAAGAAAAAAGAAAAAATCTGAAGTCCAAATTTAAAATCAATATATAAACTAACTCTCTCTCTTGCTAAAAGATACTGTTTGGGTTTGTTTTCAGAGACAAGTAAAGAATTTAAAGTTTTATTGATAGGTTTGACATAAAATAGAGAAAAATTTTTGATACTTAAAAAAAGTATTTACTATTAAATAAAAGATTCCCTAACACTCTACTATGTGAGCTACAGTCATAAGCGTTATGGCTTAATAAATTAGGTGTTACTTTATTAAAATAGTAATCCTTTATGAATAGTCTTAGTGTTGATAAAAACATGCTGGGGATCTTGTTCTTTTCTTTCTGCCCATGATCAAGCTTTAAACCTAAGCGTTGTTTTGCTTGCTGGTATGTATATATGATCACGTACTCACAAATAAGGGGCAAAATGAGAGAGGCAGTGAGTCAAGTCATCTAAATGGTCACATTCTTCCTGTGGAAAATTATCTTGCAACTTGAAACCCATTGGCATTATTTATTAATTTCTGCCTCTTTTTACATTCTACTTAATGCCAAGCTATGCAAAAAAGTTATGGGTGGAGAAAAAAGCCATCTATGGAAAAGAACAAGCATTACCTGTGTGTGAGTCCTACTAGATTCATCAGACTTTTGTCTTCTTTGCCTCACACTTTTTAAAATGTAATATCTTCAGAAAAAGCATTTTTACTTGAAAATAAATTTGTGTCTCTGCTACAGCAAGTTCATCTCACATTGAGTTATTGTCCAAGACTGCCGTGGTAAATATAGCCTGCTCCACCTAGAACTGAACTTATTTTCATATGGATTGGTCTCCCTCAGAAATTTACCATATGTATAAACATGTTTCTTTAGCTTTCAAATGTGAATGAGATCCAGTGCTAAGTTGATTTTCATGAAATCTATCTTAAGAAGTAGATGATGTGACTATCAATTGTGTACAGGATAGAATGTTAGGAAACTTTTGATTCTATTCCTGCCTTTTATTTTGCAGCAGGAATTTGGCAATGTGTGTGCTCCCTCTGTTGTTGAGTTTCTTGAGTGTCTTCATGAAATAGATGCAAAATATCAGCTAATGGCCACAATAGATTTTCACTAAAAGACTATGCGAAATTACTCATCCTGTTTGTGCTGTAAAATGTGAATTACAGTCATGCGTCACTTAACAATGGGAATACATTTAGAGAAATGCATCCTTAGGTGATTTCATCCTTGTAGAAATATCAGAGTGTATTTGCACAAACCTAGGTGGTAGAGCCTGCTATATACCTTGGCTGTATGGTATAGCCCACTGCCCCTAGGCTATAAACCCATACAGCATGTTACTGTACTGAATACTGTAGGCAGTTGTAACACAATGGTATTTGTGTATTTAAACGTGTCTAAGCAAAGAAAAACTACAGTAAAAATACAGCATAAAAGATTTAAAAAAGGTACACCTGTAAAGGGCATTTACCATCAACCGAGCTTTCAGGACTGGAAGTTGCTCTGGATGAGTTAGCGAGTGAGTGGTGAGTGAATGGGAAGGCCTAGGAAATTACTGTATGCTACTGTAGACTTTAGAAACACTGTGCACTTAGGCTACTCTAAATTTATACAAATATTTTTTTCTTCAACAATAAAGTAACCTTACCTTACTGTAACAGTTTTACTTTATAAACTTTCAAATTTTTAAAAACTTCTTGACTGTTTGTAATACAGCTTAAAACACAGACATTGAACAATTGTAAAAAAATTTTTTTTAATATCCTTATTCTATATTCTTTTTTGATTTTTAAATGTTTTTATTTTTTACTTTTTAAATTGTTTTGTTAAAAAATACAGACACAAACACACACATTAGCCCAGGTCCACACAGGATCGGAATCATCCATATCATTGTTATCCACCTTCACATCTTGTCTTACTGGGAGGTCGTCGGGGGCAGTAACATGCATGGAGCTGTCATCTCCTTTGCTAACAATACCTTCCTCTGGAATGCCTTTTCAAGGACCTTCCTATGACTGTTTTACAGTTAACTTTAGGAAAAAAAACAGGTAGAAGGAGTACATTCTAAAATAATGAGAGAAGTATAGTATAGTAAATATACAATTCAATAGTAGAGTTGCTTATTATCAAGTACTATATACTGTATATAATTGTATGTGCTAGACTTTTAGAAGACTGGCAGCACAGTAAGTTTGTTTACACCAGCATCAGTATAAATATGTGAGTAATGTGTTGCACTACAATGGCTAGGAACCCATAGGAATTTTTCAGCTCCATTATAATTTTATGGGACCACCATTGTATATGCAGTCTGTCATTGACTCAAATGTTATGTGTTGCATGATAGTGACTTAAAATCCTAACAATTACCTTATTAATAGGCTGAAACACACTCTGTAAAGCAATACCAATTTATTAACTTTGGTCCGATGGCTGGATTATTTACTCTTTTCTTCAGTGATTTTCATGACAGACTTCAGAATAAGTTTGTTAGTCTTTGGATAGCCCTGGATTAGGCCGTGGTTTTCACCTTCTATATATTATTATTATATATATATATTTTATAATAATATATATGATCCAGATATAAAGTGGTGCTTGCCATTCAGTGGAACAGTGGATAAAGAACAGAAAGCAGTTCAGGAGGAACAAATGAATGGCACTAGGAAGGAACACAACAGAGCACCCGAATGTTATCATGGGCCGTTTCTCAGCCTAACTTCCGCATTATGAGACACTTATTAAGAATTTTTTAAAAGTTTATCACAGTGTTAGAGTGAAATAATAGGGGTATGAGATAAATCAACAGAATGTTGCTGGAATGGGATAAAGAAAAGATAAAAATCAATCAAGAAAAATGCTTCCCCTTTGCTTGACATTGGTAATGAGACATGACTCCATTTAATACCTACATTTTAAGAGAGATATGAAAAATTTGAGAGGGGTACCACAGATGAGCAACTGAATGATTCAGGATTGCAATCTGGTAATGTAAGTGGTGGGGGCCTGAGGAGGACTTTATGGGAAAAGGTGTTGTTTTGACTTGGGTAGAAGGTTAATATCGACTTAACTGCCTCAAAATAAATTAGATTTCAGTGTAAGAAGGATGTTCAGCCGCAGTTCATCTTCCGAGGGAAAATAAACAAACTAGTGTAAACTGCTACCAGAGACATAGATTGAGCAAAAGAATGAACTCCATGAAACTGACTGCTATTGAACAAAGAGAGGTAACATCATGATAAGTTGTGGGTTTTCTTTCAGTGATTGTCTTTTTAAAATGAGATTTATCCATTGGGGTTGGGTAATTTGGCTGTCTCATTTTCTAAAAGTGTGATTCTCTACGGCAGTATTTTGGATAAAGTATTTTTGCCAAGGAATTAAAAGAGCTTTGTCTGACATTTGGTTAAATTTGTTATTTGCATACTTTAAAGCATTCATTCAACAAATATATATTAGACATGGACTTATGTTAGTAAATATTTTTATAATAGTAGGAAACATAGGAATATGTGCTATTATTGTCATTGAAAAACAATGTGTAATTTCTTGCCTAACCTCTGCTTTTGATTATTTATACAGTTTTTTGTAATGAAATAATTTAAACTTAGTATAATATATTGACATATCTGTTGTTGTTGCTTGATTATCAGCTTTGAGATTTTCCTTAGAGAATGCATGATTTATAAGTTCAAAAAAACATCATTTTGGGTCAAATCATACACATAAGGGCTGCTTTCCAAACATTTGGCAGTAAATTCTGACCTCCTGATTAATGTCAAGTAGTTTACTTAATATATGATGTTGTCATGGTGACCATTACTCAAAAACACAAACATGGAAAATAGAAAAAAATAAAAAAGAAAGAAAGAGAGATGGCTGATGGCTTTCTTATGTATTTCTCCTGCTTTAAACATATTCCAGTAAGGGGTAAGAAAGATAATTTTTCCTTGCATGCCTTTTTATACTTTTTGAATTTTGAGCTATATGAATATATTGCTAATTTTAAAATGTTACATTATAATATTTTAAAATTTTAAAACAAAACTTTGGCTTTGTTTTATAAATAAAATCTCTTAAAAATTTTTCTTTTGAATTAAAAAATATCAGATTTCCCAGAATAATTTACTTCAATCTATTTTAATCTATACTCAGATCATTATGTGAGAGTGTTACTCTTTTCTTTGTTTTCAGGGCTTTGCATAAGGTGACTTGAATAATATATGCAAAAGATATTTTGTGAATGAATACTTGTGAAATCTTTTAAATATTCCTTTAATACAGAAGAATATATTCTTTTCAAGACACTTACATAAGCCAGTTTTTGGTAGAATTCTGCCTATTCATGAAAGCAGGCATCCTTGAGACTTATTTTTCTTATAGCTTTACTGAAGTATACTTGACAAATAAAAATTATATCTATTTAAGGTGTACAATGTGATGTTTTGATATATGTTATGAAATGATGACCACAGTCAAGTTAATTAACATATACATCACCTCACATCATTACTATTTTCGTGTGTGTGTGCAGTGGGAACGCTTGAGATTGAGATCTATTCTCTTAGAAAATGTCAAGTTTACAGTGCAATATTCTTTTTTTTTTTTTTTTTTTTGAGACGGAGTCACTCTGTCACCCAGGCTGGAGTGCAGTGGTGTGATCTCGGCTCACTGCAACCTCCATCTCCTGGGTTCAAGCTATTCTTCTGCCTTAGCCTCCCGAGTAGCTGGAACTACAGGTGCGTGCCACCATGCCCAGTTAATTTTTTGTATTTTTAGTAGATACGAGGTTTCACCATGTTGGCCAGGATGGTCTCAATCTCCTGACCTCATGATCTGCCCCCCTTGGCCTCCCAAAGTGCTGGGATTACAGGCGTGAGCCACCGTGCCCGGCCAATATTCTTAACTATAGTCACCATGCTGTACAGTAGGTTTCCGGAACTTAGTTTGTTGTATTACTGAAAGTTTGTACCCTTTGAGCAACATTTCCCCTTTCCTCTACCACCCCCAGGCCTCTGGCAACAACCTTTTCTACTCTCTTTTTCTATGAGTTCAACTATTTTAGATTCCTTGTAAGTGAGATCATGCACTATTTGTCTTTCTGTGTCTGGTTTATTTCACTTAGCATGATGCCCTCTAGGTTCATCCACATGGTAACAAATGGCAAGATTCTTTCATTTTTAAAGCTGAATATTTCATTATTTCATATGTACGTATTTAATATGTGTATATGCATGTGTGTATATGTATGTGTATATATGTATATATGCATGTGCAGATATACACATGCATACATATATATATATATATATACACACACACACACATATATACACATACATATATCTCACTTTTTTTTTATCCATTCATCTGTTAAGTTGTTTCCACATCTTGGCTACTGTGGATAATGCTGCAATGAATGTGGGGTTGAGACTTTATAATGAACTAACCACTAACTAAGCTTTTTCAAATAAGAAAGTACAGTTGAAAACAACAGTAGCTTCCTACTTAAAATAATAAAGGAAAAGGGGAGAGAATTCGTGTTTTATTTGTCTTTTTCCTTTTCTCTCTCTATTTTCTTTTCTTTTTCTTTTTTTGAGACCTTACTATGAACCAAAATAATATGATACAATCTAAGGTGGCAGGCAGTGTTAAGGGCTGTGTTCAGGTTAGGGTGCTATTACTTAGTATTACAGCCAGAGGATCAGAAATACCCAAGTCCTCTGAGACTACGGCAATCACTTCCCCTATGGTCGCTGAGGATGCAATAATGGCAAAGAAAAGCTAAATAACACCTCGTTATTTTCCGGGGATTTGTCCCCAAATCTTAGTGCAAAAAACTCTGGCCAGCGAGGCCAGACCATGTATCCGGAGCAACCACTTCTCCTGAGGTGGTGAGGCATAGGTAGCTTCAAATCAAAGGAGGCCTTTACTATCCCAATGTTCATATCCAAGTTTTTGCATCTTATCATATTCTAACCACACGTAAAAGGACATCAGCGTTGGCCTTAAAGATGCCAAGCACATGAAGGTGTAAACCAGAGGGACAGCTATGCCTTTGTGTGCTGATCTTTTCCTGTTAATCCCTTTAGCAAGGGTGGCCCAATCTACCAAACCATAGCCACTCCTGCTCCTGGAGGACAGAGGCAGTGTATGAGGAAGGTAGTGGGAGTGGTTTTAAAGGACCCTTTTTCCTAAGGGCATCAGACATGGTAACCCTACGGTGGTCAAAAGTGGCTGGGCTACACTGCAGTTCTTCTAGTCATTTGTTTCAAAGCCCAAAGCAAGCATACCTCCTGTTTATACTAATGGCACATGTAACCCTTTTTGTCCTGAGGCTGAGTACTTGGCACAGACACGAGCTGGTCTTTTTAACCAAGTGTACAATGTAGTCTGGAGATCTAGTGTTATTAATTGTCCATTTTCAGCCTATCTAAAGAAGCAATCTTAGTACATCCACTTATGTGTATGTGCATGTTAAAGACCTAACTGGTCTTTAGCCTGATTCACTTTTCAAAAATACAGCTTTACTGGGTGAAGGATAAATGGAAACTCTCTGTACTATTCTTCCAATGCTTTGGTAAGTCTAAAATTATCTCAAAAAAGTTTTTTTAGAAAGTGGAAAATAAAAGATAGAACAAAATGACAATCTCTTTCAGGGAAAAAAAAGGTGAGAGTAAGGGAGTAAAGATATTTTACTTTAAGGGAGTAAAGATATTTCTACATGTTTAATATGTATACACATACACAACATACAGCTTTTATGATACCACACTGCTCAAAAACTCTTAGTGACTTCTTATAATTTATAGGTTGCAGTTCAAATTTGTAAGTCTTGGAATGTAAAGGTCTCTTAAATTGAGCCCCAGCCTACCTTCCCAGTGTTATAGGTTACTATTATCCTGCTCCAGATCCCTAGCCAAACTGGGCTCCTCCCTGACCTCCAGCAGGGATTTCCCCTTCTACCTCATGAAATCTACAGCAACCAACCCTGCAAGGAACATTTAAATTCTTACTTCCTTCAAGAAGTCTTCCCGGATCACCTCCAACTCAAGGTAATACTTTATTCCTCTGTGACAAATGTTGCATAGAAACCTTTAATGCTTCATTAAAATATATTATTTTTAATATTCATGTTATATGCTTATGTCTCATCTCTCCACTAGAATTTTTAAGCTTTTAAAAGTCAGGACCTCATATATTTTTTTTGAATTCTTCACATTGCTTAAAATCTTAATTAATTAATGAATCCCACAAACTTTTATCAATTATCTTTTGTGTGCCGGACACTGTGCTGGGTGCTTGGAATATGAAGCATAATAAAAAGATTTCTTAAGGAAGCCTTTCTTGTTTCCCCCAGCCAACTTAGAGGGTCTCTCTTCCGAGATCCCATTGCATCCTGTCCTAATCACTATCTTATTAATACTTAGGGGTATTGCACCATATGGTTTGTGGATTGTGTCTGTTTCCTCCAGGATGCAAGCACCTTAAGAATAGACAGTTGTTCTTTTTTCATTATATCCCCTGAACTCAGAACAAAAATGTAGAAATGCTCAATATATGTGTGCTGAATGAGAAACTGCAGCTGAAAGTTGTGGTTGATTAGTGGAATAATTATAGCTGATACCCTCAATTAAATAGGTGATTAGCTTTCAAACAAAATACATTCTTGTGATTTCTTTTCTTTCTCCTCTTCCAATTAATGTATATTTTTAATCATGTATACATCATCACTAAAGTAGCTCACGACATAAGGTTTATACATGCTGTAATATGAATACATTTGCCATCATAGTGATCACATCATATATAGATACTACAGATATATACAAGTTTTTTGAATTCCAGGAACAAATGTGCACTGCCAATTCATTTATCTCTAGCTATAGGTATCAAGTTAGGATTAGACCTGGATCCCCTGAAGACAAGTAATCCATTGTGGGTTTTAATCTGTTTTCGAATTCTAAGTATCTAGCACAAGCAAGGTGCCTAGAACATAGTATACAATAAAAAGTGTTTGCAGAATTAATTATATGAATAATTGCAATTCCTCATCCTACCCAACGTACTTTTTTGCTAGTCATTTTAATCTCTTATATTTTTTATCAGAGCTGCTCATTAGAACTTACTCATTTTAATTTTTTTTCTCATCAAATAGAACTTACTCATTTTAATTTTCTACTACTCTTCCTGCCTTTTTGCTCTAAAATCCTAAAATGCCAAAAGTGGGAGCTTGAGACTAAAAAGGAGCAACAAAGATTTATGTCATCCAGAAGTTCATTCTCAGATCTATATAAATGGCAAAGCATTGCATTCTTTTTTTTTTTTAATATTTTAGGTTCTAGGATACATGTGCACAATGTGCAGGTTTGTTACATATGTATACTTGTGCCATGTTGGTGTGCTGCACCCATTAACTCGTCATTTAGCATTAGGTATATCTCCTAATGCTATCCCTCCCCCATCTCCCCACCCCACATCAGGCCCTGGTGTGTGATGTTCCCCACCCTGTGTCCAAGTGTTCTCATAGTTCAGTTCCCACCTATGAGTGAGAACATGCAGTGTTTGGTGTTCTGTCCTTGTGATAGTTTGCTCAGAATGATGGTTTCCAGCTTCATCCATGTCCCTACAAAGGACATGAACTCATCCTTTTTTATGGCTGCATAGTGTTCCATGGCATATATGTGCCACATTTTCTTAATCCAGTCTATCATTGTTGGAAATTTGGGCTGGTTCCAAGTCTTTGCTATTGTGAATAGTGCTGCAATAAACAGACGTGTGCATGTGTCTTTATAGCAGCATGATTTATAATCCTTTGGGTATATACCCAGTAATAGGATGGCTGGGTCAAATGGTATTTTAGTTCTAGATCCTTGAGGAATCGCCACACCAACTTCCACAATGGTTGAACTAGTTTACAGTCCCACCAACTGTGTAAAAGTGTTCCTATTTCTCCACATCCTCTCCAGCACCTGTTGTTTCCTGACTTTTTAATGATCACCATTCTAACTGGTGTGAGATGATATCTCATTGTGGTTTTGATTAAAGCATTGCATTCTTAACTGAAAATTGCTGATTCTTACTAACAAAGGAAATCTCATTTTTTTTCCATATAATTGAGGCCCTCACTTATTTACTTGGGACGAACAGGTACATAATTTGCCTTCATAGAATTATCAAAATCAGTGTACTGAAAATTTAAATGCAGTCACAATTATTTAGTTCATGTTGCTCCAATATATCACATTAGGAACTTGAAGTAGAGAGACTCTGAGTTTTTAAACTGTGTCTTGATAACTCATATTACCACAGTAAGATTTTTTTTAAGTGCAATTTCCTGCAAAGTGGAGATTAATTCCTGATGCTTTGAGGGTTTGGGTTCTTCAGATAAAAGACTACAAAGGGAAAATATGAACATACCATCTCCAGGAGTAATTATATTCTTTAGCATTCATGGATGTTATGCTATTTTCCTGAACATTAGCACAACTTTGCTCTATTTCAGAATAAAACAAACATTTCCTTGGGGCTTTAACTACCTATATCATAATTCACTGTGCAATAGCCTTCAGTGCTAGGATGTTAGGTAAATACTTGATTAATGAGTTACTTTAAATTACTAATCATTAAATATGGTCTCCCTGTCTTTTTTTTTTCTTTTCTTTTCTTTTTATTATACTTAAAGTTTTAGGGTACATGAGCACAATGTGCAGGTTTGTTACATATGTATACATGTGCCATGTTGGTGTGCTGCGCCCATTAACTCGTCATTTAGCATTAGGTTTATCTCCTAATGCTGTCCCTCCCCCCTCCCCCCACCCCACAACAGTCCCCAGAGTGTGATGTTCCCCTTCCTGTGTCCATGTGTTCTCATTGTTCAATTCCTACCTATGAGTGAGAACATGCGGTGTTTGGTTTTTTGTCCTTGCAATAGTTTGCTGAGTATAATGGTTTCCAGTTTCATCCATGTCCCTACAAAGGACATGAACTCATCATTTTTATGGCTGCATAGTATTCCATGGTGTATATGTGCCACATTTTCTTAATCCAGTCTATCGTTGTTGGACATTTGGGTTGGTTCCAGGTCTTTGCTATTGTGAATAGTGCTGCAATAAACATACGTGTGCATGTGTCTTTATAGCAGCATGATTTATAGTCCTTTGGATATATACCCAGTAATGGGATGGCTGGGTCAAATGGTATTTCTAGTTCTAGATCCCTGAGGAATCGCCGCACCAACTTCCACAATGGTTGAACTAGTTTACAGTCCCACCAACAGTGTAAAAGTGTTCCCATTTCTCCACATCCTCTCCAGCACCTGTTGTTTCCTGACTTTTTAATGATGGCCATTCTAACTGGTGTGAGATGGCATCTCATTGTGGTTTTGATTTGCATTTCTCTGATGGCCAGTGATGATGAGCATTTTTTGATGTGTTTTTTGGCTGCATAAATGTCTTCTTTTGAGAAGTGTCAGTTCATGTCCTTCACCCACTTTTTGATGGGGTTGTTTGTTTTTTTCTTGTAAATTTGTTTGAGTTCATTGTAGATTCTGGATATTAGCCCTTTGTCAGATGAATAGGTTGTGAAAATTTTCTCCCATTTTGTAGGTTGCCTGTTCACTCTGATGGTAGCTTCTTTTGCTGTGCAAAGCTCTTTAGTTTAATTACATCTCATTTGTCAATTTTGGCTTCTGTTGCCATTGCTTTTGGTGTTTTAGACATGAAGTCCTTGCCCATGCCTATGTCCTGAATGGTATTGCCTAGGTTTTCTTCTAGGGTTTTTATGGTTTTAGGTCTAACATGTAAGTCTTTAATCCATCTTGAATTAATTTTTGTATAAGGTGTAAGGAAGGGATCCAGTTTCAGCTTTCTACATATGGCTAGGCAGTTTTCCCAGCACCATTTATTAAATAGAGAATCCTTTCCCCATTGCTTGTTTTTGTCAGGTTTGTCAAAGATCAGGTAGTTGTAGATATGTGGCATTATTTCTGAGGCCTCTGTTCTGTTCCATTGATCTATGTCTCTGTTTTGGTACCAGTATCATGCTGTTTGGGTTACTATAGCCTTGTAGTATAGTTTGAAGTCAGGTAGCGTGATGCCTCCAGCTTTGTTCTTTTGGCTTAGGATTGACTTGGCGATGCAGGCTCTTTTTTGGTTCCATATGAACTCTAAAGTAGTTTTTTCCAATTCTGTGAAGAAAGTCATTGGTAGCTTGATAGGGATGGCATTGAATCTGTAAATTACCTTGGGCAGTATGGCCATTTTCACGATATTGATTCTTCCAACCCATGAGCATGGAATGTTCTTGCATTTGTTTGTATCCTCTTTTATTTCACTGAGCAGTGGTTTGTAGTTCTCCTTGAAGAGGTCCCTCACGTCCCTTGTAAGTTGGATTCCTAGGTATTTTATTCTCTTTGAAGCAATTGTGAATGGGAGTTCACTCATGATTTGGCTCTCTGTTTGTCTGCTATTGGTGTACAAGAATGCTTGTGATTTTTGTACGTTGATTTTGTATCCTGAGACTTTGCTGAAGTTGCTGATCAGATTGAGGAGATTTTGGGCTGAGACAATGGGGTTTTCTAGATATACAATCATGTCATCTGCAAACAGGGACAGTTTGACTTCCTCTTTTCCTAATTGAATACCATTTATTTCCTTCTCCTGCCTAATTGCCCTGGCCAGAACTTCCAACACTATGTTGAATAGGAGTGGTGAGAGAGGGCATCCCTGTCTTGTGCCAGTTTTCAAAGGGAATGCTTCCAGTTTTTGCCCATTCAGTATGATATTGACTGTGGGTGTGTCATAAATAACTCTTATTATTTTGAGATACGTCCCATCAATACCTAATTTATTGAGAGTTTTTAGCGTGAAGGGCTGTTGAATTTTGTCAAAGGCCTTTTCTGCATCTATTGAGATAATCATGTGGTTTTTGTCTTTGGTTCTGTTTATATGCTGGATTACATTTATTGATTTGCGTATGTTGAACCAGCCTTGCATCCCAGGGATGAAGCCCACTTGATTATGGTGGATAAGCTTTTTGATGTGCTGCTGGATTTGGTTTGCCAGTATTTTATTGAGGATTTTTGCATCAATGTTCATCAAGGACATTGGTCTGAAAGTCTCTTTTTTGGTTGTGTCTCTGCCAGGCTTTGGTATCAGGATGATGCTGGCCTCATAAAATGTGTTAGGGAGAATTCCCTCTTTTTCTATCAATTGGAATAGTTTCAGAAGGAATGGTACCAGTTCCTCCTTGTACCTCTGGTAGAATTCGGCTGTGAATCCATCAGGTCCTGGACTCTTTTTGGTTGGTAAGCTATTGATTATTGCCACAATTTCAGAGCCTGTTATTGGTCTATTCAGAGATTCAACTTCTTCCTGGTTTAGTCTTGAGAGGGTGTATGTGTCGAGAAATTTATCCATTTCTTCTAGATTTTCTAGTTTATTTGCGTAGAGGCGTTTGTAGTATTCTCTGATGGTAGATTGTATTTCTGTGGGATCGGTGGTGATATCGCCTTTATCATTTTTTATTGCGTCTATTTGATTCTTCTCTCTTTTCTTCTTTATTAGTCTTGCTAGTGGTCTATCAATTTTGTTGATCTTTTCAAAAAACCAGTTCCTGGATTCATTAATTTTTTGAAGGGTTTTTTTGTGTCTCTGTTTCCTTCAGTTCTGCTCTGATTTTAGTTATTTCTTGCCTTCTGCTAGCTTTTGAATGTGTTCGCTCTTGCTTTTCTAGTTCTTTTAATTGTGATGTTAGGGTGTCAATTTTGGATCTTTCCTGCTTTCTCTTGTGGACATTTAGTGCTATAAATTTCCCTCTACACACTGCTTTGAATGTGTCCCAGAGATTCTGGTATGTTGTATCTTTGTTCTCATTGGTTTCAAAGAACATCTTTATTTCTGCCTTCATTTCGTTATGTACCCAGTAGTCATTCAGGAGCAGGTTGTTCAGTTTCCATGTAGTTGAGTGGTTTTAAGTGAATTTCTTAATCCTGAGTTCTAGTTTGATTGCACTGTGGTCTGAGAGACAGTTTGTTATAATTTCTGTTCTTTTACATTTGCTGAGGAGAGAAGACTGGCAAATTGGATAAGGAGTCAAGACCCATCAGTGTGCTGTATTCAGGAAACCCATCTCACGTGCAGAGACACACGTAGGCTCAAAATAAAGGGATGGAGGAAGATCTACCAAGCAAATGGAAAACTAAACAAGGCAGGGGTTGCAATCCTAGTCTCTGATAAAATAGACTTTAAACCAACAAAGATCAAAAGAGACATAAAGGCCATTACATAATGGTAAAGGGATCAATTCAACAAAAAGAGCTAACTATCCTAAATATATATGCACCCAATACAGGAGCACCCAGATTCATAAAGCAAGTCCTGAGTGACCTACAAAGAGACTTAGACTCCCACACAATAATAATGGGAGATTTTAACACCCGACTGTTAGCATTAGACAGATCAACGAGACAGAAAGTTAACAAGGATACCCAGGAATTGAACTCACCTCTGCACCAAGTGGCCCTAATAGACATCTACAGAACTGTCCACCCCAAATCAACAGAATATACATTTTTTTCAGCACCACACCACACCTATTCCAAAATTTTTTATTTTCATGAAATATTAACTACACTGCATTTGGAAAGCAAGAAAGCACACCTGCCATTTCCTCACTATGTGCTATCATTTCTCTTTGTATGTGTTAACACAGAAAATAAAGGAGAATCCTGTATATTTTAACAAAATGTTTAGTGGTCATAGCAGGGTGAATGCTTTCAATAGGGCTGAGTATGTAATTGTTCTAATATCGAGACAATTGCCTGATTGAGAACAGCTCTCTGGAAAAGCTCCAAGTATATGTCCAGATTACCACAGGGTGCTTGGAGTGATTAGAATTGCTCATGAGCAACCAAATGCTCTGGCTTGTCTCCACTAAGCAATTGAAGTATATGGGATCCTGAGAGACATGACTTAGTTGAAAGTGTTCTCTTCCTGTTCTAGCCTTCTTTGCCTCACTGGAAATATTAAATGCACAGCAGACCTCTATACAGGAAGCCCAAATGCAGACATTAAGTTTGCAAGGTGTCCCCAGCCAACTCCACATGAGACAGGCCCCTCACACAGTCTTATTGCCTATAGAGTCCTGCTCTGATGAGAACTTTCAGACATTTTAAAATTAGGCATAGATTATCAAGCTGCACCAATTTGCCAAGTTGCAAAACCCAAAGATTATCAAGGGGTTTCTTGGTGAAAGATTATCAAGAAGGGGTTTCTACTATTGTTCTAAGAGGTGAAACTTGGCATACATTTTAAGATGAACATGGTCCTTTTGCATTTGAATTTTCAACGATGCAAATAATTATAAGTCAGGGTTGGTGAAAATAGTAGTAGTCTTTGGATATGTACATTAGGTTTTTTCTTTTGAGCACTCACCATAGTATATCTTGCTCAGTTATCATCACCATGCAGTTCTTTTTATAAGACAGAATCCTTCCCTATTTCTGCAATTTGTTTGGAATGAAATTCCATATTGAGGGAAATTTCCTCCATTGCAGGTACTTTTAAGAAGAAGCCTCTCTACCAATTCTCCATCAACCTGAATGAGCTGAGCTGGGGTACTCTCAGAGCTTGAATGGGTCAAATACTCCTTTATTTGCCACTTGGGCTCCTAATTACCCCAAGTCCTGTCTTTTTAGCTACATCTCTGTGACTGCTACTTCTCAGAAGAAAATGATTCATTCTGTTATTTTCATGAAATCATGAAGAATCACATAATCTTTTCATCCTATCATTGGGCATTTAGTCTTAGGGAAAACAACATTTTGCCTAAGGGTATTTGGTTTTCAAATGGTTGAGCCTGACTTTTTGGCTTCTAAGGCCAAGGCCATGGCCACTAATGCCACTGAGCCTTGATCAAATTGCCCTTAAAAATATTCTAGTTAATATAAGACTTTGAATTTGGGGATAGGAAGAAACCTTAGAAAGATCTAGGGTGACTTGAAAGAAAACTTCATGAACAAGATTGACTTACTAGAAAGCATGTTTGTAGGCATGAACATAGGTTAATATTATTCCATTTACTGGATGAGTGGTGTCAGACTAATTTGTTATTTGATGTGAATATCAGTTTCTAATAACTAAAAAATGGTTTATTGTGATATTTAAATGAACTATCCATAATTTTGTTTCTTTTTTCTTCTTTTGAAGAATTTTGATTTTCAGTTTTAATATCAAGGAACCAAGGGCAAAACTTAACAACATAATGTTGAGTTTTACAGTGTGCAAAGAAATCCCTTGAAGCTCTGTTTATAAACTTAGTTGCATTTTTTTCTAAGTATGTTTAGGGAGCAGATTTGGAAGGAGCTAGAGATCTATGCACTACAAAGCACTAGCTTCTAGATCAATGTTTTCAGAGGGGAAGGATTAGGCAGTAGAAGACTATCACATGAAGATAAGCTAGAGAGTTTTTTGTTTTGTTCTATTTATGTTTTAAATTCATATACTTTGAACTTTAATATATGTTAAATACTTATTTTTAAGTCCTCTCAATATCAAGCGGAGGTGCCATTAATATTCCCATTTAGTGGATAAGGAAACAGGCTTGGGATGTCAGATGTCTTGCCTCATGTCTCATGGCTAATAAATGGAGAAGCTGCTATTTGAACACAGATGTGCTAGACTTAAGCATTTAACAACAAAGCAGGAGGGTAAAGATGCACAGGGCCCACTCTGGAGTCAGGTCACCACTTACTAGCTGTGAAACTTGGGTTCTTAATCTCTGTGTCTCTTCAGTTTCATATCTCTAAAATGTGAATGTGAATGAAAATAGGATTAAATGAGTTAATATGTGTAAGGCTCCTAGTATGGGGAAATGAAATATAGTAAGAACTTCAGTGTTAATTGGTGTTGTCAATATTACAATTGTTTGTTAGTGACAGTCATTTTAGGGTAATCTGTTTAGAATTTATGAATGGCATATCACAATGCTGTTTTTTTTGTTTGTTTGCTTTGTTTTTCTGGCTGAAGGAGCCAGGGAGCATTTCAGTAGGCATTCTCTACATCTCACCTTCTCTAGTCTACCCACAAACCCTATCATAAATTCTTGCACAGTCATGTTTGAAGAAGACTGACTGGTGCATTGCACCTTTTTATAACTAAATCATGGAGAAGAAAAATTGCATTTCTGAGTTTCTAGGGATCATGCCAACTCTGTCTTCATTTTATACTAAACTAAAAAATAGAGGGGAAAAAAGATCTGGCTGAGGTGATATTTCTATACTGTTAGAAATAGTGATGTTATTTTTCATGAGCCTGGAGTTTTAAACTTCTGCCCATTCTTTAATTCATGATCTCTTCTGTATGCTGGTCTTGTTTTTCTGTTCCTTTTCAACATAACTTCTGAGAAATAGAGATTGATTAGTTTTGTGCCTCAAAGGACATACCTCCAATTGCTCTAATGAGTCCAAAGGAAGATGTGAGGAATAGCACATAATTCCAAACAGAAGAGGGTTTGTAGCTGGTATGAATTAACTACTGATCTTGATTCTTCCTCCCTATACTTACTCTATACTACCTTCTTTATTCAAGTTCAGCTATTTTGACTTTTGGGGACATATAACAATAAAAATGCTTTCTTTCTAGTTATTATGATCATGTTATTGAATAATTCATTATATATATTTTTAAATGGAATTGAATGCTGTATGATAAAAGTATATGAATAGTTTTTGTATTAGAAGGCAGAAGAAAGTATATGAGTCGAACATAAGAATGAGTTCCTCTGAGTAAAAAGTTACATTTCGGAGAGGTATGACTGCACCTACCTATTTACTACAGAAAATAGGTTAGCTGTGCATTTTATCCAAACTTGTTATTTACTTGCCATTTTCCATTTAAGACAATTGGGTAGAGTAGCTGTATACTGTCTACAAGTGCTGTGCAGGAAGACCTCAGTGCCAGCTTCTCCTTAGTGTAGAGTGAAGAGACACAAGCATGCTTTGGAAAATGTGTTGATATCACCCTTAGACAGAAAGGTTAGGCTGAAGACAATCTCTCACAATGATTGTAAAATTGACTTAACCAATACTTATTGTGTGGTTATCTTCAGTAGTGCTAATTTCTGTACTCACATGATAGATAGAAGTAAATAGGACGGTGTCAAAAAAAATTTCTGTAAATAGTAGTTATTGAGTCTTTATTCTCTTCGTTGTAGAGGGAAGCTGAGAAAAGGGGATGGGGGATTGTATTCCAGACACAAGAAATCTCCAGTATGGAGGTTTGGGAGCATCAAAGAATGGGACTGGAGAACAGCACCTGGTGCCTGTTGAGTAAGAGGTGCTTGCTGCTTACTGAATTGATAAATATTTATTGATGGAGTAAACAGGGTGCTGTGAGAAGAATGATGGGAAACAACCCTCTGGGATGTAACAGGGAAAGGGTGGAGAGCCCCCTAAAGAACTGAAACTCCATCTTCTCGGTAAGTAGTTAACAACTTGGGTGCTGCTGCCTAGTGAGGAAGCCCAAGTTCTTCATAGGTGTGTCTCCAAGCCTTCACTTATTCATTTTTGTTACATCTGCAAATTCAGTAGTCCCCCTTATTCACAGGGACTACATTCCAAGACTCCCCATAGGTGCCTAAAACCACAGATAGTACTGAATCCTATACATACTATGCTTTTTTTCCATCTGATAACCGAGACAGCTACCAAATAACTAACAGGTGGATAGCAAAGACAGCATGGATACGTTGGACAAAGGGACGATTCATATCCCAGGTGGGATGATGGGAGATTTCATCATGCTACTCAGATTGGTGCACAGTTTATAACTTATGAATTGTTTATTTTTGAAATTTTTCATTTAATATGTTTGGACCACAGCTGACCACAAAAGAGTAAAACTTGGGGAAAGCAAAAACATGAATAAGGGCACTACTATACTTACTACTGTATTGATGTCAGCCTTATGCTGAGTTGTTGGGTCATGTGACCAATAGAGAAGGGTACAGTTCTATGTAAATCAGAGATAAGACACAAGATGTGATGTAATGCCAAGCCAACCACCAAAGAAAAACTGCGGAATTTAGTGAGTTATTGAAGCACTTGCCATCGCGAGTAGGCAGGACAGCATGTGTGGTTGGGAAAACATTTCTTCTTAAACAAACCGTGATGCAGTGCTGAAGAGCACTGAAGGAAGAGTATACACTCATTTCCAGTTTTTCCAAACTTGGCATTTTTAACCAATGTTGGCCTTTTAATCTCTTTTAGTAATTCTATCTATCATTTGTGCTATGCACATAAAAAGATAGTAAGCTACCATTACAGGTGGTGAATAGCTCCGGAAGGGGTTTGAGCAAGGAAACAATTTTATGAGGCTTGCGTTTTAGAGAGATTATTCTGGTAGAGGTGTGAAGGATGGATTGGAAGGAGGAAAACTTGGAGAAAGGGAAAACATTTCAGAAGTGACTGCGATGTGTGAAAGATGATGGATGCTAGAACTAAGGCACTGACAGTAAAGATGGAGAGCCAGGGATGGAAGAGGGATGTTAAAGTGATAGAATTAGTGCATGGTTGATGAGCAGTTGCTAAGGGAGTTGAGAGAGAGAAGAGTCCGGGATGATGCCAAAGTTTTTGTTAAAGCAAGTGGGCAGAGTGGCAGTATCAATAACTACATAGAGAATCTAGAAGAAGATGCAGGGGGTGGGGATGTTAAATGTAATAATATTTCAGTTTTGGATATACTGAGATTTACACACCTATAAGTCATTCAGGTGAAGACGTCTAATTCAAAATACAAAACTCAGTCTCAAAAGAGAGCTTTTTTTTTTTTTTTTTTTTTTTTTTTTTTTTTTTTTTAACAAGGTCTTGCTATGTTGCTGTGTTGCCTAAGCTGGTCTCAAACTCCTGACATCAAGCAATCCTCCCACTATAACCTCCCAAAGCACTGGGATTATAGGCTCAAAAGAGAGCTTGAAGTCCCCAAATGAATCAGGGAGAAGTCTAATTTCAAGGAATGATTTCAGGGTAAGTTTAAAAAGGAAACAAAATTATGGTTAGATTTATTTCTCATTAAAAGTATTAAAGTTTAGGGTTAATAGTTTAGATAATTCTTAGCATTAACGTTTGCCTTTCAAAGATTTAATATTCATTAATTTTGCTCGGCCTATAATTTTATATTCTGCAGTAAACATAAAGCATATTCATCCCTAACTGGAAATCTCTGCAGCTTAAGTCTTCTGGATCATATACGGCCAGGACCAAGCCAGGACAACAGTATTTAAGAGCTAAATACCTAAGAGGAATACCAAACTAGAAATCCATAACTCTGGAATGCCAAACTTGAAATTATGATGAGTTACTGGTGATACCATAGTAGTATGTTAGTAAGAAAATAGTATGTCATAATAGTATGTTAATAAGAAAAACTAGCTCTGTTGATTTCATTGACTAGAAATATAAATGATGTTATTCTTTATAAAATATACACTCCACAAAATGAAGACTATGCTTTCGAATATTAGAAAATATTTCTTAAAAGTACAGTAGTCGAACCTGAAACAAATCTGATGATTCAGTATAGAATGATTTTTTTTTCTCCTTTTTTCCTGGGCTTGAGTCCATCAGCTCAGGAAGGAAATATAAATTAATGGAACCTAAGTTTAAATTTTAAATCCAAGGCTTTGAGACCTGTCCTGCTGAACTGTGGATCCATTGTGAATATGCTCTGTTTTGAAATAAATGTGTCCATAAATGATGGAAGAAGATTTCAGACCAAAAAACATTTTTTCGTTGGCTACATCTGAGACTTGGATACCCACTCTTGATTTTTGCTGTTTGGTTTAGAAGGGACTGACAAGTTACATGTTGTTGATTTATCTTCCTTGGCTGACATTTTTTAACAAATATCTCAGTGTTAGAGTTGGTGTCGTGCTTGATGTTTTCTTTTCTTACTCTTTAATATTACTTGTTAATTGGCCGGGTGCGGTGGCTCACACTTGTAATCCCAGCACTTTGGGAGGCCCAGGCGGGTGGATCACGAGGTCAGGAGATCGAGACCATGATGAAACCCCGTCTCTACTAAAAATACAAAAAATTAGCCGGGCGTGGTGGCGGGCGCCTGTAGTCCCAGCTACTCGGAGAGGCTGAGGCAGGAGAATGGCGTGAACCCGGGAGGCGGAGCTTGCAGTGAGCCGAGATTGCGCCACTGCACTCCAGCCTGGGCGACAGAGTGAGACTCCGTCTCAAAAAAAAAAATTACTTGTTAATTTACCTTATTTCAGAAAAAGCATGCAACATATGTGTTAGTAGTGATATCTACTGAGGGAAGATTGCAGACTATCCTATGAATGGTACGTAGACTGCAAGTAGATCATTCTGTGTTTTATATTTTCACAAATGGGTGAAGGATATTGCTGTTTCAGGTTTACTCTCTAACATTGAGGGAAACTACAATAGGAATTCATTATGAATATTAACAAATATTTTCTGAATAAGATATCACAAAATGGTTCAGATAGTTTCCAAAATTTATCTAAGTGGCTTTATATCTTTCAAAAACAGAAAGTCAAATAGTGGGATCAGCATCAAGTTGTGGATATACTGATTTTTAAAAATTATTATCTTATTTCATATGGAGTAAATTTAGTTCATTGAAGCATACAGCATTCTAACAAAACAAGTACCAGGGAATTTTATTTCTGACAACAGTTTACCAATCTAATGGCCATATACCCTCTCCTGACTTTAGCCAGGCACCTTACAAAATACTGTTATTGTTCACACAGGAGACAAGGAGATGAGTATGACTGGGTCAGCAGAAATGTATTCGTACTTTTGGAAAAATAATGAAAAGTACACACCCTGGCTGTGAATCAGTAAATCTTTATTTGCAAACAATAATCTTCTTTTGCTAATTATGTATAAACCTTGGTTTTCTTCTTTAATTTTTACAAGTGATTACAAATAAACTGATATAGCAGGGAAATCACATGTTTCAGTGCCTCAAAACCTATTAATATTGATTTATCCATTAGTTATCATTGAATACTTACTATAGTTGTAGATTGTGCCATGGGAAAAATAGAGAAAATGTAAGGTATGATCCTAATTTCTTAAAGACCTGATACTAAGAAATGGAAGTATCCATTCATATATTTAATTTCAGTGACATTAGAAATCCCATATTCCTTGAAGCTGAGTGGTATAGATAATAAGTACAAATAAGAAACTGGAGGAAGGAGACTCCTCCAAGAACTAATAGCAAGAAATAAAATTTCATGAAGGAGATGGGAGCTAAGGTGCACTTTTGGTGAACATTTTATTATAACAAATTTCACACAATCAAATGTTGAAAGAATTTTACATTGAATATTAGTATGCTTTCTACCACACTATTGACATTTTACTATACTTGCTTTATCACATATTTGATATATTTTAATGATAGGTAAAAATTGGACAGGTCCAGCTAAAAGGATCAAAGTTTGCTCAAGAGTGGGAAAAGGTAGAAGGTAGATTTTGTGGTAGACATGCTCCAGTGGTCTCTATACACATTCTTTATAATCCCCTCTCATGTTGTTTCAGGATTGGTCTGTGTAACTGTGGTAGGCTAAGTAATCCCTCCAACCCTCCCAAGGATGTCCATATTTGAATCCCTAGAACCTGTAAATATGTTATCTTATATGGCAGAAGTGACTTTGCACATGTGATTTGTGAATAAGTTAAGGATTTTGAGACGGAAAGATTATTTTGGATTATCTAGGTAAACCCAGTGTAATTATAGGGTCTGTTTAAGGGGGAGGCAGTAGATTCAGAGTTGAAGAGAAGATATAGGGTGGAAGCAGAAGTCAGAGAGGAGAGAAGATATAATTTTTCTGGCTTTGAAAGTAAAGAAGCTATGAACTAAGGAATGTAGGTAGCTTCTAGAAGCCAGAAAAAGAAGGAAACATTTTCCCCTAGAGCTGCTCATAGAAATGCAGCTCTGCTGTCCCATTTTAGACTTATTATCTCCAGAACTGTAAAGTGATAAATTTGCATTGCATTAAGCCACCAAGTTTGTGTTAATTTGTTACTGCAGCAATAGGAAACTAATGCCGTGACCAACAGAATATGGCAGGAATTAGGGCCTGTAAATTGCCAGGTTAATGAGCTTGGATGTTTCCCTGGTCAGATCTTCAGATGATTACAGTTCCAGTCAGGAGCTTGACTGCAATCTGGGAGTCCCTGAGCTAGAATCACCTAGCTAAGCCAGTTACAGATTCCCGACCCACAGAAATGTAAGATAATCAGTGTTCACCGTTTTAAACATCTTAGTTTGGGGGCAATTTGTTATGCAGCAAAAGATAACTAATTAGTACAGAGTGAAAAGGTAGGTTGAGAGGGATTGTGGACAGTTTTGAATGCTAGACTCATTGCCTTCTCAGTGGGGAACCCCAGAAAGTTTTTAATCTGTGAAGTGACCAACTCAAAATAATAGCAAGGTTGATCTATTTGGATATATTATAGAAAAGAGGTTGGAGGGAGGAAAAATAGATGTAGTAAATTTAGATAATAATATTAGATATTGTAACGAAAGCCTACTCTAGGGCTGTGAATACAGGAAGGGAAAGGAAAGAACATAGATCAAACTACAAAGAAACTCAGTATGACTTGGTGACGAAGGTGCTTAAGGCAAAGGGAAACTGAGGAATTGGAGATGGTGTGTTTTGAGTTTGAGAGAACAATGGTGTAATTCTGAAAATGGATTTTTTTCCAATAAGAGCCAGTTTTTCAAAGTTTCTTTTGCAGTAGTCCTCTCTTATCCATGGTTTTGCTGTTGCAGTTTCAGTTACTGTGGTCTGAAAATAGGTGAGTATAGTACAAGAATAGAGAGAGAGAGACACCACATTCACATAACTTAAATTATAGTATATTGTTATTATTGTTCTACTTTATTATTATTGTTGTCAATCTCTTACAGTGCCTAATTTATAAATTCAACTTTATCATAGCTATGTATGTATAGGAAAAAAGACATGGTATATATAGGGTTTGCTACAATTCAAGGTTTCAGACATCCACTGTGGATCTTGGAATGTATCCCCCACACATAAGGGGAAGTGGGGGGCACTACTGTACTTTCTAAAACCAAGCTGGATAAGTGAAAATGTTGAGAAAGAAGTTTAGGATAAAGGACTTCATTACCTGCCTTGTGGGGGCTTAGAAATGTAAGATAACTAAGAGACAAAATTACGGGATGAGAGTAAGAGTTAGGGATGAGACGATAGGAGTAGGGGAAGTAACGTTAAAAGATACCTAACTGTGTGTTATAAAGCACTTTGGTTCTGAGTGGACTTATAGCCAACCCAGAGGAAATGCTAACAGTTATGTGGTTTTGGTATCCATAAGACAAACACAATCTGAGGGAAATGTCTCCATTGGATCTTCCTAAAGGTCATGCACATCCTCAGTATTGTCCTGTGATAAATACTATAATTCATTTTATAAGGGATTTTTCCCTTAACGTGCCCAATGAATATACAGTCATACATTGCTTAATGATATAATTATATTCTAAAAATTGTGTTATCAGGCACTTTCTTTGTTGTCCAAACATCATAGAGTGTTCTTACACAAACCTAGATGGTCTAGCCCACTACATGCCTAGGCTATTTGTTTTGTTCCTAGATTACAAACCTGTAAAGCCTCTTTCTGTACTGGATACTGTAGGCAATTGTAACACTGTGCTAAGTATTAGTGTATCTAAACATATCTAAACAGAGGAAAAGCTACAGTAATAATACTGTCATATAATCTTATGAGACCACTGTCATTGAAGGTGTGGTCTCTTATCAACTAAAATGTGGTTATGTGGCACATGGCTGTAATAATAAGAAAAAAATCCAATTCCAATCCATCCAACACACTGGTGTTAAAAAATAGCTTAAATCTTAAGAAAGTGTCCAGAGATTGATTTTTCCATTGAGAGTAATTTATTCATTTATTTAAAAATATTTATTATTTATTATGTACTTGAGTCTGTATAATTCTGAGAGTACAGTAGTAAGTTTTGTATATAGACAGAAGTGAAGTTGACTGGAGAGAGGAGTAGGAGGTTGATGTGTAAGTCAGAGAATCCACAAGTAAGGAAGGGATAGGAATGAACATAGATGAAGCAGTTAAAAGAAGCAAGGTAGTAAGATAGTGCATGCCATGATGATGAAGACAGGGAGAGAGACAGAGAGAAAGGGTGTGCAAGAGAGAGAGCAAGAGAGCAAAACAGAGAGAGAAAGGGAGACAGAAGAATGGACCCTGGTTTACTACAGCTTCAAGCTGATATTACAGAGATATCAATGAAAGGAAGAAAGAGTAAGTCACTGGGTTTGATTATTAGTTGATCATCAGTGATCTTTAGGACTTCATTGTCAATACAATGGTAAAGACAGAAGCTCGATTGCAGGGGGTTAAGGGTCACCTTATGGAGATGAAATAGAATAAGTCTTATTCCAACTCCATGGGCATGTCTATATTGCTTTATGTCTCAGTCCATAAAATAGAGCAAAAATGGTGATCCTCCTCTAGTCTAAAATATAAGGAATGCTTTGAACGCTGGGTGAGCTAATACTCTAAAGCCAGGGCGGTGATAGTAGTTATCTGTGTGTACTTTGAATGAAACTGGACTTAGAATGCTGAGCTAGTTGGTTTGTGGAGCCTACTTTCAGAATGTCCCTCTAATTTTGCATTCATGAAAAGCATTCCCCTGCCTGGACTAGAATCCAGAATTTTTTGTTTATTATTAGTGGTGACTGTCATTTGTGGACTTTGATCTATATGTAATGAAGTGGAATTTGGCCATTGGTTGTGTTGCAAAGCTTTTCTGAGTAGTGTTATTGCATCTTAGTTTTGGCAAAGTTTGTTACTCCCACTAATATTTAACTGGTATTAAATTCAAGATTATATTTTCATAATGTTGTTTGGAAACAAAAAGAAAATAATTGGTATGAACATGCTTTGAAAAGTGATTATATAAGTATTAATTATAATTATCATTATTAAAGTGATTTAATAGAAATATTCTTCTACTAAAATAAAATTACAACTGCTAAATTCAAGATGTCATTGAGAAGAGGAGAGAAGTTTTTTTTGCGATGGTTTATTTCAGCTTCTGTATAACTTACATGGACTTTCTAAGAAAAATATATACAGACAATATTTATAAATATGTGTGTATATTTTAATGATGCTATGCCGGATCATTTCTGCTTGGATTATTTGTGGCCTTATTTAATTCTGGACTTATTTTCCAGCATAGTTTTGGGAATACGAATTCAATAATTTTTAGATATAACCAATAAGTACTGGGTGACTACTCTGTAAAAGTACTTCTTCATATCTCACATTTTAATCTTCACAATAGCTTCATCAGAGCAGGTGTTTATTACTTTTTTATGTATTAAAAAACTAAGGCTCTGAGGGGTTAATTAGATTTTTGCCCATGGCATACATAGCAGGGATTAGACAACTAGAACCCTACCATTAGTAGATAATAAGCTCAGGTGGTGAAAATCAATTAGCTTCAATAAAGCCTAATTGTATCTGTAAATATGTTACAAATATACTGTGTCTCTGAGTTCTGAGTCAAATTTGCATTGTTTTTGAAGCAGCATTTCCTTCTGTTACTTAGCTGTTCTTGTATAGTTTGGCATGAATGCGCGGCGTTTGCCCTGTAGGAACAAATCTAGTCTATGTGGATATGCTATCATGATTCAGTTAGGTCTCAAGATCAGTAAATTAATTTATGTAAAGAATAAGATACTATGTATTTTGGTTTTGCAATACAGAACCATGAGTAGGAGAGTTTGTATGTTTACTGCATGCTAACCAACACTTGTTTGTTCTTTATGGTTTACCAATTTCACTCGTTAGATCTTGACTTTTACCCTGTATCGTTGATAGGGCTGAGATTATGCACCTCATTTTACTCACAAGGAAACTAAAGCCAAAGAACAGTGTGTGATTTTCTCAGTAGCCTTCAAATATATTGGCATAGAAAATATTCTGATAGATAAATAGTCTAAGGACAAGTGGATTCATTGTAATATCTGCAATACATTTTATTTCTTATATAATTAAGAGCTTACTGCTAGATTACAGTTGGATTTAGGTAAAACTTCTCAACATATAGCGTACTTGAGGGAAAACAGAAGATCATGAAAAGTTTCCTTCTTTTATTGCAGGAATAGCATATGATTTATTTGAAGCCTAATTATTTTCCAGAGGAATGCTCAACATGTTTCCAATAGCTGTATGTTTTGTGTTTTTGTAGAGGGTTAGAGGAGAAGCTGCCAGTTCCCTCCCAATAGTGATGTTGCAAATCTCAGAACTTTAATCTGGAACATTCTGCTCTGTTATGTATATGCATGAAAATTTGCCCTACCTATTACCTTACTTTGGCATGTGGTATTTACTTGTGAAAAATGTCACAATATTTAATAGGTTTATTTCCTAGTCATGGATATAATGCAAGATAACATTAAACAAGAATAAGTATCTGTTTACCAACATTTAAATGATAGTTCTTTTGTTGTCAACTGGCAAGTACGGAGCACTTACCAAGTGCCGCCACTCCGCTGGGCTCTGGGGAACACAGCTCTTCCTTAGCTGAGCTCATAATCTGGACTGTGAGGCCTACACATCAGGGCAGAAATCTTCTAGTTTCACTTTTCATATAGTAATTTCGAAGCATAGGAGACTTCGCAAAACATCTTTTAAAACAAAGATGCTTCTCCACTATCTCTAAGATAAGTTGGTTCTTTTTGGCAAAGGTGATTTTAATTGTTAGTGCATTTCCAGGACAAGAAATGCAATCTGTTGACATGCCCTTCAAAATGATCAGATGAAAACAAGGAACACAAATGTCCAGCCCTGAACTGTCCATTTTTCCTCTTGATGAATCCTTTCTTATGCTTTAAAACAGTTGAGTTTACATACACACACACACACACACACACACACACACACACACACACAGACACATATATTTCTGTTAGGCGTGGAGATATATATCTATATATATCTTGCTATTAGGGCAATTCCCTGAAAGATTATACTACCTTCTTTATGCATAATGTCAATGCCTGATATTAAACAGAAATGAACTATGTGACTATGCTTTCCTTTTAAAATATGTGAACGTATTTCTCTACAGAGTTGTTTTGTAGCCATATTGCTACTAAAGTGGTGCCCAGCTCCAGGCCTGCAGACTGCTGACACACAATTAATCTCACAAATTTATGAATGCCAAAGCATGGAGCAAAATGAAAACAACTGGGGGAATGTTTAAGGGAAATAATTGGACTGTATCCAGATGTGCATGTGTAAAACATCACCACTTAACTCCTCCCCCATATCCTGTCTGAAGACAGGATTTTTTTTTTTGAAAATAAACTGGGGTTATTTGAAAGAAGTTGTGGTCTCTGACTAAAACTGAATAAGCAAGGCCAGGCTGGCCATAATTCTGTGTATTCTTGTATCTTTGTTTCTTAATTAACTCATTAGGTGCTGATGAATCAATCTGCCTCATGTCTGTTTTTGGTGGGTGTTGCCACAACTTTATGAACTCCATTTAAAGATAATATGTAAGGG
Source organism: Nomascus leucogenys (assembly GCF_006542625.1). NCBI lineage: Eukaryota > Metazoa > Chordata > Mammalia > Primates > Hylobatidae > Nomascus > Nomascus leucogenys. The sequence continues at coordinate 29,605,020 of NC_044392.1, read as the reverse complement.
ATTTCAAGACTGATAGTTGATTTCTTTGAGTTTTTGGTTATAACGAACTAGAACTTTTTACTATTAGAAATAGGCAACATTATTGTAGTGTGAAGGTCATTAAACTGGGACACGAAGTCTGGTCAAGAGGAAAAAAATGTGACAACATTTTATGGATTTTTTTTTTAACAGTCTGTCCAAGATCAGTTAGGGGAAACAAAAAAACGATTTCTCTAAGATGTTTAACTCACTAGATAAAGCGTAAAAATGGAGATAATAATGTTGAGCTTGTGTGCATGAAATTAATTTAGGATCTGGCATCACTGGGATATGAGAAGCTAGAGGACATGGGTACTCTGAAGAAATATTTTGCAGATTGATGTCTAACCAGCATTATATACCTTAAATGGTACTAGAGGTGAAGTAATAAAACACACTTTTTCCCTTAAATGCAAATATTTCCTCAAAAACAAGATAACCAAGTCCAGCAATAAATCCAACTCATTTCAATAAAATTTTCTCCACAGACTTGCTTTTCTCCTACTCTGTGTAAGAATAAAAATAAAGATGAAATGAATTGCAATGAACCTGCTCAGAGGTACTCACTAAAGTGGAGCATAGAGAGGTCTTCTGCCCTGCATGCCCCTCCCTCTACCTGCATAGTCCTTAGAGACTGCCTGAAAATTCAAATTCTGGGCCTCATTAGGCACAGAGTCCTAAGATTGGGTTTCTGTTTTTATTCAAAGAGAGAAAACAAAAGTAGAAAAATTTGAATACCCAATCTTTTATACCATTGCAGGAAGGCTTAAGGACCCCAATCGTCAGTTTTCCTGCAATTGGTGACTTCAATATGAGAATAGTATCAGCACTTTATTTTGAGGGTAAGTATTGATAATGTAGTATCATTCCAATTGTGCAGGTAATTATTTAAAGTCCAATTTTAATAATCATGACAACTGAATATAGTTTCTATCAAAAAAATTTCTTAGTTCCTTTACCAAGAACTGGTAAAAAGGAAACTTTTTAACTAAAGGGAGCTAGGTACGGAAAGGCACTGTCCTGTCCCAGACACCAAAAGTTTAGTGGGAAGTGATGGCCATAGAGAGGGAAAGGGGATGAGAAGATCACTTGTTTCAGTATTAATGTAGATATGCACGTACAGCACCATCTCTAGATCATGCCTGTTTTTCTCCATATCGTCTTCACATATTACCCGATAGAGATATATTTTATTTAGCCAGTTTTGGTTTCAAACACAAATAATTTCTGGGAAAGTTCAATATATTGGTTTTACACACTTTATGGATGTAATATCATGATGTTGAAAATATTCTATATTATACAAAGTTTTTTTTTAAATTAACACAAATTAAATTTTGATGTCATAAGTGAAGACTTGGCAAATAAATACTAAGAATTATTTGTGTACCAGTTTAAGGAAAATACAGTGATTCTGGGTTTCAAAACCCAAATACACTGAAACATTATGGATTTTTTAAAGTAAGGAATGTGCTTGATATGGCAGATGATAAAACATGTTAGTTGCTTAAAATTATTGCCAATTATTTTGGTAAATATTCAAACTTTTTTTTTATCTTTTTATTTTTTGTGATAGGGTCTCACCCTGTCACCCAGGCTGGAGTGCAGTGATGCAATCATGGCTTACTGCAGCCTCCACCTCCTGGGCCCAAGCAATGCTCCCACCTCAGCCTCCCGAGTAGCTAGGACTACAGGGTTGCGCCACCATGCCCAGCTAATTTTTTTTTTTTTTTTTTTTTGTAGAGACAGGGTTTCACCAGGCTGATTTTGAACTCCTGGGCTCAAGTGTTCCTTCTGCCTTGGCCTCCCAAAGTGCTGGGATTACAGGCATGAGCCAATACACCTGGCTTCAAAGTTTTTTTTTTTTTTTCTAGAGAATCAGCAGTATAATAGAAATTAATATTCTAATACTCAAAACAACAGCAATCATAACAATAATAGCAAAATCTATGTTCTTGGCTGAGTTGCACTCAAGTAATAGCTTGACCTTGGATTAGTTGCTTTATCTCAATTTTCCTTCTGTAAAATAGCGTTAGGATCTCTATCCTGCCCACCTCACAAGTTGTGAATTTCATTAGGTTTATTGTTGCAATGTTTTCTAAATCTTCTCATTAAATGATATTAAAACCTACTAAGAACTCAAACAATCCCAGACACACTGATGGAGGATTTAGATATGTAGTTTGAATATAGCATCAGACAACCTGAACTGTTAAACAAGCAAAGAAAATTGTCACAAAATAAACATGGAAAATATCATTACATTGACCACCATTTAAATTGCACAGTTCTTGTAAGACATACCCACTACATGAAATACAACCCATCTGCAGAGACACTGCAGTTTTTCTGCAGTTGGGAAGTTGGTCATTGAAAAGTAGGAATCTGAAATTAATTTTTTTTAGAAATTGAGAAATGTTATCCTCCCTTCTAAACAATGACCCTGGACACAGTAATGAGCAGCACAGTCTGGAGGGTATGGTAATATCCCAGAACGTCCCCAGGCTAGGTGCTCAGGGCCTAACTTGTCTTTTTAAGAAGTTCATTGTTTCGGTTAAATGTTGCTCTCTTCATATTGTCTACTTTAAAAGACAAATACTTCTGGGATGTGTAAGCCCAGGAGTGGGAAAGGAGGAAAAATCATCTTAGAATTTAAGTGCGGAATCTGACCCATGGACTTGATATGTGCATTTTCGTTGCAGACTTGGGTTTGGGGTTTTACAAATGTAGAATCCAAATATTAGAGAAGTTCATCGCTTTCCTGTCACCCTCTTAAGGGAATGAACTGTGTAGCTGAGATTTGATCCCCTAGTTGGTCTGCCAGCAAGCCCATGTTTTCTTTTGCACACCCTATACCATATAATAAATTAATTCATGAGATGCTCTCTTTGTAACAGCTGAGAATGAGCACACTAAGAGAGCATCGAACATCTGGAATAGAAGTAAAGTGATTTGAAAAAAAAAAAAAAAGGGAGGCTGGAAAACTTAGTCAACACATAGGGGCAGCTCTTGTCACTCAGTGTTCATGCTGGGTCCTGAAGATAAGTAGGTTTTGCTCTTTCCCTCAACGGGCTTTGAGGGACTCTGGGTACTAAAGCTAAGATGGAATTGAGGGAAGCTTCTAATGCCTCCTTTATTTGCGTCGGCAGTGAGATTGAAAGAGGCCCCTTCAGTGTGTGAATACCTGAAATTAAAGACTAGAAATATGCATTTAGACTGTTTACTTTAGGTTTCCTGTTTACATTTGTTCCAATTTTATTCTCTCACTGGGGAGTAGAATTGGAATGCAGAGAAAAAGGGGTGAGCACAAGACAAAGGGAAGTGAAACTCAATTTTGAAAGCACAACCATTTTTACATTTAAGTTGAACTGTGGGTTTAAAACATTTAGCTCTCTATTAGAAACCATTGTGGGTGGGGTGCATTTGTAACAGAGCTTCACCTAATTCATTCTATATGCTTGGCAGAGGAAAGGCTGAAATCAGAGCCAAATTCCAAAGAGCCTCTGAGGGAAGCAAGGTCACACTCTATTCAGAATTATATAGCAACCTGGCCTAAACAGAAGATTTTTAATGTGTTTGTGCACTTAGGAATCATTTTTCTAGACTTTGGTAATTGTTTATCCATTTTGTAAGTCCCATTGTAAATGTATTGCAAACACTGCTTCATAGCTAGATAAGAACAACTGCTGAATAATCTAAGTCAACTAAGTTTATTTCATAGCTGGGTTTGAAACTGGGAATAAAATAATATAGAAGGGTTTATTGATTAGTTCCACTATCATAATAAGCCTGGAGAAATGTCTTAGGAGCCACATTTTGACTTTTTTGTCTGATGAATTTGGCCCATCCTCAAATAAAAATTGTTTTTTAATTCCGAGCAGTCATATTATGAACAGTTGTTATATTTTACATTGTTTTATAATTGGTCTCCTGCATGATAAAACTCATTTGCAAGGCAGAAAGGCAAAAATGTGAGAAGCGAGAAACCAAACGTTATTAATCAGTAATTACAATAAAAATGGAAATAAGGAGAAATGTCATTTTAACTCACTTCCTGGGAAGACATTCCAGAGTTTGGGGGATGACAGAACATCTTTTGGGTGCTTAGGGACCAAAAGGGAGTGACGACTTCAGACTTTGAAGTTATTTTTGCTTACGTCCAACCAACTTTACCTCAAAGTGCAGAGTGCTTAAAAGTTAATTTAAACGTCGGTTACAAATTCCAAGAAATGTGGAGATATAACCCAAAAAGGCAACATGACCTAGAGAGCTGAACAAGGGTTTGGGAATGTGGACTTGGTTGTTAACCCTGTGTCAGTTGCTGTTTTGTTTTTTTTTTTTTAACTTTGTAATGATGAAATACAGTTTCCATTCTCCTGACCACCTTAAGGTAGTACCAACTGCAGGTAAAGTAATATAGAAGAGACATAATATAAAAGGGAAAATAATTTAGAAGGACAACGCCGTCCCCCGCTTTTGAAGATGACATGGATTTAGAGCAAAGTTTTGGTTATTTTTGAGAGGTCCAGAATCCAGGCATCTGCCTCTTTTGATACAAAGGCTGCTACTTCTTGCTTCTTCAAGGGACTTCTCACCCTCTATTGATGGTCAGCCCCCTCTCACTGAAGGAATCAGAATCAATTGGTGATAGAAAGTTTTGAGAGCATCCTTTGCCAGCCTGGAAGTATTTTTCATCTCTACCAGTGGTTCTTTAACTTTTTAAAGTTCTGTAAACATTTAAGAACATTGTAGGAGTTATAGATGTTTTCCTCAGGCTATTGCACACATTAACAGATTGATTTCTGAAGACTCTCCCGTCTTGAAGATTGTTCATGGATCATGGGTTGTGAACCCTAGCTATGCAGGGTTTGTGTCTCTAAGCTCTGAAAACCTCACCATCCAGGTCGTCCTCTCTGAGAAGCTACTCTCCATGGCCAAGTCACCTTAATGTTGAAAGGAAATACCTTTGCACATGATTTGTTCTCTTCTTATTCTGCCTGCCTTTTAAGTGTCAGAAGACCTCCCTGGAGGGAACCTCACAACTTTATGTCACTGCTTATTCCAAGGCTCACTTGTAGGTTTGGGAAGGCTTTCTTTTCTTCCTCTTGTCTTTGCATGAGAGTCTCTCTCATCTGTCTTTTCCCACCAGCAGTCCAGAGTGACCACTCTCAGATTTTTCACACCACTTACACTTTGTATCAGCAATATGATATTCATTTTTCTCTCTTTTGGTTTATTTTAAAATTAATTTTTACTATAAAATATTTTAATACATATATAAATGGAGAATAGAAATAACACCAATTTTAATACAATCTTAGCATTATAATATACTTGCATCAGATTCTTTAAAATGGTAATTACAGTTACACAGTGAAGATCTTCACCACCTCTGCCCTGACCCCTTCTTTTCTTCCCTCCCTGGTAGTAAGTGCTGCTCTTTCCAAACATGGTTCATCCTTTACTTTTAAAAATTATTCTTCTGGGTATAGACCTGATCTATTCAATGAGACTATATTTTCTTGAGAACGGATAGTAGCCTTATTTTTGTTTTTGTTTGTCTTCAGTGCTTGGTTCCCAGCTCAGGGGGCCTTAATATGTGACAGCAGATGCATGGAGGTAGGGTTGCATAGCGCTTGTGCCTCCTCATTTTAAGGTTCTTCTCCATCTTGTCCCTCAAAGATGGTTTGCATTGTTACAAATTTCGAGAAAATCACTTTTTCTCCTTTCCTATTTTTCTTCTTTCCACAGAAGAAAATTCAGAACATATGAGATTTCGTATTTCTCTGAATATCCTGTTGCTCTTCACTTCTCCTGTTTCCTTATATCAGGAATGATTCTTTGTCCTGGTTTCTCAGTTCCTTTATTTGCAGATTTAGAGAAATAATCTTGCTTTAGGTCACCTTTAACTTTATTCAAATAGTATAAAGTAAGCAATGAAAAGGTAAAGACAATTAATATAAACCCCAAACCCACTATATATGTCTACTAAGAACTAAACTCAATAAAAAAATATGCCTTGAATTCCAAAAGTATGTGTGTGTATGTATGTAATATGTGATTAAATTGACAAATTTATTTGCTTTCCAGAAATTTTGTTTCTTTATTTTGTGTATTTATACACTTAGAAAATCCATCAATTTGTCTTGGCAATTCTGATATTACTCCTATTTCACAAGTAAGGAAACTGAGGCCAGGATGGCTAAATGACATCTCAGGTAACAGAACTGTTAGGAGTTAGATTAACGTCTCCAGATTTCTTTTCCTTAGGCTCAGGTGGTTTTCCTGCTTCAGCCTCCTGAGTAGCTGGGAATCCAGGTTTGCACCACCTTGCCTGGATTTTCAACAAATGGGACTGGCTCTCTAACCAGGAATTGAACCTGGGCTGTGGTGGCGAAAGCACCAAATCCTAACCACTAGACCACAAGGTGGAGATTTCTTCTTTTTTAAAAATCTGCCCCTCTTGTCACTATTTCTTTTTATTGCTAAATAATATTCCATTGTCTGGTTGTACCACAGTTTGTTTACCCATCTTGGCTGTTTGCAGTTTTTTGGCAATTATGAAAAAAGCCACTCTAAACATTTATATGCATGTGTTTGTGTGAACATGTTTTAAACTCATTTGGGTGAATACCTAGGATTATATATAATTGCTGCATCATATGGTAAGACTACGTTTAGTTTTGTAAGAAACTACCAAATTATCTTTAGAGGTGGCTGCATCATTTTGCATTCCTTCCAGAAGTGAATATGAGTTCCTGTTCCTTCGCATCTTTATCTCTATTTGACATTGTCAAGGTTTTTAATTTAAGGAGGCCCAAGTTATTTTTTTCTTCATGGATTGTGATTTTGCTGTTATACCTTGAAACTCATCACCAAACCCAAGTTCCCCTAGATTTTCTCCTATGTTATTTTCTAAGAGTTTTATAATTTTGTGTTTTGTGTCTAAGTCTGTGATGCATTTCGAATTAATTTTTGTAAAAAGTATGAGGTCACTGTGTACATGCAGTTCTTTTTCGAGTAGATTTATAGTTCTTTCAGCACCTTTTGTTGAAAAGACTATCCTTTCTCTATTGAATTGCCGTTTTCCCTTTGTCCAGGATCAGTTAACTAGATTTGTGTGGTCCGTTTCTGGGCTCTCTATGTTGTTCCGTTGATCTGTTTGCCTAGTTTTTCACCAATACCATACTCTCTTTATTACTATAGCTTTATGGTAAATCTTGAATTTGAGTAGTGTCAGTCTCTGATTCTTTTTCTTGAGTATTATGTTGACTATTCTGAGTCTTTTACTTTTCTATGTAAGTTTCAGAAGCAGTTTGTTAATGTCTACAAGATAACCTGCTATTATTTTAATTGGGATTGTATTTAATCTATAGATCAAGTTGAGGAAAATAGACGTGTTAATGTAATTGAGTCTCCCTATTCATGAACATGGAATTTCCCACCATTTATTGAGGTCTTCTTTGATTTATTTCACTAGAGTTTCATTTTCCTCATATAGATCTTTTTCATATGTTAGTAGAAGCATATCTAAGTATTTATGTGTTTATTTTTCGGGTGCTAATGTAGATGACTATATTAGCCCATTTTTGTGTCACTATAAAGAAATACCTGAGGCTGGGTAACTTACTAAGAAAAGAGATGCAATCGATTCACGGTTCTGCAGGCTGTACAAGTGTGGCTCCAGCATCTGCTTCTGGTGAGGGTCTCAGGAAGCTTACCACCGTGGCAGAAGGTGAAAGGGGAGCAGGTGATGTGACGTGTTGAGAGAGGGAGCGAGAGAGGGAGCAAGAAAGGGAGAAGGGGGAGGTCCCAGACTCCTTTAAACAACCAGAACTCACATGGACTAACTGAGCAAGAACTCATTTATCACCAAAAGGATAGCGCTAACCCATTCATGAGGGTTCCATCCCCATAATCAAATCACATCCCATTAGGCCCCACCTCCAACATTGGGAATCACATTTCTTTTCTTTTTTTTTTTTTTACTTTAAGTTCTAGGGTACATGTGCACAACGTGCAGGTTTGTTACATATGTATACATGTGCCATATTGGTGTGCTGTACCCATCAACTCGTCATTTACATTAGGTATATCTCCTAATGCTATCCCTCCCTTGTCCCCGCACCGCCCGGCAGGCCCCAGTGTGTGATGGTCCCCACCCTGTGTCCATCTGTTCTCATTGTTCATTTCCCACCTATGAGTGAGAACATGTGGTGTTTGGTTTTCTGTCCTTGCAATAGTTTGCTCAGAATGACGGTTTCCAGCCCCGTCCATGTCCCTATAAAGGACATGAACTCATCCTTTTTTATGGCTGCATAGTATTCCATGGTGTATATGTGCCACGTTTTCTTAATCCAGTCTATCACTGATGGACATTTGGGTTGGTTCCAAGTCTTTGCTTTTGTGAATAGTGCCACAATAAACATACGTCTGCATGTGTTTTTATAGCAGCATGATTTATAATCTTTTGGGTATATAGAGGTGTTTATAGTATTATCTGATGGTAGTTTGTATTTCTGTGGGATTGCTGGTGATATCCCCTTTATCATTTTTTTGTTGTATCTATTTGATTCTTCTCTCTTTTCTTGTTTTTTTTTTTTTTTTTTTTTTTTTTTAAATAATTTGTATTTATTTGTCCTCATGATTTCTGGAAAAAAAACTTATAAGGAGATAATGAAATGATAAAACTTAACAATACTTAACATGTTAATCTAAGTATCTTTTAATTATTATTATACTTTAAGTTTTAGGGTACATGTGCACAATGTGCAGGTTTGTTACATATGTATCCATGTGCCATGTTGGTGTGCTGCACCCATTAACTCGTCATTTAGCATTAGGTATATCTCCTAATGCTGTCCCTCCCCCCTCCCCCTACCCCACAACAGTCACCGGAGTGTGATGTTCCCCTTCCTGTGTCCATGTGTTCTCACTGTTCAATTCCCACCTATGAGTGAGAACGTGCGGTGTTTGGTTTTTTTGTCCTTGCGATAGTTTACTGAGAATGATGGTTTCCAGTTTCATCCATGTCCCTACAAAGGACATGAACTCATCATTTTTTATGGCTGCATAGTATTCCATGGTATATATGTGCCACATTTTCTTAATCCAGTCTATTGTTGTTGGACATTTGGGTTGGTTCCAAGTCTTTGCTATTGTGAATAGTGCCGCAATAAACATACGTGTGCCTGCGTCTTTATGGCAGCATGATTTATAGTCCTTTGGGTATATACCCAGTAATGGGATGGCTGGGTCAAATGGTATTTCTAGTTCTAGATCCCTGAGGAATTGTCACACTGACTCTTTTCTTCTTTATTAGTCTTGCTAGCAGTCTATCAATTTTGTTAATCTTTTCAAAAAACCAGCTCCTGGATTCATTGATTTTTTTGAAGAGTTTTTTGCATCTCTATCTCCTTCAGTTCTGCTCTGATCTTAGTTATTTCTAGCCTTCTGCTAGCTTTTGAATGTGTTTGCTCTTGCTTCTCTAGTTGTTTTAACTGTGATGTTAGGGTGTCAATTTTGGATGTCTCCTGCTTTCTCTTGTGGGCATTTAGTGCTATAAATTTCCCTCTACACACTGCTTTGAATGTGTCCCAGAGATTCTGGTATGTTGTATCTTTGTTCTCATTGGTTTCAAAGAACATCTTTATTTCTGCCTTCATTTCGTTATGTACCCAGTAGTCATTCAGGAGCAGGTTGTTCACTTTCCATGTAGTTGAGCAGTTTTGAGTGAGTTTCTTAATCCTGAGTTCTAGTTTGACTGCACTGTGGTCTGAGAGACAGTTTGTTATAATTTCTGTTGTTTTACATTTGCTGAGGAGTGCTTTACTTCCAACTATGTGGTCAATTTTGGAATAGGTGTGATGTGGTGCTGAGAAGAATGTATATTCTGTTGATTTGGGGTGGAGAGTTCTGTAGATGTCTATTAGGTCTGCTTGGTGCAGAGCTGAGTTCAATTCCTGGATGTCCTTGTTAACTTTTTGTCTCGTTGATCTGTCTAATGTTGACAGTGGGGTGTTAAAGTCTCTCATTATTATTATGGGGGAGTCTAAGTCTCTTTCTAAGTCTCTAAGGACTTGCTTTATGAATCTGAGTGCTCCTGTATTGGGTGCGTATATATTTAGGATAGTTAGCTCTTCTTGTTGAATTGATCCCTTTACCATTATGTAATGGCCTTCTTTGTCTCTGTTGATTTTTGTTGGTTTAAAGTCTGTTTTATCAGAGACTAGGATTACAACCCCTGCTTTTTTTTGTTTTCCATTTGCTTGGTCGATCTTTCTCCATCCCTTTATTTTGAGCCTATGTGTGTCTCTGCATGTGAGATGGGTCTCCTGAATACAGCACACTGATGGGTCTTGACTCTTTATCCAATTTGCCCATCTTTGTCTTTTAATTGGAGCCTTTAGTCCATTTACATTTAAGGTTAATATTGATATGTGTGAATTTGATCCTGTCATTATGATGTTGGCTGGTTATTTTGCTCATTAGTTGATGCAATTTCTCCCTAGTATCGATGGTCTTTACAATTTGGCATGTTTTTGCAGTGGCTGGTACCGGTTGTTCCTTTCCATGTTTAATGCTTCCTTCAGGAGGTCTGGTAAGGCAGGCCTGTTGGTGACAAAATCTCTCAGCATTTGTTTGTCTGTAAAGGATTTTATTTCTCCATCACTTATGAAGCTTAGTTTGACTGGATAGGGAATCACATTTCAACATGAGATTTGGAGAGAAGAAACATCGAAACCATATCAATGATATTGTATTTTTAATTTCAAATCAAATTATTCATTGCTGGTATGTAGGAAGGTGATTGACTTTTGTATATTAATCTTGAATCTTATAACCTTGCTTTAATTACTTGTTAGTTCTAAAAGACTTTGGGACAATTGTTCAGAATTTCTACATACACAATTATGTCACCTGCAAACAAAGACAGTTTTATTTTTGCTTTCTGATCTGTATATCTCTTATTTCCTTTTCTTGACTTATGGCATCAGCTCGAATTTTCAATATGATATTGAATAGGAGTTGTGAGAGGGGACATCCTTGCCCTGTTCCTCATCTTATGGTACAGCATCTAGTGTCTCACCATTAAGTATGATGTTAGCTCTATAGTTTTTTTGTAGATGTTCATTATCAAGTTGAAGAAGTTCCCTTCTATTCTTAGTCTGCTGAGAGTTTTTATCATGATGGTTGTTGTCAAATGCTTTTCTTCTGCATCTATCGATATGATCATATGTTGTTTTATTCTTTCATATGTTGATGTGAAGGATTAAATTAATTGATTTTCAAATGTTGAACCATCCTAGCATACCTGGAATAAGTCTCACTTGGTTACGATGTATAATTGTTTTTATGTATTTTTGGGTTTGATTTGGTAATATTTTGTTGAGGATTTCTGCATCTATGTTACTGAGTGGATTTTTTTGTTTAGTTTTCCTTTTTCGTAGTAACTTTATCTGTTTTCATTTAAACTTCTATTTTAGGTTTGGGGGGAAATATGAAGGTTTGTTACATAAGTAAACTCATGTCACAGGGGTTTGTTTACATATTATTTCATCACCCAGCTATTAAGCCCAGTACCCAATAGTTATCTTTTTTGCTCATCTTCCTCTTCCCACCCTCCACCCTCAAGTAGACCCCAGTGTCTCTTGTTTCAGCCTTTGTGTTCATAAGTTATTACATTTAGCTCCCACTGATAAGTGAGAACATATGGTATTTGGTTTTCTGTTCTTGCATGAGTTTGCTAAGGATGATAGCCTCCAGCTCCATCCATGTTCCCTCAAAAGATGATCCCATTCTTTTTTATGGCTGCATAGTATTCCATGGTGTATATGTACCGTATTTCGTTTAACCAATCATTTGTCATTGACAAGCCTATAGATTTATTCCGTGTCGTGGCTATTGTGAATAGTGCTGTAATGAACATTTGAGTGCATGTGTCTTCATGGTAGAATGATTTTTATTCCTCTGGTTTTATACCCAGTAATGGGATTGCTAAGTCGAATGGTAGTTCTGCTTTTAGCTCTTTGAGGAATCACCATACTGCTTTCCACAATGGTTGAACTAATTTACATTCCCACCAACAGCATATGAGCATTCCCTTTTCTTCACAACCTTGTCAGCATCTGTTATTTTTTGACTTTTTAATAATAGCCATGCTGACTGGCATGAGATGTTATCTCATTGTGATTTTGATTTGCATTTCTCTAGTCATCAGTGATACTGACCTTTTTTTCATATGTTTGTTGGCCAAATGTATGTCTTCTGTTGAGAAGTCTCTGTTTATGTCCTTTGTCCACTTTTAAATGGTGGTTGTTTGTTTTTCTTTTGTAAATTTGTTAAAATTCCTTGTAGATGTTGGATATTAGACCTTTGTCAGATGCATAGTTTGCAAATATTTTCTCCCATTCTGTAGGTTGTCCATTTATTCTGTTGATATTTTCTTTTGCTATGCAGAAGCTCTTAAGTTTAATTAGATCCCACTTGTCAATGTTTGCTTTTGATGTGATTGCTTTTGGTGTCTTAGTTGTAAAATCTTTGCCTTTTCCTATGTCCAGGATAGCATTGCCTAGGTTGTATTCTAGGGTTTTTATTGTTTTGGGTTTTACATTTAAATCTTTAATCCACCTTGAGTTGATTTTTGTATATAGTGTTAGGAAGGGGTCCAGCTTCAGTCTTCTGCATGTGGCTAGCTAGTTATCCCAGCACCATTTATTGAATAGGGAGTCTTCCTCCCATTGCTTCTGTTTTTCAGCTTTGTCGAAGATCAGATTGTTATAGATGTGTAGCCTTATTTCCTGGCTTTCTATTCTGTTCCATTGGTCTATGTGCCTGTTTTGTATCAGTACCATGCTGTTTTGGTTACTGTAGCCTTGTAATATAGTTTGAAGTTGAGTAACATGATGCCTCCAGCTTTGAGCTTTTTGCTTAGGATTGCCTTGGCTATTCAGGGTCTTTTTTGGTTCCATATGAATTTTAAAATAGTTTTTTCTAGTTCTGTGAAGAATGTCATTGGTAGTTTGATAGGAATAGCATTGAATCTGTAAATTGCTTTGCGCAGTATAACCATTTTAATGATATCGATTCTTCCTGTCCATGAGCATGGGATGTTTTTTCCATTTGTTTGTGTCTTCTCTGATTTTTTGAGCAGTGTTTTGTAAACCTCATTATAGATATCTTTCACCTCCCTGATTATCTGTATTCCTAGGTATTTTATTCTTTTTGTGGCACTTGTGAATGGGCTTGCCTTTCTGATTTGACTCTTGTTTTGGCTGTTGCTGAGGTATAGAAATGCTAGTGATTTTTGTACATTGATTTTGTATCCTGCAAATTCGCTGAAGTTGTTTCTCAGCTGGAGATGCTTTTGGGCTGAGACTCTGTGGTTTTCTAGATATAGAATAATGTTGTCTGCAAACAGAGATAGTTTGATTTCCCCTCATTGTATTTGGATGCACTTTTTTCTTTCTCTTGCCTGATTGCTCTGGCTAGGACTTCCAATACTATGTTGAGTATTGGAGAGGGCATCCTTGTCCTGTGCCAGTTTTCAAGGGGAATGCTTCCAACTTTTTCTCATTCAGTAAAATGTTGGCTGTGGGTTTGTCACAGATGGCTGTTATTGTTTTGAGGTATGTCCTTCAATGCCTAGTTTATTGAGAGTTTTTAACATGAAGGGGTGTTGAATTTTATGTAAAACCCTTTCTGCATCTATTGAAGTAATCATGTGGTTTTTGTCTAGTTTTGTTTATGTTATGAATCACACTTAGCAAATAAAAACAAATCTGCTTATATTGAACCTACCTTGCTTCCCAAGGATGAAGCCTACTTGATCATGGTAGATTAGCTTTTTGATGTGCTGCTGGATTCAGTTTGCAAGTATTTTGTTTGAATTATTGCACAGATGTTCATCAAGGATATTGACCTGAAGTTTTCTTTTTTTGTTGTGTCTCTGACAGGTTTTGGTATCAAGATGATGCTGGCCTCATAGATTAAGCTGGGGAGAAGTCTCTCTCAATTTTTTGGAATGGTATCTGTAGGAATGGTACCAGTTTTTCTTTGTACATCTCATAGAATTTGACTGTGAATCCATCAGGTCCTGGGCTTTTTTTGGTTGGTAGGCTATTTATTACTGATTCAATTTTGGAGCTTGCTGTTGGTCTGTTCGGAGAATCGATTTCTTCCTGACTGAGTATTGGAGGATGTATGTGTCCAGGAATTTATCTATTTCCTCTAGGTTTCCTAGTTTTTGTGCATAGAGGTGTTAGTATTAGTTTCTGATGGTTGTTTTGATTTCTGTAGCTTCAGTAGTAACATTCCCTTCAGCATTTCTAATTGTGTTTATTTGGATCTTCTCTCTTTCTTCTCTATTGATCTAGTTAGAGGCCTGTCTTATTAATTTTTTCAAAAAATCAACTCCTGGATTCATTGTTCTTTTGAATGGTCTTTTGTGTCTCAATTGCCTTCAGTTAAGCTTTGATCTTTGTTATTTCTCATCTTCTGCTAGCTTTGGGGTTGATTTGTTCTTGCTTCTTATTTCAGTTGTAAATTCAGGTTGTTAATTTGAGATCATTCCAACTTTTTGATGTTGGCATTTAGTGCTATGAATTTGCCTCTTAACACAGCCTTAGCTGTGTCCCAGAGATTCTGGTGTGTTGTATCTGTGTTCTCATTATTTTCGAAGAACTTCTTGATTTCTGCCTTAGTGTTATTATTTGCCCAAAAGTCATTCAGGAGTATGTTGTTTAATTTCCATGTAGTTGCATGGTTTTTGAGTGATTTTTCATAGTTAACTTCTATTTTTATTGTGGTGTGGTTCAAGGCTGTGTTTAGTATTATTTCATTTCTTTTTCATTTGTAGAGGATTATTTTATGTCCAATTATATGGTCTATTTTAGAGTACATGCCATGTAGCGAGGAGAAGAATGTATATTCTGTTGATTCTGGATGGAGAATTCTGTAAGGGTCTATCAGATCCATTTTGTCCATGTTGAGTTTAGGTTCTGAATATCTTTGTTAATTTTCTACCTTGATGATCTATCTAATACTGTCATGGGAGTATTGAAGTCTCTTACTGTTATCATGTGGGAGTCTATGTCTCTTTGTAAGTCTCTAAGAAGTTCCTTTATGAATCTGGGTGCTCCTGTGTTGGGTGCATATATGGTTAGGATAGTCTTCTTGTTGAATTGAATCCTTCACCATTATGTAATGCCCTTCTTTGTCTTTTTTGATATTTGTTGGTTTGAAATCTGTTTTGTCTGAAATTAGATTACAATCCCTGCTTTTGCCTGTTTTCCATTTGTTTGGTAGATTTTCCTCTATCTCTTTATTTTGAGCCTATGATTGTCATTACATGTGAGATAGCATGTAATGACAAGACAGCATCCCATTAGTTCTTGCTTTTTTATCCACCTTGCCACTCTGTGCCTTGTTAAGTGGGGTATTTGGCCCATTTACATTCCAGGTTAGTATTGATATGTGTGGATTTGATCTTATCATTGTGCTGTTAGCTGGTTATTACGTAGGCTTGTTTGTGTGGTTGCTTTACAGTGACACTGGTCCATGTGTTTAAGTGTGTTTTTGTATTAGCTGGTAGCAGTCTTTCCTTTCTATATTTCATGTTCCTGTCAAGATCTCTTGTAAGGCAGATCTGGTGGTAATGAATTCCCTCAACATTTTCTTTTCTGAAAATTATCTTGTTTCTCCTTCACTTATGAAGCTTAGTTTGGCTGGATATGAAATTCTTGGCTGAAGATTTTTTTCTTTAAGAATGTTAAATATAGGCCCCCAATCTCTTCTGGCTTATAGGGTTTCAGCTGGGAGGTTCACTGTTATCCTGACGATGTTTTCTTTGTAGGTGACCTGCCCTTTCTGTCTAGTTGCCTTTAAAGTTCTTTCTTTCATTTTGACCTTGGAAAATCTGACCGTTATGGCCTTAGGATGATCTTCTTGCATAGAATCTTGCAGGAGTTCTCTGTATTTCCTGAATTTGACTGTTGGCCTCTCTAGCAAGGTTGGAGAAGTTTTTATGGACAATATGCTGAAATATGTTTTCCAAGTTATTTGCTATCTCCTCTTCCCTTTCAGGGATGCCAGTGATTTGTAGATTTGGCCTCTTTACATAAACCTATATTTCTTGGAGGTTTTGTTCATCCCTTTTTATTCTCTTTAATTTATTTTTGTCTGATTGTCTTATTTCAGAGAACCCTTCTTCAAGTTCTGAGATTCTTTTCTCAGCTTGGTTTATTCTGCGGTTAATACTTGTGATTGCATTCTTGTATTGTGTTACTCAGTTCTGTCAGACTCATTAGGTTCTTTTTATACTGGCTATTTTGTCCTTCAGCTCCTTTTTGCCTTATTGTGATTCTTATTTTCTTGGATCGGGTTTTGTCATCCTCCAGAATCTTGATGATCTCTGTTCCTGTCCATATTCTGAATTTTATTTCTGTCATTACAGCCAGTTCAGCCCGGCCATTTGGAGGACATATGGCACTCTGGCCATTTTAGTTACCACAAAGTTCTTGTGTTGGTTCTTTCCCATCTCTGTGTGTGGGTGTTCCCTTTAATGGCAGTATAGGTTGAGTACAGTCAATAGACTTCTTTTTTGGATGCCTTCACCAGGCTGAGGCTTTGTGCAAGGTCTTTATTTGAAGCTGCCTTTTTGTCTCTGGTTTAAGAGGATGATATGTCAGTGAGGTATTTTTGGTATTGAAGCTTTAGGGTGTGATCCAGCAGGTGGCACTTAGGCTTATTGGTCAGTTGGTAGACTCTTGCTCAGTCATGTGGCTCCCCTATGTTTCCTCACAGTTGCAGCCATGTTCTCTCTCAATGCTCTGAAAGTGTGGGATCCTCTGCCCCTTGAGTGCTGGCTGTAGATCATGACTTGGTACTCCTTGGCTGCCCACTGCAGCTCTGGGGTGATCTGTGTTTATCTTTCCTCCCCAACTTGGAGACAACAGAGGAAGGGAAGTTAGTAGTGGTCATGGTCTAGGGTTGTTTGCTTGACTCCTGGGGCCTTCACCCCAGAGAGATGCAGGTCAACAATTTCTCAGTGCAATCAGCCCAGAATAGAGGGTCTGTGCTATGGGCCCAAGCCAGGGGTTCCCTGTGTGGTGATGAGCAGTGTGGGATGTGTGGGGCCCACAGGAGATGGATTGGCCTCCTCTCCTTGGGTTGACTACAGCTTGTTGTAGTGTGAATAAGGCACTTAGGGTTTTTACTCCTTCATTAGTGGAAGGGTAGCAAGGGCAGTTCCACTGCAGAGGCAATGGCAGAGAGGCTTTCAGTTGCCCCTGGGGGCCTGGTCCAAGGAATTTCCGAATTGCTACTGGCTCGATAGCTCTGGCAGGGGTTGGCTGGAGGCCCAGGCCTGGAGGACCTGTCTAGTGAGGAGATATGGGAACGGACACCCATGTAACAGTCTGTCTACTTTTCTGTATGGCTACTGTGGTATGCTTTGGGTCCACTCAAATTTCTAGTTGCCTCGGATTATCCAGTACCTGGAGGTATCACCGGTGAAGGTGCTTCCCTGCAAGGGGGAGGTTCCCCTGGCTCCGTGTTGCTCCCGGGTGGGCCATTCTCCTGTCTTGCTTTTCTTTATTCTCTGTGGATCAAGTTATTTTCTTGATTAGCCCCAATGTGAGTACCTGGATGTTTCAGTTGAAGATGTTGTATTTACTTGCCCCGTTCATTCCTCTCCATGAAAGCTATGCACACTAGCTACTTCTAGTAAGCCATCTTGCTTTATCTGGTTTTGATTTTAGAGTAATGCTAGCCTCATACGATGAGTTAGGAAGTGTTCCTTCTGCTTTTATTTAAAAGAGTTTGTAAAGAATTGGTATAATTTCTTCTCTAAATATTTGGTACAGTTCATCTGTGAAACCATCTAGGCCTGGTGCTTTATTTTTTGAAGGTTATTAGTTATTGAATCAATTTATTTAATACATCTAGGCCTATTGAGATTATCTATTTCTGTTTGTGTGAGTTTTACTAGATTATGTCTTTCAAGGAATTGGTTAATCACTCTTTCAAATATCCTACTTATTACCCATATATACTTTTGATATATTTCACACTTCATTGCTGTATATATGTATTTTCTTTTACTAAATTGTGGGGTTCTTGAAGGTACAAACCATGTTTTTAAATTTTGCATCCTTAAGACTTAGCACAGTAACTGGACATTTCAACCAATGTTGACTGAAATGAACTGAATTTCTCCAGATTGTCAACTGGGCATGAGAACCATGTCTGAGAACACCACAGATATAAGAAGAACATAAGACTATTATTTACATTATATATTTTACATTTTATAAAGGTTTAATCTACCAAGTTCTTTTAACTGGTTTGTTTCTGTGTAGCATTTTAATGTTGAACTGTAGACAATTTACTGCTTGAGAAAAGGTTGACTGAGAGTGAATCAGGGATATCTGAAGTTAAAGAGTTTAATTCAAAGTGATGATGTTTATCATTGAAGGAAGTATTACTAGAATTATAAAAATGTGATTCACCCTTTTCTAAATTTCTAGAAATTATCTGTTGCGTAAAACAGAACACACCTGAATAGACACAATAACCATATAACTGGGGCTCTACTGGGGCTAACTGATCATTAAAAATTACAAAACAGGAAGTTAGACTTGTAATTTAAACTTCTGCTTAGTCTTTGGCTGTAATTAAATATTATGTTCAGGACAAAGAATGAGCTGGAGGGTCTCTTCAATCTCTGCTGTGATCTGCTAACTGCTATTGTTTAATTGAGGTACCTTGTGTTCCCCAAAGGCTGAGCCACAAGCTGCTCTTTCCAGACGCTGTGTTTAGATTCCTTGTGAGCCCTCAAGTGCTGCATCCGCTGAGAATCAGTGTTGCATTTCATTGATGTGTTCAGCCTCTTTTGGTCAGATAAACCAAAGCATAAACATTGTGCTGACAAACCCAGGTCGCAGAGTGGTTTTTGGTCGCTGAACTGCCCAAGCAGATTATTAAAGGAACAACATTTTAGCAGCAACAGCAAGTTGTTTATATGATATCTGATCCCAGACATTTTGCATATCTTTAACACGATATGAATCTATTTCTGAGGTTTGTAATGATTATGGTAAACAACCAGATTTCCTTGTGAAGTAGACTCATGTTATTTCTCGTAGAATTTATCACATTATTTATCTGTATTTCTTCCCTGTAGTCTGTGAAGTTAGCTTTTGTATAATAGGGTGTGTGTATTTATTTACAAGAAAATTACTCTATGTTAAAATAATGTTTAGCCTGTTTTCTTCTTATTATTAAATAGTGTGTTCTATATGGGTTGGTACCAGACTAAAATGTGTATAATCCCTCAGTAAAGAGGGTAAATGTTATAATGTATAAATTTTGATGTAAGTTTGATGGTTAAATTGGTTATTTATGTTGTGTATAAGGTTTGCAAAGCTACTTAACCAGCTTGATTCTTGATTTCCATCACTATAAAATGGATAAAACTGTATGCCACATTTTTAAAGATGAAAAGATTATTTATATTTTTATGTAAAATGGCTGGTACCAAGGGTGTCATTGCTATTAAACATATACTTCTGCAGGCAGAGGTTTTTACTGTCATGAAAAAGATTTTCTTAGCAGTATGCAACATCTCCCAGTGCTATGGCATATTTTGACAGAGACCACATGTGCTACTTTTCTTCTGTATAACTGAGCCATGTCGAGGAAATGTCACAATATAATGGCCTTTGTGAATTTATTTTGAAAGTTAAAACTGGCATATTTTTGGTATGTTTTATTGTTTTTAGTGATATTGTCTTCTAGAACCTTAACTATTTTGCATAAACTGATATAAGCAGAGCATTATTTGTTCTCAAAAAATACACCTAATTTTGTTAATATAAGACTAAGAGGACTAATGCAGTGTTCCTAAAATAGCAGTGTGGAGACCTAACAGCAATTATTTTTGTATTTCCAGACTTGAATTATTTCCACTTCCATAGGATAAAATTTCTGTTCCCCTCTTGAGCACCACTACTTGAACAACTTGCAGGCCTCTGAAACTCAGCCCACTCAAAACTCACCAAAACTAAATTGATTTATTTTTTGCCTTTGCCTCCATGCCCTGCAAACCTATTGCTCTTCTGCATGTTCTATCTTTGTTAATGGCCTCAGCAGCCACACGTTTCTCCCAAACTACACATCCTCAGAGTCCCTGTGGGTGTATCTTTCTCCTTCTAAAAAAGCAATATATTAAACTTGCCTTCAAATCCTGATGGTCTTTTCTTTCTCAAATACGGTCCCTCCTCTCAATCTTCTGGCTCAGGCCACATGCTTACCATAATGTCTCTGGGCCATTACAGCAGCATCCTGAATGTTCTACCCTCCACACCACATTGTGATTATAAAAACACAGATGTGATCATGTCACTTCCCTGGGCAAAACATCTGCTGCCTCTTGATTGTCCACTACATAGGACAGTGGTTTACAAGTTACAGGTTGCAGGCTTGTAATGAGTAGTGGATTCAAATTAGTGAATTACATTCAGCTATTAAAATATAATGGAAAAGAAAATAGTAGAGCATATCACATTTGGTAAAGACATTGTTCTGTGAAACTCTGTTCTAGTTGTATTTTTCTATATAAACGTGCATGTGTTTTGGTACTGTTTCATGATGTAAAATATACTTCTGATCATGGGTAATAGTCTTGAAAGTTTGAAAACCATCAGAATAGAGGGTAAATTCAAACTTTTTATCAGGGCATAGCATTTCTTTTATAATCTTCCCAGGTTACCTTTCTACTATCGTCTCCAGCCACCTCCTTGGAGAAACCTATTCCTATTTCCACTTCAAGAACCCACTATATTTCCCTGGCATGAACTTTGCCTTTATTCAAGCTAGCTCGTCTAAGTGGACTACCAGTTCTTACACTTTTTGGTCCCAGGATCTGTTTAAACTCTTAAAAATATTGAATACCCCTTAGGAGCTTTGTTTAAGTGGACTATAAACTACATTTATCAACATGAAACATACCAGAAATTAAAATGGAGAATTTTAAGAAACATATATTAATATTAAAAATAATAATGAATCCCTAAGTGATACATTTTTGTGAAAAAAAAAATCTGTATTTTCCAAAACAAAACAAAATTAGAAGAGTGACATTGCTTTATATTTTTGCACATCTCTTTAATGTCTGAATTAACAGAAGACAGATTTACATATCTGCTTCTGTGTTCACTCTATTGCTATGTGTTGTTTTGGTTGAATGATATGAAGAAAATTCAGCCTCTAATAAATATATAGTTGGGAAAGGAATGAGTATTTTGATAACCTTTTCAGATTATTTTGTACATATTCTTCTTTAATACTACACCAAAACTCAACAAGTGATAGTTCCTTAAACGTTAGTTGCAATGAGTCTGATACCCTACCAACTAACTTTCCATAGTACATGATATTAAAATCTATCGATAAGTCTCCTTTGCACCTTGAATGGATCTTTTACCCACGCATGAATTTGCAGTATCATGCGTTGGTCATTTGAAGCATACTGGTTCCCTGAATAATATGTAAATCTTCTAAAAATTTTCACTTATTTCATTATACATCAAAAAATTACATTAGTTTATATCACCACTGATTGCATCAAATAAGTCTTTAAATATTGGGAAGCTTTCAAGCTTACTGTGGCAGATACAAGTTTTGCAAAATTCTAATTTTTACTTACAGGCTGTAATTTTAGGATTGGAATCCAATACTATCAGCTGTTTTTCTTGACATGTTATACAACTAAATTAAGGTTTCATGGGACAGTAACCACAGCTTGTGATACATTTGAATTACTGTAGTTTGTCAGTGATTCTTTCATGTAAATATAGTGTTTTTTTGAAAAAAGCACAACTCAAACAATCACACAAGTGTTTTTCCTTGAAACAAGCATTGAACTACAGGAAGTAGAAGAAATGTTTCATGTCTACTTCCTCTTTTCTTTGCACAGAATATTAAAAAGTCACATATTGAAAGGTCAAGATTGTTAAAAATTAATAATTTTTACTGTTTTATCAAGGATTTACCTAAATAATACTGCTTTTTTTTTCTTTTACTGCAAGTACCTGGCAATGAAGAACACCACTACAGGTACAATTTGGTGCCACTTCTGTCTTGACTTGTGCTAAGGCACCAGCAGTTTTACCCACCTTTTCTTCTGCACCATTGGTGCAAATGTCAACATAGTGGAAAAGGCAAATAAGAAGTTAATATTATTATAAGATAGTTCTTCCTATGGGCCTTTTATCTGGGTACCCTAAAAAGATCTTGCTGACACCCAGGAGCTGTTGTTTATACTTTGAGAACTGCTGACCTGAAGTATCTTCCCTAAACCTATTTCGTACTTGGAAAATTTGTATTCAGACCTAAAGATTAGGCACAAATGTTATATACTTTATGAAGCTTACTGAAGCTCCCCAGATTAATTTGTCACTACTCCTCTGAGTTTCTGTATATTGCAGTCCCTATCACATTTCTCTTTGTCCATGAGGTGCTCCTGTTATGGACTGAGATTTATTTCTCTACCACCCACAAATGCCTGGTAGATGCTCAGGATTTCTTAAGGAGCAGAAGCCTGTACCCGCTCATTACACATTCTGGCTTTTGTTGTTCTCCCCCAAGTCTAGCATGGGGTCAGAAGGAGAATAATTACTGCCTGAGGCAAGTAATTTTCTGAGGCAAGCAGGGACATTTCACCAACATGTCCTTAGTGCTACTTCCACAGGTATCAGAAAACACTGACATGATGCCTAGGGTTCCAGTGTTATATTGACATTGTGACACTAATGCAGATAGCACCAAAAAAGCTTCTGTTCAATAAGTGTGTGAATAATTCCCCTGTATTCTTTAGTCCAAACCTTGATACAGGTCAAAGGGTTATTTTAGGTAACTCCACCCTAACTGAAGATGCCCTTGGATCTCCTAGTTCTTATATAATTTTCATGGGAACTTAATTGAATATTTTTTAAAGTTTTATTTCTTATTTTTATTCTAGAAACATTTGTTTAGCATTTACCATGTGTCAGGTGCTGAGCATTCAAAGGTAGGCAGGACATGAACTCTGCTTTCAAGGCAGAGTAACAGGGAGAGCAACAGGAGAAAGGTATTGAATTTGGTTCCCAGATTTATACTGCTTTTATTTTCTGTATTTTGAAATTTGGAATTTAAGTGAGTTTTCGTGTGTCTTTGTTTTTATGTGTATGCTTTATTAATGAATGCTTAGATTGTAAAGGTTGTTGTAGATATTTCAGTTGTAAATGTCCTTCTTCTCCTGTGTTTAAAACAGTGTTGAGTTTGTTTTTGGAAATCTGAGTTTCAGAGTAAGGCTTCTAGAATTTAAAAAATCATCTTAACGTATTATTTACAAAAATATATCATAGTATCTCAGCATTGATTTTTCAACTTTATATTAGATTCAGGCTTTTTAGAGGATACAAAGAAAGTGTGTACTTAAACTTTGAGTATACTATTTCTTTTTTAAAAAAACTGCCTTCCATTTTGACTTATACAGTAACAACGCTGTTTGTATAGCTTTATGTAGAAAGTTGAAAAAAGATCCTTGCTTGTCCAAAGAGTTTACTATTTTTTGAATGAGAAGGAACAAGCACAAAGATGTTTATATAAACCAAAGTGAGAATTTTGACTGATAGTATCTCAACTACAAATTGCAGTTTTTCCCCAAGATTTAGAAGAGAGGAGACCACAAGTAGTAGAAGACAGAAAACAGACACAGCAGAACTTTTGGCTTTGCTCTTTAAATGTAAAGATCTACTTCTAAAATCAGTCCTCATGTATTTTTATCTAGATCATGTTTTGCTGATGTGATGATTAATTTTATGCATCAACTTGGCTAGGCCACTATACCCAGAAATTTGGTCAAACACCAGTCTAAATGTCACTGTCAGGGTATTTTTTAGATTAGATTAGCATTTAAATTAATATATTTAGAGTGAAGCAGGTTTACCCTCCATAATGTAGGTAGGGTTTATCAATCAGTTGAAGGCTAAGGCTGAGATCTCCGAGGAAAAGTGGATTTGCCTTCAGATTGAAGCTGCAGCATCAACTCTTTTCTGGATCTCTGGCTTTTCATCCTTTTGTGCAGATTTTGGACTTCCCAGACTCCATAACCATGAGAGCAAATTCATTAAAATAAACTATTTCTACATACCCTATTTGCTTTCTAGAAAGCTCCAATAAGGTACGGGAAGCTTGCCCATGTATTTGGTCTTACGTTAGCCCAAGGAACAAGATGCTGCCTTCCTCTCCACTACTCCTTGACACTGCTAGGCTTAGGCTCTTGGAAGTCATAATAATGTATCATTTTCAGATGACAATGCAGATTTCAAAGCACTTGCACATTTGTGCATGATCAACTATTTCTGTAGAAGTATTCAGAAAGAGTGAGGACTAGGGACCCATGGGGAAAATAAAATTTGTTGAAATACGTGGATCCAGGTTGAAAGGAAGCGACTGGTGGAAGAAGCAACAGAAGAGAGAAGGTTGGGAAAGCTCTGTCATGTGCTGAGTTGTGTGTGTCCCCCACCCCCAAATTCATATGGTGAAGCCCTAACCCTCAGTGCCAGAATTTACCATATTTGGAGATAAGGTCTTTAAACAGGTGATTAAGTTAAAATGAGGTCATCACAGGGAACCCTAATTCAGTTTGACTGATATCTGTATAAGAAGAGTAATTTTGACATACAGTGAGACACCAAGGCCCCCCACACCGAGGAAAGACCCTGTGAGGGCACAGCAAGAAGGTAGTTATCTGCAAGCCAAGGGGAGAGGCCTCAGGAGAAATCAAACCTGCTGACACCTTGATCTTGGACTTCTAGCCTTCAGAATCATGAGAAAATCATTTTACATAGTTTAATCCACCCAGTCTGTGGTGTATTGTTATGGTAGCCCTAACAAAAGAATACAGGCACCAAGGGTGAATATTGATCATTTTTCAACTTTACTTATACTAGACATGATTCTGGTTTATTAAACATTTCTGTTTACCCAGAAGCCAAGTAAGTGGTTCTCAAGAACTATCCTGGATAGGCTACACTGACTGGTCTCTGAGGCCAGGGTGATTATTGATATTTGCATTAAGCAAGGAGAAGACCCTTCCATATCTCCCAATGGTCCAACAGCAATGCACTTCTGTATCTGATGGTGCTCCTACCTTGGTCCATGCTGATCCACAACTGCAACTCCAGAAATGTCTTGTAAGCACATATAACCAGTGAGCCATACATTACAGGGCACTTCAAACAGCCCAGTGATTTTTCAGTCTAATATTTCCCAGGCCATTTTTTTCCTCATCTGGAAAATGAAGTTACTGATGTCTGGGTTTAAATAGCTAAGTAGATTTGTAAAATTTAAAAAATTAAAATAATTTTAAAGATTATTAATTATAAGACGATATAATACACCATCAAAATGCACTAGCAAGTGATTCTTTATTGTTTTGATGCTTTGCCATTTTAATAGTAATAATTGCGTAATAATAATATTGTAGCTAACAGTTAGTGTTTACTGTATGCCAAACACCATTCTAACCTCATTACAGATGTTAAATTTGAAATATGTTGACATAGACTGTCTCATTTAATTCTTGTAACAAAGATGTGAGTTAGGTAAGGAAGGAATTATTCCCATTTTGCAGATGAGAAAGTTGAGACTTAGCAAAGTTCACTTTTTTAAATCAAGGTTACCCTTCTAGTAAATGGCAGAGTTTGAAGCATAATTTAAGTCTTCAGATTCCTAAGTTAGTGCTTTTTGCAAACAATTCTCTTATAAATGACATCAAATATATAGGTAATTAAGAGTAAGAGAGCATGCCTTTTTTTTTTTTTTTTTGCCTGTTTGCGTTCTAAACAAAGAAATGTGAGACTCAATAAGGTGAGAAAAATGACATTTGCCCCCCTAAAGGATCACTAACATTTAGCCCTTGCAGGAAGAACTGAGGTTGAAGAATGGAGTCCAAGAAGCACAATGTTTCTTACACCAGGAGCTGTGTAGATTGAGGAT
This sequence comes from Nomascus leucogenys, assembly GCF_006542625.1. Taxonomy (NCBI): domain Eukaryota; kingdom Metazoa; phylum Chordata; class Mammalia; order Primates; family Hylobatidae; genus Nomascus; species Nomascus leucogenys. The sequence continues at coordinate 29,578,959 of NC_044392.1, read as the reverse complement.
CAGAAGGAAGCTGAGCTGGAACTTAAGATGCCTAAAGAGCAAGAAGGGAATATTAAGCCAGTACAAGAATAATAAAGAAAGTATAAAGTTACATCTGAACAGATCAAAAAGCCTATAAAGGGAACGAAGATATAATGTGAAACAAAACACTAAGAAAACTTTTTCTTTCAGTTTTTTATTTGTAAGATGAATTCAATTTATAGAAGGCAAAATATGTTCAAAAAGAAAAGTTGTACCTTTGAGAGACAGAAGAAAGCAGATAACATATGTCTGTGGAAAATCTGAGGCTTCAACATACATCAGCATGTCCTTTAAGGTATAAATTATGTTGGTTTCTATACTCAGATTTCATTCCTAACGATAGCAACAGCCAGTGTAAGGGAAGAGTTTAGAGATAAACATGATAGAGAAGGAAATAAAGGGCATTTTTTACATCCAGCGATTTCGGCCATCCTTCCCTCCCTCAAAACAAAACTTCTGACAAATTTAAGAAATTTAAGATTGCTATTGCAGCCAAAGGGCAGTTGAGTAAACAGAAATATATCTTAAGTTTGTTTTCAAAAGTTAAAAAATATTATCATAATTCCTTTTGGTGATTTCAGTATCTCAGATAGGATAGAATCGACCCTATCTATAAAGAGATTTAGGAAGCAAAGTAGCATTATTGCTTAACAAATACCTTGACTAACTAATTAAGGCTTCAGAAAAAGAAGACAGAGAGGGAGATTTTTCTGATTATCATCACTCCGTAATTACTAGTATTTTCCATAACCTAGATAACTCAGCTGTCTAAGAAACAAAATCCAGCTGAAACTGAACCTTCTAAAGTTTTCCTTCTACAATTTTTTAAGGCCCAGAGCAGGATCCCTGTCATACTAAAGTCTCTCCTGGATGTCTGGAAAAAGTCTTATAGTCTGGGAGACATTCCAAAATATGTGCAGTGACCATTGCCACAGGCGTGAACTTCTTAATGCATTTTGCAGAAATCTCCTCCACAATGAAATTGATTACTGTCTGAAAGGATTTTTTTCCCCTTTTCAAAATAGCAAGCAGCTAGAATATGCTTTTCTTATGTTTTATTACATCCTTAAGTATCTCATGTGGACTGAATGTGACTGGAGAAAGTTACCAGTCTGAATCTGATATACAATGTTTAGTTTAAAACAATTTTTTTACATTGATGGGTTAGATGAACAGCAAAAGGAAAAACTCTGGATGTTTGAAGACTACACATACAAAATTGTACACTGATTACTAAAACTTGAGTTTGTGCACAGTTTTCCTGCCGCAGAAACTGAAATAAGATCAGAGAATAAATGTGAAGAAATGGATTTTCAAGGAACAGGTGGAAATTGAAAAGAAAATGGAACCTGGAGTTTTGTGAGTGTGTCTGTCTGCCTTATGAGAATGACATTTATGAGGATGAAGGAGGGTTGGTGGGTTTGTTGTAATGCTTTTACATAATGAAGATCAAATTGTTGAAGTTCTTTAATGCTATCTATTTGTTGTATTTAGCAAAGGAATGAATTTGTAGCTAATAGGCAGTAATTTGGTTTTTATTCACCTAATAGAAATATTGTAGCAGAGCTGTCACCAGGCTTGTTGTAATGTCAAACAAAAAGTCTGACAAATCAGAAAAAAAGGATATACAGGGAATATATTGCAATTGCAATCATAGCAAAGAAAGAACAGAAAGGACGTCGATTATGAGATTTCTAATTCTTGATTTCGTAGCAGTTTCCATATTCTTGCTAGAAGCTGGAAAGTTACTTAGTCCCTGGTATCAATCACACCTCAGCTAGACACTGAGGCTAGTCACTGCTGCTGGAAGATTTCTTCCTGACAATGATTCATATAAGCCAATTGTCAGGAGTTTTGAAGTTCTTAAATAGAAGTTGATGTATGTTTTTTACTGTTGTGCAGTCACTGAACATATTTCATATGACGGAAAATAGCTTTGCAGAAAAATTAACCTATTCTTTATCTTTAAACAAAGTTGCCTTCAAAAATTATCAACTCATTCACAAGCATTACATTTTCTGAGCTTTTCACATTTCATATATATATATATATGGCAAAATTCTTAATCTTATGGTGCACAGTCACCACAGGAGAAGGTGTGATATGTCATTTAAAAAGCCCAAACCTTTCACTTTGTATTGTCACAAGGAACTAAAAACAAGGCAAATAAGTGTTTCAACTTATGGTCTTAGAAATTATTTCTTAAATATCACAAACTAATTTGGGTATATCACAAGGAAAGATCAGATAATTCTAATCCATGCTGAACATGTGATTTTGAAACAGAAACAGTAAAGATGAAAGGTGAAAGCTCCCATAGTAGGACCAGTACTGGGAGGGAGAGAGAGTGCTTCTTGATTGATGTACTCTCGCCTTACCTGAGTCTTTTGGTGTGAAATCATGGTCTTTTAGCACCGGAACAAACCTTAGACATCGTCATGTAGTCAAACATCTTTTTTTTGTAGATGAAGGAAACTAAGGACTGGAAAGGTGAACTAAGTTGCCCAGGTCAAAGAGCTACTTGGAGGAAGAAAATCTGAATCTCAAGAAGTAGGTTTGCAAACTTCTAAGTCCAGTGTTCTTTCTTCTCTTTCCACACACTGTTTTTTCCACTGAACTCTTGCTCTGAACAACAGGAGAGCAGCAGCAGTAATAACTCCAGCACCATCAGGGCTGGGCCACAGTCGATTTTTAGAGGAGGCCCCTTGCACGCACACCAAGTTTGCTTCTGGCCAATAGACCTAGAAATTACAGGCTGATCTTGCTTTACTCTATACGTGCTTCAGAAATGACTTCTTTGCAGAAACTGTGTTGGCATGGTTAATTAAAAAGCATTGTTAGAAGAGCGCACAAGGGGAGTGGCATTCTGGGTGCTGGTAATGTTCTGTTTCTTGATCTGGATACGGGTTACGTGGGAACATTCAGTTTGTGGAAATTATGTGATGTATATTTCTGGATATTTCAACAAAAAGTTAAAGCTCACAGAACAATTAAGAATCCATTGTTTAAAAAAAAAAAAAAGGCATATTGGTGGCCGGGCGTAGTGGCTCACACCTGTAATCCTAGCACTTTAGGAGGCCAAGGCAGGTGGATCATGAGATCAGGAGTTTGAATCAGACTGGCCAACATTGTGAAACCCCGTCTCTACTGAAAAAGCAAAATATCAGCGAGGCATGGTGGCAGGTGGCTGTAATCCCAACTACTCAGGAGGCTGAGGCAGGAGCATCGCTTGAACCTGGGAGGTAGAGGTTGCACTGAGTCGAGATCATGTCACCGCACTCCAGCCTGGGCAACAGAGCAAGACTCTGTCTCAAAAAAAAAAAAAAAAAAAAAAACATATTGGCATCAGAGAAATTAAATACCTCTAGAAATGATTCTGCAAGCACATTTTAACAATTTTTAAGCAAAATTTCAAACAAAAACAGCCATCATTATTTGGCATAGCAAGAGTTTTACTGTAAAGCAAATTTAATCTACTCCTTCAGGTAGAAACGTTTTCCTGATGCAGTGGCCTTCCTTCATACTGTGTAACTGCCAAAGGAATCACTTAAAAATAAAAGCTATTATATGCTTCTTACATCTTTAGACAATGGGAATTATTCTAAATTACAGCTGATAGAAAGCATTTTTTCTATTCTTCATTTGAATTTGTGTTGTGTATCTAAGGACTTGAGAAATTGATTTCAAAATTTCATGGTAACTTGTCATAATCCTTACGTAGGAAAATAAAACATAGAAGTTGGTCTTGTTGGGCAATATATTGTCCTACTTTTTTAACTATTGCTGTTAACAAAGCAAAGTTTGGGAGGGATAGCATTAGAAGATATACCTAATGTAAACGTTATGAGTTAATGGGTGCAGCACAACAACATGGCACATGTATACATATGTAACAAACCTGCATGTTGTGCACATGTACCCTGGAACTTAAAGTATAATAAAAAAAAGAAAAAAAAAGTTTGGATACATGTATGTACATATATATGTACATCTATACACATACACACACCTCATCCCCCCCACACACAAATAATTGGCATACAGTGAATATATTTTACCACTAAAGCTGTACTAAACATAATTAGATATGTTTGGGATAAGTCAGAAGCATTTTAGAATCTTACAGTAACTTAATTATTATATACTATGGTTAATATCCTGCAGCTATAAAAATGACTGGGAACAAGCTAGGATATAAATTTAAAAGTAAATGCATAGGAGTGTGCATATAGAAAAATCACTGAAAAAATTAATACTTATAAATCAGCCATTTTTTTTCAATAGTAACACTGAGAGAATGAGAAAATACCTGCAATTAGTGCATTTTAAATTAGTCCTTCTTTCCTTTTACAGCTGCCAGTGGAGGGCATATTGATCAGAGAAAGGACCAAATAGACAAAAATGCAGAAAGCAGATCTATGGTGTAAAGTGCCAGATTAATTGATCCTTACCTGGTAAATATTCACGTATGTTAATGTAAGTTAATACTGTTAGGAATCTGAGACCAATTTCATAAACAATATGCAACTATTTGGAAATTTCAATTGTAGATACTCAACAAATATCAAGTAAGCACATTTAAACCTAAAGATGAGTGTTCGAATATTTTAGTGGAACACTTTGGTATTGGTTCTGACTGTAATAATCCTGGCCAGTATGTGTAGACCCTTTTAGTAGTCATTGTTTCCAAGCTGATTGGGCAGAGACCATGTCTATTGCACTTTTGAATAGCAACTTGAATCCTCTTGGCTTTTGGAACATATAAAATAACAATGTTCTCTAGAAATGCTGCCATTTGGTAACTTCTCTTTGGAGTGCAAACTTAAATTCTTGGTTATAAGTGGTATGTGCATTTGCCCCGGTGTCCACATGCACAGATCTCTATGGGCATCAAATAAGGTATGCTTGCTGGGAAATAGAATGATTTTTGAATGCATAAGAACCCAAAGAGGATGACATAAACTTAGCGAAGTTTTCAAGCTCCAGTCTTTATTATGTATGTATGTTTTAAATTAAGAGGCAATCCAAAGGTTGAAAATCAGGGAAATCAGAGGCAGTTAATTTTATCAGAGAAAAAATTGGAAGATAAAAGCTTTGGAAGATATCAGAGCAAAAATTGGAAGATAAAAAAATGAGATAGAGGAACACCCAAAAATTTTTTTAAGGTAAAACTATAAATTTTCTTTTCAAATTATACACATTCGTTGGACTCAATAGTCATCTTCTCTTACTGGAACTAACTAAGAGTTAGTCCCTGTGACTGCTTACAAGACAGAGCCAGGTTACTGATACATCAGAAACCTAGCTGTTGAACCACTGTGTGAATCTTTAGGCCCTGTGGCTTAATTCTAATTTTAAGCAGATTTGGCTCTTATAAATCCTAAAGAGTTATAAAGCCTTGAGTTATTTTCTTGAAAATATTTAATAATTCAATTTATAATTTATGCTTAATAATCTCTTTAAAAAAAAAAAAAGAAAGAAAGAAAAGAAAAGAAAGGGACCAGGTCAGGGGTAGAACAAAACTGCAGGTATATTTTTCAAACCTGCTGTCAAGGAAATCAGAGGCATAAGAGAACTTGAACAAAATCAAGAAATTTACCATTTAGTTATAAAATTAGATGCAGCATTCCATATCTCATCCAAATATAATAATCTATTGGGAAATCATATTCAAGAGTGGCTTCTCCATCGAAGGTATAATTCCCTTGGAAGATTTACATGTATTTTATACAGTTTATCCCCAAAAATGTTTAAAGACAACTCTGTGTAAAATGTGAAGTACTTGACTTCCTTATTAGTGACTTTATCTGATGCATGGTCTACCATAGTAGTGATTACGTGGCCCATTAACCGGTGAGTATTGATCTATCTATTCCTAAAAAATTTCCCTCCTCATTTAAAAATAAGCAGAAATAAAAACCTGGCTTCCTCACTTGTGATGGGTGCTAAAGTCATGACTAGATAAAAGACTTCAATTTATCAGTTTACATCTGAAGCCAAAAACTACTTGTTGATCTCTTAAATTCAAAAGGTTACTCGGAAACACTCAAGGCCAAATTGGAGAAAAATGATTAATTCCTTTTAGTAAGTGTTTCTTTCTTATAAATGGAATTTAACTCCTTGGGCAAATGTAACATTCTTTTTACTTCTGTGATTGCTAAAGTTTCTTTAGCATAAATGTAGAGAAGAAATGGGAGTAGAGGGAATACACAAACACACATGCGCACACACACACACACACATGCTGCAACCACAGAAGGCACAAAGCAGTTGTTGAATATGTCTGTGACCTTTGTTTATGTTCATATTTCAAAGTCAAGATAAGCCAATTTTCCCACCTAGATATTTTCCCTCTGTAATTGGATATGTATCTAGATATTTACTATCATAATGGATCCTGGAAATGACATTAAAATTTCATTTCACTAGCAGCCAACCAAATTTCTGATTTTTCAAAAATTAGGTCATTTACAAGCTTTTCAAGAATCTCAGTTTATTAATTGGGGTGACACATTTATAGTTATTGGTTACAATATCAATGGAATGTTTCTTAATATAACAATGTTCTAACTATAATTATAGTCCACAAGCACTATCAGCCATATAGTGGCATTTAAGATGCTCTCACCTTCTTCAGCCTCCGTACACCTCACTCTTAGAGCATCACTACTATCCCTTGAAATACGGAAAGGTGGAGAAATCTTTCTGAGCTTGGGCACTTCCACTAACTCTTATTTTGCTGCTGGTCCCTGTCCCTATGAGGAACAGCAGCACTAAAAAGCTACTTTCAGAGATCAAAACCAACATGGTTCGTGGAAAGCCATGTATTGGTATGATTGGGGCCTGTCAACCAATTGTTTTCAGTCCTTTACTCTCAGAGATATTTAAAAGCTCCTACTGGCTCCTTTTGTGTAGCAGTAAGTGAAGATTCAATGGGACAAGGCTCTAAATGGACTGGAGGCCTCTTTTCCATTAGAGATGTGTTTCCTCGTAGACTTTTGGCTTCACACTTTATTTTCTTCTGCTCACTGCCTCTTATTCGATCATTCGTTTTTTCTATTCTCAAACTTTCTTCCTTCTCCTCTTAATTTTGTTTCTGAAAATTTAGCCTGTATCTTACAATCTACTATATACCAGGCGGTGTTCTACTCTCTCCTTACTTGTTCAACTACAGCCTGTCAACCAAAATTTATTCTATGGTTGACTTCCTCTCAGGAAAAAGACTGAAAGGAATAGACAAAATGTTGTAAAGAAATGTATGGGATGGTTGTGGGAGGGAAATCACAATGAGTGCATTTGGAAAAATACATAAACTACCTGTCTTCGTATGTTCATGATCATATTTTAAACTAGAATGCTTAACAGCTGTGTCTTTCCTGAATTATTATAAGCTAGTTTTATAGTGAATAACATTCTATATTTGTTCAGCATATTTTAGATAATGAGGTAGGAAAAATTTCTGTAGTATATTTATTCCTGCTAAAATAGATTATGGCCTATAGAATCTGGTTGTCTGCTATTTAAAATGTTTCCTACATGTTTGAGGGTTTCAAAAGTGTCCTTTTTACTTGTGAAATTTAATTCTATTCTCTAGACATAATCTCAGCGTTATATCATTACAGAGAGTACTTTAGTGAGCAGTCAAATGGGAAGAGAGTAAAAGAAGGACACTGGCATATTGAGCCAGACTCTTAAGAAAAGCAATTAATAACAAAATAGCTCTGTAGCCCAATGAGAATTAAATAATGAGATTGATAGAAACTAAATAATTGGATGGTTTGGGTTTGGATTATGTACATGAAGATTTTTTTAAAGTGAAAGAATTGTGTTCTTTGTTACACTGGTAACATTAAAATTAGTGAGTAAGGGTAAGGAGGACTGAGGAATTGAGGTAATTTGTGATTTCGCTGTAACAAGGTGAAGAAGACAACTTTTGGCAAGTTTTTTGTTGGCATATCTGATTTGCACTAATATGATGTTATTTACAATATTTCTCCCACTTAAGTGAGTGTTTGCATATTTTACTGTAGAAACATGTGGGGATTTGTGGTGTATGATATATACAAAATATTACCTTTATAAATTCTAAAAAAAATCTGAATTCTGAAATATACATGGCTCCAAGGACTTCAGATAAGGAATTGTGGACTTGCATATCTATTGACTGTTGGGAGGAAAACTTTAAGAGGTATTATGATCGAGCTATAACCTCCTCTTTAATAAGAAGAGTCAGTAACTGTTGGCTAAAGTGGTTAAATCAGGAAGTAAAAGTATAAGCATATAATATAGTGTTATGGATCAGAATATCTAAAGAGAAATTAGAAGAAATTTCTTTTTGAAGTAGAGGTAAAGAGGGTTGGAGCAGGAGACTTGCTTCTTCTCATCATACCTTCTTCAAAACTATGAACTGTTATAATGTGCATGCATTATTAGTACTTTAGTTTTAAAAATTAAATTAATTATTTCAACAAACTTGCCTTGAGTTTATGTAATGTGTTAGGCATGGTATCTGGAAGTGTAAAAATTGAAACCTTTGTCCGGGCACAATGGCTCATGCCTGTAATCCCAGTGCTTTGGGAGGCTGAGGTAGGAGAATTGCTTGAGCCCAAGAATTCAAGACCAGCCTGGGCAACATAGTAAGATCTCATCTCTACAAAAAATAAAAAACAAAACAAAACTAGCTGGGCATGGTGGCATGCACCCCTGGTCCTAGCTATTCAGGAAGCTGATGTGAGAAGATCGCTTGAACCCAGAAGGTCAAAGCTGCAGTGAGCTGAGATTGCATCACTGCACTGCAGTATCACTGCACTCCAGCCTGGGTGACAGAGGAATATGCTGTCTCAAAAAAAAAAAAAAAAAAAAAAAAGCTCTCAAGAATTCTAATATGTAAAATAGACTTGCAAACAATGAGGCTTGATATGAAACAGTAAGTGATCATTTTTATAGCATTATGTACAGAGAAGACAGTGACTACTATTTTCCAACTAAGAACATGTACATCTACGTGTGTATGAGGGTAATGGGCCTGGTGAACTGTGGGGGAGGGAGGAGGAAAGTCAGTTAAGGGAGCCTTCACAGAGGTGCCGGACCTTTTTAGAACACAAAAGACGCAATCTGAGAGGCATCAGAGGGAGACAGAAACAAGGTGGAGATGTAGAAAAGTTCTTGCTGGAGAGCACTCTTCCACGCCCTCCTTGTAGCTAGAGAAAACCAGGCTGTAGCTCCTTTAATTTAAATCTGCCTTCCCCAGTAAACAAGAAGCTATTTGGATATTTTGTTTTGTTTTTCCTGAAGGGTGACAGTAGAGGGTGGGAAAGGTACATTTTACATAGGGGATTTATATCTTAATTTTACTCTCAAATAGAAGACCCTGAGAAAATACACATGAGCAGGGAATTTTTTAAAAGAAATGCAGTTTAAAGTCAGCTTTTTCTAGATTGCAAGTAAGCTGTGTAGAGTAAGGGAAACATGGCTCATCTGGCCAGGGTTCTAAAGTAGGCAAGCTAACTAAATCTCACAGAAGGTCTTCGAGGAGAGCCCTAAACCCAGAATTCATTGCATTAATCCAGCCTAAATATTTTAAGGACATGAACAAATATGATGATGTCATTGAAGAGAAAGGGTTGTTTGCTTCCATACCCATTTTGGCAGCTGTAGCAGCTGTGGTATCTCTTCAAACACTCAGATTGTAGGTTAAACCCTAAAGTTGAGCCGTTGAGTTTCAGGGCTAGATAGGAGTTTCTTGAAATACCAGGCTTTTGATATAACAGAAATTATGACATAGGAGCTGTATACAAATCGGCTATAATGGGGAGTGATCAGATACATTGTGAATAAATACAATATACAAAGAGTTAATATTAAAAATATGGAGAATGGGAGAAAAACTCAAAAAAGAGAGCTCAAGAATCAACGCTTCAAGTGCATGTGGAGTTAAGAGTGCACATGGGGGAGGCAGTGAGGCCTCTGACAGGTGGTAGGGGAAGTAAGTTGACAGATGAGCTTTATATTTCTTGAAAATTTTCTCTTTATCTCAGTTCACAGAGGCGGATGGGAAAGGAACAGATGTCAGAAACAGCAGTGCTTCTCAGGGAAGATTAAATGGTAGAGGAAATAGAGATCGCATTACCAAATAAGATGGGAAGGGAAAGCAGTGTATTTAAGTAGAACTAGACAGAATGACCAGGTGGAATTTGGATTTGAAGTTTGAGGGGATATCATGTTAAAGCAGTAAACACCAAGCTATCACAATCTGACCCGTTAAGATTCCATTAATTGATAATCATGAGTACCTCTTTATTTGTTAATAAAACCGTGCCATAAAGAATAAGCATATTAAAGTTTTCATTTAAAAATACATGTATTGTTCCATTTCAGAATTGTTAAAAGTTGAAATATTCTTATAACATATTAGAAAGAACTAAGGTTTAGGAAGATTTGGGATTATGTGAGAGTTGCTTTTATCACATCATGTTACTTTTCATTCAATTTTCTCCTTCATCCCTCTTTCCTTCTCCTTTTCCTTCTTCATTTTTTCTCCTTATAGGGACATATGGAGGTATGGGAACTCAGACGCAGTATTCAAAGAAAAAGAATGTATTATTAAGAAACTTGGTCACATTATTATTATAAAAGTATACATTCACTAAGAAAACATTTACATAAGAAAAGTACTCAATTAGATTTCTAGTCTATATATAAAAGATTTTCTCAACCAAAAGCAACTTGAGGCTGGAATTTAGAAAACCCGAGCTCTAGTTCTACCCTATCCCTCGTTAGCCCTATGACTTCAGACAAATCATATGCCCTCTTTGGCTCTCAGTTTCTTCAACTGTAAAGAAGAGCTTAGATCATGTCTGTAATATATATGTCCTTAATTATTTGAATACCATAGTCTAGATGGTGATCTTAATTCAAGCAAATGCTGTTCACTTTAACAATCCACAGGGAAGAGATGGAAGAGATGGTTCCAAGAGCAGAAAACTATCTTGGGAAAGGAATTCTACATTTTTATCCATTCATTCTACTAAGTAAACATCTGCTGTGATTTCCTATGCCTGGGAATGCATTTCTTCCAGATATCCACATTGCTTATTCCCTTGCCTCCTTTAGGACTTCACTGTGTGGTCATCTCATGAGGACTTCCTTCTTTCCTATTTAAAATTATGTGCATGCACACACCACACTGTCTCTCTTGCTATCTCTCTTTCTCTCTCCAATTCTGGAACTCCCCATTCCTCTTTCTGTGATTTATTTTTCCCAACAACACTAATTACTTTCTAATATTCTAAAAAGTAACCTATTTATTTTATTATTTAAATCCCCCATTTGAAATTAAGATAAAGACAAGGACTTTGCAGGGTTTGTTCAATGCATAGAATAGAGTTTATCACATAGTAAGCCCTCAGTAACAGAGTGCAAGACTTAATCATCAAGTAGCTGAGGAATTCTAGACTCATTGCGAGTATATTATTTCAATGGGAATAGATAAGGAGACTAGGAAAGTCAGAGATAGTAATGGATTCACAATTCTGATTTTCAAACATCTTGAGCAACAGGATATTTGTTTCTGATGAAAACTCAAGTAGAAGCCACATGTGAAGAGTTAAGTGCAGACTTGGTCTAAGTGAAACAGGTGAAAGAAACATGGCCACTTGCTTTAGCTAGAATCACCACCTAAACTATGGTATTCACATCATCAAGAATGTACACGATGGATATATGATCCAAGCTCTTGCTTTTCTCCTGCCTCCTTAAGGTGGTCCCTGAAGAAATTCTGAACAGATTTTCTTAAAGTTGCCTAATATCAAAAATTACTTGGAACACTAGATCCCCTGGGGCTTTGCCCCTGGAAAGGAAAGAGAATATACCAAGAAGTTGGTGAAGAGGCCAAGGTTTGCATCAAGGAAGGTGATTATAGAGAACAAGAAACATCTGAATTTTTGGAGGCTGAATAAAGAGAAAGGTTAGCAAGAGGACAGGGGTCTACTTAGTAAAGTCATTTCAATGGTGGTCAGTCACTTACACTTGTCTCCCACATAAGAAGAAAAAATTGGATCCTGGTTTGGGCTGAGAATTGGATATGTTTAAAAGGAGAAAAACAAAGCCATATTTAGGGGTTTGTTTTGTTGAATTTTATTATTGACAATGGCGCCAAAGAACCAACATACAACCACTTGAACTAAATAGAACATTAACAGAGGTCTAAACATTCAAACATATGATGAAGGGAAAATTCCACTAGTCAAAGATCTCAGAAGAGATATAACTCACTCATTCACTGAAAACTTGTACACAAACAAAATCTAGAAAAAGATGTATGTATGATTCTTGTCATTTTCTATTATCAGTTTCTTTTTAAAATTTTTTAAGTGTTATTTTGTTTTTGACCCATAGTGGTTGTACATACTATGGGGTGTAATGTGATGTTTCCATACACGTATACATTGTGTAATGTTCAAATCAGGGTAATTAGCATATCCCTCACCTCAAACATTTATCATTTCTTTATAGTGGGTATATTCAAAATCCTCTTTCTAATTATTTTTAAGTATACAGTACAACATTGTTAACTATAGTCACCCTACTGTGCAATAGAGCACCAAAACTTATACCTCCTGTCTAACTGTAACTTTGTATTTGTTGAGTGATCTCTTCCCATCCTACCCCCAACCCCACCTCTGCAGTCTCTAGTATCAGTTTCTTTTTTCTTTCTTTTTTTTTTTTACTATCAACAAAACCTCATCAAATTATCTCATTTAATGGTACCATCTCTCCAGACATATAGCAGGCACCATTGTATATCCATTCTGTCATTTTAAAAAATCCCATACATCCTATAAATTTTTGCCCATTAGTCTTTATAGTTTTTTACATTCATTGAAATATAACTTTTCTCTGAGAGCGTCATATCCTCAAAACTATCTCAAATAGAGGGTACTTTTGTCCCATTACTCCATCTCCTCTTGGATGTCTCAGATTCCTCAGCATCAAAACATCTAAACTGAATCTCATGGCTCCCACTGAATCCATGACTTGCCTTCATCTATTGTTCCCTATTTCAGTGAACAGCACCTCTATGTCCAATCCATCATTCAATCTCTGTTTTACCTACTAAATAGCTTTTAAATACATATACTCTTCTACTTTCCAACCACCTTAGTCCAAGAAACCACTGTCTTCTTCCTTGATTATTGTAAGAGCTTTGTACTTGTTCTGTCTACTTCTGGCCATTCTGTAAGTCTTCTCTAAGTGTAGCTCTTATCAATCACTTCCTTGATATTCCCACTGCCACAATCCCTTTGTGTCACTTTATCTGAGCCACTGGAGTAGCCAACACTCCAGTTACCTTAGTCTCTGCCATCTTCTATCTACACTGTATTTTCATACCAGCTTAATCTCCATAAAGCGTACATGTCTCCCTACTGCTTTGCTGCTTACTGAATTTAATCCAAACTTCTTAGTTTAGTATTCTCTTGAACAGTAATACCTTCTCCCTATACCTATGCCTACCCAAATCCTACCCAACATGTAAGACTCCTGCGGCTTTTCCTGACCTCTCTTCAGCCTGATAGGCTATTCTGCTATTAGAACTCACAACACAGACTTAACTTTCTTGTGAGCAGTGTCTTACCACATTTATATCAGCAGACACACCTTGCACTGCCCCTTTCATATAGTTAATCCTCAATGCACTTAATGAATTTTAGTACATTTTAATTTTATTTGAATAGGTTTTTAGACTTTGAGTTTCAGGAAAAGGCTAAATTACTGAATTCATTTTAGTATTGTGGAAATCAAATAGAAACCACCCCACATATGAAAACATAGCTGTACTCTATTTGTTTAATTTCAAAGTGATCCAGGTCCTTTTACCACCAGAGAGGAAGAAAGAGGATTAAGCTGAAATTAATGTTTTGATGAAGATGAGGCGGATGGTAAATTGACCCAAGAGAAGCAAAAAAAAATCAACTTGCCACATGTTAGCAACGGAGACTTCATGATTGATGTTCAGTGACTTGGAAATTCTCTCCAGGGCAAACTGCATTTTCACTGCTTACTTACATACATTTTGAGGCATAGATTAATTTCAAAACAAGAACTTAAAGCTAGGAGGAACCTCAGACATCAGCTTAGTTTGTGGTTTTCAAACTTTTCTCTCTCCTTTTCTGTTTTTAAACATTAGAACCCTTTATTCAATCAAAATCTTCCATGAAATCCCGTTGCATAAAATAAATAAAACCAGAGTTGTCTTGGTTAAAGCAGGGTGCGAGCCCAGGATCCAGCCCTCTTGCCTTGGGGCTCTCCAGCTTCCATGGTGGCCCCTGAAGCATAACAAGATAATCTGTAGAAGGCTGGTGATCTCAGTTTGAAAACCAAGGATCTGGTCTTCCCTCTCATTTCTTACAAGTGGAAACAGGTTCAGAGAAGCAACATGATGCGCCCAGTGGTAGAGTCAGGACTAGGACTCAGGTTTCCTGCCATGCAATCCCGTATTCTCCTCCAATTCCTCTTCGCTATTTTCTTTAGTGGCATGTCCCTCCTTTCTTCTTCTTCTTCTTCTTCTTCTTTTTTTTTTTTTTTTTGAGACAGTCTTGCTCTGTCGCCAGGCTGGAGTGCAGTGGTGCTATCTTGGCTCACTGCAACCTCTGTCTCCCAGGTTCAAGTGATTCTCCCTCCTCAGCCTCCCGAGTAGCTGGGATTACAGGCGCACCACCACGCCCAGCTAATGTTTGTATTTTTTAGTAGAGACGGGGTTTAACCATGTTGACCAGGATGGTCTCGATCTCTTGACCTCATGATCCACCTGCCTCGGGCTCCCAAAGTGCTAGGATTACAGGCATGAGCCACTGCACCTGACCATCCCTCCTTCTAATGACCTCAATTTAGTCTTCACTTTTTCCCAGTGTCAGCACATATGATCCTAAAGGCCTTCTGAACTTCTATGAATATTTTGATAGCTTCTATTCTCAACTCTTTATCTAGTAACTATTACCAAATGACCATTTTTTTTGCCATAACTCTATCTCTTAAGATACTACCATATTTCCCTATAAAAATGCATTAACAAGTAGGTAACATGTTGACAGGAAATTCTAAGAACTCTGTTTCATTCCAGCATTCAAGGAATGTAGACAAATAAAGGGAAATAAAAAGAAAGAGCTAAGAATTCTATTTTGAGGCCAGAATAGGCAAGATTAAAAAGAGGGGAGATAAACAGGATTTTGAAAATATGAGAACCAAATTACTCACCTGTTATAACATTAGAAGTAGAACTTAGAACAAGCTTTATCAACTTCATTTTTTCCCAAAATGAAAAATACTTCGTTTTAATGGAACACCTTTTATGAAAAGAGCTCAAGAATAGAAACGTTTTTTGTTTTGTTTTTATCTTTAACTCCAACATCTATAATGGGTGTGGTGGCTCTTGCCTGTAATCCCAGCACTTTGGGAGGCCAGCGCGGGAGGATCACTTGAGCAAAGAGTTTGAGACCAGCTTGGGCAACATGGTGAAACCCCATCTCTACAAAAAATACAAAGTATTAGCCGGGCATGATGGCATGCCTGTAGTCCTAGCTACTCAGAAGGCTGAGGTGGGAAGAGCTCTTGAGCCCAGGAGATCGAGTTTACAGTGAGGTGTGATCGTGCCACTGCACTTCAACCTGGTGACAGAGCAAGACTCTGTCCCAAAAAATAAATATAAAAAATTCCAACATCTTATCTCGCCATTCAGAGAAAACCTCTTTTAAACATCTGTCTTTCAATGAAAATGCATGAATTATATATATGATATATATGAATTATATACATAAATAGAATTATGCTATTCATGCCATTCTATAATTTGATTCTTTCAGTCAAGAAAACTCTTGGTGGTCTTTCCACCAAATATAGATTTTTTACTCTCTTTTATAGTTACACAGTGCACTTTTGTATGAATTTATTGTAATTTATTTAACCAGCATCCTATAAATTTAGTTTCTAGTTTTTAACTATTTTTTTTAATGCTGTAATAAACATCACTATGCACATATAATTGTATCCAATAATCACCTCAGGATAAATTCATAGAAAAGAAAGTGCTGGGTCAACAGACATCTTCATTTTAAATTAGAATATCTCTAATATTTATTGTAAATAAAAATTTTAAACAAAACAAGACAGAACACAGAGAAGTATGAAAGTCTCCTCCAACCCCCTAGCTGTTATGCCAGTCTCCAAAAGAAACCTGGTATAGACTTCAGACCTTTAGTTCAATATAAAACTATAAACATAGATACTTTTAAAAAAGATAGTAGATTACAGAGTACATACTTAACTATAACTTATTTTTAAGCCAAAAAATGGATTCTGACCAAATTTCCACATCAGGACATATTGTACTCGCTCATTTCTTTTTTGGACTGCAGAGTATTTCATGCACAGATGAAAGGAAGCAAAATGTGGTGGCTAAGAGCATGGACCCTGGAGCCTGCTCCCTGCCACTAGGCATATGACTTTAAGTGTAAGTCGCTGTGTGCCCTACTCTCTACATTTTTAAACTTCGATGATAAATACCTACTTCATAACATTATTGGAAGAATTAAATGACTAAATATATTGGAAATGCTTAGAACAATAAGCACTCAACAAATGTTAACTATTATTAATATGTGTCATAAATTTTAGCTAGTCCCCAGTTGATGGGCATTTATTTTCAGTTTTTCAGCGATAATGATGCAAGTCATTTCATATATGTCCATTTGTGAAAGCATTTCTTTAGGGTATATTACTAAAAATTAAAAATGGATTTACTGGGTCAAAATAAAGACACATTTTGTTTCATTTAAATTTTTTCATTTTTTTATTTCAATAGCTCTGGGGGGAGGTACAAGTGTTTTTTGGTCACATGGATTGTATAGTGTGAAGTTGGGGATTTTAATGCACCCATCTCCCATGTAGTATACACTGTACCAATACGTAGTTTTTCATTCCTCATTCCCCTCCCACTCTCCCCATCTCTGAGTCTCCAATGTCCATTATACCACTTCGTATGTCCTTGCGTACTTATAGCTTAGCTCTCACTTAAAAGTGAGAATATGCAGTACTTGGTTTTTCATTCCTGAGTAAGTTCACTTAGAATAATCGCCCCCAGTTACATCCAAGTTGTGCAAATAACATTTCATTCTTTTTTTATGGCTGGATAGTATTTTGTGATATATATATATATATATATATATATATATATATATATATATATATAATCTCACATTTTCTTTATCCACTCGTCAGATGATGGCCACTTAGGCTGGTTCTATATCTTTGCAATTGTGAATTATGCTATGATGAACATACACATACAAGTGTCTTTTTGATACAGTAACTTCTCCTTTGGGTAGATGTAGACACCCAGTAGTGGAATTGCTGGATTGAATGGTAGATATACTTTTGTTTGAGAGATCTCCATACTGTTTTCCATAGAGGTTGTACTAATTTACATTCCAACCAGCAGTGTATAAGTGTTCCCTTTTTACCACATCCATGCCAGCATCGATTGTCTTTTGACTTTTTAATAATGGCCATTCGGGCTGGGGTAAGGTGGTATTTCATTGTGGTTTTAATTTGCACTTCCCTGATGATTAGTGACATTGAACATTTTTTCATGTTTTTTGGCCATTTGTATATCTTCTTTTGAGAAATGAAGATAGACATATTTTGAATTTTGATGTTTTCACATCCCCCCCTCCTCCAAAAGGCTGTGCCAGTTAATATTCCAGCCAATGGTGTATAAAAATATCCATTTCCTCACATCTGGTCATAGTGGATATTATTAGTCTAACATACAAGTTCACACACGTGTAATTTTAATGTGCATTTCTTTGGTTATTACTGAAGTTTAGTAACATGTTTTATTGAGCATTTGTCTTTCATTATCTGAGAACTACTAATACTATCCTTGACCACTTTTCTATTAGGGTGTTTATTTTTTTAAATAGATTTTTAATGGCTCTCTGAGTATTATGGCTATTAACTTTTATTCATACATGTTGCTAATACTTTTCTCAATTTATCATCTGTTTTTCAATTTTGTTCATTATTTTGCCATGAAGAAGTGTGTCATTGCTATGAGTCTTTTATAGTTTCAGGTTTTATGCCAAATATCTTTTTTTTTCTTTTAACTTCAATCTTCCCCAAATTGTCATCTATTTTGTACTCTGGGGCTTTGAGCTTTGACCTATCTAAAATTTCTATTTTGTGGGGGAGGGTAGATGAGAAGCCAGTTGTCCTAAAATTATTTGTTCAGAAGTCTGGTTTGTAATGCCACCTTTGTCATAAACTAACTTCTCAGGTCGGTTTCAGTCTTTCTTCGCTCTCTTCTATTCACCTGACCTGCCAGTGGACTTTTACCACAGGCTTGTGTTGTCTAATTTTTATATTAAATTTAAATCTTAATATTTGAAGGGCATTTTCCCTCTGATTACTTTTGTTTGCTTTGGTTATTGTTTAGAATTTTCCTGGCTGTTTGCAGCGGCCTGTTCTTCAAATGAAATTTACAATCATTTTGTCAAGTTACCTCTCATAAAATTGTTCCACAGTTTTTTTTGACTAAGATTTTATTATATCACTATATAATTTAAGGAGAATTTAGAACTTTAAATATTGAGATTTCTATCCAAGATCTGTTTCTCTATTTCAGCTTTGTTATATATCCCTCAGCATAATTTTATAAATGTATTCGTATAAGACTGCACATTTTCTGGTAGGTTTATGACCAGATGTTTTTTAGTAGATACCCTACGTTCATTTAATGGTTGATTTGGAGTGCAGTCCCACAAGTTGAGTCTAAAGTGTGAAAATAAATTTTTTAAAATTTTTATCAATCATTGTCACCAAAGACCTCTTCTTTTGCCACCTTCTACTATGAAACACACTTTTTCCAAGTGGCTCAATGCAAGCTGTACTTCAGAATCCTGTCATTTCTAAGTAACATCTTATCTATATGCTATTTCCATGAAAAGCTAGTTTGGCCAAGATTTTGCTGTAAAGTATCCAAAGAGTTAGGCTTTCATTATTTTTCTGGTCTTACTTAATGAAGAAACACATCTGGGAAATCAATGAGTATTTGAACTCACTGGGCTTCATAAAAACTCTAAATTCAGTCAACCAACCATTATGCTTAATTCACATTCAACCAACCAACAATTATTGAGACCTAGTATGTTCAGAATTCTAGAACTAGAAACATTTCTCTACTCTGGAGTGACTCATTGTCTAATAGGAAAAACAGATATAAAACAAATAATTGAAATATATGTTATGAAACAATCTGAGAAAGTCAGTAAGAAGTCAAAATCAAATGGCAATTAAATAACTGGTGAATGTATATGAGTGTCTACATAAGTAGCATTTATTTGTAATGAACAGCACACTCAGACAGACACATGCCCAGCTAAAGCAGTTTCTACAGGATGTGATGTGAACTCTTTTTCCCACTCTACATATGAAAATGTTGTCTATAATAATCAGATTAGATCTATCCTATCCATAGGTTTAACTCTAGCATAACTTTTTGAATTTAAAAACCCAAGTGATTAATATTTTGTGAGAATGATTGAGTCTGTGGCATGGAATAATAACTACATCCTTTTCATTACATAGATATGTGTGTATAGTATAATAACATAGATTATACTACAAAACACACATGCACACCACACACACACTCACACACACACATACATACGTGTGTGCTTCTTGGGGTCGTAGAATTTCTAGCTTCTCCTCACTGAGAAACTGGTGAGGAGAATGCTGCTTCTGTCATTGTCCAAATTGTGCTGATTCTTCTTTGTACATGCCACCCTGTTCTCTTCTTCTGTTGGTCTTTGCTAGGACAGTGTATTGACATAAGAAGTTCATTATTTCTCTGCACAGACAACTCTTATCCTTTGCTCTTGCTTTTGTTCAAAGCTCCCTCTCTAGTGTTACTGAAGGGTTTTATTTTTTAATTCCTTCACTAGGGGAGTCAAAACTATTACTTCCTGCTTAACCTATAACTCTGATGATGGCTCTGCCATGTTGTCATGGTTTTTTGTTTGTTTGTTTGGCCTATATTCTGAGAATTTTGTGTATCTTGTGCTCTGCCCCATGTGAGAATGAGCAAGATTTATTATTTCATGGGGACAAAGCTCTTGATTAGGATACAAACTATAAAACTGGGTTTTTTCAGTTGAACAAAATTGTGAATGTGGTAACACACTATGAAATCTCACTAAATCATAACTCTGTCTTCCTCATCTCAGCATTTAATAAATTAACCTATTCAATTGAGTTTGAGAATTTGACTAAAGCTATGGACTCTCCCTACCTCCTTACAATATGTATGTTTTGTAAAAGTTTGCATATTGTTGTAGGGGATTGATTGTTTTGCTGAACACTTGGTGCTCTATGGGTTTCAGGAAAGAAAGCTTTGTTTAACTACTTTGTGCCCAGTATAGGACACATGCTATTTGAAAATGAGAAAAAATAAATATAGTAACAGTGTTTTAACAAAATTAGAATGTTCCTTCAAATGAATGTTATTTTCTTACTTGCCATTTCTTTTTTTATTACAGCTTAAATGTTAAACGTTTCATGGGTGTATAGTACTTCCTCTGTTTACTCATTCTCTTTGACCCTCTTCAGTCCACTGCAAGCACTCTTCTATTTCCAGCAGTCTACCAAACCTGTGGTTCTGGTGGTTACTTTTCTAGCCATATCCTGCTGCATTTCTTAGAAATAAATTTAACTAACTTCTCCCTCCATCTTAGAACACATTCTCCTCTTGGCTTCCATAACATTATATTTTCCTGGTTTTTCTCCTTCTACTTACTTAGTCCCCATTGACTAGTTTGCCCTTCCTCTCTTGTACCTCTAAATGTTGAAATGACATAGACCTTCTCCTCTTTTCTGTCCACATACATCCTCTCTAGCTGAACTCATCTAGGAGTTCAGCTCCTAGATGAGTTCATCTCATTTAAATACCATCAATATGCCATATTTATGTGACTACCATAGCTATGTCTCCACCTCTGAACTCCAAACTTGGATATCCAACTACCCTACTCGGGGGGTGCCTCCCAGTTAGACTACTTGGGGGTCAGGGACCCACTTGAGGCAGTCTGCCTAACTGGGAGGCACCCCCCAGTAGGGGCGGACTGACACCTCACATGGCCTGGTACCCCTCTGAGACAAAACTTCCAGAGGAACAATCAGGCAGCAACACTTGCTGTTCACCAATATTTGCTGTTCTCCAGCCTCTGCTGCAGATACCCAGGCAAACAGGATATGGAGTGGAACTCCAGCAAACTCTAACAGGCCTGCAGCTGAGGATCCTGACTGTTAGAAGGAAAACTAACAAACAGAAAGGACATCTACACTAAAACCCCATCTGTATGTCACCATCATCAAAGACCAAAGGTAGATAAAACCACAAAGATGGGGAAAAAACAAAGCAGAAAAACTGAAAATTCTAAAAATCAGAGCGCCTGTCCTCCTGCAAAGGAATGCAGCTCCTCACCAGCAATGGAACAAAGCTGGATGGAGAATGACTTTGACGAGTTGAGAAAAGAAGGCTTCAGACAATCAAACTTCTCCGAGCTAAAGGAGGAAGTTCGAACCCATGGCAAACAAGTTAAAAACCTTAAAAAAGATTAGACGAATGGCTAACTAGAATAACCAATGCAGAGAAGTCCTTAAAAGACTTGATGGAGCTGAAAACCATGGCACGAGAACTACATGATGAATGCACAAGCTTCAGTAGCCAATTCGATCAACTGGAAGAAAGGGTATCAGTGATGGAAGATCAAATAAATGAAATGAAGCAAGAAGAGAAGTTTAGAGAAAAAGGAATAAAAAGAAACAAACAAAGCCTCCAAGAAATATGGGACTATGTGAAAAGACCAAATCTACGTCTGATTGGTGTACCTGAAAGTGAGGGGAGAATGGAACCAAGTTGGGAAACACTCTGCAGGATATTATCCAGGAGAACTTCCCCAGTCTAGCAAGGCAGGTGGACATTCCAACTCAGGAAATACAGAGAACTCCACAGAGATACTCCTCGAGAAGAGCAACTCCAAGACATGTAATTGTCAGACTCACTGAAGTTGAAATGAAGGAAAAAATGTTAACGGCACCCAGAGAGAAAGGTCGGGTTATCCACAAAGGGAAGCCCATCAGACTAACAGCAGATTTCTCGGCAGAAACTCTACAAGCCAGAAGAGAGTGGGGGCCAATATTCAACATTCTTAAAGAAAAGAATTTTCAACCCAGAATTTCATATCCAGCCAAACTAAGCTTCATAAGTGAAGGAGAAATAAAATACTTTACACACAAGCAAATGCTGAGAGATTTTGTTACCAAAGGGCCTGCCCTAAAAGAGCTCCTGAAGGAAGCACTAAACATGGAAAGGAACAACCGGTACCAGCCACTGCAAAAACATGCCAAATTGTAAATACCATTGAGGCAAGGAAGAAACTGCATCAACTAATGAGCAAAATAACCAACTAACATCATAATGACAGGATCAAATTCACACTTAACAATATTAACTTTAAATGTAAATGGGCTAAATGCTCCAATTAAAAGACACAGACTGGCAAATTGGATAAAGAGTCAAGATCCATCAGTGTGCTGTATTCAGGAAACCCATCTCACGTGCAGAGACACACATAGGCTCAAAATAAAGGGTTGGAGGAAGCTCTACCAAGCAAATGGAAAACAAAAAAAGGCAGGGGTTGCAATCCTAGTCTCAGATAAAACAGATTTTAAACCAACAAAGATCAAGAGACAAAGAAGGCCATTACATAATGGTAAAGGGATCAATTCAACAAGAAGAGCTAACTATCCTAAATATATGTGCACCCAATACAGGAGCACCCAGATTCACAAAGCAAGTCCAGAGTGACCTACAAAGAGACTTAGACTCCCACACAATACTAATGGGAGACTTTAACACCCCACTGTCAACATTAAACAGATCAACAAGACAGAAATTTAACAAGGATACCCAGGAATTGAACTCAGCTCTGCACCAAGTGGACCTAATAGACATCTACAGAACTTTCCACCCCAAAATAACAGAATATACATTTTTTTCAGCAGCACACAACACCTATTCCAAAATTGACCACATAGTTGGAAGTAAAGCACTCCTCAGCAAATGTAAAAGAACAGAAATTATAACAAACTGTCTCTCAGACCACAGTGCAATCAAACTAGAACTCAGGATTAAAAAACTCACTCAAAACCACTCTACTACATGGAAACTGAACAACCTGCTCCTGAATGACTACTGGGTACATAATGAAATGAAGGCAGAAATGAAGATGTTCTTTGAAACCAGTGAGAACAAAGACACAACATACCAGAATCTCTGGGACACATTCAAAGCAGTGTGTAGAGGGAAATTTATAGCACTAAATGCCCACAAGAGAAAGCAGGAAAGATCCAAAATTGACACCCTAACATCGCAATTAAAAGAACTAGAGAAGCAAGAGCAAACACATTCAAAAGCTAGCAGAAGGCAAGAAATAACTAAAATCAGAGCAGAACTGAAGGAAATAGAGACACAAAAAACCCTTCAAAAAATTAATGAATCCAGGAGCTGGTTTTTTGAAAAGATCAACAAAATTGATAGACCACTAGCAAGACTAATAAAGAAGAAAAGAGAGAAGAATCAAATAGATGCAAAAAAATGATAAAGGGGATATCACCACCGATCCCACAGAAATACAATCTACCATCAGAGAATACTACAAACACCTCTATGCAAATAAACTAGAAAAGCTAGAAGAAATGGATAAATTCCTCGACACATACACCCTCTCAAGACTAAACCAGGAAGAAGTTGAATCTCTGAATAGACCAATAACAGGCTCCGAAATTGTGGCAATAATCAATAGCTTACGAACCAAAAAGAGTCCAGGACCTGATGGATTCACAGCTGAATTCTAACAGAGGCACAAGGAGGAACTGGTGCCATTCCTTCTGAAACTATTCCAATGAATAGAAAAAGAAGGAATCCTCCCTAACACATTTTATGAGGCCAGCATCATCCTGATACCAAAGCCTGGCAGAGACACAACCAAAAAAGAGAATTTCAGGCCAATATCCTTGATGAACATTGATGCAAAAATCCTCAATAAAATATTGGCAAACTGAATCCAGCAGCACATCAAAAAGCTTATAGCTTATCCACCATGATCAAGTGGGCTTCATCCCTGGGATGCAAGGCTGGTTCAACATACGCAAATCAATAAACGTAATCCAGCATATAAACAGAACCAAAGACAAAAACCACATGATTATCTCAGTAGATGCAGAAAAGGCCTTTGACAAAATTCAATAACCCTTCACGCTAAACACTCTCAATAAATTAGGTATCGATGGGACGTATCTCAAAATAATAAGAGCTATCTATGACAAACCCACAGCCGATATCATATGGAGTGAGCAAAAACTGGAAGAATTCCCTTTGAAAACTGGCACAAGACAGGGATGCCCTCTCTCACCACTCCTTTTCAACATAGTGTTGGAAGTTCTGGCCAGGGCAATTAGGCAGGAGAAGGAAATAAAGGGTATTCAATTAGGAAAAGAGGAAGTCAAACTGTCCCTGTTTGCAGATGACATGATTGTATATCTAGAAAACCCCATTGTCTCAGCCCAAAATCTCCTTAAGCTGCTAAGCAACTTCAGCTTAAGGAGTCTCAGGATAAAAAATCAATGTACAAAAATCACAAGCATTCTTATACACCAATAACAGCAAACAGAGAGCGAAATCATGCGTGAACTCCCATTCACAATTGCTTCAAAGAGGATAAAATACCTACGAATCCAACTTACAAGGGATGTGAAGGACCTCTTCAAGGAGAACTACAAACCACTGCTCAATGAAATAAAGGAGGATACAAACAAATAGAAGAACATTCCATGCTCATGGGTAGGAAGAATTAATATCGTGAAAATGGCCATACTGCCCAAGGTAATTTATAGATTCAATGCCATCCCCATCAAGCTACCAATGACTTTCTACACAGAATTGGAAAAAACTACTTTAAAGTTCATATGGAACCAAAAAAGAGCCTGCATCAACAAGTCAATCCTAAGGCAAAAGAATAAAGCTGGAGACATTACGCTACCTGACTTCAAACTATACTACAAGGCTACAGTAACCAAAACAGCATGGTACTGGTACCAAAACAGAGATATAAACCAATGGAGCAGAACAGAGCCCTCAGAAATAATGCCACATATCTACAACCATCTGATCTTTGACAAACCTGACAAAAACAAGAAATGGGGAAAGGATTCCCTATTTAACAAATGGTGCTGGGAAAACTGGCTAGCCATATGTAGAAAGCTGAAACTGGATCCCTTCCTTACACCTTATACAAAAATTAATTCAAGATTGATAAAGACTTACATGTTAGACCAAAAGCCATAAAAACCCTAGAAGAAAACCTAGGCAGTACCATTCAGTACATAGGCATGGGCAAGGACTTCATGACTAAAACACCAAAAGCAATGGCAACAAAAGCCAAAATTGACAAATGGAATCTAATTAAACTAAAGAGCTTCTGCACAGCAAAAGAAACTACCATCAGAGTGAACAGGCAACCTACAGAATGGGAGAAAATTTTTGCAACCTACTCATCTGACAAAGGGCTAATATCCAGAATCTACAATGAACTCAAACAAATTTACAAGAAAAAAACAACCCCATCAAAGAGTGGGAGAAGGATATGAACAGACACTTCTCAAAACAAGACATTTATGC
Source organism: Nomascus leucogenys (assembly GCF_006542625.1). NCBI lineage: Eukaryota > Metazoa > Chordata > Mammalia > Primates > Hylobatidae > Nomascus > Nomascus leucogenys. Next base: position 29,553,146 of record NC_044392.1, on the reverse strand, counting down.
AGCCAAAAAACACATGAAAAAATGCTCATCATCACTGGCCATCAGAGAAGTGCAAATCAAAACCACAATGAGATACCATCTCACACCAGTTAGAATGGTGATCATTAAAAAGTCAGGAAACAACAGGTGCTGGAGAGGATGTGGAGAAACAGGAACACTTTTACACTGTTGGCGGGGCTGGAAACTAGTTCAACCATTGTGGAAGTCAGTGTGGTGATTCCTCAGGGATCAAGAACTAGAAACACCATTTGACCCAGCCATCCCATTACTGGGTATATACCCAAAGGATTATAAATCATGCTACTATAAAGACACATGGAGACGTATGTTTATTGTGGCACTATTCACAATAGCAAAGACTTGGAACCAACCTAAATTTCCAACAACGATAGACTGGATTAAGAAAATGTGGCACATATACACCATGGACTACTATGCAGCCATAAAAAATGATGAGTTAATGTCCTTTGTAGGGACATGGATGAAACTGGAAACCATCATTCTCAGCAAACTATCACAAGGACAAAAAACCAAACACCACATGTTCTCACTCATAGGTGGGAATTGAACAATGAGAACTCATGGACACAGGAAGGGGAGCATCACACTCTGGGGACTGTTGTGGGGTGGGGGAGGGAGGAGGTATAGCATTAGGAGATATACCTAATGCTAAATGACCAGTTACTGGGTGCGGCACACCAACATGGCACATGGATACATATGTAACAAACTTGCACATTGTGCACATGTACCCTAAAACTTAAAAGTATAATAATAATAAAATTAAAAAATAAATAAATAAATAAATAAATATTTTTCTACATGTTCACTGTTTTCATGCCAGAAAAAAATAATATCTCAATAAAAGAAACAATACTTAAAAAAAAAAAAAGAAGAAACTCTCTCAAAACCACTCAACTACATGGAAACTGAGCAACCTGCTCCTGAATGACTACTGGCTACATAAAGAAATGAAGGCAGACATAAAGATGTTCTTTGAAACCAACAAGAACAAAGACACAACATACCAGAATCTCTGGGACACATTTAAAGCAGTGTGTAGAGGGAAATTTATTGCACTAAATGCCCACAAGAGAAAGCAGGAAAGATCTAAATCACAATTGAAAGCAAGAGCAAACACATTCAAAAGCTAGCAGAAGGCAACAAATAACTAAGATCAGAGCAGAACTGAAGGAGGTAGAGACACAAAAAACCCTTCAAAAAATCAGTGAATCCAAGTCCTGGTTTTTTGAAAAGATCAATAAAATTGATAGACCACTAGCAAGACTAATAAGAAAGAAAAGAGAGAAGAATGAAATAGATGCAATAAAAAATGATAAAGGGGATATCACCAGCAATCCCACAGAAATACAAACTACCATCAGAGAATACTATAAACACCTCTAAACAAATAAACTAGAAAACCTAGAAGAAATGGATAAATTCCTCAACACATACACCCTCCGAAGACTAAACCAGGAAGAAGTTGAACCTCTGAATAGACCAATAACAGGCTCTGAAATTGAGGCAATAATTAATAGCTTACCAACCAAAAAAAGTCCAGGACCAGATGGATTCACAGCCGAATTCTACCAGAGGTACAAGGAGGAACTGATACCATTCCTTCTGAAACTATTCCAATCAATAGAAAAAGAGGGAATCTTCCCTAACTCATTTTATGAGGCCAGCATCATCCTGATACCAAAGGCTGGCAGAGACACAACCAAAAAAGAGAATTTTAGACCAATATCCCTGATGAACATTGATGCAAAAATCCTCAATAAAATACTGGCAAACTGAATCCAGCAACACATCAAAAAGCTTATCCACCATGATCAAGTGGGCTTCATCCCTGGGATGCAAGGCTGGTTCAACATATGCAAATCAATAAATGTAATCCAGCATATAAACAGAACCAAAGACAAAAACCACATGATTATCTCAATAGATGCAGTAAAGGCCTTTGACAAAATTCAACAACGCTTCACGCTAAAAACTCTCAATAAATTAGGTATTGATGAGACGTATCTCAAAATAATAAGAGTTATTTATGACACACCCACAGTCAATATCATACTGAATGGGCGAAAACTGGAAGCATTCCCTTTGAAAACTGGCACAAGACAGGGATGCCCTCTCTCACCACTCCTATTCAACATAGTGTTGGAAGTTCTGGCCAGGGCAATCAGGCAGGAGAAGGAAATAAAGGGTATCCAATTAGGAAAAGAGGAAGTCAAATTGTCCCTGTTTACAGATGACATGATTGTATATCTGGAAAACCCCATTGTCTCAGCCGAAAATCTCCTTAAGCTGATAAGCAACTTCAGCAAAGTCTCAGGATACAAAATCAATGTGCAAAAATCACAAGCATTCTTATACACCAGTAGCAGACAAACAGAGAGGGAAATCATGAGTGAACTCCCATTCACAATTGCTTCAAAGAGAATAAAATACTTAGGAATCCAACTTACAAGGGATGTGAAGGACCTCTTCAAGGAGAACTACAAACCACTGCTCAACATAATAAAAGAGGATACAAACAAATAGAAGAACATTCCTTGCTCATGGATAGGAAGTATGAATATCGTGAAAATGGCCATACTGCCCAAGGTAATTTATAGATTCAATGTCCTCCCCATGAAGCTGCCATGACTTTCTTCACAGAATTGGAAAAAAACTACTTTAAAGTTCATATGGAACCAAAAAAGAGCCGCATCCCAGGTCAATCCTAAGCCAAAAGAACAAAGCTTGAGGCTCACACTACCTGACTTCAAACTATACTACAAGGTTACAGTAACCAAAACAGCATGGTACTGGTACCAAAACAGAGATATAGACCAATAGAACAGAACAGAGCCCTCAGAAATAATGCCACACATCTACAACAATCTGATCTTTGACACCTGTTTAATAAATGGTGCTGGGAAAACTGGCTAGCCATATGTAGAAAGCTGAAACTGGATCCCTTCCTTACACCTTATACAAAAATTAATTCTAAATTGATTAAATACTTAAATGTTAGACCTAAAACCATAAAAACCCTAGAAGAAAACCTAGGCAGTACCATTCAGTACATAGGCATGGGCAAGGACTTCATGACTAAAACACCAAAAGCAATGGCAACAAAAGCCAAAATTGACAAATGGGATCTAATTAAACTAAAGAGCTTCTGCACAGCAAAAGAAACTACCATCAGAGTGAACAGGCAACCTACAGAATGGGAGAAAATTTTTGCAATCTACTCATCTGCCAAAGGGCTAATATCCAGAATCTACAAAGAACTAAAACAAATTTACAAGAAAAAAATAAACAACCCCATCAACAATTGGGCAAAGGATATAAGCAGATACTTCTCAAAAGAAGACATTTATGTAGCCAAAAAACACATGAAAAAATGCTCATCATCACTGGTCATCAGAGAAATGCAAATCAAAACCACAATGAGATACCATCTCAAGCCGTTAGAATGGCCATCATTAAAAAGTCAGGAAACAACAGGTGCTGGAGAGGATGTGGAGAAATAGGAACACTTTTACACTGCTGGTGGGACTGTACACTCGTTCAACCATTGTGAAAGTCAGTGTGGCGATTCCTCAGGGATCTAGAATTAGAAATACCATTTGACCCAGCCATCCCATTACTGGGTATATACCCAAAGGATTATAAATCATGCTGCTATAAAGACACACGCACACGTATGTTTATTGCAGCACTATTCACAATGGCAAAGACTTGGAACCAACCCAAGTGTCCAACAATGATAGACTGGATTAAGAAAATATGGCACATATACACCATGGAATACTATGCAGCCATAAAAAATGATGAGTTCATGTCCTTTGTAGGGACCTGGATGAAGGTGAAAACCATCATTCTCAGCAAACTATCACAAGGACAAAAAAACAAACACTACATGTTCTCACTCATAGGTGGGAATTGAACAATGAGAACACATGGACACAGGAAGGGGAACATCACACTCCGGGGACTGTTGTGGGGTGGGGGGAGGGGGGAGGGACAGCATTAGGAGATAAACCTAATGCTAAATGACGAGTTAATGGGTGCAGCACACCAACATGACACATGTATACATATGTAACAAACCTGCACATTGTGCACATGTACCCTAAAACTTAAAGTATAAAAAGAAAAAAAGTAAAAAACATTGTTAGCTATTGGGGCCATACAGGCATATGCCAAATCCAAATTTAGCTCTTGGGACTATAGTTTGCCAATCACTGCTCCACTCCAAAACGTGTTCCCAAACCTAACCATTGCTGTCCTCAACTACTAAATTACTTGGAAGGATCTCTGTCTCTTTCCTGCTCTACCGTGTTAGTCTACTCTTTGGTTTCCTGCTCTTGCCCCTACCTCCAACCCATAGCTCCACAGAGCAGCTAAGTGTTCTTTTAAATAAGACATGCCATGTCTCATGTCAAGGAAAACTTCCTAGAAGAACCTACAAAAATAATGTAGTACAATGTTTTTGTTATACTTCAAGAATTGAGACTTTTTCATGCAGAGAAAAGAGAGAAGGGGTGGTATTTCTAGAAAGGCAGGGTAGTTCTGACCACTTCTAGTTTTATTTTAATGAATGCTGTTACTTGTTAACATGGGTAGTTAAAAATAAGAAAAGAATCTGAGATTTATCATTGTATATAATCATTAGGGTTTTCATATTGAGATATTATTCTGGATTATAACTCAGTATTTAAGCTTAGAGCAAGTGAGGAAAGGAGGAGGCGGAGGAGGAGGAAAAGGAAAGGAAAAGGAGGGGAAGAAGAAGGGGGTAGAGAAGAGGACAGAGGAAGGAATAGGAGAATATATATTCTGTTAACTAAAGTGGAATGAAACTCAATATTTACATTTACAGTGTTTATCTCTCTTTGGGTTGCTCTGGTTCTTCATTGGTCTTGTCTTGCCTGTGCTAAACTTTTTCTATGACATTAAAGAGGTCTGGTGTGAAAATTACCACCACCCTACTTCCTTGCTATTCCTTTCTGTCAGCTTTTTGAGGATATCTGGATGTGAAGCAGCTTTTCTTACTCTTGGAACTTTTGTCTACAGTTCTCCCTTCCTCTTCCTCTGTCTCACTCATTCTCTCTTGTTTTATTAAGGGCCGAACATTATTGTGTCCTTTCACCAATATTTCTAATTCTTCTACAGCTCTTTAATTTGAGCCACACAACTCAGCATTTTACCAACCCAGTTTCTTAAAGGAAGCAGATTATTTGCAGCAAAATTAAACATAGTTTCAATTACATATGTCAGTATGAATTAGATGCATGTTGCTGAGATATTTTCAAGGGTTCCTTATTAAAATAGTACTTCTTCTCCCTGAAAAGATGAAAATGCTTTTGTATCTATTGCCTCTTTGTTCTCATAAAGTTAGGTTTATTTTTTTTTTCTTTTTTGAACTTAAGGATTGAGGTTAGTATTATTATCCCTGCTTTACATATGGTGAAACTGAAGCAGAGAGCAGGAAAATAATCTCCCCAAGGACACCCAATGTATGTTCTAGCCGTGCCTGGGCCTCCCAGGTTCTGAGGGCCAGATCTGCACTTTTCTGCTGGTCTTACAGAGGGCAATTAGAAGCTAAAGCAATTTCTAAGCTCTGATCCAAGTTATTTGTAAGTCAATGCCATTTGTTTGTACCTATTTTGAATACTTCAACCCTTTTGAGAGAATTCCAAATACACTTTTTCTAAATCAGTGTCTCTAAAACTTGGGTAATGTACAAATATCTTTTAAAGGATGAGTCCTCATGGATTCCGAACGGACACAAATTATTTTACTCACAATGTTACTTAAGTATTTACAAACAGAAAATTCTTTTGTTTTACATATCCACAAACATATACACACATTATGCTTATTGTTCTACATCAAAAAAGCAAACCAAAATTACAGGTTAAATTTAAGTAGAACCATATTACTGAGAAACTTTAGCTGATCAACATTAATGTGAGGGATTATATTCTTTTAGGAAACATAATTAGCTAATCAAAAGCAATGTGTTCAGGCATGGGTTCTTTGGAGACTGGCATTCTCAGGCTTCCCTGTACTGGGTGACCCCACCAGTCTCCTGCCGCTTTCGTTCTGTTGGAATGAAACTTCCATCCACTCAAGACATTGTGATGTCACTGGAGGAAAGTACAGAACTGATGTATTGATGTCTGCCTCTGCCCTTTTATTTCATTACCATACTATAAATACATTACTGCCACTTGGTGCAAACACAAGCACTAAAATTGAATGGTGGTGTCCAATTATAAAGTCATGCCCCAGACAGTTCAGCAAGTCTCTTTTAATAATTTTTATTAGATACCAACACAAGATTTCTTTTTAATTCTCACAAGAACTCACAGACTCTGGGGGTCAGAGGACTGCAGTTGGAGAAACACTGCCCTACACTTCTTACTTTAAGGCTTGGAGAAGCTGTCAAGAGTTTTCATGTCCAACCTTGGATTGAGCAGCTACTTACTGGGATGACTTAAGGGCAACCTAGGCCAAGAACCTCACCCCTGCTAGTTTGCTAGTGCACATGAATAATTCATTCCTTGTAAATAGAAGGACTGAAGGACTCAACTTAAATTCAAATATATTACCCAGGAAGAATAATTAATAAGAGTTTATTCTGTAGGAGACATTAATTTATTCTAATTATGCATGAAACAAAGCCTAGGGGAATGAGACATGGGATAGGTGAGTTTTGTTATCTTTGTAAGTCAGCATGTATTAAGTACCTGCTAGTATCAGAGATCTGCAGAGGTAAGCATGCGGTCCCATTCATGGTACCTGAAATCCATTTGGTAATACAGAACAAATGGAACGAGAGGGGAAGCTTTCTTGGGATACAACAGAGGGAGAAACCTAGAAACTAGGCAGCAGCAATAGCAGCTCACCCAGGCCATCTCTGTTTGAAGCTAACAGAAAAGCAAAGCTGCCCGAATGGAAGACTTCAGGATAAGGAAAACAAACAAACAAACAAAAAAAACCCCACCCTTTCCCACTTTACAGTTTTCTAGCCAGTCTTGGGACCCTTGCTCAGTTTTTAATGTGGAAGAATATTCTGCCACAAAAGGCAAATGATTCTCTAATTGTGGAATTTTCAATTTTCAATTTCTTCTAGAACTTGCCTTTTTCCCCAAGTACTTTCCTTGACCTCTTCTGCACAATCCACTGTGAGTGCAAGGGGAAGAAATAAGTACCCCCTCTCAGCCTGTAGTCACATCTTCCCTCTCTATATATGGCTATGGACACAGTCCCACAGTTCTGAATTTCTTGCACGCCTGCCTCTAATAAGAAAGCAGAGTTTAAATAAGCTGTCACTATTGTCTCACTGCTTCACACCCTCCTGGTTTGATATTGTTCATGTTCAATGTGTGTTTCTCTACTAGGTAAGTAATTAACTTTCTATTTTCCCCTCACAGTTCAAAAGCGTACAAGTATAAAAGCTTGCTGTTGTAAATATGTTGAAGAGAGAACACCATACTGTGTTTATGGGTGGGAAGATGGCCAGAAAATTTTTTCCAAGGAAAAGGAAATAAACATGTATCTGAAGTCCCTGAATACACAGTCATCTGCATGGTCTCTAAGCTCCATACCCTCTCTGAGGCATGAATTATCACCTCCATACAGAGAGAAGAGAAATCGAAGGACTTGCAGAAGGTTCACATAGCTAGTGTCAGAGCTCCTATGTGAACCTCTGTGTTAACTCCAAACCTTGTGTCATTTCCTCTTGCTGCACCACCCTTCATGGGATTCCTCTTCCATGGTCTTTGTCTCTCAGAAGCTGAGGATAGATGGGGCCACCTGAGCATGCAGTGAACACAGAGAGCACTTCTGGGTTGGGCAGCTTTAATTTCTCTCTAATGATACCTTCTCAGTTCACTCTCTGGGTTCTTGGTTATCTCTCTCCCCTCCGCTTCTTCTTTTCTCCAGCCCTGTGTTTTTTGTTGTTGTTGTTGTTTTGTTGTTGTTTGTTTTTGTTTTTGTTTTTTTGTAGTGGGCAGGCTAGGAGGCATGATTAGGATTGATGGAGGAGGAGAACTATTCCAGTTTATTTTTTTTTCCCTATCCAAAGCCCAGTTTCGGCATGGAGATGTGTTGGAGCCAGTAGTGGTGCACAGACCACCAGCTGTGCTTGCAGTGATCCAGCCAAATATCATCTTAAATACAGGGCTGAGTCTCAGAAGGCACATGGAAGGGGCCCCCTTTTCCCTATTCCATCCCAGACTCCTGTACTCCTTGGAACACAGGGAGAAGGGCTCTTAACTAAAGTACAAAGGGCACTTTTGCACTTAACTAAAGAAAAGGTGCTCAGCTCTGCTTTTCAAAGAAACTATGTTCCTCTCAGAATATACCTCATAGAATTATGTTACTGTCAGTGGAGGAAAAAAACAAAACCTAAAACAGTTCAACAGTCAATGCAAACAGCTTCAGAAACCTTCATTAATTTGGTTATTTGGTTGAATGCTCAGGCCCTTTGCTTTTCTCCTTAGTGCTGCCTCTTTTTGAGTGTTTCTTTGCCTCTTTTTGAGAGAGAGGGGAACATTCAGCTTTGATTTTTGTTTGCAGCTTGGTGACAAATGATGGGGGGAAATTTAAACCATTCATCTACTGAGTTCTGGGAATTGTCAGAGGGTTTTATTTGTACAGTGCTTTTCTGACCCCCATTTTCTCAGAGAAGTAAAAATTATGCTACATTTGTAAACAAGGTGCTTTTATTAAGTTGAACTTTTATAAACATATGGTATATTTAGCCAAAATAACACTTTTATTTAAGGCAAGTACACCCAAAGGGCTAGCATGTAGAATTATGTTTGATTAATGTGCACTCGAAAGCTGTTACACAGTAAGCATAATTTCAGTTTGTGGAGTGTCTTAAATTCACTTTGTAATTTAATGTGAAGCCACATAAGTCAGAGTTGAAAGACATTTGTCTCTGCATTTTAATAATAGAAATCCATAGCATATCACATGGACTTTCAAGTAAAGCAATCACTATTCTAAACTTGAAAGTTTCTCTTTTTAAAAAATATAAATTGCAATGCCTTGGAGCACAAAAAGAAATAGGAAAATTCAACCATTAAGCATTTGAAATAGGCTAATTTGAAGTGCTTGAAGTGTGTTTTGCCAGGCTGAGTAAATTTTTTCCTTCCTAGTAACTGAAAAAGTATAAAACACAAACTAAGTATCTGTACTTAGCTCACTAGTAAAGAAAATTTAACACATGAATAGTACTACTGCTATTATAGAGGTAGTTTGTAAAAGTTTATGAACATGCATTGCCTTATTTAGTTTCTTGCAAAGTTGCTCAAATGTCATCTCTCTCACTCACACCTTGAATTCTCAATTTAAAATTTTTCATGCATGGTATTTATCATATATATGTATATATACATAGATGTGTGTGTGTGTGTGTGTGTGTGTGTGTGTATTTCTTGGTTAGAAGCTCTTTTTGAGCGAAAAGTCCTGGAATTTCAAAACTGCATAAACATATGGCATACATACATGTTAATAATTGATTTGTGTAAGTTTTGACTCTTATTATGTGGGAAGTATTGCAGGGTAATGCTATTGTTCTGCTTTACTGGCTATTCATTTTTGCTAAGCCATAATAATATATGTTGACTAGATATTATTATACTATTTTCAGTGTTCTTAATTGTCAACCACAGAATCAACTCTAGCTAGTTTAAGTAGAAAATAATTTATTAAGAGGGATAAATCACTCTGAGAATCATTGGGAGGGCAAACTGGCAGAACTAGGTTGAGTTTCCAGGAATGGCTCACAAAACAGAATTTCCTGGGACTGCCAAGGAGCTGTTGCCTCCACCAATCTGGAGGCTGCATAATCAGGAAGCCACTGTTCTACTGTAGCCTCCGGATCCAGAGCCCCATCACCTCTGCTGTGATTCAGGCCAACAAAACAGGTGCCACACACTCTGCCGGTCTCTCATTTGACTCATTTTTTGAATCAAAGTCTGGCATGACTGCATCTGATTGGCAGAAAGTATATCTCAACTGGAACTCTGGCTGTAAGAGCAAGATTGGGAAGGGTGAGAGGATTTTGAATTGCACTCAAACATTACAGGGCATTGGAATAAGTGTTGAGATAGCCCATCTTCAGAATCCACTCTAGTTAAGAGCCTTGACTTGTCTAATCTATTAAGATTCTGTGCCATTCAGTTGCTTGAAAATTGTTGGAGGAGTGTGCAGAATACAGAATCTTCCTATAAGGTGATCAATCGGCAGCCTGGCTTTTTCATTGAAATCATGGTATACAGGGCATTTCCCCTGAATCTTTGAGTCCCCAGAGAAGAAGAGTTCACTATCTTTCCTGGCAGGGACAGGGAAGCCCATCTGACTGCTGGCATTCTGGGGCAGGGCAAGAAATGGGCTGAAGGACAACATTTTAGTATGTAAACTTTCACTAAACTCTCTTGTTTTGACCCCACCCATTACTGTTCACCCTGCCTGGTATCTCTCAGCCTGAAACTTCTTTGGTATAATTTCTCTAGGGAAAAAGCCTCTTGTTTCCTGCTGAAGGTAGGAATGAGTTGCTGTGAGTAGAAAAGGTAGTCCTCTGCCACCAATTGTTTTGTCTACTTCTGGTTTTTTTGAAACAGGATCTCACTCTGTCACCTAGGCTGGAGTGCAGTGGCATGATCTCAGCTCACTGCAACCTCTGCCTCCTGGGCTCAAGTGATCCTCCCATCTCAGCCTCCTGAGTAGCTGGAATCATAGGTGCCACCACATGTGGCTAGTTTTTTAAAAAAATTTTGGAGAGACATGGTGTCACTATCTTGCCCAGGCTGGTCTCAAACTCTTGGGCTCAAGTAATCCTCCTGCCTTGGCTTCCCAAACAACTGGGATTACAGGCATGAGCTCCCATATCTGGCCTGTTTTGTACACTTCTATGCATGGACTTCTGTCTGATCCCGCTGCCCCAACCTCACTACCATACCCACGCATATGGGTACCAGGTGTCTCCAAGGACAAGAAGCCAAATGAGGTGGTTTCTCCTCCATTCTTTCCCTCTGTAGGTATTTGGAGAATAACCCTTTTCTTTATGCTAGGTTAACGAATCCTCCTTTGTCTCTTCTCTCTTAGAAAGCTTTTCGAAAATGTTTTGTTTACTATTTTTCTTCTCCCATTTCTTTGTTATTGTGGATTAATATCTTTTTAAATTATTTTACTATTATAATATCATAGTAGGTTTGGGAGAAGGAGAAGAGATACATATATATGATCAATCTGCCATCTTTAGTCATAAGTCCTTTAAATTTATTCTTTAGTATGTTTATCATTATTACGTTACCAATCTCATATGTACAAATACATAGGACTATTTAAATTTAAGAATATAGAGATTAAATATAAAGATTTGAGAACAAAATCTTTAATGTTCTCACTTTCAAATTATAAAGTACTTTTTTTAGTGGGAGGAAAGGGGAATGTGCATTTTGAGGATATTAGCTGTATCTGAAAATACAGGGCAATATATGCTAAGTGAAGAAAAAAATACATGGCCGAAGAATGTCATAAGAATGGAAAAGGGAGCCCTCCCGTGGGCTTGTACGGCCAGAAAGGCTTCCTGGAGGAGGTGGAAATTGAGCTGGACTCTGAAGAGAAGGTAGGAACCAGGAAAAGAGCAGGATCTCCAGCCGGGGTAATGTCAAGTGTGACTGATTATCTTTCTCCTGCCAAGTGGAGATATCCTAGTGTGTAGCTCCCTTTCAGGATCTGAGTAAGTACGAGGGTGCAGCCATGAAGCCAGTGGTCTAAAGACCATGGAGTTTTCTTGAGACTACGAGAACAGCTCATCAAACACAGAGAGTTTATACAGTGCTCAAGAGAAAAAGGTTAAAAGTGCTGTTGATGAGCAACCTGCTGGTTCACAGATGCTGTTTAACTATTCAAAATATAATTCTGATTAAAGCAAGGAATTAAAATCCAAATTAAAAATGTGTAGTTTATATTTTGAGTTTCATACTTGTACATCTCTATAGTTGTAACTTCTTAATAGCAATAAACACCAGATTTTAGTTTTCAACAACATGTGGAAATATTATTCTGGTATTCTCAATATTTGCATAGCCTTTCATTATTCTTTGATACTTTGATTATTGTATGAGTCAGCCATCATCTCTGAGTCCTTGAACTAGGCAAAACACTATGCCAGCCCAGGAGGGGGCTGTTTATGTGTTCATTCAGCAAGTGTTTGCTGAATGTCTATGATGCAACCAAAACTAATAAGGAAATAATTTATTTCCTCAAAGAGTTGATGATTTGGTAGCAAAGTCAGCACACAGCTACAGAGTAACAGGGGAGCAAGATACATAGAATGATTAACAACAATAATAAATAAAGGTAATAATAGTAATGGAGTTGCTTGTTTCTTTAGGGGTTTATCTTGTCGTTGGAAAGGCAGAGCATAGACACACTTAGGTGAAACATGTAGACTCTTAGAAAGTAAGACGAAAGCACAAAGTGACAGTGTAAACCAAGCACAGGGTATCTGACCAGGGTGCGAGGAACCAAGCACAAGGGATCAGATGGGAATGTGAGGAATCCTGGCAATGGTAGAGGAGGCCCTTGCCATACTGGCCATGGTGGGGGCTTCTGATGGCTCTAGAGCACCACAGTCTTGACTGAGATTTGGTGGACACATCAAAGTGCCCAGTTGGGTAGACAGGGTATCACAGGAGTAGTTTGAATGAAAGGTTCAGTGAACTGCACTCACATTTCTAGGAGATGTGTTTGCTCAGTTAGAAGTCACAGGGAGCTAGATAGAGCTGCTCCATGTAGAACACCTAAAGACACAGGGTAGAGCATAAGGTTCCAGCCAGACGGAGGTCAGGGCAGAGTCCTGCCACTGTGGGAACACTTGGAGGATAAGGCTGCCAGGTGGACCAGCTAGGGAACAAGGATCTGGAAATTTAGGCCTGTGTTCTAGTCATCCACAGGTGTATTAGTCCATTCTCACACTGCTATAAAGAACTACCTGAGACTGGATAATTTAAGAAGAAAAAAGGTTTAATTGACTCACAGTTCTGCACGCTGAACAGGAAGCATGACTGGGAGGCCTCAAGAAATTTACAGTCACGGCAAAAGGTGAAGAGGGAGCAAGCACCTCTTTCACATGGTGGCAGGAGAGAGAGAGAATTAAGGGGAAAGTGCCACATATACTTTTAAACCATCTGATTTCGTGAGAATTCACTCATTACCACAAGAACAGCAAGGGGGAAATCCACCCCCATGATCCGATCACCTCTCACCAGGTCCTTCCTCCAACACTGGGAATTACAACAAGAGATGAGATTTGGATGGGGAGACAGAGCCAAACCCTATCAACGGGCATTCCAGGGGTGTCTTAGAGGCAATACCAGGGTGAGAAGATGAGTTTGAATGGACAACTTTCCTCATAGCCCCCACTTGCTGCAATCAGAGGAGCTCCACTTTTTTATCTCTTTAATATATAGGACTTGTCAAAATTTTTTTTTATTATTATTATACTTTAGGTTTTAGGGTACATGTGCACAACGTGCAGGTTTGTTACATATGTATCCATGTGCCGTGTTGGTTAGCTGCACCCATTAACTCGTCATTTAGCATTAGGTATATCTCCTAATGCTGCCCCTCCCCCCACCCCACAACAACAGTCCCCGGAGTGTGATGTTCCCCTTCCTGTGTCCATGAGTTCTCATTGTTCAATTCCCACCTATGAGTGAGAACATGCAGTGTTTGGTTTTTTGTCCTTGCGATAGTTTACTGAGAATGATGGTTTCCAGTTTCATCCATGTCCCTACAAAGGACATGAACTCATCATTTTCTATGGCTGCATAGTATTCCATGGTGTATATGTGCCACATTTTCTTAATCCAGTCTATCGTTGTTGGACATTTGGGTTGGTTCCAAGTCTTTGCTATTGTGAATAGTGCCGCAACAAACATACGTGTGCATGTGTCTTTATAGCGGCATGATTTATAGTCCTTTGGGTATATACCCAGTAATGGGATGGCTGGGTCAAATGGTATTTCTAGTTCTAGATCCCTGAGGAATCGCCACACTGACTTCCACAATGGTTGAACTACTTCACAGTCCCACCAACGGTGTAAAAGTGTTCCTATTTCTCCACATCCTCTCCAGCACCTGTTGTTTCCTGACTTTTTAATGATTGCCATTCTAACTGGCATGAGATGGTATCTCATTGTGGTTTTGATTTGCATTTCTCTGATGGCCAGTGATGATGAGCATTTTTTCATGTGTCTTTTGGCTGCATAAATGTCTTCTTTAGAGAAGTGTCTGTTCATGTCCTTCGCCCACTTTTTGATGGGATTAGTTGTTTTTTTCTTGTAAATTTGTTTGAGTTCATTGTAGATTCTGGGTATTAGCCTTTGTCAGATGAGTAGGTTGCAAAAATTTTCTCCCATTCTGTAGGTTGCCTGTTCACTCTGATGGTAGTTTATTTTGCTGTGCAGAAGCTCTTTAGTTTCATTAGATCCCATTTGTCAATTTTGGCTTTTGTTGCCATTGCTTTTGGTGTTTTAGACATGAAGTCCTTGCCCATGCCTATGTCCTGAATGGTATTGCCTAGGTTTTCTTCTAGGGTTTTTATGGTTTTAGGTCTAACATGTAAGTCTTTAATCCATCTTGAATTAATTTTTGTATAAGGTGTAAGGAAGGGATCCAGTTTCAGCTTTCTACATATGGCTAGCCAGTTTTCCCAGCACCATTTATTAAATAGGGAATCCTTTCCCCATTGCTTGTTTTTGTCAGGTTTGTCAAAGATCAGATAGTTGTAGATATGTGGCATTATTTCTGAGGGCTCTGTTCTGTTCCATTGATCTATGTCTCTGTTGTGGTACCAGTACCATGCTGTTTTGGTTACTGTAGTCTTGTAGTATAGTTTGAAGTCAGGTAGCGTGATGCCTCCAGCTTTGTTCTTTTGGCTTAGGATTGACTTGGCAATGCGGGCTCTTTTTTGGTTCCATATGAACTTTAAAGTAGTTTTTTCCAATGCTGTGAAGAAAGTCTTTGGTAGCTTGATGGGGATGGCATTGAATCTATAAATTACCTTGGGCAGTATGGCCATTTTCACGATATTGATTCTTCCAACCCATGAGCATGGAATGTGCTTCCATTTGTTTGTGTCCTCTTTTATTTCACTGAGCAGTGGTTTGTAGTTCTCCTTGAAGAGGTCCTTCACATCCCTTGTAAGTTGGATTCCTAGGTATTTTATTGTCTTTGAAGCAATTGTGAATGGGAGTTCACTCATGATTTGGCTCTCTGTTTGTCTGTGATTGGTGTAGAAGAATGCTTGTGATTTTTGTACATTGATTTTGTATCCTGAGACTTTGCTGAAGTTGCTAATCGGCTTAAGGAGATTTTGGGCTGAGACAATGGGGTTTTCTAGATATACAATCATGTCATCTGTAAACAGGGACAATTTGACTTCCTCTTTTCCTAATTGAATACCCTTTATTTCCTTCTCCTGCCTAATTGCCCTGGCCAGAACTTCCAGCACTATGTTGAATAGGAGTGGTGAGAGAGAGCGTCCCTGTCTTATGCCAGTTTTCAAAAGGAATGCTTCCAGTTTTTGCCCATTCAGTATGAAACTGGCTGTGGGTTTTTCATAGATAGCTTTTATTATTTCGAGATACGTCCCATCAAAACCTAATTTATTGAGAGTTTTTAGCATGAAGGGTTGTTGAATTTTGTCAAAGGCCTTTTCTGCATCTATTGAGATAATCATGTGGTTTTTGTCTTTGGTTCTGTTTATATGCTGGATTACATTTATTGATTTGCATATGTTGAACCAGCCTTGCATCCCAGGGATGAAGCCCACTTGATCATGCTGGATAAGCTTTTTGATGTGCTGCTGGATTCGGTTTGCCAGTATTTTATTGAGGATTTTTGCATCAATGTTCATCAAGGATATTGGTCTGAAATTCTCTTTTTTGGTTATGTCTCTGCCAGGCTTTGGTATCAGGACGATGCTGGCCTCATCAAATGTGTTAGGGAGGATTCCCTCTTTTTCTATCGATTGCAATAGTTTCAGAAGGAATGGTACCAGTTCCTCCTTGTACCTCTGGTGGAATTCGGCTGTGAATCCATCAGGTCCTGGACTCTTTTTGGTTGGTAAGCTATTGATTATTGCCACAATTTCAGAACCTGTTATTGGTCTATTCAGAGATTCAACTTCTTCCTGGTTTAGTCTTGGGAGGGTGTATTTGTCGAGGAATTTATCCATTTCTTCTAGATTTTCTAGTTTATTTGCGTAGAGGTGTTTGCAGTATTCTCTGATGGTAGATTGTATTTCTGTGGGATCGGTGGTGATAATCCCTTTTTCATTTTTTATTGCATCTATTTGATTCTTCTCTCTTTTCTTCTTTATTAGTCTTGCTAGTGGTCTATCGATTTTGTTGATCTTTTCAAAAAACCAGCTCCTGGATTCATTAATTTTTTGAAGGGTTTTTGTGTGTCTCTATTTCCTTCAGTTCTGCTCTGATTTTAGTTATTTCTAGCCTTCTGCTAGCTTTTGAATGTGTTTGCTCTTGCTTTTCTAGTTCTTTTAATTGGGATGTTAGGGTGTCAATTTTGGATCTTTCCTGCTTTCTCTTGTGGGCATTTAGTGCTATAAATTTCCCTCTACACACTGCTTTGAATGTGTCCCAGAGATTCTGGTATGTTGTGTCTTTGTTCTCGTTGGTTTCAAAGAACACCCGCTTTATTTCCGCCTTCATTTCATGGCAGAAATACCCAGCAGTTATTCAGGAGCAGGTTGTTCAGTTTCCATGTAGTAGAGTGGTTTTGAGTGACTTTTTTAATCCTGAGTTCCAGTTTGATTGCACTGTGGTCTGAGAGACAGTTTGTTATAATTTCTGTTCTTTTACATTTGCTGAGGAGTGCTTTACTTCCAACTATGTGGTCAATTTTGGAATAGGTGTGGTGTGATGCTGAAAAAAATGTATATTCTGTTGATTTGGGGTGGAGAGTTCTGTAGATGTCTATTAGGTCCACTTTGTGCAGAGCTGAGTTCAATTACTGGATATCCTTGTTAACTTTCTGTCTCTTTGATCTGTCTAATGTTGACAGTGGGGTGTTAAAATCTCCCATTATTATTGTGTGGGAGTTTAAGTCCCTTTGTAGGTCACTTAGGACTTGCTTTATGAATCTAGGTGCTCCTGTATTGGGTGCATATATATTTAGGATAGTTAGCTCTTCTTGTTGAATTGATCCCTTTACCATTATGTAATGGCCTTCTTTGTCTCTTTTGATCTTTGTTGGTTTAATGTCTGTTTTATCAGAGACTAGGCTTGCAACCCCTGCCTTTTTTTGTTTTCCATTTGCTTGACAGATCTTCCTCCATCCCCTTATTTTGAGTCTATGTGTGTCTCTGCACGTGAGATGGGTTTCCTGAATACAACACACTGATGTTCTTGACTCCTTATCCAATTTGCCAGTCTGTGTCTTTTAATTGGAGCATTTAGCCCCTTTACATTTAAATTTAATATTGTTATGTGTGAATTTGATCCTGTCATTATGATGTTAGTTGGTTATTTTGCTCGTTAGTTGATGCAGTTTCTTCCTTTCCTCAATGGTCTTTACAATTTGGCATGTTTTTGCAGTGGCTGGTACCGGTTGTTCCTTTCCATGTTTAGTGCTTCCTTCAGGAGCTCCTTTAGGGCAGGCCTCGTGGTGACAAAATCTCTCAGCATTTGCTTGTGTGTGAAGTATTTTATTTCTCCTTCACTTATGAAGCTTAGTTTGGCTGGATATGAAATTCTGGGTGGAAAATTCTTTTCTTTAAGAATGTTGAATATCGGCCCCCACTCTCTTCTGGCTTGTAGAGTTTCTGCCGAGAGATCAGCTGTTAGTCTGATGGGCTTCCCTTTGAGGGTAACCCGTCCTTTCTCTCTGGCCACCCTTAACATTTTTTCCTTCATTTCAACTTTGGTGAATCTGACAATTATGTGTCTTGGAGTTGCTCTTCTCGAGGAGTATCTTTGTGGCGTTCTCTGTATTTCCTGAATCTGAATGTTGGCCTGCCTTGCTAGATTGGGGAAGTTCTCCTGGATAATATCTTGCAGAGTGTTTTCCAACTTGGTTCCATTCTCCCTGTCATTTTCAGGTACACCAATCAGACGTAGATTTGGTCTTTTCACATAGTCCCAAATTTCTTGGAGGCTTTGTTCATTTCTTTTTATTCTTTTTTCTCTAAACTTCCCTTCTCGCTTCATTTCATTCATTTAATCTTCCATCACTGATACCCTTTCTTCCAGTTGATCGCATCGGCTCCCGAGGCTTCTGCAATCTTCGCATAGTTCTTGAAACTTGGCTTTCAGCTCCATCAGCTCCTTTAAGCCCTTCTCTCCCTTGGTTATTCTAGTTATCCATTCGTCTAATTTTTTTTCAAAGTTTTTAACTTCTTTGCTATTGTTTTGAATTTCCTCCCGTAGCTCGGAGTAGTTTGATCGTCTGAAGCCTTCTTCTCTCAACTCGTCAAAGTCATTCTCCATCCAGCTTTGTTCCATTGCTGGTGAGGAACTGTGTTCCTTTGGAGGAGGAGAGGTGCTCTGCTTTTTAGAGTTTCCAGTTTTTCTGCTCTGTTTTTTCCCCATCTTTGTGGTTTTATCTACTTTTGGTCTTTGATGATGGTGATGTACAGATGGGTTTTTGGTGTGGATGTCCTTTCTGTTTGTTAGTTTTCCTTCTACCAGACAGGACCCTCAGCTGCAGGTCTGTTGGAGTTTGCTAGAGGTCCACTCCAGACCCTGTTTGGCTGAGTGTCAGCAGCGGTGGCTGCAGAACAGTGGATTTTTGTGAGACCACAAATTCAGCTGTCTGATAGTTCCTCTGGAAGTTTTGTCTCAGAGGAGTACCTGGCCGAGTGAGGTGTCAGTCTGTCCCTACTGGGGGGTGCCTCCCAGTTAGGCTGCTCGGGGGTCAGGGACCCACTTTAGGAGGCAGTCTGTTCGTTCTCAGATATCCAGCTGCGTGCTGGGAGAACCACTACTCTCTTCAAAGCTGTCAGTCAGACAGGGACATTTAAGTCTGCAGAGGTTCCTGCTGAATTTTTGTTTGTCTGTGCCCTGCCCCCAGAGGTGGAGCCTACAGAGGCAGGCAGGCCTCCTTGAGCTGTGGTGGGCTCCACCCAGTTCGAGCTTACTGGCTGCTTTGTTTACCTCAGCAATCCTGGGCAATGGCGGGCACCCCTCCCCCAGCCTGGCTGCTGCCTTGCGGTTTGATCTCAGACTGCTGTGCTAGCAATCAGCAAGATTCCGTGGGCATAGGACCCTCCTAGCCAGGTGGGGGACACAATCTCCTGGTGTGCCGTTTTCCAAGCCCGTTGGAAAAGCGCAGTATTAGGGTGGGACTGACCCAATTTTCCAGGTGCTGTCTATTACCCCTTTCTTTGACTAGGAAAGGGAACTCCCTGACCCCTTGTGCTTCCCGAGTGAGGCAATGCCTCGCCCTGCTTCAGCTTGCGCACAGTGTGCTGCACCAACTGTCCTGCACCCACTGTTTGGCACTCCCTGGTGAGATGAACCTGGTACCTCAAACGGAAATGCAGAAATCACCCGTCTTCTGTGCCGCTCACGCTGGGAGCTGTAGACCGGAGCTGTTCCTATTCGGCCATCTTGGCTCCACCCCAGAATTTTTTTTTAATCAACAGATTCTACCAATTAAAAAAATAAGTCTGCAATTGTGATGGGAAAAGACAAGAAGACTGGAAAATGAGACCTATAATACTTTCAGAAAAAAATGTAAATTAAGTCTGAGCTAGATAGAGTAATCTTTTGCAGTAACTTTGAGGCAAAGAGAAACAGAGTGGCAAATAGGCAAAGTTATTTCTAGTGGAAGAGATAGCTTAGTCAAAGATAAGAAGATACAATTAGAAACGTTCTGTGTGCAAAATGAAAATGCATGGACTTTCCTGGGAAGCAGGAATCCCATGGCTGGTGCAGTGGGTACAGTGAAGAGTTTGAATTTACTCTGGCGGGCAATCCAGTGTCTCAGAAAATGAGGTGTGGGTGAGGAGCATGATGAATATGTATGGTTACATAACTCTGTGTCAGTTACTCAGAGCATGAAGGGCTTGGATTAATATATGGAGCCATCACATTGTTCTTGGCTCTGGTCCCTACCCAGAAACCCATGATAATGTCTCCAGTTTCCCTGCTTGCAAACATTCTGGCCACAATGCATCAAAGAGAAAAATGAGACTTTGTTAGGAAAAATATTGATCAACATTGTTATCTCTTGAGCAACAAGCAAATTATAATAATTGAATACCCCATGGTATCTCACGAGTTTTCAGTATTCTGCAAAAACATTTATAGTCCATGGGTGAGGAGTCTTTTTAACTTGGACAAATCTATGCACTACTGTCCTGTCTTCGGACTGAGTTCTTGGTGGTATAGTCATTCTGTCACTCCTCTGTTGGCTGGCACAGTGGTACTTCCCGTGTGGTCTACGCAGGTTTTTGGTGCGGATGTGTCAGAGAAATGTTCCATTCCTTGCCAGGAGAGTAGCGTAGCACTGAGAGAGGACAAATAAATATCAGTTTCTCAATAGGAGAAAAGACAACAATTAGGAGTATAAAATATGGCAAATACAATAATAGAGAACACACATGGAATGTTATATGAGTATAAGAAGGGGGTGGTCAAAACTAGGAATCTTTGTTCTAGTGAAGCATAAGTACTCTCTGCAACAGAATATTCTGTTAGTGTGTCATAGAACCTGTTTGTAATCTGATTATTTGATAGCTTGAGAAAGATTGTCATGTTTCAGAATGTTAGAGCAAGCTAGTGAAGAATTTAACAAATATCACATATTTAAAAAATTAATTTGGTGCCATTAGTGCATATTTAAAAAACATATATGGTGCCATTAATGGCTTTTTCATACATTAATATTTCTCTTTATTACTTTATTCTTATTTCTTATTTATTTATTTATTTATTTTGAGACAGAGTTTCGCTCTTGTCACCAGGCTGGAGTGCAATGGCGTGATCTCGGCTCACTGCAACCTCTGCCTCCTGGGTTGAAGTGATTCTCCTGTCTCAGCCTCCCAAGTAGCTGGGATTACAGGCACCCACCACCACACCCAGCTAATTTTTGTATTTTTAGTAGAGATGGTTTTCACCATGTTGGCCAGGTGGTCTCGAACTCCTGACCTCAGGTGATCCACCCACCTCAGCCTCCCAAAGTGCTGGGATTACAGGTGTGAGCCACCACACCCTGCCTTTATTCTTATTCTTATTCTATTGTAATCTCTTTTAAGTTCTACCACTTTTGAAAATTTTTCATCAGTTCATATCTCCTAGGAGCAGAATCTATGCTTGTTTGTTTGGTTTTTTTTTTGTATTCTTTTGAAGTATATTGGATTGCCACAGTACATGTATATGTTTAAGGTTTGTATGAATCAAATCAGAGATACTGATTTAGGTTAGTAAAACTTCATCTAACAAACTATATGATGCTAAGCAAAATACTGTAAGTTAACTTGAAATAAATCTTTGAAGCATTAAAACCGTGTTTTTATTCCCCTCTGGTTAATTTTTACACAATAGTCTAGGTAGGCCCAGCATGTTGGGGTTTTATTCATTATGGATCTTCGGCAGTCAATGTTAATTAAGCAACGTCTGTATGTACACCAGTGTAATAACTGTTACATGTAAACACAAAAGAATGATGACATAATCTTTACCCTCAAGGAACTTCCAATCTGTGCTTGAAGAGGCAAGCTAAACATAAAGATTGCCATGCTAGATAGCCTATGACAAAAATTGTGGAAAATTTGAGAGTTATAGAAGAAAAAGGTCTATGACGTGCTGTAATCAGGAAGTGGCACTTGAAATAAACTTCAAGGCCAAAAGAACCTGCCTTCTTTCAGAGAAGGCATTCCTGGCAAATAGAAGACAACACAAAGGCAGAGATAGAAATAAACATAGCAATCAGTCTAGACCTTGTAAAGATTTAGTAGTCAAAAGCAATGTCTGTCAGTTAAGAATTTCATATAGTTTTCTTCATAGAATTTTTACTTAATTATCATATATATGTGATTATCAAACATCTTAATCAACACCTGGCTTTGGTTATCAGATATTTTCAAATCAATTCAATAATATTTATAATATACACTGTATAAATTTTTATGCCTAGCATCATGCTAGACATTATAATATATAGAAACAAGAAGGATTCATGGTCTTATCTTTGAAGATGTTGTTGCTTTAATAGAAGAAAAGGTATGAACAAATACAATAATTAAAGGTGTCATCAAACCAAGGCCACTCAAATAATTCAAGTTATGAAACTCCCTATGTATAAATTGCCAAGTGAATAAAGGCCTCCCAGTCTTTTGCATATGCAGGAGCTATTCCCCCACACACCTGATCCTCTGCTCATACCCACTGTATCTCCTTCTAGTGCCTAAGTTATACTGGTGGTGCTCTGCCAGCTAGAGACCATCACTGGGCACTTGCCAAGCCCATATCTATCTCTCATTGACTCTCTGGTTTCCTTTCAAGGTCAGCGAGCACATACTGTAGTCATCCCATAATTCCCACCCTCTACCACCTTGGTTCCTCTGACTTTTACTACTCATTGTTCAGTTACTTCCACCTCATACCCCTTTCACACAAAGATGCACCCTCTTTGGGCCTGATCTGTTTCTTCCGTTTCTTCTAACTCTTGCCAAGTGAGTTCAGGGAAAGAACACTACACTAGTGCTCTCATGTTTCCTCTCTCTTTGAACAAAAATATCTCTGTCATCCTGGATGCCTCCCGTAGAAATATTGCTGGCGACCCTCTTGTACTGAGGAAAGGAAAGATACTATGTTTAAATATGAAGAAAAGAATGATATTGAATCAGTGACCTCAGCCTCTGAAGCCTTTGAATGTATGCAGAAGTTCTTTTCTGAATGTCTATTAAAAAATCTTTCTCTAGAAGTTTACAAGTGCTTCCTTCAAAATGTCTACTCTAGATAAAATGTTTAAAATATCAAATTTCATTTCTTATTTATTACAAAAACATGCTATAAGTTTTTGTTTTTCTCCATGACATAGAATATTATCTGTTAGTCTGCTGTGAAACCTGTTTCTAATCTGATTATTTATTAGCTTGAGAAAGATTGTTATCTTTCAGAATGTTAGAGCAAGCCAGGGAAGAATTATAACAAATATCACATATTTTAAAAATAAATTAAAACAACTTAAACAACTATATTGTGTAAGCTTATATAAACTGCTTAAACAATATATAAGCTACTTAAACAAGAGAGTTGACTGAACATTCTGAATTCCAAATGAGCAACGTTCACATAAATTTTCAAATGTAATGCATTTATAAATTGAAGCTGTCTCATATAGTTTGAAATGAATAGAATAAATAATACCTATTATATGAATATAAGGGAGAGAGATGGGAGGTGACAGAAACAGACAAATGGTTACAAGTTTGAGAAAATCTTTTGCACAGAAAGTAGAACTTGAACTGGACTCTGGATACTAAACATTGCTATGTTAGGGAACTGTTGAAGGAATATCTCAAGTTGGGAAAAGATGTATTTGGAAAATATGTATTTGGTTGAAACAGAAACTTCTTATGGAGGAGAAAAGGAGACATTGACAAATCAGGATTGAGCCAATTTGTGTTTTTAAACCTCTTTACATTAAAGAGGTTAGTGGATTTTCTTCCGTAAATAATGGAAAGCTATTGAAAGTTTTGAAGGATTGCAATGAATTTGACAAAATCATTTTCAAAAATCATCTTCTCTGGTGATGTTAGAGAAATTGGAAGGCAAGAGACTAGATAGGAGACCATTTGTGATCACATGCTTGTGAGATGTCAGGGGCCTGGAATAATGTTGTGAGAATGTCAAAGGAGGGGAACTAGGACAAACTCTTCAAACACGGTGTGACAAAGTCTTTAGGTAATAAAGGAGGCAAGAAAAGATGATGGGTCAGAAATGATAGTGAGGTTTCAGATGGGGTGACAGGGAGAACGAAGGATAAACCTGATAGCAGAAACAGGGAGATCAGAAGAGAAAACTGTTCGGATGGATGAGAGGAAGGAAAGAGTTAAGTACATGGGGTATTTAGTGCTATCAGTTGAAATTTAATGGAACTACATATGTCATTTAAAATTGTCTGACAGCCAGCTTCAAAACAGTAAGAAAAAATAGGTAAAATTATGTTTAATAATCCTTTGTTTACCCCCAATATATTCAAAATGTTATTTCAACATATAATCAATAAAAAAGTATTACCAATATAGTTTACATTCGCTTTTTAAGTTTTTGAGATCTGGTGTCTATGTTGCATTTCTAGCTAATCCCAGTTGAGCTACATTTCAAGTGCTCAGTAACTGCCTGTGGCTAGTGGCTACCATATTGGACAGCACATTATTAGACAGTCATAGAACTGACAAAAATGATTTAGCACATTTTTTAATTAAGATGATGCTAAGACTGTATTTTGAAAATTATAATTCTGTATATTATTTCTCCCTCTCTATTTCTTTTGTTTATTTTAGCTATTTTAGATTCACGATATTCTTTTAGCAGAACATCATTCTTTCCCCAAAGCACCAAGACTTTTTAGAAATATCCATGATATACTGTTTTATTGCCTAGAGTTGCTGCTGTCTCATTTAATTCTCTGTTTGACTTACAACTTTAATAAATAAATGTCTGAATACATTTTCTTCTTCCTTTGTCAGTCTTCAAAGTTTTGATTATGAAATAATTTAGCAATGTGTCCTCAAAAACCTGGGATAAATGACATTTAGTACTTTGGATATGAGGACCATTTTTCATGTTCCCCAGGCTGCATATGTGTGTGTATTTCTCCCGTGTTTAATATCTGACATAAACTTGCTGGAGTTTTGGTCTTCACGATATGCTAAAGAATGCAGTATAAAAGAGAGCCTACTTCTATAGAAAACAAGCCAAGGACATTGTGTTCCATCTTTACAATGAAATTCAGATTTCCCGTTAAAAGGCAAATCTATCATTTCAAAAGGTTGAATAGGATGGTAGTTTAAAAGAATCCAGCTGCTTAAATTTAGGGCACTGAAAAACATTCAATAAAAAAAATGTCCCCTGGGTCTCAAGCATTTTCATTTGATTATGTATTGGATAGATTTTCATTAGGCCTAGAATTTTGCCTCTTAGAATTCTGTCCTAAAATAGTTTGACAACTGTTTTGAGAAAGCTGGACTCAACTATGGTATCTCATTTACGATTTAATTATGTATTTGCTGTTTAGAATATTCTTGTGTTTGATAATATATTCTTAACTTCTGTTGTAGAAATATTGGACTAATCTTGCAGTGCTTTACTTTTTCATGTTTATTGTTGAGCCTGTCCCACTCCTATTTAGTTTCCTTTATGTTTCTTCTTTTCTTTGGAGACATTGTCAGAACAGCTATTTTGTTCTCTAAGCAGCTTCCTTCAATGTTTTCAGTAACCTGTTCACACGACTTTATTTTTGTAGCCAAGTAGAATGCCACCTTTTTGCTATTCTAATGTGCTCTGCCCAACTTTTTTCTGATTAATTTAGGAGTAGGAAGTGGAAAGGTGGGTGATACTCCCTACAATACAACATATTACCCACAAACTGACTAGGGAGCACAGAAGAGCTCTATGCTATGCAGCTGAGCTACAAATTCTCAAGGAAGTAGTCTATATGCTGTAGGAGCAAAGGGACTTATGTCAGACATATTTGTATGATGCACGTATTTCCCATGGGCATTAATAGTCGTTTATTAAAAATTATGAGTAAGTCTCCATTCTCTCCAGCTCTGGCCTTTAGCCCTGCTCTCTTTCAGGGGTAACACCAGAGATGTAGCCTGGGACCATACAGAGGACCATGGTTAACAAGGGCAGCACTTGTTATACCCCTGGTAATAGGTATTTACTAGGTTTCTTAAACTGAGTATTTGGCTCTCTCCTACCGGTTGTTAGGCATTTTTACATATAAATAATATTGCCCCAGGCCAGTCCCTAAAAGTAAATGTTTCCAATAATTTTTTGGCATCCAATGTTTTACTAACACTAATTTGGTCACATTTGCAGACCTCACCTCTCCAATGTTCATATTCTTCCTAAACATATTTAGGAAATATGTTTAGGAAAAATAAACATATTTTTCCCCAAAAAGCTCAACAATTTTATGGAATAATTCTTTTTTGGAATTCATATTTTATTCTAGACCCAAATGAGCAAGTACTTTTTATGCTTTATCATAGTTTATGGGGGGTATTTCGTACTGGGGTCCTGTGCTTCCACTCCCCTGCCAACACTGGCTATCAAAACTGCTTAGGCTGCAAATAAAACAAGAAATGAAATCCATCTGGCATTTCTCATTGAATTAGGACCAGAACATTTTTGTTAAATATTAACAGATGGCTAAAGTCTTAATATCAAACTAACATTTAAAAACATCTAAAAGGACCCACATAGGGGGAAAGGATGGAGGACCATGTGTTTTCTCCATCTCAGAGCCCTTCCTGTACACTTCCCCCCGCCATTTTTCCAACCCACACGTTGAGAATCACTGGGGCCTCCTATCTCTAACAACTTTTATTCCTTAATAGCTGGTATCAAAATAGCATGTGGTGATATTATCAAGATAGTGTAATCAAGTGTTAGCCAACTCAGGTGATGTGTTGCCATTGGCATGCCTGAAGATCTTTTATTAAAGTCAATTTTCTGTCTTTCCCCTCTCCTCTCCTCTCCTCTCCTCTCCTCTCCTCTCCTCTCCTCTCCTCTCCTCTCCTCTCCTCTCCTCTCCTCTCCTCTCCTCTCCCTCTTTTCTGTCTGTCATAATAGGAAAAAGAAAAGAAGTACATGCTTCCTTTGGACAACCTGAAAGTTCGGGATGTGGAAAAGAGCTTTATGTCTAGCAAGCACATCTTTGCACTCTTTAATACAGAGCAAAGGTAAGAAATTGAAACAGTTCCTGTCTTCAGATTTTTTTCCTTGAAGTTCTACATGATTCAGAGATCATATTTGAAAATAGTTCCTTTGGTCATACCTTGAAATTTGTCTGCTCTTCAGTTTTCCTTTCATTTATTTTGTATTTTTAAATTCCACCATGGGTTATGGCTTCAAAATATAAAAACTCAGACTAAAAAAGATCTTCAAGTGTTAACTAATTATTTCTTGCTTTTCCACCTGGCATGAAAATAATTCTTCATCCATTTTTTTTTCTTTTTGAGATGGGATCTCGCTTTGTCATCCAGACCGGAAACAGTGCTGTGATTATGATTCACTGCAGCCTCGAACTCCTGGGCTCGAGCAATACTCCTACCTCAGCCCTCTAGAGTAGCTGGGACTACTGGGTGCATGCTACTGTGTCTGGATAATGTTTTAAAAATTGTTTTGTATGTAGTTGACCTCAAACTACTTGGGTGCAAGAGATTCTCCTGCCTTGGCCTCCCAAAGTGCTGGGATTACAGGCATGAGCCACTACACCCAGTCTGTCCATTCTTAAAGCTACATTCTATTACCTTAAAGTCTTTCTTGTCCCAATATATTGTTTACATACTTACAAACTACTCTACGATAATTTTTTAAGTATCTGTCTAACATGAACGGGTATCACTTAAGCTCTTCTTGAAGAGCAGACAAATTTCATATACTATGACTAAATTCAGTGAATAGAATTATTCAGTTAAGGCGAATAAAAATGTGTAGTATTTTACAGTTTTTCGAAGTGCTGTCTACATTCATTGTCATTGGTTTTTGTAACAACTGCCTTTGAGGTCAAAAGGATACAGTTACAAATAAGAAAGTATAGGCTCAGGGATGTTCACTCACTTTCTTAAGGTCATAAAACTAGTGCATGGGGGAGCTGGAACTTGTATCAGGACTTCCTCTAAGTATACTTTTCCTTCCACTCATTTTCCATTGTGTGCTTATTTTGTTCTGCTGTTCATGTGCAGTATCAAAACTGTATTTTGAGCTGATCATCACAGAGTGCCATGATCTTCACTGAAATTTAGCAGTAAAGTTAAATAAGCAAATGGAGAGGTAAGAGAGGATGGACTAGAGAAGTGTAAAAGGGGTACAACTAGGAAAGGATAATAAAGGAGAGTTTTTCCAAATGAAAATTTTATAGGAAAAAGCTAATTAATTTGTGTGAGTCAGTTATTAAGACAGTGAGTCATTAGGTAACAGGATCTAATTTTAACCCATTTTTCAAGGCTGCCTTTTATCTTTATTTAGCAATAAATGACGTTACTTGATTAGGTTCAATGACTGGCCCAGGGTCAATCACACAGTAAATTAAAATAGCAAAAGAAGGCATCTTCTTACATTCCCAGTCAGTTGCTCAGAGTGACTCATAATACAAAAATACTTAGTAAAACCACAAAGCAAGCCATTTAAAGAATCGACAGGAAAGAAAATTAAATACAACTAACTCCCCTACCAAATATTCAAATGGGATTTTTGAAGACAGTATTATTTGAGAGCAGCTTATGAAAACACACTAAAAATAATAAAGAATAAAAAGGTTTTCTAGAGAGAATAGTAGTGAGTCTGCCACACTGCAGCCAAGCTCAGTACTAGTTTACATGCCTTCATCAGAGCAGCAGAGAATCAGGAGATTCTAAAGCAATCATCAGAGGTGTGCTCAGCCTTCTTGCCTAGATGCAGAGTGGAACAGGTGACTGTCGAACAGGTGACTGTCAAACAGGAAGTCAAACAAAATTGAATCCGTGGTCAACCTGAAAACTCCAGGTTATAAAAAAGCTGGGTGTAAGGTAAAAACAAGGCTATGGTAGACTATCATTTTTCATAAAATACAACTGTGGATTTTAAAGACAGCAAAAGTCACCGAAATAAGGAAACTTTGGATTTTGAAAACTCTAGATATTTTGGAATCTTGGAGTTCTAAAAAGGTATTGAATTCTGCTGCCACTTCTCAGTGACCTCAGTGAGTATATAGATGTACCCACATTGGCCATTGTCTTCTCCTTTGAAATGCTAATTCCTTTAAAACATTTTTGTGCTGGCAAGGACCTCCAGTACAATGTTGACTACAAGCTGGAATCCTTGTCTTGTTTCTCATTTTAAGGATAATTTAAGGATGATTTAAAAAATTGTATAGTGAAATACCTTTTGATAGATGTCTGATATCAGGTGAAGATTTCTTGTGTTTCTAGTTACTAAGGTTTCTGTTTTCATTTTTAAATCATGCTTAGGAGTTGAATTTTATCAACCTCTCCACCTGGAAGACTGTATGATTCTTCTTCTTTAATCTGTTCATGTGGTGAAATATACTAATAGACCTTCTAATGTGAAACCATCCTTTGTCTCCTGGGATTAAACTTAGGTCACAATGTGCTATTCTTTATTATGAGTTCTTGGCTTAAGTTTTGCTAGTATTTTAGCAAATGCTAAAATGAGTTAGATTGGCCCATACATTTCCTTTTTATATTATTTCTGCCTGGTTTTAGTATCAAGGTTCTGTTAGCTTCATAAATTGAGGTGAAAATAAGTCCTCGTTGTTCTTTGGAACCCTTCATAAAAGATAGGGATTAACTATTAACTGACTGTTTGGTGGAAGTAACCTGTAGAATCATCTGGCCCTAGAAAGTATTTTTGGTAAGTGGGCTTTTAACTAGTGATTGAATATATTTAATGATTTCAGATTTATTTAGGTTTTCTGTTTGTTCCATGGATCCGTTTGAATAATTATATTTTTTCTAGAAAATTGTTCATTCTGTTTTGCTTTAAATATATTGCACCAACTATTTCTTAATATTTTATTTTTCTAAGTCTCTGTTGTATCTGAAATTTGACTGATTTTTATTTCTAATATTAATCCTTATCTTTTTTTATGATCACTCTTGCTAGAGTTTTGTCTCTTTTCAGAGAACCAGCTTGTGGCACTCTTGAACATCTATTGTGTATATTTTTTCTATTCCAATAATTTCTGTTCTCTTAATTATTTCCTTCTTTGTATTTTCTTGTGTTTACATTTTGGGTCTTTTCAAACTTCTTAATTTAGATGTGTAGCTCATCAATTTTTATCCTTTCCTTTTCTTATATATCTGCATATAAATCTATAGATTTCTCTCCAGGTAGTGTTTAGCTGCCTACTACAATTTTTGAAATTTAACAATTTTATTACCATTCAGTTCTGTTTCCTATTCTTCATCATGTTTTTTCTTTGAGCTATTTAAAAGTGTGTTTTACATTTTAGAATGCGGGGAATCTTATTGTTTTATATCATTGATTTGTAACTTAATTGTATTGTGACCAAATAATATGGTCTAGTATATGGTGTTAATAAATATTTCACATATACGTGAGGAGAATGCACATTTACTAGCTTGGAAGTGTAGGTTCCATGAGAGCTGATTGGATTATGCTTGTTAATTGTATTTTGCAATATCTATAGTCATTATCTTTTCTTCATCTCAAATAATTCCAACATTCAACAAGTATATATTAGGCAGCTGTTATGTGCCAGATACTGTTCTATGCTTAAAATACACCTGTGAATCAAATAGACAAAGACAATTAAACATTTTAGATACTGTCTAGAAAGGGGAATAGGCAGGGAGACAAATAAAAACTCACAAAGAATCTTATTTTATCAGATGAGCATTAAAAAGGTCGCTTTGTGATTGTGAGCTTGAATAAGCCTGCCAGTTTTTGCTTAAGTCCAATCTATGTTATTAGATTCATACAAATTTAGTGTTGTATTTTCCTGGTGACTTGAAAAAATAATTTTGCGACAGCCCTCTTTATTCCTAATAATGCACTTTGCCTTAAAATTTATTTTGTCTCATGTTGATATAGCTACACTAACTTTTTGGTTAATATTTTTTATTGATACATAATATTTATACATATTTATGGAGTACATGTGATATTCTATTACATGCATAGCATATGTAATTATCAAATCAGAGTATTTAGGATATTCACCGTCACAAGTGTATATCATTTATGTGTTGAGAACATTCCAAGTCCTCACTTCTAGCTATTTTGAAATATACAATATATTGTTGCTAACTATAGTCACCATACTCTAGTATTGAACATTAGAATTTATTCCTTCTAACTATATGTTTGTACCCATTACCCAACCTTTCTTCATCCTCTCTCCCCAACCCCCACCAACACACACACACACACACACACACACACACAGACACACACACACACACACACACACATTATTTCCACCCTCTGGTATATATCATTCTACCAACTACCTCCGTGAGATAAACTTTTTAAACTCCTATTTATGAGCAAGTACATGCAATATTTATCTTCCTGTATTTGGCTTACTTCACTTAACATAGTGATTCCCACTTCTATCCATGTTGCTGCAAATGACATGATTTTATTCTCTTTTTATGGCAAATAGTATTCCATTGTGTAAATATACCACCTTTTCTTTATCTATTCATCCATTTAGAACATTTAGGTTGATTCCGTATCTTTGCTATTGTGAATAGTACTACAATAGACATGGGGGTGCATGTGTCTCTTTGATACACTGATTTCCTTTTCTTTGACCGAATACCCAGTAATGAAGTAGTTCTAGTTTTAGTATTTTTAGAAATTGCCATACTGTTTTCCATAATAACTGTGCTAATTTACATTCTCACCAACAGTGTATGTTCCCTTTTCTCCACCTCCTCACCACCATCAACAGATTAAATCTCATTACTCATTATTGGTTGGTTCAGGTTTTTTATTTCTTTCTGATTCAATCTTGGTAGGTTGTATTGTCAGGAATGTATCCATTTCTTCTAGGTTTTCTAGTTTGTTAGTGCATAGTTTTTTATAATAAGCTCTGATCTTTTGTATTTCTGTATTAGTTGTAGTATCTTCTTTATTTCTGATTTTGTTTATTTAAGTCTTCTGTCTTCCTGATTAGTCTTATGAGCGTCTTATTGATTTTATTTATCTTTTTAAAAATGCAACTTTTCATTTTGATCTTTTGTATTGTCTTTTTCATCTCCATTTCATTTAGTTCCACTCTTATCTTTATTATTTATTTCCTTCTATTAATTCTGGGTTTTGTTTGTTCTTACATCTCTAGTTCCTTGAGATCCATCATTGTATTGTTTATTTAAAATCTTTCTATTTCTTTTGATGTAGGCATTTATTGCTATAAACCTCCATCACCACTGTTTTTGCTTTATTTCATAGGTTTTGATACATTGTGTTTTGATTTCTGTTTTTTTCAAGAAATTTTTAAATTTTCTCCTTAATTTTTCTCTTGACTCAGTGGTGATTCAGGAGCATGTTTTTCACTTTCCTTGTAGTTGTACTGTTTCCAAAATGTCTCTTGTTATTGATTTCTGTTTTTATTCCATTGTTGTCTGAAAAGATACTTGATATGATTTTGATTTTTAAAAATGTTTTGAGATTTGTTTTGTGTCCTACTATATGGTCTACCCTAGACATGTTCTGTGTGCTGATTAAGAATAATGTTTATTCCTTAGCTGTTGGATGAAATGTTCTGTAAATGTCTGTTAGGTCTATTTGGTCTAACATGCAGTGTAAATCCAATGTTTCTTTGTTAATTTTCAGTCTAGACGATCTGTCTTATGCTGAGAGTGGAGTGTAGAAGTCCCAACTATTCCTGTATTAGAGTCTTTCTCTTCGGGTCTAGTAATATTTGCTTTATATATCTGGGTGCTCTGGTGTTGGGAGCACACATGTTTACAATCATTATATCCTCTTGATGAATTGACACCTGTTTCATTATATAATAATTTTGTCACTTTTTGTTACTTAAAGTCTGTTTTATCTGATGTAAGTATAGCTACTCCTACTCACTTCTGAGCACCATTTACATGGAACATCTTTTTCCATTCCTTTATTTTCAGTTTATATATGTCTTTATAGGTGAGAATTTCTTCTAAGCAGCATATAGTTAGATCATTTCTAAAAATTCATTCATCCAGTCTATATCTTTTAAGTGCAAAGTTTAATCTGTTTACATTCAAGGTTATTATTGACATGTGAGGGCTTCTTATCATTTTATTACTTTATTCCTTATTGTTTTGTATATCCTTTTTTCCTTTCTTTTTCTCTCATAATTTATCTTCATGGTTTGATGGCATTCTGTAGTGGTTACATTTAAGATTTTTCCCTTCCTTGTTTCTGTGTTTACTCCACTAGTGATTTTTATATTTGCATGTGTTTTCATAATGGTAGTTATTATTCTTTTGCTTTTGGGTGTAGGTCTCCCTTAAGTATTTCTTATAGGGCTGGTCTAGTGGTGATGTATCTGTTAGCTTTTGCTCATCTGTGAAAGACGTTATATCCTTTTCATTTAGGAAGGATAATTTTGCTGGGCATAATATTTTTGGCTAGCACATTTTTTCTTTTGGCACTGTGAAGATATCATCCCATTCTCTCCTGTCTTGTTAGGGTTCTGATGAGAAATCTGCTGTTAGTCTGATGGGGTTCCTTTATATAGGTGGCTAGATACTTTTCTCTAGCTGTTTTTAATTTTTTTCTCTTTGTCTTTGATTTTTGACAGTTTGACTATAATATGCCATGAAGAAGACCTTTTCAAATTGTATTTATTTGGGGATCTTTGACTATATCTGAATGTCTAAATATTTTGCTAAGTTTTGAAGTTTTTAACCTATTATTTTATTAAATGGGTTTTCTAATTCTTTCATTTTTTTCTTTGTTTCTTGGGACATCAAAAATTTGAATATTTGGATGCTTTATGATGTCCCATATGTCTTGAAGGTTTTAATCTTTTTGTTGTTATTTTTATTTTTGTGTGACTGGGTTATTTCAAAAGATCTATATTCAAGTTCTGAGATTCTTTCTCCTGCTTGCTCTGTCTTACTGTTGAAGCTTTTGAACGTATTTTGTATATTATTCAATGAATTCTTCAGTTCCAAAATTTCTGCTTTTTAAAAAATTATATCTCTTTGGTAAATTTCTCATTCATATCCTCAATTGTTTTTCTGATTTCTTTGTATCGTTTTTCAGAATCTTCTTGTATCTCTCTGAGCTTCTTTAGTGATAGTATTTTTAATTTTTCCCTAGGATTTCATGAATTTCCCCTCCCTCCCTCTCTTTCTTCCTTCCTCTCCTTCCTTCCTTCTTTTGAGACAGGGCTTCACTCTGTCACCCATGCTGGTGTGCAGTGATTTGATCATAGCAGCCTCCTACCACTGGGCTTAAGTGATTCTCCCAACTCAGCCTCCTGCGTAGTTAGGACTATAGGCACATGCCACTATGTCTGACTAGTAAATTTCTTTGGGATCTGTTGCTGGATAATTACTGTGTTCCTTTCAAGGTGTCAAATATTCTTGCTTTTTCATGTTTCCTGTGTTCTTACGTTGATATCTACACATCTGGTATAACTGTTGCTTCTTCTAATTTTTTTGAAATTGCTTTTGAAAAGGAGAACTCTTTTCTGACATGTATCTATGGTATTGGTTGGGCAGGGTACTTTGCTTTTGAATCTGACTATGCGTAGTGGTGTAGTCTCTGTATGACTTCTTCATTTGTAGACAGCATCAGTGGTGTCTGAGACTACCTTGGTGGCTTAGAATGCAGTTGTTATTAGTAGAGGCTATGATAAAGTTTTGCTGAGTACTATAACACTAGGTGGGCCAGTCTTTAGGCCCCAGGCCAGTGTGCGCTGGTGCTGGTGTTGGTAGGTCCAGGAAGGCCAATTCTTGTGCCTCCAGGTTGCTTTCTCAGGTGCTGGTAATGGCATCAGTGGGTCTGGCAAGTGAACAGGTTCTTAAGCCCCTGGGCAGTGGGTGTGTCATGGGCAATGGCAGTAGCAATGGTGGAACAACCATCTGGGACCCAAGTGGTCCACACCTGTGGTAGCAGTGGCTGCAAGAGGTTGGGTGAGCTGGCCCACAGACTTTCAGGTGGTGTGTACGGTTGGGTGCCAGCTGTGGTGGTAGTGCAAGTTGAATATGGCTGGTCTCAGACCCTGGGAGAAGTGCTTAGGTGCCACAGGTGGTCAACTGGGCTGGGTGATCTTCAGGCCCCTGGAAAGTACATGCAGGTGATGCTCAGGCCCCTGGAAGGTGTGTATAAGTGATGCCCATGTCCCTGGATGGTATGCTTGGGTAAAGGGGGAGGGAGTGGAGCTGAGCCAGGTGGACTTGCTCTCAGACCCTTCAGTGGTACTGGCTATGGTAGGCAGAGGTAGGGTGATCCCCAGACCACTGGAAAAATGCTTAGGTGAGAGCAGAAATGGCTCTCTGTAGCCCTTCTACTGGGAAGCCTATGGTTGCTTTCCCTGGGTGGAGCCATAAGCTGGGGGCTGGGAACATGGGCTTCATTTGTGTCTTGGCTCCACAGCAGCTTGCAGCAGTGGTGGTTGTGGGCAGTGGCATTTGTCCTTGGGGGCATATGAAAATATGCAGTTACCCCTCTGCAGAGGGCCACAGGTAGGTAGGATGGGCGTGGTATCACTGTCTGTGGCTCCTGCCTTAGCCCTGGCAATGGAGCAGAATGCAACTTGGTGGGGTGGGGGCTGTGCTCTCAAAATGGTGTATGCAGCAGTGCCTTCATGTGGTCTCCAGACAGCTCTCTATGTTAGTCTCAGAATTCATAAGGATTGAGGTGTTCTCTCATGGCTAGGACTGTAGGAATCTCCAGCAGAAATGTGGTCTACTGGGGGTCTCTCATTCACCCTTTCCCCACATTAAGGAGCCACTCCAGACTCTCAGCTGATGCAACTGAACTGTGTCCCTCTCTTTTCTTGCTTTTGGTGCTTTCTGTCACTTCTCTGTTGAATTCCAGTGTTCTCTCTTAGATTATCTACTCAAAGTATGATTATCCACTCACTATTTTGGTTCTTTTCCATGCGAGAGGCAAATACCAGATTCATCTAGGCAGCCATCTTGAAGCACCCTCTTTGTATTTGACCATGCCATGATATACTTGCATGTCATTTTTGTTTGCTAGTGGACAAACTTTTTTTAGTCCATCTTTTCACTGAGGATGTGACCTTTGGAGGTTCCTGGATTCACCCAAGATCTTATTATTATTATTTTTTGTGGACATTAAAATCCAAACCTTTTGGTTATTGAAATTGATGCCATCCAGTGGCAAAAGTGAGAAAAGTTGTATTTCCTCTTTTGGAGGGAGAAAGCAATTGAGAATTCTTTTATTTTGGAGTTTTGGCATGTAAAATAATGTCTTTCATATGTCTTATAGGAAATAGTTTTTATTTTCTTCCTGCAGTTTTGGCTGAAATGAAGTGGCCTTTCATTATCAATAGATTGTAGAAACAAAAAACTATGTTCCTGATTTCTGCTAGGGGTGAGACTGTGATAATAGTGAACTTAGAAGGTCAACCTGGGATTCCGTGTGTATACACACATGAAAGTTTTACAAACTGATTAGAGAGAAATAGCAATAATTTATTCTCTCAACAAGTATTTATTCTGCTATCCATTCCAAAGCATCAAAGTAACAAAGTATCTGTTATCCATTCCAAAGTATCAATTGGAATGAAATTCCAATTTATTCTGTTATGCATTCCAAAGTATCAATGAAATTTATTATCCATCCTGAATGTCAGTATTGGTACTGTGTATTAGTCTGTTCTCATGCTGCTAATAAAGACATATCTGAGACTGGATAATTTATAAAGAAAAAGAGGTTTCATGGACTCATAGTTCCACATGTCTGGGGAGGCCTCACAATCACAGCAGAAGGCAAAAGACATGTCTTACATGGTGGCAGGCAAGAGAGTATGTGCAGGGGAACTTCCCTTTATAAAATCATCAGATCTTGTGAGACTTATTCACTATTATGAGAACAGCATGGGAAAAACCAGTCTCCATGATTAAATTACCTCCCAGTTCGTCCCTCCCATGACGTGGGATTTATGGGAGCTACAATTCAAGATGAGATTTGGGTGGGGACACAGCCAAATCATATCATACTCCAAATAAAATATAAGATGTTTTCTTGTTTTGAGAACATTTGCAATCACTAGTGAGCGTCATACAGTTATTTTTCATTGAACTTAAAACGGAAGGACTATGTTAGAAAAGAAGAAAATGAAGTTTAGTTGTGAGATTATTATACATGAAATCAATGAGTTATAGTGTGTAAGGTAACATCTAACTAGATTACAGGATAGGGTATTCCACTGCAGTTCTGAAGTGTCAGAATAGCAGACAGCATAGTATTTAGCCACAGCAAAAGAGTTAGCATCATAGAAGGTGACTTTCATTAGGTCATGGCATAAATTGATTTAGAGGACACAGAAAAAGACTACTTCAAATGGGAAATAGTATTAGTCAAAGCCAATAGCAAGAAATGTTTTAATCTGTTGCTAGTCCCTTCTGAATGAGAAGAAGCTAATTTCAAAGGCAAGATGAGCCCTAGTGACAAAAATAAAAACATTCCTTTGTGTTTCCATAGAATTTATTGAACTGGACTTACCCACGTCAGTTTATGTATTTTAATACTCTGTGTTGTGGTAAAATCATGCATCTTTCAAAAGCCCATATGCTTAGTATAATTCTATCAACTATTCTAAAATTACATTCTTTTCACCACTTATATTGATTCTGAAGTTATGTTCCTAATTTGTTTTCTCTTCTGAGACAAGACCTTATAAGAAAATAAGTGTTCTTGTTCCTTGCCTTTAGATGAGGTTATGCTTGGTTAATTTAGAATAGATTTTCTAAATGCCTCCATTACTTTGTAATTTTTATCCCTGTCCTCCACATCAGTGTTTTGGATCAATTTGTTTATCCATTCAGCAGACCTATATGAGATGCATCGACTTGGAGCTGAGTTTCTGTTTGAACACCAATGCAAGTTTAAAATATCATGGCTTTCCGGGGGTTTCCAGGACCTTATAGATAATCTTGTCGGTCTTTCTTACCTCACAGGTTAAGGAGCTAATATCTATAACAGTTAAATGCCTTCCTAATGTCACAAAAACAGTTAATGAGAGAACCAGAACTACAACCCAGGTCTAATGTCTCCTAACTCAAGGCTGTTTCTGATACTGTAGTTTAGAGATTAACTATGGAACAGGAATTCTGCCTAAGGCTTTAACTGGAATTGCTCCTAAGAGATCAGCAATGAAGAGATTTCTAACTTATTGTATAGGGATTTCAGTTTACTGTAAGATCATACAAATTTCCATGGAATGCTTTTAGTCTCATTTTTAAAGCCCTGCATGGAACTGACCAGTGCTCCTGCTACAGTTCCTGACAAACTTTTAGCCATGGCTATTTGTATGGCCACATTATTCCTAAGAGCTCATTCAGCTGCTATTTCAGCTTTCCACTATATAAACTTTAAAAGAGTTACTCTGTAGTCCCCCATCATCAGGTGTGTGGGAATTAATACATTTAACATCCTTTAAAAAAAAAAAAAGGCTTCGGTGTCCTGGTGAATTAATATAATCTTTACAAGCCGGGTGACCAGATTTTTGAGCCATTTTAAACAGTGTTTCAGTGCTAAGATTTATAAATGGAAGGATTTGTTGCTAGTTGCAGTGACTTCAGCACTTGAGGAGAGCGAATTTCACACTCAGACTGATTTAGCCTACATAAACTCCAGGTAAGAATACCCATTCCTGAGCCTTCCTCTGGCTCTTTCAAAGATGGCATCATAGATATCTGGGGAGACTAACATTGTGATACTCTGTTCTCACATTAATTGCTTCACCTAATCATAAATTAAAAGTTAAATTTTAGTTAACAGACTCCTGAAGTTCACTGTGGCATGGTCTAAACTAAGGATTCAAATGCTCCTCCAGGTTTTTGTTCTATTTGATTTTGTTAGAAATGCCATGTTTTCTCTGGTAGAAGTATGTCTAGATAATGGCCTCACTGTGCTTCTCTCGGCTCTCCCCAGGCAGGCCTTCAGTTTTAAGGTCATGCTAAGGCCCATTTGGTTCAAGGTATGTCAGCTTTGGTAGCCAACAGAGACCTGTTTCTGTCCAGGGCTTTGTAGGGCAGACACATGGTGTTTTCTGAGCACTCCTTGGGGTTGTAGAGCCTTGTTTTCTTTTAAAATAAGGCATTCTTTCTACTTTGTCGCTTCAATTCAGGATATGGTTTATCAATATTACCAAGTGTTCCAATTCACCTCCTCCCCCTTTTCCTATAGAAAGTGATTTTAGGATGCTTCACTACTCCACTTAGTCCCCAGCATACTGCTGACACTCAATAAATGTCAAGCAATGCCGTAATATAGATAGTGTGTGCTCTTTAGGCATTCTGAAAGTATGACCCTTTATTTGCATTGTTGAGTGGTGGTATATTTTTCCACTTGTTAGCTGGAAAGAAATTACAGTCAGGTTGTTCATTTGTATACATCTATGGCTACATTTCTATACTAAGACATGCTCAGAGTTTAAATTTGTTTGAAAAAGTGTTTAAATGAATATTCTGGGTGGTATACAATGCTTTGTCTAAAAGATCATGTCTCAATTGGATATAGTTAAGTGTCGGATCTACATTAAAAAAGGAACAATTACTCTTCCCTAAATAGGGATGGCAGAGACTCATATTTATCAGAATTTCAGTAAGGTAAAAAGCATGTAATATTCTGGACTCCGGAATGAAATACTGTGTAAGGAACACAATTTAATTAAGCTTCTTTGTACAACATAAACAAGACACCTGGATAAATTATTTTATTTCATTTTTATCCCACTTTTGTCAAAACAATGTTTAAGACATTACTTCTTGCCTCACAAAATACTAAGTGAGAATTGCTTGTCTTCTAAATACTCTGATTCAGGAAGGTTTTTATTTGTCAGATGATTCAGTCAGTAATCAGTCCCAACCCCAGTAGAGAAATGAAATATGTTATCCTACTTTCCCCCTTGGAGTGTGGGTGGGTCACCTTTCCAGTAGAGGTGTGTGTAATACCCTCTAACTATGAGTATCTGGTGGAGGGAAAAAATAAATCAGTTTGAGAGTAGAAACACTTTATCATTCTCAATTGACCTAGAGTTCATTGTACTGTTTCTGTAACTTCACGTGTGATATAAAAATTTGGTTTTCCCCATGCTTTATCTTCAGTCAGAAAAAAAATCCCACTAGATATGAGACCAATTGACACCTGATATATTGTTGTCCAGAGGTGAACACAAGTGAACTGGTGGCACTCAGGCATGAGTAGTGTTACTATGGGGATCACCTGAACAATGAGTTTAAGAAATGGAGTGTGTTAAGTGAACATTTTAATACCTTATTCTTCCTTCTGGTTTTAACACAATGATATGTTAAATTAATTAAAATGTAACAATTCTATAACTTCTCTGCTGTGAGACTGCTTTCCATGAGGGAGAGGCTGTTTTTCTTATTCATTGCTGTATCCCCAGGACCTAACACAGTGCCTGGCATTTTTGTGAGCTCAAAAGCATGAAGGAATGAATGCATGGGTGTAAAACTTCCCCCCTCTGTTATATGGAGAAGATGGAAATAATGGCAATTGCTAATATAAAGCATTCTTAAAGTAAGTAAGCTTTAGAAGCCTAGAACTTCAAATGCAAGTGGGATGAAAATGGAAATACAGATTCAAACTCTCAGAGGAAATAGTTGGAGGAAAAAAGGAAATATTTCGTTTAGAAAGTAATAACCTCGGTAATATACAAACTGTATAAATGAGTGCTGTTTGAACTAAATAGAATTCTATGACATTGTCCTTTAAGAAAAAAAAAAGCATAGATGTTTTATTGTAAATTGTCTTAACATTGTTCTCATAATCTTAACATTTATTATTCAAAAATGCTTTGTAGATACCTACACTAAGCACTCTAAATCTTTATTTCTTCAATTCTAGCAAAGTATTGACGAACTTCAGGTTTTCTTTTTTTTTTTTTTTTTTGGAGATGGAGTCTCACTCTGTCACCCAGGCTAGAGTGCAGTGGCATGATCTCTGCTCACTGCAAGCTCCACCTCCCAGGTTCACGCCATTCTCCTGCCTCAGCCTCCCAAGTAGCTGGGACTACAGGCGCCCACCACCACGCCTGGCTAATTTTTTGTATTTTTAGTAGAGACAGGGTTTCACCATGTTAGCCAGGATGGTCTCGATCTCCTGACCTCATGATCCGCCCACCTTGGCCTCCCAAAGTGCTGGAATTACAGACATGAGCCACTGCGCCCGGCCAGGTTTTCTATTAGTTTTAAAAGTTAAGCAGGAGGAGAGCCAGAAGACAATTTCAAATCTCTGTTCGTAAGTTTTCACTTCTTTTTTCTGCTAGAACTATTAAGTTCACAGGGCTCAGACAGAGACTTGAGGACTCTTACAGTTATCGATTGTGACTTCACAAGATGAGGGTAATGTTTATTTGTCATTATAAATCTGGAAAGATAAACCCTGTGCTTTCCCTTTTAAGGGGCTGGATAGGAATATGTGTTCAGCAAGTCAGTAAAAAAAAAAAAAAAGAACATTGTATATTTTGAAAGCTCATTCCAAGTCCAAATCTTGGAAACAGAGACCTCTGTTTTTGTGTTTGTTCTTTTCCTTTGTTCTAGTCCCTCATTGCAAAGATATTTGTTGTCATATGGTTCTGATCCTGCTTGTTACAAGTTTCCCAATTCTCAATACTGCATCTTTTTCCTTTAAGAGTGTCCCTCTAGTTGTGAAATAGCATCATTAGGAAATCCTAGGTACACCAGAGAGGAGGGGGAAAATATTTTTAAAGGGAGCCTGGAGAGGGATGGATTGGAGAACCAAAATTCTCGGCCCATTTGGTTTATTTGATTCACCAATCACACCCAGACAGAAATCAAATATAATTTGGTAATGTTTTTATGAACTAAGTCTGCGACAATTGATTTCACAGCTAAGATATATTCTCATGAAAGACAACATAATTTCTTGAGTATGAAATGCCTGTGACTTAAAGCAATCAATTTAAATTCTTTATTGTTTTTCAAATGAAACTCTGAAATGAAATAGGAGTATGATGCCCTACTTGGATGATTGTTGCTGCCCTTTTTGAGGGAGAAAAATAGCAAGTTAGTGCTTTTCAACGTCTTTAAATGTCATTAAAAGATTTTGGAGGAATTCTTCATGCTTAAAACACCTGTGTGAAGTCTAGATTCATTTTTCTAGGGGAATCAGGCATCGTACTTTTCAAGAGCCTTTGCGTATTTCAAACAAAGAGATTGATAGGATAGAATCAGCAACTTCAGTTGCTTTCTTCCGAAGGATTCAGTTTCTTTCTTCCCAAGGATTTAAACTGGAGTTGTAACCGAAGCCATTAGTAGTGCCAGCAAGGATTTTGGTCAAAGTGTTTGAGGCATTCATGTTCAGGTTTCTGTCCAAAGACTGTGTTGATGAATGAGCCCAACACGGCTGTGTAAAGTTCAAGAACAAAAAGAAATTACGTCCTTCACAGCAAGTTTACTTTTCTTCTAGGATTTCAGAACAAACACATTGCCCTCTCTCCACCTATTTTCCGGAACAAGTATTTGCTTCCCCCACTACCCTCTTCAGACAAACACTGCAGCTTGGGACAGAAGTGTGCCTCCATTTGGGAGCCATAGAACAACCCCAGCTGCTGTTCATTAACGATAGGGGACCCAATCGCTAGTTGTAAACATGCTACAGAAAAAATGTGATCAATTCTAAGAGACATGCTTTAAATGAGACACTGTAGTGGTAAGCTGTAAGAGAAAGTCTGGTAGATCACTATTCTACCTAAAAGAGATTGATCACTATTCTACCTAAAAGAGATTGATACAAATAATTGCTAGCCTTTGTTAAAAAATTAGCTTTTCTTTTTGAAAGCTATTAGTCATTCTAAAAAACTGGATTCAAGATATTGTCTGTCTTGTTTCAGGCTTTTATTTCAAAGAAGAAGTTTATATTTCGGTTACTTATGTTAAGGATGAAATTAAAGTGAGTTGTGTGCTGCAGCTTCATTTTAGCCAGTGTGGTGGTGATTTTGTGAATTTGTGATAGCGTGGGACCCCCAGGCTGAAGCCAGTAGTAAGACAGCAAGTGTTCAGGTATTTCAGTCAACAATCTAGGGAGCAGAGCTCTTCAGAAATGAATAAGCAGGATTGTGAAAATGTCCCTAGCTGGGCCTAGCCTGAAGGAAATGTCTAAATACCAATATATCTTTGGCCGTCTTAGAGGCCTCCCAAGAACAAAAATAAAGGAAACTAAGGGCATGTTTTATTGACTATTGGAATAATAAGGTTTTTAGCGATGACATGTAGAATATAGTAAGAAAAAAACTTACGTCAAATAGTAGAATAAACATAAAAAGTCCAAAGAGGATTGTTCTTCAAGTCTATTGCTGTTTCAATTCAGTTAGAGTTGAATAATGGCATCTCTGGCAGCTGTAAGTGTTTTCCATTATTAGCAGTGTTACCATATACTATCCTGACATTACTAAAGTAATAACACCTTGCCTAGGAGTTCTTGAATTTGAAAAAAAAAAAAGCCTTTAAGCCAAATAGCACTTGTAACTATGATGCTAAATGAAGATAATTGAGCTACCTCAATCATGCACTCAAGATATTAATGATAAACCTGTCTTTTAAAAATAACAATTTACAAATAAGAATCTTTGTGTGACTTAACATTGCATGTCTAATATATTTTCAGTTTTCTTTAGTTGACTTATGGTGA
Source organism: Nomascus leucogenys (assembly GCF_006542625.1). Taxonomy (NCBI): domain Eukaryota; kingdom Metazoa; phylum Chordata; class Mammalia; order Primates; family Hylobatidae; genus Nomascus; species Nomascus leucogenys. The sequence goes on along the minus strand of NC_044392.1, from coordinate 29,509,521 downwards.
CACCAACTTACCCATAAAGAATGTCTTCAGTAACTATACCTGCTGAAAGAAAATACTGTGAAGGTTTGAATTATATTCCTTACACATAAATTATATTATTCTGCTTCAACTTGCTGCATTCAAAGGGGAACTATTTACTGGCATGTGTAATTAATTTTAATTAACACACAGCCTCAGCAAAGGGAGCCGTCATGGTACAAGCCTTAGTAGAAAATGTTAGTCACTCTCTGCAGCTAACTCTGAGCAGATGCATAGTTTCATGAAGAAAATATTTGCAACGTCTAACTGTAGTGAGTTTTTCTCCTTTCTTTCTTTTCTAATTTTGAAACTGCCTGTGTTTATTACTTAGAATCTGAAAAAAAAAGTACTGTGCGTATAAAGGAACAGTTTCAAAAAATGCAGTTGCAGAGGGTGGTTTTGACTATTCAAACAAGTAACTGCCTTTGCTCTCAGTGTGTGTTAAATCCACACCTCACTAAAATCTTTTATAGGTAAGAGTATGAGTGACATGTGTTATACTACCAGATATTAGCCTAAACTCTTTTTAATATTATAAAGTGATTTTGCTTCAGAAAATAAATAAGTTGCTCTATCATCAGTGTACTAAGTTAGTTAAAATATTTCTTCATTTTAATTAGATTGTGGATTTAAAATAAATTGGCTACATAAGGTCTGCACCAATGGCTCTCCAAAGAGAGTGAAAAGGAGTCCTCCTTAAAAATTGTTGAAGACCCCAAAGAGCTTTTGTTTATGTGGACTGTGTGTGGATTGTATCAGGAATATTGTGAGTTGGTTGACTTCACACTGTTGTTTGAAACTGGCCATAGTGCGAGTATTTATACCAGAAAACTAGCAAATGCTAAAAATCATAGCTTCTCCTTTCTCTAGAAAGCCTGTTGATAAGCTTTTATCAACACCACCAATTATATTTATTGTTAGAAATTAAAAATGAGAAGTTTTAAAATATTAATTTATTTAAAACTAACCGTAATAAACCCATTTTATGTTAACATAAATTGTATGTTTTACTTTAAAAATTATTGAGAAGAGTGGCATCTTTTTTACAATTTTGCAAATCTTCTTAATGTGTAGTTTAACAGAAGACAGCTGGATACCCATAGCTGCTTCTGCTTTCAATCTGTTACAATATGTTGTTTTGGTTGAAATCAATGAAGAAAACCTGGCCTCACAGAGATGTGTAGTTAGAAAATGGAAGAGTATTTTAATAGCCTTTTAAAATTGTGGATCTTCTTCTTTGATATTCCACCAAAACTCAACAAGTAATCGTTTCTTAAAAGTTAGTTGCAATGAGGGATCTGAAATCGTATCAATGAGCTTTCTGTATTCTGCTACACTGATTCATTGGTCTATCATGCACTTCAAATGGATCTTTTACTTATGAATGATTTTGTAACATCATACATTTGTCATTTGGAAAATATTGGTTCACTGATTTACACAGATCTTTCAAATGTTTATACATTTCATTCTACAATGCTTAAGAATTACATTCATTAATATCCACCAGTCTTATCAGAAAAAGGGAAGGTGTCAAGCCCATGGTGATAGATATGAGTTTTCCAAAATTCTAACACAAAAATTTATCATTGGCCACAAATAGTGTCAGTTGTTTTCCTTTAAGTGACAGGCTTATTTTGTTTATTTTTGAGAAAATATCTGCCAAAAACTGAAGTTTTAGTAACGATAGATTGTTAGCCAGTTTTTCAAGTAAAAACGGAATCCCATGAAAAACAGCAGCTGCTTCACCTTACAGCTGCTTTGCTTGAGACAAGCACTTCAGGATACAGCAGAAATGCTGATGTGTACTTCTTATTTTGTGACATGGAATATTAAAATTTAATCTCTAGAAAATATTCGCTTATACTATAATTAATACATAATTATTACCTAGAATATATGAATCTAAATTAAAATTTAATCTTTGGATATAATAGAATTGATATTTTTAACTGCTTCATCAGGATATCTTTAAGTGAAACTTGCTTTTTTTAAAAACTGTGACGACATAGCAGTGAAGGCTACAATGACCATCAGTCAGTACCTCATTGTGATGTTGCCTTGGCTTAATGCTAGGGCACCCACCCGTGCCTTTGCACCATCAGTGCAATGTTAATATATTTGTTGCTTTATAAACCATGAAATTAAAGTGATTCTACACTTTGACTATTTCAGTAATACCTGTGTTCGTTGATAAGAACTCATTTAAATGAATATCTTTGAGGATTAGTTAGTACTGATACCAGACAAATAGAATCAAAACAAGTGTCATTCTTTAGATTTGTCCATTTTAGGGCAAAAGTATAATTCTGCAGATTAGAGTTCTAAACTCATGTTTCATGGCAGCAACTAAATATTTAATTAGACAAATTAACTCTGTCATTTTAAAATTATAGTCATTTCTTTTTCCTGACTTTTGTTACCCAGTAGACATTCAGCAATGTCAACTGTACAAAAGCTTTTAGCCTCTCAGCTAGTGTGCACTTCTCCAGCTAATGCAGAACAATGATTTATCCTATAAAATGCTTCAAGGACTTTTTCACTTCTAGTTTGAAAAGCCCTAACAAACAATATTGGGCTTACAAAGAACATACCTATGTCTAAAATATTTTATTCTTTTTTCTTTAAATGTTCAATGATTCATCTCAAAATGAGGCTGTAACTTAAGTGGCATTAAAATGCTATTCAAGTGTTCAATTGCAAAAGACAATAGGTAAATTATATACATATATTAAAAAATAAGAGAAAGATAGCTTTATTCGTATTTTTAATTTTTTGTTATTTGTAGTTTTGTCCTGTTCCTTTGCATTAGATGCCTTCCTTCTAGGAGTCAGAGCACTAACTCTGACATGTCAGTCTTATCTTCTTCAATATCTTTAGATGTAGCTGTTGCAGCTAGGATTGAGAAAGTTTCTCTTCAAATCTCCCGTTTTTAAGCCAATGAGCCATCCTTAAACATAAGGAAAATACATTTTCTTTTATTTTAGAATTCCTAAATCCTAAAATAATACATTTTAGATAAAAATTTTAAAACTACAAGTTTTGTAAATTAAAGCATTGCAAAACAAGACAAAAAGATACACTTACTTCTTGTTGTGTCTGTACATAGGCCCAAAGGAAACTTTAGGATTTCAAAATCACAATGTATTGGATGATAATGAGGTTAACTAAGATTATAGCAAGTATAAACAGAAATAGTTATTAAGAGTGTGGTAGAAGTAGTGAGAAAAAAATGAGTTAATCTCAGAAAATGCACATACTCTCTCTCAAATTTCTAGTACACAACTTTACTTTCCATTAATTGCCCAGGTAATAACATCATCACATTATGTCCCTTTTTGATAAACTTCTCTGTATATTCATAACAGAATGAAAGTGAAAAAAGCAAACTAGTGTTATGACAATGGTTTTGATCTGGAGAAACATCTGAAAGGATCTTGGGGAACTCCTGAAAGAGTCCTGTGGACCCCAGTAGTCCCCAGACAATGCTTTGAGGAATGGCAGTTAGGCAATTGTGAAATGGCAGTTAGGCAGTACGTGATACAATGATTTAGTGGTGTCACATCAGCTTAAGCTGTATTTTCATGCAATGGGGGCTGTGCATATTGCATAAGTAAGTCTGTTGGATGTTTCTCTTACTTGTGAAGAATCAATATTACATTGATTGCCAAATTTGATTTTTCTTTTTTTTTTTCTCACCAAGGACTACAAGTTTTATTTTCTATAGCACACCCTATGCACTATTAACATTCTTTTTTTTATTATTATTATAATTTAGGTTTTAGGGTACATGTGCACAATGTGTAGGTTTGTTACATATGTATCCATGTGCCGTGTTGGTTAGCTGCACCCATTAACTCATCATTTAGCATAAGGTAGATCTTCTAATGCTGCCCCTCCCCCTCCCCCCAACCCACAACAGTCCCCGGAGTGTGATGTTGCCCTTCCTGTGTCCATGAGTTCTCATTGTTCAATTCCCACCTATGAGTGAGAACATGCGGTGTTTGGTTTTTTGTCCTTGCGATAGTTTACTGAGAATGATGGTTTCCAGTTTCATCCATGTCCCTACAAATGACATGAACTCATCATTTTTTATGGCTGCATAGTATTCCATGGTGTATATGTGCCACATTTTCTTAATCCAGTCTATCGTTGTTGGACATCTGGGTTGGTTCCAAGTCTTTGCTATTGTGAATAGTGCCGCAACAAACATACGTGTGCATGTGTCTTTATAGCGGCATGATTTATAGTCCTTTGGGTATATACCCAGTAATGGGATGGCTGGGTCAAATGGTGTTTCTAGTTCTAGATCCCTGAGGAATCGCCACACTGACTTCCACAATGGTTGAACTAGTTTACAGTCCCACCAGCAGTGTAAAAGTGTTCCTATTTCTCCACATCCTCTCCAGCACCTGTTGTTTCCTGACTTTTTAATGATGGCCATTCTAACTGGTTTGAGATGGTATCTCATTGTGGTTTTGATTTGCACTTCTCTGATGGCCAGTGATGATGAGCATTTTTTCATGTGTCTTTTGGCTGCATAAATGTCTTCTTTTGAGAAGTGTCTGTTCATGTCCTTCGTCCACTTTTTGATGGGGTTGTTTGTTTTTTTCTTGTAAATTTGTTTGAGTTCATTGTAGATTCTGGATATTAGCCCTTTGTCAGATGAATAGGTTGCAAAAATTTTCTCCCATTCTGTAGGTTGCCTGTTCACTCTGATGGTAGTTTCTTTTGCTGTGCAGAAGCTCTTTAGTTTCATTAGATTCCATTGGTCAACTTTGGCTTTTGTTGCCATTGCTTTTGGTGTTTTAGACATGAAGTCCTTGCCCACGCCTATGTCCTGAATGGTATTGCCTAGGTTTTCTTCTAGGGTTTTGATGGTTTTAGGTCTAACATGTAAGTCTTTAATCCATCTTGAATTAATTTTTGTATAAGGTGTAAGGAAGGGATCCAGTTTCAGCTTTCTACATATGGCTAGGCAGTTTTCCCAGCACCATTTATTAAATAGGGAATCCTTTCCCCACTGCTTGTTTTTGTCAGGTTTGTCAAAGATCAGATAGTTGTAGATATGTGGCATTATTTCTGAGGGCTCTGTTCTGTTCCATTGATCTATGTCTCTGTTTTGGTACCAGTACCATGCTGTTTTGGTTACTGTAGCCTTGTAGTATAGTTTGAAGTCAGGTAGCGTGATGCCTCCAGCTTTGTTCTTTTGGCTTAGGATTGACTTGGCGATGTGGGCTCTTTTTTGGTTCCATATGAACTTTAAAGTAGTTTTTTCCAATTCTGTGAAGAAAGTCATTGGTAGCTTGATGGAGATGTCATTGAATCTATAAATTACCTTGGGCAGTATGGCCATTTTCACGATATTGATTCTTCCAACCCATGAGCATGGAATGTTCTTCCATTTGTTTGTATCCTCTTTTATTTCATTGAGCAGTGGTTTGTAGTTCTTGAAGAGGTCCTTCACATCCCTTGTAAGTTGGATTCGTAGGTATTTTATTGTCTTTGAAGCAATTGTGAATGGGAGTTCACTCATGATTTGGCTCTCTGTTTGTCTGTGATTGGTGTATAAGAATGCTTGTGATTTTTGTACATTGATTTTGTATCCTGAGACTTTGCTGAAGTTGCTAATCGGCTTAAGGAGATTTTGGGCTGAGACAATGGGGTTTTCTAGATATACAATCATGTCATCTGCAAACAGGGACAATCTGACTTCCTCTTTTCCTAATTGAATACCCTTTATTTCCTTCTCCTGCCTGATTGCCCTGGCCAGAACTTCCAGCACTATGTTGAATAGGAGTGGTGTGAGAGGGCTTCCCTGTCTTGTGCCAGTTTTCAAAGGGAATGCTTCCAGTTTTTGCCCATTCAGTATGATATTGGCTGTGGGTTTGTCATAGATAGCTCTTATTATTTTGAGATACGTCCCATCAATACCTAATTTATTGAGAGTTTTTAGCATGAAGGGTTGTTGAATTTTGTCAAAGGCCTTTTCTGCATCTTTTGAGATAATCATGTGGTTTTTGTCTTTGGTTCTGTTTATATGCTGGATTACATTTATTGATTTGCGTATGTTGAACCAGCCTTGCATCCCAGGGATGAACCCCACTTGATTATGATGTATAAGCTTTTTGATGTGCTGCTGGATTCGGTTTGCCAGTATTTTATTGAGGATTTTTGCATTGATGTTCATCAAGGATATTGGTCTGAAATTCTCTTTTTTGGTTGTGTCTCTGCCAGGCTTTGGTATCAGGATGATGCTGGCCTCATCAAATGTGTTAGGGAGGATTCCCTCTTTTTCTATTGATTGGAATAGTTTCAGAAGGAATGGTACCAGTTCCTCCTTGTACCTCTGGTAAAATTTGGCTCTGAATCCATCAGGTCCTGGACTCTTTTTGGTTGGTAAGCTATTGATTATTGCCACAATTTCAGAGCCTGTTATTGGTCTATTCAGAGATTCAACTTCTTCCTGGTTTAGTCTTGAGAGGGTGTATGTGTCAAGGAATTTATCCATTTCTTCTAGATTTTCTGGTTTATTTGCGTTGAGGCGTTTGTAGTATTCTCTGATGGTAGATTGTATTTCTGTGGGATCGGTGGTGATATTGCCTTTATCATTTTTTATTGTGTCTATTTGATTCTTCTCTCTTTTCTTCTTTATTAGTCTTGCTAGTGGTCTGTCAACTTTATTAATCTTTTCAAAAAACCAGCTCCTGGATTCATTAATTTTTTGAAGGGTTTTTTTGTGTCTCTATTTCCTTCAGTTCTGCTCTGATTTTAGTTATTTCTTGCCTTCTGCTAGCTTTTGAATGTGTTTTCTCTTGCTTTTCTAGTTCCTTTAATTGTGATGTTAGGGTGTCAGTGTTGGATCTTTCCTGCTTTCTCTTGTGGGCCTTTAGTGCTATAAATTTCCCTCTACACACTGCTTTGAATGTGTCCCAGAGATTCTGGTATGTTGTGTCTTTGTTCTCGTTGGTTTCAAAGAACATCTTTATTTCTGCCTACATTTCATTATGTACCCAGTAGTCATTCAGGAGCAGGTTGTTCAGTTTCCATGTAGTTGAGTGGTTTTAAGTGAATTTCTTAATCCTGAGTTCTAGTTTGATTGCACTGTGGTCTGAGAGACAGTTTGTTATAATTTCTGTTCTTTTACATTTGCTGAGGAGAGCTTTACTTCCAACTATGTGGTCAATTTTGGAATAGGTGTGGTGTGGTGCTGAAAGAAATGTATATTCTGTTGATTTGGGGTGGAGAGTTCTGTAGATGTCTATTAGGTCCACTTTGTGCAGAGCTGAGTTCAATTCCTGGATATCCTTGTTAACTTTCTGTCTCGTTGATCTGTCTAATGTTGACAGTGGGGTGTTAAAATCTCCCATTATTATTGTGTGGGAGTTTAAGTCCCTTTGTAGGTCACTCAGGACTTGCCTTATGAATCTGGGTGCTCCTGTGTTGAGTGCATATATATTTAGGATAGTTATCTCTTCTTGTTGAATTGATCCCTTTACCATTATGTAATGGCCTTCTTTGTCTCTTTTGATCTTTGTTGGTTTAAAGTCTATTTTATCAGAGACTAGGATTGCAACCCCTGCCTTTTTTTGTTTTCCGTTTGCTTGATAGATCTTCCTCCATCCCTTTATTTTGAGTCTATGTGTGTCTCTGCATGTGAGATGGGTTTCCTGAATACAGCACACTGATGGGTCTTGACTCCTTATCCAGTTTGCCAGTCTGTGTCTTTTAATTGGAGCATTTAGTCCATTTACATTTAAAGTTAATATTGTTATGTGTTAATTTGATCCTGTCATTATGATGTTAATTGGTTATTTTGCTCATTAGTTGATGCAGTTTCTTCCTAGCCTCAATGGTCTTTACAATTTGGCATGTTTTTGCAGTGGCTGGTACCGGTTGTTCCTTTCCATGTTTAGTGCTTCCTTCAGGAGCTCTTTTAGGGCAGGCCTCGTGGTGACAAAATCACTCAGCATTTGCTTGTCTGTAAAGTATTTTATGTCTCCTTCACTTATGAAGCTTAGTTTGGCTGGATATGAAATTCCGGGTGGAAAATTCTTTTCTTTAAGAATGTTGAATATCGGCCCCCACTCTCTTCTGGCTTGTAGAGTTTCTGCCGAGAGATCAGCTATTAGTCTGATGGGCGTCCCTTTGTGGGTAACCCGACCTTTCTCTCTGGCCACCCTTAACATTTTTTCCTTCATTTCAACTTTGGTGAATCTGACAAATATGTGGAGTTGCTCTTCTCGAGGAGTATCTTTGTGGCATTCTCTGTATTTCCTGAATCTGAATGTTGGCCTGCCTTGCTAGATTGGGGAAGTTCTCCTGGATAATATCTTGCAGAGTGTTTTCCAACTTGGTTCCATTCTCCCTATCATTTTCAGGTACACCAATCAGACGTAGATTCGGGCTTTTCACATAGTCCCAAATTTCTTGGAGGCTTTGTTCGTTTCTTTTTATTCTTTTTTCTCTAAACTTCCCTTCTCGCTTCATTTCATTCATTTCATCTTCCGTCACTGATACCCTTTCTTCCAGTTGATCGCATCGGCTCCCGAGGCTTCTGCAATCTTCACGTAGTTCTCGAAACTTGGCTTTCAGCTCCATCAGCTCCTTTAAGCCCTTCTCTCCATTGGTTATTCTAGTTATCCATTCATCTAATTTTTTTTCAAAGTTTTTAACTTCTTTGCTATTGTTTTGAATTTCCTCCCGTAGCTTGGAGTAGTTTGATCATCTGAAGCCTTCTTCTTTCAACTCGTCAAAGTCATTCTCCGTCCAGCTTTGTTCTGTTGCTGGTGAGGAACTGCGTTCCTTTGGAGGAGGAGAGGTGCTCTGCTTTTTAGAGTTTCCAGTTTTTCTGCTCTGTTTTTTCCCCATCTTTGTGGTTTTATCTACTTTTGGTCTTTGATGATGGTGATGTACAGATGGGTTTTTGGTGTGGATGTCCTTTCTGTTTGTTAGTTTTCCTTCTACCAGACAGGACCCTCAGCTGCAGGTCTGTTGGAGTTTGCTAGGGGTCCACTCCAGAGCCCGTTTGGCTGAGTGTCAGCAGCGGTGGCTGCAGAACAGTGGATTTTCGTAAGACCACAAATTCAACTGTGATAGTTCCTCTGAAAGTTTTGTCTCAGAGGAGTACCTGGCCGAATGAGGTGTCAGTCTGTCCCTACTGGGGGGTGCCTCCCAGTTAGGCTGCTCAGGGGTCAGGGACCCACTTTAGGAGGCAGTCTGTCCGTTCTCAGATATCCAGCTGTGTGCTGGGAGAACCACTACTCTCTTCAAAGCTGTCAGTCAGACAGGGACATTTAAGTCTGCAGAGGTTCCTGCTGATTTTTTGTTTGTCTGTGCCCTGCCCCCAGAGGTGGAGCCTACAGAGGCAGGCAGGCCTCTTTGAGCTGTAGTGGGCTCCACCCAGTTCGAGCTTCCTGGCTGCTTTGTTTACCTAAGCAAGCCTGGGCAATGGCAGGCACCCCTCCCACAGCCTCGCTGCCACCTTGCAGTTTGATCTCAGACTGCTGTGCTAGCAATCAGGGAGATTCCTTGGGCATAGGACCCTCCTAGCCAGGTGGGGGACACAATCTCCTGGTGTGCCATTTTTCAAGCCTGTTGGAAAAGTGCAGTATTAGGGTGAGACTGACCCGATTTTCCAGGTGCCGTCTGTTACCCCTTTCTTTGACTAGGAAAGGGAACTCCCTGACCCCTTGCACTTCCCGAGTGAGGCAATGCCTCGCCCTGCTTCAGCTTGCGCACAGTGCGCTGCACCAACTCTCCTGCACCCACTGTTTGGCACTCCCTAGTGAGATGAACCTGGTACCTCAAACGGAAATGCAGAAATCACCCGTCTTCTGTGCCGCTCACGCTGGGAGCTGTAGACTGGAGCTGTTCCTATTCGGCCATCTTGGCTCCACCCGCCAAATTTGATTTTTCATGTCCCCTACACACTGTCATAAAGCGGATGGTAAAGACAGAATGCATCTGAAAAGTCAAACTCATGTCAGCTAAATTGATAGATTTATCTTAGCATCGAAAGCCATGTCACTCAGTCCCCTCCTACTCACCCCCAATATAAAAACTGAAACAGTGATGGAATTTCCAGAGCATTTGTTTACTCCCTTTAACTACCATTGCTCTTTGCTGAGTGATGATGCAGGGCAGATGGTGTCAGGGAGAGAAATCATCAACTAGCTCAGGATTGAAAGGGGATGAAGATGCTGGAAATGTGTTGATGTTTGAGAAGGATGTGTGGAAATGAAGAAGGGACTAAAGAGGACAGCCTTATCACCAACAACATAAGCATATCCCTTGCTCTCTAATTCTGCCCAAAAGGGAAAGGCACAGGGCTTCAGTCTCAAATGAGAGAGCCACTTTTGTAGTCTGGGGTAAAGATATCATGCATACCTTTCTTTCCTTCCCCTCCACTGTGCTAGATCTGAGAAGTGATGAAAGCCAAGAAATATTGAGCTGTTGGATTTTTTTTTTACAAAATGCTATGTATGCCAAGGGTTATTTGCTTAATATCCTTCATCTTGGATCAAAATGATGAGAAATTTAAAACCAAGAATTTCCCTGAAACACTGCTTTTTAAACATTCTCTGGTGAAGTTTGTTTTTTTTTTTTTAATTTTCAATTACTTGCAGATCAATACAAGGTCCCATTGCATGCCTGAGCAGTTTGCAACTTGCACAGCATGAGATTCACCTCATGAGTTCAACAGCACTCAAACTGGTCTAAACACTTGAACAAGACAGACTAGTCCACTGATCATGGCGTGGATGTCATAGCAGTGTCAAATTGCTACAAGTGCTTCCAACTGCTTACTCTTTGTTTCTGTATTTTTGTCATTATACACTAGTAAACAAGCAGTTCTGGGACCTGAAGCAATGCTCTGTGGTTGGCCATCACAAATATAAGGTTGAATTTGCCAGATGCACTGTCTAGTCAAGGTTAATTATTCCTAGACAACTCTGACTTGCCATCTGTGTAGCTGTTGCTAGATGCACAAGTAGAATTAGTTATAGTAGTGTGGGCTCATTAGGTAGAACCATTCAAAGTGTATATCATTTATATCTCATAGATGAGAACACATGATCCAGATACTTATTAAATTATTGGATAGATCAAATTTCCATTAACTATACCTCTAACACAGAGGCTATCATCTGTGTGAATACAGAGGTGATAGAACATACAGAACAAGAACATGCAGGCTCAATATTTGTCACTAAAGTTATTTTATCATTAATTATTTTCAACATAATCTAATTTTCTTCTACAATCTGGAAAATATTTGGATTTTTTTGCATGCTGCATGTCTGCTTCTTTATAGTGCCTTCTTTCAAACACCTGAATCATAAATGAAGAAAAAACAACTTGAGAAAGATACAGTTGTTGATATTTCAGCCTTCTTGCTCTTTTCAAAACCACCTTACCTGCTAACTTCTATTGCCTCTCCCCACCAGGGTTGATTATTGTTTTTTTCTTTCACATGGCTCAACTGGTCTAACACTCTTGGAAAACAAATATTTGTTTCCAGCCCATGGAAATACACATAGTGTACTCAAGCCAGAAGGTCTGAGAAAGCAAACTGTCAGGTGCTGCTACTCCTTTGGAGAACCTGGCTCCCATGAACACATCTGAAATATAGTTCCATAACATCATCTATTATTAAAAGATAATTTTTATTGCCTTGAAATATCTCCTTGAAGAGTATTTCCTTACTGAAGTGTTTTGTGTTTAACTTGTCAAAAATTAAGGAAAGCCTTATGGAGCTGAAGGACTCGCATTCTGCGTTGTATTTCCAGAGGACTAAATTAGTAATGTGTAAAAGTGGCTCAGAAAAAGATATCAGCGTATCATCAGGAAGAGTTTTTAATACTCTTAAGATTTTATGTATTACATATATATTATATATTTTTAGTATAGCTTTTTAAAGACAGAATGGGCAACTTGTGAGTTAGCAAGCCTCCCCCCATTTCCAGAGCACTTTAGCAGAAGCTAGATAACAACTTATTGGTTGGGTGTCCTAATTTATCATCACTCTTGAGAGTAAAGGGGGACAGTATTAATAATTAGTGTGGGACAGCACTTGGCAATAAACTGGGACTGTCTGGGCAAAAAGAAAAAAATTGTAAATCCTATCTGTGAATGATGTCATAGAAGAGAGTCCTGCCTGATTGGGGAATTTGGCTTAGGTGAGCCCTATAGTATATACTCACTTGACTATTTTCTGCACTACCATTTCCTCATTACTTTTTCCGATAACTTATTTTTCTAATATTCTCTAAACAGGAAGAAGTTTGAAATGCATTATTAAGGATTAGATTTTAAATTATGTTTAGGAAGATTTATGTGTAAATTGTGTTATAATTCTTTTAAATCCTGTAACATAAATTAGCTTGTAATAATCACAGAAAAAAAATCTTAATGTGTGTGTGTGTGTGTGTGTGTGTCTGTGTAGGACTATGTTCCAGCTGGCCTTGTTAAGTGAGCGTTCTTGTTAATTATAAAGCAGTCTTGAGTGTGATACCACTGTTTATTATTGATACCTTCAACCTGCTTCTGAGATTCTTCTTATGAGTTAGAGTATCCCCAGAATCCTAAATGGGGAACCTCACTTCCATATTAGGTAAGCTGATGTCAATTACAATAAAGATTATGAGAATTATAAGTTAGACAAAAGGCAAGATAGTTCCTTTGAGAGGAAAGCATGCCTTACAACTCTATGAGTTGTTTGGAAAGTTAAGTATTTGTGACAATAATCAATGAATAAGTACATATTTAAGCTTTAAAATAGCCATTGACAAAAATATGAATCATGGCGGAATTCAAAAAAAGTTCATTGTGTTTTCTTTAAAAAAATATGTGGCTAGAAAACTGTCTCTGAGAAAGATTAAAGGTAGAAATTATTCAACCTATAAGTGCTTTATTGAGCATCTGTTATGTATTAGGCTCTGAGGTAGGAGCTAATGGGTACAAAAATGGTCCTTGTTCTCTGCATTCATGACTCTAGTAGTGTATTGGAAAGAGATGGATATTTCTGTTAATGATATAGCATTAACAAATGAGATTTCTCATGATCCTAATTTTCTAGATTTCTAGGACTCTAACCAGTCTTAACATTTGTATAAGTAATCAGAAATACTTTGCAAAAACTCATATTTTGCAGATCAGGCTCACTTGGGTAGTGAAAAGACAATCTTTAGAGGATTTCACAGGGTTTTAGTAGTGAGCAGGAAAATGGCAGGCTAATTGAAATGTGGAAAAACCTGAGGTGTCATGTAAATTTAAAGGAAAATGGTCCAAACTGTAGTCATAGATTCTTGGAGTCTGATCAAAGGCAGTGAGTGTAGGAGTCTCTGTAGACTAGTTCTGAAAGTATCTATGCAATGTGTTGATGTGGTCAAGCAGACATCATCAAGAATAGAAAACACACTACTGATGTACAAAATTATGGTGTTTTATAACCTAACACATTATATATTAAAAACTTGTCAACTGCAAAGAAAAGGTGTAATATAACCAGAAAAGATTCTGTAAATAATAATTAAAATAATTGATGAGGTAAGAGAATTATCTTTTATAAAAATAGCAAAAGGATTAGGATTCTTCATTATGAAAAGATGAGACGTGTTTTGAAGTGTTAATGTCATTGAATTATGTGACTGTGATTTTCCCCCAAATTGAAAACTAATAGAATAAGAAGCCTTGAATAAAAAAAATAGGCTGCACTGAAGTTCTGTCAATTATATTCCTAATAGATTACATTAGCCCTGAGAGATGGTACAGATACTTCCCAAACAATTTATAGAAAATTATGACTGCATAAAAAATTAGCCTGTTCATAAAGGAAAGCATCTCTGAGCTCAGAGATTCATTGCAAGGAAAACCTCTTTGCCTTTCCTGATGTTTTCTGTTGTATAAATACAGTTGAAGTGAACACTTAGTTTGACTCATAATTCTACTTTTTTTGTATTCTGTTCAAGGTAGAAGAGAATCAAAATGACAAAGCACTTATGAAGAATGCTCCAGTCTATTTTCCTTAAGTGTATAAATAGCTATTTTTTTTTCTGCCCAAAGTCAATATTTCAAGTATTTTCTTACTTTACTAATGCTATCACAACTCATCATTTATAGCCCCTTCAAAGGGCCATTAGTGTTTCACAATATGTAATGAAGGGGTGCCCAATCTTTTGGTTTCCCTGGCCACATTGGAAGAAGAATAATTGTCTTGGGCCACACATAAAATACACTAAAACTAACAATAGCTGATGAGCTAAAAAAAAAATTGCAAGAAAACCTCACAATGTTTTAAGCAAGTTTATGAATTCATGTTGTACCACATTCAAAGCCATCCTGGGCCTCATGCGGCCCGCAGGCCACAGGTTGGACAAGTTTGAATTGTAACAAATGTAGTCACCTTCAGGGAAGCACTCACTACACATTTTTTGCCATGCCATTGGGGAGAAGGCAAGTGTGTGATTCACTAGCCCTTTAGCTCATAAACATCCCGGCTGTGTCCTGCCTTCAGTTAAAAATCAGGAATATCAGCATGTGACTTGTTGCATAAGTATACAAACTCAGCCAGTGTCTCATTGTACCATTTACTTCACTGCCTCTAAAGTTCTGTGGCATTTCCATAACAAACCCCAGCACATGCTGACTAGAGAAGAACCCCAGCAGACCACAGTGATTGACTTAATTTGGAGGTTAAAATGTTCTTTCTCTGGTAGTTTCTATTATCACTGCGACTTTTCTCGAGACACGAGATCAGTCTCCCCATGCTTAACCCAGGGGAGTTAGGCCAGTTTTCTGTTGCTGAAATTCACTTTGCTTATTTTCACTAGCAAACTGGTTTCATAAGCATAATCTTGCCAGACTGTATGTCATTTTTCTCCCTTCATTGTAGGAAATGATTGTGTATGTTGAGGAAAGGATTGATGCTTTGCCTCCTTTGGAGGGAGCAATTATTTTGTGAGAAAGCTTGAGAATAATTAATTTATGTTGGATTGAAAAATAAATGGAAGCATTTTTCAGTTCCTTTTAATACACAGATTCTTAGAGTAAAGCATATTCATTTGAAATACACAAACTTTAGAAAAATATTTCATTGAGTATATTTGGATAGTGGACTATTGTATCCCAAAAAGGGTCTCTTATGTCTCTACGTTTGCACAGAATACTAGTGTATGGGTGTTTGCACTTGAATAATTCCCAAATTGGCACAAATTAATTAGCAAATGCATGTGCTTGGTTCTTTTACATTGCTGTTGTCAATATCATCAATCTTGATTTCCAGCAAGATCCTGAACACCTTAGTCACGAATTTTATCGTGAAAATGTTAAGTGCGCTTGTTCCATCTATGTGCTGATGACCCTAAAGGTACACATCCAACTCTGATTACTCTTCTGGGCTTCAAATCTATATCCAGGCTCCTTCCTACCAACCCGAGCTTAAAATCAAACTCTTGATCTTTCCACCCAGACATGCTCCTCCAATCTCCCAGTTGCTCATGCTGGAAACTTAAACATCACCTTTGATTTCTCTCTTGCCTTCACTTTCCACACCCAGTTTCTCAGAAACGTATGATGACTCTGCCTTGGATATATATTTAGAATTCAGCCTCTTCTTTCTTACCCCTTGGCCTCATCGGCCTAGTCATCTCTTTGACTTTGGCAGTAGCCTCCTCCTTGCTGTTGTCATCCTGCAGTTAGTGTGTTCTTCATGCAGCAACCAGAGTGGTATATTTTAAAAAATAGATCAGATCCTATCAGACCCCCCTGCTTAAAGTCCTTGTATTTTTCCATCAAGCTGACGAAAAAATTCAAATTTATCATGGCCTATGAGCCCCTCCATTGTCTGGCTTCTGGCTCCTTCTCTGAACTCATTTCTGAGTCTCCCCATTGTTCACCCTGCTCCAGTGATACTGGCCTCCTTACTGCTTCTTGAATATGTTGAGCTTGTTCCTGTCTGAGGGCCTTTGCATTCACCAGGAATGTTCTTTCCCAGAAACTCCCATGAGTCATGCCCCACCCCCTCAGTTCATGTCTGTTTTCAAATGCCACCACCTCATTTTCTGACCACCCTATCTAAAGAGGCACCTTCATCACTCTGTTCTTTTATCCTGCTCTATTTTGTTCATGACACTTATTACTTTTTGATATTTTTATTCATTTTTGTTTGCTTTGTCTTCTCCATTTTAGTATAAGTTCAGTGAAGGCAAAAACTTAATCTTTTTTTAAAAATTTATTCACTGCTCTATCCTGAGGGCCTAGAACACTGCCTAGCATATGGTAGTTATTCAGGAATGAAGGAATGAATGAGCATGTGAGTGAATACATTTTAGTCTTGATTATGAATATCCTACAGCTTACTTCTTACTGGATTTTTTCTCTCAGTTTTAAGCTTCAACGGATTTAGTTAATGATAACTACATGTTTTGTGAGGATATAAAAATGGTACTGAATAATTACATGGCACTTCGTCCTTTACATTCTGCTTTTACATACATTGTTTTATTGTGTTAAATGTTTAAGAAGTCATCCAAAGAAATTCCAGGCTAGTAATACAAAGACAATAAGAAAAACATTTATGAAAATCTTATAAGGAGCGTCACTGAAACTCAAATTCATGAAAATTAATAGTATCCAGATTTTAGAAACACACACATGCATGCACACATGCATACACAGAGTGAGAGATGAAATGAATGGTTCAAGCCAAGCATCAATAATTAAGTTATCCTGAAATATTGTAAATGGGTGAAAGGACTAGATAAAAGTGGCATTCCACATCTGGAGATTGGAATATGGGAAGTCATGGTCAGAGACAGAAAATTATGTTCAAGGAACAGCAAGTTTTGCTTTGACGGAAAGAGACTCTTTATAACTGGAAGTTATGAAAAACTAAATGTGATAATATTGTGTGTGTGTGTGTGTGTGTGTGTGTATGTGTGATAATGGAGAGTGTGATAGCAGAATTAAATTGTGGGAAGTTTTAAAGCTATAGAACAAGACATTCCTCCAGATTTTCAGAAGAGAACTGACAGAAGTATAGAGAAGGATATACCACTTAATGAAATACAGACTGGATTGAAAGGATGGTAAGGTGAGACACAGGGACAGGAACTGAGGAGATTGCTGAAATGTTTCAAGAGATGGAAAAATGACAGAGTTCCAGATGAACTCTACACTTGAAATTGATTTCTTTCTCCATGGTTCACAAATGAATCATCACAATGGCAAACTCAAGAGGCAAGTAACCAGGAAAATCCTACCCCAATGGAGATTAAGTAATCTGTGAGCTGACGCCCCCATTTTCCCCAACATAAGCATTCTTGAGCCATACGGAGCTATAACTCGAGCTGGTTTGCAGACCCCACTCCATAATTATAGACTTCTGTTCTTAAATGTTAGCTTCTTTGTTTGGCAGTATTATACTTGTTTCTTTCTCACTGAGATAAATGTTCCTAACAAAAAGAGATAATAAATGTTTTGGGTGACGGATAGCCCAGTTACACTTATTTGATCATTATACATTGAATACTTGTATCAAAATATCACAGTACCCCATAAATGTGTATAACTCTTACGTATTTACAAAAATTAAAAAAGAAAAATCTAACATATAATTTTTGGTCCTCCCAATTCTTTGCTCTGAAATTTCTAAATTATATAACATTGGCATTGAAAGAGACCAAGAGATGTCATATCCCACCTGTAGGCAAGACCATATCTAAAATACATTAGCAAGATGAAAAGCTATTGCAGTACTTGCTTCTAAGACTGCTTAGCCCAGTGTTTCCACCAAACTCAGGGCAGAGCTGTGGAGGAGCTGAAGTTTGTGTTTTGTCTTGTCCGTTGCTCATCCTCGCCGCTCGTTCTGTCTACCTCCTTCTTTGATCTTCCTTTCTCAGTTAATTACATCATCTGGAAATATGGCCTTGTGAACTAATCACTTTCTCCGGGAACATTTGCATTTTAATAATAATCACTACCAGTCACCATGCTAAATGCTTTGCATACATTATTTCAAATTCTTAAAACAACCCTCTTAGTACTATCCCCATTTAACAACAAAGAAATTGAGTCCCCGAGAACTTAAGTAACTTGGTTCAAAGTCACAGACTAGCACACATAATTAACAAGTATCAGGGTTTGAATTTCTCTATCTGATTGCAATGTCTAAATTCCTTCCACCACATCATACTAATTCTTGTAGAAACCTAAAGCCCTCAAGACTTAAAAATGAAATTTCCAGGAGCTTACTTAACTAGTTGGTGAAAAATTTGATAAGGGGATAAGGATATTCCAGATGGGATATCTCTGTTTATCTACTCCACATATTTAAAAGTCAGTCTGACTTTATCTCTGTCAGGAAGCACCTTTTGTTAAACCACTGTGATGCTGGGCTTAACTCTACTTGGAGAGAGTCTTAGGTTCCTTGTTTGTCAGTACAGTTCATCAGTCTTGTTTGGCAACTGTACCCCAGTGGACACCCACATGTGTTCCTCATAAGAGAAGAAAAGTACAGTCTTTCAGTTCACGCACCTGGACAGCTTATGTGACTGTCTTGGGCTTCAGGCTTTACCTTTGGGTGGGACATATTTTTATGCCCACACAGTTCCATCAAGTAGCATCGCATCAACTTGCACCTGTTTTACTCCAGAACTTCTTCCTTTCCAGGTTCCAACCATCTTAGAGCGTTGCTAGTTACTGACAGTCAGGCAGATCTGATTGTCAGAGGCTCCTTTGCATTATCAGAAAATTATCCTTCATATCCTTGTGCCACATTGTCAGTTTCTTCTCATTTTTTTCCTCAATGGCAATGGTTAAAATGCCAGGGGCTCCATATTGCTTCAGACAGTGCTTCATCTGCTGCTGTCATCTTGCAGATATCTTCCCTCAGCCTTTTAGCCTCATCTCTCTTCTCTTTAGTCACTTTGGAGGCTTTCTCCAGCTCCCTGCCACTGTGCCCCACCTCTTTATTTAGTTCCTAGAACTGGACACAGTGGTTGGCAGGACTTGACCAACACAGGACACAAGAGAGCAGTTACCTTATATTCTTTCTTGTGGCTAATTTCTCCATTGCCATTTCCTGAAGCCTTTTCAGTCATTCCTCAAGTATATTCATTCCTATAGGAAACCAAATCGGGCCGGGCACGGTGGCTCACACCTGTAATCCCAGCACTTTGGGAAGCCAAGGTGGGCAGATCATGAGGCTAAGAGATCGAGACCATCCTGGCCAAGATGTTGAAATGCCGTCTCTACTAAAAATACAAAAATTAGGCAGGCATGGTGGCAGGCACTTGTAGTCCCAGCTACTGAGGAGGCTGAGGCAGGAAAATCACTTGAAACCAGGAGGCGGAGGTTGCAGTGAGCTGAGATCATGCCACTGCACTCCAGCCTGGGTGATAGAGTGAGACTGCATCTCAAAAAAAAAAAAAGAAAGAAAGAAAACCAAGTCAATGTTGATTTTATTGAGATGTAAGAGGGTTATATTCTAAATTTAGCAGGGAAGAGGCAAATTTCCCTAGGAAAGTGCTATGTTGTCTCCTTCCTCAGCTAAGTTTTTATAAAGGTTGCCTTTGGGTTTTCGTTGTGGTTAAAAATGTGCAATTGCTTGTTTTGCAATAGGTTTTGTTCTGTGTTGCTACAATTTTCTCTTTTATATATTGTTTTTGCTTAAAATTAAATCCAGGAAAATGTGGAAGAAAAAGAAGTTAAATAATCTCACAGCTGCTACGTTTTCCTGGAAGGCAAAGACATCTCAATTTTAAAGTTAGTTTTAAAACATGAAATCATTGTTCTTTGAAACAGCCATCTGGTCAAAGACGCCTTTGTAGAGTACGTTTTTAAACAACAATTTTTAAAAACCACTAGGAGCTTTGTAAATATTTTCTTTATCTGGGTTATGAATTATTTTCAGCCTTTTGAGTAATTGTTAAAATGATGAAACTTACTGGAATAAAACAGATGTCTGTTTTTTGTTTTGTTTTTAGGGGAAAGAGGAAAATGTCATTGGGATATTGAGATTTACTTGGTACCTTGACAGTGAAGTCTAAATAAATGATTGTTAGTGTCCTTCTTAGCAATCCATTTACCATCCTTTTTTTTCTCTCAGTAATGCCAGAATATAAGCTTCATGAGAGTAGCAACCTTATCTCTGTTCATCGCTATGTACCCGTAAGGGCCTAGCACAATACCTGGCACATAGCTTCTCAACACATGTTTATCAAATAAATCAAGAAATGAATACCATAAGAATATTATACAGAATGACTTGTCATGTAATCAGTTACATAATTCGTTTGTCCTTCCATTATCTTCTACAGAGACACTTGGCATGGAAGTCTCCCTTAATAGAAACTTTCAGGTTGAAGATATGCCTAAAAATTGCTACTGTTTTTACTAGTCCATTATGGTTCTCTTATCCATGATTTTTATGTAAATCAACTCTAAAATGTTTATACTTTTACCACCTCTGAGGACAATAAATCCCACAAATAGAAGGGAGTTATGGTTCAACTCAATGGATGTATAAGTAAGGCATTAAGTGAATACAGAGGGAGAATAATTTATGCAATTATTGCTAAGTGGGCTAGACTCAGAGGAAGGAATATTCCAGTTGAGGCTGTAAGGGTGAGTAGAAATTTACCAGGTGGTGAAGCACTCAGGGGAATAGAGGCAACAATGCATGAAAAGGCCTAAAGGGATGAAGGGCATGCCATACAGTCCCTGACCTCAGGACCGTCACCAGCAGTGTCATCATCTGTCTGCTGAAATATCACTCATGCAAAACACAGGTTGCCACCGAAGTGCATGATTTTTTAAAATTGGGAATGATATTTTTTCATTGAAGTGTTGGTTATATCCATTATGTTGAAAACTGTCAGTTCACCTGAAACGGCCTCCCCAAACGAATCACTCTATAGCCAAGCCTCGTGGAGACCAGGTTTTTACCAACTTTTTGCAGCAAGACTACTGACGTGGCCCAGACTTTGGGCCATAAATAATTCTGGGCAAAACTCACCCCATCCCGGCCAGGCGCGGTGGCTCACGCCTGTAATCCCAGCACTTTGGGAGGCCGAGGCGGGCGGATCACGAGGTCAGGAGATCAAGACCATCCTGGCTAACACGGTGAAACCCCGTCTCTACTAAAAATACAAAAAATTAGCCAGGCGTAGTGGTGGGCGCCTGTAGTCCCAGCTACTCGGGAGGCTGAGGCAGGAGAATGTCTTGAACCCGGGAGGCGGAGCTTGCAGTGAGCCGAGATTGCGCCACTGCACTCCAGCCTGGCCGACAGAGTGAAACTCCGTCTCAAAAAAAAAAAAAAAAAACTCACCCCATCCCAATCTCACTGAGTGTTAGCAGTGGGGTGCTGCAGAGTCTGAATGAAGGTGGTGGTGGTGGTGGTGATTTCCCTGGGTGGGGCCAGGGGACACAGCATCTTGGGCCCAAGTACATCTTAGGCAACCCTATTCGCAAAGGCCCAAACTTCCCAGATGCATCCAAGACATCTTTTTGAAGCCTCAGACAGAGCAGTAGTATGAAGACCTATTTTTCCATATAATAAAGGCTCATGTAAAACTTTTCAAAATCAGTTCAAGGAACTCACTTTGATATGATTTGACATGAGTTTAAATAACAACAATAATACCAAGAGGTAATAATTTAGAAATAATTTGAAAGCTGAGTTTTGTGGGGAACCATTACATAAAATCATTGGCACCATAATCCTACCACTCTCATTCTTCTGAAATTTTCCTCCACCCTTTTCTGTTTCACAGTACCTTAATGTTGATAAACTAACAGACAGCCCCAACGCAGTCCCAGGCTCTTAGAGCTCACATCTAACTCCCTCTGGGTGTTTGTGGGATAACATGAATCTGCAACTGTCCATATTATTTCACTATTGTTGTTTTTTGGCTTCTTGACCTACGTTATGCCTTCTGGGATAAGATGCTGCTTGTCTTGCATTGATAGTTCCTCAAAGATCTTATTTTTTAGAAATTTTAAAGTGAGTTATATATATATATATATATATAAAATTTAGTCATTAACTCAAATGAAAGATCCCACATAGAGTAATTTTTATACATAGTAAATATGGAAGGAAGAGGCCAAGCTAGCACAGACTGGGCAGCAATTTTTCCTGTCACGTGAAAAGGCATGGCATGGGTGGACCAATGGCCTCTCTATTTATTCCTCCGATTTTAGAAATGCTGAGTTTCAGCAGGCTATTACCATATATTCTGACCTAATAAATGAGACAGACTGAGAATAATTGTGGTTCTCTCTGCTTTCTTCACCAGTTCCTTTTATTCCATTCCACTCCTTTCATTGCTTTGCGCTAAATGAAATCTGGATTGCAACAACAACTTTTTAAAAATGACATTGTAATATTGGCTAATTTGCCTGCTATTGGTTATGCCCAAGTAGACACATGACCTGTGGCTGTTTGGCTTGTCCTCCTATGGGAAAATAGTTTAATGAAGCTAATAAGTTATACTAAAATAAAATAAATTCACATGGCACCCAGCATCACAGCCACAAGCAATATGGTTATTATTTATTACCCTGAGACACCAGCCCCACATCTCCAACTGCCTACTGGGCATTTTCACTGTGAAGGCCTTCTGTCGCTTCCTCTTTAATCCATCTGGAACCAAAACCATCACCCTCCTTTCAAAGACATCCCTCAATATTGGAGTCTTAGGGGGGCAATTAATCATACCAGTTACTTCCCCTGTCTAGTTAAAATTGTTGCTGTTGCTGTTTTTAGAAGCAGTACACAAAAAGCAAACAGATAAGGTATGAAACAAATAGATCCAGATCTGTGGCCAAATGTCTTGCTCATACTTCAACTCCCAGTAATCACAACCACAGCTGAGCAACCGCAGGCCTCTACTAGAGGGCAGAA
Organism: Nomascus leucogenys; assembly: GCF_006542625.1. Lineage (NCBI taxonomy): Eukaryota > Metazoa > Chordata > Mammalia > Primates > Hylobatidae > Nomascus > Nomascus leucogenys. The sequence goes on along the minus strand of NC_044392.1, from coordinate 29,486,594 downwards.
CTCACCAGAACATCTTGGAATAGGAGAGAAATGCCTGTGTCCTGCAGACACATCTTGCTCAATTTCTCCTTTATAGCTCACCAGTCAAATCAGTCAGTCCTCCTCTTTTGAGGGGAAGAAAATGAAGGCTAAGGAAAAGGGGCCAAGAGCTGAAGTCCCTTCAAGAGGCCAAGAGATCAAGTTCCCACTAACTCATCACTCCCTCATTTTCTATTTTTGTTTAGATATTTTCTTTGTTTATGTGACATCAGGTTATTTTAGCATTTGGGGATGAGAAAAAATAGTTAGATATTAAACATCCTATGTTGTGAGAGGTTTCTACCATTTAAATTGTAATCTATTTTCTTTATGACCTTTTTCACCATAAATAAGACCCCCACAGTTATAACCAAAATTCACACTTTCAGCTCATTACTCGTTACTGTGATTAATGCTGACAAGGACCTGGCACCACGGCCACTGGCAGCCAGAGAAGGTCAGGACTAGTGGTGACTCAGCTGACTCTGCAGCTGCACTTACAGTAAATGTGTTTTGCAATGCTCTTATATTTAAAAATATTTTTCTACAAATTTTTAATTTTTATTTAATTTTCTATTCATGTTTTATCATCATTTGCTCTTTGCTATATCAAGAGAAGGAAATGACATAGATCAAATATCAAATCAACTGAGGTCCAAAAAACTCATCCCTTTGGCAATGAATCATGGTACTTTGAGACAAAAGGCAATGGTCAACCTCCAATTTAAATGGTTGTTGCATTGATCTTTGAGGATGCTATAGAAAGATAAGGAAAAAAGCATATATAATATATATAAATATATATATATATATATACACACATGCACACACACACACACACACACACACATATTTTTTGAGACAAGATCTTGCTCTGTTGCCAGGCTGTGGTGCAATGGCACTATCACAGCTCATTTGCAGTCTCTAACTCCTGGGCTCAAGCCATCCTCCTGCCTCAGCCTCCCAAAGTGCTGGGATTACATGAGCCACTATGTCTGACCAAGGAAAAGTATTTTAAATAAATGAGGGATACTAAGCTAATTCAGCCATTGGCGAACACTTTATTCTGTCATGCATTCATTGGAAATTATTTACCAAACACCAGCACTGTGCTTAGATTCTAAGAGGAACATGTCCCCTATTCTCATGGAATTCACAGTATAGCAAGAGAGACTGATAACAAACAGTAATTACTTAATCACAACTGCTAATTACAACTTCTGTGAGAATTTATAATAAAGTGACCTGTCCATTTGGGGAATTCAGGGAATGGTCAAAACTAACACTAGAAGAATGTATAGAAATAGAGTAGGTGAAGGGAGAAGGGGAGATTGTTCCAGGCAGAGTGAACAGCATATGCCAAGACTCTGAGGTAGGGAGAAGCTTTGTGTGTTCATGGAATAGATAGCTGGAGCCTGATGGGCAAGAATCAGGGGCCAGGTCATTTATGATCCTACAGGCCATGTTAGGGTTGCTTTGTCAGTCTTTAATGCAGCAGGGAACCACTGAAGGGGAGTAATGTGGTTTGGTTTGGCTGCAGAATGGAGAGTAGAGAGGAACAAGTGCAGGAGTTAGGTTTTTGTGATACAGATAAGAGGTGATGACATCCTGGACTAGAAAGATGGAATAGAGGAACAACTGGGAGCTATTAACTGGCTGCATTGACAGAACCGACTGATTGGAAATGAGGTAGGGGAGAAAGAGATGTCGTGAATGACACCTAGGCATCTGGCACAAGCATCTCTTTGGAAGAAGCTGCCATTTACTAGTAGGAGGGAACTTTGGGGGAAGAGAAGTTTTGAGAGCACATCCAGATTTCAAAATCTGAGTATCAAGAGAGCAACTGTAGCTCAGAGGAGATGTCTGGCATTTATTAGCAGTCAGTTTATATATAGTATTAAATGCAAGTAGTCTCTTAGTATTTCTCATAGAAAGTTATCTTAGGAAAAAATCCTAGTTGGTAGTAATGTCTGGGTCTTTAAATTTTTCATTAAGTTCCATTTCCTAATATATATTTTTAGGAGTTTCACATTTCTATTCATGAGTGAGATTGGTTTATAGTGATATATTGAAAAGTTTGTTCCTTTTAATACTAGCCCCAGGAGAAGCTCAAGGGGGAAAAAAAGATTCAAGGGTGAAGTAAGCTTGGGAAGTCCTGTATAGCCTATTCATTTCTTGGAGATTTAAAATATGTATTAGACTATTATAATTTCTGAGAGATTCTGAATAAAAGAAGCTTACTCTTAAAATCTAGGGAAAAAGGTATATAAAACTCTCTGAAGCCAGAACTATTGTGGAGAAAATTTTTAAATTTTTTTCCAGTTTATCCTGTAGATACTGGTCAGATGGGATTTTATTATTTTGGTGTTATATTTCCTATACATAACATCCATAATTGATACAAATTTACTATTATAAAAGCATACTTAGAATCTCTTAAGATAATTTAATCTTTTCTCTGTTAACTATATGTCGTCTCATTTCTAATTTTGTTTGTTTTCTCATCTTTTATATTACAGAATTCTGTTTTATTGTCTGATTCATTAAAGAAGAAACTCCTAAATGTAACAATAACATATTTGGTTCTCCATATTAATTCTTGACTTTATAAAATATTATATTCTTCTTTGCTTAGTTTTATAATTTTCCAACTTGTTCAATTTAATTCTGACAATTTATTTTTTGTTTGCTTTTAATAATAAAGCATACATGATTGTGATTTTGTCTCTGAATAGAGTTTTGGCTGCATGTTCTAAGTTTCAATACTGTGTGTAAGGTTGTTTAGTAAACAGTGTGTAATTATACTTTCGAGTTACTATTTGACAAAAATTTGAGTGGAGTTTTAATTTATCTGAAGTGGTTTTGTTGTTCTTTTCTATTTAACTTTTATCATAATTTGTAGTTTTATTGTACTGTTGGGTTTTCTTTAACTGTAGATATGTGAATCAGCAATATTATCTGCAAGGTAAAAGACAATTTATAGTCGTAATTTATTAAATTTATATTATTCACTTCATAGGTTTGATGATCAATTTGTGATAATGTAAGATCTTTGTGTCATTAATTTATTGTGAATAATCTTTGAAGAACTTTGGATGCTGAGAAAATACTGGTGAGAGTAGTCAGTCAACAAATATTAATGAGCACCTACTATATAACGTAAATGCTAGGAATATATTGGTGAACATTTAAAGCTCCATCAATGGACTTGTGTTGTAGTTAGATGAGGCAGCAGATAGTTAACATACCTAATTTTACATACAGATAATTGTTATGATGAAAACGGAATAATGAAAAGAGTAAGAATGGGCGAAGGAGGGCAGGATTTTAGCTAGAGGGGTTAGGGGAGGCTTCTCTAGGGGATATTAGTGGATTATCAATGTGAATGAGACAGAATATCATTTCCAGCAAAAGGATTGGTGCCTGCAAAATCCCAAGGGGGAAACATGCCTGGCATATTTAAGAAACTGCAAATAAAAAGGCCAATGTGGCTGGAGCAGAATGAGCACAGGAAGAATGAAAATGCACATTTGAAATGGAGGAGGAAAATGAGGGGGCAAGAAGTCCAGACCTTTTTCCACTCACCATGAGAAGTGACTGGAGGATTGTAAACAGGGTAGTGATAAAATGTACAATCTCTGTGGCTTCTTTGTGGAGAGTGGAGCAAGAAAAGTGTCAAGAAGATGTCATAAATTGTGATAATCATCCCAATGAGAGAAGATAGCGACTTGGATATGGGAATCTGTAGGTCAGGGGAGAGATCTGAACTAAGCCACCTGTAAATGATATTAAAGGCCACCATATTGGGAAGATTACCACTGGAGAAATTGAGAGTGAAGTAGGCCATGAGAGAGCCCCGGGACACCCCAGAATTTAAAGGCCTATAAGAGGAAGAGGAGACAGAAAGAGATTAAGAAGCTGTAGTCAGTGAGGTAGCAGTGTGGGAGTCAGGCGGGTGTGATATCACAGAAGCCTGGAGGAGAAAGTATTTGAGGACAGAGTGGGAGTGGTCAACAAATGCTGCAGTAAAGCCACGTAATGTGAAAATAGGGAATTGACAATTTGTTTGGGCAAGATGTAGATCACATGACCGTGAAAAGAGCTGTATCTATAGAGTAGCAGGATTATAGCCCTCATTTGGGTGGACTGAGGAAAGAATAAAGAGGGAGAGAATGGAAAAATAATTCAAGATAACTCAAGGAGTTTTGCTATAAAGGCAAATGGAAATGGGGCAGTTATTGGGAGTGGAGAAAGGTCCAGAGAAAGTGTGTGTGTGTGCACACCTGTTTCAGATGGCTGCTTTTAAGGCATGCTAGTATACAATATGAATGATCTAAGCAGTTGAAAGGAAGAAACTGTATAAAAGGAATGAACACAGGATGGAAGTTCATGCGGACCTTAGGAGAGACAGGACCCCATGTCTCAGTTGAAGGTTTGGCCTTCCATTATACAAGATAAAGGCAGAATCTGTGGTTGCAAATGTAGGTAGTCTCATGGATTTGTTGGAAAGAAGATGGATTATTCTTATCTGATTATGTATTTTTTCACTGTGAAGTATGAAGCAAAATTCTCCATTAAGTATGAGTGAAGGGTATGTTAGAGATTTGAGGGAAGAAAATGTTTGTAGTAATAATCATCTGGTAAAGTGAGAAAGCATATTTACTGCAGAATTGTAGTAAGGATGTCTGGAAAGGGTGGGTACCCATTTGATAGTTGTAGTTACAAATCTGAAGAGAGTGCAGTCAGCACAGTTGTATAGTTTTGGTCTTGCATGATTTGGCAATCTGGATACAGGGTCTGAGTAAGAAAGTAATTTGACTGGAGTTTTAACAAAATTGATAATGACATAGGACTATGATGTCAGTCTGAATATGCAGAAAATATAAAACAGGAAGAAATATGAATATATTTTTTGCCAGAATCAGGATTCAGACATCTGAGCAAACTAGAAGGATGGGCCCAGACTAACACAATGAAATATAAGAATACTAAACAAAATTTACTTTTATATTTTAAAAAGACTATATGCATTCAGTATAGGAGAGGCCTGGTTTTATAGGCGGTCACGTGCACAGGACCTAAAGGCAGTGGAAATAATAAATGATAAAAATGTTTGAATTTTGTATATTTTTCTTATATATTTACCTTATGTTTGGCATTGTGTTAAACAAGCTCTTCACATATATAATCTCATTTTTCATTATAATAAGCCTCAAGTTGATATTATAATCCCCATTTTATAGGTAGGTTAACAGATTCAGAAAGGTTGCCTTATGCAGTGTCACATAAGATAATAAATGGCACAAAATGGATTTGAGCAGGTGTTCATGGTCTTTAATATATCCTGAATTTTACTTATCTTACATTAGCAAATATTTATTGTCCAGAAAACAGGCAAAAGTTCCACCAATATCTTTTCTTGCATCTGGAGATTTGTGATCAGCTGCTGGCATCTCAGTTTCTGAAAATCCTTTTAAAATAGAGCAAATGCATAGGAGAGCTAAAAGGATGTTGCGTTAATTAGAAACCTATTCATATGGGAAACGCTTGAAAATATTGGCTGAAGTGTTGGCTTAGAGAATAGAAGACTTCACATACACACACACACACACGTATATTCCTTACATGCAACTATTAAGTTGGTGCAAAAGTATTGCGGTTTTTGCAAAAACTGCCATTACTTTTGCATTAACCTAATATGTGGTTTGTGAAAATGTTTATCAAGTCATGGTTTCATAAATTATACCCATTTTAAATTCACTAGACAAGTTTACTGTTTAAAAAAATGTACAATGCATCTGTTGGAAACATACATTTAAGACCATCCCAAAAAATGACTAATTAACATATGAAAAAAGTTTTCACTTCACTGGCAACCAGAAATTGTAAAATAAAACAGCCATCCAGACATCATGATTGGGCTTTCAGAATAGGAGACGTGAGAAAAGTCATGATAGGTGGTAATGAGGAAGCTGTCCTCCTCACGTAATACATGTGACCAACTGTGCGTGTAGCCTCCCTGGAGGCCAGTTTGGGAATCTGCATTAAATGTCTTAATTAGGTGCAAACCTTGTGACCCAGAAATTCCACTCCTAAAAGTTTATTTTTATCAAATGATTCAATAATTGTGCAAAGGAATTTGTTCAAAGATGATTTTGAAACATTGTTTATAATTGCCAACATTCACTATCTAGGCTCAGATGTTTGAACAGCTGTCATAGGTAAGGGAATTAAACTTTGGATTTTTAACACCCGAAGGTATTCTTATGAAATGTGAATGAAAGTTACACATATAGTCAAAACATGGTCTCATCATGCAGTCCTGTTCTCTTCAGTGTAATGCTATTTTAAAGCCTTTTACCTAAGGCATAAAATTTCTCATACTTTTTTAGCATTGAAGTGACTTATTTCTTTAAACTAAAACACATAGTTCAGCTTGGTTGTAATAGTGGAATTATTCAGAAGCTCATATCTGCATGATTGCAGCTGAAATAGACTAAACAAAAAAATGCAGTCAGTACAAATTGCTGTGGGTTATCTATACAGCTACAGCATGTGGTGAGAACCTGGAAGCTTCATCGACAGAATTTATGAGACTTCCAGTAAATCAGCTCAGTTCAGTGTTTTAGACCTGTATCCAACTCTCCTTGGATGTCTAGACACAGCCTAAGATGAGGCTTCGAAAATGGGTAAAAATGAAGCAGCCAAAGCCACCAGAAGCCTTTGACCCTCTTCTAATGTTTCAACCAGATAATTATTTTCCCTCTCAAGAATTTGGCTATCCTTTAAGAGGAAAAAAAAATTAAGATTTTCCAGTGAAGAGACCCTGAAAGAAAATACTCTGGAGAAAGGTCAATGAGAATGGGCCAAAGCTGAATTCTTCAGATCTATTCAGAGAATGTGGAAAGTCTGCGCCCTCTACTTTCTGTGCCTTCCAGCTGGCCATGCGCTCCCATGACATTTGTCCAGCTCTGCCTTCCCCATACCTTTACATAGTAAAGGAATTCATACTGTGCAGTGGAAAGACCTCCAAATGGAAACCTAATTGGTAGCTAAAAGCTATGGTAGAAAAGTAATTAGATAATCAAAAACTGATGAATTTTGATTCTGTCAAGATAATCCATCACTCTTTCTGCTCTAAAGCAAAGATATAACTTTTGAAAATTTCCAATAATAAACTTTCATGCTTGGAGAATATATTTCTTTTAAATATGTCCCTCTTTTAATTGAAATGACTCATTCTGCTTGTTTTGGTTTATCCTTTTAAACTTTAATATCTTAGGTTTTCTATAAAAAGTTTAGCATCCGGTCAAAAATGAAAAAGGTGGTTTAAAAAATAAGCACTGTCCAAGTTTATTCCATTGTGTTTTCATTCATTTATTGGTCCATTTTCTTATTCATTCAACAAGTGTTTGTTTTATGGAGGCTATAAACCAAGGATTGGAGTAGACTCAGATTATGCCACTTAGTTATGTGATCTTGGGAACACCCTTTACTATCTCTGAATTTCAGTTTCCTCATCTGTGAAACAGCTTTATTACCAACTTTACAGGATTGCTATAAAGAGTAAATGAGATTATTTCTCTTTTAAAATGGTAAAAAGTTAGGCCAGGCGCAGTGGCTCAAACCTGTAATCCCAGCACTTTGGCAGGCCAACACAGGAGGATCGTTTGAGCTCACAAGTTCGAGACCAGCCTAGACAACCTGGCGAAACCCCATTTCTACAAAAAATACAAAAATTAGCCAGGTGTGGTGGTGCAAGGCTGTAGTCCCAGCTACTTGGGAAGCTGAGGTGGAAGGATGGTTTAAGCCTGGAAGGCGGAGGTGGCAGTGAGCCAAGATCGTGCCACTGCACTACAGCCTGGGCAACAGAGCCAGACCTTGTCTCAAAAAAAAAAAAGTAAAGAGAAGTTTCACTTTCCCCCTTCTCTATTTATTATCTATTACTATACCCCAAAAGTCATACACAACAAAGATGGAAATCCTCAAAGACACAGAAAAATAGAGATGTCCGTCAACATTTGCAAGACTGGATTGAAAATCTATCAGTGACCAGTGCATGCTTTGCCCTGATTAAGAAAAATGAGGCCAAACAAGAAGACAATCCAAAGAAGCCTCTACGTTTCTTCACTACATCAACTTGAGAAATGTGGTCACTGTGACAACCAGAAATCCAGACAGGCAACTTTGAACTATAAGGCCAACTCAAAAAATGAATCCAAGTAAGAATTTACAATGGGGAAGTCCATGTAGAAGATGCCTGATGATAAATATTTATTCAAGATAAACATGTGGAGTTCCATCTAATAAACACTTAAATATAACAAAACTGAATACAATTAAAAGAAGAAAAAGATGTGAAAAAATTCAGAAATAATATGTCAGTATTTCTAGATAGATTAGCAAATGTCATGAAGAAAGCAGCAGAAAGTAAAAGCTTCTAAATTCTTCAAGAAGTCAGAGATTATTTTTGTATTCCTGAATTGTATGTGTATATATAAATATATACATATATATATATACAAAAGTGAATTCAAGAATGATTCTAAAAACTGAAAGATAACTGCTGAAAAATATAGAAGCCAAAAAACCAGCTTATTTGTCAACAAAAGAAACAGTCAACAGCATTTAAAAACAGCAAATCGTATCTCAAAATGATAAAACTAAGGCTAAGCACACAGTCATGGCAAGAAATAAACATGATTGAAACTTTCCTAATCAAAGATGATGATTTTCTGATTGAGATTAAAACCAAAACCAAATTATACTGTTGACATTTATAACAGGACTTTTAAAAACGTAAAACAAATGGAAAAAAATGTAAAAGTAAAAGAAGAAACAAAGATAGGTCAGGCAAATGCAAAGAATAAGTGAAAAGACTTTGAAATACTATACAAAAATATTGTATTATATTTTGTATTGTATTATATATAATACAATATTTTTGTAATGAAATCAGAACAAAGAATTTCATTTCTATAAACATATTAAAATGCTCAAAGTCCTTAGTAAGCAAAAGTATTAAAGCATTGCTGGAGAATCACTTTTAAGCTATAAAATTAGCAAACATACTTTAAAGATGACAGTCAATATTTATGGGTATGAGATTCATTACTCAATAAATAGCTATTGAATACCTACTAGTGCTGGTCACTTTGTGAGACCTTGGGGTATAGTGTAATCAAATCAAGTCATCCAAAGATCCCTTTTAATTTATTAGAGGGGTTGGAGCAGAGCCACAGGGCAACATTCAGTTCACTGCCAAGATGGTGCCAGCATTCAGACAAGTCTCTCCACCAAAGCGCTAGTTGAGTGATTCCTTCTGGACCTCTTGGCAGATGATTTTGATTGCAGGCTCAAAGGCCAAATGGACTGTAGCCAAGGCCCTTGGGGAACTGAGTCATTTCTAGGTTTGAACCTGGGAGCAAGCTTGGTGGATCAGCCACCTCGGTGTCATTCTATACTCTCAAAACAACACTCCTATGTCTAGGGCTTCATCAATGTTTCACAAACTCCTACCTGAATCCTGAGGCTCCCAGAAAGAGACTTCTGACTATTCAGGGATGTGGAATTCTTGTTGCTATAGGGGAATATTAGCAGGTGACCTTCTTTCCCACCATCCTGGTGATGTCACACCTCCCTTTCCAATTATAAGGGTCTTCTTTCGTGCTCTTCAGTAAGATATTATCATTTCCTTAATTTAAAAAAAAGCATTTCTATGTATTTTAAAGGCTCTGCTCCTAATGTGAATGGAATCTTTTCCCATTTCCTAAGTTATTGGTAGTACTGAGAAAAGCAATTGATTTGTATATATTCGTCTTGCAGTTAATGTTAGCCTTTTAAACATAGCATCTTGGCCAGGCACAGTGGCTCACATCTGTAATCCTAGCACTTTGTGAGGCCAAGGCAGGCTGATCACCTGAGGTCAGGAGTTCGAGACTAGCCTGGCCAAAAATGTGAAATCCCATCTAGACTAAAGATGCAAAACTTAGCTGGGCCTGGTGGCGTGTTCCTGTAATCACAGCTACTTGGGATGCTGAGGCAGAAAAGTCATTTGAACCTGGGAGGTGGAGGCTCCAGGAAGCTAAGATCATGCCACTGCACTCCAGCCTGGGCAACAGAGCAAAACTCCATCTAAAAAAAAAAAAAAAGCATCTTATTAATTTTGGTAGTGTTTTGTTAAATACTAACACTTGGATTTTTCAGTTCTTCTTGAGTTAATTTTGGTAATTTGTATTTTTAAAGATATTGTTAATTTATTCTAGATTCTTAATTTTTTGCCATAGGGTTGCATATAATATTTTAATTTTTTCAACCTCTTCTATATTTGTGGTTATTATCCTATTGTTTCTCATTTGCAATCTTGTATACTTTTGTTTTCTCCCATTTTCCCCCTTAATTAGGATTGTAAGTGTATTATCTACTGGTAAAGGGAAAATACTTGTGGATGTCCTTAACCTCTGTTATTTTTATATTTCCTATTTCCTTAATTTTGGCTTTAATCTGTGTTAATTCTCTCTGTTGGTTTATTTTATTTTTAAAAAATCATTTTATAATTTATCTAGATGAATAACAACCTTTTTTAAATGATGAGCATATTTAAGGTTATACTTTTTCCTACAGCCTTTACTCCTTTGGATATGAAGTGTTTATATCTTTATTGCTTTCTAAATAATTTTTACTTTTGGTTTCTTCTGTCATACAAGGTTTATCTGGGAGTATGTTTCTCACATTTTTCTTTTATACTTTTTTATTAGAACTTCATATGCCTCAGTTGTATCTTTTCTCATTAATTCCACCTGATTGTACTTTTGATGTACATATTTGTGTCTTTCTAAATCTCAGGGAAAGTTTCTTTTTAAAAAAATTTGTCTTTTATAATTGTTTTTCTCTATCTTCCTTTTCTTTTTTTCTGGAACTCCTCTTGTTCACAAGTTAGATGTTCTGGGTCTTTCCTCCACACCCTCATCATTTCTGTCCTTTTATATTTTTCCACTTCTATTAGATCTTCAAAGTTGCTAATTCTAGTCTCAACACTGATCAGCCTTTCTTGCTATTTATCTACTCAATGTTTTAATTTAAAAATCTGACTTTTTAGTTCTAGGAAGTCTTTTTTAGTGCTGTTCGTGTGCCTCTTCAAGTCCTTATTTTCTTCTGTCTTCTGCTTTCCCCAAAGGTTCTCCTTCATTGATGGACTGCTGTGATTACTTTCCTCATTCTTTCCCTCTCTGACTTTTAGCTTCTTTGGATATCCTTTCATTTTCATTTGTTCATCATGGCACAAGTCCAGCTGCTGGACGCTTTAAGTGGGCTGGTCCCACTAGTGTGGGAAGGCATAGACGTCTCAGTTGTCATGGGCCAGTAATAGGCACTGCTATGGGAGACTCAGGGGAGCCTTCTGCATTAGAGTAGAAAAACTTAGCCCCTCCACACCTTCTTAGGACTAGAGGGTCAGGCCCACTCAAAGGTCCTGCAGTCATCAAAGACAGCTCGACCAAGAATCTGATGTTTGCTGGTTCTTGTCCTAAAGCTAGAAAGTGCCACAACAGATGTCTTGCTCACACCCTGTCTACCTGAGTACCACTCCCAATATCTGCTTGACTTGAGAAAAGGGGACCTGTTTGAACTGAGTAAGAAGTGGAGAGGAAATGGAACACTCCTAAGCCATCATCTTCCCAGAATCCCCAGGGGATATAATGTTGAATATAAAAATGATACATTCCTCGTTCCGTTGGAGTTTATGGGCTAGTTGAGAAGGTAGACATTAATGAAAATAAATAACCAAATATAAAAGCAACAGAGAAAGAAAAAAAGGAAGGACAGAAAGAAGAAAAAGAAAGAAAGAAAAGAAAAAAAAGAAAAAAAAAGAAGGATAAAAAGAAAAACACATGCATAATTCTGAAATCACAACTGTAATGAGTGCTACAAGGGAAAGGTAAATATAATAGAAAGGGGAAAAATGTATGACAGAGGAGCTGGCCTGGTAGGACTGTCAGGGAAGTGATGCCTGATGAAGTGATGACTGAGTTGAAATCCCAAGATAGAGTAGGAATTAACTGTGCAAAGAGAGATGGAAAGACAGTTACAGGCAGAGAGCAGCGTATTCAAAAGCATTGGAAGTAAGCGTGGCACATCTGACACACTGGAGGAACTAAAGAAGGCCAAGGTGGCTGGCACAGAAAGAGCAAAGTGTTCAAAGAAACTGGAGAGGAACGTAATGACTGCCCAGACCCTGAAGGCTTTGTGGGCCATCATAGGGAGTGTGGCCTTTTTCCTAATAGCACATAACCATCGGAGTGTCTTACTTCAGAAGATCATGAGGATTCAGTGCAGATAACAAATTTACTTATTTATTTAATATCAACTTATTTTATTTTATTTTATATGTGCAGGTTTGTTACATGGGTATATCACATGACGCTGAGGTTTGGTGTAAAAATGATCCCATTACCCATGTGGTGAGCATAGTACTCAGTAGGTGGTTTTTCAACCCTTCCTCCATTTTTCCTTCCCCATCTAGTAATCCCCAGTGTCTATTGTTCCCAACTTTGTCTATATGTGCCCAATGTTTAGCTCCCACTTATAAGTGAGAACATGCAGTATTTGGTTTTCTGTTTGTGTATTAGTATTATTAGGATAATGGCCTCCAGCTCCATCCATGTTGTTGCAAAGGACATAACTTTGTTCCTTTTATGGCTGCATAGTATTCCATAGTGTATATGTACCACATTTTCTTTATCCAGTCCACTATTAACAGACACCTAGGTTAATTCAATGTCTTTGCTATTATGAAGAATGCTGCAATGAACATACAAGCACATGTGTCTTTTTGGCAGAACAATTTATTTTCCTTTGGGTATACATACCCAGTAATGGAATCGCTGGGTCAAATGGTAGTTCTGTTTTTAGTTCTTTGAGAAATCTACAAACTGCTTTCCACAGTGGCTAAACTAATTTACATTCCTACCAACAGCATATAAGTGTTCACCTTTCTCCTCAGCCTCACCAACATCTGTTATTTTTTGGCTTTTTAGTAGTAGCCATTCTGACTAGTGTGAGATGGTGCCTCATCATGGTTTTGATTTGCATTACTCTGATGATTAGTAATGTTGAGCATTTTTTCATGTTTTTTTTTTTTGTTGCTTGTATGTCTTCTTTTGATAAGTGTCTGTTCATGTCCTTTGCCTACTTTTTAATGGGGTTATTTGTTTTTCACTTACTGAATTATTTAAGTTCCTTATAAATTCCGGATATTAGACCTTTGTTTGATGCATAATTTGTAAATATTTTCTCCCGTTCTGTAGGTTGTCTGTTTACCCTATTGATAGTTTCTTTTTTGCTGTCTAGAAGATCTTTCGTTTAATTAGGTCCCACTTGTCAATTTTTCTTTTTGTTGTAACTGCTTTTGAGTATTTAGTCATAAATTCTTGCCAAGACCAGTTCCAGGAAGGTATTTTCTAGATTTTCTTCTAAAGTGTCCCACCTACAACCATCTGATCTTTGACAAAGTTGACAAAAATAAGCAATGGGGAAAGGACTCCCTATTCAATAGATGGTACTGGGATAACTGGCTAGCCATATGCAAAAGAATGAAACTGGACATTTACCTATCACCATATAAAAAAACTAACTCAAGATGGATTAAAGACTTAAATGTAAGATCTAAAACTATAAAAATCAGACAGCAAGTTAAAAGAGGCCATGGGATGCTGGGAGACCAATGAGGAGGCTATTGTATAATAACAGTCCAAAAGAGAGGTGATTATAATAATTTAAAGAGGACACTTTTATGTAGTAAAATAGAAGACAGGTGATAAAGAGTGAAATGTGTCCAAAATACCCCTAAAGTATCTGAATTACACCACTAAAATGGGAACATTGGAAGAAGACTAAGTTGTAAATCACCTGTTCAGTTTTTCACGTCAGGGTTCCTTGGCAATACTCAAGAGCAGAAGTCAATAGGCAGTATGACTCTGGGGAAGGTCTAGACCAGAGATATAAACACATGGGCCTTCTGAGTTTAGGTGGAGATGGAGGCTCTTAGGCATAAATGAGCACACCTTTGGAGAGAATAAGGGAGAAGAAAGCTTGTTAATCTTGTATACTGCTAGTGTGTCTAAATTGGACTCTCTTTTCTGGAAAGGTAATTGGGAGTTTGTATTGTTTTAAGAATGATCATAACTTTAGGCTGGGAATGGTGGGTCACTTCTGTAATTCCAGCATTTTAGGAGGTCGAGGCAGGAGGATAGCTTGAGCCCAGGAGTTCATGACCAGCTTGGGCAGCACAGTGAGACCTTGTCTCTACTAAAAATAGAAAAATTAGTTGGGTGTGGTGGCACATGCCTGTAGTCCCAGCTACATGGGGGGCTGAGGTGGAGGGATCACTTGAGCCCAGGAGTTTGAGGCTACAGTGAGCTATGACTATGCCACTGCATTCCAGCTCAGGCAAAAAAAGAGACATCCTGTCTCTAACAAAAAACAAAAACAAAAAAAACTTTAGATCCTGTAACTCTATTTATAGGAATCCATATTCAGAAAATAATAGTAGTAAATGTGACAAATGCTCATGGATGAAAATATTTATTTAAGTATTATTTATGATAGCAAAACAAAAAGGAAAGTTATTTAATTATCTAATGTTAGAAGGTTAAATCATCATACATTTATATGAATGAATATTATGGTACTATAACCTGACATTTATAAAAATATAATGGTATAAGTAAATGACCATGATATAACAGTAAGTGAAAAAGCACGACACAAGATAATAGAGAACTAGAGAGGGATGGAGGGTTGGAGGGAGAGAAATAGAACCTCAACTATCTGAAAAATAGGTACAATGAAAGGGTATAAGAAAATAAGGTTATGGTCCCGTTCCAAGATGACCAAATAGTAACAGCTCTGGTCTGCAGCTCCCAGTATGATCTACTCAGAAGATGGGTGATATCTGCATTTCCAACTGAAGTACCTGGTTCATCTCACTGGGACTGGTTGGACAGTGGGTGCAGCCCACAGAGGACAAGCCGAAGCAGGGCAGGGCATCACCTCACCTGGGGTTGGGGGATTTCCCTTTCCTAGCCAAGGGAAGCCATGACAGACTGTACCTGGAAAAATGGGACATTCCCGCCTAAATACTGTGCTTTTCCAACAGTCTTAGCAAATGGCACACCAGGAGATTATATCCCGCGCCTGGCTCAGCAGTTCCCACATCCACGGAGCCTTGCTCACTGCTAGTACAGCAGTCTGAGATCGACTTGCCAGGCAGCAGCCTGTCAGGGGGAGGGGCGTCTCCCATTGCTGAAGCTTGAGTAGGTAAACAAAGCAGCCAGGAAGCTCGAACTGGGTGCAGCCCACTGCAGCTCAGCAAGGCCTGCTACCTCTATTGACTCCACATCTGGGGACAGGGCATAGCTCAACAAAAGGCAGCAGAAACTTCTATAGACTTAAATGTCCCTGTCTGACAGCTCTGAAGAGAGCAGTGGTTTTCCCAGCATGATGTTTGAGCTCTGAGAATGGACAGACTGCCTCCTCAAGTGGGTCGATGACCCCCGTGTAGCCTAACTGGGAGACACCTCCCAGTAGAGGCCGACTGACACCTCATACAGGCAGGTGCCCCTCTAGGATGAAGATTCCAGAGGAAGGATCAGGCAGCGATATTTGCTGTTCTGCAATATTTCCTGTTCTGCAGCCTCTGCCGGGTGATACCAAAGCAAACAGAGTCTGGAGTGGACCTCCAGCAAACTCCAACAGACCTGCACCTGAGGGACCTGACTGTTAGAAGGAAAACTAACAAACAGAAAGGAATAGCATCAACATCAACAAAAAGGACATCCACACCAAAACCCCGACTGTAGGTCACCAACATCAAAGACCAAAGGTAGTTAAAACCACAAAGCTGGGGAAAAACCAGAGCAGAAAAGCTGAAAATTCTAAAAACCAGAGTGCCTTTTCTCCTCCAGAGGATCACAGCTCATCGCCAGCAATGGAACAAAGCTGGACGGAGAATGACTTTGATGAGTTGACAGAAGTAGGCCTCAGAAGGTCGGTAATAACAAACTTCTCCGAGCAAAAGGAGCATGTTCTAACCCATTGCAAGGAAGCTAAAAACCTTGAAAAAAGGTTAGATGAATGGCTAACTAGAATAAACAGTGTAGAGAAGACCTTAAATGACCTGATGGAGCTGAAAAACATGGCACAAGAACTATGTGATGTATGCACAAGCTTCAGTAGCCAAATCAATCAAGTGGAAGAAAGGGTAACAGTGATGGAAGATCAAATTAATGAAATAAAGTGAGAAGAGAATTTCAGAGAAAAAAGAGTAAAAAGAAACGAACAAAGCCTCAAAGAAATATAGGACTATGTGAAAAGACCAAATCTACGTTTGATTGGTGTACCTGAAAGTGATGGGGAGAATGGAATCAGGTTGGAAAACACTCTTCAGGCTATCATCCAGGAGAACTTCCCCAACCTAGCAAGGGAGGCCAACTTTCAAATTCAGGAAATACAGAGAACACCACAAAGATACTCCTCGAGAAGAGCAACCCCAAGACACGTAACTGTCAGATTTACCAAAGCTGAAATGAAGGAAAAAATGTTAAGGGCAGCCAGAGAGAAAGGTCGGGTTACCCACAAAGGGAAGCATATCAGACTAACAGTGGATCTCTCAGCAGAAACCCTACAAGCCAGAAGAGAGTGGGGGCCAATATTCAACATTGTTAAAGAAAAGAATTTTCAACCCAGAATTTCATATCCAGCCAAACTAAGCTTCATAAGTGAAGGAGAAATAAAATCCTTTACAGACAAGCAAATGCTGAGAGAGTTTGTCACCAACAGGCATGCCTTATAAGAGCTCCTGAAGGAAGCACTAAACATGGAAAGCAACAACCGGTACCAGACATTGCAAAAACATGCCAAATTGTAAAAACCATCAATGCTAGGAAGAAACTGCATCAACTAACCAGCAAAATAACCAGCTAACATCATAATGTCAGCATCAGAGTCACACATAACAATATTAACCTTAAATGTGAATGGGCTACATATCCCAATTAAAAGACACAGACTGGCAAATTGGATAAAGAGTCAAGACCCATCAGTGTGCTGTATTCAGGAGGCCCATCTCACATGCAGAGACACACATAGGCTCAAAATAAAGGGATGGAGGAAGATCTACCATGCAAATGGAAAGCAAAAAAAAAAAGCAGGGGTTGCAATCCTAGTCTCTGATAAAACAGACTTTAAACCAACAAAGATCAAAAGAGACAAAGAAGGCCATTACATAATGGTAAAGGGATCAGTTCAACAAATAGAGCTAACTATCGTAAATATATATGCACCCAATATAGGAGCAGCCAGATTCATAAAGCAAGTCCTTAGAGACCTACAAAGAGACTTAGACTCCCACACAATAATAATGGGAGACTTTAACACCGCACTGTCAATATTAGACAGATCAACAAGACAGAAGGTTAACAAGGATATCCAGGAATTGAACTCAGCTCTGCACCAAGCAGATCTCATGGACATCTACAGAACTCTCCACCCCAAATCAACAGAATACACATTCTTCTCATCACCACATCACACTTATTCCAAAATTGACTACATAGTTGGAAGTAAAGCACTCCTCAGCAAATGTAAAAGAACAGAAATCACAAAAAACTGTCTCTCAGACCACAGTGCAATCAAACTGGAACTCAAGATTAAGAAACTCACTCAAAACCACACAACTACATGAAAGTGAACAACCTGCTCCTGAATGACTACTGGTTAAATAACGAAATTAAGGCAGAAATAAAGATATTCTTTGAAACCAATGAGAACAAAGAAAAAACATACCAGAATCTCTGGAACACATTTAAAGCAGTGTGTAGAGGGAAATTTATAGCACTAAATGCCCACAAGAGAAATCAGGAAAGTTCTAAAATTGACACCCTAACATCACAATTAAAAGAACTAGAGAAGCAAAAGCAAAGAAATTCAAAAGCTAGCAGAAGGCAAGAAATAACTAAAATCAGATCAGAACTGAAGGAGATAGAGACACAAATAACCTTCAAAAAAATCAGTGAATCCAGGAGCTGGTTTTTTGAAAAGATCAACAAAATTGATAGACTGCTAGCAAGACTAATAAAGAAGAAAAGAGAGGAGAATCAAATAGACACAATAAAAAAATGACAAAGGGGATATCATTGCTGCTCCCACATAAATACAAACTACCATCAGAGAATACTTTAAACAACTCTACACAAATAAACTAGAAAATCTAGAAGAAATGGATACATTCCTGGACACATACACCCTCTTAAGACTAAACCAGGAAGAAGTTGAATCTCTGAATATACCAATAACAGGCTCTGAAATTGAGGCAATAATTAATAGCTTACCAAGCAAAAAAATTCCAGGGCCAGACAGATTCACAGCCAAATTCTACCAGTGGTACAGGAACTGGTACCATTGCTTCTGAAACTATTCCAATCAATAGAAAAAGAGGGGATCCTCCCTAACTCATATTATGAGTACATATCATCCTAATACCAAAGCCTGGCAGAAACACACACAAAAAAAGAGAATTTTAGACCAATATCCCTGATGAACATCTGTGCGAAAATCCTCAATAAAATACTGGCAAACTGAATCCAGCAGCACATCAAAAAGCTTATCCACCATGATCAAATTGGCTTCACCATGGGATGCAAGGCTGGTTCAACATACACAAATCAATAAACATAATTCATCACATAAACAGAACCAAAGACAAAAACCACATGATTATCTCAATAGATGCAGAAAAGGCCTTTGATAAAATTCAATAGCCCTTCACACTAAAAACTCTCAATTAACTAGGTATTGATGGAATGTATCTCAAAATAATAAGAGCTATTTATGACAAACCCACAGCCAGTATCATAGTGAATGGGCAAAAACTAGAAGCATTCCCTTTGAAAACTGGCACAAGACAGGGATGCCCTCTCTCACCACTCCTATTCAACATAGTGTTGGAAGTTCTGGCCAGGGCAATCAGGCAAGAGAAAGAAATAAAGGGTATTCAGTTAGGAAAAGAGGAAGTCAAATTGTCCCTGTTTGTAGATGACATGATTGTATATTTAGAAAACCCCATCATCTCAGCCTAAAATCTCCTTAAGCTGATAAGCAACTTCAGCAAAGTCTCAGGATACAAAATCAATGTGCAAAAATCACAAGCATTCTTATACACCAGTAACAGACAAACAGCCAAATCATGAGTGAACTCCCATTCACAATTGCTGCAAAGAGAATAAAATACCTAGGAATCCACCTTATAAGGGATGTGAAGGACCTCTTCAAGGAGAACTACAAACCACTGCTCAATGAAATAAAAGAGGATACAAACAAATGGAAGAACATTCCATGCTCATGGATAGGAAGAATCAATATTGTGAAAATGGCCATACTGCCCAATGTAATTTATAGATTCAATGCCATCCCCATCAAGCTAACAATGACTTTCTTCACAGAATTGGAAAAAAACACTTTAAAGTTCACATGGAACCAAAAGAGAGCCCACATTGCCAAGACAATCCTAAGCCAAAAGAACAAAGCTGGAGGCATCATGATACCTGACTTCAAACTATACTACAAGGCTATAGTAACCAAAACAGCATGGTACTGGTACCAAAGCAGAGATATAGACCAATGGAACCAAACAGAAGCCTCAGCAATAACAACGCACATCTACAGCCATCTCTTTGACAAACCTGACAAAAACAAGCAATGGGGAAAGGATTCCCTATTTAATAAATGGTGCTGAGAAAACTGGCTAGCCATATGTAGAAAGCTGAAACTGGATCCCTTCCTTACACCTTATACAAAAATTAATTCAAAATTGAATAAATACTTAAATGTTAGACCTAAAACCATAAAAACCCTAGAAGAAAACCTAGGCAATACCATTCAGGACATAGGCATGGGCAAGGACTTCATGTCTAAAACACCAA
This sequence comes from Nomascus leucogenys, assembly GCF_006542625.1. NCBI lineage: Eukaryota > Metazoa > Chordata > Mammalia > Primates > Hylobatidae > Nomascus > Nomascus leucogenys. The sequence goes on along the minus strand of NC_044392.1, from coordinate 29,466,600 downwards.
AAGCAATGGCAACAAAAGCCAAAATTGACAAATGGGATCTAATTAAACTAAAGAGCTTCTGCACAGCAAAAGAAACTACCATCAGAGTGAACAGGCAACCTACAGAATGGGAGAAAAATTTTGCAATCTACCCATTTGACAAAGGGCTAATATCCAGAATCTACAAAGAACTTCAACAAATTTACCAGAAAAAAAAACAACCCCATCAAAAAGTGGGCAAAGCATATGAACAGATACTTCTGAAAAGAAGACATTTATGCAGACACATGAAAAAATACTCATCATCACTGGTCATCAGAGAAATGCAAATCAAAAACCACAATGAGACACCATCTTATACCAGTTAGAATGGCGATCAATAAAGTCAGGAAACAACAGATGCTGGAGAGGATGTGGAGAAATAGGAATGCTTTTACACTGTTGGTGGGAGTGTAAACTAGTTCAACCACTGTGGAAGACAGTGTGGCGATTCCTCAAGGATCTAGAACTAGAAATACCATTTGACCCAGTGATCCCATTACTGAGTATATACCCAAAGATCATAAATCATGCTACTATAAAGACACATGCACATGTACGTTTATTGCAGCACTGTTCACAATAGCAAAGACTTAGATCTGACCCAAATATCCATCAATGATAGACTGGATTAAGAAAATGTGTCACATGTACACCATGGAATACTATGCAGCCATAAAAAAGGATGAGTTCATGTCGTTTGCAAGGACATGCATGAAGCTGGAAACCATCATTCTGAGCAAATTATCACAAGGACAGAAAACCAAACACCGCATGTTCTCACTCATAGGTGGGAACTGAACAATGGAATACTTGGACACAGGGCGGGGAACATCACACACCAGGGCCTGTCATAGGGTGGGGGCTGGGGGAGGGATAGCATGAGGAGAAATACCTAATGTAAATGATGAGTTAATGGGTGCAGCAAACCAACATGGCACATGTATACCCATGTAACAAACCATGCTGTACACATGTACCCTAGAACTTAAAGTATAATAATAATAATACAAATCTTAAATAAAAAAAAGAAAAGAAGGTTTTCTCTAGGCTGTGGAAACTGGATGATTGTTACCATTTTAATTCTTTTCTCTACTTTCCAAGTATTTAAAAATGGGCATGTATTGCACAGTATGTGTTATCAGGAAAAGAAATATAAAAGGAAAATACTATCCCAATCATAAATATGTACTTCACTGGCATCTCACCCTATTAAACACTGGTTATCAGTCTTTCCTTTTCACAATTTAATGAGCATTTCTGTTTTGCATCTGGCAGTGTCTTTTAGGTTTGTAAGATTATTGCCGTGCATCTTAAAGTTTTATGAGCTATTTAGTCATTTAGACTCGTAAAAATATCTTCAGAGAATTGATCTAGCTGCTGAGCAATAGCGATTCCCTCCCCACAGCATAAGTTCCAATCAGTTCACACCCAGTGTATAATATTGAATACATTTGTATTTACTTTTTAATTTTGTAGCAGTACAGATGACTCTGAGCTTTGTAATGTGATTTTTTAAAAAAAATTGTATTGTAAATACATGTAGAAATTCAGTAATTATTTTAAAGTATGAGTTGTTTTTGTTTTCCTCCAGTGACTGTCAGAAACTGTCCATTTGGATTGTCACTTATATCATCATCATCTACAGCAACATAAAATGACTTTGAATTTGGTTCAAACTAAAAGCATGATTTTTTTTTTAACTCCAGGAATGTATACAAAGACTATCGCTTCCTTGAGCTGGCATGTGATTCCCAGGAGGATGTCGACAGCTGGAAGGCATCTCTACTAAGAGCTGGGGTCTATCCTGACAAGTCTGTAGTAAGTTGGATATATCTCTTATTTTAAAATTATTATTAGCTATGCTTAAGAAAATATTAATCCTACATACCATAGGCTGGAGAAACTAATTTTCTTACTGACTTAATTAATTTGTTACACTTTTAACTGATACTTCGTTTACTCTTTTTATATTTTTTAACAATGCTTTTTCTCTATTAAATTTCTATTTGAAGAAGTTAGTCAGTATATTTGTTAAAGAAAATGTCCTACTTAGCCATAAAACATATATGCAATCTCAGCCCAAGACAAAGTTTTTTGTTTTATTTCAAAATTTCATTTTTCTCTATATGCTATTTCATACTTACCATGGTATTAATACAATCAGTATATCATCAATCATAACACCAACATTTTGACTTGCTTAAAATATACTCATTTTAATAAAAATCTATCCCCTTTCATTATGTCTATATTCCCTGTATCCATAAGTATATCTGTGTGCAAACTCTGTTTAATGTCCTCATGAGTGTGAAAGAACAAAAAGAAATATATTGCTATTTCCACTTATCTTTATTAATATGCTTCACGTGTCTTTAAGACACTTCTCTCATTCAAGTTAATAAACAGACCTTTTCTTTGTGTTCTTTGGAAAATGTAATATTACACAGACTAGTCTAAATGTAAACAGAAGTCCCACCCAACATATGTGCACCCACCATTAAACAGACTCTGCCACTGAGTGGACCTCTCCACTTGCTGTTTCCTCCTGAATATCTAGATTATCCAGGTTTCTCCCCAGAACTCAAGTACTGAGACTAAGTCTTGGGGATTTAGTTCAGCTTAACTCCTGAGGTGCCTACTTGGCTCTCGATCAGTTTATAGGAATGATCATGCATGAGCTGGGTCCTTTTTAGGTTCAAAATTGGGAGAGAGTCTTTTCAAGAGAAAGTCTGAGATATGGGTGAAACACAGGACAATTAAAGTATTTCTAGGGGGGTTTCAGGGCTGACCACATCTCTGGGGTTATACTAAAATGTAACGGAGTTTCAGGAATACAGGATTGAGGACTTGCACCAAAATGTTGTCCTCTCTGCTGTTATTTTAACTCACTCATAGACCTCTTTATGCCGTTCCATGCTATACTTGTCATCCTATACCTGTCTGGCACCTAAAACAATGAAACTCCCACAATATGCTTTGTGCCCTCCAAATGGAAATTAAACTAGATGCTTTCCTGTCAATAGTCAGGAGTACAGAACCATTCATATATGATTTTCATCATCGTTGTCGAGTTGTTCTCCTGTTATATGCGTAGATATTTGCATAGATATGTACCACTCTAAAGACTACATGTGAGAAGTCATTAAACATCAGAGTACCACTTTTACTTTTGTTTTTAACTCTATTACTTATTACTCTTCCCTGTCCATTGATGGTAGTGCGTTTAATTTCACAAATGTTCTATATTAAAAATGCACATATACCTAATTTTTTATTAATTCATTCCACACAAACCTTTGGAGCATATGCTTTTTGCCAGCTGCCATTCAAGGCCCTGGTGATACAGAGCTGAACAATAGCAATAAGGTCCTGCCCCCGCTGGAGCAGACATTAAACAAGGGAGTGAATAACGATAATTGTGCACCATTAAAATAGTGATAAGTTCTATAAAATGTTAAGTAAGTTAAAGGGACAGACAGTGAGAGTAAGGGGTAGGCGAGCTTTATTTTTGTCAAGATGATGAGGGGAGGCCTCTTTGAAGAGTTGACATTAGAGCAGGCTCTTCAAAGAAGGGAGGGAGTAAAGGATCTGGAAGTCTGAAGAAGAGTACCCTTGGCAGAAGATAGCAAGTGCAAAACCAAGCTCAGTGTCTTAGAGGAGCAGCAAGGCCAGTGTGTCTGGAACACTGTGAGGGAAGACAAAGGTGGTAGTTGGTTAACAAAGAAAGGGGTCAGGGACCAGGTGATGTAGGCCTTGAAGGATGGGGCAAGCCTTTTGAATTTTATTCTGAGTGAGATGGAAGCCACTACTAGGTTTCAAGTCACTTAGTGACAAGATAAGATTTATGTATTTAAAAGCTCATTATGGTTGAGAATAATGAGGGGTAGTAAAGCATGTGAGTTCAAGCATGGGCTGTTGTGTCACACCACTTATATTTACATTCCAGGTGCTTACTTCCAAGCTGTGAGGTCTTGGGCAGGTTACCTAGCCTTTTCACATTTCAAGATTCTCATTTCTGAGATGAAGATAACAGTAGTCTTTTATAGGGCGGTTGATAGGATTAAATGAGATAATGCAGGGAAAGCATTGAACAGGGCAGGTACAAGTAAGCACTATATTTTCGTTTATAATTATAATTATTATGATTCTTATTATGAACATTTTCATCAAAACTACTTTCTTTAACAGCTAGGGGAAGGTTGAAATACTGTGAATATTATCATATAGCCCAGTGAGATTATAAATACTTTGTTATTTTCTATCTTCCAAATATGCTTGTATGCTTGGTTATTTATCAATGTGTGTGTGTGTGTGTGTGTGTTGTGTGTGTGTGTGTGTTTGCCTTAACATGCAACTATAATGTTTGTGAAAATGTTTTGTTAAGTTATGATTTTGTAAATTAAACCTATTTTAAATGCACTAGACAAGTTCGCCATTTAAACAAAAATAATGCTTAACCAGGCACCTGTGATCCCAGCTACAAGGGAGGCCAGGAGGATTGCTTGAGCCTGGGAGGCCCCGGCTACAGTGTTCATGCCACCACACTCCAGCCTGTGTGAAAGAGTGATACCCTGTCTCAGAAACAAAAACAAAAACTTATAATGAATCTCTTATGAGGGAAAAACTGTCCTAGAAAATCAAAGTTATCCATCTCCCAGTAAACTGGCTGGATTTTTATGTATCCATAGCTCTACATCAAAAAGACAAAGAAATATTTTCTATTTTTAATTAGAATACTCAATTTTAAACAAATCTCACAACACAATCTGTTTTGATGCTTTTTATATCATTTTTATTTGTTTATCAATGCATATTTGGTACAATTGCTTAGAAGATCAAGACAAAGGAATTTTTAGTACACACCAAAGGCAACACAGGATATTAAATTTAGCAGTGTGCGATGATGTTGCCTTTTCTCAGTTTTTATCATAAACAATATTTGCATTTCTTATTCACCATGTAGTCCTACAGGTCATATTACATAATTGCTTGACTTTCAGATATTTAAATGGCAGCTAACTGATGAAATTAACTAGAATGCTTATCTAAAGTTTCTATTTTGTGAACATGCACTTGTATTTGGGGGAAGGAAATTATTTTTAGGTAGTTATTCCTAATTTAGAAAGACTTGATGAAGTCCGAATAACCTAATAACAGATGCCTCCATCTATGTAAATTTTTAGAATGTCTAAGTAGTGTGATTTTGCTTTCATATCAATAAACCATTGAGTCTACAAATCAGTCAATTGCTACCCTAATAATGAAACATTTATGTGTCATGCATGGACATGAGTCTAAACTTACAAAGTTCTGCTTTCTGCACAAGATACCTCTATTTTGACTGGAAAGAAATCTCTATATAGATCATTTTTAAAAATTGTGTAAGTTTGACATCATTAGATAAACAGCCATAACCCAAATTTGAATGAAATGCTGTGTTAGACAGATTTTATTTTCTAGTAAGGTTACATATGCGCACTTTAAAAAATACATTCTCGCTATATATTTTTTTCCATCACGTCCAAGTGGTGGAATGGTTTTATGTCACTCATATCAAAATCTTCTGCTCCCCTATTTCTTTTGTCTCTTAAGTTATTTATCTTGGGGTTTTCTAAAATTTTATTTCTTTCTTTCCCTTCCATCCCCTTTCCTCCCTTCTTTCTTTCCCTTCATCCATCACTATTAAAGTGGACTCTAGAGATTCAAAGATTAAAAAGATGAAATTCCTACTTAATAGGAATTCTAAGCCTAGTGAAAGAGAAAGACACAAATAAATGCTCTACAATATGATAAGAACTACAGTGGATATCTGTATAAAATACAACAGCCCTACTATTTTTCCATATGGATTTTCTAATTACTTTTATTCTCTTTCACCTTTCTGGATCCAAAGCAAAATGTAGAATTTTTGTCTGAGCAGTGGCATCTATGGCTCTAAAATGGAAAGGAGGAGTCCTGGATTCAGGCTACTGACTTACTCTGTGAATTTACACATAACTTCCTTTGAGCCACAGATTTAGCATTCTACCAGTCACCTATTTCTGAGCAGCCACAATATTTTAAAACTATATTTAATCTGAATTTGGATTTAGCAGAATTTTATTTTTTCCATTTCTATTTTCTATGGTCACTAAATTGAAATTACAACCATGGTAAAATTTGATATCATTAAATATGTAGGACTTTATCCAGTTTCAAAGTAAAGATGTCTCTAATGTAATTAATTGTTATTTTCACTGATGAGACTGAAATACAATCAATCTGTATTGTGTGTGCGTGTGTATCAGTAGTAAGAGGCTACGATTAGACAACTTTTAAAAGATTATTTTATTGACACATGTACGTAAATTTTTCCTACATATGTGATTATAAATAAATGTGAATTTGATTAACTATCTAAAGAACATGATATAACAAACAACTGACTTTTCTGGCACAGTTTTGTTGGCTTACAATATTTAAATTATATAAAACATGAAAGAATTCCAAATTTAAATTCCTTGAAACATAATGTGTGCCATGGAATGAGGTAGACTTCAAGTCAAATCCACTCACAGTTGAATCCTGAGCCTGCCATTTACTAGCCGTGTGGCTCAGGCAACTTACTTAACCTTCCAATTGTTGATTCTTCTCTAAACTCAGAATAATGCCTTCCTCAGAGTGACTTTATAGGATTAAATGAAGGTTCTTCTGCATCACAACTAGTTCAGTGTCTTCAACTGGGTGAATGTGTTCAGTATCTCATAGCATTTATTTATTTATTTATTTTTATTATACTTCAAGTTCTGGGATACATGTGCAGAACGTGCAGGTTTGTTACATAGGTATACGTGTGCCATGGTGGTTTGCTGCACCCATCAACCAGTCATCTACATTAGGTATTTCTCCTAATGCTATTCCTCCCCTAGCCCCCCACCCCTGACAGGCCCCAGTGTGTGACGTTCCCCTCCCTGTTTACACTGTTGGTGGGAGTGTAAATTAGTTCAACCATTGTGGAATGTAGTGTGGTGACTCCACAAGGATCTAGAACAGGAAATACTGTTTGACCAAGCAATCCCATTACTAGGCATATACCCAAAGGATTACAAATAATTCTACTATAAAGACACATGCACACATATGTTTATTGCAGCACTGTTCACAAGAGCAAAGACTTGGGACCAACCCAAATGCCCATCAATGATAGACTGGATAAAGAAAATGTGGCACATATACACCATGGAATACTATGCAGCCATAAAAAAGGATGCGTTCATGTCATTTGCGGGGACATGGAGGAAGCTGGAAACCTTCATTCTCAGCAAACTAACACAGGAACAGAAAACCAAACACTGCATGTTCTTAATCATAAGTGGGAGTTGAACAATGATATTTTTATTATTTAAAATCATTGTGTCCATGAAACTGTAATTCCCAATTAAGTATTACTTCCCTTCTCTTAGGAAACTATCAATGGGATTTGGGTGTGTGAAGGAGAATTTCCCATCTATTGGCTAAGCAAGCCAAGTTGTTTAAAGGGAGATCTGATGCACTCTGCGGGGATAGGCCAGCCTCCATCAGTCAGTCAGGAGTGAGCAGAGAGGCTGTCAGGAGCTGAGAATTCACAAGCCTGCCCTCAGATGCCCGCCTACTGGTAGGAAGTCTGAAACAATGTCCTGGAAACAAATTTGGTGCAAATCCAGTTTTGCATATTTACTAAGTCTGACACCTCAGAGTTTTTAAAGAGGTTTTATTAGCTGTATATATAAGTGGTCTTCCCCTATCGTGTATTTTTCTTAAGAGATTAAAAATGATGGCAGGAAGTGAATCACCCTGGAACTTCACTATTCCTTCTGAACTGAGGACTGTCCCAGTCATAACTGATGCTTTTAGGTCTGCTTTGCAGATTGAAACCACTTTACAATGAAGTCCTTTTGAAACTTCAGAAATTCCACTTGGACAAACTCTGAAAGTTAATTTTTCTCTGTGTCAAATAACAGGAGAAAAAGTCTCTGCGTTATTGTAGGAGAAGAAGAGGAATGGCCACAGACCTGCATACATATTTATTAAAGTGCTGATGACCCCTCATATGCATTTTTTCAGCAGTCTAATAATACAAGACTTAAAATGCCCAGTAGTTAGCCCCCAACACATAACTTTGTTCTTAGCATTTTCAGGAGAACTTAGAAGAGCTACATGGCCAATTCTGAAGAGTCTTAGTTTTTCTTCAATGAAGTGCTTTCAGGGATCAAAACATAAATTGCTGCCACACAGAGTAGTGAAGGGAATTATAAAGCATTTACATTTCACCATTCATGACTGTTACGCCTCTCTCAGAATAGACAGTTGGGAAATGATTGAATGAAACAAGAAATGGCCAAGCCACACCACGTCCTCCGCTTGTGTGTTTCTTGTATTTAAGGATTAAGGCCTCCTACCCTGTGACATCATTGTTGCCACTACAAACAGAACCATCTGCCATCGAGTGGGGAAGCCAGTCATTCCCTAATGTGCAAAAATACTTGGTTGAACTCCTGAAACTTATTTGGTAGATCAAAAGCTGCACTGCTGTGGAATGCAATAAACTCCATCTGTTTGAGGTATTTTCAGCAATATTGCACTACTTTGGAGAACCAGGGTCCTATTATTCTCTAAAATAGGACTTTTGTTCCCGGTAAAATTCCCAGTGGGAATCTTTATTGCCTTATTGAACAGTTGGCATCATTTTTGAAAAGGACTCTTTTTTTCCCTTCATTCATTCTTATGCCATTATTTATGTCTCAGATAAGCCAGTGTGTTAATGGTTATATCATGGCAACTTAAAATGCCAAGAAACTTCTCTTCACTATTTTATCAGTGTCTTTAAATTTATGTTTTCTTTATTAAATATGATGGTCCCTGGATTAGGCATTTCCCTAGAGTCACGAATTGGCATTGTTTTCCAGAAAACACACTCTCTTGGGATCATTACCTTTCCGCTCTCCAGAAAATATCTGTATACATTATTTCCCCCTCCACATCCTCAACTTAAAACCAAATGCCAGATCTGCAGCCAGACCTGTGACTCCGCCCTGTTCTAGGTCTCCACAGATGCACGCACTTTACTCACAGCTCTCTTCCAGCCTGTGTCTCAGCGAGAAATTCCTTCTGGGCCCCTTTTGTGAGAAGAGTTCAGATCTGTTCCCGGCCCATATCCCATCACGTCTCCCCCACAAGATCTGACCTTGTGAGGACTCGGGCTGCCCCGGGAGTAATGAATCACCGTCTTATTTTTTTAGGCCGTATGTGAGTTAAATTGTTTGATATAAATCATACTCTTGCAGCTCAGGGTTGAAACAGGAGAGCCATTTGCCCTGCCGCCTGCTGCTGGCGGTTCTGTGTCTTTACCCAGAGTGTCACTTTTAGAAATGACTACATTTTTGTGACTAACCTTTCCAGACTCATTTCTTGAGTGTGGACTCGTGTTTGTTTTGGCAGCATCCCCACTATACACTCCTTGCTTCCCATGCCAACCTAAGGCAAAACTCATAATTTACAAAATAAAGGAATGGTCCAGATGGAGGTCGTAACTTGGTCTGCTTACCCTGTCTCCCCAGAACCACCCACTCCTTTCCTCTGCTCTCTTTTCCTTCTTTTTTTTTTTTCTACCTTCTTTGAAACCAAGGATGCAGTGTTTGTTTAAAAATGCACTGGCTGATGAAATTTTCCACTGCTTGGCATGTTGGAGGAGGAGCTGTCAGGAAAGGGCAAGCCGGCACACAAAATGCTCTGCCTTTCATGCTAACAGTTCACTTATTACTGATTCAAACCAATTCTTTCTGGCCACGTTCCCATACCCCAAGTATTCCAAATAGAAAGAAAGGGGGGAACTGTCATAAGTTTCTGCTGTTATAAATGTATGATTTCATGTAACCTATGTGGATTCTCTGACTTGTCCATGAGCTCTGGATGCTGTATTTGTATGTTTGAGATGTCAGTGAATAGTTAAATCATTTGTTTTGATTTCGCTCTAGCAAGAAAAACCTCATCATTTTATTTTATTTTTTTTAATATCCAGAGAAAGTAGAAGAAAAAAACCCTCATAATTTTAAAATAAATTTCTGTTTAACATATTTCTCTTTCTTTTCCTTGCGGCTACATGCACAGGGGAACAACAAAGTAAGTTATTTGTCCTCTTGCAGCTCTTCTGTCCCCCCAGCCCGTGCTCCACTCCTGCATGTCTTGACAGTGTTCCTGTGCATGCTGGAATGACTGTCATCTGTTACAGTGCATGAATTATATGGGGTGTGCAAATTTGGGGGAAAATGTGCATTTGCACTACCATAATGGCTGTTCTGTTTTGACTTTTGGGAAGGGAAGCATTCTATCCTTCAGGGTTGGTTATTGGCTAGTTCAGAGAGGTTGACATTATAAGGAAAGAGCTCCCACACTAAAAGATTTTGAATATTTAATAATGAGGACTCTTCTGCAGAAAGGGTACAGCAATCGGATGAAATTCAGCGCAGCTGAAGTTTTTGACTAAAAATCAAACCTCTTATGTTAATGTGCAGTTACAAAAACCCCAAACTGGAGTCTTAAATAGCAGTATGGCTGGCTTTGTTGACAAAACTGAACTAGATCAGTGTTCTGGCTTTGAAGGTGCCTTAAAATGGATGGAGGAGGGTGGGGTCAACATTTCACTTGGCTTCTGTGCCCTTGATGTCTTCCAGCTGGATGGAAGCAGAAGAGTGTGCGGAATGTAGGGGGTGGCCGAAATGTGCGTGATAGCTTTGTGAAACCAGGCAACACACAGGAATGGTGGAAATTATTTTAGTGTTGTTATAATAGATCAATGAGCAATTTAATAGTTCATAGGGTTGCTAGTTTGTTTAAATTTTAATTCAACTTTTCCAAAAGATTAGAACTATTTCTCACTTATATTAGAAATATAATAGTAATGTAGTTTGAGAAGATGGTCTTACGTTTAGTTGGGCAATTTGTTTTCTTATTTTTTCTATGGAGATATATTAGTGCTTCATCCTACCAGGTGGCCCACTTAAAATGGGCCTCATTGAATACAATAAGAATTGAAAAGAATCTGTTATATAAGAGTTGGCCGGCATATTCAAACCAGCTGGAATTCATCAAAATTTCTGTTCATAAGCCATACATATAGAATGTAAAACAAATGTGGGAAATCTTTTGCAGTTTAATTTGATGGAATGTGCTATTATGGAATAAGTTGACATACATGGTTGGTATTGAAAATGTGTCACTTTATAAATTTATATCTTGATATAACTGCTCATAACCCAAGTAATAATATTTAATAAAGTATTACCAGAAAAGCACAAGACAGGCATTTGTGAAGGAGTAAAGAGGTGAACTCAGCCAACTTATAGTATGATTTTTAAATACAGCAGGTAACTTTTGAAATTGATTAAAGAGTTCTTCCACAAAGTCATGGCTAATATTTATAACTAATTCTACCACTCTTTGAAAAGACATTTGGAAAAAATATAAAAACCAATATTTTTAGTTCTTATATCATAAAATATAGTTCAATTATTGAATAGTACGTGTGTCGAATCCTGGTCACTTGCATTGCACTGAGTCTCTGTCTGAAATTTCTTGTACTGCATTTCTTATTTGTAAGCAAAACAAAACAAAACTTTAAAAAGTACCCTGGACTAATTGTGAGTGTGCTAACAGGGAGCCTGTGCATGCTGAAGACCAGGGAGCCAGCTGCTGACATTTTGGGGGAGGTGGTAACTCTCAGACCACTCAAGAAGCATTTAGGATTTATCTCTTTCACTAGTGGATTCACCGATAAGTTAAGAACATTTGTAAAATTCACCCCCCCCCCCACACACACACACACAAAAGAGACCCACTTCTCCTTACCAGAAGCCATCCATTTGTTGTGTCCTATTTGGTTAAGTTCTTCTGGATCCAAAAAATATTCAGTTTAATACAGTTTACTGACTTTCAAGTCACTAAATACAATGAGAAAATTCAAAAATTTAAAATTACGGCTCATTAAGGGTTTCCCTAGGATGATGCAGAAGGCTCTTCAGGGTCTCCAGCTGCCCTCGGTCACCATCTGTATCTGAACACTTGCGCACGTGCTATGAGGACAGCTTTGGGTGCTGCTTAGAGGGCGAGTGTTAGTTGAAGAGTATCAAAGATGCAAGTACTTACTGTTTTGATTTCGAATTAAGGAGTGAGCACTTTGGAGGTGCTGGTATTTATTGCCCCGTGCCTTATTTTTAATTGTTTGTTATGAATAAGTGATAGTTTGTGGAAAATATAATGCTTATACTTTTTAAATATGATCATTATACTGACCATAGACTCTGGCATTAAAAAAAAACCTCCTCAAATCACAAACAGTACATCTGCATGTTATTTTCCTGTAGCTTAGAATTTCAGTATAAATGGAAAATACTGGAATACAAGCTGTGCTGTCTCTGGAGTATAGATCTGGATTCTTCAAAAGGAGAATATGAGATTCCTTTTTTCCTCCCATGCTGGAATGCTTGTTCTGAGTTGTCCCCAAGGCAACATACCTGAATTGTTGCCTGCCATATACGTGAGCCAGCTGTAAAGTGTGACTCATGTTAGACTTGCAAAGGCTTATTGTTTATGTAGTGCATGGCATTTTATTATATATGCTATTAACCAGACTCTAAAGAAAATGAAGTCTGCTCAAATTAATGTTTCCTTAGATGAGCAGGACAGATTCATCTTTCCACATACATTAAATATAGTGCACACACATGTGCACTACATATAACCTGGGGTATATGGAACAATCCCGCTATTTGTTTTCTCAATGACAGCCAAATTGATCTGCTTCATCCATCTTTAGACTATATTTAAAGTTTGGGAGCTAATCCTCTAAACTCCAAGAAAACTAACTTCTACAATAGATGTGCATTTAGATTCACATTATGAATGCATGATGAAACAAAACATCAAGGTTCACATTCTTCCTGCACAATCATATGTATGTTGTTATTTCTCCTTGAAAAGCAAATTTTCCTTTTGTGAGGAGATCACAGTTGCTCAGGAAAAATTTTCCTTCCAGGCCTGTTACTTATTTTTCCCTTTGAAAATGTTTTCGTGTTGGCATAGTGATTTCCTAAATTGCTCAGGGTAGAGTCTATCTCCTCCTAAGATGGGTTTCCCTGGACCACAGATTCCAAGTCAATGTCTTCATTAGAAAGACCAGAATCCAGGACACCCTGAGTCAGTTCTGGGAATGTGAACAAATATATACAGAAACAGGGAGGTTATTTTGTTTTTTAAACTTGTTTCTTGAGTACAAATGTAAATCAGAATGTTATTTTCAGAATGGAGGCCTTAGGTAAAAAATTAATCTCCATGTTGTGTCTTAGAGACAAGCCATTTGATTTCCTTTTTGAATGTGATGGCTTCTCTCGGTGGACAATTTTAGAAATTTCATAGACTTTTAATTTAATTTTTTATTAAATACTTGGAGTTTCAGTTAAATATTTTTGATATTAAATTAAGCAAGTTAAAGGTAGAGAAAATCTTAACATGTAAGGAATATAAATATACCAAAAGCCCTAAAAGTTTTTAATAAGGTTGGCATAGATACACAAATGAAAACTAAAATGAATCCTAGATTCAGAAATCAATGCTTCAAAAAGTTTTAGGTTACAAGGAAAAGCCACACGTAACCTTGTGCCTTATGAATCTTTTGTTGCTTTTAAAAAAGAAATTTATAATCACTTAACTTCAGTATTGTTAAACTAAAGGACTCTTATTTATATTTTCTCCCACAGAATTTAAGGCTGACTGTATTGCTTAGAGAGAAGGATCATTTTAAAGGAGAAATAGAACAGAAACATGCTAAAACAGAATTTTAAAATTGCTAATTAAATTCTAGTTAGGTTAAAAGCAAACATTTTATACATATTGGAGGGCCTTGATATTTAAGAAAAGAAGAATGAAAGGAAAATCAGATGAATAACTGTTTTTACAACATTTAAGAAACATTTTGTCTAGTGATTTCCTAACACGTTCAGCAAGGCCAGTGGACAAGGTCAGTCTTCATTCGTGGGAAAAGTGGTTATCACTGGGAGTGATTATTTTGGTGATCCGTTGGATTCTAGCACTCATTTGCAAAGATAAAATTTACCAAGTCAAATGGCACCAAAGTATATATATTGAAAGAGCAAAGATATTAAATCCATATTAATTAGTTATGCCTCTTTACACCAAGCCCTCAACTCCTAAATTATTGTCCTTGGTCGTATGTGAGAGAATATAGATAGCCACTGAAAACTCGCCCTCACAATGTGAAAATGTCTTTCTGATGATGCGTGTTATAATCATGGTGAATGAAAGGAGCAGAGAGTACAGTGTCATAATGTACATTTTCTTTGTATTATATTAAATGCATGACCAAAAGTCAGAACACTCTAAGCAATTTGGATATGGTCAGCTCAATTATTTTATTTCAATAATGTGTGTGCCTTCCCTGATTTTCTTAGAAAACTTCAGCCAATGCATACCTTGGGGTCTAAGGAACACGCCCACCGCCCCCCCCCCCCCAACCTGGTTGACTAAATTTATGCATAACCCAATAAGGACATCATTAGAGTTAAAAGAAAGGATGAATATTCCCCTAGCCTCAAAGTGTTATTTTAGTTCCATGTGAATATAAAAAAAAAATTGTTTGTCAATCATTGCATCACCAGTAAACCTTTGCTTCTGTTTTTGGCAAATCAGCCTTAAAAGAGCATTGTTAAAGCCTTATTTTTGAATCCCCTCACTTTAATAGTAAACTGTTGGGAGAAGGGACAGTTTAATTGAGGGTAGAAAACTTCTAGAAGCAAATTGGAATCTATATTATGTTCCCAAATTTATTGATCATGCTAAATAGACTCTATAGAGAAGCAAGAATTGATCTGCTGCTGCTTAGAAAGCTTATAGTAGATTATAATACAGGGATTTCTTAAGGGTCATTAGGGCTTGTCTATATATTTGTATTTTCTCTGTTGGGTCAAAAATGAAGTGAGTTCTCTCTAGTTAATAGGAAATAATGTTTAGGACTGCATAGCTATTTTGACATATTTGCTCTCACATATTGTAGTGTACACATTCCGATATTGTGGACATCTCCTTTCTGCATGCTTCATGATATTTTTTATGGAACTGGCTTAACACTGCTCCAAAACAAAAGTCATTCATACCTGTTTTGAAAGCATGATATCTGGATAATGAAAATGTGGCACATATACACCATGGAATATTATGCAGCCATAAAAAAGAATGAGATCATGTCCTTCACAGCAACATGGATGGAGCTGGAGGCCATTATTCTAAGTGAATTAATGCAGGAACAGAAAACCAAATACCAAATACCAAATACCACAGGTTCTCACTTGTAAGTGGGAGCTGAACATTAAGATCACATGGACACAAAGAAGGGAGGAACAGACACCGGGGCCTACTTGAGAGTAGAGTGTGAGAGGAGGGAGAGGATCAAAAAATTTCCTATCAGGTACTATGGTTATTACCTGGGTAATGGAATAATCTGCACACCAAACCCTGTGACATGCAATTAACCTATATAACAAACCTGCATATCTACCCCCTGGGCCTAAAATAAAAGTTAAACAAGAAGAAAACATTTTATCTTGAAGTATGATTTTATTTATTTATTTATTTATTTATTTATTTATTTATTTACTTACTTATTTACTTATTTATTTTTAGAGACAGAGTCTTGCTATGTTTCCCAGGCTGGTCTTGGACTCCTGGGCCCAAGCAATCCTCCTGCCTCGGCCTCCCAAAGTGCTGGGATTACAAGTGTGACCCATCATGCCTGGCTGATTTTAAATGTTACCTTGTGATAAGCATTGTTTTGAAATTTAAATCCTTACAGAGTATTTCTATTAAAAAGTAAGAATTTGTTTTTTTTTTTTTAATGTTAATGTGGTTATGGTACTGTATGGTAAAGTCATTCAGAATCATTGCAGTAGGGAGGGTTTTAAAGCCTTCTATCTATCTTTGGCAGATCAACTGAGCAAAAACCAAGATAAAAAAGGATGTGAATGGTATAAGAAATAAGTGAGATTCAAAAGATATATATGTGCATATTTAAAGGATATATGAATATTGAATGTCTGGTAAAATACAGAAAACTAGAGCTGTATAGAAAATTTTAAATGTAAAAACCTATCTATTTACAAGTGAAAAAATACATTCCAAAATAGATCCAATGGAAATTAGTATTTAACTTACAGACTATTTGGAATATAATAATAGCGAAAACACTATACAGAATACAATCAATACTATACAAAGAGAAAAATTAATTTGGAAATGAATTATTTGTTTAATGGAAGTCAATAAAATTAGAAGATTGGAAAGAGAGCAACTGCAACCTGATGAAAGAAAGAAATTCATTAAGTAAAAATTAATGAATTAGAAAATAGCAAAAGAAAAACAAGAAAGCTTAAACTACATACAAATTTAAAGCTTTTGTATGAGACAGTAGAGTTAAAAGGCAAAAGACAAACTAGTAAAATACTTGAAGCATATATGACAAAGGATTAAATATTCTCAAAATAGAATTAGTCCTATTCAGTTTATTAAAAAAGCTAAAACAAAAAAGCAAAACAAAGCAAAGAACACTACCTACTAGGAAAAAAGGAAGGGGGCCAAATCAATAGAGCATTTAGAAGCCCTCCCAGCCCCTGCAAAAGGACTAATTAATATATGACAAAAAGGTTCAATTTCACTAGGAACCAAGAAGTGTAAATTAAAACAGCCAGCCAGACATCATGATTGGGCTTTCAGAGTAGGAGATATGAGAAAGAAGGTCGTGTGATAGGTGGTAATGAGGAAGCCGTCCTCCTTGTGTACCATACATGTTGCCGACTCTGCTTGTAGCCTCGAGGGAGGCTAGCTTGAGAATCTGCATTAAATGCCTTGGTTAGGCACAAACCTTATGGCTCAGCAATTCCACTCTTAAAAGTTTATTTTTATCAAATGATTCCATAATTGTGCAAAGAAATTTGTTCAAAGATGATTTTGAAACATTGTTCATAATTACCAATGTTTTAAAACAGCATCAATATCCATCATACAAAATTGGTTGAATAGAGTATGGTATATTAATTCAACAAAATGCTATAAAGCAAAGCATTTTTATCTTTAAAAATATAAAGATATATATATAGAAATTTTCATGATAAATTAACAAAACATTGTGCATGCCATAGGTAGCATAATTCCATTTTACTTAAAAAATTTTACATAGGATGAAATATATACATATATGTTTGCACATAGAAACTACCTATTGTGTACTATGCTCACTACCAGGGTACAAAATACCCATGTAACAAACCTGCACATGTACCCCATGTATCTAAAATAAAAGATGAAATTTTAAAAATAAAGAAAGAAATTCTGGTGCAGAATTTACACCAAAATTTTAACAGCATGGGCAATATTAATTTGTGGTCCTGTGTTGTTTTCTCATTTTTATGTGATAACCATCCTTTGTGTAACTTTCAAAAAAAGGTTTTGAAATACACAAAAAAATAAAAAAGAGGAAGATACTTAAATGGAGGATGGTGAGAAAGAAAGAAAAGTATAAAATGGTGAAAACAGAATTATCTAGGAGGAGAAATATGTACCATAAAAGAAATAGATTAAACTTTACAAGAAAATAGATTAACTTTTATATGAATGTCAAAGATACATGTGGAAATTAAAGTGGAAACTAAGCATCTGAGACTCTACAAGCTTGACATAATTATGTAATTGTGTTTATTATGATTATTTTTGTTGTGATTATACAGATTTTGTTACCTCTTTTCCCTTTACTCTGCCTGTGCAAATATGTTATTTTCCTCACTGAATTGCATATTGTTGAAGGACTATATTAGGAGTCTCCAAATGCTCACATTCCCTCATTCATTGCCTATTGCTTTCAATAGTGTCTTTGTTTCAAATGCTCAGATTCCATGAGATGAAGCCTCCCCATCTTCCTGGACCAATCGTTCTTCCTTAAATTCCAGTTTCCTACCTGTCAGCGCTGTTGCCTACTATGACTGTGTTGTGTGTAATATACAAATAATGTATACTGTCTAAGGATTATCAGTGAGCCATTTCATGACCTAATTTCTGGCTCTTGATTTTTCTGCGGCTTTAAAAATCTCATTGAGGTTTAAAGATAACATATAATATTAGGCTAGCAGGATAATTATGTAAAATTTAAATTTAAAAGTCAACTCATTTGCCTTGAACCCATTTATTTATATAATTAAATGTATACTCTTAATGTTGAAAAAGCAGGATGACAATTGAAATACCAAGATCAGAATTAGAGTCCCACTAAGAAATGCTCCCTTTAGGAAAAACAATTTCTTTTG
Source organism: Nomascus leucogenys (assembly GCF_006542625.1). Lineage (NCBI taxonomy): Eukaryota > Metazoa > Chordata > Mammalia > Primates > Hylobatidae > Nomascus > Nomascus leucogenys. The sequence continues at coordinate 29,448,202 of NC_044392.1, read as the reverse complement.
GTTTCAGCCATGAGCAGCACTTAGTATACATTTGCTAGGCACCCCACCAGACACCTCCAGTGAAACAAGAGCAGAAAGGCTTAGAGGTATAAAGTGTCTGGTTCCTATGTAGTATATTTAAGCACAAACAGATTAAGGCTGATGGCAGTAAAAGCCAGTGACTTAACCTGACTCTAAAGAATAAACAGAGTTTAGAAAGAAATTAAAATTGAAGAGAACATTTTGAATACATATGACAGAAAAAAGTTACTATTTTATTATTGTCAAAGTTTGATGAGTTCTTACAAATTAATAAGGAAAGAAAAAACAGGGAAGTGTTTAGGTGGAGAGTCAGAAGGCTGCTGTGTCAGTTCAGGGGAGAGATTATGATGGCTTGGGTTAGGGTCACAGCAGTGGAAATAGTGAGAAGCAGTTGGATTCAGGGTACATTTTGTAGAGCCAATCTTTTGAATTACTGATGGATTTGATATGAAAAAATGAGAGAAAGGGCAAAATAAAAAAAAAAGCTTATTGGGTCTTAGACAATGGGTACATGTTAGTGCCATTTAATAATGTAAGGAAAGGAGAAAGTGGAATGGAACATTTAGTTTTAACCATGCTAAAGTTTGGGATGCCTAGTACACATGAGTTTCTAGTCAGGATAGAGTAAGTTATAATGCCGTAACAAACAACTCCTCAAATCTCAGGAGCTTCAAACTGTAAGATTTATTTCTTGCTCAAGCTGCATATTCATCTGAACATTCATCATCAAGTTGGCTGGGGCTCTTCTTTTTTTACTTTTTTCTGGAGACGGAGTCTCACTCTGTCACTGAGGCTGGAGTGCAGTAGTGTGATTTCAGCTCACTGCAACCTCTGCCTTCTGAGCATCCTGAGTAGCTGGGACTACAGGCACAAGCTGCCACATCCAGCTAATATTTTGTATTTTAGTACAGATGGGGTTTCACTGTGTTGTCCAGGCTGCTCTCAAACTCCTGAGCTCAGGCAATCGCCCACCTTGGCCTCCCAAAGTGCTAGGATTATAGGCATGAGCCACCGTGCCCAGCCAGCTGGGGCTTTTCTCTTTGTTGTTCTCACTGCAGGACCCAGGCCAGTAGGATTATTGCCTATCACTATGGCAGACAAAATGAATGAGTAGAGAATCACACACTGGCTATTAATGCTTCACACTGAAAGTAACATGTTATTTCCACACTCCTTTCATTGTCTAAGGCAAGCCACATGGTTACACCTAAATTCAAATGGACAGGAAGTACAATCCTGCTAAGTGCCTTGAAGGAGAACCAGATATTTGGATGACTCTCTCACTATCCAAATGGCGACATCTAGGCAGGTACATATGTAAATCTAGAGTTCAGGGAAGATGTTTGCAGACAGAGATTTAGAAGTTGTTAGGTATTTAAAATCTTGGCACCTAGGAAGAAAGTGCAGAAACCAAAAACAGAGAGCTGAGGACAAAATATATATCCTTTAAAAATATATTACAAGAGGAGAAACCAGCAAAATAGACTGAGAAAGAACAGGAGTGTGTGTGTATGTGTGTGTGTGTACAAGTGTTTCTGTATTTATATGAGCATATAAACAGGCATAAAAATGGGTTTGAAGAATTAGGGATTCTTGTGAATTTTTTAGACACTCATTTGTTAATTTATTTGTTACTACATTCATGTGTTATTAACTTGAAATCTAATAAGTTAAAACAAAATTGTTATACTAAAAGTGTGTGTGGGAAGGTGGAGGGGGAGCAGTAACATTTAAGTAGACTGAACAAGTGAGTATAAGGCACTTGCAGGAAGCTAGAAGACCAGGTGAGCATATGCCTAGACCCAGTTAGTAATGATTATAATTGCATAGAAGCCATACACCTGCATATTAAAATTAAGCAATCTGAACAGATGGAGCAGGCAGACAAATATCCCAGAACAAAACCTAAAATAAGTCACTTACTTAGGACCCTATTTTTTAAAGAAACTATAAGCAAAGAGAACTAGCACATTTTAACTTAAAACTGAGTTTTTTTCTAAAGCATTTTCATTTTGTTTGTCATGCCTCAACTTGATGCATATTGTCTTAATCCAGAGGTAAAAAGGAATTTTTTTTAATTACTGGAATATGCAGAATCTAGTAAACAAAGTTGTAAAAAGAAAACAATAATATTTAAATAAGGGTTTAGAAAATATATTTGGTTGCATCCCAACTAACTGAGTTATCCCTAAAATAGAAAAGGCTAATATTATTTAGGGATATCTAATTGTGAAACAAAAGGATATTAAAGACCAACTTTGCATAATGACAACACACATTCTTCAACATAAAATATTATTGACTATGAATTGAAGAAAAGTTCTGATTGAGACATTTTAATTTTCTTCTTTGATGTAATTAGCCATTAGTCTCATAAATTTTTCTCATTTTATATCACGAGGGCTTTAAAGAGAATTGGTGACACTTCTAGGGATTAGGTCAAAAATAAAATTTTAACTAAAGATCAAAGAGCAAAATAGAGCCTTAAGAAAGGATCAACTTTTCAAAATAGTTCTATCACCACAATTAATTCCCCAAGTAAGAAACTGAAAAAATACACAGATTCGCCTTGACTCATAATGCAGTTACTTCCCAACAAACCCATTGTAAATAGGAGAGTGTACTGAATGGATATCACTTTTATACCATTTTAAAGTCAAAAAATTTAAGTGGAGCCATCATAAATTGGAGACTGTCTATATATTGTTCCACATAGACCAGTGATTCTCAACCAGGGTTGATTTTTCTCCCCAGGGAACTTTAGGTAATGTCTGAAGACATTTTTGATTGTCAGAATGGGGAGTTACAACTGGCATTTAGGGGGTTGAAGCCAGAGGTGCCACTCAACATCCTATGATGCACAGGACATCCTCTACAACAAAGAATTATCCCATCGAATGTGTCAATAGTATCAAAATTGATAAACCCTGATCTCACTTAAAATAAGTATACAAGATACTCCTATACCCAAACAGCCTATGAAGATTTGGACCTGTGTCCTTCATTAACGGAGCCCAATTCACTTAGGATTGGATGAAGAACTGGAGTCTGTTCAGCCTGCAGACTCTGGCTACATGCAGTCCACACTTTCCATCATGTTTCAGCAGTAACTTCTTCATATGAAAAATATATTCCCTGCCCTTTGATTTGCTGGTTTGCCTTAGGAAGTATGACAATAACCAAACAGATTTTCTATTTATTTATTTATTTATTTATTTTTATTATACTTTAGGGTTTTAGGGTACATGTGCACAATGTGCAGGTTTGTTACATATGTATCCATGTGCCATGTTGATTTCCTGCACCCATTAACTCATCATTTAGCATTAGGTGTATCTCCTAATGCTGTCACTCCCCCCTCCCCCCACCCCACAACAGTCCCCGGAGTGTGATGTTCAGATTTTCATACTTGGGTTTGCCTACTTGGTCAAGGACTGTGCATGTTACAAAGAATTGCCTTAACCCACACTTTTTTGTGAACATATGTCTTTCACTAAATAAAAAAACTAATTTTTATAAATTTGGGTAAATTTTATGTGCTTCCTCTAGAAGCCTGTTTCAAAATTAGAATTCCACAAAAACAGAAAAAAGTAAAATATTTCTGTATTTGAGAGAACAAGATAAAAAAATAGACTCAGTAAGGAACAGTAAAAATCTGAGTCTTTATCAAGAAAAACTTTTCTAATTTTCGAACCTTAAAATCATAATTCTTTCCTTTCCATGTGGCCCAATAACTTGACTCATGGATTGTCAAACAGAAACTTTTTTGACCAGGGTATGCAATGTATTGTCTGGCAATCAAGATTTTTTTAAAGTCACTTTTATATTGATAAGACAGTTGAAGCTAGACCCAAAGATACAGCTATCCACACCAATTTGCTCAGCCCATTTAGAGGTAGAGTTTTTCGGAGATAAAAACATAAACTTTTACACTTTGATTTTCTTCAAATATGACAAAATTACTGAAATCAATGATAGAAGCCAACTCTTATGAAAGCTATTAAAAATTTTACATTTCCAATTCATGTGAAGTGCTGAGAGGGTTATAATTATGATGAATTATAGAGGTATAAAAGAGCATAAAATGCGTGATATTATTTATAGAATACAAGACACATGCTTTCATATGTTCATTGCAGCACTATTCACAAATAGAAAGAAGATACGGAATCAACCTAGGTGCCTATCAATGGCATACCACATTTTCTTTATCCATATATGCCATGGAATACTATATGGCCATAAAAAAGAGCGACATCATGTCCTTTGCAGCAACATGGATGCAGCTGGAGGCTATTACCCTAATCAAATTAACTCAGAAACAGAAAACCAAATACCACATGTTCTCACTTATAAGTGGGAGCTAAACATTGAGTACACATGGATATAGAGAAGAGAACAATAGACACTGGGGACTACTGGAGAGAGGAGGGAAAGAAGGGACATGGACTGAAAAATTACCTGTTGGGTACTATGCTCAGTACCTGGGTGACAGGATCATTTGTACCCCAAACCTCAGCATCACATAATATACTCATGTAACAAACCTGCACATTTACCCCCTGAATCCAAAATAAAAGCTGAAGTCAAAAAGAAGGGAAAGAGAATACAAATATCACATCTGAGAGTGGTAAACATCCAAATTTCAGCTTGAATTTAGCAATGTCTAAAGACATATTTGATTATCACAACTGGGTTGGGGGTGCTACTATCTAGTGGGTATAGGCCAGAGATACTGCTAAACACCCTATAAGGCACAGGACAGCCCCCCACACAAAGAATTATCAATCTAAAATGTCAGTAGTACCACTGTTGAGAATCTCCATTTTAGAGATAAAGAGCATGAAGCTTAGCAAAGTTAGCAAACTGGCCAAAGGTCACACATCTAATAAGTGAAGGCATCAGGATTTGATTAAACCCAGGGTTAAGTCTAGCATTAATGCACTTTCTAATGTTTATACTCAATTTCAATCTACTTTATTATTGTATACAAATTTAGAATAAACATCTTTATGCATAATTTCTCATCTACATTTCTGATTATTTCCTTAGGGTAGATTTATAGAAGTGAAAAGTATCACAGGAAATACATAATTAAAGGTTTTCTATAATTGTAATTTACATATATAATTATAATTTAAATATATAAATTATATAATTTATATATTACATTTTTAAAAATTATTACTACAAATTATAAAGTTTTGATTCATGTCATCAGTTTACTTTCCTTAAATCTGGAGCTAGTTCACATTCCTGACATCTTACCTAACCATAGCCTATAAGGACTACTATTGTTTTCTTTTACCTTCTTATTTAATCCTTGACAGTTTGATCATGTCTTTCCCTTTAAAAAAAAAAAAAAAAAGTCCCTCCTCTCAGATGGTCTTCTTTAACTGCAACTGCACACCTATTGACTCTCTAATTAGAGGGATAAGGGAATGCAGAGTTTTAAAGTGCCAGTCAGAGCTCAAATCCCAGCTCTGCTGCTAACTAGTTGGGTGACTTTGTGCAAGTGACTCTGATCTTCTCTCCTCATTCATTAAATGGAGCTTGATGACAATCTACCTTACGAAGACTAAATGACTTAATATTTGTGAAATATGTAGAATAGTGCAAGGAACAAACTTAATTCTCAAAATGTATTGGCTATCTTCCAATGTGTTGGCTATCATTATTTTTTGTACTTGCATGGTGTTTTCATCTTTGTCAAAGTGCCTTCTGTGATTCTGGATCCAATAGTTTTTCTGACTCCCAATATTATCCTCATTCTCCAAATATCACCCCTTTTCCAAGCTTACCATTTACCAAGGACTTTACTATTTAATAAGGCCCTGATAGGCACCATTAGGGCTACCTATTGCTGAGTTATTTATGGCCTGGCTTTTACATTCAGAATTTGTTCATGGCCTGGCATCTTACTCCAATCTTCCCTAAACACTGTATTTTCATATACCCTACTACTAAACCAGTTCCACAGAGATTATAGATTACACATCTCAGTCGTTCTCTGCTGTTATATTTTCTTAGATGAACATTCTATATAGCAGCACTTCCCAAAGTATGCTCAGACTGTTTAAAAAGAAGAGAAGAAGATTCCATTATCCAAAACATTTAGGTTACATTGTGTTCTGCATCTCCCTTCTGGTGATACACAAAGTATATTAGCATTTTAAAGTATTTGAGAAAAACAGGGATAAAGAAACATGTAAAAGTTTTTAACACCATAATTCCTGAATTTATTTGATCAAATAACACACTTTTTAAGAAAATCACACCTGTCACCATCTTGTAGAATAGTATCAGTGTTCATTTGGGAACACTGTTGAAGAATAGGGAAGAGACCATGAGCGTCCACTAGCTCAAGTTTTCTCAAAGTGGGCCATCTGCCTTGCATCAGACATAGCCAAGTTGCCAATTAAAAATGCAAACTCCTGGGCTAATCCCAAGTCTTCTGAATTGGAATATCTGGGAATATGGCTTGGGAGTATTCATTTTATTTTATTTTATTTTATTTTTTTATTTTGAGACGGAGTCTGGCTCTTGTCCCCTAGGCTGGAGTGCAATGGCACAATCTCGGCTCACTGCAACCTCCACCTCCTGGGTTCAAGCGATTCTCATGCCTCAGCCTCCCAAGTAGCTGGGACTACAGGCGCCCACCACCACGCCTGGCTAATTTTTGTATTTTTAGTAGAGATGGGGTTTCATCATGTTGGCCAGGCTGGTCTCGAACTCCTGACCTGGTGATCCGCCTGCCTCAGCCTCCCAAAGTGCTGGGATTACAGGCGTGAGCCACCGCACCCGGCCTGGGAGTATTCATTTTAAACAAACTGCCAGAGTAATTTTGATAACCTCTAAAGTTTTGAAATTACTGTGCTAGGTACTAACAGCAGCCAGAGTGTAAATTACAAAAGCTATGACTATTTTCCTTCTGTTACCATTGAGGAGAATTTTTAAACCCATAGCCTTTGATTTGACTGTGAAGCACATTGATGTAATAGTGAGAATCATGCCCTAAGTCTGGGTTTACCAGAAATTCAGCTTTCGAATCACATCCTTCCCAAGTCCCTGTCAGCTGTGAGCAATAGCAAATCATTTTACCAGTAGCTTAGGAGCCTGTGAATGGATTCTGTTCACAGCTTTAACACTGATGGTGGGGAGGCATTCCATTTCCTCATTGAAAACGACTGTTGGCAATCCCCAGGCTGGAAGGATGATCTAGAGAAGCCTAGTGTATTTCTCTGTGGCACAGGATCAGAGCAGCCGCAGCCCACCAGGTGTGCCCTGAGAGTTCATACTAACTCACTCTTTTCTGTATATTTGTTTGTTCAAAGAAGTCATTACCATATCTCTTTGTACTTTTCTGCTAAGTAGCTCTGAAAACTTTCAGGGAGTTTTTCAGATGAACCTAAGCGTATAATCGATCCTTCATTATGGTTTTAAATCCAGAATGAAAGTGCATCTGAACTTGACACATGTAAATAGTAGAAAGTTTGTTTGTGCAGGTGTATAGTTTTAGTTTTCTTTCTTTTAACATTCTTGCTTTTTAGAATTATTCTGCTAAATAATATTAACTTGTTCAAAGGTATATTCACATTTTCTCTTGATCATGACGTTCATTGACATTTGGTTTTCTAAATAAAAAAGAAAGTTTGATTACTATTGAAGAAAAATTGGGGGGAACACCTCATTGTGAAATATTTGGTCATATTTTGATGTGTTAAGTTGTTGCTTTTCAATGTGTAAAAAGCTTTTCCTCTTGGGATTATTCTACAGTCTACCTCTAACTAAATTTCCTTCCTGACTTCTCAGTGTATTGAATGCTTGCATCTGCCACCCTTGGGGGAAGGAAGCATCATGAAAATGCTGTTCTTGAAAATTTTTACCCAACTTCAAACTGTGTTACCTCTTTATTTCTGTTTATTTTCTCATCAATATGTTTCTAGAACGTTCACATTAGCTCATACCACCTTAGCAACCTCATCTCTGTCAAACACCCTTGCCCTTGCCCTGGCCTCATTATCAGCATTAGCCAGTCAGTTACCTGTTCGGGAACCAAGGGCTCCTCAAAATTGTGCAGTTTGAAATAGATTTTGTCATGCTATGCTTACGGGCCAAAGCACCCAGAGGTGTAACAAACACTTGGTGTTTAGCTATATTTTAGGGCAACAGATTCCGAATCTTCCCCCAGCATGGGGATTCAGTGTGTCTGCCTAGGTCTTCCTGAGTCACCTCCCAGTTGATATGTGAAAGAAGCCTAAAAGCCCACCATCTTTCATATATCCTTCCTGCTTGTCCTGTCTGTTGGAGTTTGATGTCATTTATTGCTTCTCTCACCTCACATCAGTTCTGTTCAACAACTTTTTATTGAGCACCTGCTAGGTGCTAAGAATAAAAGATTACTAAGTCGGTCATGATTTCTGTTCTTAAGGAGCTCACCATAGAACAGAAGTTTACAATAGAGGGTGATAAAAAGGTGTGCTCAGGGTTCACTGGGTCATAATGCATGACACCTGATTTGTGAGGTCAGGTGTGGTGGGACATATGCCTGGACAATAGGCAAGGAGTCCAATCACCAAAGATAGTCTACTTCATCCAGTGCCATCAAGAAGCTATGAACGGTCAGAGTGGTGTTTTAGATTGTACAATCTAGCAGCTATATGAAGAATGGATTTAGTGGGAGCCAGAAGTAGTACTAGTTAAGGAGAGCCAAGGAGAGTCATAGTATTTAAGGAGAGAGGTGGCGAGGACCTGAACCAAGGAGAGTTTTAAGGAATAGATGATGATGCAAATGAAAACTGTGCCCCTTCCCAATCTTTTGGGTTAGATTCTTTCTGGGAATTTAGGATATAATCAGAATCAGATGTAGGTCAACATATTCCCTTGTATTATAAATGTAGGTTGACAGCCTCTACTCCATGGAAGCAGCACTGCACTGTCCCCATTGCTGGTCTCAATTTCTGTTTCCATAGGAGAAGCACTACTTGGTCCACATAGCTGGTCCCAACTTCAGTTTCTGTCTCCCATACTGGTCCCCTGCCTAGCTCCCACTGGTCTGCTTTGCAAGATCACCATTGAGGTTTATGCTAACCATTCTTAGGAGCTTTTCCTGATGGGTCACTGACAAACATGGTGCATTCACTATGAACTTTACGATCTTCATGACACAAAGTGAAGAATAAATTAGAATAAACTGTGTTAAGCACATTTCATTGATTCATGGAGTAGGATTTCCCTTCACTAAATCAATACGATGAGATATTTCAGTTGGGGAAGGGGGAAGCAGAGACTGTGAGGTTTTCTAGATATAGAATCATGTCATCTGCAAACAGGGACAGTATGACTTCCTCTTCCTGTTTGTATGTCTTTTATTTCTTTCTCTTGCCTGATAGCTCTGGCCAAGACTTCCAATACTGTGTTGAATAGGAGTTGGGAGAGAGGGCATTCTTGTCTTCTGCTGGTTTTCAGGGAAGTGTTTCCAGCTTTTGCCCATTCAGTATGTTGTTGACTGTGGGTTGGTCAGAGATGGCTCTTATTATTTTGAAATATGTGCCATCAATGCCTAGTAAACCCCATAGTCTCTGCCCAAAAGCTCCTTGAGCTAATAAGCAACTTCAGCAAAGTTTCAAGATACAAAATCAACATACAAAAATCAGTAGTATTCCCACACCAACAACATCCAAGCCAAGAGCCAAATCAGGAACTCAATCCCATTCACAGCTGCCACAAAAAGAATAAAATACCTAGGAATACAACTAACCAGGGAGGTGAAAGATCTCTACAATGAGAATTACAAAACGCTGCTAAAAGGAATCAGAGGTGACACAAGAAAATGGAAGCAAATTCCATACTTATGGATAGGAATAATCAATATCATTAAAATGGCCATACTCCCTAAAGCAATTTATAGACTCAATGCTATTCCTATTAAACTACCAGTAATATTCTTCACAGAATTGGAAAAATCTAGTATAAAATTCAGATAAGCCAAAAATGATCCTGAATAGCCAAGGCCATCCTAAGCAAAAAGAACAAAGCTGGATGCATCATGTTACCCAACTTCAAGCTGTACTACAGGGCTACAGTCATCAAAACAGCATTGTACTGGTACAAAAACAGATGTATAGACTAATGGAACAGAATACAGAGAGCCCAGAAATAATGGTGCACACCTTCAGCCATCTAATTTTCAACAAAGCCGATAAAAGCATTGGGGAAAGGACTCCCTATTCACTAACTGGACCTAGGATAACTGGCTAGCTGTAAGCAGAAGATTGAAACGAGGCCCCTTCTTTCACCATAAACAAAAATTAACTCAAGATGGATTAAAGACCTAAATGTAAAATCTAAAAGTGTAAAAACCCTGGAAGATAACTTAGGCAATACCATTCTGGACATAGGAATTTGCAAATATTTCCTGATGAAGACACCAAAAGCAATTGCAATAAAACCAAACCAGTGTCTATAAGGAACTTCTTAAACAAATTTACAAGCAAAAACCAAACAATCCCAGTAAAGAAGTACACAAAGGACACGCACAGACACTTCTCAAAAGAAGATACATCCAGCCAATAAGCATATGAAAAAATGTTCAACATCACTAATCATTAGAGAAGAGAAATTCAAATCAAAACCAAAATGAGATAGCATCTCATACCAGTCAGTATGGCTACTATTAAAAAAAAAATTAAAAAATAGCAGATGGTGGCAAGGGTGCAGAGAAAAGGGAATGCTCATACGCTGATGGTGGGAATGTAAATTAGTTCAACCATTGTGGAAAGCAGTGTGGCGTTTCCTCAAAGAATAAAAACAGAATTACCATTTGACCCAGCAATTCCATTATTGGTTACAGGCCCAAAGGAATATAAATTGTTCTACCATAAGGACACATGCATGCATATGTTCCTTGCAGCATTCATGATAGCAAAGATAGGGAATTAACCTAAATGCTCATCAGTGGTAGACTAGATAAAGAAAATGTAGTATATATACACCATAAAATACTATGCAGCCATAAAAAAGAACAAGATTATGTCCTTTGCAGCAACATGGATGAAGCTAGAGACCATTATCATTAGCAAATGAACACAGGAACAGAAAACCAAATATTACATGTTTTCATTTATAAGTGAGAGTCAAATAATGAGAACAAGTGACCCAAGGAGAGGAACAATAGACACTGGGGCCTATTTGAGGGTGGAGAGTGGGAGGAGAGAAAGGATCAGAAAAATACCTATTGTTTGTACACCAAACCCCCATGACATGAGCTTACCTATGTAACAAACTTGCATGTGTACCCCTGAACCTGAAATAAAAGTCAAAGGGAAAAAAAAGTAAACATGTTGTAGAAGTCACAGTCTATGACAGTCTTGCTCTTTGTCTTCTCCATTGCTTCTTAGTAATCTGTCAAGCTATTGTTTCTGATATGAGTCAGTTTCTTTGTCCTTCTCTTTTACATTTCCTCTTTTTTTTCTTTTTTTCTTACCTTTTTTGAGGGATCCTAAGAGAGCATTTTAGAATGGGGAATTCTTAAAGAAACCTGCAAAATATATTTTCTCCATTATGTTAAACTCCATAGCAATAAACTTGGTTTAATGCGGTCAGTTTTATCACAGATCAGGCCTCCCTAAGGCGAGGGAGCTCAGCCAGTAATTTGGGAAGGCTTTGAAGCCACATGTGCATGTATACATTAACCTCTAAGACTAACCATAATTTCAATTAACATAAAATAATCTAAAGACATGCTGATTAGACACCATGTGGCTTTAACAATGCATTCTGGGCAGGGGGTTGGGGAATAGAGAAGCTTTAACTATTCCTAGCACCAGCAAGCAGGGCTTTCTTTAATCATTTATAACATATTTTCTCAACCTTTTTTTCTTACAATGTTCTTAGAGACTAAAAACAACAAAATTCCAAAAGCTTTTGCTAATTAAAAAGAGAGGAACTGAAACTGTTATAGATTATGTCAGTGAAATCCACATTAAAAAAAAAAAGTAGAATTCCAGCTCTCCTTTAAAGTATATGATTTACACCATATTCCAGTAAATTGATGCAGGCCGATAACTTTTCATTCATTTCTCTTGTGTGTCATGTGGGGCATACTTAGAGCAGTCAGTTCTCCTAGGGACAAAGCAGGAAGACTAACTCGAGCCCATGTTGCTTTTTATGATATGTGGTTTTGAGTTTCAGAGGAGTCGAGTGCAGTGTGAATCACAGAAGCAACCAGCTGAAAAATCCTCAACCCTATAACAAAAAGCAGATTTTTTTCCATATTTCATCCAAGTTTTTATTTCACATGCAAGTCTGAGATACAAAATATTCTGTAAAATTTTAAGGAAGCCACAGTAGTTCTTACTGTTCGGGGATTTCCCGGAGAGAATAATTGTGTTCAGAGTGGTCCTTTTTTTTTGCCAAAAGGTTTATTATGTGGACTGAACGGCTCAACCAAACAGATAACACCATCTCCATTTTATTTTTACATGTTATTTACTGGGGTTTCCCTGAAGAAGCTTAAGAATTCTTTCCCCATGAGTCACTGACCAAGTAATTGTTTTTTTAAAATATAAACTTTCCTTCAGCTGGTCAATTTGGAACACAGTCTTCTCATCTTCTGTTCACTTCAGGGCTGCTTTGCCTTCATCTGTAAATGATCACGTCTACAGCCAAATTGAGCAGCTCGAATGTAGCCAATTTCTTTCCATTGAGCACTCAAGTTTGAAAAATCAACAGCCTGGCCAGGCAAGATTCAGAGGACTTCATCCTCTGAAAGTGACTTACATAATTATATTTTCATTGCGTTGGCAAAATGCCTCTCCTTGGTTTAATTTCTGCTGGAATTAATGGGATGAGGAATTGTGCCCATATTTTGCCAAGAATTGTGAGTGGTTGCTCTGCCCAGGTTATGTTACCCTTTTACTGTTGTGAGTGGGTTAGAAGGTATTGTCATCTATTCTTATCTTCTTATTGAACTAGAGGCTGTAATTATTTCCCTTGGTAGTGGCTGAACTTTCTCTTTAAATATTGACACCTTCACAAATGTGTTAAAACGAGCGTTAAAGTTGGCTTTTTCCCCACGAAAATGGCCCTATAATTGCAATCTTCTATTCTGAAGGAGAAATGTTGTTTTACAGAATATTTCTGAACCCCTTCCCACCCACTTTCCCAGTGGCTATAAGAAGCCTGCTGTTGCCAACTGAGTGGTCTAGAGTCCCTGCTAATTACCTCCTTCCACAGCTTTTGATTTGGAGCCGAACTGATGGCGCCAGCGGCTGAACCACAGTCAGATCTACAGGCCTCTGATTTGCCAAATGGAATCTATGCAGTTTGTTTCCTTTCTCACAGTGTTTTATGATGAGACTCAGCTCAAACTGGAAATAGACGAGGAATCACTTCAAAATATTAATGGCTGATTTGAATTTTGAAGAAAAATAGCCATCAGAATTCTATATTCCATTACCAACATATTTGTATATGTGTACGTATGCTCACAAAAAAATCACAAAATGTGTTTTTCTAAAGAAGCGTTCTATTAATTATATTCCATTAAGCATACTAGTACCAAAAGCTTTCAGAATACTTCATATTTTATAGCCTTATACAAGTTTTATTCTATCTGTTGATCATTAATATGTAGGGTCTCATGTCCACATCATGTGTGCCTAGAGTTTTTCTCTAAACTGGCATTCTTTTAAAATATAGCTTGGAAAAGAAAACATAATTATAATCATAGAGGGAATAAGAATTGTCTTTCTCGAAAGTCCAGAGGCATTAGCCTGAGACCCTAACAGTTAGTTGAGAGTTTCTCAGTTTCTTATTTCATAGAAAAGGATTAAACAAAAAGCTTTAGTTTCATCACAGTTAAAAATATTTAGTTCTCAAAACATATTTTCTCAGCTGTGTCTTGCTTTCTTATTTGAGGTTTCTTCAGAAAGGGAAATTGATTATATTAGAGAAAATAATATTGGAAGACAAAACAGTTCTCAGCCAAGTGAGAATGAAGGGCTTCCTAAGTGAACTAATCCCTTCTCTCCCTATTAATTTGGCTCCAAAGTCAAGCACATCAAAATGGAAAGTAGTTCTCAATCTTTTTATTGATGTGAAGTCAAAAATTCTGCATAATTTTAAAGAGCAGATAATCTAAATCACACATACATATACATACATACACATATGCACACACACTGTTATCCATTAGAACAAGTCTTCTTTATCAAATAACTGACTTTTAAGTGTATTTGTGCCACTTGATTTACTTATTCATTATGTAGACACTTAGCACGTTCCATGTGTCCAGCATCATGCTTGATTCTGGGCATGAAATAGTCCCTGTTCTCAAAGAGTTCCCAGTTTAGGGGGAGACTGATAAGAAAATCATTTCACATCACCTTCTAACATAACTGCTATCATCGTTATGTTAGGAGGTGGAGATGAGAAGTACCTAAATTACATTTTCTTAACAAGCAAATTTGTAGATTAGCAGGCAGGCGGATCACGAGGTCAGGAAATCGAGACCGTCCTGGCTAACACATTGAAACCCCGTCTCTACTAAAAATACAAAAAAAAAAAAAAAAAAAAAAAAAAAAAAAAAAAAAAATAGCCGGGCGTGGTTGCGGGCGCCTGTAGTCCCAGCTACTCAGGAGGCTGAGGCAGGAGAATGGCGTGAACCCGGGAGACGGAGCTTGCAGTGAGCCGAGATCGCGCCACTGCATTCCAGCCTGGGCGACAGAGCGAGACTCCGTCTCAAAAAAAAGAAAGAAAGAAAGAAAGATGTAGATTAGCAAATGCTTTGAAGAGAAAGTGACTTTTGAATGGTCACTTCAAAAGTAAGAATCAGGAAGAAAGCTATGGAAAGGAGAATGCATCCCAGACAGAGTAACAGTATAAGTAAAAATTCAGATAAATGAGAGTTTATTGGCGTAACTGAAGGTCCATAGCTATGGCTGCATGAAGTGCATGTGAAGGTGTACAGTGAAGACTGAGGGGCCAGGGAGGTAGACAGAGAGCAAATCGTGCTGGGCCTTGTATGCCAAGGGCTGGAAGACTTTATCTGAAGAGCACTGTGGAATCAGCGAAGACATTTAAACATGGGATCATCTTTATATTTTAGTAAGAGTGTTATACTAGGAGTGAGTAAGTATATTAGGATGTAGGACTGACGACTAAGATACTGTTGCAATAGGCAATAAATGTTGAAATGGGGACAGACAGACTTCTGTTTTAAAAAGAATGACAGATCAGACACCCTCATGGACATACACACATATTTATAGTTTAAATGATGAAGAAAATAGATTAAATTTGTATTAAATGCACTACCAAAATGAATTAAAAGGAAAGAATCCATAGAAGCCAGAAAATGAGATGAAAGCAGGAAACTAAAGCACTGGTTTTCATCCTGAGGATTTCACCCAAATTTTGGAGATCTTGTGCCTCCATCATAGTGGCCAAATAATGCCTGGGAAACAGGTGTAAAGCTTAGTACATTCCCAGTTCCAAAGACTCCTAACAGGAGCCTGTCACACAGGCTGGTACTGGAAAAAACTGTATCCTAGTCTAAGAATATACTAATAATAAAACCAATGTGCAGAAGAATGCAGCCAGGAAATTATCTTGTATTGACCTTGGCACTAAATAAAAGGGGAGTGATGGGTGGTGATCTGCCTTTAAACTCCATAGCCACAAGTTTGCCCCCATTTGAATGTAAGGTCTGAATTCACACTACATGTGTGTTTGAGCATCTCAAACCTCAAGTACAGAATTTAATTCTGGGTTAATACCACCCTCAGAGAAACTAGCAGAAGTCCCCCCTGCCAAAAAAAATTATTTCCTTTCTGTAAAAATGCAAATTTGACCCAGGCCTTAACTCCCCAAGATAGAGTTCTAAGGAAAATGAATAGCTCACAAAGAACAAAGGAAGGAAGGACATAGGAAATAAGCCACTACTGAGAACAGGAGAAACAACAGGCTGTGAAATGAGACCTTCAGAGATGAGATATTTACAATTTTGGAGTTATTAGGTACAGAAATAAAAAAGATGTTTAATATGTTTAGAAATAAAGAAGCTTTAAGTATGAGAAAAAAAGATCAAGCAGATTGGGGGAATGACTTCCAGAAATAAAATATAATCACTGCAATGAAAAATTCAATTAAAAGTGCCAATGAAGCAGATTAGATATAGCTGAACAAAGAATTAGTAAACTGGAAAATCTGTAGTGATATGAATACACTGACCAGAATAAAGTCCAAGCCAGAATAAAATCCAGAAAGAAAAAGATTGAGATCATAGATTGTGTTAGATGAGGTCTAACATATTCTGATCAAAGTTCTAGAAGGAAATAGCAGAATGGGGAAACGCAATATTCAAAGACAACTAATAGAACGTTCATAACAGCACCGTTTGTAATAGTGAAAAACCTGGAAATAACCTAAATGGCCATTAGTGGAAGGGCAAATTAGTAAATTGTAGTATATTTACACATTGGAATATTATATAGCATCCCAAACAAGTGAACTCCAGTACATTCAACAGTATATGTGAATTGGCAATATAGGTAAAAGAAAATTATATATATTCTTTTTTATGAAACTAAAAATAACTGATAAAAAAACTCTTTAAGACTAAATATAGATGCAATAAAACCATAATAAAAGGAAAGTAAGGGAATGATAATTATTCTCACTGATAGTTAACTTTGAGTGGGAGAGGCAGGGGGCTAAGTTGGCAGATGGTATTACATGATACTGTATGAACAGATGCAGACGAAAATTGTGCCATGAACCAAGGATTATAGTTAATCCAATTCCGTATACTAAAAGTATATTGAGGAGGTAGGAGGAGAGAGAGAGGTTGAGAATTTTCTAAAATTGTTGAAGTCTAACAATTCTTAGAATCAGGAAACAAAACAATTCTCAAACAGGATTTTTAAGAAATGATACATAATAAGTAACAACAAGACACATCATAGTGAAACTACAGAACACCAAAGAAAAAAGATCCTAAAAGAAGCCAGAAAGCTAGATCACCTACAAAGGAGTGGAATTAGACGGACTGCTGATTAGTTTAACCTGTACAATATCATTCAATGGATGAGTGGTAGAGCCAGGATTCAGATCCATGTCTTCTGATTCCTATGCCTATGTTCCTTCTAATACTCCACCAAAATTTTTCACACATTTATGTACAGAGTATTTTGTGTACTGAAATAAATATAAACCAAAAAAGTAATGGAAAGAAGAAACTCAATAAAAAGAAAAGTTGGTGTTATCTAACATGAAAAATTTGGTAAAATTTACATGTATTTAGGTACAAAAGAGACAAGGGAATTAGCATTTGTTAAATTCCTAAATATGTGCCAGGAATAGTTCTGGTGCTTTAAAAAAAATCTCATTCAGTTATCATAACAAATATTTCTGAGCTGGAGTTCTTATATCCATTTTGTGGTGGGAAAGACTGAGGCTTGGAGAGATTACATGATTTACCCAATTTCAAAAGCTAGTAAATGGTAAATTCAAATTCTGAAAAGGTGCAGCCAGTCCCACCTGACCCATTGTCTTCCCAGTAGCATTGTCAGTAAATGAATAATGTAATTTATATTAACTAAGATGTCCCAAACAGAGCACTTTCTCTGGCAACCTTCTGAGACCACCACTCCCAATGTCAGGTGTTATTGCCCTCAGAGACATGTCCAGGAATATTAGTTTTTCCTTTGCACTTCTCTAGGCTTCTTTCCCACTTGGATGCTCTACGGATTCCTCCAACACATTTGATCATCCATTTAAAGTACTATATACTGACTATTTTCTAATGGTTCTAGGGTTTTGAATCCTTGCTATTACACTTACTAGACAAATTACTAAATCCATTTGCACCTCAACTTCCTCATGTGTAAACTGGGATAATAACACCTTTTGAGGATTCTTGAAATGATTAGCTGAGAAAATGAAATCTATAAAGCTCTTAGGTCAGTCGCTGGCACTTGGAAGTTTTCAGTAAGTGACTACTGCTGCCATTATTAGACCCTTTGCAGGTACAGAGACAGCTTTTATAGTCAGGGGGAATTCATTTTGTCTCCTAGTTTGCCTAAGAATAAGTGATCCATCTTTATTTATTCTACTGATAGTGATCTGACAGTCTTGGACCTAGTTATTATTAATTTTAGCATATGTTAATAAGAAAATAATTATAAAATATCCTGTTCCAAATTTCATTTCAAGATAATGTGAATATGGCAATACATGATCAAATATCTATTTTCTAAATTGAGATTTTAAAATTTCCCAAACTTCATCCCCTGAGTTGAATTCACTAGAATGAAATAAATGAAGACAATGTTCACTAAGCTTCTAAAGAATCCACATGTTAATTGGATCAGTTTGGCCAAAGACTATTTTTGCCTTTAGGATTTATTATTCTGAATTAAGTCGTTATATGGTTGAGTGATTATGTAAAAAATCATATTATTTATACAATGATATGTGAAGAGGATTGCTGTAATGCCAGAAGTTAAAAACATAGAAGCACCAAGCCCTCATGTATATAGAAAACTCATGCTAAGGCCAGAAGAAGCAGAAGGAGAGTCAGAAGAAATATACCAAAGTGGTAAACATGTATGCTGTGCTGTGTGTGTCCACATAATACATATGAAATGCTAAATTGGTATAGATTTCTGAAAACAAAAATGCCTGTTCTTTTTTCAAATTGTGCAAACCTGATAAGCCTACTAGGCATATACATATATATAGATATCCTTTTAACTAATCACTTTATCATTTTTTTTCCAACAAAGAAGATAATAAATGAAAGTCACCTTCTGGGTGATTAGTGGCAGTTGACTTGGAGTTTCAGTCCTTCCTCAGGACTTTTTGGCATAGTAATAACATTGCAAAGTTGCTCATATTTTTCATACCCTTCCATTTTATCTCGTGTGTGTGTGTGTGTGTGTGTGTCTTGTATGTGGAATATTCTTACAGTTAGTGACTTAATATGCTGATGAACACAGAGAGCTGGATTTTTTTTGCAAACCAATATTTTTGTGCCATTTGATTATTTAGGTGGTATTCAGCCTTTTCAAAGATTACTTAACTGTCATGGTATCACTACAGAGGAAGAAAGGAAATTCTGTAGTTAGCTTAGGAGAAAAAATAACGTAAAACAATTCTTCAAGAAACCTAGCAATGCAATAAAGTATCTAGATAATCTTTTAGAATATCAGAGCCTGGGTTATGCTAATGGAATCATAGGAGAAGAAAAATCTCCAGTTCTCACTCACATTAAAAGTGCTCTCTTTTACACAAGACACAATTCATAAAATCTTTTTAGATCAGCAGGGAACTCATCTATCTGTATATACATGGAGGCAGGCAGCTGTTAACAGCATAGCATGACACTGCTGAACAGTTCAGGATGCAGGATAAGGAATATCATTCTATCATTCCCAACTGAAACAACATCGGAAAATGTAGGCAGGCTAGATAGAATTATTCAAAATGGAGCCTGTCTGAAATTCCAAGTCTTCCAGAGACAAAAGTACTATTCACCTCTTCTTCCTTTCTATGGCTGAAATTCATTTGCATCCACTGACATCCTTTAAATTATTACCCTCCTGGGAAAGTCTGTAACCCTTGTAGAACACTTATAAACATTCAGTTGTTTCTGATCAGACCTGTGTTGTTTGTAGTTCTCCTGACTCATATTTTAGTATCTTAGGAAGGAAAATTTAGTGTCAGAAATGCTTACCATCTATATTCTCTTGGTTTCTGAGACTTCCCATAGCAATTAAAAAAATTTAGATATTATACCTTTTGCTTCAAAGGTCATAATTCCAGAAGTATGACTCTGACCTTTTAGAATGATAAATCTAAGAAATTTTTGTGTTCCAGAGAATGAATACACAAAATGGGAACTAGTGAGTTCCAAAGCTTCAGCTATAGAATAATTGATGGTGTTCTCCAAATATTTGTGAAAATTTTAATATAATGAATGCTAGGATTTTTTTAAAGTAAACTTTTTTAGCAATAAGAATTTAGCACTTCCAAAGCAGCCACATGGTCTGTTGCCCAGGACTCCCTTAAAAATTGCTTTGCTGAGGCTGTTCAACATCTGTCAGCATTTTCTGCATAAACCATTGGCTCAAAAAAATTCTTCAGGCTGAAACTTGATATATCAGGTCTCAGCTTAGCAGTTTTTATGTGTTTTCAGGAAAATAAGTTTGGGTGTTTTCAAGTTAGTGCTAGAGGAGAAACACATTCTAATACACCATTTCAAGACACCCTTTTATTTTATACATGGGTGAAAGGAAAACAGACTTCTACCCAACTAAAATGGACAGAAAATACTAAACAATTGTTGTGAAGTTTTCTTCACACTGTATTGCTAAACAGGATGTCTTTATTGGAGCTGTGTGACTACATTCTTCGTAGAATGGCATATGGAACTCTGCCCAGCTTTAATGCCAGAGGTCAGAATGTGCCCACCTCCTGGCAGCTGAGGATGAATGGCTTAAGTGACAAATTCCGATCTGTCAGCTTCCCAGATCATTGTACAGCCAAAGGAGACTAATACAATAAACAACAGTTTGCTAAAAGGCATCGTGATCCACTAGTGGATTGTGGTTTTACACAGCTTCAACATACATTATCCTGACGTCTAAAATTACATCTCAGAGTACAGCTGTGTGTGTAATACTGGACTTCATTCCACTAGATGATCCCGTGTCGTCCACTTACAACAGGAATGCACTTTTGAACCTAAAGCTGTCACTACAAATCTCACTGTGAGTGTTAAGAATTCATGAAGAAATTCCAATTTATTGGTTTGCAAGGATTTGCCTATGAAGGTAGAGAGATTGTATCTTAAAATGGCCATTCCATTAAAGGCTAAAAAAGTCATGTCAATGACTAAAGTTCTTATATCTTTTAGCTGACTATTTGTAAAGTGAACTTTTTTTTTCTTTTTATATGAGTGTTAACTGGACATAGGCAAGGAATGAGCAGGCCTTTAACATTCTAGTCCTCTGTGTCAGCTGTCTGTGTTAACAGAACTTATTTGAACTATAGAGTCCCTAAATCACTACAGCATAACCCTCAGGGAAAATAAAAACTCAAAAATATATAAACAAACTGTACTAAAATTGAGCTACTGAGCACCTTAGTATACTTGCTTGCCTTTAGTTAACATATTTTAACCAATAAGGGTGTGTCTTTCGAGGCTACCTGAGGTATACCTGTGGTTTTAGAAATACCAAGTGACTCACCTCCAGTCGTTACAGTGGTAAGGAAAAAGTTGTTACCTCTTTCCTTTGGTGATTCTGGTGCATGTTTGGAAGATACAGCTCAAAACAATCAATACCCTGGGCCTCTGGCTTCTAATATGTTAATGTCTGCTCTCTGGAAGACCCATATGCACCACCTGCCCTCTGAATCCTGAGTGATCCAGATCCTTTGGAGGACTTAAGTAAATAAAAATTAAAAGCAAAACAAATGGTCTTGAAAATCCTTTCCAATAGACACAAGCAAACACAATAGGGATCTGATCATTTCACTTTCCTAAATTTTCTGTTTCCCCATTCAGCACAGTGGAGGAGGACCTCTGAGATGACTCTTCTTTTTCAAATCCCCACCTCAAGGCATTCTCCTAACACTTCCGCCACTCGCATACACCCCTGATGCTCCATCCACCAAGCAGCCATATCCGCAGGCCATAGGTACAACATCCTCTGCCTGTTTCTGCACCTTTGCATGTGTAGTTCCTCCTGCCTACAAGATGCTCTCATTTATTCTATAGCTGATGAACATCTTCCTATCCATCAAAACCCAGATCACTCTCTGATACATTATTTCTGCATTCCATGGAATATATAGATTTGACTGTTACTGGTTTATAATCAAATTTGTCATCCTTTTTCAGAACAGTCCTAAGGTTTATGACAGTCTTGTCCCTGTCTCACTAATAATGAAATTAAGATTTGTAGATAGAAAATAATATGACACGTATTAAAAGCACTCAGAAAGCTAAGGGTTTTTCTTCAGAGCCTTTATTCATTTTTGTATCTAATGTTGAAAGCAAGTAAAAATATATACAGAAGAGCCCCTAGCTGAAATGTATTCATATAGCCCCCTGACCTAATCACAGATTCTTCTATTTCAACAGAACTTTCTTCCCCACAGATATAAGAAAATGTCCCAATTTTCCTGATTGATTTGTGCTTATTGATTACTGAACTTAGAGCTTGGAAACTTGAATTTCCATTTTATGAATGCTCTCAATTTATTGTATGGCCTTGGAAAAATTATGAAACATTTCTGACTCTTAGCTTTTGAAAAAGCAAATAATAAGTCTACTTATATCATGAAGTTGGTCTAAAGTTCAAAACAAACTATGTAAGTAAAACAAGTTGAAAACTGTATGCCTCTACATTCATACAAAGTATATATTCATATTTATATGACTAGTATACAGTATTATTATCAGTATCAAAGAAAACTAAAATTTTATATGGACCCCAAATAAAATTTGGCCAAAAAGACTGCTTAGGATGTAAACTGCTTTCAGTTTCAACCTTTGATTCCACTTACTCATGGTTCACGGAGAGCTTTGTAAGGATCAGTAACTTCTCTGAAATAGGTAATAATAGTGCTAACTGGGAGGTACTTAGGACATAAAGGTGTTGGTGTGTGTGTGTGTGAGAGAGAGAGAAAGAGAGAGAGAGAGAGAGAGAAATAAGACATTTTTGCTAAAGAATATCTGAAGGAAAAATAAAGGCCAAGGACAAAATGTAGAAAAAACTGGGTTCTTGAGTTCTTGTCTTATGACCAGGAAGAGTTAGGCACGCAGACACGTTGAAGGATGAGAGAGAACAGAATTTATTGGGAGAAAAGGAAAAAATTCTCAGCAAAGTGAGAGGGGTTCCTGTTAACAGGCCCCTATTTCACAGATTGAATCCTGGTTTATCACACAGAAATAGGAGAGGCCAGGCTCCTCCCCACTGCAAATAGCACCAACTTCCCAAGGCTGCACCCTGTCCTCTCAGTGCTCAGGCTGGTGGGAGATTCTCTGGGAACTTTCCCCCTTATCTTCCTCCTGCTTCTATCACAATGAGAACTCTCAAATCTTTATTATTCTAACCTGTAATAAGTCCACAAAGACATGTAGAGTTTGATTTCTAGTGGTTTTTTTTGAGACTGGCTATCTTGACTTCAAAATATCTAGGAATATTAAGGACAATGTGACAATTGCTCTTTTAAATTCCTGACTGAGCACACAGGAGGATGAGAAATTCCTGGGTAAGAAAATAAAAAGGGAGCTGGAAAGCAGAGGGTTGCCCTATGGCGAAGCCACAGCTGTCCTTGGGGCATTTGCTATCACCGCACACAAGAGCTTTGGATGTACTTAGACATATGGAGATAGGAGAAAAGACTCCAGCCCCCAAAAATTGGGGAATTGGAACCAAGACCCCTACAGTAAGCCAGGACACTTAAAAAGCTACACCTTCGGTGAAAATGGTGAATCAAGAAAAATCCGCTTGCCGTTAAAAGGAGAAAATGAGGAAAGTTATTTGTCTTGGCCTGCACTGTGAATGGAAGGAGAGAAAAGTCTTTGAGGTTCCTCATTCTGTAATTTGAGATTCAAATTTGTATCACTTACATGCGCAAGCACAACCAAAGCTGAGAAATTAACTTAAAGTGGACCAAAGTTGGAAGCAGTTCTGGGAGCCTGTAGAAACATAAATACTCTCTGGAGCAACACACCCTCCAATCAGATCTAATAGAAGCCCAGCTAAACCTGAATACACAATCCAGCATTTAAAAGGACACACACACACACAAAGCCATCATGAAGAAGTCAAGAGAATAACAAACAGTAGAAAAGATTTTGGACTATGTTTAAAAAGTTTAAAGAAATAAAAGAGCAAATGACAAATTTGAGGAAGGAACACTTTTTAAAGACAAGTCATATTTTTAAAATAGCCAAATAGAACTTGAAAAATGAAGTGGAGTTATTGAAATTAAAATTTTATGAATAGATTAAACAGCTGGAGAGAGACTACATAAAATAGGTTCTACACAGTGGTGTGCTGATAGATGTTTAATAAGTAGCTGTCCAGGATGGGGGAAAGCCCTGTTCTGTAGCATTTGCTAATTTCCATGGTGTGAATGCTCCCACCACTGTTAGCCAATTTTAAGCTACCAATGTGACGTCAGTGAACTGGGAAGAGACGTGTACAGTTGGTTCTCATGAGCTGGTATAAACCAGCTCCTATACACAATTGGATATATAACTGAAAAATTACCCAGAACGTAATACAGAGAGATGGAAAGATAGGAATGTATATAGGACACGAAGGACAGGCTGTGAAGGTCTAATATATGTTTAATCATCATTCTAGAAGAGAATAGGAGAATGACTAAAATGTTTCCAGAATTGATGAAAGTCATGAATTCTAAGATCTAGGAACACCACAGATAACATCCAGACACACATTATAATGAAATTGCAGAGCACCAAAGCCAAAGAGATAACCACAAAAGCATCCAGAGAAAAAATATATCAACTACTAAAGAACAACAGTTCAGACTTCTTAAGAGCAAAAGTGGAAACCAGAAATAATGGAATCATCTTCAAAGTACAGAGGGAAACACTGCCAAGCTAGAGCTGAATACCTAAAGGATTATTTTAAAGTGAGGCCTAATAAAGACACTTTCAGACAGCAAAAACAGTTTACCATCAAAGGTAAAAGGAACGAAACAAAAAAATGTACTTTAGGAAGAAGGAAAATGATCCAGAAGGAACATGGACAAAGAAGTGGGTAAACATTTAGGTAAATGTAAGCCGATATTAAAACAACAAGAATAATAGTAATGTATGGTGATTAAAAGCCATCTGAACAGTTTTATTTTCTCACAAATACTAAACAGCACTTAATTTAATTACATTGCCATGTAGAAGTTTTAACCATATTTTGTTCATTTTTTACTTATAAGACAATCAGGAAAAAACAGTAAACATTGTGATATAAGATTTACTTATTTTAATCCAAGTTACACTTTGCGAAACATACTGAAAATTTGACTGGGTTTTAAATTTGTAATGAAGGAGCCATAGATTCCTCAGAATTTTTTTTTTAATTTTGTTGATCTTGCACATTCTATTATGATTCCAGGTCATTACCTAAGCAATGATTTCCAATTTAGGCTGAGCTGGGAAAGACATTATTATATTAAAGTTTATGGTTGTGAAAACTTTACCCCCACAACACTGGAAGTGCAGGACCTTTGTTTCTCCCTACCCACATGCTGGTGACTTTTTACCACTGGGAGAGTTATGTACTCACTGTGACTCACAGAAAAAGAAGGTTACTTTATACTGTCTCCCAATAAATGGAGCTAAGGATCCTTGGAGAAATTCCAGGACTGGGGCAGAGAAAGTACAAGATGAGCCTGGAATGTCTCATGATGCCAGAAAGTAAGGAAGTGCTCAAAACCTTATGAGGAACATGTGAAAAAGACACAAGAGGCAAATTACAGGAGGCTCCCAATGACTAAATCTGGGACAATTTCAGAAATAAAATAATGATAGTAATGGATTATAATCCATATGATAAAATAAGAATCCACACTTACATAAATAAACAGTTGAATGAGTAATTATATGAAGGAGAAGGGAAAGCTGTTCCTCATAATTAATTAATTTAGAAGATCGAAATTTAAAAATCACCATTCACAAAACATCACAGTAATAGTTTCTCTTAAGAATCATCAATGGATATTAAAATGAGTAGGTAAAAGCATGATGAGAAACAGGATATTCACATAGCCTCAATATCACCCACAAGATACTTATTAATTTCAAAGGAGAAAAAATAGAAACTTTACAGTGGAGAAACCTGGAAGACACCATCTTAACCAAATGATCAAAGTTAACATCACTGGTAATGAGACAGATCCACATCACATGTCTCCTGATGTAATGCACTGAGAAAGACACACCATTTATGTGGCGTGTTTTTGCTAAAAATGCACAACCTGAAATTAATAACGAGGAAACATCAAATTGAAGGACGCTGTACAAAATAACTAGTCAATGCTGTACAAAATTATTAGGGTCATGAAAGATGAAAAAAGACTGAGGTATTGCTCCAAATTAAAGGAGACTAAAGAGGCATAACTAAATTAATACATGATTGAGGATTAGATCCTGGGCCATAGTATTACAATGTCAATTTCCTTATCTTGATCATGGTTGTGTAGTTTTGTAAGATAGTAACATTCGAAGAATCTGGGTGAAGGATGTACAGGAATTCTTTGTATTAATTTTCAACCTTTTAATAAGACAAATTATTTCAAGATGAAAATTATTTTACAAATCAAAGATAGTGTTATGATAGTTTCCTTAGACCTCTCCATCCTCCCATATTCTAAGAAAGGCCATTTATTTGTTACCTCCTTTCCCAATTCTGTCCACAGACATCAATGCATGGCTTCAGGAAAAGTGGGCCAAGTGCAATGCTGAAAAGGAAGGAAACAGTTTGAGTCTGAAGCACAAGGTTCCTACTGTGCTGAATCAGTGTGGTAGAGGCTATTAAAATGCCATCTTTTCCTACCTCCCACTCCTCTCCTTCCTCTGCCTTCATACCCTACATCCCAGACCGCTTTTATTCCTATTGGGAGGGTATACAGAGAGAAATAGAGAAAAAATAATAATGAATGGCTGTGTTCTTTGGCACATGAATAGCAGTTTCCCTTTTGGGACTTCAAGAATAAAAAATGAGAGGCTTTAAATCTTGCTAACTTGTGCAAGAATGCGCGCGTGTGTGTATGTGTGTGCGCGTAGGTAAAAATGTAAACGACCACTATGGAAAGAACAATGCTGGCTTTTAAAATCTACTAAAGTAAAAGAAATAATTATTCCTGAATAAGGTATGTCAAACACCAGTGGGAAGAAAGAAGAGCGGGTTATTTTGTTTAGAGCTAGATGAATTAGGAAAATCCCTTTTTACAGCTAACTCAGAGATGAGCTGTTATTGCCAAGATGTGGTTTATCAAACATCTAGGCTATCTCACAGGATGTGAGTTGGTTTAGCTTTGTAAAATAGCTCTATTTTTATTTTAGCCAAATCTCTACAAGACTCTCAGTCAGCTCCCTCCCCCACTAGAATGAAACAGCAACAACAGCAGTGAAACCTGACTGAAACAGCAGAGTAAATGTTGGCCAGAAGCCTGCTGTGATCCAGCCTGGCTTTTAGAAGGAGTCTCTCTCAGTTTGATTCATTGCTTCTCACAAGCCAGCTCCAGACTGCTTTTCTTGAGATAAAATAAGTTGTAGAAGTATAAAGGGAATGTTGCCACTGGTAATTCTTTTTACTTAAGATAATAAAAAGCACATAAAATTTCCATGCTCATATTTGACTCCTTTCCGGGTCTCCTTTCCTGATTCTAATACACTGTGGAAATGGTGCAAGGAAAAAAAAGCCACAGACAGAGTAGTCGGTATGATTTCAGACCACATGACTCATTACCTGTGCTTCTCTCTGGAGCAGTCTGTTTTCTGTGAGCTGGCTTCACTCTGGTTAATCACTTGGCATGGTGAGATTTCACCTGGTTGCCCCTCTGGTGGCTCAGAAGGGGCCTGGGGCATCACTGAATTTATACTGAAAATCAGATGGTCATCTGAACAACTCCCACAACACACACACACACACACACACACTTAATCAGCATCAAGTAGTGCAGTTTCCTTTATAAGTGATGGGAGCTGCTGGCTGTTGTTTTTGGCTTGAGGCCACATAGATCAGCCAGCCCTTGTGTAAGCATGGTCTGTCTGAATTGCTTTGGGGCTGTCTTCTTAGAAGTCTTCTTGCTGTTCATTATTTTGCTAGCAAGCCATAACTATTACCCTTTTTTTTTTTAGATTCCTCAATCTATGTTTTCTCTACTGTAAGATAGTAAAGTGTAGAGAATCAGGGAGCCCTATAAATCTTGAAGATGTTTTTTTGTCTTAATTTCTTTAATTTGAGATTGGCATTTGAAACCATTGTAGAACTTGTGAACTTGCTAAGTTTAAACTACAATTTGGAGTAGGGGGTAATAACCAAACTGTTCTTCTCATACTGTTTTAAAAGCTTCTGGTGTATATGCCTTTTTATTTTTTACTCATCATACAGTCTATTCAGAAAAATTTAAAAAAAAAACATTAAGTAGCTCTTGGCAGAAGGTCAAAACCAGCATTTCAGGGAAGGTATTTAAAAGTCTTTTAAGTGTGGGCTATTTGTATAAGCAATATCTGCACGTTTCTTATGACTGGGAAGGACTATTTTCACAGTCTTTCATGGAAATATTTCTAGACAATTTTCTGCGGCTCTTTTCCCTGAGCTCATTTATTTGCTTTTGCTTCAGAACACAGCATTTTAATGAGCAGTTTTATGAGCCTAACCTGCGTTCTGCAAGCTCCACATGACTGGATTCCTGTTGCACATAACCTTTGCCCTATTTTCCATTAAAACACAAGACTTTCCTATAATCAACTGTATACTATGACCTTGGAGGAAAAAAAAATGCAACAGATAGTTTAGTCTACTATTTAGTCTACTTTAGCACACTAAAATTGATTTTTTAAAAAAATTAGTTGTTTCCTTATAGTTTTTAAAAGTGTACATATTAGTATTTTCGTCACAAATTTATTTATTTTGTAAGATGCCTAATTCAATATTACCATATCCCTCTGAGTAAATAACTCATTTAGCTATCTTTATAAACCACTGAGGGATGTACAAAGGCAAGATGAACCCCAAATCATTTGGAATTATGAACATTCAAAACAAAATAAAATGCAAAGTTTTCTATCTCCACTTGGTCTTATATATAATAATAGGTGTCAGGAAGTTCCTTCTTATAGCAAAGCTAAATCATCATCTGATGCATTTTGACTCCTCTTTGTGCTTTAATTCAAATGTAAAACAACTATTTTTCACTTTATACATAGTATCCTACTATTTTTATATAGAATAACTTTCTCTTCTATACCCCGAGACATCCAAATTTGTTTACTTTTTCCTCCAGGTTTTACTTCCAGTATTTTAATCCGTTTTCTTAATATC
The DNA here is from genome assembly GCF_006542625.1 of Nomascus leucogenys. Classification (NCBI taxonomy): domain Eukaryota; kingdom Metazoa; phylum Chordata; class Mammalia; order Primates; family Hylobatidae; genus Nomascus; species Nomascus leucogenys. The sequence continues at coordinate 29,419,088 of NC_044392.1, read as the reverse complement.
TGCTAAATATTCAAGCTCTCCCTTTCATTTGAGCAGTAGAGCCTCAGGCAGAATGCAGAGCCCCTGCAAGGGTCTAACAAGTACTACGAACAATGGAGCTATTGTTGTGTAGCACACCCAGCTCTCCCCTGGATCATGCATTCCAGCCATGTTTGCCTTTTAAAACTACACTATGGATTTAAGGTAGTCTGCGGTTGCTTGTAACACCTTGCTCTTTTTCTGCCCTGCTTACTTTAGCCAATCTGTCCTCATGTTATAATTCTGTTTACATTTTCTTCTTAGGACAAGGAAGGCACTCTTTAAAACAGAGTGCAGTAAGTTTAGGGCAAATGAAAGGAAATCTACTTCACATAACAGGTTATAAACTTGCAGAACTCATTAGTCCCAAAAGGTGGGACTGGCGGGAAATGTAAGTGAATTCAGAAATCTTTTAGCCAGATTTATGAATGAGAGCTACAAATGGCTACTAAGAAAACTGGGGCTATACCTGACTTTTACAACAGAAGTCAGAGAACAGCTTTGAGCTCCCACACAGGATGCCTCTTGAGACTTACTGGGGTGGCTGACCTTGGGTCTGGCTCACTATGGGATTTCCTGAGCACCCTGTGTCCCTTCTGCACTTGTTCTCAGTTTCACTGGGTCTCAGAACCAGTAAGGCTTATCTGGGAGAGGCAACTTTCTTTTTAAAACAGAGACTAGAAGAAAGCTTCATAACTTCTCCTTTCCCATTCAACCATTTGCCTACCTTAGTGCCAATTATGACTGTCAGGGAATGGTGATGTCTGTCTAGTAGAAAGTAGCTGAGATCACATTTGAATGTTAAAACATAGATACTTTCTTTTACGCTAAGTCAGACACTTCTTTTTCCTGGGAATTTTCAGGCCTGAGACCATAAATAGCATTTTTATTTCATCCTGTACTCTATCCTCAGTAGAACCTTCAATCACTTAACTCCCCTGCTTTTCCCAGACCTATATCTCTTTACTGCAGGGTTCTCAAACTGGAGCACTTAAAAAATGCAAATGATCCTGGCTTCACCCCAGACCAATTAAATCATAATATTTGAGGGTGGAGCCCAGGTATCAATAGTCTTTAAAACCATCCCATGTAATTCTCCCAGCAGCCAAGTTGAGAGTCTTGACCTGACAAGTAGTGTTAGGTTCTCTCCTTACCCTGAGCTCCCTGCTTGGCATCTCAGTGTTGTCTGTGACATCATTCTGCAACAGCCACCTCTCTATGTTAAATGTTTATTAGTGATTATGGTGAAGCTCTCTACACAAGTCATCAATGCTAGGTCTTTATGCTTTTCCTGTCCTTCCAACCATGAACGCTTAGTAAAAGAAAACTTGCTGCAAAATCTGGATCATTGCAAATACCCAACACTTATAAGACCCTGCCCTCCTTTCACTCACCTCTTTGTTGACTAGCCAATCACTTATAAGACCCTGCCCTCCTTTCACTCACCTCTTTGTTGACTAGCCAATCACCTGCTCCAAAAATGATCTTCCATCACATCTGTCCCTCACTTTTCCTGTAGGCAAGAATGTCACCTCTTAAGAGAATATAGAAGCCAACCAGAAGAAGCTGCCCAATACCTTTATCTTTACCTCGGCTGAGCATTCTTCCACCATTCTCTTCTTATTCTTCCTTTAAATTGTTAAAAAGAGAAATTCCACTTTCATTTATTAAATATGATTGAGTAGCAACTGTGTGTAATACATTAAAATACAGGGGAGAAGGCCTATTAGAAAGCAATTAACAATAATACATGAAAAGAATATAAAGCCTTAACGATAAGAAATATTTAATAAGCTATGAGTGTCTAGGAAAGAGAGATCATTTGGGCCAGGTCTTGAATAATGAAGAGATTTTAGCAATCAAATATCAGGCAAAAGGGCATTCAGATTCAAAGGGGCAACATGGCTAAAGGCACCAGGTCGTGATGTGCATGGTTTGATTTGGGAATAGCAAAAGGTCTGGTATAACTGGAATATGGCATGGAAGGTGAATCTGTCTGAATATTTCTCCTTTACAGCATACTGAATCTCATTTGTTTGTTGTTATTTCTAGTGTCTTTAGTCTTTTGCCTTCTGGCTTCTTTTTAATATACACGTGTCTTCCCTGGCCTAAAAGAAACATCTTTGACTCAACCCTGATATCTTGATAAACAGCGTGCCATTCCCTTCATTTTTCTGCCAAACTTTCACAGTATGACTTATACTTTCTTTCAGCCCCCTTTCCACATTCTCCACCTCACCCTCCTAATCCAGCTTCTGGCCCCCCTTTAATCCTATCCACAAACCCCCATCTCCACAGAAAAGCTCTGTTAAAGATTCTTACATCATTCAGACAAAGCCATTGCCAGCCCTCATTCTGTTTAGCCTCTTAGCAATATCTGGCACTGTTAATGACTGCCTTTTTCTTAAAAGCTTTTTTATCTAAAGTAGCCTGGGATGATGCATGATCTTTGAACCCTCCTCACCTTTTTTTACCTCCTTATGGTCTCCTTTGCTGGCACTTCCACCTCCTTAACTGTGAATATCCATCCCCAAATACTTTCCTCCCTCTCTTTCTTGTTTCATTCCATTATTTATTCTTTCATTCTGAAAGCATTTACTGAGTACTCACACTAGGCCAGGCACTTTGCTAAACACAAAGACAAATTTGTTTTTTTCTGTACACTCATTTCTTTTACGAATGTTTTCTATTCTTATGGCTCCAGCTTCCAATTCTGTATGAAAGATTCCTAAATCTACATTTTCTGTTGTGGCTCCTGAATGCTTAATCTGTGATTCCAGTTGCCACCAGATATGTCCTTTGCATCTACAAAATTTACTAAAAAATAAACTCATTTTTTCCATAAAAACCAATTTCTCTGCTTCAGTTTGTTTGCCCCAACCTATGAAGTCACCATATCAGTCTTCAAGACTGGACATCTGAGCATATTATTTTACTCTTAATAGATTTTGTATCCAATCTGTCACAATTTTCCAATAATTTCTTCTTGAGAATGCCTTTATGATCTACTGGTTACCTCTCCATTTTTATAGCAACCCACTTGATCCAGACTTCACACATAGTTTCTTACTGCAGACAATAATTGATCTCCTTGCTTCCAGTCTCACTCTCCTTAAATAAATTCCGCCTGCAGTTGCCATACTAATCTTCCTAAAACACTGCTTGAGCACATCCTTTCTGGTGACCTTTCAAGCCCACCACATTTCATCTCATCTCCTTAGCCTAACCCAAGTTCTCCACAATCTGACCACTCATTTTGCAATTCAGCCATATACTCTTCTTCTCAACATATTTGTTACCATGTCCTCCCCAGTATTTTCCCTAACACATCAAACTAATTTCCACCTCCATTCCCTTTGTTTCCCTCACTTAGATGCCTTCTAAAGGTCTGCATGCCCCAGTACAACCAGGCCAAGTCTCACTCACTTTCTTTCCATAGCCTTGCCTAGCTCCTGAAATCTCTAGAAAACTCTTCTCTCTTGAAAGGCTAATTACACTTAGAGGCTATACCATACCACTTAGTTCATATTACATGCTATCTTTATGACACATTGTTTTTGGCCTGTTCATGGGCTCCTCCCCAAATACAGGGTAAACTTCTTAGGTGCACAAACTGTGCTGTGACTTTCCCTTTAATCTCCAAAGAAACCTAGTGCATGTCTCATCATATATTAAATGTTTAATATATAGCCTGGGTTAGTTGTAATAATTATCTATGCTTCAATAAACTGGTTTAGACCAAGATAGACTCTACAAGTACAACAGAAACTTATGTTTACACTGTATATAAGGGGGTCATTTTCTGCTGTACAACATTAGTATCTAGTCTGCATGTCAGTTTTGAAGTAGATGCCTTTTTCCAACTCAAAAAGAGGCAGTTAAGGAGTAATTATTGAGCCTCCAGATCTAAATACCAAATTATAGGAAATACAAGGAGTGGAAGAGCACATTAAATGATGGCAGGGGATGTAATCAGCCAAATCCACACTGGGAGATTGGACAGAATCTATAGGACAAAAAAAATTTTTAATAACAACAAATTGCAAGAGCAAGAAATAGAGAGATGGAGAAGTCTGAAGATTAAGATAGGCATAAGAGAAATATCTACCAATCACAGTGACATGGTTTGGATCTGTATCCCCACCAAATCTCATGTCAATTGTAATCCCCAGCATAGGAGGTGGGGCCCAGTGGGTGCTGACTGGATCATGGGGATGGATTTCTCATGAATGTTTCAGCATCATCTCCCCTTGGTACTGTCCTAGTGACAGTGAGTGAGTTCTCATAAAATCTGGTCATTTAAAAGTATGTGGCACCTCCCTGCTCCCTCTCTTGCTACTGCTCTATGTGAAGTGCTTGTTCCCCCTTCACCTTCCACCATGATTGTAAGTTTCTTGAAGCCTCCCCAGAGGCCAGGCAGATGCTAGTATCATGCTTTCTGTACAGCCTGCAGAGTCCTGAGCCAATTAAACCTCTTTTCTTACAAATTACTGAGTCTCAGGTATTTCTTTTTAACAACACAAGAATGAACTAATACACACAGTATACAGACTTATTTCAATTCAAACTCAAACACATAACCTTAAAAACATTCTTTAAAGACAATTGGGGAAGTGTAATATGAACACTAAATATATAATAAAGTTAAAAAATTATTAATGTTTTAAATAATAAAAATAGTATTGTGTTTATGTTTTCTAAGGGTTCTTATCTTTTAGGATTATACACTGAAATATTTACAGATAAAATTATGTGATGTCTGAGTTTGCCTCAAAATAGTTGAGAAGCATAGACAGAACAAGGTTGGCCATGTGGTGAATTGTTGAAGTTGAGTAACGAGAGATTAATTTGTACTGTTCTTTCTATTCCATCTACTTTTACATATATATAAAATTTCTCAAATAAAAATATTTTTAAAGTAGTCATTCATGTTAAGAAATTCTTGTTAAATATTTTTGATGTGATAATGGCACTGTGGTTATGATTTTTGAAAAGGAATTTTTATCTTTTAGAAATACCAACTGAAATATTCATGCGTGAAATGAAAATAATGTAGACATTGATGTTGTTGCATTTTTAAAGATTATAATGAGGAAAAACATGTTTAAATTGTCATTTAAAAATTTCTTTTTTTTATTCTTTTTTTTATTCTTATTATACTTTAAGTTTTAGGGTACATGTGCACAATGTGCAGGTTTGTTACATATGTATACATGTGCCATGTTGGTGTGCTGCACCCATTAACTCGTCATTTAGCATTAGGTATATCTCCTAATGCTATCCCTCCCTCATCCCCCCACCCCACAACAGTCCCCGGAGTGTGATGTTCCCCTTCCTGTGTCCATGTGTTCTCATTGTTCAATTCCCACCTATGAGTGAGAACATGTGGTGTTTAGTTTTTTGTCCTTGTGATAGTTTACTGAGAATGATTGTTTCCAGTTTCATCCATGTCCCTGCAAAGGACATGAACTCATCATTTTTTATGGCTGTATAGTATTCCATGGTGTACAGATGCCACATTTTCTTAATCCAGTCTATCGTTGTTGGACATTTGGGTTGGTTCCAAGTCTTTGCTATTGTGAATAGTGCCTCAATAAACATACGTGTGCATGTGTCTTTATAGCAGCATGATTTATAATCCTTTGGGTATATACCCAGTAATGGGATGGCTGGGTGAAATGGTATTTCTAGTTCTAGATCCCTGAGGAATCGCCACACTGACTTCCACAATGGTTGAACTACTTTACAGTCCCACCAACAGTGTAAAAGTGTTCCTATTTCTCCACATCCTCTCCAGCACCTGTTGTTTCCTGACTTTTTAATGATTGCCATTCTAACTGGTGTGAGATGGTATCTCATTGTGGTTTTGATTTGCATTTCTCTGATGGCCAGTGACTATGAGCATTTTTTCATGTGTTTTTTGGCTGCATAAATGTCTTCTTTTGAGAAGTGTCTGTTCATGTCCTTCGCCCACTTTTTGATGGGGTTGTTTGTTTTTTTCTTGTAAATTTGTTTGAGTTCATTGTAGATTCTGCATATTAGCCCTTTGTCAGATAAGTAGGTTGCGAAAATTTTCTGCCATTTTGTAGGTTGCCTGTTCACTCCGACGGTAGTTTCTTTTGCTGTGCAGAAGCTCTTTAGTTTAATTAGATCCCATTTGTCAATTTTGGCTTTTGTTGCCATTGCTTTTGGTGTTTTAGACATGAAGTCCTTGCCCATGCCTATGTCCTGAATGGTATTGCCTAGGTTTTCTTCTAGAGTTTTTATGGTTTTAGGTCTAACATGTAAGTCTTTAATCCATCTTGAATTAATTTTTGTATAAGGTGTAAGGAAGGGATCCAGTTTCAGCTTTCTACATATGGCTAGGCAGTTTTCCCAGCACAATTTATTAAATAGGGAATCCTTTCCCATTGCTTGTTTTTGTCAGGTTTGTCAAAGATCAGATAGTTGTAGATATGCGGCATTATCTGAGGGCTCTATTCTGTTCCATTGGTCTATATCTCTGTTTTGGTACCAGTACCATGCTGTTTTGGTTACTGTAGCCCTGTAGTATAGTTTGAAGTCAGGTAGCGTGATGCCTCCGGCTTTGTTCATTTGGCTTAGGATTGACTTGGCGATGCGGGCTCTTTTTTGGTTCCATATGAACTTTATAGTGGTTTTTTCTAATTCTGTGAAGAAAGTCATTGGTAGCTTCATGGGGATGGCATTGAATCTATAAATTACCTTGGGCAGTATGGCCATTTTCACCATATGGATTATTCCTACCCATAAGCATGGAATGTTCTTCCATTTGTTTGTATCCTCTTTTATTTCATTAAGCAGTGGTTTGTAGTTCTCCTTGAAGAGGTCCTTCACATCCCTTGTAAGTTGGATTCCTAGGTATTTTATTGTCTTTGAAGCAATTGTGAATGGGAGTTCACTCATGATTTGGCTCTTTGTTTGTCTGTTATTGGTGTATAAGAATACTTGTGATTTTTGTACATTGATTTTCTATCCTGAGACTTTGCTGAAGTTGCTTATCAGCTTAAGGAGATTTTGGGCTGAGACAATGGGGTTTTCTAGATATACAATCATGTAATCTGCAAACAGGGACAATTTGACTTCCTCTTTTCGTAATTGAATACTCTTTATTTCCTTCTCCTCCCTAATTGCCCTGGTCAGAACTTCCAACACTATGTTGAATAGGAGTGGTGAGAGAGGGCATCCCTGTCTTGTGCCAGTTTTCAAAGGGAATGCTTCCAGTTTTTGCCCATTCAGTATGATATTGGCTGTGGGTTTGTCATAGATAGCTCTTATTATTTTGAGATTTGTCCGATCAATACCTAACTTATTGAGAGTTTTTAGCATGAAGGGTTGTTGAATTTTGTCAAAGGCCTTTTCTGCATCTATCGAGATAATCATGTGGTTTTTGTCTTTGGTTCTGTTTATTTGCTGGATTACATTTATTGATTTGCGTATGTTGAACCAGCCTTGCATCCCAGTGATGAAGCCTGCTTGATCTTGGTGGATAAGCTTTTTGATGTGCTGCTGGATTCAGTTTGCCAGTATTTTATTGAGGATTTTTGCATCAATGTTCATCAAGGATATTGGTCTAAAATTCTCTTTTTTGGTTGTGTCTCTGCTAGGCTTTGGTATCAGGACGATGCTGGCCTCATAAAATGAGTTAGGGAGGATTCCCTCTTTTTCTATTGATTGGAATAGTTTCAGAGGGAATGGTACCAGCTCCTCCTTGTACCTCTGGTAGAATTCGGCTGTGAATCCATCTGGTCCTGGACTTTTTTTGGTTGGTAAGCCATTGATTATTGCCACAATTTCGGAGCCTGTTATTGGTCTATTCAGAGATTCAACTTCTTCCTGGTTTAGTCTTGGGAGGGTGTATGTGTCGAGGAATTTATCCATTTCTTCTAGATTTTCTAGTTTATTTGCGTAGAGGTGTTTGTAGTATTCTCTGATGGTAGTTTGTGTTTCTGTGGGATGGGTGGTGATATCCCCTTTATCATTTTTTATTGCGTCTATTTGATTCTTCTCTCTTTTCTTCTTTATTAGTCTTGCTAGTGGTCTATCGATTTTGTTGATCTTTTCAAAAAACCAGCTCCTGGATTCATTAATTTTTTGAAGGGTTTTTTGTCTCTGTATTCCTTTCAGTTCTGTTCTGATTTCAGTTATTTCTAGCCTTCTGCTAGCTTTTGAATGTTTTTGCTCTTGCTTTTCTAGTTCTTTTAATTGTGATGTTAGAGTGTCAATTTTGGATCTTTCCTACTTTCTCTTGTGGGCATTTAGTGCTATAAATTTCCCTCTACACACCGCTTTGAATGTGTCCCAGAGATTCTGGTATGTTGTGTCTTTGTTCTCGTTGGTTTCAAAGAACATCTTTATTTCTGCCTTCATTTTGTTATGTACCCAGTAGTCATTCAGGAGCAGGTTGTTCAGTTTCCATGTAGTTGAGTGGTTCTGAGTGAGTTTCTTAATCCTGAGTTCTAGTTTGATTGCACTGTGGTCTGAGAGACAGTTTGTTATAATTTCTGTTCTTTTACATTTGCTGAGGAGAGCTTTACTTCCAACTATGTGGTCAGTTTTGGAATAGGTGTGGTGTGGTGCTGAAAAAAATGTATATTCTGTTGATTTGGGGTGGAGAGTTCTGTAGATGTCCATTAGGTCCACTTGGTGCAGAGCTGAGTTCAATTCCTGGGTATCCTTGTTAACTTTCTGTCTCGTTGATCTGTCTAATGTTGACAGTGGGGTGTTAAAGTCTCCCACTATTATTGTGTGGGAGTCTAAGTCTCTTTGTAGGTCACTCAGGACTTGCTTTATGAATCTGGGTGCTTCTGTATTGAGTGCATATATATTTAGGATAGTTAGTTCTTCTTGTTGAATTGATCCCTTTACCATTATGTAATGGCCTTCTTTGTCTCTTTTGATCTTTGTTGGTTTAAAGTCTGTTTTATCAGAGACTAGGCTTGCAACCCCTGCCTTTTTTTGTTTTCCATTTGCTTGGTAGATCTTCCTCCATCCCTTTATTTTGAGCCTATGTGTGTCTCTGCATGTGAGATGTGTTTCCTGAATACAGCACACTGCTGGGTCTTGACTCTTTATCCAATTTGCCAGTCTGTGTCTTTTCATTGCAGCATTTAGCCCATTTACATTTAAAGTTAATATTGTTATGTGTGAATTTCATCCTGTCATTATGATGTTAGTTGGTTATTTTGCTCATTAGTTGATGCAGTTTCTTCCTTGCCTCAATGGTATTTACAATTTGGCATGTTTTTGCAGTGGCTGGTACCGGTTGTTCCTTTCCATGTTTAGTGCTTCCTTCAGGAGCTCTTTTAGGGCAGGCCTGGTGGTGACAAAATCTCTCAGCATTTGCTTGTCTGTAAAGTATTTTATTTCTCCTTCACTTTTGAAGCTTAGTTTGGCTGGATATGAAATTCTGGGTGGAAAATTCTTTTCTTTAAGAATGTTGAATATCAGCCCCACTGTCTTCTGGCTTATAGAGTTTCTGCCGAGAGGTCCGCTGTTAGTCTGATGGGTTTCCCTTTGTGGGTAACCCGACCTTTCTCTCTGGCTGCCCTTAACATTTTTTCCTTCATTTCAACTTTGGTGAATCTGACAATTATGTGTCTTGGAGTTGCTCTTCTCGAGGAGTATCTTTGTGGCGTTCTCTATATTTCCTGAATCTGAATGTTGGCCTGCCTTGCTAGATTGGGGAAGTTCTCCTTTATAATATGCTGCGGAGTGTTTTCCAACTTGGTTCCATTCTCCCCATCACTTTCAGGTACACCAGTCAGACATAGATTTGGTCTTTTCACATAGTCCCATATTTCTTGGAGGCTTTGTTCATTTCTTTTTATTCTTTTTTCTCTAAACTTCCCTTCTCGCTTCATTTCATTCATTTTGTCTTCCATCACTGATACCCTTTCTTCCAGTTGATCGCATCGGCTCCTGAGGCTTCTGCATTCTTCACGTAGTTGTCAAGCCTTGGCTTTCAGCTCCATCAGCTCCTTTTCAGACTTCTCTGCATTTGTTATTCTAGTTATCCATTCATCTAATTTTTTTTCACAGTTTTTAACTTCTTTGCCCTTGGTTTGAATTTCCTCCTGTAGCTCGGAGTAGTTTGATCATCTGAAGCCTTCTTCTCTCAGCTCGTCAAAGCCATTCTCCATCCAGCTTTGTTCCATTGCTGGTGAGGAGCTGCATTCCTCTGGAGGAGGAGAGGCACTCTGGTTTTTAGAGTTTCCAGTTTTTCTTCTCTGCTTTTTCCCCATCTTTGTGGTTTTATCTACTTTTGCTCTTTGATGATGGTGTCGTACAGAAGGGTTTTCGGTCTGGATGTCCTTTCTGTTTGTTAGTTTTCCTTCTAACAGACAGGACCCTCAGCTGCAGTCTGTTGGAGTTTGCTAGAGGTCCACTCCAGACCCTGTTTGCCTGGGTATCAGCAGCAGTGGCTGCAGAACAGTGGTGGCTGTAGAACAGCAGATCTTGGTGAACTGCAAATGCTGCTGTCTGATCATTCCTTTGGAAGTTTTGCCTCAGAGGAGTACCCAGCCGTGTGAGGTGCCAGTCTGCCCATACTGGGGGATGCCTCCCAGTTAGGCTGCTTGGGGGACAGGGACCCACTTGAGGAGGCAGTCTGCCCATTCTCAGATCTCCAGTTGCATGCTGGGAGAACCACTACTCTCTTCAAAGCTGTCAGACAAGGACATTTAAGTCTGCAGAGGTTAATGCTGTCTTTCTGTTTGTCTGTGCCCTGCCCCCAGAGGTGGAGCCTACAGAGGCAGGCGGGCCTCCTTGGGCTGTGGTGGGCTCCATCCAGTTCGAGCTTCCTGGCTGCTTTGTTTACCTGATCAAGCCTGGGCAATGGCAGGTGCCCCTCCCCCAGCCTTGCTGCTGCCTTGCAGTTTGATCTCAGACTGCTGTGCTAGCAATCAGTGAGACTTCGTGGGCATAGGACCCTCTGAGCCAGGTGCAGGATATAATCTCCTGGTGTGCCATTTTTTAAGCCCATTGGAAAAGCGCAGTATTAGGGTTGGAGTGACCTGATTTTCCAGGCGCCGCCTGTCACCCCTTTCTTTGACTAGGAAAGGGAACTCCCTGGCCCCTTGTGCTTCCCAAGTGAGGCAATGCCTCACCCTGCTTCAGCCTCTGCACAGTGCACTGCACCCACTGTCCTGCACCCACTGTCTGGCACTCCCTAGTGAGATGAACCCGGTACCTCAGATGGAAATGCAGAAATCACCCGTCTTCTGTGTCGCTCGCGCTGGGAGCTGTAGACCAGAGCTGTTCCTAATCGGCCATCTTGGCTCCACCCCCTGAAAAATTTCTAATCCCCAGAAATACCTCCATAAACCCCAAGGTGAGAAAACAATACTTTAGACAGTAATGTAAAGCCTGTTCTGCGTTTTGCCTGTTTATACGTATAGACTACATAGCAAGCAAATCTGTGAGTTGCATGTCCTGTAGATGAGCCCATAGAGAAGAGTAAAAAATAACCAAACACTGTGCGTGAGAAGTCATAATCTTTAAAGATAGAGGATTTGTCTTAAGAGTAATGGCTTTAAAAACTGGATTATATTCCAGGTAACATGAACCATCAATAGATATACATTCAGACATGCTAGTGCCAGATAAAGTGGCTAATGCCTGTAATCTCAGCTAGTTCAGTGGCTTAAGCAGGAGGATTGCTTGAGGACAGGAGTTTGAGACCAGCCTGGGCAACATAGCAAGACCCTGTCTCTAAAAACATTTTTTTAATTAGCTGGGCATGGTGGCATTCACCTGTTACCCTGCTACTTGGGAAGTTGAGGTAGGAGGATTAGTTGATCCCAGAAGTTCAAGTGAGCTATGATCACACTATGTGACTGCAGCCTGGGCAACAGAGCGAGGCCCTTTTTCTAAAAAAAGTAAAAAATGAATAAATAAACATGCTAAAGTATTCCTGGATTTTGAAAAACAAAACAAAACCAACCAAATACAAAGAAAACTCCAGAGGCTTTCCCCAATATCAATTTAATTCATAAATTTAGTATTAGCCCTCCAAAAAACTTTTCAGTAAAATGCTGATTATTAGCAAATTTATCTGATTTCAGGAAGAAGAGTCTTGTCTCTGTGATTAGAATATTCATTAGCAATCAAATGGCCAGTAAGTTAATATCAGAACCTAGCTGAATGTCTGGAAAACCTACAAGTTAGAAAATCATTCATGGGTGCTCACTTTAGTAGCACATATACTAAAATTGGAAAGATATAGAAAAGATTAACACAGCCCCTGCACAAGAATGACATGCAAATTCAGGAAGCATTTTGTATTCTTCTGAATGAGAAATTTAACAAAGAGATACATATTATAAAAAAGAACTAAACAGAAATCTTGGAGCTGATGAATTCAATGATTGAAATAAAAAATACAATTGAGAGATTCAACAATAGACCAGATCAACCAAAAGAAAGAATTTTTAAACTTGAAGGTGAATATTTTGAAATAACCCAGTCCAAAAAAAAGAAAAATAAAATAAAAAAGAATTAAGAATGCCTACAGGACCTATTGGGACACCATTAAATGAGCAAATATTCACAGTATGAGAATTTCAGGAAAGGCATAGAAAACCTATTTAATGAAATAATAGCTGAAAACTTTGCATGTCTTGATAGAAATATAGATATCTAGATCCAGGAAACTCAAAACTCCAAATATATTAAGTTCAAAAAGGTCCTCTCCAAATCATGTTATAGTCAAAGTGACAAAAGTCAAAGACAAAGAATTCCAATAATAGCAAGAGAAAAGCATTAAGTCACAGATAAGGGAATCCCCATTAAGCTAACATTAGATTTCTCAGCAGGCACCTTATAGGCTAGGAAATGATAAATTCCTGGGATGATAAATTCAAAGCACTGAAAGAAAAAAAAAAGATGTTAGCCAAGAATACTATACCCAGAAAATCTACACTTCAGAAATGAAGGGGAAATAATGTCTTTCCCAGACAAACAAAAACTGAGGAAATTCATCACCACTAGACCAGCATTACAAAAAATTATTAAAGAAGTCCTACACATGGAAGCAAAAGGATGATATTTCTATCATCATAAAAACATGCAAAAGTATAAAATTCACTCATAGAGCAGATACACAAATGATTAAGGGAAAGGAATTTAATCTTATCATGTCAGAACACCACCAAACTGCAAAGATAAATAATGAGAGAGGAAAAACAGGAAGAAAGGATATACAAAACAATGAGAAAACAAAAAATATGACAAGATTAAGTCCTCTCCTAACAATAATAACCTTGAATATGAGTAGATTAAATTCCACAATTAAAAGATATAAACTGGCTGAATGGTTAAAAATCAAGACCCAACTATGTGCTGCCTACAATAAACTCACTTTACCTATGAAGATACACATAGACTGAAAGTGAAGGAATGAAAATATATATTCCATACAAACAAACCCAAAATGAGCAGGAGTACTGCTATGGTTTGGCTGTGTCCTCACCCAAATCTCATCTTGAATTATAGTTCTTATAATTCCCACATGTCTTGGGAGGGACCTGGTAGAAGGTAATTGAATCATGAGAGTGGTTTCCCCCATGCTATTCTCATGAGAGTGAGTAAATTCTTACAAGATCTGATGGTTTTATAAGGGGCTTCCCCCTTTGCTTGGCTCTCATTCTTCTTGCTGCTGCCATGTGAAGAAGGACATATTTGCTTCCTAGAATACCCCACTCTCAGCATTGCATAGATCACCTAGGCATAAAATCAACAAAGATACATTGGATTCAAACTGTACTATAAATCAAATGGACCTAACAGACATTTACAGAACATTCTATGCAATAGTTACAGAATATGTGTTCTTCTCATTAGCACATGGAACATTCCCCAGGATAGATCATATGTTAGGACACAAAACAAGTCTCAACACATTTTTAAAAATCAAAATCATATGAAATATATTTTCTTATCACAATGGAATAAAACTAGAAATCAAAATCAAGTGGAACTTTGGAAACTGAACAATTACATATAAATTAAACAACATGCTCCAAAACAACCAAAGGATAAATTAAGAAATTAAGAAGTACATTAAAAAATTTCTTGAAACAAATGAAAATCTAAACATAACATATCAAATCCTGTGCAATACAGGAAAAGCAGTAGTAAGCAGAAAGTTTATAGCAATAAACACCTACATCAGAAAAGTCGAAAGATTTCAAATAAACAACTTAATGATGCACTTCAGGGAACTAGAAAAGCAAGAATAAGCCAAACCAAAATTAGAAGAAGGAAAGAAATAATAAAGATCAGAGCAGAAATAGAGATTAAAACAACAATACAAAAGATCAAGGAAACAAAAAGTTGGTTTTTTGAAAAGATAAACAGAATTGACAAACCATTAGCTAAACTAAGAAAAAAAGACCCAAATAAATAAAATTCGTAATGAAAAAATGAAACATTACAACTGATACCACAAAAAAGAAATATTACAACTGATATTTCAGAAATACAAAAGATTATTGGAGACTATTATGAAGAATTATATACCAAAAAATTGGAAAACCTAGAAGAAATGGATACATTCCTGGGCATATACAAGCTACCAAGATTGAACCAGGAAGAAATGGAAAACTTGAACAGAACAACAATTCAGTAATGAAACTGAGTCAGTAATTAAAGTCTCCCAACAAAGAAAAGCCCAGGACCAAATGGCTTTGCTGCTGAATTCTACCAAACCTTAAAAGAAGAATTAACACCAATTCTTCTCAAACTATTTTGGAAAATGGAAGGGAATTTTTTCAAACTCATTCCATGAGGCCAGCATTACGCTAATACCAAAACCAGAGAAGGATGCAAGAAAAAAAAAAAACTACAGGCCAATATCCCTGATGAACATAGATGCAAAAACTCTTGACAAAATACTAGCAAACTGAATACTACAGCGTATCAAAAAGATTATACACCATAATCAAGTGGGATTTATCTCAAGGATACAAGGATGGTTCAACATATACAAATCAATAAATGCGGTATATCACATCACCAGAATGAAGGACAGAAACAATATAATCATCTCAATAGATATAGAAAAATTTTTTTACAAAATTCAACATCACTTCATGATAAAAACTCTCAACAAATTAGAAGGAATTTAACTTAACACAATAAAGGGCTTATATGACAAAACCACAGCTAACATCATACTAAACAAGGAAAATCTGGAAGCTTCTTCTCTAAGAACTAGAACAAGACAATGATGTCCACTTTCTCCACTCTTATTTAACATAGTACTGGAAGTTCTAGCCAGTACTATTTGGCAAGAGAAAGAAATGTGGCTAGTTCCAGTTATGACATGCTGTAAGTGTAACATATACATTAGATTTCCAATACTTTCTACAAGAATGCAAAATATCTTATTAATACATTTTATTTTGATTAATTGATTATGTATTGTATTAGTTTGCTAGAGATGCCACATCAAATTATCATGGACTAGTTGGGTTAAGCAAGGTAAATGTATTTTTCACAATTCTAGAAGGTAGAAGTCTTGAGATCAAGGTGTCGTTAGGTTGGTTTCTTCTGAAGCCTCTCTTCTTGGCTCATGTTATCACATATCTTCCCTCTGTGTGTGCCCATGTCCATATTGCCTCTTGTTATAAGAACATCAGTTATATTGGATTAGGGCCCACCCTAATGAAACCATTTTAACTTAATTACTTCTTTTAAAACCTCATCTCTCAATATAGTCACATTCTGTGGTACTGCTGGTTAGGGCTTCAACATGAATTTTGTGGGGGACACAACTCAACTTATAATACCTGTCAAAATAATAGTATTTTGGACCTATTTGGTTAAAAAAGGCAGTATTAAGGTAAATTTCAACACTTTATTGTTACTTTTTAAAATATGGGTACTAGAAATGTGGCTTGCATTATATTTCAATTGGACAGTGCTGGATTTTATTTCTTTGGGACACCAAAACACTGTATCATCATCTGTTGAAAGAATAAGTCCTCATTTTAAATAATTTGCCATTTTCTACTATATTTCCCTTTTAGTACTAAGTTTTATTATGGTATTGCTAATAAGCAAAAGCAGTGAGATGGTATATAAAGAAGATGAAATGTGCACAAAGAAAATTAGACCAGAGTTCTATTTGGGTCTTACTATCTTTATGATCTCAGGCATAGCCCTTAACCTTTCTATAATTTCTTCTTCCTACAAAAGAGAGGATAACAGCCGACATTTGTTGAGTGATTATTTTGTGCCAGGTACTCTTCTGAATTTCTACAATACTAATTTATTTAATCCATACAACAACCCTTTGAAGATTTTAGGTAGTAGTATTACTCTATTTGAGAGAAAACTGAAGCACACAGAGATTAACCTGCCCAAGACTCCAGAGTTAGTAAGTGGTAGAAGCAACTGGTCTAACTCCATACCATATCATTTATTTCTCCCTGTACTTCTGTCTCACAAGATTGTTGTGAGGATCTACTAAGATGGTATATGTGAAGGCATTTGAAAACTGATGACTGTTAATTATTTTCTTTGTCTGCCTTCCTAAGAACATTTCAGATAAAGCTATTATTTTTCTCTTTTGACCAACAAATCTATGTATCTTTCTTTACAGCCTGGAAATTTCAGAACGAATAGAAGTGTTTGTATCTGTGGGTTTGACACACTACTGAATCACAGAGTCTTTGGAATAATTCTCAAAAGCCATCACTTTCAGCCCACTTTCTCATTCATTAATGCTCTATTTTTCTAGCATGTCTAGCAGAATTTTCTTGAATTCTTGCAGTGAATTGGTGCTCCTTAAATACCTGCTATTTTGGAATAGCTTTGACTTAAATACACTTTCCTTTTCTCCCAGTTGCAAAATGTCAGGGCTGACAACTGAAAGGGCTTCTGAAGATTGTCAGTGTTCTCATATTCAGATAGGTAGCAAAGAATCTGATACATTTGGTGTAGTAAACCCACAAATGTTCATTAGTAAGACTGTAGCCTGATTTATTTCTCTGATTTAGAAAACACGCCTAAAGAAGGAGAGTCTGTCTGCAAGGAACCTTCTGAATTCTTTCTTTTAATTCAAGCTCGTATATATAAAACTCAGATGTCGCTTATGTCATTTACATCATTTATCTCAAATAATAAAAATGGTTCACTTTTTTTGAGCACTACTATATGTCTGACACTGTGGTAAGTGCCTTTTCTGCATTATTCTCATTTGGTGATATCACACCTCCTCTGTCCTATAAAATGTACAATGTGCATATATTACCTCCACTTATAAGCACAGAAGTTAAGGCTTAGAGAGGTTGAGTAACTTCTTAACTAACTTCACTAAAGTCACAAAGCTAATTAGTGACAGAGCCAAGATATAATACAGGTCATCTAATTCCGTAGTAAATACTGTTAATCACTATTCCACATTTCCCTCAAGCCAAAGTGGATTGAGCATTTGGGGTATTCTCTCTAAGTCAGGTGGATATTTTTTAAACTTGTATTTGATGAATGCTGCAAATAGGTGTACAATCCAGTTTTTCTTATAGCTTCTGTGATTTGGTAATTCTCCTACAGATAGTAGAATACGATATTCACAATAATATGAAAAATATAATTAAATTTGACAAGAATTCTATTAAAACAGCAAGATTTACCATCCAGAATTATTTCATTTATTTTTAATTCATCTTTTATCTTAATCAAACATACCACCTTGATGTTATGTGAAGCTATCTTATATGCTACCTTAAGCCATATGCATTCATTTATGAACCCTCTAAAACTATGTATCATGCCCTTTCTATTTTATGTTTATTGCCAGGTAGTTTATAAGTGATTAAAGAATATTGCTAGAAGTTATAATGAATTAGATAGATAATGTTACCATATCACTTTTGATTCATTTGGCCCCCAATGTAGTATGAAAGTATGAAATCTTGTAATTAATTTTTTTTTTTTTTTGGAAACAGAATCTTGCTTTGTTACCCAGGCTGAAGTGCAGTGGTGTGATCTCGGCTCACTGCAACTTCTGCCTCCCAGGCTCAAGTGATCCTCCTACCTCTGCCTCCTGAGTATCTGGAACTACAGGCATGCACCAGTATGCCTGGCTAATTTTTAATTTTTTTGTAGAGACCAGGTTTCATCATGTTGCCCAGGCTGGTCTCAAATTCATGAGCTCAAGTGATCTACCCACCTTGGCTTCCCAAAGTGTTAGGATTACAGGCATAAGACACCACACCCTGTGATGAGAATTTTTAAGAAAAGCCATTTTATCAAATATTTCGTTTAACTAAAACACCTTTAATTCAGAAAGCATGATATCTCTTCTAAAAGTGTTTATATGGATTAAATAGACATAAACAATTGTCAGAGGAAAAAACACAGTACTCACTAACAATAGTATTTGTAGAAATTTTGAAGCCATGGTTAAAAAAAAGAGAAATTTGAGGGAAAATGTAAATACATGCAGTAATAATGCTTTCTTAGTAAAATTCGCATCTTTAGTCTCCCGTCACCTTATTGCTTTGTAAAGAAACATCTTGACCCCAGTCATAAAAGTTACTTAGATTTATAAACTCATTAATGTTTACTAGTAGTTGCAATCTGATTTCTTCTCCTAAACTACTTTAAAAATAGTCTAAGTCAAAAAGCTTTTAAAAACCAACATCAGCTTTATCTCTTACACCTCACATAATACTTACAAATCTTATTAATAAAGCACTCAGGACAATCTGATACACTACAAAATTTAAAATAATACAGAATTGTTTCTAATAATAATTGCATCCTTCTATAACATTTGCCTTAGAATAGTTTTAATTTTTATATAAATGCAGCCATTGTTGTTGATCTTTAAGCAATCTTGACTTAGTTTTTGCCACTTTATAAAATGTAGACAAATCTGATAGCCGAAGTAAGTATCAAAATTAGGGTAAAGCAAAGATAGTTTTGTTTTTTTGCACTTTACATCCTCCAGATTGTCAAACAGGCAACATACACACACATTCTATTTCAGAAGAATGAGAGAGAGAAGTAACAAAAGAAAAAAAAACTCCAGACCCAATGATTATTACTCCAAGAATATAGATCTTTGTCTAAGCAATCTTCTTCTGAATATCAGTAGTTATAGAACTCTCAGTATATTTTTATCATCTTCACAAAGTTATTTTTCTGTAAACTAAAACTTTGCCTAAATTGAGATAAGCTCCTTTAAATTTTAATTTATTTCTTAATTGGGTATGAGCATTTACAGTGACAGAAGAAGTTCTGGTTTTGGCAACTTTGGAAGTAGCTCCCCAACTTTGGGACATGTACGTGTTGTCTGTAGGATGACTCAGCTGTGGTCTGGTGCTATTATCACATATGTTCTATCTTTGAATACTGGAAACAAGAAATTTGCAACAGCCCAACCTAGCAAATTTCTTCTGATTTTGTTTTCATCTTTCCTTTCAACAAAAATTAACTTAAATTTCCTAAAACAGCCTTCAGGTCTTTTTTTTATCTTAATCATCTACTAAGGCTCTTGGGCCCTGGGAATGTCTGAGAAGGTGCACTCAGTAATTCATGTGTAGGAATAGTTGAAAAAGTTATCTTCAGGCCTTTCTGGAGTTCTGTAGTTGGATGTAGGTGACAGTTTTATCAACTACAGTATTCAGTGAACCTCAGGGAAGCTTAAAACCCCTGATTATAGCTGCTCTTTTAATGGCTTCGTTTTTCTTCTGTACTCCAGAAAAAAATGATTCTACTCACAGAATTTTACAGTTGTGTGTGGTTTTTTTAGTTGCTTTAATGCTTTGTATTATTTTTTTTTTACTAAGAAGTTTTTACATGTAAAGCAAGTATAATTGTATTTACATTGAACTTTGAAAGATTTTCTTCCTCATAACGTAAAGGTAAATAAGATCAACTGCATACCTATGCTATTATTTTGCTATGTAGTTTATTATGACCGCCCATGCTGCTTTCATATTATTTGAATTTTATTGCCCCTGCTTTCTCTAGGACTTTATTAACTTTGATATAGTGCATCTATACTCATCCATGTAAATGCTTTTGAAGAACAAAACAATTGACAGATTTTGCTTTACAATATCTGTGATTTTTGTTTCATACCTTTGTCCATCTTTCAATCTTTGTAAACAGACCTAGTTCTTTATTGCATAGACCTTATAATCCCTTAATACCCTGATTCTAAACTGAATGAGCTTTAAAAATGCCTGTTAAACAAATAGTATAAAGGATAAAATAATTTAAAATTTCTTTACAAGTTTTTAGGTGATGGAAGTAGAATTCCTAAAATATAAATTACTCTTGTGTCATTTTCCCCCTAATCTTTAGGTGTTATCTTCTTATAAATGAAACCACGGGGGTTTTTCTTGTGATTATAGTATTTCATTATTTGAGTATGTAAACATTATGACGATGGTTTTACAGAATTAACAGCAGCAGAGGAATTGCTCTTAGTCAAAAACAGCTTTCATCATGATCTATAGCACAATTGTTTTATGTCTGTAAGGCATTTCTCATAGGACTATATTTGGTCATCCAGATAGCTTTTGGAAACACATATTTTGTCTCACAGTATTTGCAGATCACTTTTGGTGGTGGGGTGAGCATCAACACTATCTTAACCATACCCTTCCAGCCTCATCAAATTAGAAGTGAATGATTGGCAGTGGAGAGAGGTTTTCAGTGAAACCATTCTTGATAATGTAGGGCTGGAAAAATTCAAAGGTAGGTTACCATGGTAACAGTGTTTTCATCGTGATGACCTGATTTACTAAGAAAAAGTCTTCAAATAAGTCTATGACACGATTAAATAAGAGATTTAAGGAAAGGGAAAAGACAAAAACGAAACACCTGAAAGACATTCCAGTCAAGCCCAGTGCTTCTATAATAGACGCCCCAAGGTACGGTGAGAATAATTTCTGATTCAACACAATTCCCTCACCTGTTAAAGTAGTAAACCTTTAAAAGAAAGCTTTTAAATTAAAATTTTCAAATTAAAATTTTCAGCTACTTGGGAGGCTGAGGCGGGATCATTGCTTAAAGCCAGGAATTTGAGATGAGCCTGGGAAACATAACAAAACCCCATCTCTAAAAAAAAAAGGCAAAGTTAGCTGGGCGTGGCACGTAGTTACAGCTATATGGGAGGATCCCTTGAGTTCAGGGGTTCGAGACTGCAGTGAGCTATGATCACGCCACTGCACTTCAGCCTGGATGACAGGGCAAGACTCTGTCTCTAAAAAAAAAATAATAACAGTAGTGATAAAAATATGTTTTAAATAACTTAAAACTTTATATAACAGCCTGTTTCTTAAATACCATGCAAATAATTTCGTGAGAAATAAAGTTATGGTAATTTTTATAAATGACTTCACATTTAGAATGCTGGTGTTTTTATTGGTTAAATTGAATTAGATTT
Source organism: Nomascus leucogenys (assembly GCF_006542625.1). NCBI lineage: Eukaryota > Metazoa > Chordata > Mammalia > Primates > Hylobatidae > Nomascus > Nomascus leucogenys. The sequence continues at coordinate 29,397,646 of NC_044392.1, read as the reverse complement.
CTCAATAGCTATTTTTAAAAACTGCAATAGGAAGGCCTGTCTATTGTATTTTTTAGAAACAAGCTGGTTTCTACAATATTATTCACATTTTGTAAACAGCATCATTGAACCTGCACATAAAAGGTTAAATGTTTGCAGACCATTCTTTTTTGCCTCAGAGATCAGAGACAAATTACTATTTTTATTTTACATTCCCTTGATGAGGATAATGATAAACAGCTGTCATTTCAGTGCTTCGACTGCAAAGAACCTTATTGCAATCCTATAATTTAAACAAAAAAAAGATATAGTCATACACAATATACATACAGAAAAGAGCACAATGGAGAATTTGCTTAGAACTGGGGTTAGAGAAAAGGAAGTGTTGCTCTCTGCAATTACTCACGTAAAAGAAAAATTCCATTTATATGCATTTTTCCCATTCATCTTAGACATTGGTAGAAGGAGCAGTTTACTGCTTTTTTTCTAAAATGAGGAAATAAATCAAACTTGCATACTGAAGTCTGTGACTCCCCGTCATGTCCACTGTATTATCAGAATAGTTAAGATTTGCATGTCACTACATGTCTGCAAGTATTTCCAAAAGCTAAGAAGAATTTCAATTTGTTTTACTGATTATTTACTAAAGCCTCCAAATTTTTTTAATGCTAAGAATTAAACCAGAGTTCTCTATTCACTCTAACACTTTGTTTTCTAATTGCATCTGGTTTCAAAAAGTGAAAGTCAGTGTCTTTTGCTTATTTTGATATGCAAAAAAGTGAAGCATGGCTACATGTTAAAAAAAAGCTGTAAAATGGGGAAATTTAGTGTTTCTATATGAAAATGTGGATGGTAATATGATTTTCCTGGTGTTTCATATTCCTAGAGGTGAATTTAACATGTTATTTATTCTGCTTTTCTCCTTTAGCTCAATTATTTATTTTTTATAACTATCAGTACTTTAAGGAATTTTTCTAGAAAATCTCTTTATGTTCTGGTTTCTTAATACCTAAGAAAAAATTGACTTAAAATAATATTTATCTAACATTTATTGAACAAATTTCAGTTCTCAGAGCTTGAATATATTCTTATATGGGTTGACAGTAATGATCATAGGGACCCCTGTCCTAAGGTTGTGCTACAGATCTATATAAAGTACCTAGCACAGTATCTGGAATACAGTATTTGCTCAATAAATGTTCCTGGGAAGTGGTAGTAGGTTTATGCTGAAATGCCATTACCTGGTACTGCTAAACACAATGGCAGAATCTAAAATCCAAGAATGTTTTAGGTCAGAGAGACAAATGGAATTGTGTTGTATTACAAATGGAGGCTTTATATAGAAGATGTTTTCTTCAGAAAGCTGTAGGCCATCAGCTGTTCTCATTGATATATATGTATATTTCATAATCACTTTATCATCCTCATTATCATCAAGTTGTAGTAGCTCCTAACTCCTCAACTTGGAATTTCTCTGGTCTGTGCTTTCTCTTACAAGTAGGCTTTCCTGGAGGCCCTAAAATGCACTGGAGCCTTAGAAATGTCCTCATACTATTGTCCCAAATCATGAGGTCATGCTCTCAGGACTGGGAAATGAGTTGAGCGTGCATTATTTTAATGTGTTTTTTAGAACAATAAATATTTCTGAGAGAAGCCTATATAAATGATTAGAACCAATTCTATCATTATTGTTGATTTTGTGGCCCATCAATATGCTTTTCACACAAGCATATTGATTCAAAGGAAAGGCTTGTCATTTAATACCCAGTAAAGCTGTTCAGCAGAGTGCTATGCCTAGAACTGATTGGATGATTGAAAACCTGGCAGATCAAAGTATGTACATTTCCAAAGAAAAGCACTTCATGTCTACATGGAAGCAATAAATTATTTCCCCATTTTACATTCATAATTAAATCTTTCCAAATGCTAGAAAGTAGCCAGACCACTAACAATAATACCTGTGTCATGTTCTGGGGCTTAGATGGTTCAAGCTGACTTGAAATGGAGACCATTTGTTCTAAACTGATTTCAATGCCAAGCCCATAGGTCAGCCCTTAATGATGAAGATGCCATTCCAGCACAGCCCCGGTGGATAAGCCAACATTAATTAACTCAAGTCTCATAGTATAGGAAACAGATGCTTTTCTCATGTTGCACAAATAAATTCTTTGTGTATAGATGTGTTCTGTTTTATTCAAAGAATAACAAGTTGGAAGTTATAATTGTAAGTTTTTCACAATGGAGCCTGTCTTTAGTAGTGATGACAGAAGCATGAATTTACATAACAAATTCCAGCAAGTGCATGGAAGAATAAATTATCTTCTATATCTCTTATTTTGGCTTCAGGCCAGCCCTAAAAATTTAGCTTTGAATGTGGGAGGATCCAAATGCTGATCCATCCCAGAGCAGACCTAGAAGTGCCAGAACAATACCAAGGTTATTTCTAATCTATAGAATCCCTGGAGACTCCTCTCAGAGGTTTACATTTGCATCATATGTTTGGATTCAGTTCTTTGTCCAGCTTGCAAATAGCTTAAGATTAGATTGTTCTCTGGAGGTATGTTGTTAGGTACACTGTTTATTTGGTTATTCATCTCAACATTCATTCAGAATTAGAATACTTACTTGCTTTCCCTAGAATGTGGCAGGCTAAAAATTGAGTAATAACTGCAGGTTCCCCCATCTCCTTTCAGAACCAGTGGATGCATGATAAGATAAAAATGTTACCATCTACTGATACAAACTCCAACTATGCTAATCAGAAGTTGATAATCTGATAACGTCTGACATTTTATTTTCTTCTGAGTGAATATGAGATAATCCATGGTTTGTTTCTCTTCTTTTAGGCTGAAAATGATGAGAATGGCCAAGCAGAAAACTTTTCCATGGACCCACAATTGGAGAGGCAAGTGGAGACCATTCGCAACCTCGTAGACTCCTACATGTCCATTATCAACAAATGTATCCGAGATCTAATTCCAAAAACAATAATGCACCTTATGATCAATAACGTAAGTGATTATAAACTACCTCCATTTAACTTCTAACCCATCCAAGTGTGGAAGTTGCACATATTATCTTCAGCTTCTTTGTGTATTTTCTGGATAGTTGAAAGAATATTACCCAGGTTCATCATTTTCCATTACACGTGATATGTGACTGACCAATGAAAGAGAACTTAGGGAAGAAAACTTAAAACTTCTAGCTATAGGACTGAGGTATTCCCTACTGGCTGTCTTCTAGAAGAGTGTGAGTTTGCTCACAATAAAGCAAAACAAAAACACCATAATCCTGGGCATTGCATAAATTAATTGCAAAATCAGCAAAGAAACCAGATGCCCTGGCTCCTAGACTTTGAGACTAAAGGCAAAGGATATATTTGTTCCTATACCCATGCGTGTGCGTGCATGTGTACACACATATAAAATATGTTAATATCATTATTTTCAGCTTCTAAAATCTATGGAATGCTATTTTAACCTGGGAAAGGGCTTATTGCTTTATCCCCTTGGATTAAAAACTCAGTGAATTTTATTTTTCTAAGGTAAGGATGCTATAACCTCAAATTTGAAAATCCTGCTTGACTAGCCATCAATGGGTCTAAATAACCTTTTCAAAGTTATTTATAGTAGTCAGAATATGATACTTAAATTATGTTTGATTTAGTTCTTTTGGTAGTTAACTTTTTACAGTACAAATAATACCACAAGTTATTTGAGAAATAATCTTTTAGATAAGATAGGTTATAATGAGGTGTTTTATAGGGGGCTGTTCTGAATCTTGACAAGTGAGACACTAATAATTTTGTTCCTAGTTATCTTCTAAGGACATCTTTTTATTTAATCCAATGATAAATTATGAGCATTGCTTGTAAGAAATTAAAATTAGATGGCAAAGTAGTAAAAAGAGCCCCAAAGTAGAATTTAGGAGAAATCTGCGTTCTAAATCTGGTTCTGCTACAGACTCTGTTGACCTAAAGTGAGTCTCTTTCATGTGTCTGTTTCCTCCATATGTAAAATACTAATCGTAGTAAGTGTATCAGACTTAGGGATTTATTCCAGAAGATGGCACATATGAAAGTACTGTGAAAAATATAATTGTAAGAAATTAATATGGCTGCCTATTTAAGAACTGTAAACAGCCTTTGTTTATATGTCATGGTTAATTTCAAAATTTTATTTCTAAATACGACAGTCCATTCATTGTCCATGATCTCTGCATTCTTTGACTGTAAGCAACCCCAAGCACTCATGTGAACAATCTTATTTTTAACTAACACTATTTTCATACACGTGTGTATTCAAACAAGGTTAGCTGGATGCTTTGAAGAATCAGCAACAGGTAAGCAATAAATTAGAAATGTGGAAACTAAGAATTGTATTCTTTTGACCAATGGCTTTCTGTGTAACCTAAAGCAAATCATTTCGCCCCTTTGAGTTGAAGTCAGTCTCTTCTAAAACTACACTGAGGTACCTCACAGAACCGTCAGAAATTATAATAAAAGTGGCTATAAGCCATTTAGAAAAATATAAAGTACTAAACAAATATTCTGTGTATTTTTAAAATTACCTTCTTCATTTACTTAAATGAATTCAGGTTGTTTTGCTGTGGTATATCCAGGCACTTGCTTATTTAAACATTTTCCTGATTATGGATCATTTATCTTTTCACTGTTTCACCGAGAGTCATTAGTGCTGCCATCAGTTCAAACGCTGCTTTGCTCTGCACTATATTAAATCATCAGCACAGGAAATAGCACTTCCTGCCTATAGCTGTGAGGAGTAGCTTGACACAAATTAGCTAAAAGGAAAAAAAAACCCTATTGCAAATCTATCCTACTTTCACCTTCTCAAGAAAAACATACACACATGCACACACATGTGCATGCACGCACACACACACACACAGAAAGAAAGAAAGAAATGCAGGGGTAGTTTCCCTCACTCTTCACTGGTGTGTTTTCTTGCTTTAATGAAATGGCTAAACCTCCACCTACAGGATATTATCCTCGGAGGTAAAGTTCTGATAGTTGTCTTGAGAGAGACCTCACATAAGAGTCGTGAGAAAGGAGACTTCAATTAAGATCTGATCTCCAAGGTCAAATCTTGAAGTAAAAACTAATAGGAATGTGGAGAAGATGAAAGTATCATGTAGTGCTGAATTCTTATGAAATTGTGTCTATCTTTGTTTGAAATTTAACTTTTTGTATCTACCAGAAGTTAGTTTTACATATCTAGAATGACTGCCTTTCTTGGGTATTACTTTATGTGCTTTTTAAACATATATAAAAAGGTATAGTTTTATATATAATATAGTTTAAAATTATATATGTATAATTCTATATATGAAAAATATATATCTCTTTTATTAATGTAGTCGTATTCTCGTGGCATCTTATTGTACAGAATGCCCAAGCCTATTTTGTTCACTCCACATGTGACCTGTTGAGTCCGAGGAAACTGAAACAGTGAACACTCAGCACTGTGCCGTCTAGATGTATTGATTTTTTAACCTGATTCAAAGTGAAGAGATCTTCAAATGAAAGAACGAATAATAAAATCACAAGTAGAAAACGAGTCTTTTGACTCCTAATTCTAAATTCTATTCACTTAACCCTGCTGCATCTTTAAATGAGTTTGGATCAAAAAGCTAATTGTTCCTCCAGAATCAATAAATGCCTAAAACAGGGTCCTCTATTTCTTCCTGGTCTATCAAAAGCGGCATTCTGGCCTTTCCTCTTTGAAATGGGAATGAAAAAGAATATATTTCGGCCTTCTGAAAAAGAATATGTTTCAGCCAACGTTCATAAAGTTCAGAATTTGGTGGGCAGTTTCCTTTGAAAGTTTACATTAAGTGTTCTGCCACTCAAGTCTCCATATGGAATTGTTTAAGAAGTTTAAAGCCTAGCAATAAATGCCTTGCCTCAGACATACTGTAAGCCTTTGTCTATTGAAATGCAGCAGCTGTTTCGTTACTTAAACATACCAGGTAACAGCAGCACAAAGAAATAGCAAGTTTATGACAGACGGTCTTTCTAGACAGGCTACAGTCAAAGCAGCAGAGTTTTGCTCAGGACTTTAAAGCTAACACACACATAACACCCCATGGTAAGCCCATTTGGATGGCCTCTTCTCTGTAGCTCACCCCACCAGAAGTTCTCCATCAAAGAATGAAGTGGATCCAGCTTTATTCTAAAAATGTGTTTGGTGTGGCAAAGTGGCACATAATTCTGTTTGAACCTCTCAGCCAACCACATGTTGGATACCCATTATTTTCCACAGCTTATAAATGAAGAAATTGAGGTTCTGAGACATTGACTTGCCCAAGATCACACAGCTGGGGGGTGGCAGAGTTAAGAATGAAATCCAGGTCTTCCCACTCATAGTCTGATCTCACCATTTGAACATTGGATAATGCATGTGACGGGGTTACTCCTACCCCCACAGGGTATTCATGAGTTATTTTCCCAGACGGTTAATTTTACTTGAAGATTTAATTAGGATTTGTTTGAAGGTGAGAAACAATGTTTTAAATCTTTCTCATATTTAAGCAAACCCAGATAATACAAAAGAGAATGTAAACATTCTTAGGAATTTTTTAAAAAAACAAATTTGAAACATAAAGCCATTTCACACTGGAGTGTGTGCTGTAGCCTGCGCCCCTGGACCCCTCTGGAGGTCCACATTTACTCTCCTTGGCCATTGGCATTTTGGTGGAAAATTACTAACATGTGCCCTAGTTTCAAAACTTACTGTAACTTTAATGCGTATGAAGTAAAGTGTTATTTTAAATGTTCATTATTTTAGGGGAAAGTACATCTTAAATACCAGAGCTTTATCCTGGCATTTAAAGCACTGATTTGTTTCCACCAGCCAGGAATTCAGCACACTGCTCAAGAAAAAGATCATGAGTAGGACTCCATAAGTCCCACTCTCCTCTCCCCTGCCCCCACCTCCCATCATCGCTCCCTGCCAAGGCTAACACTCTTCTGCTTTCTTAAATTGTAGATTAGTTTTGCCTGTTTTTGCACTTGGGAATCATATACTATACGCCTTTTGTGTGTAACTTCTTTTCCTTAACATTACATTTGTGAGTCAAAGGATGTTACTTTTTAAAGCAGGAAAACTTCCTTGGTCTTTAGCAGAATTAAATCCCTGGGAAAAGGAATGGAGGACTAAGTAGATGTGAGAGAATTGTGAGATCTCAAAGATCACAAAATTCTAACCAAGCCCCCTCCCCAAAACTAAACAAAATTAAACTTCTCAAATGAATTTTAATACGTGTATTATGTGAATGAGAGGCATCACTGTGTTCCGTACTGTGACCCTCCAATTCTAGAAACAAAGAGATTTTAAGGAAATGGTCTCCTTGGTAACTGAACTGTAGGAAACTGTAGGAATACCCTAGAAATGTCTCTTCTATTTGTGAAGGGTTTAAAATGGTCTCAGTCATAGCAAAGAAGGTTTAAGATCCAAACATATTACGGGTTGCTAGAGAAGGGTTAAATTAAGAGAGGAAAACATGTGGAACGTTTTTAATGACCTCACATTCCTTTACACTGAGCAGAGCGACATGGTGCAGTAATGCCTGTTTATCTAGCCTAGAGAGTTTGAGCTGGAATGAGGTTTCATGTGTGAGAACTTTTACAAACCATACAGAGATGTATAGGTTATAAGGTGTTATAATTAAAAACATAAATATTATTTCAGATCTCAAATTTAAGTATAATCACTTCGTTATGTTCGGTGAAGTATTTTCTAAATGCTATCATCTAAAAGGGATTCACTTGACCCCTAATTGTCATGCAGAATTCTTGATTTAAATATTTGTACCAGATTTAAATGTCTGTATACCACTGGCATACAGACTTCCCAGAAAGTCCCTGAAGTGTCTGGAAACTCCCGGAAGTCCCCCTACCTTCATTCCAAACTCCAATTTTAGTGTCACAAAGCTAGGTTAGCAGAAGGAGAGAAGAGTATCTCTAAAATTTTGCTTAAATGCAGAATAAAATGTTAACCTCTATGCTGTATTTAACTATGTCGCTTGATACCTGTACTATTGCAACAGCTGTCTATTGTTCTCCTGTCTTGATGTACCTAATGCCAATTTAGCCTATGGACAGTAAAAATCACAGCATTTTTTGGAAGGGGCACTAACTGTCTGCTGGGTATCATGCTAGACAACTTATATTCATTCTTTCCCTTAATCCTCACAATACTTGAGGTAGCTCTACCCTTATCCCTATTTCACAGATGAGGAACCTGAGACTCAAACAGTTTACATTATTTGCCCAAGAACAGTAAGTGTTAGAACTAGAACTTAAATCCACAGCCTATGCTCTGAATCCACTGTATTGCACAGTAGGCAAGTTCCAGTGTGTCATAATTGATGTGGAAGATTCAAGGCACATCTTTGATCAGAATGCTGAAACGGGCCCTTATTTTACTTCATGGTTTGACAGTTGATTCTTAATTCAGCTCTGCTTTAAATCTATTCTTGGAAGAATCTTCTTTTAAATTGTATTTAATAGATTCTAAGTGATATTCCAGTAATATGTAAAGTTTCTAAAGAGCTTAACCGAACCAATGGTCAATGCCAGGAAAATTGTCTGGTTTTGAGTTTTGAATTGCACCGTACATGCAAGTGCATATACACACCCAACAGTGGGAGATATGTGCAAATATCCATGATTCCCTGCATACCTGCAAGTACATTTAGAAGTGAATGCATCTTTAAGGAAGGGAATGAAATATTCCTAAAGCCAAATTTGCTGCCTTCCCTCTAAATCTGACTTTCTTTTCTGATGTTTGAGTTTTTATTCTCCTACTCATCCAAATGTCAATGCTTGAGATGTCTTTGGTTGTTCCTTTCTTCCTTGCCCTTCACATCCCAAAAGCACCAAGTCCAGTTCATTATTCCCTTATAATGTCATTGTATGTATCCATTTTTCATACTACTGCATTATTATTAAATGAAACCTTTACCATCTTATGAATGATCTACAATAGCCTTCTAACAGATTTCTTTATTTTCACTACCACCCTTGCAAAGTCTTTTTCAATGTTAGCCAGATTAATTTTCCTAAAACTCTTTTATTGTTTCACTTACTTGCTTAAAAGCTTTTGATGGCCCCTCATTGCCAAGTGAATAAAGTTCAAACACTTCTCCTTGGCATTCAAGGCCTTCGCATCTGCCTCAGGATTCCTGGCCAAACTTACCTTCCACAACTATCATGCATAAACCTCTACTCCACAGAGGGTTTCCTAAATACATCTTGTGTATTAGATTACTTTCACCTTTGAATCACTCTTGGTTTACAAAATATGTACAGAAAACACTTTATTTCACCACAATAAACCTTTGATTCAGCTGAATTTTTTTATTAGTAGAATTATTTACGTTTTGATGCCTTTAAAACATAATGAAGCTATGTGTTTTAGGTTCTTGTCATCTCTGAATTACAAATTTAACCATATCCTAGAAATTTTGAGCATCTGACAGCTGTTCTGTTATCTGCCTGATTTTTTAACAATTAAATATATACTTGCGTTTGGCCTTTCTTAAAGATATTCATGAGTCTAGATAAGAGTTAGCTTTCTCATGTAACAGAAAAACGGAAAAATTCAAACGGTTTATTTTTACTAGGCTTAAGTTAATTGCTGCACTACTGTAAAATAATGGTGCTTAAACAAAAATTTACTTTTTTAAGCACTCAATCGCAATGAGATAATGGAGTAAGGGAATGGGCACTGGACTTCAAGTCAGAAGATTATGGATTCAACTGAATGCTGTGTGACCTATTAGCGCAAGATACTTAAATTCTCGGAACTTGTTTCTGTATCTATAAAACTGGAATACTAATACATGTTTCTTCAGTGTGTGATGAGAATTGTCATATAACTTGTGAAGCCACTAGGTATATACCATACTTCATCGATTCTCACATTCACTTCTTTTTATTTAATATTTCTGAAATGAAGATGCATCTTACACTCAATGGCATCTTGACATCCTGTCATAGTGTGATTGATGGTATTTTTTTTTTGTCTGAATAGTCAGCACATATGATAGTAGTGTTTCTTAAAATCACTGGTGTCTCAGAGTTGATGAGATACAGTAGCTGGTGCTCCCACTCAGTGTTGTGCACCACATTCATCCTCTCCATTTTCATCCTGCAACAAAATGCCCCTCCCCTGAGACTCCCACATAGTGTTCATACTTTAGTTTGTTTTTATATATTAGCTAACTATGCAACCTCATGTCAGTCCCCATCACTGTTAACTAACTTCTACTGTAAACTTCTGGAAAACAGAGTGCATCTCTTTCACTTGTTTATAAATCAACCTGCATAGTTATATAAGATTCTGTATTTAATAAATATTCACTTACTGGTGCTAATTTCACTTTTGAGACAACACTGAAACTTGGCATCTCAATAATTTTCCAGTGATTTTGGTAAAAGCTAGGGAAAGGACTGCGAATGCCAAGGAATGGAAAACGTGTGATTACATCCGTTTCTTCACATCACTGTTTTCTGTTGAAAATACGGCTGCTTACCTCATAGTACCTTCCCTCTTCTATAAGCCAAACAGCTCCAGAAAATACTGTGAAATGCTCACAAAGCCAGCAGGCCCTGTTCTGGTGATGGCTGGGTTTGGCCTTCTTCTACTCATCTCTATCATCCTTCAGTGTCAACAGCCAGAAGACAGAGGGAAACTGTTACTGTCACCAGTACTGGGGATAGAGACAAAACAAAAGTAAACAGACGCTTGGTGCTTCACTTTTCCCAGGGTGGACTTTGTCCAGACTCTGACTGCCACAGCCATGTTTCTACCTCCACTCAGTCACTCATTTATTCTCATTTTTATTTCTCTGTGGTGATCTGACAGGTTAAAGATTTCATAAATTCAGAGCTCCTAGCACAGTTGTATTCTTCAGAGGACCAAAATACTCTGATGGAGGAATCTGCTGAGCAGGCTCAGCGCCGGGATGAGATGCTTCGAATGTACCAAGCCCTGAAAGAAGCCCTTGGGATAATTGGGGACATCAGCACGGCCACCGTGTCCACTCCGGCACCCCCTCCAGTGGATGACTCCTGGATACAGCACTCTCGCAGGTAAGAAGATGGCCCCACAACCCCTGAGCCCTGCCACGCTTGTCCAATATCATTTTCTGAGAGTGCTTTCCTAAACCAAGATAGACCTACAGAAAAAGGGGAAAAGATATTTATGTTCAGGAGTAAGGATCAGATTATACTAACTCCCTTCAAAATGCAGCACAGTGCATCCTCACAATGGAATGTTATATAGTCACTAAAAAGAACAAGACAGTTCTATTAAGTCCTAAAATGAAAAGATAATCCAGTTAATGGGAAGCTTTATTAAAAAAGGAGGTTGTAGGCCCGGCACAGTGGCTCACGCCTGTGTTCCCAGCACTTTGGGAGGCCGAGGTGAGCGGATCACCTGAGGTCAGGAGTTTGAGACCAGGCTGGCCAACATAGTGAAACCCTGTCCCTACTAAAAATACAAAAATTAGCTGGGGGTGGTAGCGCAAGCCTGTGATCCCAGCTACTTGGCAGGCTGAGGCAGGAGAATCGCTTGAATTCAGGAGTCAGAGGTTGCAGTGAGCCAAGATCACGCCACTGCACTCCAGCCTGGGTGACAGAGCGAGACTCCACCTCAAAGAAAAAAAAAAGGAGGTTGTAGAACACAGAAAAGCAATTTATATATAGAGAGAGAAAATATATACTTATACAAATGTAGAATACAGTTAAAAAGGATGCACAAGAAACTTCTATAGTTGTTTCAACAGAGCGAAGGGGTAGGGAGAGGAAAACTTACTTTTCTCCATTTACCCTTTTATCCCTTTGACTTTCATAACATGAATTGGACTTATTCAGTCAAAAAATAATTTTTAAAAAGCAAGAAGTTACAAAACATTTTTAGAGATTAAGTCAGACAGAAAGGAGGAGTGAGCAAACTATGATTTCTCTTTTTCCTCAGGTCACCGCCTCCAAGCCCCACAACCCAAAGGAGGCCAACACTAAGTGCTCCCCTCGCCAGGCCCACATCCGGCAGAGGACCAGCTCCTGCCATTCCCTCTCCTGGCCCCCACTCTGGGGCTCCCCCAGTCCCATTCCGTCCAGGCCCATTACCTCCTTTCCCCAGCAGCAGTGACTCCTTCGGAGCCCCTCCACAAGTTCCATCTAGGCCCACGAGGGCCCCGCCCAGTGTCCCAAGGTAAGGCATGGAGCAGAAATTGGGGGGTGGTGCGCCTTGGTTCTCTTCTCATAGAATGACAGACAAAATTTATTTGAAAGAGAAAATTGCAAAGATCTTATCGTACATGTTTGCAGTTTTCACAATGAACAGAGACCATAGGAAAATTGCCAACCTTGTTATGCCATTTAAAAATCACCTGTGATCACTGAAATTTCTCATTTATCAATTGGCACAAACTAAATAGGGCTAAAGAACACTGGGTCCCAATGAATGACATTTTGGCAGCTATTGGGAGAATTTGAGGGCTTTGAAACAAAAGAGCTATGGAGGATTGTAGCAAGCTGTGTGTTCTACAGGTCATGAGAGTTCCATGGACTAAAGTCTTGCATTCTCCATTACCAAAAGAATTCTAGAAAACCACTGACTTAGAGAATTTTATCCATCTGCCTTCTGAACTGTGATCCTTATACCCAATTTTACCAATTTGCATATAGACTGAATACATCTGGCTGATTGATCTGCAATTGTTTTTTTAAAAACTATACATAGAAATTTTAATATAGGCATGATTGTTGTATACAGTCACTAATCATATATAAGATAGATCACTGTACATTTGAATAATACATGTTGACAATTATAAGTGGATTTTCAGGCTTAATTGTGAAACAATATAGCTAATAAATAATGGACCTAGAAACACACATAGTTGGAACTGTAGTCTCACCTTCATACACTTACAGTCAAAATATACACAATGAATATAATCAAAGATTTTTAAGGTATAAAGTACTAAGGTTTTTCCCCCCTCAAAATCAGAAATATAGAGGAAAGAAAATTAGCCCATATATAAAGTTAATTTTTAAAAAATTCAATTCAGAGAATTAAAATATTTATATACTCCATGAAGGAATATCTGACTATATACGAACCATAAAAACAGATGTGACTTCTACCCATCCCTGAAGCCTGAGCCACCTTGCCAACTGATTATGGCACTTAACGTTTTATTTTGATCTTCAGGTTGTTGAGTGTAATGAAGAGAAGAAGGGGGATCTTAAACTAGTACACAGAGGGTGGTATAGCAAAAATAGGCAGGAGATTTGCAGTCAGAAGACCTGGGTTACTGAAGGTCTTGGGCAACTCATTTAACTCTGAGATGGGAGTTCTTTATCTATGAAACAGGGAGAATTCAATAAGGTTATTCCCCAGATCATATGACATGAGGTATTTGAAATCAGAGTTTGATACACTGTAAAGACTACAGTTGTTACCACTGTTATCATTTTGGTCCTAAGCAAAGAGGATATATATATACACTCAATCCATTTTTTTTCTCTAAATTCAATAGACTTGGCTTATAAATTATTTGGAATGGTGCTAAATGTCTAGTAATAATAGTACTAGCAATAGCCAACATTTATTGTGCTCTCAATATTACTAGGCATTGCCCTAAGAACTTTGTATATACATTTTTGTTTAAAGCTCACAACAAATAGGTTGTTATCCACATTTTACAGATGAGGCAGTGAGGTTAAACAGCTTGCCCAAGGCTACTCAGCCAGGCCCTAGTGGAGCTGGACATTAATACCACGCAGTCTGCTTCCAGAGCCGTTTCCTGACCATGACCCCAGGGTTTTTCAACCTCATCAGTACTGACGTTTTTGTTGTGGGGGGCTGTCCTGTGTATTATAAGATGTTTAGCAGCATCCCTCACCTCTGCCCTCTAGATTTCAGTTGCAGTCCCCAGTTGTGACCACTAAAAATATCTGTAGACACTCCCAATGTCCCTTAGGGGAGTAAAATTCCTCTCCACAGGAGAACCACTGCACTGCAGTATTCAAAAGAATTCCCTTCCATGTAAAACCATGAATTTCAGCATTGAGCCTTGCTACAAGCAAGATCCAATTTATTATTTTAGAAAACCTCAAATTCACTGGGAAAGTGTCTGCCATTGTACCAGGAAGGTATTGAGGCCATTGGAAGAGGAGGAGTTGAGAGTGGGAAGGCTGGAGTCCCATGCAGGAGTTACTTTTGTCTGTCTGGCTATGAGAAGAAACCAGAGCAACCTGGTGGTGCCTGTCCTCGGGAATGAACATGCATGTTCTGCCTGCTTGCTTGACTGCTTTACCTGTGGGTTTCAGATGAGCTAGCTTGCCAGTAACCTTCAGAAAAATCAACTTTTGAATGCTAAGCTGACTTGTTAAGCAGGGTGGAGTTGCCGTTGGTATTTTCCAGCTCGCACGCACAAGGCAGCTGGACGAGAATGAGTAGCCTGAGCTGGATGGCCGGCACATGGGCAGCAGGGCTTAATGAGACTACATTAGGGAATTTATAGGATGACAGTTGCCTTATTTGAAATTTCTAGAATACTCTCAAGTTAGAACCAGACTTTACTTGATCTGGCCATGCAAAGAGTCCCAAATTTAAAACAGAAATGAAAGTACAGGGTAAAAGAGGAAAGTTTGTTGTTTTGTGCTGAGCCTTCAAGTTTCTGTGCTGGTTCAGAGCTTTGGGAGGGAAATCCCAGGGAAGGGGGCTGGGGGCGGGGGTGGGGGGTGGTCACCTGAGAGAGGGCAAGAAAGACTGTCAGGATCCCCATACCTGTTAAATCCAGCTTTAGATGGAGAGTTCTGACCACATAAAGTCTGTTTTTAATAAAAGCCAGAGCAGGAATCCTACCAAATACAAGCCAGAAATGGGGTTTAAGATTTCAAAAAAAGAAAGGAAGGGAGAACGAGAGAAAGAAAAAAATTGAGAGAAGCGCTTGTTGAAACTTCACCTTATTCTGTTTGTTTAATATAGTCTATTTCCCCTCTGTGATTTGCCTCCATTTTCTCTATCAAAAACTTAGAAAGTTGAAATGCCATTATCCATCATCTCTGGGAAAACAACCCTTTGTTTTCAGAGAAGGCAGTTTGATTTTTTTTTTCAAGTTTTTTACTTTCTTAAGGGTCCTTTCTCCTCTTGTATCTGAAACCAGAAACCTATAACATGACAAGACAGCACAAAAGGTGTCCCGCCAGCTCCCTGTTGGGCTTTAATATTACAAAGGCAATAACTGAACTTTTAGAGACAAGAGATTCTGCCATTCAGCATGTGCTTGTGCATAGTTTTCTTCTGGATAATTCACGACTTCATTAGCAAGTTATGATCTTGACTTTTAAGAGCATATATACTTTTATGTTAACCCCATTCAAAGGTAATCAAAGCACTTGCAATTGTACAGAAACCATGAGTGTTCTGCTTTTAAAAAATATATATTATTGTATCTTTCCATTCCAATATAAAAGGAGAGGAAGGAGAGAGGTGGTGGAGTCATTTTTGGCCCAGCTTTTCTCAGCTGCTCAAGCTGTTCTGGTTTATGTGCATGGAGCCTTTCAGTGAGGGAGCTGGAAATATTGAAAACTACATGCCTGTGTTTTAATTAATTCCACTTGAACTAGAAAAGCATCTCTATCCCAAAGAGACTCACTAGTATGTATGCTTCTGTCATTAGTAAGTTGAGTATACACAAATCAGTGATTTGTGGAACATTTTCTATTGCCAGAATATCTGGATTGTCCCCTCCCCTCTCACCTCCACTCAACTTCTCTGAAGGGGCTAAACGCTGTTTGAAAATCCAATCCAGTGTGTATTTACTTAACAAGATGATCTTAGACATCACCACCTCTTTAGGGTCCCTATTCTCTTAATTGAAGATCTTGATCTTCATCAGACATTAACTTTAGAGCTGATGTAACTATTTTCAGATATAGCTTCTTAAAATTAGTTAATTGGGAATCACAGTCTTTGACATTAACAGAACAAATTCACTGAATCCGAGTGTGTTTTTCCAGGCAATAACGAACTCTGGCATTATTTCACTCATTTGTCTTCTTCCCTTTCCTTCGACTAAGCTATTTTGCAATGGTCAAAAGGGGATAAGGGTGGGAGGAAGGGTCTCCAACCAAGCAAGAAGAAACTTTTTTTTTTTTTTTTTTACCTCATCACTCAATATTCAAGTACTTTTTTTGACCACCCGTGTTCACCAAGTATGATGGTGTCTCTTTAAAAAGACAAAACTGAATCATTCAAAAGGATTTGGATTTTACTCCAGCTCATCAAAATGACATAAATACAACATGGAAACCAAGAAATGCTCCCTTGAAGGAGTCTCTGGTGAGCCCCTTAGCGAAGCTGATGTCCCACCCTGCAAGGGCAGCCCCAGAGTAGCATCGAGATTATTCCAGAGTGTCTCACTCATACCCATCCCATGACTTAGGTGGCTTCCTTGACTTATGTGGCACACTTTAAGAGTTTCATCGTAATCCCACATTTTCAGTAATTTATTACAAATCGACCATGCCAAAAGATTTATTAATCCTTCTACATAGGCAACCAATGCACGCACATTCTTTTCTTTGCAAAGACAAAAGCCATTTAATCCTCCTTATAATTTAGTTTAATTCTGTTTTAAATGTTTGACCCTGATGGCCTGCAGTGCTCTATCTCTTTTATGTATTTTACATATTGTTATAACTGACAATTAATATAAAGTCCCTTTCACTTAGGGATAAGATCTCCTTGTTTTGGTTTTGTAGCCAGTCCTCCAAATTTTGCGTAAGGACAAATTCACGATTCTTATGAGTGTGTCTTTGAATCCCTTACATCAAGGTTTGGTGCCATGAAGGATGAAGCTGCTGAGCCCTGAAGCCGTGGGCTAAGGGTACACGGACAATTAAGGAACTTAAGTGACTAGCCTGTGTCTGATTCCCCTGCAGTCATGTACTGAAAACCTCCTGACTTACTCTCTCCTCAACAGCCCTCTAAAAGTCTGACTTCTTTTAGCAGCTGAATGTCATTTGGACAAATGAGGAACTCATCTTGTGACTTCTGATGTCAGCCAGGAGCTTTCTATTTTTCTCACCATCCTCCCCCTTTAAAAAACAAATACATAAATTTATCATTGGGCATTGTGATTTTTCAGGGAACAGTTTTTATTTTTAGCAACTGGCTTTCAAAGCAAGGAAAGATTTTTTTAAGCATAATTACTAAGAATAGAAACAACTTTGAGGTGTTCTTTTTGATTCTTAATATTTAAGGGGTGTCATTTGTTTTGAAGTCTCTAAATGTCATTAATCATTTGTTGCAGGTTTAATATGAGTTGTCATGATCCTTAATATACTTTAATGAAAACAGAATTTTTGCCACATGCTGTTCATTAAAGAAAATGTCCAATTTAATGTAAGTCCCTCAATTAAAAATCCCATCAAAAGCCTTGTTCCAATTTAACCATGATTCTGGCTATAACACAATTATTTCATGGGGTGAATCAATGGTTAATGTCAAGGTTTTTAATTCTTCAAGTCTTGGTTTCAATCTGGTTTAAGTGAAAGTAAAATTAGTTTGGTGGTTTCCTTCTTGAGTCTTGCAAACTTGAGTCTACTTTACACAAACATCTCCATCCTGCCACGGTTCGGATGACTGGCAGTCTGTTTAGGCGAGGCCCAGAAACAGAATGCAAGTCTTGTAAAAGTCAGAATCCGGGAGCTTTGCAGATGTGTGAAGGTAGCCTTCAGATTGCCTCTCTGTTTTCAATGTGTCCCTTATCTCACTCTTCCAAACATCCTATGTTGTAAGAGGGTAAAAGGAAAAGGAAAATAAGAAAGGATCTACATAAGGCAAAGTACAAGTAACATAAATGCAGACAGGCAGCAGTAAATATAACAATATGCTGCTGTTAGCCCAGTGGTAATGGGCATTAAGCTAACCAAACACAACTGCTTCCACATCCCATGACAAATAATAGCAAATAGCTCTGTCATTGTTCTCTTTGGGGCTCTAAATTGTTGAAGCTTCAGCCATTGCAGGGAAAGCCTTCCTGAGTTTCAGGGGACCCAGCCCTGCCCTGAGTTTCACCTGACTCATAGAGGAAAACAGCCAAGACAGGAGTCTGGCAGAGAAGCCACTGGCCAGTGAAAAACGCACAGTAGAGGATTATTATTCTTCCTGTGACCAGTCAGCAGCAAACTGTCACCAGTTGGAATCTGCTGAATGTTCCTATATACAAGTTAACGTTAGCTCAAAGAAAGGGGGTTAAAAAAAAAAAGGTTTGCCCAGTGTAAGCAGATACAGACTTGTATACGACACACAAACTAGTACTTCTATTTCATCACTGCACTTCATTGTTTCCCTCACTGTAAGAAAAGAATGATTTTTACACGGAAACCTTCACATTCAGACAGTTCTTGTTAGTTAGTTGTTAGTTCTTGTTTTAACGACTTCGATGAATCATGGCATGACATTGTTCATAGCTCTTTCACCTCTAAATTTTATCTAAGCAACAAATTAGAAGAAAGGACTGCTGGGGGACTTCTTCCTTCTTTCTGTGAAAGATCAGAAGCAATTTTTTTTTTTTTTGAGGCGGAGTCTCTATCACCCAGGCAGGAGTGCAGTGGCGTGGTCTCGGCTCACTGCAATCCCTGCCTCCCGGCTTCAAGCGATTCTCCTGCCTCAGCCTCCTGAGTAGCTGGGATTAGAGGCGTGCACCACCACATCCAGCTAATTTTTGTATTTTGAGTAGAGATAGGGTTTCACCATGTTGCCCAGGTTGGTCTCGAACTCCTGACCTCAGGTGATCCACCCACCGCAGCCTCCCAGAGTGCTGGGATTACAGCCATGAGCCCCTGCACCAGGCCTAGAAGCAAAATTTAAATAACGTTTACTAGAGTTGCTTTAGCCAATAAGAGCCAGGAAATTAAAAATGAAAATGTAAATGCTGCATCTTTCACTCAGAAATGTGCCTTAAATGCCTACCTCCAGCAATGTAAGAAAAACATTGAGGATTTAGCTGAGAGTTTGATGGCTTTTGCTTGCCTGTCATAACTTTATTGCTGCTCAAAGGTAGAATTTTAAAACACTCGACATTGAAATCCTTTAGCTTACCATTGCCAATGTATTGTAAGTGTTGTCTGGGGGAACCCCTGAATCTAAACATATATTTACACCCTTAAGTTGCCAAATTAAATCCATCTGGCTTACCAAATGCTGTTGCCAAAAGACTATTACACTTTTGGTGTAGCCAATATCTTAAATGTGGGGGATGGGAGGGCAGTGTTGAAAGGCACTAGATTTGATAGAATTTACATGTGCATTGATGCCACATTAAGTATTTACATCAAGTTTAGATCCCATGTCAACTCTGACCAAGAAAGAATTCCTACACAAGGCAAAAAGTCTAAAGCCACTAGGTATTTGGGCAGTCTCCTCATGGCACTTTTTGCCCTGTGGCTGCTTTTCAGGCATCACAACCGCACAATAGGCAAAACCACAAATAGCAAATACTCTAATTTCTTGAATTATTTTTTAACTATTCCCATAAACACTAGGAAATGCCCACTCCTGTTTTCTGGTCGAAGTTATCAGCTCATGTGAATCATATAAAGAATACATTCCACCCAAGGACCTGAAAATATGTTAAGTCAAAATTGCAAGTAGCAAAATTCGCAGTCACTCATAATCCATAGCAAGGTAGGGTCTTCCTAACTTCAGTTGCTTAGAGACATGTAAAATTCCAAATGTTCATAAAGTCGACTTTTTCTCCTATTGGGAATTAATTTAAACATTAGAAAACAGGAAAAGGTATAAGCACTCTTCTTAAATGTGCAAGTTGATATGAAATTTAGAAATATGTCCCATTCCTTCCCTGCTTCTTTGGTAGAAGGGCTAATGTACCAACTAAGAGAGAGAATAAGCTATAAGTCTGGATAGCCACAAACTAAATACACCACCACAGGAGAATCCCTCAGCTTCTATGGTAATTTTGAAACTAAGAGAAAATAAGACAGTATGAGAAGGCATTATACTGCTTTAAATATGACTTGGGAAATGGTCTTATTTTACAATCAAATATACCACTTGCTTTCATCATGTAAATATTACCAGTATTTGGTTTCAGATTTTCATAAGGTAACATTATCTAAATTTACTGTTCATCTGTATACTTAAATATATAACATTCATTTGCAGTATTTCATTTATCTCAAAAGATTAGTATATATCTCATCTAGAATGAGACCTCTTATGAGAATAGGAGATGAGAAAGACTTTTAAAGGCATTTCGCAGTCCAGAGAATCTGCAATGAAATTATTCCACTCAGGAATGGGTATTTATGTAAGATACATTCTGTACCATGTGTATTTTTTTAAGGTTATATTAGGATTATTCTCAAAGCCAATTTTAAGAGTGAATGAAATTTTTCCCTTAAGTAAATCTACCATTAAGTAGTATCATGCTCAAAGACCTACACCAGAAATTCTGCCCCACTGCTCTCGCTATAATACCATTCACTGAGGAAAAGCTGTAAGAACTGAGGAAAATGTCTACTTACTTTTTAAAACAACAAGAATTGCTTTTTGCTTCTCAGTAGTGTTGGAAAATATTTTAATAATTAAAATAATAAAACTTCATGTGAGGCAAATTCCACCTTAATTATTGCCCGTTGGGGTGGAAAAATTAAGGAAACATTAGTAAATGTGTTAACCAGAAAAACCACTGCAGTAATTTCCCGCCAAATACCTGGGTCTAAAGTCAAAATAAAATCTGTGGTCTGCATATGATTTGTATGAAAGCAGACTTATAGTTTTAGCTCTAACAATAGTTCCACTTAGGACTAAGATGAAGGGACCAGAAAAACCCCTGTGACTCATCAGTAGACTGTGATTAGCTTACTTAAATGTTCTACAGTTCAGTTCGGGAATCTTTCTTTAATGAAGGATATTGATATAATTGCTTGATTCATTTTAGTATTTCAAACACTTTAAATTAATCCATCACTATCTTAATAATTAATGCATGAAAACTCATACTTACATTGAAAATTCATTTTAAAGCACAATATCTTTGAATAAACACATTGAAATAGTGTTTCTGGTGTTTGCTTAAAACTTTGGTGTATAACTGATTACATCTTATAGATTTCTTTTTTTTTTTTTCCTGGTATTTTCCTCTTCTAACTTAGGACCTTTTTGCCATATGCGGCTATTTGATGTATATTGTTCAGTCACGATCTTCTAGGTGACTGAAAAACGCATGGAGTTACTCATGCCAATAATTATTGCTACTGAATTGTTCCGAAGTCTCCCTTCCCGCAGAGAAATAAGTTTCAGTAAAATATTCTAGAGGATTACAGTTTATCTTTGCAGTTCATAAATACTTTCATAGACTCCATTGATATTCACAGTTTTCAGTTAGAATGTGATTTTTATCGTAAAGTTTGCATTTATATTTCTTTTCTGTGGATTGCTTACCACTTATTAAAATTAAAATGCATTTTAAGGTGAAACATTATGTACCTAGAATACTGAAGGTAGCACTGACCATTGTCTTTAGCTCAGAAAGCAATGTTGAATTGGAAAAGCAAGATTTTAGAATATTCCACTTTACTGCATTGCCATTGCACCCTAGTCCTTCTGATTTCCCTTGTCTCCCAGATGATCCCTACGCCCAATTATACAGAACAGTCTTCCTCTAGTTACTTACATCGAACACTTGCCTGCTAGCTGTGTTTGGCAGGCCAGCAGGATGAGGTAATAATCAGAAGAAAATGTTCTGGTTTATTGGCCTCGTCCACGTACAACATTATTCAAAACAGTTCTCTGTGGGTGAGAACAGAGTTGCTTTGAGATCCCCTGGTCTAATGTTCTGTAGTAGTGAGGAGGAACAAAACTGTAAACTTTTTTGATCTCTTCTAGAATAATGGTAAGATAAATGATATCTGCTTGGCCCATCCTTTCAGTAATGTTTACAGGCAGTTAGATGTATGTGAAAATTAGAGCCTTTCATTTATGAACATTTTGGCTTTACTCTTTCCAAGTCCAGCCATCTTCTTAAGTACAGCCTCCATGGTCAGTACAGCAGTGTTTTCCTGAAAGCATATTTTGTGAACAATTTCTCCAGGATGATGGTAGTTTTTGTAAGACAGATGCCTAAAAGACATATGGTTTTCATAGATTTTCCGTCTAGACTAGCTTTATTTAGTGACTTTTGGTCTGAATTGGTCTAGTTAAAGTTTCTGTAGGAGCTTGTATAAAAATTTAAAATATGGGCATACCATTAAGGTGTAAAACAAAAGTTTGACTTCTTGTTGGCAAGAGATTAAAACGGATTGGTTGAAAATTTCCTTCATGTTAAGTAATTCTGATCATCTTATATGCCTACTCATCCATTCCACCCCTACAACACTGTCCAAAATGGAAAGGCTTACCCTAAAAATCCCGTAACTGTTAAATTCATATACTCCTCACTGTTCCTGAGTAAATTCTTTGTGTTCCAGTTTATGTATGTGTGTTAGAAAGCCCTAATTCTTTCTGCAGACTCTTTACATGGCCCAGGGGACATATTATTCTTTACCCTTTTAGCACCAATTTTTACAAACACAGCATTTCTCTCATTTAAAAAAAAGCATCTGACAAGCCACTGAGTAGAAGCGACTGAACCTTTAGGAGTTTCATAGTGCCTTCAACCAACAATGAAAATTCTGTTTTTCGATGCGTTTCAAATTCTTGAGCCAGTGTCAAAGACTCATTTAGAAACAATACGACATGTTCAGAGGAAAAGAATTACATCTAGTCTTGCCCAGAAATCATCCTTTTGCTCCCTCTTTTGTAAGAGCTAATACTGCAGACCAGTCCCATCTTAACTGCATCAGAAAGGGGAGGCTCGTGGAAGGGAGGAAATGTGGGCCGTTCTGTCTCCACGAGTATCATTGCTTGGCTTCCTTGGCTCCTCACGAAGCATTTAATTGGACTTAGTCACATATTTGTTCACTGACATGGCAGCCTGCAAAGCACAATGCCTCTCTGTTTTTCTCTGTTTGCTTTAAAAATTTTTTTTAAAATTTGAGCTCTAAAGCATGTTAGAGCTCCTCCTGCTGGATTTTTTAAAAAACAAAATAACTGGGACGATTAATAAATGGTAATTCTTTTTCTTCATATTTACCACCTGGGCTAATAGAAGTGACAGAAGCCTATCATGTGGTGCACTTAAAACTGACCTTTTAATTCATCAGATATTAAGGTCAGGCAGAAAGAAAATGTTGGCGCTACACAACTCATCTCTCAGTCTTCAAATTCCTCATACTCTTTTTTGTTGCTGTTGTTAAAAAAATAAAATAAAAGGAAAAGGAAAGGTTATTTTTCTATCAGTATTTCTAGTTACATAGTTACCCCAAGTCACATCCCCATGCTTGAAAGGTTCTTGCTCCCTCTCAGAAAGGGACAAAAAGTCTTTTCTATATTCCCAAAGCAGAAATGAATTGTGCAGTCATACAGAGATTCGAAGTGTTGCATTTTTCCTCCCTATCCTTTCTTCTTTTTCCTTCTTCCTCGTGATTTCCTCCTCCTTCTCAGAAGCGGACACTTGTCTCGCCCAGTAGCTAGTTCTCAGCACCTCCTTTCCTGCCTCCTCCTTCCCCTAAATGGTGGCAGTTGGCCTCTCCCTCTCCTGGCGCCTGAAGTGGGAGTGACGAGAAGGGTCAGAAAAAGGTTTACCCCATTCACCATCAGTGGGAGTAGGTTTCTACAGCACATAAGTTTCTGGAGGTCTCTTTAGGAATAAGAGAGAAAGGAGGGGGGATGGAAGGGAGATGGGAAGAAAGGAGGGAAGGAGGGAAGGAGCAGGAAAGGAGAAAAGGAGGAAACGAAGGAGTAAAGGAAAAAAAATCACTTGTAAATCTCTGTATAACCACTTCCTTTCTCTGCTTGCTTTCTCACACTGTATCCCTCTTGCCTTCTGCTTCTCTGCGTTTCTTTTAGCGCTTTCCTCCCCCAAGTTTATCTTCTCAATGATATAGTACAAAGGCCAAAATACTTAAAAGTTAATCTCGGAAAGTAATGCTTTTTAGAAATCATATTTTAATACAACTAAAAATCCTCTATGTTACCTGTTTCATGACTTTATTAGGACTTGGGACAAAACAAGTCATTTGGTATTTGTGATAAAGAATAAGACAACCCTTGATTTCTCAAACTTCAGTACTTTCTGGCTTTCTTTCCTCTGCACGTACCTTTCCTATTCCTGGAATGGTAGTCCCCTTAACTTTCTGTACTTTCCGGAAGTCCTTCCAACCTCCTAGCCTCCTTCCAACTCTAAGCTAGGACTCCAGATGTTTCTGAAACTCCTGAAGCAAAAATTTTAGCATAATCCTACTGTGGTCATAGTTAACTTGTCTCTCTCCATCTCAAAAAGAAACTTCTTCTGGGCAGTGACTGTCTTTATTTCTGTATCTCTACCTCTTAACACAGTACCTAGTACGTAAGTAGGGCTTACTGAGGGGATGAAGGAATATAAAATGAACTGACTTGCAAGCCTCAATCAAAATTTATTTTGGAACTAGCCCGATACTTATTTTAAAAACCAATTTAAACACACTTTCTGATTCTATTCTATTGAAAAGCTTGCCCGAGTGAATGTTGTAAAATTCTTTTTACAAATCATAAACTGAGGAGAGTTAATGTGGGTAAATCATCCTTTAAGCTGCTTTTTTGCCACAACCACAGAAGTGGGTATATTAGGCACCATACCTATGGGTGAAATCCAAGTCAGATATGTAGAACAATGTAAAGAAAGTGTGCCAAAGCAGATTATATTACCATTTATGTCACAGGCTAATTTATACAGGATATTACCTGTTTATATCGTCAAAAAATTGTGAACTATTTTTCTCCCTATGTTCTGATTTCAAATTCCATGAATTGATTCATATTTTCCCAATGACATACATTATAAAATCATGGGTTCATTTTCACAGGGGAAAGAAATGCTGGCTCTAATACACTACAAGAATCATATTAGAGAATTCCTTAAATCCTTTAAGTGGGCTCCAAGTTCTGTGTTCTTTCCAGCATCTACTGTAAACTATTCTTGGATAGTATTGGCTCATTCTCTTACTACAGCCAAAAATTCCAAAAATATGCTGAATAGCACCCTATAGTATTTCTTACAGTAAATTATAAAATATTATCTTCCATGTGGACAAAATCATGACTGTTACTGCATTTTTCTGACTTTCAATAAATGCCCAAAATAAGAAGTAGAGTGCAAATACGTGGCTGAAATTTAAAATGCAGTGTCCCAAAATTTGTTCTCTTAGAGCAGACATTCACAAGAAGAAGTAGGGGTCCTGCATCACAGCTGCCTTCCATTTTACCTAGAGGTGTGCTCCGACCTGATTTATCTTTGGGCCCATTCACACTGATTGATCTACCGCTTGGGACACTGCCCTCAGCAGGTGCTATGGAAAGCAAGAGATGTAGGAGTAATCTCGGTTCATAGAAGGTTTTGAATGTTGTTCAGATGATAAGACATGCATGCACATCTCAGACTTCAAAAAAAATGATGCAAGCATTAAATGATTCAAGAGGGTCATTGAGAAGTAAAGCATTTCAATTCCTGAAAACATAGAAAATGGTTCTTGCAGATAAAACCCTTCTTTTTTTTTTTTATCATAAATAAGTTTAAAAAGGGTAGGCAAGTTGATATCAGATTCTAGTGGCCCTTGGAAACCTGGGATGTATAACTCTCCCATGATCCTAGATGTATGTAAACTAAATTTTGAGACAGTTATATTTTAAACTTTCAATTATAATTTACAAGTAAAACTTGCAGTGTAAAAGAAGCTATTGCATATCCTTTTTATGCAAATAACTACCCTTTTAAGCAGATATCTTCTCTAAAAATGTCAGTCTTTGTATATCTTTTTGAAGGCTTTCTTTTAATTTGGGTCCACCTAACTACTTATGTTGGACTTCAATCCTACCCTCTCCAAAGATTAGAATTTGGAATGCACAGAGATGCTTACCTTCTATTTATTTTCATAAGCAAATACAAGCTTCCCTAAGCAAGTAGTAGTTATTCTGGCAATGACTAACAACAACGACAACAAACACTATAGTACAGTATCTTGGTCTTTATAACATAAGGCTAAAACTGCTTTCACCCGTGCTTAAGTCTAATTCCTAAAGGTATCAAAGTGTTTCTACAACCATTTCTTCATCCTTCTTAAGATTTCCAGCACTTTCTCTTTTTGTTTTTACTTTATCTGGCAAGTAAATTGAATTGCTAATAAAGCAAAGTAAAAATATTTTTTTTTTACTGAACAGTGGTTTCAAAGCATAGTCCCAGGACCAGCAGCATCTGGGAATTTGTTAGAAATATCCCACCACATTAGAAATGTTGTGTGGTACCCAGCAACTTGTGTTTTGACAAGGCTTCCAGGGAACTCTGATGCAAGGTCCAATTTGAGAACCACTGCCTAGAGCATATCAATCTAACTGCCCAATAGAAAGAATTCTGCACTGAAAGTCATGAGATCTTAGTGCAAGCATAGGAAAGGAAGAAGACTGAACTACATAGGCCCATTCTGGCTTACAACTTTACCAGTCAGATAATTCCTACTTCCCATCCTATGGAGAAATAAGGGCAGGGACAGAAAGACCAATCCATTTCACAAATCAGTATTATGCTAGCTGGAAGCAAGAAGCTAGAGGAAAGGTGGTTTTCACACCCACCCCACAAACTGATACACCAAAGCAGTTTGCCCTATTGAGGTCTCCCTTAACTCCTGTTAAAATGGGCCTCATATCATGAACACTCAGGACCAGCTAATCTAAAGAAGAGCAGATGAAATTTTAGTTCTTCTGTTCTTAAAAGACAATAAAATAAGGCAAGAAAACAATGATGCATTCTTCTCTCTTATCGGTAAAGCCAGTTTCTCTCCCGCAATGCCACCCACCCTGCATGAGCATTTGACTTTCTTACAAAATTTGTCATTGTCCACAATACTGCAAACAGTCCATCCCTGCAGCTACAAATACAGCTTCAAGTATTACTTCTTTCCCTTTGATTTGAAAGAAGAAACATGGCTCTTCTATGTAACCATAAACCGCCCACATACAACACAGTGTTTCAATAAACACTAAGTGATACAAGATGCTCCATTTCAATATAATGCCTTACTCAACGAAGCTCATCACTAAACAAAGCAACTGAGGAAAATTTGGTACAAAACAATAACTTTGCTTTCCCCAAAACAAACTGTCTTGTGAGGTGAATGTCTTTGGAAACTCTTTGAATGGTTAGGAACTGGACCAATGAAATGAACTTTAACAGTAAACTTTAAATGTTTTCTGGTGTTGAAGTTGGCAAACATCTTAGCATTGCATATTAAGAAAATTCACCCTGAATTGCTTTCTAGTACAGTTGTATATACAGATTTTTGTTGTTACTCTTTTAGAAAAAAATAAATAAAATGTTTATTTCTTCTGCAAGGGTTAGTGAGGAGCTATTTAGGATTTTTAATTACTAAGTACATATATGGTTTCCTTTAACTGAAACTAGGCATATTTCCAAGATATCATAGTTACTTTGAGAGAACATGAACATTTTATCTTTTATTATTTTAATTATTAATTCACCATCTAGCTATACACTGCCTATTAAATGCATGTCCCTAGGGACATCCTTAAAGAGCTCATAATGAATAAGTTATCCTGATTGACTGATTTATTTGGAAAAAAATACAATACTATGAACCACAGGCCATGCTAAGTTATGGGATATGGTAGTGAATAAAACTAACAATAGACCTGGCACATAGCAGAACCATATGTTCTCCTCATCTCCTGTCTTGACTTCTTTCTGCAATTGCCTACTACTGTTGTCCTCTTGTCCCAGCCACATGGTCCAAGGATTAAAGCAGATATTAATGAGAATTTACTGTGCCATAAGAGTACTTAAGTCTTTCTATTCTCTATCCATACCATTGAATTTTTCCCTTCAATCGCCATCATTTAAGTTCCAATTTCACTCATTATAGACCCACATTCCCTTACTTCCAAGTTTTACATGCAGCAGTTACAATCATGTTTGCCATCACTTTGACCACATTATTGTATTTTCAGACTTCCCAGAGTGTATTCTCAGACTCCGAATTACAAAATTTTGCCCCATTTTTCCACTTAAAATGGAGTACTATAATAAAGCTACTTGCAAATTTGTTTTATTCCACTCATCTTCCATTCTGAATAGATGCTGAGCTCTTTAAAGTTATGTAGCATGAGGCAGTCCACATATCAGATGCTCAATAAATAATCTATGCAATATATAACTGGAAGTCTTGACATAGATCATCTAGTCTGATTGTACAATTTGGCAACTGGAGCTAGAATCCACATTTTCTAACTTCAGATCCAGGACTCTTTATGTAAACATAGTATCTCAAACATAAGCTTCTGACAAATGCCTTAAAAGTGTAGCATCCTTGGCCTCACTAGACCTACTCACCTTGATCTAGCCTAAACTCTAGCCTGGCTAAACATCTTGTTTAGGCACTTTTCAGTCATTTCTTCATTTGTCCATTATTCAACAAATACTTAACCACTGCTTTCTAATCACATTGTACTAAATGCTGAATACACATAATAAATGCAAAATATGTGGTTTCTTTTCTCAAGGAATTTTGAATCTATTTGGAGGACAGTGGTAATAATCTAGTAAATAAATACATAATCACAAGTAGGGTTACGTGCTATGAGAGACACAAACATGAAGTAATAGAGGAAGGCAGAGGAAGTCAGGAAAACTATGGGATGGTCCAGAAGGACTGAAGAATAACAGTTAAGCCAAGAACAAAAGGATCAAGAGAAGTCAGTTTCATTCCTTTCTCTCTTGGCTACAAGGCTTTATCCAAACTATCATATATTCATGAAATGATTTCCAATCCATCATGCCATGCTGTATCCTACTTCTCACTGAATTTGTAGTCTAAAATCAACTTTTTATTTAATGAAATCACCTAATTAATTCCATTATCAAAACTTCTGGTAGAATTTCCCTCCTTAAAGTTCAAATTCTGGCCAGTTCTCTCCTCCCACCAGCCAACTGGTTAATTGCTAAGAATACATTTCCATAGGTTACATGATTATTTGTCAAACTCCCTGAGGGCAGGGGGCTTATTATTTGGTATTTATTCCAAATATCTACTAAAGAACTGAGCAGTTAGATACTTTAGAGTCACCAAGGATCTCAATCCTGCATGTCACTTTAGCTACTTTTTTTTTTTTTTTTGCCATGGCCATGATTTACTCACAAATATCCTTGTATTTGTAAGACCAATGGATATCACAAGCATTCATTAGTTATTTCTTGATTCTAGGAGGAACGTTCATTCATTCAGTTATCAAACATTCAGTGACTGAATGACAAGCAGTGAGCTAGATACTACAGTTACATGAAGATGATTAAGAGACAGCTCATTTCTAATCAGTGAAGATAACATATAAGCCTAATTAGAGTTCAGTGTGATGACTAATAATAGAGATTTATTGAGATGCTATACAAACAACTGTATCAGGAAGAGGGGAAGGCAGGTCAGGGAAGGCTTCACTGAAGTAAGTCTTGAACGATTAGTTAGTAGTCTCAGAAGATGACCAAAATGACATTGAGAATGTAATTGCATGTAACACCATGCTAAACACTGTATGAAACAAATTAAGTGGGTGTGACCTGTGGCCTTCAGAAACTTCATATCAAAGAAGAAAATTATGCAGATTCAAGATTCAGGACATCAGTTAAACATATATGGCCATTTTAAATGAAAATAAGGCTGGGTACCATGGCTCACACCTGTAATTCCAGTGCTTTGCACCTCCCCAAAGAAAGATTTCCTTTAAAGCCTCTTAAACATTTTTCAAGTGCATGAGGTAAAAGGAACTCTACTAATATCTATGAGTTTGTGCCTAAATAGTTAACATTTTCACCATTAATCAACAATGTCTCTTCTGCTTTGATTGTTCCTTGATCATGTAATTTAATTTTATAGTTCCATGATTTTTCAACATTTCATAATAACTTTCTTAAATTGTTCTAACTTCACTTCTTCATACCTGAGAAAGGACATTCAATTTGATCAATTTAGAGTTTCTAATACAGAAGAAAATTTTATGACTATAATTCCAGAAGGAGTCTTTCTGAAAAAATCAGTTGCAGAGTTTTATCAAAAAGAAACATTTCAATTTGTAGACTTTGTCAAATTCAAGGGGGTATAAAAATGACTACCCAAGATACCACATATGAAGTCAAGTACACAAATACACTAAAAAAACTTATTAATATATTTAGGAAATAAATGTATAAGCTTCAGGAATAAATAATATAATAATAAGTAATAAATAACATTACTTAGTAATGTAGAGACTCTCAAATACAGTAATATTTCATTATCTAAAGTATGTTTGCTCAGTAAACTCAGCTACCAGAAACATCATTACCAACTAGAAAGTGAGTAATACTACTATTACCAATACTAAAGTCTTTAAGACTCAAAACAGGAACTAGAGCTCCTGCAATTTAAATAGGCATTCACACTAAGCCTATTTACACTTGCTACAGAGAACTCTAAAGACTTGCTTTTCTGATTTTTAGTGCTCTACAAATTACAAGCATAATATAGAACAAATTGGAGAAAGTTATAAAGGCAATGAGAAGTGATAATTAATATCCTGAAAGAAAGAAAAAGAAAAGGAAAATTATATGTGAGAAATAAAAATTCAAAAGCCATCATTGTCTGAAACAATATACCTTATTAGTTCCTGAGTTCATTCTATGTAATTATTATATTCTATTGGCTAAGATATGTGCAGTATGTTTCTGATGGCTTTCAAATAGTTTCATATTTCTTATTAGTATTGGAAGGAATGACTTCAGTTTTGAGAAAGATTTGCATATGAAAAAAGACATAATTTTCATTAAAACTACTAGATAAATGAAAGGTGACAATGTTAAAATCATTACAGATTGTAACCACTTCTGCTGGCCTGTATGTGCATGAGCATGTGTGTAATGACTCTTTCTCAGTGTCCTTGGAACAATGTTCTGCTAGATATTCTACTTGTTTCTTTACCTTTCTCTTTCTCTCTTTCTAGCCGGAGACCACCCCCATCACCAACTCGTCCCACTATAATCCGCCCACTAGAATCCTCCCTGTTAGACTAAACGAAGTGTCTGGCATGGCAATTAATCACTAATGAATTATGCGAAAGCAACATATTTGATAACCGTTGCAGTAAATCATGAGTAGTCATGTGTGGACATACATCAGTAGGCAAGTAACCAGTTTTACTAATGCATTCATCACTCATCTTCATTGCTCATGGTATGTCAAACCTTTGGGGTTTGACTCGAAAACTGCTAACCTTTAGAGGCTTTATATGTTGTACTGACCAAGGTAGGTTTGTATAGCAGCCCTATACTTTGGGGATCATTTGCCTACCATGGCATATATCTGAAATTGCTTTGGACAAGTTTTCTAGGCTATCTACCAGGTAGCTCATTAAATATAATTCTTCAGATATGAGATAGTGGGCTTAGACCTAAGCCATACATATTTCTTTTCCCACATTCTGTTTAGGATGACAGTAATTCTGTTGTCTACCATTAATGCTACTACCTACTCCATAATTGCCTATTTAGCTCCTCTTTTCTTCCTTTTTATTTCATAAGACTGCTAGGAAGTGATTTTTTAAAATTAGGACTCCTTAAGAATAAACTTTTCCAGAAGCACGAGGTAGTTTGCAAAGGAAAAGTCTGCACTGTTTGCTCTAAAGAGCTTCTCCTCATTCCAGTGTGTTTTGCTTCATGCTAGAAGCATATGCAACAGTGAATAAAAGCTTCTTTTTTTGTTAATCAGTCAATAAATTTGGCTAATTAGTTTCAGAGTTCAAGGAAGAAGCAAAATATCACATCTCTAGAAGTGTTGGGAAAAATATAATTTCTTTCTTTACTTATATTCACCTCATGGTAGGTTATACTGAAGGCTGACATGGAGAATGTTTACTTTTCTATTTGCTCTAATTTTTGGCATAGCTAACTACACTTTGATACTAACTCCAGTTTTACTATTATTATTTTGGTTGGAGAAAAAAAATTCACTCTTCACGTGCTAATTTGTAATCTTGTTATGTAAGAATTTATCCTACCTTTGAAACAGGTTCAGTGTAACTTTATATCCATTCTAGGCTTTCTTAATAAATCTTGAGGCTATGGGATAATCACATTTAAAGAATGGTTCCTGAAATGAAGTCAGTAGAAATGACATGGGATAAGAGCAGAGCTCACACTTTTACAGTTGTAGTATTTCAAAGTCCCTATCCAGGTCACTCCAGAAAAGGGTATTGAAATGTTGAAATCTACAGCAAATTTGCAATTTCTTAAGATTTCTAAAATTTACCAGAACGCTTTAGCCTGGGGGTTAATAGTTCAGTCTTGAGGCTAAGTTTTGGACTACCTAGGACCAGATGATTCACATGTAGGAAACAGCCAGAAGCCAACTGGAATTTTGTGTGCTAACTGTTCCCAGACAGCAGAGCAAGTATTCACTGAGTAGGGGTGTCCCATGACACTATTTCATATTCTACAGAAGTAAATCAGGTTTCACCAACTGAAATGTCTCCCTTTGAAAGTAGCAAACATGATTTGTATGTTAACTTAACTTTAATTTCCTGTGTAGTTTATACCCAGAGCAGATACCCA
Organism: Nomascus leucogenys; assembly: GCF_006542625.1. NCBI lineage: Eukaryota > Metazoa > Chordata > Mammalia > Primates > Hylobatidae > Nomascus > Nomascus leucogenys. Next base: position 29,364,877 of record NC_044392.1, on the reverse strand, counting down.
TAAAGTATAAAGTAAAAACTTTTAACCATTATTAAAAAGAGAACTTGCCATGTTGAGTGCCATTGTATTGAAATTATTCTAAAGGCTTACAGCTAGCCCATTTATAATTGGTAAAAATCAGAAAATACAAGATTTACATAAAGGTCATTTCGACTTTTAAGGTTACCAGTGATTGTATAAAAACATCACAATCCTAAATCCTCTCGTATCTCACCCCAAACCCCAAACTGGGGGGAAAAAAGTTAACTCTCTGTGAATGGAACCAATGTGCAAGATACATACTGCATTTTTAAAATAGTGTCTCAGCTAAATGGAAAACTGTTAAGCAAACATCCATAGTAAAACAAATAATCTTCAGTGAGATCTTTTTATAAAACTTCTTGTTTTTAGGATTCCCTTTGCTTCTTCCTTTGAATTCTCTAAAATAGGCAGCTAACGGATTATATACTTCAGGGTTTGGCTTTGTGCTAAATGTGGTTTTGTGTTTTGCTGTATTTCAAAATTTTCCTTCTGTTAAAGGAAAATATTATGAATAACCACTGGTGTGTTCTTAGATCAGCACAAACCATGTCAAAAATAATTGGAGATTTTTTTTCAAATTTTCTTTCCACTGATCTTAGGCAGTAATAAACAATGGCATTTGTCATCTTTGGCACTTGCTTTTAGATTATAGTCCCACAGTTGCATTTCCCCAATTGTCTACCTTTGTGGGTACATTTTTGTTCTTTACTCCTAAGTTATTTCTAACAGAACCCAGCCTACCCTAGAATTTCAGCAGTGACATTGGAGAATATTTTTAATTTGCTGCAGTACTATATCATATTATTAGTATGAATCTCATTTCCCAATGGGTTTGTATTCTGCTAAAAGGAGATGCCAATGTTGAATGAAGTCTGAAACTCTAGGATGTGCATAGTTTGACGTACAGCATGCACACCAGGCCTTAAGATGGGAATGTAGCTTAATGAGCTTTCTGTTTCCCATACCATTTCTAATCTTTGGTGTAATTTCCTCTTAACTGATTGCTCTGATATTGTAAACACAATAGATGTAGCTCTATCATGTCTAGCATAATTTTAAAAATCAGTGTTTTTAGGATTTGGGAAAATAAACTGTAAATGTTTATTTGATAGGTAAATATAGTTTTATTGTCACATGCTAAATCTTGCATGCATATTGACTAATTGGAATAACCATTTACTCAATTATGGACAGATTATTGAAATAGTATTGATTTAGAACAAGTATATTGCATTTCTAAAAAACATCTACCAAGGTTACTCGTCTGAATATTGCTTTTAGCCATGTTTTATAACATAGACGAGCAGTAGGGTCTGTTTATTAGCAAATTTCCTATTTGTTCCAATACAAACTCACTTTATTCTAAAGTATATTAATGAAACCAGTTCCTGTGATATAACTATAAGCTTTCTGGACTTAGAATTAAAAATTGGTCACATAGATTAATTTTGTGACTTTTTAGTATAGACTGTAGCCATAATTCTCAAATATGAAATGGGACCTAATACCAGTATGTGATAAATGTTGATGTTTTCTGTGTACAAACACATTTTCTATGCATGTGTCTCTGTGTATATGGTATATACCTAGTAAGTATGTTTCTGTATGTGTATTTTATGTCCATTTGAATAGGTAGGTTCTAAAAATACTCGTTAAAATGCCACAAGCATGAGTGTGATTGTATGTGCATTGTGTGTATATATATAAATATATGTATATGTATGGTTGTAAATATCTACGTATACATGTACTTAGTATGTGTGGTATCAGGATATTTTTTAAACTGTGATAATACAACAGATAGCTTTGGATGATCTGCCATAACATGTGGTAACAACAGTTCATTTCTCATAACATATATGAGGTATACAAAATTTTCTAACTCCAGATTGTAGTCATTTTGAGAGGTACAAAGCTCATAATTACCATGACAACATGGTAATGTCCATAGACATTTGTATCTGAGTCCACAGCACTTCTGTCTAAGAAGGAATTACCTTTGACAATATTTTTGGGTAAGAAGTGAAACCTCTGGAGACCTATCTTTAAGATCTCTAATTGGAATTATAAATTAGTTTTGGATTGCTGAGCTGAATCTTAAAAGGCTAAGTTGATATACATAGACATTTTTCCTCCATGGTAGAAGTAAAAAAAAAAAAAAAGGGACATAGCAACATTAAAGTAGTGGATTTTTCTGAGTAAATTTGCTGAAAATATAAGGGAGAAGCTATCTAATACCTTGGAGGTAGGTCTCCACTTTCTCAGGTAAACATTTTTCATTTGGCAAATGGCATAATTATTTGAAAGTGACAGGAATCTCCTCAGAATGAAGAATAAAGCCTAATAATAGGTCTCTAACTAACTGTTGAACTCATGAAAGAAGATAGTGTATGAGACTTAAGCCATGAGTTTTGTATCATTTCAATTAGAAGACTACTAGCTGCGAGCTCAGAGTTTAATGTAAATAAATCTAGATGATTTTGGAGAAATGATTATTAGTTCACCAGATCACTCATTATACATTCTAAAAAGCTCAAATGAGTCTTCTAGATACTCCTACTCATCCTGTCTAATTGGTATGTTTAAAATCATGTGGTACTGTGTAGGTGAAACTTTAAGAATATTTTTGAAGCATATGTAATATATGCACTGCTATTTGTGTGTGTGTGTGTGTGTGTGTCTTTGTATATACGTAAGAGTGTGTGTATGTGTGAGAGCAAGAGAGAGAAAACTCAAAGAGGAGTGTTTGTCTTAAGACCTGTTCATACTGGTATATTGGTGAGACTTCTCACCTCTGGTTGGAGGTTTCACACATGGCTCAACTCATTAATCTCTTTTTAATTTTTACTCTTGAATTCCTTAAACTTCGATCATTATGAAATGTTTCAAAATTATGACAAAAATTACTCTGTCTAACCTCTTGCCTTGTCTGCTACCAGTTTGTTAAAAATTATTCCCCCCAACCAGTAATTCCACCACTACTACTTGATTTGTGTTATATTTCCTATGTACAGCCTTTGTCTTGCTTGCTTATCTATTTTTACTTTCCCTTTTTTGGGTCAAATTTTTCTTTTGCTTTGTTTAAAGAAGGAATATACAGAAGTAAAATCTTGTCTTCTCTGATGATTCTTTAATTAACATGAGCCGGATACTTTCCACTGTCTTCTTGGCACTTTCAGAATTTCTTAATGCTGATATATGGACTCTTAGAATGGAATTTTTGAAGAAAAATCTCAAAGCCTGTATCATTCTTGAAGGTCACATGTACCTATTGTGAAAATGTGAAGCTGTATTTCTGAAGCTGAAATAAATTATAACATTTGAAGGACCCCTTTTCCTCATTCTTGTATATATTTGAGTCATGTCTATGCCTTTCAGTAATACCTGAGACTTCTTCTAAATATTTATAGCTCTTTTGATTAAATTGTCCCAGAGTTACCAAAGTAAAGAATGATAGCATTTTGCATTTCTGTCATTAATGTGGAGAAAGATGGGATTTTTAAAGGGAACAAATTGGATAAATCAAACGCAGGAGAGTGGGAGACATTGTGTTTCTGATGTGATGTCATTATTGGAATCGATTGACGAACACAAACCTTAGCAGGAGGGTATGATGTGACAGTTACCAAGAAGCACCATTACAGTTTGCTGTTGAAAATGAAGCATGTATTTTAAAAATTCTGGGAAGTGGAAGGAGGAAAGATGCTGTGCCCAAATGTTAGGTCCACAGAAGGCATTTCTTATAGCAAATATTTGAGCTCCTGACCCAACAATTAGCCTCTGTTATTTGTTCACTGGGCATAGACAGGAGAATTTGCCCCTTTCAGTTTCCCCAGTTTTTTGTTTGTTTTTGAGACGGAGTCTTGCTCTCTCCCAGGCTGAAGTGCAGTGGCACTATCTCAGCTCACTGCAAGCTCCGCCTCCTGGGTTCATGCCATTCTCCTGCCTCAGCCTCCCAAGGAGCTGGGACTACAGGCGCGCACCACAACACCCGGCTAAATTTTTTTGTAATTTAGTAGAGACGGGGTTTCCCCATGTTAGCCAGGATGGTCTTGATCTCTTGACCTCGTGATCCGCCCGCCTCGGCTTCCCAAAGTGCTAGGATTACAGATGTGAGCCACCGCACCTGGCCCAGTTTCCCCAGTTTTAAGAGAATGTATTCAGAAAATGAAAGAATGACACAACTTTGTCCTAATTTTGAGTTTCCAGAGAATAGAGGAAGACTCTCTATTACAAGAGTTTTGATGACAAGTCCCTTATCAATTGACATATTCCCAGATTGTGCCATCTAAATGCAGAAGACAAGAAGGGGATAAGAGGAGAGAGATGTTGGTTTATTTTCTTTCTGCAATTAGGGCATGCTCATTGTGAAAAGATGAACTGGACAGATTGTTGTGTTAATTTACTCTTTCCTGTGGAATTTCTTTCTCATATCTATACGCTTTCCATGAGTGGAACATCTATCTATACCTTCAAAGGAAGCTTCTTACTGGAAGAAAGATTCCGGATGCGAATCATGCTGTATACTTGTGTTGTTTGTTTGTTTTAACTGCATGATTTTGAAGTATGTTAATCATATATTCAGAATAGTTTCTAAAGGTAATTTCCAAAAACAAAGAAACTTATTGTAACTATTTGGCAATTTTCCATTTGTGTTTTAAATAGCTCTGGCATTGGTGTAAACATATGCTCAAACTGTTTCCAAGATTTTTGTTTTTCTGATGGGAACTTTAAATTTCATATTGAGAAACGTGTTTGGTATTTGGTTTAGACTGACCTCAAACTTTGCTTCCAAGCACTTCAACACACACCTGGCATAGCCACTTTTCAGACCTAGTATGTTACTAGTATTATTTTACATTATGGCAGCCTAATAATTAGAATACATACAAGAGATATTGGCTAAATCTACAAACAATTCAAAATTTCTCAAAGTGCATCCATGAAATCTTAATAAGTTTTACATACACATACACCAAGGGTTTTTTGGCCAAATATGCTTGAGAAATAATGACTAAAAATCAAATGTTTCTTTATTGAAAGACTTCACAGAAGCCTTAAAATCGGACTGCATTGTGAATCTCCAAGAGATGAGTAATGTCTACATATTTCTCAGACTTATTTGACCATAGAACATCTCACAGAACTAGTGTCCTGAGGCACAGGCCTTAGGAAACTGCTTCAGTGGCTTTAAGCCAGAGGAAAAGACATTGAGTGTGATTTCCTCAGTACAGACTCTCACTAACAAAAAGTTGGATGATAAAATCAAATGTACTACTCAGGAGGCTGAGGCAGGAGGATCAGTTCAGCCCAAGAGTTTGAGACTGGACTGGCAACACGGCAAGACCTTGTCTCTAAAAAAAAAAAAAAAAAACGTTGTTTGTTTTAATTAGCTGGACATGGTAGCTCATGCCTGTAGTTCCAGCTACCGGGGAGGCTGAGGCAGGAGGATCACTTGAGCCCTAGAGTTTGAGACTGCAGTGAACTGTGATCGTGCCACTGCATTCTAGCCTGAGGAGCGGAATGGGACCCCCACCATCTCTTAAAAAAGAAAATGACCAAATGTAAGAGCAACAAGAGCTCTCAACTAAGGGCAATTCATCTGGAGCGCTGGTACTTTGTCAAAGGAGTATCTGACTCTTAAGGAGGAAAGTCACATTGGAACAGGTGGCACAAAAGCAGTTTAGAGACATATATGCATTGAGTCTTAATGAGACTTACGTAGGATTCAGATAATTTTATACCTTACCTTTTCTCTATGATGCTCCAAAAAAGGGATTCTTCAAATTACCTCCATGAGATTATTGTGAAGGAAGGGATCCAGGTTGATTTAAGATTAATCATCAGAGAAGAATGTTGAAGAATACCTATTCCTATTGCCTTTCTTTCCTCCTTTTCCCAAGCCTTCAGGCTCACTCACTGCTCTGGGTTATTAACTTACCTAAATGATGGGCAAAGAAAGCAAACAGAGCATTTTTTGTCAGTTTTTTTTTTTTTTTGAGACAGAGTCTCACTCTGTTGCCCAGGCTGCAATGCAGTGGTGTGCTCTTGGCTCACTGCAACCTCTGCCTCCCAAGTTCAAGTGATTCTCATGCCTCAGCCTCCCCAGTAGCTAGGATTACAGGCGTGTGCCATCATGCCTGGCTAATTTTTGCATTTTTAGTAGAGACGGCATTTCACCACGCTGGCCAGGCTGGTCTCAAACTCCTGACCTCAAGTGATCCGCCCACCTCAGCTTCCCAAAGTGCTGGGATTACAGGCATGAGCCACTGCACCTGGCCTTTTTTGTGAGATTTTAACAGGAAAGAAAAAAGCTATAAGGAAGACCTCCTCAGAGATCTGGCCAGAGGAATGTCACCATAAGACCAAATTGCAGCGTTGACATAGAGCCAAAAGAATGTGGGTAATTCATCATTCTTGTTAATAATTGGGGCTTTTATATATAAATTACACCCATGTCCCAGATACAGCTTTTCCAATCTCCTTTACCTGTTTTGGCCAAAACATGCTGCTTTGAAGTTATTTTTCAGAATGCTTAAGAAAATATAACCTGAAATTATAGTCTTGATTAGGTAAATTTGCTTATATGTTGAATACTAGGATGGTGAGTTTAAGAATTTGTTAGCAACTCAGTATTCCAATTTAGTACGGCAACTTTCATATGGGAGTGGCAATTGTATGAGGTACCTTTGTAGCTCTACATATAAAAAGCCCAAATATTTGCAGCACTTGCCTTTAAGCATTTCGGCACTGTATAAGTAATATAAAAATTATGCAAAAGAAAGAGCAAAAACCCCAACTGCCCATATCCTCAAAAGAACTAATTTTGACCCAGTAAATGGTATCATCAACAACAATGCTTTTTCACCAATGACAGGAAGGGTAGATACAGTAAAGTGAAGATGAAAAGAAAAAGCTGTCTGAGGATATAAACGTCACCCGGATGTTTCAAGCAAACATTCTAGCTGTCAGTGGAATATATTCCAAGACATAAAGTTTCTGATCCTGTTTCTGGATCAGAACACCAAACTAGCTCAAACAGAAAAGTGTTTTGGCATATGCTAACAGAATGTCGCTTCAGCACTGTGGACTTGCTGTTCAGTTTAATGGCCCACCTCCCCACCCTGCTGAGGTAATTAAAGTGTTCTAAAGCCCCTTCAGAACTCGAAAATAGTTTCTGTTTTCTGGGCAGGTGATAAATCTCATTGAGCTCGACAGAAATTTAATTACACTTTCTTCATGAAAACACCAGGGATACCCATTACCTGGATCTCTAAAGCTAAAGCCTTGCAGACCCCCTAGCCCCTGCCCCGGCCCTGGAGTTGAAAGGTTAGGTACCAATAACAAGTTCTCCATCATTTAAATAGATGGGAGGCCTCTTTAGTGTAGTCAGCTTAAACTGGACTGAAGAAAAATTGATATTGGACTTTGGGGAAGGTAAGATCATTTTTTACCACTGCCCAGAAATAGACCAGTCAGTTTGGCTCCACTAACATCTCATAGAAAATGAAAAACAAGTTTTTCTGTTTTTGTTTTTTTTTTTATAGACTTCATTGCTCCACTCACTGAAGTGTAACAAGAATAAGATGGAAGTGAGTATGTTGTTGAACACCTGGATAAGAAGTCAAAGAGAGTAGGGTCTTGAGATAATCTCACCATTCTACAGCTTGCTATAATGTTGAGTTCATTAATGGTTTGGTTAGAAAGGGGAAATTAAAGTGTATACTTCTGCCAGAAACCAGAGGGAAAGCTTTATTTGGCCTGCTGTTTTCCTACTTACAAAGCTGTTCATTGCAATGTAGAGTTTACTATATTTTCTCTAGCTGCAAATCATCTCCCTGCTGAACACAAGAAAGGCTGATGTCAAATGAAGCACAACTTGGACCCTCATTTCATTATCCATAGGTCTGATGAAATGCAAGCCAGCCTAGGGAAATGGAGAAAGATCCAGCAGACCAGATTTCATTTACCTTGGGCCCACTTCAGAATAAATCACAATTACAGTTATACCTAGCTCTTAGACAGAGGGAAATCCTAGAAAATCCTGGGGTTGCCATGGACCAGACCTTGCCTCCTAGTTTCCCTAGGCCTGAATCCAGGCTATTACACACCAGGACTACTCACCTGAAGCAAATTCTTATTTACAAATCCTTTTTTTCTGAGATCAACCTCTGGCATTCTCTGCATTGTGATTACGTTGCTCCTTTGATCCCTTGACACCTTCTAATTTACCTCACTTAAAAAAAAAAAAATTAACCTGCCATTGGCTACATCGACTCCCTCTCCCCCTATGGAGATTTCACAACATTCACTGAAATCTTTGGAAATAACTGAGTGTCACAAAATCAGGGTTTAAAATCAAATATACAAGTTATAAAGGTATTTGGCTCGGGGACTAGTCCCAGTTCTCCTGAATAAGAGTGCATGGATTTATCATTCCATGGTGCAAAATAAGAAGCTTTTTGAGTAAGCTCAAATGGCTCATACCTAGAACATTGCTAGTAGCCAGGAAAAGTCCTGGGAACTGCTAACTTAGCCATGTGATGTCCCTTCATTTCCTTTGCATGTCTGCATGTTTTTGTGTGTGATTTGAATTTGACTTTTGTGAGCTATTTTTGCATGCTATTATTTGGGTTTATTTTATAATTTAAACATTGTTTTCTTCCTCTGCACCTGTGTCTTTCTTTTTGTTGTTTTGTTTTGTTTTTACTAGGCGACCCCCTCCTGCAGTTCCAGGACGGCCATCCTAACCCCCATCATTCATCTCCTTTTGTTTCCAACATGTCTATCCGTGGTATTTAAAAGCTTTTCATTTGCACTATATGTCGTATGTACATAAAAACTTTTATTTTTCATCCATGTCTATAATAAAAACAAAGTTTATTCTATATAAAAAATGAAGTGTGTTCTGTTTCTTTCTAAATTTAAAAAAGAATTTGTTTCAACTAAAACAAGGTAAGGTGAATATATTATGTGTTCCTCTAAGGAGGTTAATTCAAAAGTTCTTAAAGCATTGTGATTTAAGATGGTCTTTGGTAGAGACTAATAATCTACCTTAAAGTGAAATTTCTGTCCAATAGAAGAAAAAGAAAAAGAAAATTTATGGATGTCTAGAAAAAACACAGAAGACTAAATAATTCCAATCCACCTCCAGGAATCCCATTTTTACTTATTATCGCACCAAAATATTTTTTCCTATTTTTATTGTTTTTCTAAACACTTTTATAGGAGATAAAATGTAAGATCATAGAAGAAACTGTAGAGCTAAAACACATAAACCTCATAAATCCTATATGGCAAATTCAAGGGAGAAAAACCACATCATTCAGAATAAAAGTACAAGGCAAGGAAATGTTGCCACCTTGAGAAAAAAGACTCTTCATGATGTCAGTAAAGCACTAGAAAAATGGAGTCCATATAAGTTTGAAGGAAAAGGGAACTTTTTATTCCTCTATCCTCAAATGGTAATTCTAACACTAAAATTTTAATCTATAATTTTTTAACAAGCATCCCAAAGACGTATCCAAATAAAATGTTTATTACTTAGGTAATATAGTACATTCCACCAAATATGTGATCTGAAGCCTTCCCAAAGGTTTAAGATTTAATTCAGAATTTTATTTTTTGAAAATTTATGTGGCCTAAAATAGAACTTGAAAGTAGTCCTTCTCAAATGAGATCACTTCTGAATGTGCTCCCCTTCAGCATATTAAGATGATAGAAAACTACACGACAGGAGAGTCAAAAAAATCATTAATCAGTTCTACTTACTTCACATCTGACCTAGGCAAGCCCTGGCAAAGGAGGTATTTGGAAGATGTGGGTAGGAACCCCCAGTTGTAAAAGGGAGAGTCCTCATTAGTAATGCTCTTTCTTTGGACCACAAATTTTTTTAAGGACTGAGTTCTCCACTCAAAAATGAAAAATCAGTTTCTTGGTTTAAAATGTTCATATGGCATGTTACAATATTTTAATTGTATCCCCGGTCCAGTGACTCCCATTTAAAATCACTGATAACTAAGAAAGTTCAAAGGCTCCAAACCAAGGCATCAACTGAAGCTCATGTATAGCAGGAAGGAGGTGACTTGATGCAAAATAGCACACAGCATGCAGTCTTTTGTGCTTTCCTTCCCCTCCAATCCAGGCATTTGATTTTTAAATCAATATTCTTAGTGGATAGCATTCTTCATCCCAATAGACAAAAATGTACCCAGATGATTTCATACCACCTCCCCAGATAAAAACCAAAGTTGTCAAAGAGAAGGTTTTCTTCAATTCATTTTTTAAAAGTGTTTGGTACTTTTCCACTTAGTCTTAAACATGGACTTATTTTTATATGCAGTGTTACACAGTTTAGATGTATAAAACTTAAACTGACCTGAGGAACGATGAGAAGGAAAAACTCCAGTCATAACAGAATGAAATGACAACCTTACTCAGTTTTCCTTAACAAAGAAGTGTGTTCCCTTCCTTACATTCCACAGGAAGAAAAAAGAGGGCAGGGGAAAGGGATGGGGGCAGCTTGGGGTAAAATTAAATTATGCTAAGATTTGTTAATATGTATTTAGTAAATAGTATTTCTATGTTTCATAATCTACCCTTCCCCAACTCTTCTTACCTCCACCTCCACCCTGCTATGTTTAATAGAGTTGAAAAATTACTCCCTTTTTCAGAGTTGGTCATAACTCAGGATAGTCAGGAAGAGCCAAACTATTATGCCTTTAGTAAATATAATATTTCTTATATATTTTAATTCCTTTATTTATGCATCAAACATTTGTTGAATTCATGATAATATCCTGGACCCTGGGAATACCAGAGAAGTAACAGAATAAAAGTAGCTTACAAAATAGCTAAATAAGCAATTACAATGTAGTGCTACAATAAGAGAAAAGTTTGGTTGTCTTTCCAGGGAGAACTGTTCTAACTTCAGTACTGAAGCAGCTGTCTGAGTTTTAGTATCCTGTTATCAACTTTACCCAACACATGCTAATGTTCCAGAACATTGTGATTTTGACTTCTAACAAAGAAAGGAATACTAGAACTCATTTCAGCCAATCAGAAACTGAACTTTTCATTCTGAATGGAATTATATGATTCAAGATGTAAATCACACAGGTGTTGGCAGAGAAAAAGGCATACCGGTATTGAAACTGTAAACTGGCCTGTTTACTTTGTCTCCTAACAAAAAACACTTTGGATTCAGGTTCTCCACAGCAGTCTTCCACTGGCCACAGTGAGGGGAGCTAGGTTTCCCCAGTCTCCAGTTAGAAAAACTCAGAACATCTAAAGATCTGAAAGATGGAAAAAAGAGAACTAAAGGTAGGAAAAAAATAAATGAAACTTCCAATTCTTTCCTTATGGGGTTTCCCTGGTAAATGTTTGTATGCCTTGGAGGCCACATAAACATTGAGGGGTGTTTCAACAGACATCCTAGAAGTTGAAAGCCAAAAGGAGGTAAGGAAATAACAGCTGATGTTCAGTTACAGGTGAAGATAATTTTAATGGGTTTGGGGCATGATAAATTTCAATGCTCTTTATCCTATAGTTTGAAAAAAATGTTGTACTTGCCAACATCTTTTATAACTCAGCATTAAGTATGATTTTTTTAAATCCTGAGAAAATTGATACCAGATTCTTTAGTGCAGTTCCCTGAGATTCTGAAGTAAACCTTCTCAACTGTGAATGCATTTTAAAACAATGAACCTCAGTCACAGGAAGTTAAGATTCCTGAGAAAGAAAAAAAAACTTGTATAGATTTTTATAATTACTAGGGTCTAAATCTGAATAAATCACATTGAGCTTATGACACTGTATGTTTCCTATTTAAAGGGATATACTAGCTGTCTCTATTACCATAGTACAGGTGCTCCTTGACTTATGATAGGGTTACATCTCAATAAACCACCACAAGTTGAAAATATTGTAAGTCAAAAATGCATGCAATACCCTGATGAACCCATGATAAAGTAAAAAACTCCTAAGTTGGGGAGGACACAGAGCAAGATGGCCAAACAGAAGCCTCCACTGATTGTTCTCCATGCACGAACATCAAATTTAACAACTATCTACACAAAAATCACCTTCATAAGAACCAAAAATCAGTGATCACAAAGTGATCACAGTACGTGGTTTTAACTTCGTATTGCTGAAAGAAGCACTGAAGAAGGTAAGAAAGACAATCTTGAATTGCTGACACCACCCCTTCCCCATCCCCTGGCAGCAGCCACATAGTGTAGAGACAGAATCTGTGCACTTGGAGGGAGGGCACAGCAATTGTGGGACTCTAGGATTCAGTGCTGCCAATACTGGGCAGAACTTAGCTGTTGCCAATGGAGGGACCATTTAGACCACCCCTAGCCAGAGGAGAATTGCCCATCCCAGGTTTCAGAAACTGAGTTTTGACTACCTCCACCACCATCCGCTAAAGTGCTCTGAGGTCCTAAATAAACTTGAAAGCCTGTCTGGGCCACAACAACTGCAATACCCAGGCAAGTCCTAGTGCTATGCTGGGCTCTGAGCCAGTGGACTGGGGAGCACATGATCTAGTAAGACACCAGCCAGGATGGCTAAGTAAGTGCTTACAGCACCCCTCCCCCAACCCCAGGCAACACAGCTTTTGGCTCCAGAAGGGACTCCTTCCTTTGCTTGAGGAGAGAAGAGGGAAGAATGAAAAGGGCTTTGTCTTGCAACTTGGATACCAGTTCAGCCAGAGTAGGATAGGGTACTGGGCACAATCCTGAGGCACCCATTGCAGGCCCTAGCTCTTGGATGACATTTCTAGATATACCCTGGGCCAAAAGGGAACTGACTGCCTTGCAGGGAAGGACCCAGTCTTGGCAGATTTCATCACATGCTGAATAAAGAGCCTTTGGACCCTGAAAAATCAGTAGCAGTAGCCAAGTAGTACATACCATGGGCCTCAGCTGAGACTCCGAAATGCACTGGCTTCAGATGTGACCCAGCACTTTCACAGGTCTGGTGGCTACGAGGAGAGAACACTTCTACTTGAGAAGAGCAGAGGGAAGAATAAAGGGGACTCTGTCTTGAGCTTAGGTACCAGCTTAGCCACAGTGAGAAACAGCACCAAGCCAGCTCTTTGGGTCCCTGATTCCAGTCCTTGGCTCTTGGATGGCATCTCTGGACCTATTCTGGGCCAGAGAGGAGCCCACTGCCCTGAAGGGTAAGTCACTTTCCTGGCAGCATCAAACACATGCTGGCAGAAGAGCCCTTGGGTCTTAAGTGAACATTGGTGGTATCCCAGCAGTACTCCTCACGGGCCTGTGGTGGTGTTGGACATGAGGAGAAACTCCTTTGCCTGGGGAAGGGCAGGAAAGGGTGGGAAGGACTTCAGTGGTTCGGGTGCCAGGTCAGCCACAGTAGAATACAACGCCAGGTAGATTTCTAAAGTTTCCAACTCCAGGCCCTGACTCCCAGACAGCATCTCTGGACTCACCCAGGACCCAGGGGAACTTGAGCCCCTGAAGGAAAGGACACAGCTTTGCTGGTTTTGCCACCTGCTGACTGTAGCGCCCTAGGGCCTTGAGCGAACATAGATGGTAGCCAGGTAATAGTTACAGTGGGCCTTGGGCAAGACCCAGTGCTATGCTGGCTTCAGGTCTGACCCAGGGCAGTCCCAGTAGTGGTGGCCACAGGGGTGTCTGTGTCACCCCTCCCCTAGCTCCAGTCAGCTCAGCACAGAAAGAGAGACTCTGTTTCTTTGGGGAAAAGTAAAGGAAGAGAACAAGAGTCTCTGCCTGGTAATCCAGAGAATTATACTGGATATTATCTAGGACCACCAAGCTGGTACCTGTATGAGTCTGCAAGAGCCACAGCGTTACTGGGCTTGGGGTACCCTTTAATGCTGATATGGCTGCAGTGGCCAACAACTTAGATCATAACACCCAAGTCCCTTCAAATACCTGGAAAACATTCCCAAGCAGGACAGGTACAAACAAGGCCAGACCAGACACTAACAAGCTCCACAAGTACAGGACCATCCAGGAAAACATGACCTTACCAAACAAACTAAATAAGACATCAGTGACCAATACTGAAGAGACAGAGATATGTGACCTTTCAGACAAGGAATTCAAAATAGCTGTTTTGAGGAAATTCAAAAAAATTCAAGATAACACAGAAAGGGAGAATTCAGAATTCTATCAAATAAATTTAACAAAGAAATTGAAATAATTAAAAAGAATCAAGCAGAAATTCTGGAGTTGAAAAACGCCATTGACATACTGAAAGATGCATCCATCAGAGGCTCTTAGCAGAATTGATCAAGCAGAAGAAAGAATTAGTGAGCTTGAAGCCAGGCTGTTTGAAAATACATAGAGGGGACAAAAGAATAATTCCAAGTTGAACCATTGTATGTCAGGGACCATCTGTATATATTTTTGTTATTGTTTTTGATGCTACAAGTTACTATTGAATCTAAATACTGTCAACATATTAAGATCAGACTAGGTGGCAGGCTATTGGATGAGTCAACATTATAAACTCCTACTCCCATACTCGGTTTTTAATCAAATCAAACTTTATCGTACGTTATGTCACATCCCAATTTTCAGCCCCAGTTCACATCTTCAATGAACCTCATGAACATGAGCCATAAGTAGATAATAAAGAAAGCCTAAGCAAGCCGCAGAAGACCAAAGAGACTTAAGGATCTGCAAGGCAGTAACCAAGAAGTCACTAATGTGGGTTCTGCCTCTCAAAACAGCTACTAACAAAGTATTTTGATATTCCACATAACATTATCAAAAAATTAGCCTCTCAGGCTTTTAGGGGTTATATTCCCTTCTCTCTTTTTTTTATTTTGTTTTCTGAGATGGAGTCTGGCTCTGTCACCCAGGCTGGAGTGCAGTGGCACAATCCCAGCTCACTGCCACCTCCGCCTCCCGAGTTCAAGTGATTCTCATGCCTCAGCCTCCAGAGTAGCTGGGACTACAAGTGGCTGCCACCACACCCGGCTAATTTTTGTATTTTTCGTAGAGATGGGGTTTCACAATGTTGGCCAGGTGGGTCTTAAACTCCTGACCTCAAGTGATCTGCCCACCTCAGTCTCCCAAAGTGCTGGGTTTACAGGTGTGAGCCACCGTGCCCGGCCTCCTTGTTCTTATCTCTGAGGGTACATTCAGAAGGCAACGGAGAGCAAGTTAGAGTCAAAGAGATGATTCCTTCTGCCTCTTTTTTTTTCTTTTAAAGACAAAAATATTCTCAGCTACATCCACAAAATCTGCTCAATGCCTTAAAGATCTATTTATTTTGCAACTTAAAAAGAGTGTGAGGCCCACAGTGTTCTCATTGACCAGAGTCGAAATGTCACTCGGGCCCAGCACAAGGCCACAGGGCCAGCCTGGAGTGGCGAGCAGCGAGCCAACAGAGCTTGTAAAGGAGAAGCAGCTCCTCTTGAGCCAGGTTTCGTGGGAGCCTGAGGAACCTCAGCATTGGTAAAATCAATTTGTTTGTTCCATCATCCTAATAGTATTATGGTCAAAGAATTACAGAGCTAGTCTGTTTAGGACAGAAGACCTTAGGATCATACTGGATGTTACTTGATTCTCAATGCCAGTTGGTGCCATCTGGTGGCAGAAAAGGCCATTTGTCTTTCTAAGCCCTTTCCTTGGGTACTTTTACCCCAGCATTACCTGATGGGCATAAGGAGGCAGCACCAAACAGTGTTGCCAGACTTGTGGTGCTGAGCACATGCCAGCCAATTGGGAAATGGCTGCTTCCTGACTACCCCACCTCTGGGGAATTATCTCATTAATCACAGTAATATACCTGGAGGAAAATGATGTTTTAATTTTTTGATGATGGTTATTGTTTGCCAAGTTAAACAAACCAACATTGATGGCATCTGTGAGTTACGAAAGGAAAAATAAAGCAGAAAGTATAGGCGTGGTCTAAGCTAGCATGCCCAACAAGCCTTCAGCTGTTTCTAATCTGCCTCTCCCCTGCAGCTGAGCCCTCTTGGTGGCCAAAGGAGTATGCCTTATCAGGCCCGACCTTCCACAGAATGTTGGTCAAACCCTGGCTCTCACCTAAGCTCTGATCACTTTGCCCAAAATCAAAATTTTTAGAGCACTACAATGACACTGCTCGCTATTAGAAGTTTGCACTGTTCTGAGGAGGTTTGTGACATTATCCCCAAAAGGTCCTTGTCAAAATGCACATAACCCAGAGAACTAGCACATTAATCCCATTAGTGAGCAATAATATGCTCATGAGGATGTGAAAAAGCCTATACTCTGAGAATACATCTCCTTCAAGGTGAAGAGGAAGCCCCCAAAATTCACCCCTCCCTACCCACCCACTCACACGCTCACTACTACTATCTGCCTTACACTTACTGGAACTTCTATCATTAACCTTTTATCCCAGCCTGTGTCAATCATCCAAGAACCCCTGGATTCTAGGCCACTCTCCATGCTAATTTCCACGCAGTTCTGTATGTTCCTATTCTGTCTTCCCATCTCTCCCAAACTTCTGTAACCCTTCCACTGTCTCCTCTATAATTCACTGCCCATGATCTACAAAATTCCCTGTATCTTCAACAATCTTACTCTAACAAACCAGAGTTTCTCTAAAAGGACTGCCTCCCCTGCATCCTTTTCAAAAGGTGGCAGCTTGTCTCCCACAGCCCTCACACTGCTGAGCCTGAAGTGGGGTAGTTATCCTCATTTTTTGTTTTGTTTTCAGACCATTCTTCTTTCCTCCTCGCTAAAACCCCCAGCTTTGAACCTCATGGCATCAGATTATAGCACTATCTATATGATCCTATGTGTTGCTTTTAACTACCAATGCCCAATTCATTTTCTCTTATTTCTTGATTATTTTAGCTCCTGTCTCAATGTCACTCCCTCCAGTGATACTCCTGTTTTAATTCTTAGGGATTTTCATATGCTTGTTGGTAATCCACCCCCACCCTCCCTCTCATTTTCTCAACTTCACTCTTTCAGTGATCTTTTTTTTTCTTCTGCTTGAGTGCTAAGTAGTGAGACCTTGCAATGATCTTGCTCTCCACTCTATCTCAGCTACTCATTTCCAAAATTAAAACCTTGTCTTTCCCCACTCTCTCATCTCTATATCCTATCTTTCTAGCCTACTTCTATTATTTTAATCTCTTAGATCTCCAATCTATTGACCTTTATGCTGTCCCTCAGCCCTCTGTCCTTCACCCTTCTTAAGGTTCACTCTCCTTACCCAACTTAAATTGAATGGTCAATCATTGTCATCATGCCCATGCATATATACCTGTCTCCCTTGCCCTTCTCTCAATTTGTTAAAACCACCATTCTGGGTAAATCTAACTCTCTACCTACTCTGGTTTGCACCCATGTAACTGTACATGGTCTAGAAAGCACACACACAAGCAAAAAACAAAGCCAGGATAACTGGTTTCACTTTAAATTAATCACCACCATATTCAAGTGAGCCCTTAATACTGCCAAGCAATTATACTAAGCATCCCTTGTTCATTCACTCTCCCAATGTCCTAAGTTGTTTCATACCTTTTCTCTCACTCCCCTATCCTCAATCTCAGCTGATTCCTTACCTCCAACTTCCCTGAGAAAATTGAAGCAATCAGAAAAGAACTCCCAAAGAATCTCATCACCTTATCTACCCATTTACTAATATCGGTATTCATCTACTCTGTCTTCCCACTTGTTCCCATAGATCAACCATCCCTGCCCTTGTCAAAAGCCAGGCTTTGCACTTGTGCACTTATGTACTCCAGAATATTTCCCCAGCAATTCTTCCCTCTCTCACACCATCAACTATCAACTCTCTACCATTTCATTTCAATCAGGGTACAAACATGCTATCATTTTTCGGTCTTCACTTTCCCTTTCAGTTTCTGTCCTATTTCCTGGCTCCCCTTTGAAGCAAAACTATAAAGCTGTCTGTACTTGCTGCTAAACTTATCTTCTATTCTCTCTTAAACCCACACCAAACAGGTTTTTATTCCAAGCACTCCAACAAAAACCTGCTCTTTTAAATGTAAAGGTCAATTTTCAGTTGTCTTACTTGCTTTATCATGTTTTTATCCGATCACATTTGATCACCCACTCTCTCTGGAGACACATTCAGCACTTGGTTCCCAGGACACAGAACTCTCTTGCTTTTCCCTTGCCTCAGTGGTTTTGCTGTCAAAATCTTTTTGCTTCTTCTTCGCCTCAACATTTTAATTTGGAGTTCTTGGTCCTCTTCTCTGTCTATACCCATTTCCTTGGTGATCTCATTCAGTCTCACAGCACTAAATATCATTTATATTGCCAACAAATCCCAAATTTATATCTGAATTTCATACATCTCTCTCAAACTCCAAGGTCATATTTCCTATATTCCCTACTCAACATTTCAGGCTGAATGTCTTCAAGACATTTCCTACCCCACATGCACCAAACTAAACTCCTAATCTTCCTCCCAAAAATCTCCAGTTACCATCCCTCTGCCCCCATCTCAATTAATGGCATATCCATATTTCAGTTTGTTCAAGGGAAAAACCTTAATTCATAACTCTTCTCTTTCTTTCACACCCTACATCTAATACATCAGGTAGCCCCACTGGCTTTACTTTCAAATTATATATAGAACGTGACTATTTTCCACCACTTCCTCTGCCATCCTCTGTTTTGAGCCACCATTATCCCTTGCTTGGATTACTGCAAAGCCTCCAAATGCTTCTTCCTGTGTCTACCCTTGCCTTACAGCAACCAGAGTGAGCCTTTCAAAATATGTATCTTCTTTTTCTCCATGACCCTCCAATGGCTCCCATCTCAGAGTAATAGCCTAAGCTAGTAGCTTACAATATATCATACATAATCTAGCTTCCCACATTACCTCTATGACCTCATCTTCTGTTGCTCACTCCACTTCAGCCACTCCTTGCTATTCCCCACACACGCCAGGTATTCTCCTGCCCAAATGTTTTGTAGCAGCTCTTTCCTCTGCAGCTCTTCCCTCTGACTGGGGTGCACTTCCCCAGGGAATCTGAATTACTCCCTCACTTCCTTCAAGTCTTTGGTAAAATGTTACCTTTCCCATGAGACCTACTCTGACCTCTTTATTTAATACCATGCCACTTTTTTCTTTTTTCCTTAGCACTTACTATCTTCCATTTATGTTTATTATCTGTCTCCTCCTGCTATAACGTAAGCTCTACTAGGTCAAGAACCTTTGTCCTTTCTATTTATAGATATATTCCAAGCACACAGAACAGTATTTGTCATACAGTAAGTACTCAAAAAATATTTATTGACAATAAATTCCTGAAGCCACACATTACAAAAATCTGAATGGTAGAAGGTGAGTAGAGGGAGGGCTATGTAGACACTAAATATTTTGTTGGATTTTGGGGGATACTGTTGGATATTGGGGGAAGAGAAAAAGGGATAAGGGAATGATGAGGGATTTCATAAAGCATTAAAAGCAACTGCCTACCATTATCCTTCAGTCCTGGGTTCCATTCAGGCACAAGCACAGGCTTTGTGTAAGAAAAGCAAAGTGTTAGCCCAAGTTGGCAACATAGCCTTAGGCAATACTTAACCCACTCTGAGTCTCAGTCTCAACTGTGAAATGGAAATAAAACCTCTTACAGGATCGTTGTAAGAAGTAAATACAAATATATACACACACACACACACAGACACACACACAACGTGCATAGCATGTTACCTAGCACGCATTGGGTGCTGTAAAATACAGGTGCTATTATTTATCAAACCCCAGTATGCTATTTACCTTCTGAATTTATGGAGACCTCAGACTCATTAATTCAGGTGTAGTTATTTCCCAAACCACAATTCAGCAAGAATTTCAAGACTCTAATTGCATCTCTTATAAAAAGGGAAATCAATAACTTCCACAAGATGGCACTCTGTCCCAGCCCTGTTTCTCTAAATACAATGGGTTTGAAATTTTGTATAACTGTGTAACTGATGCCCTCTGCTGACTTGTTTTCTTTTTCTTGTCCTTGAGCCTTTGGCTTGGAGGATGTAAATAATGGCTCAATATGCATCCTTTCTATATGCTTGGTATCAATTATTAAATCCACAATGTAACCCAGCTGCCCAAAGTATTTCTCAAAAGTTTACTGACACCAATACAATCTCCACACACGACACCAGGCATGTTGCTACTGCCAGATGCACATGCCTTCTAGTTACATGCCAATCAAAAATCAGCTGCATCACGCCACAAAATAAAGTGCACCTGTCATCGTATTGCTCTACCTCTTCTTAATCCCTTCCATACCAACTTTAATCCTTCGCACCATATTGGAAGGGTGAGCAAAGCTGCCTCCCTATTCCTCTCTCCTTGATCTCACTTGCCACACCACCCTCCAGCCTTACCTGTAACTTAGAGTGATAAGAAGCAGAGCTGGGAAGAAGGGGTGCAGAGGGAGAAGGGCAGACAGCTTCTTATGCTGGCAAGTATTTGGCAGGTTGGGATTTAATTCCAATACTACTGTAAACTTTTCCTCCTCACCTTTCCCCCTTTCCCACACACACCACAGTATTCTCTAAAACTCTAAATCATTCATATTCTACTTGCACCCTTTCAGTGTGGTTTAAATATAAGAGACTGACTAGATCACTGAATTTAAGTGATGATAACTTCCCACCACAACTGTCATACTACTTTATACCAATTGTTTTCTAGGCCTGAATCCCTGTGCCAGCAGCTCCCAAAGAGGCATGCCACAGATGAGCCTCATCATCCTTCTGATGGCAGCAGTTAAGGGCTCTGGATTGCTTGACATTTTCTTAACAGAACATTTAATGAATTTTTTATTTGCAATTTTTTTAAACCTTTTTTTATTTATTTTTGAGGCAGGGTCTTGCTTTGTTGCCCATGCTGAAGTGCAGTGATGTGAACACAGCTCACTGCATTCTTGACCTCCTGGGCTCAAGATCTGCCTGCCTTAGCTTTTCGTGCATCTGGGACCACAGGCACGCACCACCACCTCCAGTTAATTTTTTAAATTTTTTGTAGAGACAGGAGTCTCATTTTGTTGCCCAGGCTCGTCTCAAACTCCTGGGTTCAAGTAATTTTCCCACTTCAGCCTCCCAAAATGCTGAGATTGCAGGTGTGAGCCATTGCACCCAGCCAGATACAGCATTTTTTACAAATTGAAGATTTGTGGCAACCTTGTGTTAAGCAAGTCTGTCAGTGCCATTGTTCCAACTGCATGTGCTCACTTCATGTTCCTGTGTCACATTTTGGTAATTATGACAATATTTCAAACTTTATTATCATATCTGTTATGCTGATCTGTTATCAGTGATCTTTGATGTTACCACTGTAATTGTTTTGGGGTACCACAAACTATACCCATATAAGAGGGCAAACTTAGTGGATAAATGTGTGTGTGTTCTGACTGCTCCACTGACCAGCTCTTCCCTGTCTTTCTTCCTCTTCTTGGGCCTCCCTATTTCCTGAGACACAACAGTATCAAAATTAAGCCAATTAATAACCCTGCAATGGCTTTTAACTGTTCAAGTGAAAGGAAGAGTCGCACATCTCTCGTTTTAAATCAAAAGTAGAAATGATTAAGCTTAGTGAGGAAGGTATGTCAAAAGCTGAGACAGGCTGAAAGCCAGGCCTCTTGTGACAAACAGACAAGTTGTGAACGCAAATAAAAAGTTATTGAAGGAAATTAAAAGTGGTACTCCCATGATAAGAAACTAAAACAGCCTTATTGTTAATACAGATAAAGTTCTAGTGGTCTGTATAAAAGACTAAACCAGTCACAACATTCCCTTAGGCCAAAGCATAAACCACAACAAGGCGCTAACTCTTCTCAATTTAACAAAGGCTGAGAGAGGAGAGGAAGATGCAGAAGAAAGGTTTGAAACTAAGAGAAGTTGATTCATGAGGTTTAAGGAAAGCAGCCATCTCTGTAACATAAAAGTGCAAACTAAAGCAGCAAGTGCTGATAAAGAAGCTGCAAGTTATCCAGAAGATCTAGCTAAGAACATTGATGCAGACTTCCATTCCAAGATAGCCAAACAGGAACAGCTCCAGTCCGCAGCTCCCAGCGTGATCGATGCAGAAGACAGGTGATTTCTGCATTTCCAACTCAGGTATCTGGTTCATCTCACTGGTCCTGGCTGGACAGTGGGTACAGTCCACAGAGGGCGAGCCGAAGCAGGGCAGGGCGTCACCTCACCCGGGAAGCACAAGGGGTTTGGGGATTTCCCTTTCCTAGCCAAGGGAAGCTGTGATAGACTGTACCTGGAAGAACAGGACACTCCTGCCCCAAACACTGTGCTTTTCCCAAGGTCCTAGCAACCGGCAGACAAGGAAATTCTCTCTTGTGCTTGGCTTAGCGGGTCCCATGCCCATGCGGCCTTGCTCACTGCTAGCACAGCAGTCTCAGATTGAACTGTGAGGTGGCAGCCTGGCTGGGCAAGGGGCATCCACCATCGCTGAGGCTTGAGTAGGTAAACAAAGCAGCCGGGAAGCTCAAACTGGGTGGAGGCCACCGCAGCTCAGTAAGGCCTACTGCCTCAACAGACTCCACCTCTGTAGGCAGGACATAGCTGAACAAAAATGAGCAGACAACTTCTGCAAACTTAAACGTCCCTGTCTGACAGCTCTGAAGAGAGCAGTGGTTCTCCCCAGCACAGCGTTTGAACTCTGAGAATGGACAGACTGCCTCCTCAATTGGGTCCCTGACCCCCATGTAGCCTAACTGGGAGATACCTCCCAGTAGGGGCCGACTGACACCTCATAGAGGTGGGTGCCTCCGGGACGAAGATTCCAGAGGAATGATCAGGCAGCAATGTTTGCTGTTCTGCAATATTTGCTGTGCTGCAGCCTCTGCTGGTGATACCCAGGCAAACAGCGTCTGGAGTGGACCTCCAGGAAACTCCAACAGACCTGCAGCTGAGGGACCTGACTGTTAGAAGGAAAACTAACAAACAAAAAGGAATAGCATCAACATCAACAAAAATGGCATCTACACCAAAACCCCAACTGTAGGTCACCAACATCAAACACCAAAGGTAAATAAAACCACAAAGATGGGGAGAAACCAGAGAAGAAAAGCTGAAAATTCTAAAAACCAGAGTGCCTCCTCTCCTCCAAAGGATCACAGCTACTCGCCAGCAATGGAACAAAGCTGGACAGAGAATGACATTGACGAGTTGACAGAAGTAGGCTTCAGAAGGTCAGTAATAACAAACTTTTCTGAGCTAAAGAAGTATGTTCTAACCAATTGCAAGGATGTTAAAAAACCTTGAAAAAAGGATAGACAAATGACTAACTAGAATAAACAGCATAGAGAAGACATTAAATGACCTGTTGGAGCTGAAAACCATGGCATGAGAACTACGTGATGCATGCACAAGCTTCAGTAGCTGATTTGATCAAGTGGAAGAAACGGTATCAGTGATTGAAGATCAAATTAATGAAATAAAGCAAGAAGACAAGTTTAGAGAAAAAAGAGTAAAAAGAAAGAAACAAAGCCTCCAAGAAATATGGGACTATGTGAAAAGACCAAATCTACGTTGGATTGGTGTACCCGAAATTGATGGGGAGAATGGAACCAAGTTGGAAAGCACTCTTCAGGGTATTATCCAGCCTAGCAAGGCAGGCCAACATTCAAATTCAGGATATACAGAGAATACCACAAAGATACTCCTCGAGAAGAGCAACCCCAAGACACATAACTATCAGATTCACTAAGGTCAAAATGATGGAAAAAATGTTAAGCGCAGCCAGAGAAAAAGGTCGGGTTACCCACAAAAGGAAGCACATCAGACTAACAGTGGATCTCTCAGCAGAAACCCTACAAGCCAGAAGAGAGCAAGGGCCAATATTCAACATTCTTAAAGAAAAGAATTTCCAACCCAGAATTTCATATCCAGCCAAACTAAGCTTCATAAGTGAAGGAGAAATAAAATCCTTTACAGACAAGCAAATGCTGAGAGATTCTGTCATCACCAGGCCGGCCTTACAAGAGCTGCTGAAGGAAGCACTAAACATGGAAAGGAACAACTGGTACCAGCCACTGCAAAAACATGACAAATTTTAAAGACCATCGATGCTAGGAAGAAACTGCATCAATTAATGGGCAAAATATCCAGCTAACATGACAATCACAAGATCAAATTAACACATAACAATATTAACTTTAAATGTAAATGGTCTAAATGCCCCAATTAAAAGAAACAGACTGGCAAATTGGATAAAGACTCAAGATCCATCAGTGTGCTGTATTCAGGAGACCCATCTCATGTGCAGAGACACACATAGGCTCAAAATAAAAGGATGGAGGAAGACCTACCAAGCAAATGGGAAGCAAAAAAAAAGCAGGGGTTGCAATCCTAGTCTCTGATAAAACAGACTTTAAACCAACAAAGATCAAAAGAGACAAAGAAGGCCATTACATAATGGTAAGGGGATCAATTCAATAAGAAGAGCTAACTATCCTAAATATATATGCACCCAATACAGGAGCACCCAGATTCATAAAGCAAGTCCTTAGAGACCTATAAAGAGGCTTAGACTCCAACACAATAATAATGGGAGACTTTAACACCCCACCATCAATATTAGACAGATCAACAAGACAAAATGTTAACAAGGATATCCAGGATTGAACTCAGCTCTGCACCAAGCAGACCTAATAGACATCTACAAAATGCTCCACCCCAAATCAACAAAATATACATTCTTCTCAGCACCACATCGCACTTATTCTAATATTGACCACATAGTTGGAAGTAAAGCTCTCCTCAGCAAATGTAAAAGAACAGAAATCACAACAAACTGTCTCTCAGACCACAGTGCAATCATATTAGAACTCAGGATTAAGAAACTCACTTAAAGCCACACAACTACATGGAAACTGAACAACCTGCCCCTGAATGACTACTGGTTAAATAACAAAATGAAGGCAGAAATAAAGATGTTCTTTGAAACCAATGAGAACAAAGACACAATGTACCAGAATCTCTGGGACGCAGTTAAAGCAATGTGTAGAGGGAAATTTATAGCACTAAATGCCCACAAGAAAAGCAGGAAAGATTTAAAATCAATACCCTAATATCACAATTAAAAGAACTAGAGAAGCAAAAGCAAACAAATTCAAAAGCTAGCAGAAGGCAAGAAATAACTAAGATCAGAGCAGAACTGAAGGAGCTAGAGACATAAGAAACCCTTCAAAAAATCAATGAATCCAGGAGCTGGTTTTTTGAAAAGATCAACAAAATTGATAGACTGCTAGCAAGACTAATAAAGAAGAGAGAAGAATCAAATAGACACAATAAAAAATGATAAAGTGGATATCACCACCAATCCCACAGAAATACAAACTACCATCAGACAATACTATAAACACCTCTATGCAAATAAACTAGAAAATCTAGAAGTGGATAGATTCCTGGACACATACACCCTCCCACAACTAAATGAGGAAAAAGCTGAATCTCTGAATAGACCAATAACAGGCTCTGAAATTGAGGAAATAATTAATAGTCTACCAACCAAAAAAAGTCCAGGACCAGATGGATTCACAGCCGAATTCTACCAGGGGTACAAAGAGGAGGTGGTACCATTCCTTCTGAAACTATTCCAATCAATAGAAAAAGAGGGAATCCTCCCTAACTCATTTTATGAGGCCAGCATCATCCTGATACCAAAGCCTGGCAGAGACACAACAAAAAAAGAGAATTTTAGACCAATAACCCTGATGAAAATCGATGCAAAAATCCTCAATAAAATACTGGCAAACTGAATCCAGCAGCATATCAAAAAAAGGTTGTCCACCACGATCAAGTTGGCCTCATCCCTGGGATGCAAGGCTGGTTCAACATATGCAAATCAATAAACGTAATCCATCACATAAACAGAACCAACGACAAAAACCACATAATTATCTCAATAAATGCAGAAAAGGTCTTCGACAAAATTCAACAGCCCTTCATGCTAAAAACTCTCAATTAACTAGGTATTGATGGAATGTATCTCAAAATAATAAGAGCTACTCATGTCAAACCCACAACCAATATCATACTGAATGGGCAGAAACTGGAAGCATTCCCTTTGAAAACTGGCACAAGACAAGGATGCCCTCTCTCACCACTCCTATTCAACATAGTGTTGGAAGTTCCGGCCAGGGCAATCAGGCAAGAGAAAGAAATAAAGGGTATTCAGTTAGGAAAAGAGGAAGTTAAATTGTCCTTGTTTCCAGATGACAATTGTATGTTTAGAAAACTCCATCATCTCAGCCCAAAATCTCCTTAAGCTGATAAGCAACTTCAGCAAAGTCTCAGGATACAAAATCAATGTGCAAAAATCACCAGCATTCCTATACACCAATAACAGACAAACAGAGAGTCAAATCATGAGTGAACTCCCATTCACAATTCTATAAAGAGAATAAAACACCTAGGAATCCAACTTACAAGGGATGTGAAGTACCTCTTCAAGGAGAACTACAAATCACTGCTCAACAAAATAAAAGAGGAGACAAACAAATGGAAGAACATTCCATGTTCATGGATAGGAATCAGTATCATGAAAATGGCCATACTGCCCAAGGTAATTTATAGATTCAATGCCATCTCCATGAAGCTACCAATGACTTTCTTCACAGAATTGGAAAAAACTACTTTAAAGTTCATATGGAACCAAAAAAAGAGCGCACATTGCCAAGACAATCCTAAGCAAAAAGAACAAAGTTGGAGGCATCACGCTACCTGACTTCAAACTATACTACAAGGCTACAATAACCAAAACAGCATGGTATTGGTACCAAAACAGATATATAGACCAATGTAACAGAACAGAGGCCTCAGAAATAACACCACACATCTACGACCATCTGATCTTTGACAAATCCGACAAAAACAAGCAATGGGGAAAGGATTCCCTATATAATAAATGGTGCTGAGAAAACTGGCTAGCCATATGTAGAAAGCTGAAACTGGATCCCTTTCTTACACCTTATACAAAAATTAATTCAAGATAGATTAAAAACTTAAATGTCAGATCTAAAACCATAAAAACTCTAGAAGAAACCTAGGCAATACCATTCAGGGTATAGGCATGGGCAAGGACTTCATGACTAAAACACCAAAAGCAATGGCAACAAAAGCCAAAATTGACAAATGGGATCTAATTAAACTAAAGAGCTTCTGCACAGCAAAAGAAACTACCATCGGAGTGAACAGGCAACCTACAAAATGGGAGAAAATTTTCGCAACCTACTCATCTGACAAAGGGCTAATATCCAGAATCTACAATGAACTCAAACAAATTTACAAGAAAAAAACAAACAACCCCATCAAAAAGTGGGCAAAGGACATGAACAGACACTTCTCAAAAGAAGACATTTATGCAGCCAAGAAACACATGAAAAAATGCTCATCATCACTGGCCATCAGAGAAATGCAAATCAAAACCACAATGAGATACCATCTCACACCAGTTAGAATGGCCATCATTAAAAAGTCAGGAAACAACAGGTGCTGGAGAGGATGTGGAGAAATAGGAACACTTTTACACTGTTGGTGGGACTGTAAACTAGTTCAACCATTGTGGAAGTCAGTGTGGCGATTCCTCAGGGATCTAGAACTAGAAATACCATTTCACCCAGCCATCTCATTACTGGGTATATACCCAAAGGACTATAAATCATGCTGCTATAAAGACACATGCACACGTATGTTTATTGTGGCACTATTCACAATAGCAAAGACTTGGAACCAACCCAAATGTCCAACGACAACAGACTGGATTAAGAAAATGTGGCACATATACACCATGGAATACTATGCAGCCATAAAAAATGATGAGTTCATGTCCTTTGTAGGGACATGGATGAAACTGGAAATCATCATTCTCAGTAAACTATCGCAAGGACAAAAACCGAACACTGCATGTTCTCACTCATAGGTGGGAATTGAACAATGAGAACTCATGGACACAGGAAGGGGAACATCACACTCTGGGGACTGTTGTGGGGTGGGGGGAGGGGGGAGGGACAGCATTAGGAGACATATCTAATGCTAAATGACGAGTTAATGGGTGCAGCAAACCAACAGGGCACATGGATACATATGTAACAAACCTGCACATTGTGCACATGTACCCTAAAACCTAAAGTATAATAATAATTTTAAAAAAAAAAAAACAGATGCTGGAGAGGATGTGAAGAAACAACACTTTTACACTGTTGGTGGGAGTGTAAATTAGTACAACCATTGTGGAAGACAGTGTGGCGATTCCTCAAGGATTTAGAGCTAGAAATACCATTTGACCCAGCCATCCCATTACTGGGTATATACCCAAAGGATTATAAATCATGCTACTATAAAGACACATGCACACATATGTTTATTGCAGCACTATTCACAATAGCAAAACCTTGGAACCAACCCAAATGTCCAACAACGATAGACTGGATTATGAAAATGTGGTACATATACACCATAGAATACTACACAGCCATTAAAAAGGATGAGTTCGTGTCCTTTGCAGGGACATGGATGAAGCTGGAAACCATCATTCTCAGCAAGCTATCACAAAGACAGAAAACCAAACACCACATGTTCTCACTCATAGGTGAGAATTGAACAGTGAGAACACTTTGACACAGGGTGGGGAGCATCACACACTGGGGCCTGCCGGAAGATGGGGGGAGGGGGGAGGGATAGCATTAGGATAAATACCTAATGTAAATGACGAGTTTATGGGTACAGCAAACCAACATGGCACATGTATATGTATGTAACAAACCTGCACGTTGTGCACATGTACCCTAGAACTTAGAGTATAATAATAATAATAATCAAAACGATTTATTTCTACTAAAAAAAAAACATTGACAAAGGTAGCTACACTCAGCAATAGATATTCAATGTAGATAAAAGAGCCTTCTATTGGAAGGTGCCATCTAGGACTTTCATAGCTAAAGGGGAGAAGTCAATGTCTGGCTTCAAAGGACAGGCTGACTCTATTGTTAGGGGCTAATGCAGTTGGTGACTTGACATCAATGCTCATTTACCATTCTGAAAATCCCAGGGCCCTTGAAAATTATGTTAAATCTACTCTGCTCGTGCTCTATAAGTAAAACAATAAAGTATGGATAGCAGCACATCTGTTTACAGCACAGTATACTGAATATTTTAAGCCCAGTGTTGAGCCTACTGCTCAGAAAAAGATTCCTTTCAAAATATTACTATTCATCTAAAATTTGTTCCATGCCTGCTAACACAACATCCATTCTGAAGTCCATGGATCAAAGAGTAATTTTAACTTTGAAGTCTTATTACTTAAGAAATACATTTTGTAAGGCTATAGCTGCCATAGATAGTGATTCCTCTGATGGATCTAGGCATTGCCATTAAGAACATTTGCAACTTGTGAGAGGAGGTCAAAATATTGACATTAACAGGAGTTTGGAAGATGTTGACTCCAACCCTCATGAATTACTCTGAGAGGTTCAAGACTTCAGTGGAGCAAATAACTGCAGATGTGGTGGAAATAGCAAGAGAACTAGAAGTAATGCATAAAGATGTGACTGAATTGCTGCAACCGTATGATAGAACTGAAGAGATGAGAAACTGATTACTACGAGTAGCAAGAAAAGTGGTTTCCCAAAATGAAATCTACTTCTGATGAAGACGCTGTGAACATTGTTTTTGTTGAAATAACGATGTTTTTAGAATATTACATGAAATTGTTATAAAGCAGTGGCAGGGTTTGAGAGGGTTGACGCAATTTTGAAAGATGTTCTACTGTGAGTAAAATGCTATCAAACAGCATTATGTGCTACAGAGAAATCTTTCTTGAAAGGAAGAGTCGACAGATGCAGCAAACTTCATTATTGTCTTATTTTATGAAATTGCCACAGCCACCCCAGCCTTCAGCACCTACCACCCTTATGTCAGCAGCCATCAACATCAAGGCAAGACCCTCACCAGCAAAAAGATTCTGATTCACAGAAGGCTCAGATGATTGTTAGCATTTTTAGCAAGAAAGCATTTTTAAATTAGGGTATGCATATTTTTTAGACATGAGATTGCATACTTTATAGACTTTATTACAATGTAAGTATAAATTTTATACACATTGGAAGACCAAAAAAATTATGTGATATGTTTTATTGTAATATTAGCTTTATTGTAGTGGTCTGGAACCGAACCTCAGTATCTCCAAGGTATGCCTGTATATAGACAGATATTGGTACACATATATGTGAATGGTATACACACTTTGTGTGTGTGTACATGTCTGTATATACACACTTATATATGATTTATCTATCTAGTTTTATCACATCTCTTTTCAAAAGTCCCTCAACTTGCCACTGACTACAGGATACAATAATGCAAAGTATTCAGCACTCTCAGATTTCAGTCCCTCACTACAGCCCATTTGTCCTGTGCTATTCTCCACTGCCAGGATGCATCAGGTCCTGTGCACTCTGGCACATACTGTTCATTCTAGCTGTAATAACCTTCTCCCCACAGCCACCACTTTTCTGTCCAAATTAAGTCTACTGCCTCTCCCTTCATCCTTGCATCTATCCCACAACTCTCTGTCTCCCACCACCTTCACAATGAATTTCTACAACCACCAAATTGTGTAAGATCAGGGACTGAGTGCTCCAAATACTATACAGTGTGACAGGGAAAAGCTGAAAATGACAGTGCAGCCATATTGTCATCCCACCAAGGAACTATTCTTGAAAGTTTGAGAAACTTTCTGGTCACCAATATGCACGGTTGCTACCTGAGTTCCCTAAAGTTAACAATCACAAATGCATTCAAATAATACAAATGTATTAATACATATAAACAAAAACTACAATTTCATAGAACTCTTTACTATCTTCAACCACCAACACCTAGTCCTGTTCCTGATGTGGACTATAGAATAATTATGAGGCATGCCTCTATTGAGACATGAGCCCAAACCAGGAGCAGGCAGTGGACAGATGCTTTGGGCTCCAGAGGTTAGTCCCTGAAACCCTTTTCTCTTCATTGGCCAGTGTCCTTGGATATAGAAAGCAGTCCAATTGACCTTACGGAAGACCACCAATTTTTTATCACAAAACGCAATATTCATCTGTCCAAATAACTCTGAAAAAGAATGTGACACAACAAGAGCTGAAGACACTAGTTCAAAGTCATGTCCTAGACATCCTTGAGAAATTTATGTTCAAAGAAATAAAAACATTATTTTTTGGAATACCACTCCCTTGACAAAATTTCTGATTTGAAATTAATTCCTAGTGATAAAAGGACGGTACAGAAACTTGCCACAAATGAATTACCACAGGAATAACCAGCTATCCTGAGAGGTGCCTGCTGCATTTGGCACCTTGTCGCTGCTCTCTTCAGGTTTTCTTACGTGTCAGCTTAAACAACACCTAATACATTAGTACTAGCTATTACATAGTGCTGATGCTAATACATAGTGCTTCGTATCAGGCATTCTTCAAAGCACTTTGCATATATCCCATTTACCACAATTCTAGAGGTAGATACTTTTATTCCCACTTTACAGATGAAAACTGAGACATAGAACAGTTGTGGCCCAAGATTTGATAATTTATTTCCTCCTTAGACAAACTGGATTGCTCCCCATTACCTACAGTATAGAACCCAAATTCATAGCCCTCGAATTGCTACTCAACCTCCCATTCTGACTTTTTCCCAATCTCCCCTCCCGTAAGTCCCCATAACCCTGAACTGCCATCAAATATTGTCCCATCATTGTGCCCATGCTAAGGACAGATGTGGCACAGTAAGTCTTGTTGCCTGCAAATGTGTTTTTAGCCTGATTAAACTTGAGACAGAATTTACAAGTCAGATTTCATATTAAAAATCAGATATACAGTTATTGGGATTTCTTTTAGAATCCTATCTAGAATTCCAAAGGTCTGAAGCTAGGCACAAACTGTGAATAGATGCAGCACAGTAGCAGGTGTCTCCATTGGACATCTCCATAGTTGTTCACAGTTGCCATCAGTCACACAAAGTATGCCAGTTTCACTTGCTTTCATTACTGACCTGGCTTCTAAAGGCCTTCACCACAATGCCCTAAAACCATCTTTTGCCTGCTTAAGTCTCCCCTATTCTCCAAGACTAAGCTTAAATGTCACCGCCTCTCATATTTCCTAATTATTCCAGCTGAAATTTATCTCCAGCTTCTGAATACCCCCTAGCATTCTGCTTATTATAACACATCACACTCTGCTTTGTAATTAGTTGTGTATATGCTTCCCTAAGAACAAGGTAGAAACTCTGAGTCAAGGTTAGGTAACCAATTCTGTGATCTTGGGCAACAAAACTGAACATAGCACGCTGTGTTCTAGGATTTCAGCCCTAGATAAATAAAAGAGCATTAGCACATTGAAAAGGGTAGAGACAAGTGACTTTATACACACACACACACACACACACACACATACTTCACTCTTCATGCCCCTCTGTCTGCCTCCTGGTTATGGAAAAATCATGAGACAACTTGATGAATGTGTTTTTTTTTAATAGAAACCACATCACTTCATATGTTACAGCATGTAATTCAAGAGGGCCCCAGAAAGTTTTTTCATCCACAAAATAACAGAAAGGATAAGCACCCTCACCACCCAAGCCTTTGGTTAATTTTTTTTGTTTGTTTGGATCTGTTCTCTTACCACAATGACATGCTGCTTCCAGAATGGAACTCTGTCTTTAAGTTCTATACTAGTTAGGAAGCTAATCTATCAGCTTGCCTTAATAACGTAATGGATGTCCTAATTTAACTGAGGAACCTGGACAAGTCTTCCTTGATTTCAGCTTCATCCCAAGGCCCATGAATGTTTTCTTTAAAAAGCTGCAAGCGAATGAGGTAGAATGGACACAGACATGAGACAGACATCAGCAGAAGGGCAAATAGTATGGCTCCCACAGCACTAATGGACAGTAGACCTCCCAAGGCTGAAAACGCAAAAAGCAGTGTGACCCCCACATAACTCCGGGGAGTACACGCCTTTAGTTTCTTCTGCAACATGGGCCACAGGGCAAAAATCTGAATGGCAAACGTCACCATGATGAAGGCATGCAGGGACCGGGGAAGACGTGATGCCAGGCATACAGAAGCAAAGATGGCCATGTTCAAGGATAGTGTGCTGGATACAATGGCAGCATTGGCACCATAGTCAAAAAAGATGAGATGGCCTAACAGCATGAAGACTGACATGGCATAGATGGTGTCAGTGCTGACAGACTCTGTAAGGGTCTTCAGCACTGGTGAAAACCCGTAAGTGAAAGTAATGAAGACTAGGGCACTCTTCAGGTCAGCCCACCGGGTCTGCCCACTCTTCTTACGCCCTTCACCTCCATCAATGAGATCAAACAAAACATACCCAATCAGTGAAGAAGCCAGGCCAGTCCCAAAAAGCCAATGGGGGGCCAGAAGACCCTCATCCATATACCACCAGATAACCACAAAAACACAAACACTGCACAGCTGCTGGATCACCACACTGGACTCAAATACCACAGCCCAATATTGGTATTTCCGAGCATGGATGTTTTTCCGGAGCTCTTCCAGGAATCGCCGGTCCACATAGTTATCAGGAAAGGGCTGTCGCTCATACAAGACCTTCTGCCACTTGACCTCCTTGGTGTTAGTTACAGGTTGAGCACACATTATCCTTTCATTCAAACTCAGGCCAATTTAATCATCGCCCTCACAGAAGTCCAGGTGGTTCTTGTTCTTTATGAAGTTTTGAAATGAGACCTCCCTGGAAATTCCATGCTGTGGTTGATGTTCTACCAATCTTTCCTTGTTTTCAAAGGCAGCAACCCAGGCTAGGCCTACAACAGATGAATTTGTCTCTGAGGCAGGACAACACAGCCAAGTTCCTAGAAAAAGAGAGACTGTGAACCTACGAAAGTTGTGAAAGGTCAAGAGTAGTACTGAGTTAAAAGTCAAATCAACTCAGTTTACTAAAAGTCTGAGAAAAATGTATGTGGTAGTCACCTTACAGGACATTAAAACTGCATTTCAGATTTGAAAATTATAATTCCTTGAATAATAATAGACATCTGTTAGCTATCACTTATTGAGTACCTACTATGTGCTAAGTGCCTTATGTATCTTCTTTCACTTAATCCTCACAACCTTGTAAGTTAGTATTAGTCCTGCTTTGGTAAAAAAGCTGAGATTCAAGATGCTTAAGTAACTTTGCCCTAAGGTAACAGAGCAGAGCCAGGATTCAAAACAAAGTCTTATCCCAAAGCCTGTGTCTCACATTGTATCTCCCTCTAAACCAGTTCTTAACTCAGTGGTTCACATACCCCTTAGGTATATCACATTGCATGCTTATATCTGGATTTGTGTAAATTTATAGGGATAATATCCACAGTTTTTATTGGTTCTCAAAGGCATGTTATTTGTATTTTTTAAGTTACCAATCCAAAGACAATAGTAAGCTGCACCACACAGAAAGGTATGAGCTCTATAGTTTGGCCAAAATCAAAGACTCAAAGAAACTAGACTCTTCTTCCATTAGCTGAGCTTAGCATCCTTTAAAGAGCTATCAATCTACTCAAAACAAGGAAACTCTTGAGAGGATCGAAGAAGATAATCATCCCTTTTTCACAATGAGAAAACTAAGAGTCAGAAACACCACAGCCATCCGGCAAATTTGAGAAAAAAAGAATTCATATTGCCCGACTTTATTTCTTCCATGAAGACCACGACAAATGTTGCTTGGCAAGCCAGACACCGTTACCCCCTCTCTGCAGCAGGGATCCCAGCCCGGGAATCTTAAGGCCGCCGCCGGGGCTGGAGGGTCTGCGACGCGTAAAAGGGCAGCGCCCGCCCGCAGAGTGGGGCTGGGAGGGGACAGGGTAGGGTAGGGTGACCCCAGAGTGCGCCTTCACTCTTCTGGCCCCCCATTTGGCTTTTTGGGTGGGCCTCCCACTTCCGCCGCCGCCCCTCACTCAGCCTTGGGTCTGAGGGAGACAGCAGAGGAAAAGGAGCCCCGGAAACACTGACCGTTACACGGAACCCACCTACCCGACAGTTCCTTCGGTTGCGCAGCTGGGGGACGGCGACACCCAGCCTTTTTCCCGCTCCGGGGCGCCGGGGCTGCGACTGTGGCCGAGCACTTCCGGGTCCGCCGCAATCTCCTCGGCGAGGGCACCCTTCCCCAGCCGGAACCATCGTGACGTGGCTGCTGCCCCCTCCTGGCTGCTCAGAGGACCTCCGGGCTCCTCTCCTGGAGACTGGCCCAAACCCGAATGCTCTGAGCCTAGGAAGGCAAAACCCCAGCAATCCCCTATTGAAAGATGGGATGTGCCATCTGAAGGGCTGGGTAAGGCAAGAGAGGACAAGGAAAGAGGCTGGGCCAGTAGGTGAGAGATAATGGCCGCTTTTGTTGCGCTCCTTTATTAAGTCAGACCCTCAGTTGGGACTTCCCATGCATCCATGCGTTCATTCCACAGATACTGATTGAATGCCTGCACGTAACAAGCCATGCTTGGGGTGCTCATGATACGGCTGTGAATGAAACAGACAAAAATTGCTGCTCTCATGAAACTCTCTTTTTTGGTGCATTGACTTTTACACTGATTATATCATCTCCCCCCTCAAAGAGGACAAATCTAAGGCTCAGATAAGTTGTATTTGTCCAGAGACAGGCACCTGGGAAGTAGATGAACAGAGATCAATATCCAGTTGTCTATAGCTTCAAAGCTTGGTTTTTTTCCTCTTTAACTCCTAAAAGAGGTGAGGAGAAGATTGCTAATTAAACTGAGTTCATGGAAATATTAAAGGATGTATAAACAGAAGGAAGTAATAAAGAAACAAAGGGATGTAGTAAAGCACAGGATACAGTGGAAACAAAAGTCAGAAAACATGACCCATTTACTAGCTCAGTGACTCAAGGCAAATCACACTACCTGAGCTTTGATTTCTTCATCAGTAAAATGGAGATGACATTATTTGCACTTGGCTACTTTATAGGATGGTCAAAGAGTTAAATATAAAAATGGTTTGTAAAGTCTTCACTATATGGCTGCTATTAGCTGACTTTGGCCATCGTAATGATGGCAATGTTTAAGTGTGATACATTCTGTAAAATGTTCTCTATTTCCCTCTAGGCTTCTGTTCCAAAATTTGACAAGATTCCTTGGCTTAGTGAGGCCAGCCTCGTAAACAAGCCATTAGTGCTCAGCCTCCCCAGAAGGTAACCTCTCAGCCACCGAGGGCAAAAGTTTTACGAAACATCTCACAGAAGATGATTTCTTCTTAAGGGATGGGGACAATTACCAGAAGGTGCATTTGATCCATTGAGAAACTCAAGTCAAGTGCTTTAAAAATAGAAATATTCCGGGTTTCTCAGACAAAAATGATCACTGAGTATAGGCCTGGCTAGAGGAGATGAGATCTCAAATTATTTCCCTCTCTACCACTACCACTCAACAGTATAAGATAATTTTGCCCCTAGACACTGTCTCTCAAAACACTTCCATCCTCTTTCTCACCCCCCATTTTCTCCACTGCTGTAGTGTGAAATTTTCACATTTTTACCATCAAAAGTCTAGAACAGTAAGTTCCCATCTTTATAGAATAGTAACTCTGTATGTAACTTTGAGGAACCCTCCTACAATCTTGTTAGTCCTACTCCTTCCAGACAAACTACTATATGACACATAAATCTATTTTTCAAAATTGCAGGAATTACATATCTAGGGAGCATTTCAGCTGTCTCTTGAAATAATTGGGTTACCGTGTTCCTTCTCCATTTTTGATGAAATGGTTCCTAAGTGTAGTGATAAACCCCACTCTGGAGAGGGGACATGGATGGAAGGGTAGGTGTGAAGTAGTGTTGGGGTGAATAAGAGAAACCAGAAAGAGGGCAGAGAGAAAGAGAAAGGGCAGGCATAGAGGCCATTCCAAAGGCACATGACAGACTAAAAAGGATTGACTCCTTGGCATGCGAAACAGCTCGTTAGAAAAGCCAGACTCCCCAAAAAGAGTTTCTCCTCCTGTTGATAACTACCATGTACCCTCCTGCCCATGGATAAGTGACTTCATAAGCAAATTCCCATCACTCTCTCCACATGCCCACTTTAGTAACATGTACCTTTGCTTTGTCTACTGTACATTTAAAAAAATCATATTCTCAGTAAATAGGTAGACAGTTTTATGTATTTTCAGAACAAAATTCACAAGTGCTTTCAAGTGCTCATTATTCAGTTGTGTTATTTTTACATAATTTTGAATATAGTTAAAGCAGATGATGAGAAGTTCAATAAACTCAAAGGCCTATTTAAGAAACAAAAGTACTAAGTGATAGAGTGCTTATTAAGAGTTGTTAACACTGCATGGATCAGCATGAGTAAGGATAGTCTAGCATATTTTAACTGAGGGTGGGACACAAACTCACAGGCCCATGACAGTCAGATGAGGGGCATAATGAGTAGAGCTGGCCAAATAGGACTGCAATGAATGGGAAATCACCTCCCCCCTTCAGCCCACTTCCACCCCAGCAGTGTTACCTGCAGGCATGTGAGTCCAGAGGCCAGATCCACTGGGTCTTCTAACAGTACTAGAAATCTGGATGTTTTATGTGAAATTGCTAGTGTTTGATCTAATAGGGTAATATCCCACCATCCCATACTACCCCATGCCCATTAGACCTGCCCCAGTAGCCAAGAGCAAAGTATCCTTGTGCATGGCTCTCTTGCCCCCAGCTCCCTTGGTCTCTAATTATACAAGCCTTTGGCAGAGGGTGGAGATCAG
Organism: Nomascus leucogenys; assembly: GCF_006542625.1. Lineage (NCBI taxonomy): Eukaryota > Metazoa > Chordata > Mammalia > Primates > Hylobatidae > Nomascus > Nomascus leucogenys. Next base: position 29,327,083 of record NC_044392.1, on the reverse strand, counting down.
GGAGAAGGGTAGGCCCAGAACACAACTGGGCATTGGCAGCACCTGTTCACTTTCATGGCTAGGTCCTGGAGGGTCAGAGCAGACAGTCTGTTGACAGCCAACTGGAAAGGGAGTGGGTAGTTTTTCCTCCAGCCAGCCAAACCTAAGCTAGGCACAAGGAGAAATTACCTTGGGCAGGCAGTGAAGCTCTAGTCATCGCTATTCTGGGAGGATTGGGGTAGCAATCTCAATTCTTGTTTAGAAAAATGTAATATACCTACCTCACAACAAAAGTGACCGAACAGCATCTTTGAGGTGCCCTGAGCTCTCAGGAGGACAGGACAGGAATGTATAGTCTTTTGAAAGGATGGTTTAAGTATCAAAAGATCTTAAGGATTAAAAGCTCCTCATGTGGGCCAAAGCTCTGGGTTCCAAGCTGTTTATTTTTGGCAAAGCCCCTTACTGAGACTTTGAGAGAAAGTTCTCAATGTGCCTTAAGCATTACATACCCTTGAGCAAGGAGTTCTAATGCAGAACAGTCTGAAAAAGATAAAGGAACATTTAGCCAAATATGCTCAGTGTAATTCCAAGTGTGCGCAATGGAAACACACCTACGGGGTTGGAGGAGGTGAGGCTGGGCTGTAATAAGAAGTGCCTGTACTGACCCACTTCCTTCAAGGACTCTCTCAGGTTGGCCTGACAATTTCGAAGCCACACTCATCGTCAGTCTCCAAAGCCCTTCAAGTCACACTAAGGTCCTGTTTATATGAGATTATTGTATGCTGAAGGAGTTCTAAACTGGCCTCCTGGTCTCTGCTGGTCAGCATTTGGGTGGCAAGTCCAAGATAGCCTATTCCCATATCAAAGACAAAGATCCTGAGGGCACTCATGTCAGATCCACCATCTCTGGTCTCACAGGGCCCAGGGAAGCGTGAGGAGAAATGAAACAAGAAATGCCTCATGAGCATCAAACTCCTTTCACATGCCTTTGTTTTAAATAAACAACGGACAATGAAATCTTTCCTCATTAGAGAGGAGATGTGTTCCCGGCAAAACTGCCAGCATTCTGAGTTTCTATTTCTTGGATGCCAGGGGCATGAATGGTGCCACACACACAAACAGTTTATGATTATCAGGCCCCTGCAGGCCTTGGCCCCTTACACTGTAATGAAATGAACCACAGTGCCAAGTGAGACAGAGTGCAGGCAGGTCACCCTGTAAAAGGAACTGGTGTTCTTGCAACATCACTGCTTCAACTGCTAACTAGAAAGAAAAAATGTTCCAAAGGAAAAGAATGGGTGAAGGGAGAAGATGTTCTGTGGGAGGAAACAGGTGGATTGTTTCAGGGTGCAAGGACACAAACTCCAAGAAGTCAGCCCAGGTACGAAAGAGGACAGGTGCAGGTTAAACATCAAAAACTTGAGTGCAGACCTTTTCAAAGAGGAAACCTGGGATTCATTTCGCTCATTACACATCTACTGTTGTGAACAATCTGTATCCTGCCTTGTTTGTACACTGTCTGACAATCCAAAATTGGTTAGTGCAAAACAAAAGGGACAGAAAAGCCAAAGTGACATAGGAGGGCAAATCCATCTTTTGGGAGCTCCCCAATGGCCTGAGTCCTCCAGAACTGGAGTGGAAGGTAGCTCCCTGTGGTGTCCCTTGTATTCTCTCAGAAACAACCAAGGGCCTGGCTCTTCAAACATGGGACTGTGGTTCTAACTTTCTCTTGTTTTAATTACTTAGATATCCTCATTCCTCTGCGACTTTTCTGACTTCGTCCAAGAAGAATATGAATTTGCCAATTTTGCTTCAAGCTCCAGATGTTTTATCTAAGGTACTAAAAAATTTTTGTTGAAATGAAACCAACAGCAGTTCTAGAATGACATAGAATACGAATACATGTCTCATCTCCTTAGCACAGCCCTGTGCTTGCTACACCATCAGTGTTCAATAAATATTTGTTAAATGAAATGAATGGCCCCACCCCCCTCACTATGTCTCAAGTGCCTTAGGGCCCCAGCTCACTAGAACTAAGAATACAGGCATAAGACTAGAATCAACAAAACAGGAAACTAAAAATTAGTATGGAGGAATCTGCCCCAAGACTTCCAGGAAATGCCTATCAGCCTGTGACTGGAACCAATCTGGAGTCTCTACTGCCTCCCCCAAAGGATTGCTTATGTCTCCCACCTACAACTCCCTACACCTGTGGAATTTTACATTAAAAACTCCTCATTTCCCCTCCACCATGACCACCTGCCAGATGACCCTTGGTGTCACTGTGGAGCAAGCACACAGGCTACAGTCCTTGGGTAGTCAGAACCTCCCTGAGGTGGAGAAAGAGAGAAAACATATGGTGAGATAAGCAATTTTTTCACCTGAAAAATTGCACATTCGTCACAGGACTGTCATAGGCAGTGCCTGAAGCAGCATCCTAAGGCACTTGACATGGTGCCCCACCCAGAGCAAGAGCTCAGTGAATGTGAGCCACAATTATTAGAAGCCCTGGTGTCAGTGAGTATATGTTTACGGAGGCCTTTGTATTTGCTTTAATACATCAGAGGTGAGTAAGTCAGCCGCAGCTACGCAGATGAGTGAGCAGACAGGACGGGAACACAACTGAGAATGCATCTCAGAGACAGGGCACAGCACTTGTGAGAGAAGGTGGGAGCAAAGTTACCCCCAGGTTGGGCAAGCAGAGTGGGAGTGAGGGAATGATTCAAGAGGAAGTGGCATCTGCACTGGATCTAGAAGATACTGTTTTCAAGTGGAGGGAAGAGCCAGGGGTGGAGGAAGAACTGGAAAGACAAGAGAAGATTATCAGCAAAGAGGTGGAGACTGAGTGCAGGAGGAAATGCCTGAAGAATATCAAGGAATTCTGAGCATACATGAAAGGGAAACAAGGACACGGCTGGGCCCAGCTAATGCACACAGGGCCCAACAGACAAGAGCAGAGAGGACACACTGAAGGTTTTCAACACCGGAGTGTCAGGGTCCAAGCTTTACTTAAGAGTCATCTCTTAGTCCCCCTAACACCCTGGACAGGCAAGTAGGTAACATGGCCACCATGACATGCACTGGGTAGAGGTGGGGGATGAGTGCGGAGGCAGGACTGGCTTAGCAATTGCTGCAGAACCAGCAAGAAGCCTTCCAGTCATCAAGTCGCTGTGAACTTCCTATTTAGACAGGTCTCACCTGCCGCTGAACGCCTCCTTATCTCAGGTTTGTTCTGGGTCTCTGTACCTTGGCAACCTAGGCACTAGGACACCAGGCCCCAGCCTGGCTGGAGTGGAGAATGGGAAGGAAAGCCAATCCTAACGACCAGTGGGAGTGAGAGGCCATTCTCCAGCAGGGTATAGCGGTTTTTGTGGCTGCAATATTCATAGTTAGCCACTAGATGACAGTTAAGAGCAACAGCTTCCAGCTGCACAGCCCAAAGGGTGCCTGGGAGATCAGTTTCCTGGCTGACCCGTGAGAAGTCCCAAATAGGTTGCTCTTATCGGGAGAGAACACAGGCCCCTCAACCTCACCTTCACTCTCATCCTGTTAGGGGCTGACCCTCCACTGATTTGCACGTGAGAAAGAGTCACCCCTGCAGATTGAAACACAAGTAGGGAACCCGGGATCCTTGCTCTGTTGGGGCACCGGGCCGGTACCTCCAGTCATATTCTTTCCTGTCACACAGACGTCCTCAAATTTAAATCTGGCTCCCAGAGTCTACTGCGTGTATGAAGGCCTGCACGTATGTGCCATGAGGTAAATGTGGATTCAGCCGGCAGCTGCTCCCTTCTGGAAAGAAACTGTTGTGTTTCAAGGGAGTAGAATGTACTGTGGACACGATCTCTTCCTTCATTCTCTAAATCAGGGACCTGCCAAGAAGCTGCTGGCAATCCAGAGGCCAACTGGAGACGCTGGACCCTGTGCAGAGGTGCAAAGGTCCTGCCACCTGGCCGCATTCGTCTTCACCGTCACAGGTCAAAGGGCAGAACTTTAAACACCCACTTACTCCTCCTCTGCCCCGGAGCAGCCCCGTGGCCGAGGCAGGTGCACGTGTGCCTGGAGCAGTATTTCCTAGTGACTAGACAAAGGGGAGACAGGCTCAGAGACACAGTAACAGGGAGAAGGAGACAGAAAGCAAGATAGAAACACACACACACAGAGGTGAGGGACAAAAAACACAAAACAAAAGGAGAGGCAGGTCTATCAAAGAAGAAAGATTTTTAGTGAAGACAAATGAAACCTAAATGCTTCCTCGTTTAAACATCTACTGTGGAGAAGCTTCTTCATTTTCACCTGCCTTTTCCAGGCATCCACTCATGACTCCTCAAGATGCTGAGAAACAGAAAGGTGCATCATGATAGTTGGGTAACTGGGCCAAGAGGTGACTGACTCAGTGATCCAAGGCAAAGGAACAGCAGGTGTGTGGGGGTGACCTGGAAAACTGCAGCTGGAGACTCTGAAACCCCCTTGCCCACTTGCTGGTACTGGGTGTAAATTAACTAGAGCTCCTCAGTTACTAATAGATTATAAAATGCCACTCCACCCTCTCAATTCCTGCCCCCACTCTCTCTCTACTCACTTTGATCTGGGTTTGTTCTTCCAGTCTAATGAGTCAGAGTGAAGATAAGAACATTATTTATTTTGCTCTTAGCAGACCTGTGGCAAAAAGCCCTGGCTGAAAAGATTGTGCAGTAGCAGAGGCATAGCTGGGGAAGATGTATGGGATGTTGACTTTCTATTTTCTCACCACTAAGAGCTCTCTTTTTATTATTTCTCTCACATTGACTAAATTTTCAAAGCTCATAACTACCAAGGAAACTACCTCATATACTCCTAAGTCATTTTTATATTTATATTGCTTATGTTGATCTAGTGCCTATAATTACAAACACAATTTTTAAAGAGAATATTAAATGCTATTGACCTAAAATAGTGATGGTAATAAAAATCAAATTTAATAAGTCTGAATGTAGGGACATGGCTATTATTTTGTATACATTTCGGGTTTTTTTTAAGTATATTCAGCTTTATTTTTTAAAATGGCTGATATTTTCAGATAGAAGGAACATGTGTAATATCATAAGGTTTTTTTGAATATTGAAATTAGTTCTTTGAGCCCTACTTTTGGGATTCTATGTGGTAGAAATAATTCTGCCTTTATATGGATACTTTTTTTTTTTTTTTTTGAGACAATCTCGCTCTGTCGCCCTAGGCTGGAGTGCTATGGCATGATCTTGGCTCACTGCAACCTCCGCCTCCCAGGTTCAAGTGATTCTCCTGCCTCAGCCTCCTGAGTAGCTGGGATTACAGGCTCATGCCACCACGCCTGGCTAATTTTTGTATTTTTAGTAGAGAGGGGGTTTTGCCATGTTGGTCAGGCTGGTCTCAAACTCCTGACCTCATGATCTGCCTGCCTTGGCCTCCTAAAGTGCTGGGATTACAAGTATAAGCCACCATACCTGGTGGCTCATACCACCATCCTTTATATGGATTCTAAGAGTTTACTCTTCCCCTGAGGAAAGATAATCCTTTTTATCCAAAAACTTTCTATCCGACTGAAGTTCAAGAGATGTGGTATTGGACAAATCTCTTAACCTTTCTGGGTCACAGCTTTCTCCTGGGTAAATGGAAAGATTTGAACCAACTGTCCTATCAGGTCTCTCTCAGTTAAGTTATGAGTGGGAAGGAGAAAAGAAATAGAGGTGTTGAAGGAAAGCACAGAGGCAAATGTGTCAGTACTCCTCACAGGGTGCTTGTGAAGCCTGTTTTAATCACAAGTTGGTGCTTACATTTTTGTTTTTTATGTGAACAGGTGTGTAAGAGAGAAAAAGAAAGAGAGTGAAAGAGAGAAAGAAAGGAGAGTAGAGGGAGAGGGAGATGGAGAGAAATATGTTCCTCTGTTTCTTTACCAAGGGTTCAAGAAGGCCATGGCCTTGGGCCATAAGTCAGCCCTTAGACACTGCAGCAGATATTGTCCTAGGGTATGAGGATGTTTCCAATTGTCAAATGTGTTTTGGCTTCTGGGGACTGGCTGAAATCTGCATCATACCTTGGCGAGGCTACACATAGGTTGCTGTCACTATCCTGTCACAACTGCCATCTGCTATCCAGAGGACAGCTGCTTGGGAAATGAGGGCCCCATTAACATTCCAGTGCGTCTGGCTCTAGACCTGATAAAACCAGGGCCTTGTGCTGTGAATGTGGACAATTCCCTCTCCATTCCTGTTATTGCTGCTGAGCTGGTCATAAGGAAACCGAGTGAGAAGGGAATGCAACAGAAGAAAAAGACCAAAGACCTGGGTTTCAGGGCTGGGAAAGAAAGCAAGACAGAATGGAGGAAATGAGGCCTGCAGGACATGGAGTCTCAAATGTTTGCATCACCTTTAAAGTAGCCTGTCACAGCTGCCTTCCATGACTCTTCAATGCCCTCATCCCTTCTCCAGATAGAAATGGAGCAGCACTTCTTGGAAACCAGGCTTCAGCTGATAGCAAGTCTGAGGTAGAGTACAGCACAGATCAAAGATTGCTTTGTACCTTTACATGTAAAGTGTAAAGGGACAGGATTACAGCATCCGCCTCTGTCTTTTTGAACACAAAGACCATTATCAGTAGGGCAAAGGAGACCTGGAGAGTTTATATGATTGACAAAAGTCACCCAAGTTGTTGGTGAGCCAGGACTGGAACAGAGCTTTTTGGGCATCTAGCCAGTATTCTTCCCCAGTGCATTACATAGAATGAATTTGTTGTACTACAACAGTAATGTTCTGTAACATTTCCCTGAAGACAGTGTTATAATAGTGATCTTCACTTATATATGTATTTTTTGTTTTATGTATATATGTTGATTGTGTCTATATTTAGACCTCATAATTTAAATTGCTTACAATGACTCATTCATTCACCCAATGTTTGTTGAATACTTGCTGTGTGCCAGGTTCTATCATAGGTTCTAGGAATACAAAGATGTGTAAAACATGATTCTTGCTCTTAAATATAATAACTCTCAGCCCAGTGCAGGAAACAAACACATTTAAAATCAAGAAGAATAGTGCAAATACAAAGAAAGCTAGACCAAGTTTATGATGCAATCAAAGAGGCAGGCACCCAACTGAGGTTAGGAGGGTGCGATATGGTAGCAGGCCCAGGAGAAAGGTTTTCTGAGGATGTAACACCTACACTATGTCTTAAATGAGTAGTTATCAAGGCCAGGTGGGACAATATATAAGCATTTCATCCCTCAGATTCTAAGAGATGACGGTCATTATGTTATGGGACTCTGTAGTCACATTTACCGTTGTCATTAACCTAGCAAGATCTTGCAATGCACTTTGGAGATCTTGCAGATAATATCTGTTGCTTGATTTGCAATGAGCTCTGAGATTCCACTTCCTGTAGGGTCTAACAGTAGTCTTAGCAGAAACCAGAAGTCTGGAAAAAGGTGAAGGAAATAACTTCAGTTAAGAACTTATAACTCTACTAAAAACCAACCTGCCCAAGGATTCTCCCATATCTGCCTCCCCTTGTCCAGGTCTTCCTCATCCCTTCAGACTGAGTGCAAATTCCACTTCTAGGAAGCCTTTCCTGATTTCTCCAATCAGAAGTGGTCTCTCTGTTTTCTGAAGGCACAGAGATATTAGTGCCTCTTGTATGATATCTAGTGTGTCCTACCTTAACTGCAGTTTCAGAAAGGTACCTCAGTCTCATACCTCAAAGATGTGAGGGATGGAGGGAGGAGCTGGAGCTTCAGGGGATATCACCCCCAGGGGTATCAGGAAGACAAGGTAAAAAGTTGAATCAGCCCAAAGCAGAGGAGTCAATACACACAGATATTTCCTCTCTAGTCTCTCTTCTCACTCCATTCATCCTCCCACCAGACAACCTGTCCATCCCAACCTACATTCACTTACCTGAAGCTGATTTGCTAGATCATTCTTCCAGGTTGTTGTATAGTGTTTCCTGGGCTTGTAACACCCTCACCATCCTTGTTCACTCCACAAACACCTACCCAAGCATTGCCTGTTTTTTTCACCCTTCTCAGACCCTTCCCTCTCTGCCCCACCCCTAGTTAAGCTCAGTGACCCCTTTCAGCTTCATTGGAGCCTCGATATATTTCTGTTGTAGCACCTTCAACACCATCATACTTCTTGATGTATAGGCTACTGGATGGTGAGCAGCTTGAGGTCACAAACTATGTCTTATTTATTTAAATGTCTCCAGTATCTAATGAATGGGTAAATGAATGAATTTGTATTCTTCTTTTGTCTTCCTTAGAAACTTCCTTCCAGAAACTTTGCCTTATTCATCGGTATGACCCCCGTCACAGCACCCTTTACTTGGTAGCCTCACAATAGATGTCTGTTGTTGAATGAATGAATCTAGCTATTCACACACATACCAACCCACAACATTGTAATACTGAATTGATTCTTTTTAGAATGCCCTATAAAAATGAAGTGTATTTTAAATGTTTGTCAAAAGAATCCAACTTTGTTAATAGTTTTCAGCCCTCAAACCCCCAATGATGCATCACCTAAGTGCCATATGTCTCCCACAGGATGAAGCTACTTGCAGAACAATCTGGCAAAGGTCATCCTAGGAGCACACCTCAGGAACTCCTCACTTTCTGTTCCTCCTCTTTCTGTTCCCCACACCTCCCAGGGCAACAGGAATGGGTCAAGGCACACCATGTAGTGATGGGCCAGCAAGCGGATCAAAGGAAAGAGAAGACTTCAGTCAATAGTCTTCTCACTGTGGGTTTCCTCTTCCCCATATTCTGCACTTTCTGTGACCATATCTCATGACCGATGTCAATGTGAATGAGGAAGGTTAAGAGAGAATTGCCAAACATAAGTTTAACCTCAAATTCCTATATGCTCCCTAAGCAAACCTTTATCAGAGATGCAAATGAGAACCTCCTGAAGCAGGTGTAAATGCTCCAAAGTCCTCTCTTTAACCCTTTTGCAGAAATGAAGTCAGAATAAAAACCAGTGGTTACAGTGAGCAGACACGGTGCCCCTCCCCTTCCTCCACTGGTTGGTTCTTCACCTACTGAGACAGCCTCTCTTTCCCAGAGGATTGAGGGGACTCAGGACCCATAAGCTTGAGTTCTGCTTGTGGCTTCAATCATTGTGCTTAGGAGGTACAGAAGGGCCAAATGGTGCTGGACCATGGATGCATGAGAGCTGATGCTGGCCTAGAGTTAAGGCATGAGAAAGGAGGGCGATGCTTAGGAAAGGCTTGTGAAAAAAAGATTTGCAGAGGAGAAGTCTTCTCTTCATTCTTTCTTAGGCCATCAGAGATCCTCAGTCTATATGGTGGAGCCTTTGTATGAAATGGAAAAAAATGGCCCACCTATAGGAGAATTCAGCCCCTCAGACACAGGTGCTCAGGCTGGAAAGTAGAGACCCCACTGAATTTCAGGCCCCAGCCATCTCTGCCAGCTGTCTTTACATCTATACCACTGCATGCAGCAGCCTCAAGACTACCACCTAACCTATGTCTCACTCCCTCCTGCCTAAACTCTCGGAATCTACCAGCTGCAGCACACTCCAGATTCAACACCCACCCTGGAAGGGGCTGAGACCAGGGTGCCCATCTCTGTTTTATGGAAGGAAAAACTGTTACCTGTCTCACCCCTCCACTGCTTTCCTACATCTTTGCTGCCCTACATGCCCCATAATTTCGTCACCTCTCTCTGTCTCTCTTTCCCCTCAGGCCAGGAGGAACCAGTGTGACTCCATGCTGCTCAGAAACCAACAGCTGTGCTCCACATGTCAAGAAATGAAAATGGTAGGCAAGGGGGAAGACAGAAACGGGCACAGGCATCTCAGGGTGCAGCACTGCCCTTCCCAGCCAAGCCCTGTGGAGAGAGATAGTGATGGGGCCCGTTGCAAGGAGGGCCTAGATAAAGACTGCCAAGGAGGAACTGTTGGTCCTGGGAGCAGCATCGACTGAAAGAACATGATAAACCTTCTCCGTTTCAACAAGCTAAAGGGTAACCGAGATAGGTGGGCCAGAGTAGAGATGCAATGAGCTACTTCGCCTTGGGCTCCTAAGTAACTACAGCCTCTCAGAGACTTAGGGGATTATGGAGCTCCTTCTCCCTCCTTAATGTAGCCCCCACACAACACATATGCTCATACTCATTTCTCCACCATTAAAATCAGGAGACAAACAGCTTCATCTTTGGGTTTACTGTTAATTTAGGTAGCACCTCAAGAGAAAGACTGGGGAGAGAGTCTATAGTACTTTCTAGGTAGTCAGGGGTGGTGTCATCTGCCTTGGATACTTGTAACATATAGTGGAGAATGGTAGTAGGGGAGGAATATTAGGAAAAGAAAGAAGGAGAGCAACGGAGATGTGGAGGGAACACAGACAAACTTCTGCCATCTCTCACAGTTGCTGAATCAGAGGCCTGATTCGGGAAGGATGCTAGACTAGGCTGGAGTTAGGCCTTGGATAATTCAAGAATTAGAGTTAGCGTTGGGATGGTTGTTAGTGTTAGGGTAAGGAAGAGGCTTTGGTTAAGGGTTAATTTAGCAACATGGTTAGGTTTGAGGTACGAGCTGGAGAAGGGTTTCTTCAACTCTGATATTCTATAATTCTTTGACTTGGGGAGGAAAGTGGGGCTAAATATGTAGGCTAAACATGCTTTAAAGGAATGGAAGAAAAATAGAAGATATAAGAAAAGCTCCTTCACTGAGTTCACGGCAAGTCTTCAGTCCAGTCGGATGTGAAAGAGAGTGGCAGTTTTGTGAAATCTTTATGTGGGATTTAGAAATTTAACTGAAGCTACCGGCAAAGCTGCACCTGGATGTTTCCATCTATGTTCATTTTCTACATAACTAGAGTCACTGTGTTAAATATTAGCATTGGCTGGAGTCTGGGAAACTAGGATTGGGATTTCTCCTGGTCTTATTCCTGGAATCCCTTGTATCCACATTTAGAATGCACCAACCTCAGGCCTAAGCTGGCCTTGGCCAGCTGGCACACTTGGGACGTTAACAGCTGTCCTGTTTCTCAAGACCTCTTCTCTGACCTTTGCCCTTGTCCAGGAATGATAGAAGTGGAGCCACATGCTGTAATTTTACCATTTATTGAAGCTTCTAAAAGGAAGGGCTTCAAACACAAAAGTGCTCAGGGACCCTTCTGTACTGCTGTCAGAACCTGGTGAGAAACTACAGAAAGTTAGAAAATAAACATGAAATACCCTTGCCTCACTCTATGCAGTAGTACCTCAAAGTCCTCCCAAGGGGAGGGACTGCAGGTCTGCTGTAGTCACTGTAATACCCCTTCTTTCTCAGCAGTGAGTTGAATAGAAACACTGGGGAATATATAAAAAGACTCCTAGGAATAGAAGGGAACTTCCTCAACCTAATAAACAGCAGCTTGAAAAACCAACAGCTAACACCCTACTGAATGGTAAAAGACTGGATACTTTCCTCTAAGGTTAGAAACAAGGCAACAATGTCTGCTCCTGACACTTCTACTCAACATTTTACTATACATTCTAGCCAGAAAGATAAGAAAAAGAAATAAAAGCCATCCACATTAGAAAGAAAGAAGTACAACTAGTCTATTTGCAGATGATATGATCTCATATAGCGAAAGTCCTAAGGAATGCGCAGAAAACTATTAGAGCTAATAAACGAGTACAGCAGTGTTGAGGATACAAGATCAGTATATAAACTTTAATTTCTATTAATAGCAATGAACAATCCAAAAATTAAGAAAACAATGCCATTTGTAATAGCATCAAAAATTATTTAGGAATAAATTTAACAAGAGAAGCACAAGAGCTATACAATGAAAAGTATAAAACATCGTGGAAAGAAAATTTAAAAGGCCTAAATAAATGGAAAGAACCCCGTGTTTACAGATTGGAACACTTAATATTGTAAAGATGGATATACTCCCCCAAATTGATCTACATATTTAATGTAATCCTCAAAATCCCAGATGCCATTTTTATAGAAATTTGCAATCATATCTTAAAATTTATATTAAAATGCAAGAGATCCAGGATTGCCAAACAATCTTTAAAAAGAAGAACAAAGTTGGAGGTCTCATACTCTTGATTTTAAAACTAACTGCAAAGCTATGGTCAGGACTGTGTGGTACTGCCATAAAGATAGACAAACAGATAAATGGAATAAAATTGAGAGTTCAGAAGTAAATTCTTAAATTTAAACAATTGATTTTTGAGAAAGGCACCAAGACAGTTCAATGAAGAAAGAATAGTATTTTCAATAAGTGGTACGGGAGCAGCTGCATAGATACATGCAAAAGAATGAATTTGTGCCTCTTCCTCACACCATGTACAAAAATAACTCAAAATAGGTCAAAGACCTAAATGTAAGACCTAAAACCATAAAACTCTTAGAAGAAAACATAGGTATAAAGCTTCATGACCTTGGATAAGGCAATGGTTTCTAAGATAGGACACCCAAAGCACAACCAACAAAAGGATATAGATAAATCAGTCTTCATAAAAATTTTAAATTTTGTGCCACGAAGAACACCATCAAGAACACGAAAAGACAACCCAAATATTTGCAAATCAACAGATGAAGCATTATGTCAGATAAGGGACTAGTATCTGGAATATATAAGGAACACTTAAAACTCAACAATAAAAAGGCAAACACCCTAGTTGAAAAGTGAGGAAAAAGTTTCAGTAGACATTCTCTAAAGAAGATCTACAAATGACCAATAAACATATGAAAAGATACACAACATTATTTGTTGTAAAGCAAATGCAAATCAAAACCACAATGAGATACACTTTCCATCCACTAGGATGGTTGTAATAATAGTAATAAAACGGTGGATAATAACAAGTGTTGGCCAGGATGTGGAGAAATTAGAACCCTCGAAAATTGCTGACGGGAATGTAAAACAGTTGCTTTGGAAAACAGTTTGGGAATTCCTCAAAACCTTAAACACAGAGTTACCATATGATCCAGCAATTCCATTCCTAGATATGTACCCAAGAGAACTGAAAACATATTCACACACAAACTTCTACAAGAATGTGCATAGCAGCCATATCTTAATAGCTGAAAAGTGGAAATAACTCAAATGCCTATAGCTTGATTAATGGATAAACAAAATGTTGTCTATCTATATATAGAATATTAATCATAGAAAAGAATGAAATACTAAAACATGCTATAACATGGATGAATCTTGAAAACATTTTGCTAAGTAAAAGAAACCAGATGGAAAAGATCACATATTATATTGGTTCCATTTATATGAAATGTCCAAAATAGGAAAATTCATAGAGACAGAAAATAGACAGTGGTTGTCAAAGATTGAGGAGGGGAGTGAGTGAGAAGCAATTACTAATAGGTACATGGTTTCTTTTTGGGGTCATGAAATGTTCTAGGAGTAAATAATGGTGATTGTTTTACAACTTTCTGAATCTACTAAAAACTACTAAATTGTACATTAAGATGGTGACTTATGATACATGGTATCATAAACACCGATAAAAAGAAATTAGCACTAAATAAAAGCGCAAAATAGATGAATCTCAAAAAAATGTAAATAGGACCTTGTTATGTAACTACTCATATTCCTATGTAACCTTGGGCTAGAAGCTCAGTCATTTAGTGCAGAAGAAATACCTGCTGACAGTTATGGTTGTGAATCACAAGTGATATTTGCCTTGGTTTTATCTAGGCTGTGTTTTATCACGTCTCTGCTCCAAACAGTTCATCTTCCCCTTAATGCACCTATTCTGTAGTCCTTCTGTTATCTGCATTACTCTCTAATTAACACTTTCAAGCCCCTTAAAAGTAGGACCATCAAGCTAGGCAACTGTAAACAGATATTCTCTAACATATATTAAAAAATAGTTTTGAAATAAATTAAGTTTATTTCAACAAATATTTATTGATTGTCTGCCATGGGCCAGGTACTTAGGTAAACTACAAAGAAAAAAAAAGAAATACATAAGACCTGTCTTTAAGGAGTCAACAAATAAATAAATAATGACAATAGAATCTAATCAATATAAATAGAAATGATCTGATGGGGAGTGAAGGGGCAGTGAAAGTAAATATCAAGGAAGTCTTCCTTGAAGAAAAAGACTATTCAGGGTTTTCAAGAATGAATAGGAGTCTACCACAGTACACTTTTTCTCAAAAACAAAAATCCTGTCTGGCAGGCAGCTTTGTTCTGATGTAACCCCTGTAGCACAGTTCATTCATACAACAGCACTAGCTGGATTTAGGGGATTTAGAACAGCAATCATGCTATTCAGGAGGAGTTACAGTTTCCTGCATCTTCCCTTGGGGCAGAGTCAACTTTAGATAAATTTTTGAATAAAGCAGTCTGTCTCTGGCACATTCTCATCCACTTTTATGTTTAGAAATCTCTCCTCACGTTCTTACTAAAGGCTTGGCTGCCCCCACTATGCCCAGAGGCTCCTTGTTACCAGATCACCTCCTTTCTCTCCCTCTCGCATCCTTTCTTCAGCTAATGAGTTTGGAGAACAAGCTGATTAAACATAGTACATTCTTGGCATTTGTATAGCCTTTGCATTCAGTTTTTTTTTTTTTGTTTTTTTTTTTTGCTATTTTCAAGCACCTCTAAAGGTCCTTAATACATTGTAATTTGTAACTTTGTTATGTCATAAACTTAAATCATGAGTCACCTGGTACAAGTCACTTAGTGAGTAGAGTAGCTGAACACCTGCACCCACATCTTTGTGATTGTCATTTTATTATTATAGCTACAATAATTTTCGAGAAATAATGGAAAAATGCTTCCTAGTGAAAACATTCTTAAAAGAAAACCAACATCTAGTGCTAGGAACAAATTTGGAAAAGTTCAAGAAAGTGATGTTTCTTAACCAAAAATACTGTAACTGTACATTGATTTTAGGCCTATATGAAAGACACCTTTAAAATTTCAAGTGTGCTTCAAGGTGGGTTCATTCATTCACTAATTTGATCAAAAATATTTCTTAAACAGACATCGTGTTAGCAGCTGGAAATACAAAAATAGAGACAAGGTCTATGCCCTCATGAAGCTGAAAGTCTATTAGGGAACCCAGACATTACACAAGTAAATACAATATAAAGGTTATGAGTATTTTGATCCAGGAGGCCCTAAGAACATAGAGCAGAGGACTACCGAACAGTAGTCAAGGAGTCAGCAGTCTCTGTGAGAAAGTGACAGTTAACCTGAGACTTAAAGAACATGTGTGTGTTGGGGGTGGGGGCATCTAAACAAACTGATTTTAAAGATTTACTAAATCTGTGTATCTAATTTCAACTGATATCCAGGGAAAAACAATGACTCTGACTTGAGGGAAAGGTGAAACCCTTTGGTTCATTCACATCACGAAAGGATGTATGAAGGACTTTGATATCAAATACAACTCAGATTCACTAAAGTAGTACATTATTTATTTAAATCAAAATGCAGTTACAGCAACGTTCTAAATGAGACTTTCTTCTTGAGGTACAACCAAGAACAATGAAAATCTCAGATGATCCAAAAGTATCCTTTGAGAACTTTATGAGTTATAGGTAAGTCAACAATTTAAATCAGGACATGACTTAATTCTCGTTATGTCTAAGGACACAGGAGAGTGGATTGAGAAGCATAGTAAGAGGAATGTTTAAGGAATGCTTAGGGAACAGGCTTCTTGACTGGTTTTATTTTTAGGTTAAACCAAATCATCAGATCAAAAAAGAAAGTTCACCTTTTTGTTTGAACAACTACTGAAACTATTGCAGAAAGTATAATCTTCCTTTCCACCTTCACAAGAACAATATAAGAAATAGAATAGGAAATTTCTTTGATAATTCAGATGGAACTAAATACAAATTCTCCATGTAGATGATATATCTAATCTGCAAGATATGGGGGATTACACATAATCTTTCCTTAGTCCAAGATGTTCTCTGCTACGTTTTAGTAACTAAAATTCCTCTTTATCAGTTTGTTTGGTTGTTAGTTAAAGCTTTTTTAAAATCAAGATCGAGTACAATAGATATAAAATCCAGTTGGAATTATGATTAGTTTTTTTGTGTGTTTTGTTTTGTTTTGTTTGGTTTGGTTTTTTCTTTTTGAGATGGAGTCTCTCTCTGTCGCCCAGGCTGCAGTGCAGTGGCGCAATCTTGGCTCACTGCAACCTCCACCTCCCAGGTTCAAGCAATTCTCCTGCCTCAACTTCCCAAGTAGCTAGGATTACAGGTACCCACCACCATGCCTGGCTAATTTTTTTTTCTTAGTGGAAATGTGATTTCACCATGTTGGCCAGGCTGGTCTCAAACTCCCGACCTCTGGTGATCTGCCCGCCTTGGCCTCCCGAAGTGGTGTGATTACAGGTGTGAGCCACCGTGCCCCACCTAGTTTTTCAAAGAGTTTTTTTCTTCTATATTTAACTATTAGACCGGGAAGAAGGACTCTGTTTTTACTTTATTACAACATGAAAAACATGGACTCATTCTAAACAGGACATCAACACAGGTCAACTTGCATTGCAATAGATGGTTGGAAAGTAGACATACACTCACCCTTACATATGACTAACCAAAAAAGCTATATGTAATCTAATGGCCATTTTATTTTTTTCCTCATACAGACAGCAATAATGTGGAAAAATAAATAGGCTTTTTTGTAACCTTATGTTGCACAGTGGTACATGTCCTGATTGCTTTTATGACCTTAGGGCCATTTGTTCCAGACTCAAATATAGACCCAGATACACTGAAAACATGTACCCAGTTCCTGGCCAAGGTAGACAAGGTTATGGAGGAAGTGGCTTTTTGAGCAGTACGAGCTCCATCACTAATAACATTTACCTGTACTGACTCTATATTTTTAAAGAGCTCTTGTATGATAAAAGTAATTCTAGTAAATATTCATTATGAACTTTAAATGGAAAACTGAAGCATCTAAAATCAGAGATTTCTGAGCAAAATTTTACCCTTCTGTGAAATAACCTTTCAAAATGTGTTGCCCCATTTTACTTATCTTGCAAGTTTTGTACTTTATTTAAATATAAAATTCCAGAACATTAATTAGTTGTATTTTAAACAAATAGCTCTTATCCCTTTAAAACTAAGACCAAGAATTAAACCAGTTCTAAAATCATGTCAACATCAACCAGACGTGTCATGAGATTGATTGTTGTATTCTTTTTTCTGTGTTATGGAGGAAAACATACCACTTCTGTTTGAGACTTAGCTAGAGTGACTATAAAGCAAGGGCCTGGTTCTATCTCTAACTTTTCCATATTTGTTCCTAGCACTAGATATTGGTTTCTGTTTTCATACTTTTTAAGTATCACTGCATACATAGGCAAGTGGGATCATCGTCACTGAAATTATGGTTTTTTAAAAAGTGACTTTAATTATAGCCATTGCAGGAATTAAAATATAATACTTATTGAATGAAAAGAATGAAGGAAAAAAGGAAGAGGGAGAAAAGATGGCAGGATAGATACATATTTGTTGAATTGTAGAATAGACAGAGCTTAAACTATTCAGTCCTGAACATACCATCTGCCTGTTTGCCCAAAATGGATAATAGAAGGGGTTTTGCTTTCTCTTTTTCTCAATCTCAGTGACAATTGATTAAAGCAAACTGGCTTAACTCACTATATTTTTGGTAGCAAAGCAAAAATAATCTTGGAAGATCTTTGTGGAAGTAGAAACCATGAAATGAATGTAGAGCCTTAGATGGCCCATCAAAGTTTACAAATATGTCAGTCTTTAGAAATTAAGCAATTTAAACTAATGTAGAAGTGGTTTTGGCTTACATGCATTTTCCTCAAGGGTCACCTCCACAGCCTTGGCCACCAGGAGAAATAGGATGTGGTCAGGGCATTTTCTGTGAAATGGGAGGGTTCTAACCAAAATGTTTTCTCAGCTTTACTCTTTAAGGGTACATTATTGATCTGGAAGAGTTCTATTTTTTTTTTCTGGAAATTGAAGAACTCTTTCCTTTATTCCTCCTATTTTCAGACCACATATGTTCTGACAGTGGAATAAAACATTCAAAATAAAGGTTTTATCAAAAAAATCCATGAAAACAACACTAATCAAAAAGAGACTGAGAATTAGTAGTCTTTGGACCAATCATCTCACATTGCTAGAAAGTGGCCTGATCACCAGGTTAACAGGTACTAGATTCAAGAGATCGCGTGTGTTTAAAAATGTATAAAGCCGGTGCGGTGGCTCACACCTGTAATCCCAGCACTTTGGGAGGCTGAGACAGGCAGATCGCCTGAGGTCAGGAGTTTTAGACCAGCCTGGCCAACATGGTGAAACCCCACCTCTACTGAAAATACAAAAATTAGCCAGGTGTGGTGGTGTGTGCCTGTAATCCCAGCTACTCAGGAGGCTGAGGCAGGAGAACTGCTTGAACCTGGGAGGCAGAGGTTGCAGTGTGCTGAGATTGAACCACTGCACTCCAGCCTGGGCAACAAGCGCAAAAACTCCATCTCAATAATAATAATAAATAATAATAAATAAATAAAGATAAAATTATATAAAGACACATTTCTTTCTACCAAGCCCTAGCTAATTAACTAATGTGTTTTCTTGTTTCTTCCAATCAGAATGAGTCTTCATCAACCCAAATTCCAGACTACACCTGAGCCTTTCCATGATGACATCCCAACAGGTTTGCTTTCTTTTAGAGTACTTATAGTGTGAAACATACTAGAAAAAATTGCCATGGAATGAAAGTCTAATCCCTAAAATAATTTCTAAATTTCCTGAGCAAATCCTCACTTTCTATCCCTTTCTCTTTCACATATTGTCTTTTGACCTGCTGGGATTGGTTCACAGCCCTTCTTTCACTCCAGCACCACCTGTGCCCTCCTCAGGCCTCACTTGCCCTTATCCATGTCATGTTCCTTCCCAGGATCTGTCCACAACATATGGCTGAAGACTTTCCATGGAGATGGGGTACAAACAAAATAAAAGTTCCCCTACTGGCGGTCCTGATGGTATCAATTAAAATGGGAAGGGAACTGCATCTCTATACCCTCAGAGTGGCCTCACCAAGGCCCTGAACCTTTCACTCCACCAGCTCCCTAAAATACTTGCCTTCTCCCAGCAAGCTGCCTTTGCTATTCTTATCTTCACTTGCTGTTGATAGAAACAAGGAAAGCAGCTCTATTTCAGGCTTCAGCATTGACCTAAGTCTCAGCTTTAGTTATGGCAACACTGGGCTGGTGAAGATGGAGTGAGCCATTATTTGGGGTAATATAATTCAAGGGCTTACTGCAGCACAGGCTGTCACTTTAGTGACTTTGTCCATTTTCTCATTTGCTCCCATATTAACTGAAGCCACTTGAATTTTTCTTTCATTTGATACATACAGTAAAGAAAATCAGGATCACTTTCCTCACTCTATACATATGGAAAAATCTTTTATCTTAAGAGATTGCAGGGGAACTAGAGCCAGAACTGAAAAGATATCTAGAAAGGAAATTTGAGGACTGAAGGGATGTCTTGAGGGGATGCCAAAACGGAGGACCAGAAACTCAGGTTACAGCTGAGGTTTGGGGATATCCACTCGAGTGGAGTGAAAGTCTTCCAGTCCTAATAAATCGCTTCTTATCTATCCCAAAATATTGACCTAGTTCATGGCTCTCATTTAGCCAAAGTGGAACCAAGAGCCTGGAGCTAAGAGTACCTACCCAACAAAAGCTACCCAATCTGCTGTTCCCTGGTCTATGACCACCTCATTCCTTTGAAGCCAAGAGAACATGGGTAATAGGCATGTACAGTTGATTTCATAGTTATCTGTGCCAGCCACACACTCATCACTCATTCTGAGTTTCCTTTGGACCTGGATTTTTTTCAGACCTGCCTTGCAAAGGAATGAATCACACACACACACACACACACACACACACACACACACACACATCATTGTGTGCCTTTCCCTCGGCAAGAATATATTTTTTGATCCTAGAGAACAATGTAACAAGATGCCTTTCATCAATTTATTATCTCTGGGAGTATACTTCAATTAGCAATTTAAGAGCTAGATTTTGTGTGCACAGGAACAGCATGTTATATTCT
The DNA here is from genome assembly GCF_006542625.1 of Nomascus leucogenys. Classification (NCBI taxonomy): domain Eukaryota; kingdom Metazoa; phylum Chordata; class Mammalia; order Primates; family Hylobatidae; genus Nomascus; species Nomascus leucogenys. The sequence continues at coordinate 29,307,041 of NC_044392.1, read as the reverse complement.
TGGACACCCTGATTCTTGTCCATAGAGTTCATCCTAGAACAGTAATCTTAGAGGTGGGACTACAGGGAGAGTAGTTGTGTAACTGGCTAGGAGCTGAAGCTTGGTAGATCTACTGTTTATTATAGTCATGACCCTTCTGAGCTGAGTTTGCTCTTGTATGTGCTCTTAGAGGTCATGAAAAAGGCACTAGCCTAGAAGTGATGAGACCTCGGTAGGAATCCTAGTCTTGCTGTATAGGCTTGGCCTCTGTGTTCCCACCTGTAAAACCAGAGTAGCATGTTGTCCCACTGAAAGCTAGGCCTTCGGCACAAGTGGCCTTCACCTTTGACTGACCCAGGAAAACTGCTGGCACTGCCCCAGCCCCGCTGGTTTATAGAGTTTAGACATGTCCATACTGTGGTACTTGCTGCTTATTGCTGAAGCCACCTTCCACCTGTGCTGTGTTCCCTGTGGATTGCTACAAATACCAAGTGACTGACTTATCCCAGTGAACAACATTACTGCCAATGACTGTCTAACATCACTGTTGGTCACAATGATTGCTGGCATTTTTTCTGGATTCTGCGTATCCTTACATATTATCAATAATTCTTAATGACAACTAAGGAAATAGAAAGAACTTATCTTTACAAGTGATGGAGATTCCTTCATGAATCTTTGACCTGATCCCAGAATCCCATGACACCCACAGACTCTTAATCTCAATAAACATTTGTACAGATGCTAACCACCTGATGTGGGCCTACCACCTGGCACAGTGGTATGATACGGCACAAAGAGCACTGGGTTAGGATTAAGGATATCTGGGTTCTGGTTCTTAGTCCATTAGTGTCTGTGACCTTGGACTGCTGTTCCCTCTTCATTACAGTGATGAGACTGAACTGGATCCAAGGTTTGTGATCCTGTAACTTCTCTATCTCTCATTCAGTTGGACTTTGTTCTCTGGAGCTTGTTCCAGAGAATTCAGAGTTCCAATTCTCTTAGTCACTCAGCGATTCCCAATGGGAAGATGTTATTTCATGCACTGGTTTACCCCCATTCAAGTAATCTGTCTTCTGGAAAAATTGAATATTAACCAACTTTTAATAAATCATTTTGAAGAAGAGGTAGGGTAAGGATTTTAAATAACCCTAAAATAAATTATTTCACAAAATACAGATTTCTTTTGAAACGAAAGTACTTTCTGTCCCTTCTGTAGCCTTTTTATAAGATCATGTTTATTTCTTATTTTTATTTTTTTAAAGAACAGAACTATATATGTGTCCCTGAAAAGTCTCCTGAGAATTGAATATTCTTTTCTCTTTGACTCATATTACAACACCAGACATGTTTTATCTTCATTTCTAATTTAATTGGTAATGACGTCTAATACTTGAGTTTTGTTTCTGGATACTCCTTTTGGCCTCATTGACAAGATCTGTAAAAGTTTAAATGTTGTGAGGGGAAAAGGCAATTTCATTAAATGAAATTCTTAGGTGAATTTTTTGTTCCATTTTCTTAAGAAAAAATAAAAGGTGGATTTGAAAAACAAATTATTAGGTGAATTTTAAATCTGTTCTATAAGGTTGAAGAAGTCTTTGTTAGCCTGTGGTTATTTTGAGTTTCTTTAAGAATAGAATCTAAGTAGTCCTTATCCTTCTTTCCTTCTTGTACTGTCATCCAGAAAGCATTCACTACAGACTGCCCATTCTGGGCCCCAGGACAGCTGTCTTCCACGGATTACTGACAGAGACCTACAAAACTCTAAAAGAGAGACAACGTTCTTCCTTGCCCAGAAAGGAACCAATAGGCAAGACAATGAGGCAGTGAGCAGTAGGAGCTCATCACCTCCCAGACTCCCAGAGAGAAAATAACCTCGCCAAGCCAATCTTTGACACTGGCACCTTCTCCTCACAATTTTCTCTCCTCTCCCAAAAGATGATTTAATTTTGCCTTCCTAAGATTGCTGGTATTCTAGCTCTTACCTCTATCTTCTCTCTCATGTCTCCTAAAGACAAAATGGTTTAATTTACATGATTATAAACATCTGTTGATGAAAATGGAACATGATAACTGTCTCTCATTTTATTTTGTTAAAGGTTCCTCTCTACATTAAAGTGGAAAACATCCTTCTGTTTTTAAGTCACAAGTTTTCTATGAAAGTTATTTCAGCTCTTTCTTCAGGACAGGGGCCAGAGATGGCCCCATGAAATCCCTCATGAATTCAGCTTATTTAAGAATAAAAGAATAGGCTAGGTGCGGTAGCTCACACCTGTAATCCCAGCACTGTGGGAGGCCAATGCGGGTGGATCACCTGAAGTCGAGTGTTCAAGACCAGCCTGGTCAACATGGAGAAAACCTGTCTCTACTAAAAATACAAAAAGTAGCCGGGTGTGGCTGGTAGCAGGTGCTTGTAATCCCAGCTACTGAGGAGGCTGAGTCAGGAGAATCGCTTGAACCCAGAAGACAGAGGTTGCAGTGAGCCAAGATCACACCACTGCACTCCAGCCTGTGAGACTCCATCTCAAATAAAATAAAATAAAATAAAAATATAAAAAAGAATAAAGATGTGGGGCTGGGCACAGTGGCTCAAGCCTGTAGTCCCAGTGCTTTGGGAGGCTGAGGCAGGAGGATCACTTGAGGTCAAGAGTTTAAGACCAGCCTGGGCAACAAAGGGAGACCTGCTATGTCTACAAAAGTAAAGAATAAAAAAAAAAAAGAATAAAGGAGAAAAAGAGAAGTTGCCCTCTAGCCTTATCTCTGTTGGTTAACTCTGGTAGATGACAGAGGATACTGTGATGCAATGACTGGAAAATGGCAAGGCGTTCGTTTTTGCAACCCTGAAGCACAGGAACTGTGCCTTGCCTTGCCCTTCTCACGTCACTTCCTTTAGTGCCTCTCATATGTTAGAAGTTCAGCTAATCCTTGCTTAATAAAAACCATACCTAGTGCGCATATTATGTAGTTTGATTACTTTGGTTGGAAGATGTATGCATCCAGATTTGTCCCAATCTGTGTGTCCATCTGCAGTGTGAGGGAGACAAAAGAAAACTCTAGGCTGGCAAATATTATATTTATAGGCACATATGTTTCATGTCCAGCTTGTTGGTGGGGGGTGGTTATGTATATAAAAAGAACCCCTCTGTTATTTAAGAAGCAATGGTCTTGTCATATCTCAAGATCCTGACTAACTGGAAACTGGATCAACATGTGAGAACCAACCTCTGCCTGACTGTATTTGAAGAATGCTAAAAGTATCATCAGATTTTGAAAACCTACTGTTGACTTTTCTCTAATATCTCTGTTGAGTGACTAGATTAACCAGATAAGTGAGTAAAAACATCCTGACATCCCTTTCCCTAGAGGGCTGGAGACACAAGGGTACATCATGGAGACTGGGAATTCACATAGTCTGGGGACCCCTGGGAGTCTCTGAAGCCCTTCCAGAGTGTCTGTGACTTTACTTGAAGAATGGACTTCAAAAATCTCAAACAAATGGCCTTGTTCTTAAATTGGCCTCATTTCTTGCACAAGAAAAAAAAAAAAAGACAAACAAAAACAGAAAAACTTGCTTGATTGTCCTGAATTCCTGATAGGCTATGATTCTTGGTTTCAGTTCAGCTGGAGTTTAAGAACTCCAAAAACAGTGCCCTGGAATTCTGATCCCATTTCAGATAGTTGTCAAAGGAGAGACACATCACAAGCAACAATGTTTCCTTCTTTTGTTGTTGTTGCAGATTAATATATCCAGTGAAAAGATTGGGTGTAACTGTACCCATGCATTATAGAGGATAAATGACCCATTTACAATTATCTGGAGCTTTTGAGGTAATCAGAATATTATGTGGCTAGTGAGATAGAATGCTTCCTAAATATCTTCAAGATGGCTTCATCCATAGTACTGGGACATTTCCAAAATCTAGTAAAATAAAAAATAATAATATCATGTTGTTTGGTAGTATGATGACAGAAAAGGATGATCTACATCAATGGTTCTTAAACTTTTGGTCTTAGGAAATTTTACACTCTGAAACATTGAAAACACTAAAGAACTATTTATCATATTAGAAATTAAAATGGAGAAACCTTTTAAACACTTCCAATCAGCTGTCAAAGTGATGACATTATCACATGTCATGTGGCCTCTGGAAAACTCCACTATACTTAGGAAGTTTTCCAGAGGCTACTTGAGGCTTCTTGGGAAGAAGAATAAGAAAGGAAAATAACATCTTAGTATTATTATGCAAACAATTGTAACTCACAGACACTCTGGAAGGGCTTCAGAGACTCCCAGGGGTCCCCAGACTATGTGAATTTCCAGTCTACATGATGTATCCTTGTGTCTCTAGCCTTCTAGGGAAAGGGATGCCAGGATGTTTTTATTCACTAATCTGGTTAATCTAGTCACTCGACAGAGGTATTAGAGAAAAGTCAACAGCAGGTTTTCAAAGTCTGATGATACTTTTTAGCGTCATTTACCTCCCTTTGCTCAGATTGTCTACTTAAAAACTTTATAAACTTCATTTGGTTTCTCAAATAGAATGGATTGACCAGTTAGCACCAGAAGTCTAGTTCCCTTTGAAATCTCATTTCTCTATATGAATGATTGTTAATTTGCTTGGGCTAGTGTGAACTCATTTCCCAGAATCTGAGGTCTAAACCTGGACCTAGTGTGGCCTCAGCACACTGGCAATACTCCATTTGCAGCCTTGTTGAATAGTTAGCCAGCTGGTGAACTTCCTTTTCAGTTTACTCCTACAACAAAATCCTGAGAGTAACGGGACTGAGGGAAGAATTTCCTAAATTGGGAAGTCCAACTCTGACATACCCCTCCACAGGACTAACCCAACGCTATCATTTCAATTTAAACTTGCAAAGAGATTTGCATATATGCTGTGTGATTTTTCTCTACCAGTAGTGTTATTTAAAATAAATCTTCTTACTCACACCAACTTTGCTTCTATTTTTCCTGTGGGAGTCAAAGTTTTGACTCTGCCATCCCTCTTAGCCCAATCTTTCCTGCACTGAGTTGGATCCTTAGAGGTTATAACTTGAGCTTGTCAGTTATTTCACCTGCTGCATGTTTTTAAGCGTCATCCAAAAGATCTCTCATAAATGGGCCATGGTAATTTCTTCACTATGAAAATCTACTGATAATGTTACTCCTAGTGCAAAGTAATTAATATATGCCTCAGATTAATTTTGCAAAATGGATAATCTTGGGTAGATATTTGTTGCTGTTTTAAGGTAAAAGCCTGCTTTTGCTGTTTTTTTTTTAAACAATGACTCTTATAATAAAAGTCCACTGACATGAGTCAGATATACTCTTTCATCTTTCCTCACCCTAACAGGGAATTTTAAAAAACCAATCAATCTACAAAATTCTTTTATTGCCAGGAATGGAGAGAAATGCTGTATTTAGGAAAAGCCATGCTGTAGCTTTTAAAAACAAATATTTAACTCGTTGTCACATCTATTTCCCAGTCTAACCTTGGGAAATCCTACAGGCCTCTACTGCCATGTGCTGTGTTCAGGGTCACTTGTATTTTCCCTTCCCCAAACTGTCAAAGCTCAGGGGAGAACTGTCAGGAGCCATCACCTCCCAGGCCTTGTGGTAGAACACATTGGAGCTGCCCATTGTTCTGAACATGTCTAAGAATACATAACTTCAAGTAGCCTAAGTGTAATGAGTTTAACAGAACTGCCTTGTGTCCTCCTAAGGAAAGCCCTATTTAGAATGTCCCATTTGGGTGTAGTTGCTCAGGCTGAGGGAGGTCTTAGGATGAGAAAGGCATTACTGAACAGAGTATGAAAGAGTTTCAAAAAGAAGAGGAAGCATGGGTCTTGTTTCTATAAATAAACCTATAAATTCTGAAGAGTCAAGGTGAAATTAGAAAATTTAGAAATGGATAAAACTTAACTAACCCTTAGAGAAAACAGGGATGATCAATTCTGTTTCAACCATCTCCCTCTCAAAAACATCTTAATTTAGCACTTTATTAAATATTATACCTATTTAATAGATGTAATTCTTGTCTCTCTAGAAAAATGTATAACTTAATGAGGACAAGAACAATATCTCATGCTAACACCATATCCCTGCAGGAGCTACCCAGAACACACTTGAGAGATATTTCAAATGAAAAAAAAAATCTATTTCTAAGCTTACCAAGCAATATGGAAAAAAAAATGAAGTAAAATCCCTGAATTTGGGACAGCGAGGCTATAAAGGGTTTAGATATTAGGATCCTGCCTTTGAGGAGCTAATAGTTTCAGTTGTAGAATAAGATATACACACAAACATGCACACAGATGAACACATGTGCAGGTCAGTATGGAAATGGGCATGAGTTATAAACAGAAACACTCAGTGATTGCAGCAGAAAAGCTCTCCATATCACCAACCGTCCAGCTCTCTAGACAGGAACAAAGAGGCAGTTGTGTGAACATCTCAAGAAAGTGGTCAGAGGGGGGAAATAGCCATATTCACCCATATGGGAAGTTATCGCTTGTTCTTTGCAAAGTCTTTGGCAAGACATTTAACTGTCTGGCCAATGAAATGCAGAATAGTGGAATCAGGTACCGGCAGATGTCTGCTGTTTCAAGGAAAACTTGTTCTTAAACCTCTTGGGATTGTCCTCCACTCAGTCTGTGTAGTGGGGATCATCCTGTAGGGATGTCACATAGCCAGAGTCAGGAAGCCCTTTCTTCCTGGATTCTCACATTGAGAAAGATGCATGAAGAGTAAGATATGCATAAAAACAACAAGAAAGACATTTGGTAACATTAATTGGCTCCAAGGCATGGAACTGTGTGGCTAGAGGACAGAAATTGGCCAAGAAAGAGGATTTTTCAGAGTACACTCACATTTGCTCTTTTAGTTTTGAACCATGTGAATGTTTCACTGACTCAAAAATAGAACAAGATGAAACAAACAAAAAAATCTTTTTAAAATTGCCAGAGGGCTAATCTAGGTGATAAGCTATTAACATAACTGTTTGTCTTCCTGATACTCAAACAACATAGTCCTTGAATACTTACAAGGTTTGGACAAGTTTCCAGTTTAAAGAATAAACTTTATCTCTGGCCCTTGGAAGTTTTGCCACTGAGAGGCTTCTACTGGCAAATAGTAACATTTATATAGCATTTTAAACTTTTCAAAGCACTGTCACTGGTTTTTCCTTTCTGTTTGTATTAAATTTACCATTGTTCTCCCCATTTAAAAAAAGCAACAACGTTTCATACAGTGCTATTTATTAAGCAAATGCAATTCTTTCCTGGGGCACTTTTACCAAAAAAAAAAAAAAAAAATCTTTTTTTTTTTTTTTTCTTAAGATCCAAGGTTATTTGGGCAGTATGACATGGACCCAGTCATTTTCTCTGGATCCACCCCAGTGCCACTCAAATTACAGCACCTAGAGAGTAGAATCTAAAATTCTACTAATGCCCTGGCCAAATGTGGCTATGAGAATCTTAACCTCTCTTGTTCTGGATTTCCTACTGCCTGAAAAACAGACTATTATGGCTTTAGTCTTCCTAGCAGCTAAGTCACATTCATTCTTTCACATTGACTTGCTACCAGCTAAAGACTTTTTGTCCTTCTAGTGAGAATTACTGTTCTGACAGCTTTCTTCAGGTTGTTAAATTTTTTTTACACCTATATACATGCCCCTATATTATGTCTTATTAGGGTTTATTCCAGCTAGCTTGCAGCCAGTTACCATCGTTCTGAATCTAGATTCCATCATTGACTAGTCCTCCCAAATTTGACAATCTGGTCTTCTTTTTCTAGGTATTTGATACAAGTGTTGAAAGGAACAGAGTCAGGAACCAGATCCCATAGAATAAATTTAGAACTCTCTCTTTATATCAAGGATTCCCAAGGGGCTCTTCTTTATATTTTATTGTAAAAACATTCAAATATACACAGAAGTAGAAATAATAGCACAAAAACACCTATATCTCCTCCTACTCCTTCACCTATATATTGTTTTGCTGAACCACTTTAAAATAGATTATCATGACATTATGCCACTATATAGTTCAACTTGAAGTCCTTCAACACATAACACCATTATCTCACCTAACAAAATATGAATAATTCCTTATTGTTATATTCACTTAGTCTATATTCAAATTTCCCATTTGTCTCAGCATGACAATTACGGTAGGTTTGTTCAAACCCAAGTTACATCGAGGGTGACATATTGCAATTTTCCCTCCTTTCATCTAGAACTCCACCTCAACTTCCTTTTTCATTACATTGATCTGTTGATCTATTGAAGAGACAAAGATAATTTTTTTGTAGAAGCCAAAGACCTCTTTAAATAATATGGCTCTTCATGTTGTTCATTACAAATGCTGCTATCAAAAAAAGGTCATTTATTAAATAATGTTAATTTTCCTTTTTAATAACAAATTTGTATGTAACTACCAATTAGAGATCCTGGTAAACATGAAATAGCACTCTTATCATTTTGGGTTGAAATGATCACAAGGATAAACTTAGAATTATGATCCCTTATAATGGTATAACATTGATCAAGTTACTTAACATCTATGGGTCTTTCCTGTGTTCTATAACGAATCTATCTCAGTAATACAGTTCTTATAAGGACTGATACAATAAGCATGCAAAATTTCTATTTAGAATCTCTGATCATAGAAGCAAACACATGTTTTCATTTAATATTTGGAAAGCTGACTTTAAACTAATATTTGTCCAATCCATGTTGTGTGCTGGTAAAGAGGGTGGTTAGTTGAGCACAATTGATTCCCCACTACCTATTCAACACTGTTAGAGAGATCACATTTCATCCTTACAATAACCCTACAAGATAGGTATCACTACCCCCATAATATGGATGAGGAAACTGGATCTCACAAAGGTTAAATGACACACTCAGGTTCACACTAAGTTAGGAATTGAACTTAGGTGTTTTTGAATACATACCTGGAGCACCTATCACTTCCCTACTCTGCCCCTCTGATTGTGAATAATACCCACTCCTTGGTCAATACAATATCTAAGATATTATATCTACCAATCACTACAACCTTGTTAGAGTTAAATTAGAAGTAGCAATTCCGTCATTGAAATCTTCTACCTTCTGAGGGATAAATCTGGCTACAAACCAAACAAAACCAAGCCATATCTTCTGGGGTTTCCCCAGAGTGGGAAATGCCACACACCTGCTGCAGGCAGAGGTCTTTCTCCTCTCAACCTGTTAGACATTCAGGTTTACTGGAAATGTGTCATGTCTTTGGAATGGGAGGGTAGGGAGGAGCCAGAGAGAGCCAGGTCCTGGCATGAAACTTGCCCACCAGGATAGACAAGGCTTGGGAGGTGGGAGGTGGTGGGTAAGAAGGCAGACTAGGCCCAAGAGCATGTGAAAGTCTGAACATGTGAACATGTGTAGCACCAGTCAGTCCTGGGGTTTTTGTCAGCCATTAGAGACCAAATATAGGGGTGTGTGTGTGTGTGGTGTGTGTGTGTGTGTGTGAGAGGGTACTTGGAAGTATCGAACGCACTTCTTACCTGTGATAAAGCTCAGTCACTGGACACAAAGTTCAAGGGGCTGGATTCTGTCTGGGGAAGGGAGCCTGGCCAGAGCAAAATTAGGAAGCTCAGGGATTCTCAGTGGGGCCGTATCATGATTTACGGGGGAGACAGATGCAGTTAGAGATTGCATTCAATATTGAAATATTTTACATACATGTATTTTAAAACAAAATAGATTCGTGTTTATAATACAAAATGATGAAAGCAAATTGGAAAAAAATCTTCTTAGCCAGGAGGACGTGCAGATGAACTCTAGCTAAAAACTGTTACCTTTTGTGTAGTGATTTTTCAAGGGAGTTGTGAAATTTCTATGTTAAAGAAAAGAGGATATTGGTTTCAACACTGAGAAATCCTTGGAGAACAGAGGGGAAAACAGAAGTTCTGGGAGCAGAGGTTGGTGCTAGAAGAGCAATCAGTTAGCCTGAGGCTTATTTCTATTTCATTTATTTTATTCGATAAACATTCACTGGAAAACCTACTAAGCAAGAGGCTTTGTGAAAAACCTAATAAGCAACAGGCATTGTGTTGGGTGCTGTGGGTACAACAGTGAATGTAACCATTTTCTGCCCTTGAGAAGTTTGTGATCTAATTAAGCAGTAGAGGTAGGTTAACAGAGAACAACAACAAAATCTTAGAAGTGCTATGATAGAAGTATACACAAGGCACTAAGAGGAGTCTCTGGCCCACGTTCAAGGGGGGAAGGGCAGAAAGAATTTATTAGACCATAAATGAATTTTAAAGAGCACTTGCACTGGATCTAGTGCAAAGGGACAGTGTCTCTAGGGGAGTGAAGAACCATAGTGACTACAAGTTTGGGCTCTGTACTCATGTTGGCTGAGTTCCATTACAGATGGCACAATCTTGGGCAAGTAACTTGCCTCTCTAGACCTTGGTTTCTTCCTCTATAACATCAAGATGGTAAGACGGTACTGCAGGGGCCAACCTCTTGGCCCTATGAAGGTTCACTGACAAATAAGCTCATAAAAGGCAGATCAGTTGGAGAAAAGACATACTCATTTATTTTAAATGTATACACAAAAGAGCCCTTGGGATGAAGACCTAAAGATATGAGAGAAATTATCCATTTTGATGCTTAGATTCAAAAAAGTATAGAGAGTTGTGTAGAAATATGATTGGACAAAAAGGCTGTGATCAAATGCTAGTAGACTGAGTGGGGAAACACAGCACGACCTGCCTGTCTGAATTCTTCTTGGCATCTCTGAGCATGCACTCCTTCCTTCTGAGTGTGGGGCAGGGTGTCTTTGGGGAAAGGGGGCTCTGGTTTTTATGGCTCACCATAGAGAAGAGGGATTCTTGTTTCTATGACTAGCCTCAGGGGAGAAAGGTGCTGCAAGACAGGAGGGCAACAGAAAGTCAGAGAAAAGCATTTACTTCTAATGCTGCTTCTGAGGCCTTCATTTCAGGATATTGTTTTCTGAGCCCCAGTATTACCTAACTCACAGGGTTGCTGTGAGAACTAAATGTAGTAATTATGTAAAGCACTTTAGCAAATAGCTCTCAATAAATATAAATTTTTAATTAATATAAAATGCAATATGGCCTGATGGATCTGAAATTGTATTTGGGGGACTTTTAATTAGGGTGTTTTCTGTGTTTAGACATTCTCTTCCAATGCTGGTCTAAGGTTTTTGACTCTTCATTTGTAGAACATTACACAAGAGTCAATGAGGGTGATCTATCAAGGATTGACATATAAATTAGAAATGTGGCAGTGTTGGCTTTCAAAGGAGTTCATGGTTAACGAAAACCCACCTCGGCCAAACTCAACATTTGCTCTCATTCATTTATGTATTTATTCTTTCAATATTTTAATTCCTAATATATGCCAGGTACTATGATTTATGGTAACTTTACAGAGATGATTTATACATAATACTTTTCCATAGAAACTCACAGTCTTAAGAGAGAGAGAGAGAGAGAATCACAATACCATATGATAGTGTGATAACAGAGGTATGTGCAAAATGCTTTGGGGAACACTCCCAAGTACTGTAATGACTAACACTGACTGCACATCTGGGAAGGTTTCCTGAAGGAGGTAACCTTCTAGTTACGTCTTTAATAAGAGTTTCCCAAGCAGATGCCTGTGGGATGGGAGAATTCCAGGAAGAGGAGATTGCTTATGTAGAGAAACAAAGCGTTGATCAAAAATGATGTATTCATGGCAAAAAGCATAGAAGCATTGTGTAAGATTAACAGGGGATTAGGTTAAAAAGGTAGATTATACCAGTATGATATTATGTGGCTGTGCAATACTTTATAGGCTGGAGAGAACTAGAGGCGTGATCAAAACAGATCTGAGAAAGAACAAAGAATGGAAACCGAGTGGCAGGAGAGGAGAGATGAGATAAAAAGAAATCAGGCCTTTGCAATAATCCAGGCAAGGTTGGTCATCTTGAAAGTTTCTGGCTGTATATATAGTCTGGCCATATAGAAAGAGATCAGGACTGCAGATGCATTTCTAGGAGTCATCAAGTTAAAGGTGATATTTAAAGCTATGCACATCAATGAGCTACCCCAAGGACATGATGTAGTGTGGGAGGAGAGGGGTCCAAGTGGGCAGGCCTGGAGAATACCGGCAAAGGACAAAGTAAGAAAGAAAAGACAGCAAATAAACTGAGAAGAAATAAAAAATTGTTGTCCCAGGGAAGAAGAAGTTTACAAAGTAACAAGTTATCAATGGTGCCAAATACTATAGGGAATTTAAATATGAAAGGAGTAAAAAGAAGTCACCAGATTCCACAATTAAAAAGTTAGGGTATCCATAGTTAAAGTATTAGGGACCGAAGCTGGATTGCAATGAATTGAACAAAAAAGGCAGTTTGGTGATAAGAAAAGAGACAAGGTTGAAGAAAAGGTATGCTTAATGAGGGAGAGACAGGAACCTATTTGAAGCCAAGCCTGTGGACACCTAAGCACTCTACTGCTTTGTTTCTGTCTATGAGTTGCTTTTCAGATTTAAAAAAAATTGTAAAACATTTTTTATGGTGTAAGGATCTCATTGGCAGGCTTTTTAAAAAACTGCACCCATGGCAGGGCACAGTGGCTCACTCCTGTAATCCCAGCACTTTGGGAGGCCGAGGAGGGCGGATCACGAGGTCAGGAGATCCAGACCACGGTGAAACCCCGTCTCTACTAAAAATACAAAAAATTAGCCGGGCGTGGTGGCGGGCTCCTGTAGTCCCAGCTACTCGGGAGGCTGAGGCAGGAGAATGGCGGGAACCCAGGAGGCGGAGCTTGCAGTGAGCCGAGATTGCACCACTGCACTCCAGCCTGGGCGACAGAGCCAGACTCCATCTCAAAAAAAAAAAAAAAAAAAAAAACTGTACCCATGAGTGTCACCTGAAACCCCTCTGCTCACTCTGCACTGGCTTTTCTCCCCGCCCTCAGCATATCCACACCAGAGGCTGCAGGGACTACAGGAGGAATGAAAGGAAGCCTGCTCTCCAGCTCAGGCACTCCTCCAGGATCCTACCTTCTGCCTGCTCCAGTCCTCCTCACACCGGCTCCCCTCCTTCCTGACCCACTTGGCTTCATGACTTGGCTCCCGCTTCTACTATCTCTGGAGCTTCAAACTGTTTATTTGAGCCAGGGAACAGAACCTTCTCAGCACTGCAAACTGAGGCCTGTGGTTTCATGGCCATGGCTCTGGCCCCAGGACTTGCCACACATTCATTTATTGCACATATATTTGTTAAACCCCTATTGTGAGCCAGGTACTATTATAGGCACTTGAAGACATTGGTGAAAAAGGAAACCAAAGTCCCTGTTCTTAACGGAATTTACATTTAGTAGAGGAGAAAAACAATAAACAAATGGTGGGCAAGGCCCCCAGGTGCTCTATCTTCCAGGAAAAGAACAGGAACTCACTCACATTGAATGATAGTTACACTTCATAAACTCTCAGAGCCACTCCCTTTGATGTGGTTCCCTAAGACATAAAGTCTACTATTGTCACCTCTCTCCCCCAGGCATTCAGACTCCACATGGGCATGTCATCAATCAAGTTAGATTCTTATTCTTTTCTGGCATACCACATCCCCCACATGCTAAGCTTTCCACTAATTAGCGTATATTGTCCAATCTAAGAAGCCATCAGGTAAAAGATGAACCACAATTGTAGGTACTTTAAATAAATGTATGATAAGAGAAACTTAATAGGGAACCCCTACATAAAGCTGAGACACCAAAGAGCTATACCCTTAATATAAAGGTAAATAAGAAATGAACCCATCTCACAGAGAGAGACAGGAAAAAAAATCTTACATGTCTCAGTCTTGGCTTTAGTGGAGAGAGTGGGAAGAACATCTCATCTGGGAATTTAAACTACAAGCTGGTACTCTTACTGGTGGTCTAACTTCACACTGCTAGTGTGGCCCAAATATCCCCAATCTCAGAATTTAATATGAAGTGGTCTCAAAGTGACTGGCAGAAGCAAAAGTAAACCCTCAGAACCAAGGTTCACAATGCCCAAAAGATGGCTCACTTACTCTGGCAATAATCAAAATTAGTCATTTCGAATACAACCAAAAGATAATAGCCATCTGACCAACTTCATTGTGTAGGGATTTAAACTATAGTCTATTCTGTTAGTTTATTTATTTATTTATATGTTTATTTTTGAGACAGGGTCTCACTCTGTCACCAGGCTAGAGGGAAGTAGCACAATTATGGCTCACTGCAGCCTTGAACTCCTCAGCTCAAGTGGTCCTCCTGCCTCAGCCTCCTGAGTAGTTAGGACTACAGGTGTACACCACCATGTCTAGCTAATTCTTTTATGTTTACTTTTTGTAGAGATGTGGTGTCACTGTGTTGCCCTCCCTGGTATTCTCTGGGTTTAAATTTTAAGTGCAATACTTTGTCTGTAGTGACCACTTCATAGTTACAGATGGAGAAATTAAGGCTTATATAGCAAAGTAACCACGGCACCGAGATGCTCATTTAGACAATCCTTTTTCCTGAAAGAACAGAGCTTGTCTGTGTCTGGCATCGTAGGCTCATCCTTCTTGGATGGTAGCTTCTATTAAGTAGCATGCTGGCATCTATGGAAATGGGTATCAGTGCCTGGAGACATCAGTCTTAATTATTGACAAAACCTCCCTAGAGCTCCTAAGCTAATTCTGGGCTCCATAACTGGAAATGCAGATGCTGGTAAAGGTATTGAACGGACATATGAAACCTATTGTAAAATAAGAACTAGGTGGGAAAGGTAAAATTCTAAGTTTTTCTATCTAGAAGGAACACCAGAGACCATCTAGTCCAATTCCTCAGGCTATATGGCAGGACTATCCTATCAGATCTTTGCATGGCTCATCTTTTTGCATAACTCAGGTTTCTGTTTAAATGCCACTCCTCAGGAAAGACCCCATTGATTATCTCATTCATAATAGCCCACCCACATCCCAAGATGTTTAATCCCTTCTTTTGCTTCTTTTAGTCAGAATAATTATCGCTTTCTAAAATGGTCTGAAACTATTATGTATCAACTTGCTTTTTCTGTCTTCCCACACTAGAAGATAGAAACCTTGCTCAGCTCTGTAAACCCAAAGCTAGAACAGCATCTGGCCCCAAATGGAAACAAAAAAATTGTTGAGTGAGTGAATAGTGAATGAATCAGTGAAGAAAATAAGGATGACAGCCTTAATTATTTCAATTTCAGACAAATGAAATTTAATGATGTTAGGTTTAGATTAGGTTTTTTGTTGTTTTGTTTTTGTTTTTGTTTTGTTCATTTGTTTGTTTTTTGTTTTAGAGACAGAGTCTCACTCTGTCATCCAGATTGGAGTGCAGTGGCGCAATCTTGGCTCACTGCAACCTCCACCTCCCGGATTCGAGCAATTCTCCTGCCTCAACCTCCCGAGTAGCTAGGACTACAGGTGCACGCCACCACGCCCGGCTGATTTTTTTTTTTTTTTTTTTGTATTTTAGTAGAGACAGAGTTTCACTGTGTTGCCCAGGCTGGTCTCAAACTCCTGAGCTGAGGCAATCTGCCTGCCTCGGCCTCCCAAAGTGCTAGGATTACAGGTGTGAGCCACTGCACCTGGCCTAGATTAGGTTTTAAGTGATTCATTTTCTGTGAGGAGCTATCTGTAATGTTTCAGTATTACAACCCTTAGCATTGTGTCTGCTATATACAAAGTTCTTAGTAAAGGTTTGCTGGATGGAAGAATGCACATGATATATCCCTTTATAACAAGCTTCTTCAACTCTCTGGAAATTGATGAGGCTTACTATTAGAAGACAATGATATATGTGATGATATTAACCAAAAAAAAGGTTCAAAAATAGAAATAGATTTTAGATCATATGAAACATTGAAAGTGATGAAAGAGTTAAAAGATTTAAAATAACATTTTAAAAATGAGAAGTGGGGCCAGGTGTGGTGGCTCATGCCCATAATCCCAGCACTTTGGGAGGCTGAAGTGGGAAGATCATTTGAGCTCAGGAAGTCAAGACCAGCCTGGGCAACATAGGGAGACCCCCCCCATCTCTAAAAAAAAATTTAAAAATTAGCTTGGCATGGAGGTACCTGCCTGTGGCACCAGCTACTCAGGAGGCTGAGGTGGGAGGATTGCACCACTGGACTTCAGCCTGGATGACAGAGTGAGACCCTGTCTCAGAGAGAGAGAGAGTGAGAGAGAAAGGAAAATCATCAATACTGGGAAAGGAAGACAGGAGAGTTTTAAAGGAAGAAGAAGGAGAGATTCAAGAAGTCATGGTTGTCTATATTCCTCTCATTTCCCATGTTAAGTAATCAAGGGAGGTTATAAAATCTTCCTCCAGGACGGTTTTAAAGATAAGAACACTTTTTTGTTGGCTGGTGTGCCTGTGGATCCATCCTGGAAGTGAGGACTAAACCAAGTGGTTTTTCCAACATCTTCTAGACTTATGATACTCTGCATTTGGACACTGAAAAACCACTCATTCATCATTCAGCAAACATTTACAAAGTTCCTGCTATGTACCAGGAAATAGTTAGAATCCTTTTGGTTCCAAGTGACAGAAATTCAATTCATACCTTAATACTTCAAGAAAAAATGGAAGTGAACTTGAAGGATCCTGGTTTTTCCCCAGAGCAACCAACCCACAAGAAGGGCAGGGATGCAGCAGACCCCAGGAACCACTGCAGCCAGGGACCTAATATGGTGAGGATTCTATCTCCATCTTTTTTCTTTGTTGTCTTTAGATGTTGTCTTTTTCTTTCTCCTGTTGCAGACTATTTCCTCATAGTGAAAAATGAGACTATGAACATCTTCCAAGATTTATGCCTTATAGTTTTTGGCTGCTTGTGATCTCAAGCCCAAAGATCTAGAAGGCACCAGACCCAACTTGGAAGTGTGCCCTACCATCAAGTTATTGATTATAATCATTCAGATGAGACTAAATAAGAACTCCATAAGGACAAAATGGTGTGGAAGGAGAGACATAGTTTTCAAAGTAAGTGGGTAGGGCTGAGCAAGTAATACCATATACACTCATTATGGCCTGATACTGTGTTGTACCAATACAGGTGAAACAAACATGATTAAACCTTTATATCTGTAAAATCAAGGTGTCATCAACTGGTGCCCTACACAAAAATGCTGTCAATGATATCCTTAGGAAGTTTGAATGCAATGGTATGTTTAGGAACAGCTGAGATTGGCATCTCTCTTTGAGAAGACTGCCCTAATTTTCTTTGTAAAAGGCACATCCTGTCTCTCCAGTTCAGAGGGTTGACCTGTCGCTTGGGGTTAGTGATGACTACAGAAGTGAAGATGATAGTTGAGTAACTGGTTTGTCAACTCTTGGGAGTATGGGAAAGAGGTATGATACTATTGGAGATGGGCAGTATGAAGTAGGGAACAAAAGGAGTAGGTAGAGAGAAAGAGAGAAGAAGAAAACGGGAGAAGGTGGCTAATGGAGTTTATGTAAAATTCACTCCAAACCTCACTTCCTCATAGTTCTCCATGTCCTCCTCCATTCAAGAATGAGAAAGATTGGCTCTCCTGAAAAATACTGAGAGGGCAAAACTCTTTGATCTGGGACTCTCTGATCACAGGTTGTTCCTTTAGCTCCTTGGCAGTCTACTCAGCTCTTTCCCTAGCTCAGTGTCTGGTTAGAAAGGGGGTATGAGACTGAATGAACTGCTCACACCCTAGCTTCATTTTCATGACAACTGATCTTCACCCATTGCATTTGGGGTCTCATAACTTATACCCTCCCAAGGAGGAGTTGGTATGTTTGGAGAAGGAATGCGGTTGGCTTGTAGTCAAAGAGCTGGGCTTTTCAGAGCTCTCTAAAGGATTGACATCTATCTATCTATCTATCTATCTATCTATCTATCTATCTTTCTTTCTTTCTTTCTTTTTTTCTTTTTTCTTTCTCTCTTTCTTCTTCTTTCTTCTTTCTTTCTCTCTTCTTTCTCTTTCTCTGTCTTTCTCTCTCTCTCCTCCTCCCTCCCTCCCTTCTTTCCTTCCTTCTTTCCTTCCTTCTTTCCTTCCTTCCTTCCTTCCTTCCTTCCTTCCTTCCTTCCTTCCTTCTCTCACTTTGTTGCCCAAGCTGGAGTCTGGAGTGCAGTGGTGCAATCATAGCTCCCCACAGCCTCCATTTTCCAGACTCAAGCAATCCTCCTACCTCAGCCTCCCTAGCAGCTGGGACTACAGGTGCACACCAACACACCCGGCTAATTTGATTTATTTTTTTGGAGAGACAAGGTCTCACTATGTTGCCCAGGCTGGTCTCATACTCCTGGGCTCATGCAAGCCTCCTGCCTCAGACTCCCAAGGTGCTGGGATTACAGATGTGGACAACTGTGCCTGGCCTCGAATGATATTTCTTTTAGAGATATTTCTGTTTTCAATGCTTAAAGTAATAGTAATTCTTTCCAGATGGCTTGAAATGAAAACATTCCCATTTCCCTTTAGAATGTGGCCACAGTCCAATATCTCTCAAATAGTCCTACAACAACAACACAGGCTAAAGTATGCCTAGTCATTTGTTAGTCAAATGGGAAAGTAGGAAGAAGTGATGGATTGGTGACAAACTGGCTCAGCCAGCTCGTCCAAGTTAGGAGCCATCTTTCCTCTCCCTGGATGAGAATGGCTGTCCAAAATTGCAGGAATTCAGGGGTAGGAATGTTTTAGGATTGCTTGCAAGTCAAAGGATTCATGTGGCGAGAGTCATGGGGGAGATGGAGGTATACAGAGAAATGAAGATGACAAATACCTGCATTGAAATATTAGTGATTCTGAGATCCTCTATTAGGCCTGAAGGGAGAAACCATGACTTAATCAATTCTTTATCTCTAGTTAGCATGTTTGCTATCTCTACGTCTCTATCTCATAGCTGGCACATAACAGCTGTTTCATAATATTTAGTTGATTGACTGAATAAAAGTAAGATTTGATGTTTGTGAACATATCTCAGGAGTTCTGCACAATCTGGGACTTCCTAAAGGCATAAGATTTGTCCTCTATAAATGAAAGAAATATTTCTTTTTTTTTTTTAACTATCCCTCATTTAACTCTGATTTGATTTTTCTCAACTGGGCTCCTTGTTAACTGGGAATTTGAATCCAAAAAACTGGCTCCAAATGAGATACAGAAGATAAATTTTCTTTCTCCTAGGCTCCTAAAAGAGGAACAATTCATTCTGGGATCCAGAAATGGAACCCAGAATAGGGATTCTTACAAATTCTAAGCAAAGCTCAGAATTAAACAAAGAGAAGTGCCTTTCAGAGTTATCTTCATTGAGCAACCACACAACTGCCTCAGAAAGGCAAAAACAAATGTCCAGTAAGTATGGAATTTTCTGCTCATTCTTTCCAATTAATAAGCCCCCTAGGCTTTACAATAAAATCTGGGGGTTTCACAAAGTCGGATCTCTTTTTTGTACCTGAGAATTGCTGGAGTATACTGGCTTAAAATTCAAAAACAATAAGGAAAAGATAAGCAATGAGAATTAGTATTTGTCACTGAGAAACAACAAGGTAAGATATATTTACAGCTTAGTGGCTAAAAGCAGGGTCGCTGGTTGCAGCCTGACTCAGTTGGTATCCTGGCCCAAACCTTACTGCTTCCCTATGGCTTTGAGCAAGGCTGTTGTGAGACTGAAATGCATTTTATCAAGAAAAGTGCTTAAAATATACCTAGAATGTAAGCACTCAATAAATATTAACTAATTGTACTATTATTTTTAAAAAATGTTTTCTAAATCACAATTCTAATAAGTCCTGCTTAAAATACTTGAATAGCTGTTCATTTTCCCCCTGGATAAACTGTCCTTTAGCATGGGCCTACAGGTACGTTCCAGGGCTAGCCTCTGCTTACTCATCCCCTGCAACTCCTCCCAGATCAAACCCTAAGCTCCCAGCTTTACTTAGAGCTCTCTGAATTGCCTTCCTCTTTTATATCTCTGTACATATTCTTCCTTCTACTTGAACTATTCTTTCCCACTCACTCACCTGGCTGATATCAATTTGTCCCTAAAATAGACCAGATATCAGCTCTTCCAGGAAGCTCCCCCTAATATAATCAGCTTGGCTTAGGGACTCTTCCCATGAGCTCTTACTTTCCCGTGATCTGCTGCATCATGTTCCTTATCACGCTCTGCTGACATACTTTCCTTCTCTTCCTCCCCCATGGACTATGTGCTCCTTTGGGAGAAGATGTGGCATCTTTTTCTCCAGTGTATCCCCAACCTGTATCACAGAACAGGTATTCTAAAAAGTGCTTAGAATGTTAAAAATGGCTAACTATTTAAAAGAAGGAGGCTTAAAAATGAGCAGACTTAAAAATGAGGTTTTAAAATGAATTATCCTATAAAGATCAGCAAAGGAAGAATTAAAACCCAAAAGAAAAATAAATAAATACAGAAAAATCTGCAATTCCCCCATCTCTCAACTCACACCTGAATCCTTACATTTGAAGCCAGGGATTCACTCCATTTTTTTTTCAGTTTCAAGTTCTGCTTAAAAACATGTCAGGAGTCACAACTCCAGTGACCCAGGTCTTTGATGCTGCTACCTAATCCTGCTTTATTTCCTGCAAGCAACCACAGCACCAACTCTGATCCTCAACAGGAAATTCTGAGCATTCACCGATTCAGGTCCTTTTAAGCTGATTGTGGTTCTTAGCGGTAAGAGATCCAAGACTTTCCATAATCTACACAATGTGAAGCCTGTCTATTGAACTAGCTCAGCACCTGATTCATAATACCTGATTGCCTTTACCTTTTCTAAGTATGATAGAGGGCTCCAGTTAATTCTTTAAATACCCTTCTTAGTGGAAATACCATCCCATCACACATCGATTCTGAAAGTGATAGCTAAGGTCATTCAGCAGATCAGTGGCAGAACAAGGAGGTCAGATTCCAGTTCCAGCCAACAGGGTAGTTCTAGGGTCATATAACCCAAGTCAGTCTCTTTTTCCCTTTGGCATTTTTCATTCTGGACACAGAGCTATGTAATTAAAAATGGAAAGGGGGCAAGCTTAAGAGAAAGTCATATATTGAACAATGATAAGTGGCATGAACATATAATAAATAACATTTACGAATTCTGTATGTACTGATTCCCAGGAATCTGAAAGGCACCGGCAAAAGAAAATGCCCTAAATTAGCCGAGGGTATTACCCGATGTTCATTTCTTTAGCATGAAAACCCCCCCAGGAAACTACAATAAGAATTAGGAGGGAAAAAAGATGTCTGAAGAGTTAGGGACTCTTCCATCATTTTCTTCTGCCATTTCTAAGGATTTTGCTTTGAGATTAATTGGGTTTAAACTTCTGAAACACCTTTCTTGGGATATTTGATCATGGCAAGTGGGAGAGACTTCAGAATATTTCAGTCTCAAGTGGGAATAGCTTCAAAGCTATTCACCTTTCTCAGCAGTAGGCAAAAGAATGGTCAGGGAACATTTCAAAGTTAATGAAATCTCTTCCAGTCCAAAGTCTAAAGATCATATATCTACCTCTATAGCTCTTATACCTACTGTACGGTCTGTCGCTTAGTAGATTCTCAATAAGTTTTTTTTTGTTGTTTTTTTTTTGTTTGTTTGTTTGTTTTTTGAGACAGTTTCACTCTTGTCGCCCAGGCTGGAGTGCAATGGCGTGATCTTGGCTCACTGTAACGTCCGCCTCCCGGATTCAAGCAATTCTCCTTCTTCAGCCTCCCAGGTAGCTGGGATTACAGGCACCCACAACCACACCTGGCTAACTTTTGTATTTTTAGTAGAGACAGGGTTTAATCATGTTGGCCAGGCTGGTCTCAAACTCCTGACCTCAGGTGTTCTGCCCATCTCAGCCTCCCAAAGTGTTGGGATTACAGATGTGAGCCACTGTGCATAGCCAAATTATGGCCTCTTACCTTTTTTTTTTTTAAAGTGCCTTCATTTGTATCATTCACCAATTTCTGTGGTATAAATCTTCCAGCATGACCAATTTCAAGCTACCAACAGCTTAACAACCAACTCACAAAATTTTGGAAAAGTTAACGATCACTTTCACCACTTTCATAACCAGTAGGAATCAACTCCAGCACACCAGAGCTTGGCTCTCTGTATTCAAAAGCAAGTCAGTACTGAGCGGTTTCAATGTATATAGCCCTCAAAGGGAAGTAGGGATACTCAGAGTTGGCTTGGGAACAGAAATTTGACAGTGTAATAAAGCTTCATGCTTAGAAAAGCATATAGGTGATGTCCTGTGGGAACTACCAAGGGCTGAAATAATTTTCTGCCTCTAACCTAGTATGAAAAATTGAAGAAGTATATGTAGACCCCTCCTCTGCATGCTGCACCTCTTCCTCTAAGCAAAGGAGAAAGAAACCTTAGCATGCATAAACCCTCTCCAACAGGGCTGAGGTTTGCATGAACAAGGGAAAAACTCAAATCCAAGTTTGAATGTGCTCAAGTCAGTTACCAATTTAAGATCTTTGTAATAGTGGAGATTAGATGAAAGAAGTTTATTTCTAATCACTGTACTGAAATGCTTATTTGTGATACACCAGGAATACTTTTTGTATGTGTTAATAGAAAAACTAAAGTCTGTAAAATATTTTTAAAATATTAATTCTGAGCCAGTATGAATGACCACAACCCAAGGAAAAACACAAACCCAACAAGTTTGGTCCTGAGGTGGTTAAATTACAGATTGGTTTTATACATTTCAAGGAGGTAGGAGTTATAGGCAAAAGCATAAATCGATACCTGGAAAGTATATATTGGTTCAGCCCGAAAAGGTGGGATATCTTGAAGCAAGGGCTTACAAGTCATAGGTGGATTCAGAGATTCTATAATCTGCAATTAAAGGAACAAAAATTTGTCTAAAGGCTTGGAGTTAGCAGAAAGGAATTAAGTTATGAATGCTGTGTCAGAGTTAGCCACAATATGACATGTTTAGCAAGATTTATTGTTTGTAAGCATGACTTAGCCCTTGCCTTCTATGGCTTTAGTCTTGTTTATAATTTGGTATCTTATTACCAGTTTTTTTTATTAGTCTGATGATATTTATTTTAACATTAATGCTGGTTAGTTGTACCTAAACTCCAAAAGGGAGAGAGTAGAACCAGGCACATTGGACTCTCCCTTATACTTTCTCCCTTTTGGAGTTTAGGCATAACAGTTTGGAGTTTAGGCACTCCCAGTTTTTAAGGTTTCTCTGGGGTCCCTTTGACCAAGAGGGGAGCTGCTCAGTTGGTGGGGAAGGGGGGTGGTTTAGGATTTTATTTTTAGTTTGCATATGTTTTGCAATAAGCATTGCTCACCAAGACAAATAGTTATTTCCATTCTCCCACAATTTACATCATTCACATAGTTTTTGATAAAAGTTTCTCCACTTCTCATGCTGCTAAGTTAATAGGGTTTCCTATACATGAATGCTTGAGATGAGTATGCTGTGATATGTTCCTTAGAGATACACATTTTCAGCCCAGTGTGACTCTTTTAAGCTGATACATCCTCTTCACAATACACTCTGGACAGATTCAGAGCCAGACACATGGGGTTCTGGTTATAGGTTGCAGGATTGAACCTGCGGACCAGGTTGCCCCTGAAGCACATATACTTCCTTCTCCAGGTCTGCCCTGTCCTGGAGTGGGGAGCCTTGCTGGGGGTATGAGATGATAGCCATGCCAGCAGGGTTCCTCTAAGGCTCATACCGACTCTACCACACAAACATCAAATAAAAGGCAGGTCTAAGCCTATTTGTCCATTTACACATTTAGTTCCACATCACTCACCTCAGTCTACTTTTTGCATGTCACTTGGTCCCACTCTTGTTTTTCCTACTATTCACTTTTCTAATTGTTCCCTTTTTTCTTACCTAAGCTCATTCTGTGAAATCATTCTCTGTGTTTTCTTCTTTTCTCCTAGGTTGGCTCCTCATAGTTTACCATAGGAGTTAGCAGCATCTGAGAAGTCAAGAAGTCTGCATTTGTAGCTTGGCTCCTTCACTTGCTGGCTGTGTCACCTTGGGAAAGTAGCTTGACCTCTCTGAGCCTCAGCTTCTTAATCTGCAAAACAAGGTTGCAATGATCCCTTATCTTATGAGTGTTGAGGCAAAACTAAGAACATACCATACATGCTGAGTACCCAGCAAATGTTTCTGTGGTAGTTACTTAAATATGTTAGCTCTTCATAACATTACTTTTATCCTTGATACCACCATTGTCTTCAGTAGACGTGGTGTTTCTGTGGCACAATGTTGTCTCAAGTGACATGGATAATGCTCACAACTCCAGCCCCAGCCCAGCTCTACTTCCAGAAATCTCCTTGGCCAAAGTTCTTGAACAGAGTGTTCATAAGTGCTTTATAGGTGAGGAGATGCTTATAAAACTCATGCCAAACCCGCTTCCAAGCATAGAAATCTATAACACTCTGTTCCTTGAGACATCTTGCAAAACTGTCTTGAATAAGAAAACCCTTAATGACTTTTTGATTCTGCTTGTCATGTACTTTGTTATTGCTGACACAAAAATATGTCTAGACATTTTTTTCTTCAATTTACATTTTATAAATACTGACTTCTTGGCCTTTAAAATGAATAATGGCCATTGAAACAATCATGGTAATAAAATGATTTTATTATTTGTTTTCCCTCTAAAAAGCTGAACCAGAGCTATGTAAGATGGCCTCTTGTACCTTCTATTGAAGGTCAGTCTTGAGTCCTACTTGAAAGCCCTTCTACTTTTCACTTTCCTCCCTTTGTGCTGGGGAAGTAGCCAAGCTCCTGAAATAGGACAGATGCCACCTGGATTTGTGAGATCTGAATACCCTTGAAGGCTGCAACCCAACTCATCTGTCAGAAACAGAGGCTTGAGATTACCTCCAGGGCAAAAAATGCCTTTGAATTTTCCAAGATACATGAAAAAGAGACTCCATTTATGCAGTTACATGTGGCTCTGTGTGTCAGGGGAATAAATCATGCTTTATAGGTAATATGACAACAGGCTTTAGAGGCATTTGAGAAATCTGGAGAAGGCAGGAGATAGCCAGGAATAAGGAACAAGAAGAGCACGTGGGGTTTTCCAAAGAGCAATCTGAAAGGCCATTGTCCAGTCACCGCTGTTAGAAACTTCAGCAGTCCCTGAAGCACCATCACTGTTCCATTCCACTCCATCCCCATCCTGTCTTCTTCCTTCCTTCCTAAACTCCTTCTCCAACTCTTGTTCCTGCTTCCCAATCACCCTGCAGTTCTATTCCTGTCTTTGACTTCAAATGGGTGGGTGGGAGGACTACATTTGGCAAAAGGATTCCTAAAAGCTTTGCCCAGAGGGCTAAATTCATTTTCTCTCAGATATTTGTCTTGTGTCATGTTGCAAGCTGCCTGTTGCCATAAGGGCTGCCTAGAACTAGCCCAACATTACCACTATCAAGTTATAAGTCCTCAGCCCAACCCTTGCACAGTGAATTTGTATTTTGTTCCAGAACCTTAAGGATGATAGCCTGCAAATTTAAAGAAGGAGATTCAAGAGTTGGAAGGTCCCCAGAAGTCATTTTGTCCAATGCCAAAATCCGAGGACCACTTACAATATTCTTCACAGAGAGTTGTCTGGCCTTTGACCAAATGCCAGGTAATAAAGGTTGTCTCTTCAGAAGAAAAAGAAACGTTTAGGAAAAAGGGGTGGGAAGGAGGTGAGATTTTCATAATATAACTTTTTGTTCCTTTTGAATATCATCGTGTTGTATATATCACTTATTTAAGAAAGTAAATTAAATATTTTGAAAATGCCTTCAGTGTCAGGAAGCTTATTACCCCCAAAAGCAGACTGTTGCATTTCAGACTGCTGGGATTGACAGAAAGTTGTTTCTTGGCTGGGTGGGGTACAGCTCACGTCTGTAATCCCAGCACTTTGGGAGGTCAAGGCGGGTGGATCACCTGAGCTCAGGAGTTTGAGACCAGCCTGGCCAACATGGCAAAACCCCATCTCTACTAAAAATATAAAAATTAGCCAGGCATGGTTGTGGGCACCTGTAATCCCAGCTACTTGGGAGGCTGAGGCAGGAGAATTGCTTGAACCTGGGAGGTGGAGGTTGCAGTGAGCTGAGATCGCACCATTGCGCTCCAGCCTGGGTGACAAGAACAAAACTCTGTCTTAAATAAATAAATAAATAAATAAATAAATAAATAAATAAAATAAAGACAGTTGTTTCTCATGCCTAGGTGAAACCAACCTCTTTATGCTTCCACTCTTCTACTTCTCCCCTGTAGTAATAGTATAGAGCCAGCCACTCCCCTCCAGTAACAAAAAATTTTCAAATATTTGAAGACAACCAATCTACCTTCCTTTAGTTATTTCTTCTTGAATGCTAGAAAGATCGCCCACTTTGCTATGCCAGATCTCTCAGCTAGTTTTAATGTTTGTGGAAAAAAAAAAGAACTTGTACCAGGGATGAGATTCCCTTGTGCTATCTTGTTGAATCTGGCCTCCATTGCTCACTGAAGGGTGATGCTTGGGTAGAGCCAAATTTTATTCCAAAATAAGGGTGTAGCTCTGGTCTGGCTTAACTTTGTAGGCTTAGAGTGTTTGGGACATGGGGGTAAGAGGGGATTCTCCCTGATGGTGGACACTTGAGCTTCCTAGCATCCTCAGGAAAAATTTATGAGCTTTCATAATAGATTACAACTCATGTTTTTGTTGTAGCCTGTTTCTGTATCATAGAGGTTTTGCATGAACTTCATTTAGAAGTTTATAAAGTCAATAAAATCAGAACACTAAATTTAATCTTAGATTGGAAAGGCAATAGACAGGACTGAAGCTGTGTCCCCAATGCCTTTCTTGACTTTTATATAATTTCAATAAGCATTGTCTCTCCTCCTCCTTTCATCCCAAGTTCCTATAACTGTGCTAAAATACAAAGGAAGCACCAAAAGCCTATATTCGTGTTAAGAAGACTACGTGCACACAAAAGCAACAAAGGGAGAAACTGAAACACATTGAACTATGGACAGACAGCATTCAGTCACCAAGGACAGCACTAAAATCATGAGGTCCCCTGCACCAGGTGCACACACAGGTACTGTAGCGGCCAGAGATTCACTAAAAAAATCAACTCACAAAAGGCAGATTAATTGGAGAAAAGGCAGTGAAACTTATTTAACATGTGTACTCAGGAGCCTTCAGACTGAAGACTGAAAGATAAAGGGGAAAGGGTTCATTTTTATGCTTAGTTCAACAAAGTATGGAGAGCTGTGTAGAAATATGCTTGGACAAAATAGGTATGATCTAATGCTAGCAGACTGAGTGGGGAAAACCAGCAAGGCCTGTCTGCGTGATTCTTCTTAGCCTCTGAGCATGCACTCCTTCATTCTGAGTTTGGGGGAGAGCCCTCTCTGCAGTCAGGGGTCTTATGACCTACAGTCAAACAAGGTAAGTCAGATAATTTCTTTATGGACAGTTTTTACACAGAAAGAGGAAAAGTTAGCATAATATTTTTAGTTTTTATGGCTAACTTTAGGGAAAAAGGCCTCTGGTTTCTCTGACCCACCTTGGTGAAGAGGGATTCTGGTTTCTATGATTAGTCTCAGGGGAGAAAGGGGGCTGGGAGACAAGAGGGCAGCAGCAGGTCAAAGAAAACCTTTTGCTCCTGAGGCTGTTTCTGAGGCTTTCATTCTGGGGTATTGTTTTCTGAGCCCCAACTGTATCCTACCCAGGGCAAACTAATAGGCCTTCCCAGACCCTGAACATTATCTTCATTGCCTGTCTCTACCAAAAAGGGACTCTACTGATCTATGAATAGATGCCCTTTGAGGTATCCGTCCAGTTCGTAAACTTAAATCCTAAGTTCTCCACCAACTGAACCCTCTCTTGGCCATGGGGACCCCAGAGAAACCTTAAAAACTTAGTTCCTGGCCATCACAGCAAGAAAGGTTGGACCTACCTTGTTATACTCCCTCCCTCTTGGAGTTTAGGCACAACTGACCAGCATTACTGTTAAAACAGAGATCATAAGGCTAACAAAACAAACTGGCAATAAGATACCAAAGTATACAGAAGACTAAGATCATAGAAGACAAGGGTTAAGGCATGCCTACAGATTATCAATCTGGCTACAGAGCTTCCTAATCTTAACTTAAAACATTCCTTTTTATTGACTTAAAGTTGTAGATGGAACCTTACTCCTTTAACCAATTATAAATTAAAGCATCTCTAAATTCACCTGTAACCTATAAGCACCCCCCCCCCTTTCCAATTCAAGATATCTTGACTTTTCAGGTGGAACTAATGTATCTCTTCCATGTATTGATGTATGTCTTTCCTGTAACTCCTGCCTCCCTGAAATACATAAAACCAAAATGTAATCTGACTGCCTTGGGACCACTTACTCAAGGCTTCTTGGGTTTGTGTTTCTCCCTGGGCAGTCATCACTCATATTGACTCAGAATAAACCCCTTTAAAATATTTTACATAATTTCGTTCTTCATTAACAAGTTGAATCCATATACTTCTTCCTCCTGGTTCCCTTATGACCAAGGATATAATTTGGGACCAACTGATGAGAGAAGAAAAGTCTGCAATGATGAGGACTGAGAAGTGGGTACAGAGAGGTATGTCTGCCAGCAGAATCCAACCACATTTTTAAGGCTCAGATTTAGGCCAGAATATAACTCACCCCTTGGAGGTGGCAAGTCCTATAACACCAGGCTTAGCCAGCCTATGGCATTGCTAATGCCCTCATCAGTATGGTAAAGGCTTGCTGGAAAGCTGGTCTTCCAGAGTATCTGCTCTGTCATCAGAATTGTTACCATGGGAGAAACTAGGTACTTAGAAAGGCATCAAGTGGATTATTGAGGCCTGTGTAAGCCTGTGCTCTTCTGTCTCTGCTTAGACACACCTCTCATCTATCCATCACTCCGGACCAATTCACACTGGGCAGTCACCTCCCATTTGTTCACTCAATCCATTTACCCCTAGTTTAAGCTGGAACATGTCAAACATTTCTCACCCCAGGGTTTACCACTAACTAAGCAGAATGCCTCACAGTTTCTGCTTTTACTATTCTCTGTGAGTGTAGGAATCAGGTCTTTGAGGAATGGAGGGTCCACAGAACTTAGCACAGCAAAGGCTGGGTGGGAGTAAGGGAGGAGACCACCCCTCATATTGTCTTATGGCCAATTTCTGCCTCCAGAGAAAGAAAAAGTAAAAACTAAAAGGCAGAAATGAAATCCACAAGCAGACAGCCTGGCGCCACACCCTGGGCCTGGTAGTTAAAGATCGACCCCTGACATAATCGGTTATGTTATCTATAGATTACAGACATTGTACAGAAAAGCACTGTGAAAATCCCTATCCTGTTTTGTTCTGATCTAATTACCGGTGCATGCAGCCCCCAGTCATGTACCCCCTCCTTGCTCAATCGATCACCACCCTCTCACGCACACCCCCTTAGAGTTGTGAGCCCTTAAAAGGGACAGGAATTGCTCACTCAGGGAGCTCAGCTCTTGAGACAGGAGTCTTGTCGATGCCCCCGGCCGAATAAACCCCTTCCTTCTTTAACTTGGTGTCTGAGGAGTTTTGTCTGTGGCTCGTCCTGCTATGGGAGAACAGTATGCACAAAATAGTTATCAGTGGAGATTTAGTGGTTGCCTATTATCTGCCTGGCACTGTGCTTGGCCTTGGGAAATCAAATGAATAAGAAGCTTATAACTTCTTGTTGAATGGAAGAAGCAGACAACTAAACAAGCCATCATGAAATAATACGGTAAGAACAGGGGCTATTAGACTATCTGGGATCAGCACCTAATCCAGCCCCGGTGAGAGATAAGGTTGGGAAAGGGAATCAAAGAACCATCTGGGGGAGGTGACATCCCAAGGGCAGAGAAGATACTAGTTAATCCCAAGACATGGCAGGGTGTAGGAGCAGACAGGAGGTTCAGCAGCCAGCATAACTGGTTAGAATTGAATGATGATTCCCTGCACATCAGAATGTTTTACTTATCGCTAGAAAGTTCTAAAGGTTTAAACAGCAGCTTTTCACTCCTCTGATGATGGTGATTATGATGGTGATTAAATACTAGTTAGTATTCACATTCAACCTAGGTTTACTTTAGAAAGCCTGTCCAGATCTGGAAAAGAAAGCTTAAAATGTGTCAAGGTCAGAAAAAGTAATGCCCCGGTATCTATCCCCTACTCGCTAGCTCTGGTAGAAAAACAAAGGCCATCAGCAAGTGTTGACCATGCTGGAATGTGCTGGCGCAGCTCTGGGGCTCCGGGCATTTTCTCTCCTCTCCCTCTTTCCTCTTTTGGTCTAGTGAGCTTGCAAGCTGCCTGCATTCTTGTGAGCTGCCCCTGTCAGGTCTCATACAGGACTCCCTGCTTAACCAGGCACACACACACACACACACCATTGCTTTCAAGCAGACTTCCTGGATGCCTCCCCAATTCCCACTGCTCCACCCACACATGCCCTGGGGCCCTTAGAACTGTGGCAGCTCTCTGGAGACAGAAAGTCTGCAAGGGAGAAACCCTTCTCTTGTGGGAGGACCTAAATGGGGGAGAGGATGTGAGATGTGATTGCTAGATCCTGTCCATAGGACTCAGATGGAAGCACAATGGTTCATCCTCTTAGAAAAATCCTTAAAGTTTTCAAAAGAAAGGAGAGGCCCTTCCAATCTTTGCTTCCATAGTAAGTGTAAATAACATTCTTATAAGCTCAAACTAAAATTTAGCATGGATTATTTCATTTAATCTACACAGTAATAAAGTGTTTACTATTATGCCTCAATGTGCCTCAATTCCTTCATCTGTAAATTGGGGATAATAGCACCTACCTCTTAGTCTTATAGGAATCAAAAAATTAATAGTAAATACATTGGAACTATGCCTAGTGCATAGTAAGCAGTCAGAAAAATTTCAGTATGTGTTTTTGTGAGGAATCTGGGGCACAGAGAAGTTAAATAATTTGGCCAGGATCACACAGCTTGTAAAATAAGGCCAAGATTCAAACCCAGGTAGTCTGGCCCCAGAGCCTGCTCTCCTAATGGCAGCATTATTTGCTGTGCCGCTCTGCTGCACAAAAGAATTAAAGAGTAACAAGAAACCAGTGACTTTGGGTGGCTAGAGAGAAGCTGGGGAATCCCTTGAGTTTGTGTAAATGAGTGGTTCTCAAAATGTGCTCCCCTGGCAGCATCCTCCCCATTTCCCTAGGAACTTGTTATAAATGCAACTTCTCAGGCTCCATCCCAGATCTACTGAATCTCCAACTCTGGGGTGAGACCCAGGATACTATGTTTTAAAGCATTCTCCAGGGGATTTAGAGGCCCACTGCTATCCCAGAAGCACTGGAGTCAACTTTTAACTGTTATATCTACTATGCACCCAGCCTCCACAGCAGAACATGGCTCTCAAGTTGCTTCCATGGCATTATGATATTCTTCAACCCATCCCTCACCCAAGTTGGTGATAGAGGTTTTGAAAGGGCTTGGTACAGGGCAATCTTGCAGCAGAGGGCTGCAAATGTGAATTATTAGAAATGTGGGCAGTCTGGAAATGTGAATTAACTTTTGGCCTCATGGCCACATTATATGGAGGCCTCCGTTTTCTGAGACGCTAAGTCACAGATGGAGAAAACAGATTTGGTACCTGGGTTTTTGGGGTGGTTATTGATTTTTTTTCCCCAAATTCCCTGGAAATATAATTTAAGGGTCAGAGAAGCTAAAAGGAAAGCGACCAAATGAATCCTGCCCCCTGGGGAGTGTTGTCTGCATGTTGTGGAGGTGGGCAGCAGTATGGCCAAGGCAACTGTAGCTTTATAAACTGGGTGAGGTGAGCTGAGATAGCTACAATGTCAGAGAACAATTCTGAATTTTATAAAGACACAAAAGTAATACAGTTTTCTCAAGATCAGGGAAGGGGAAGGGTTGGCCCATGAAAGTTGCTAAACAACTTTCTTTAGCAACTTAATATTCCACGATACTTCCGCCAGGCTCAGCCTGCAGCTGCAACCTTCAGAGGGCTGCAAGGAGTATCATTGTTATTACCTAATACTGCCATTAATCGAGTACAGCCCCTGTGCCAGGCACTATTCACTGTGCATGTGCTCATTGTTTTAATTCTCTTAGAACTTGGAGTAGGTATCATTATTTTCATCCTTCTATTACAGATGGATTTAAGGAAATTAAAACACATAAAACTTAAGTAGGCCGGGCACGGTGGCTCACGCCTGTAATCCCAGCACGTTGGGAGGCTGAGGTGGACAGATCACCTGAGGTCAGGAGTTCGAGACCAGCCTGGCCAACATGGTGAAACCCTATCTCTGCTAAAAATACAAAAATTATCTGGGCTTGGTGGCAGGCTTGGTAGCCTGTAATCCCAGCTACTCGGGAGGCTGAGACAGGAGAATCACTTGAACCAGGGAGGCAGAGGTTACAGTGAGCCGAGATGGTGCCATCGCACTCCAGCCTGGATGACAGAGAGAGACTCTGTCTCAAAAAAAAAAAAAAAAAAAAAAAAAATGTTAAGTAATTTGCCAAAAAACAAACAGCTACCAAGTGGTGGAGCTGGTTGGAACCCAGGTATTGTTTGTATAGATCAGTCCTCACCAGGTAATTCTGCCTCTTCAGCAGAGTTCGTGTCCACTGCAGGAGGTGAGGAAGTGAGGGAGAGTGGGGAGGAGAATGGGGTGAGAAACCCAAGTCCTTCTGTTGATCCTGGGGCTAGACTGACTCTCCAGTGCTGCCTCAGGCAAACACTGCCACATCAGTCTTCTGGACTGGAGTTTGACACTTTTGCCTTACTCATCAGTCAGGTGACAATGACACATGCAAGCCTTTGCCAGGGAGCATCCTGAGACAGGTATCAAAGTCTAGCCCTCCAGCACTGTGTTGTATCAATCCTGACTGAGACTAGAGCTCAAGCAGGTACCCAGTTCTTGCAGAGCTGCCCTGACTTCAGGGAGTTTGGCTCAAGTCCCAGCTGCCTCTCTTCTCAATAGGAAATTGTCACCAAGTGCATTCTGGCTGGAGGGAGGGGCATTTCTCTTCATGACTGCCATTTCAGCTGAGGAGGCTGGGTTGACAGGTATAACCAGGTTTTCCCCACCTGCCTACCCTTTCCTAGCAGGCAATCAGAGGCTTCTTACTGAGTCTTTCCTTCTGGGTATTTTACAAAGTTGGGGGGTGGGGACCTTTCTGGTTTTCTCTGGGGGAAGAAAATTAAAAGCCAACAGGCCTCTGCCTGGGAAATTGCAGGCATATGCCAAGGTTCTCAGAAAATTGCCAGCTCACCTCTCCTGACAAATGACCTCTCCTGACAAGTAGCCAATAGGCTTTCAAAACAGCAGTACCACTGACTAATAGCAAATATTCTCTTTTTATGGAACACAAGGTGTTCACAGGTGAGAGCAGATTTCCTTCCTTCTGCAGACGTGGGGCTATGGAGAGCAAGTGAGGACTCTCATACTCATTTTACAGAACAGGAAAACGGAGTTACCCCTTCACAGAGGGGCTGATTCATTTATATGACTCTGCTAATGCCTGAAGGAACTGGCAGCTCGAGATGGGCATAGGACCCAGACCCATGATTACTGTGAATGCTTTCTGAACAATGGCAATACCAACCGTGGATCAGCTCCATCACTGGGCACTGCTCAGACATGTAACTCTTGGCCTCTGAGCAATATGTGCTTTGTTTCCCACTTTGAGGCCAATTTTAAACTTTAATGTGTGGAGCAAAAATTATTTTTTCCCCTATTGGACAGTCTTTAAAAACTGGTAAAAATACAAGGGGCCCTTGTTACCTGGACCAAGATCTGAGGAAATGCTCCTTCCCTAGGAGAGGACTCTGGAATAAATGGTCCCTTTTAGCAGGGCTGATGCAGCCCCTGTAAAGCCCTTAGTATGATTAAAGGACTTAAA
This sequence comes from Nomascus leucogenys, assembly GCF_006542625.1. NCBI lineage: Eukaryota > Metazoa > Chordata > Mammalia > Primates > Hylobatidae > Nomascus > Nomascus leucogenys. Next base: position 29,273,150 of record NC_044392.1, on the reverse strand, counting down.
TCATTCTGATCAATTAGCTTAAAATCCACCAGTTCTTAAACACTTTCTCCCCTACTTCCTCAGGGAAGCCTTCCTCAGTCTCCAGTTCTAGGGGAACCCTTCCTTGCCTTTAGTTTTTGAGAGCTTTATTGTCACCTGGGTATTAAAGAGCTTCTGTTTGAGAAGCAGGCTGTCACTTCTGTCTAGGTCAGGCTTTTCTTCACAGCCGGTTGTGAGCCAAAAATTCCTGAGCCTATGCTGGAGGGACCCCAGGTAACCCCTGACACTGCTGCTGTATTTGTTCAAGCAAATCTTTACTGAGAGCCTTTTATAAGCCAAGCTTGATGTAGACCTAGGAGATACACTAGTGATTCAAACAATTATTCCTGCCCTCACAGTGCCTACATTCTAGGAAATATAAATAAAATAATTTTAATACCGTGTATTAGGAAGTGATTATTGCTATGGAGGAAAGCAAGGCAGGGTGAAGTAGCTAAGAAGACTGATGGTGGGGGTCTGAGGGGATCCAAATCAGGTGTGGGTCATTGGGTAGGATTATCTTTTGGCCTGAATTATTACTGCTCTCCTGGCCCCTAGTCCCTATGCTTTTACCAAGAGTGCCTCCTTTTCTTTATTAAATAAGAGATGGGGGCCTCACTATGTTGCCCAGGCTGGTCTCAAACTCCTGGCCTCCAGCCTTGGCCTCCCAAAATGCTGCCTCACAGCATGGGCCACTGTGCCTGGCCCCAATAGTACCTCTTAATGCCTGCCTCTCTTCCTTCAATTCTTCTGTTCCTCTCACTTTCTCCACCACCAAAAATTGTGCCTTCAATGCTATCCCCCAAATTCTCCTGATCTTTAAGGACCAGCTCAAGCTACACCCTTTCCCCAACTCCTCTGCTCCCTTCTCTGAGCTCCATGAAAAGCATTAAGTCACACAAGTGATATTTGATCTTGTCTTCCATTGTTTCCTAAGTGCTTCTTCTATATCTTTCTCAACTGATTAAAAGCTGTGACAAATGGAGGCTATGATCCCAGCATATGGCTTTGAATACAGAAGGTATTTAGTAATCATACCATAATACAGGTGGCCTCAGTCAGCTCTCAGTGCAATTTGGTAAAAGCTGATTCCTCATTCCATTTTAGGAAGCTACAGCTTTTTCTACTCAAGCCCTGAACCACTCCTCCAATATCTCTCAGCAGAAACTTTACTAGCATCCATCTGGGATGAATTTGCTCAACTTTCCTTCTCAAAACCTCAAAATTAAATCTCTATTTTCACCATCTTCCTCCTGTTTAAGAGATAATTATTACTAATTCTTGCCCAAGACCAACTGCTTTATTTATACTTTCCCACCATAGCCACTCATATGCTCTGGGATCTTATTCTATTACCCAGAAATTCTTATTCATCTTTTAGGGTGCTGGCTCCTTCTTCTTAGTATCCAAGTGAGTTGGAATCTTTCTCATTAAAAATAAGAAAAAGTCTTGATACTTCTTCCTCAATGGTTTGGTTACTACAAAATTATTATAAAAGGAAAGGTAAATGAATTTAAACCTGGACTCTTGAACTGGATTGCCTATAGTTTAATTACCAGTTCTGTTGTTGCTATGTGGCTTTGGGAAATTTACTTAACCACTCTATGCCTCAGTTTCCTCATCTGTAAAATGGGGATAATAATAATAACTATTTCATAGGGTAGGGATGAGGATGGAATTAACTTTCATAAACTACTTAGAACAGTGCCTGGCATACTATAAGTGCTATGTGTTTGATATTTGACATAAATAATTACTAAGCCTTAGCTATTATTCTTTCTTTCATTTCCTTGGTCCTACTTCTTTCTTCCCAAAGCTACTATCCAATCTTCTGTTTCCTTTCGTCACCAATTTTTTCAAAAGGACAGACTGCAATGCAAACTTTCCACTAACTGTTTCCATTTTCTCATGTCCCTTTCACTCCTCAACCCACTAGAATATTGAAAGTTCCCAATGGCCTCTTAAGCTTCTATTCCAAAATTTCATTTCCTTTCATTTGACATCTAGTATCCAACTTGGAATTTCTTCCTTTGCTTTTCTTGCCAGTTCAGCTTCTCCTCAGCCAACTCCTTTCCTTTCCCAAGAGACTCCATCCCAAGGGCTCTGTTGGGCTTCTTTTCATACTGCATTCTCTTCCATTGGTGTTATTCACACTCCTGTCTTCACTTACTGCCTACATTCCATTGACTTTCACACCTACTAGGACTGACATTTTTCCCTGAGCACCAGCCCCTAAGTTTGACCAGTTATACAGATAAATGCCGTATCAGATACTCTTCTGATAGATTAGGGTTCATCTATCTTCTAGATTCTAAATCTAGAAGATTTAGAACAGGTAAATCTTCTCCCTGTCATGTATTGCTTCAAATCTCTGTTTTGGCACCCAGTCGCAAATACCAGAAACCTTAGGGCCTTTGTGGTTCTGCATCTGGATGTGCCTTTGCACTTCGCAAATCAGTTTTCACATCCCTTAGCTCATTTAGTCCTCACAATGACCCTAAGAGCATTATTTGATTACATGATTTTGCAAGGCTTAATTTGAATGAGTATTTTTCCCAGACTGACAAAATAAACACATTTTCTAATTATTTTAAGAGAGAGTGAAATAACTCCTTTCTACAGAGGAAGAAAATAAGTTTTACAGAGGTAACAAATTTTTCTAAGAAGTTGTGAGGGTCAAATGAAACAGTACGTGTTGTGAAACTTCATATACCTTAAAACATCACGTAAATGCAAAGTTTTCTTGATTATTAACATAATGCTAAATTATTGGTGACACAGCTAATTTGGTAAATGTCACAAGAAGAGTATTAAGTGCACAGAAATACAGAGGTGAGGGAAATCAGTTTAGTTAGGGATGATAAGGATCTTGGAAGAAGAGTAGGATTTTAATAGATGGAGAGCATGATGGAGGACCAGCTTCTCCATGCCTCATTCTGGTCTACCGCTTTTATATCTGTCCTTAATACAAAGCTGACTTGAGTGATCCTTTCTTAACATTTCTAGGTAATGGCTGGAGGTTTCCTCTAAATGCAATAGACAAATTTGAGACACCTTTTATAACAACATTAGGACACTAACTCAAAGGTCACCTTCTTCTGAGGGAGTAAAAAACTATCCAAGCTGCCTGCAGCAGCTCATACTATACCACCCTCCATGCGGACAAGGAACACATGGGAACAAGGAATATAGGGAGCAAGAGTGTGTGCAGGACAATGAACTGCAGAAGCTTCATTGACACATGGACATAGCCAAAGTAAGTGTTTCCAAATCATGAAACCAGAACCAAAAACAAATCCTATAAAGGATAGTGTGACAACAGTTAGCTCAGGCTCAGGACCCTGAAGTGTGCTGTTTGGGAATCACCTTGCATACGGGAGCCTGTGTAATGTAGAAAGGGTCATATAGAAATCTGGGGGACATTTTGGGGTAAGTCCATTGATAGTAACTGAAAAGCTAGCTTTGAGGAGATAACTTTTATCCTATTAATGTTAGATTACTTTATTGCTCATAAATCCAAGTTGAGATTTAGTTACATTGGAATAAAATGGGCTCTCGCAAACTTATTGAGTTACTATAAACCAAGGTATTATCTAACATCAGGAAGAAGAAGGTAGTTCAGACAACCTCTCCACTTTTCAGCAGCTATTACCCACATCCAAAAGATCATCCATTCTTCTAAAGTTTGGTCACTGCAAAGCCACCCCGTTACTATCACAATAATGTACATGTTATACACAGTTTCAATTCTAACTGTTGCACAGAGAAGCAAGACAGAGGAAATAATTCTTTATCAAAATCAAATTGAAGAGTGTACAAGTTATATTTCAGTTTGATGACCTTTAAAATGACCTGATGCAAAGTCTAGCAGTTGCCAACCTGATTGGGCTTGAATGGGATGCACTCGGAGACTCAGTCCTTGCCTCCCCAGCTTCCCCAAGGGCTTGAGAAAAGGGCTGGATTTAGAAAGATGAAGAGGAAGAACATGCAGAGGACATGATATGAGCAGAGATTCGAAGGTAAGGATGTGCATGATACACTAGGGAGATTGAGTGGATGGTTAAATTGGCTTAATGTCCGTCAGCATGGAAAGAAATTAGGGAAGAAGAAGTTGGCCAGAAATTGATATCAAAATGACCAGCAAGCTTTTCCAAGCATCATTTTCTGCAAAGATAAAGTGATAAGGTAATAATGATAATGATAATATCATACCCAGCACTTAAAAAAGCCATCTTTCAAGGGTCTCAAAGCATGTTAAAATGCTGCATTATTCATCTTCTCAACAAATTCTGTGAGGCAGCTAAAGGGAAGTATCATTATCTCCATTACATAGGTAGTAAAACCAAGATAGAAGCAGTGAGACTCTTATTTCCACATCCCTGTAGTGAGCCTGCTGGTGTTCTTGGTCTGAAGTGTAGTCACTCCATTTAGGCTACCTTTTCTAGGGCCAATTTTCCTTGCTAATGTGTAGAGAGGGTCCCAATTTCCATTCTGTGTAACTCTATAGATGTTTATCTCTTCTAGCCATTAAAAGTGACTGAATTTAAAGCCATATCTCCACTTTGTCCCTTGGTAAGGCAAATGGATTGTATATTCTCTTTTGATGTTACAGGTATCACTCACTGATGCTTAAAATGCAATCTTTGTATCTAAAGGTACAACATCCTTTAGAGGACTTTGACATATATAGAGGACTTTGACATTTCTAGACTAATATAGATTGATTCCATTAATCGATCAAAGTTTTTTGCCTTTGAATTTCACTAGTCTGTCTCTTAGTGCTGTTTCTGCCTCATCCTCTAACCCCAACACCAATAAGGCACGATACATAATCGCAGATACCAATGACCAAATCTAGCGAAGGCAACAGAATGGCCCATAAACCTTCTCAACTAAAGCTACTTCTTGCCTTTGGTTCTCCACAGCCCACTGTAACAGACTGGACTTCCTGCCCAAGTGCTTCTTGGAGACCATTTTACTTTGAGGGCAAATGTGAGGGTTAACTAAGATTTCTCCTATGTCCAGAGCCATGTTGAATGGCAGCCCCAAGTTTGACCCCTTCAGGGTCAGCTGAGCTTGCCAAGCGATTCCTGGTCATATTGTACCTCTTCATGCTTTGCAAGGCCAGTCGATATTCCTTTCATCAATCAAATGAAGATTTCTATTGTGCCAGGCTCATTCATGTTAAGTCAACAAGACATACAGTGTTGTGATTGGCAATGGCTTGTACTTTACTTCCTAGCTGTCCCTGAACCAAATTATCTGTGCCTAATACCAAAAGGGCATAATAACATAGCAGAAAGAGTGTGAACTCGAGTCCTGCAGACCTCAGTTTTCTGCTGGGCCTACTGGCTATGTAACCATGAACTCAGACCTCGACAGGTAAACTCTTTGAGACTCAGTCCACTGCTTTAGTCTTTCTCTGCAGTGCCTGGCAGAGTCCTAGACACAAGATACATGCTCAATTAGTGCTTGTCAACTTGATTTGACTGAACCTGCCTATAGGACTCAGCAGCAACTTTAAAGCTTCTCCTTCCAAGCTGTATCTAGGTCAAAGCCATCACTGAGAAAAACAGACTCTGGCCATAGGAATGGTTTCTGCAGTAGCTGAACACCAGTTGTTACCTAATTTTCTCTTCACGTTCTTACTAGACATAAAGCCCTCCTACCTGAGAGAGCACTTTATGAAGTTGAATAAACTTACAGCCTGCTATGACGTTGGAGTATAGGTCACACTTCTCGGCAGAAACTCCTAAAGAATACATAAGAGCCCTGCTCCTCCCTTATGACACCTATAGTGGCTGGCATAGGAAGAAACATAAAATGGAAATAAGCAGCCCATATCTCTAAAGCCTAAGGCGGAGAAAGATGGTCTCTATGAGACATGGGATAATCTGGTTATTTAGGTCAGGAGGGTAGTAGAGAAAGAGCAGCAGTGCAGGGCCCTGTGGCCATTGCCAAGATGACAGCACGGTCCCTCCCTTCCTTGGTAGTCCTCCCAACACTTCCCTACACATATCCCAAGATCTAGACACAATGAACTACTTGAAATTTCCTGAAAGTGCCTGTTTCTCCCTCCCCACCCCAGGCTTTTGTATGTGCTATTGTTCTGCCTTCTTAGAATGCCCTTCTCATGCCTAACTTTCTGCTACTCATCCTTCTGGGCTCAGGTTGGTATCAATTCCCTTCCTCTTGTAAGTCTTCTTCCTCATCACCATTGCAGACTATGTTCTTATAGTACCCTCTTCCATCCTCATATGTCACATGCAATATTGTAATTGTTAATTCATGTGGCTGTCCCCAGGATGATGATGACAACAACATAGATGTCATCTACTGAGTGCTTACTATGTTCCAGGTGCTATATGTCATTAATTCTCACATCACGCTTGTGAAGTAGGACTATTATTTCCATCATATAGATGTGGAAGATAAACTTTAGAGAGGTTTTGCATACATTTGCATAGTTAATAAGAGGCAGGATCAAGATTAGAACACAGATCAGTGTGACTTTAAGTCTGTGATTTTCTCCACTACATCCTGAAGCCTCCCATTTGGCTGGGCACAGCTTGAGGGCAGGGACTGCATCTTTCGTCTCTGTAGCTCTAGCATCCAGCACCTAGTGCTTAGAATGCAGTAGCTTTTAGTAGGTGCTCAACAATGTGTTTGATGAATCAATGGATGAATGGCAATAAATGGCCATTTCAGCCAGATTTATCTTGGTCCTGATAATTTCAATATATATTTCTTGGCTCTGGATATCCATTTGGGAGGATCAGTTAAGCCTGAAGTAAAAAGACAATTCAAGGGCAGCTGCAAGAGAATATTCTGCAACTTGTTTATAAATACATGAGATAAAATTTGACTGGGCTGTTATTGGGAGAGAGAGCTCTATACAGCAGGTCAAGCATTCAGCGAAGAAATGGATATGAATAAATTGTATTTACTCCTCAGAACTCCCTCAAAGGGATTTGCCTTAGACAAATAGCTTGGCCTTGTTTGCACAATAAACAAGTGGTCTCCAGTATGAGCTAAGCCTCCCAGCTAGGCAGTTACTGTTTAGAAAACAGGTCTGGACTCAGAACTAGTTGGAAGTAGTTTTTCTGTTGGAGCGGGAGGAAAGAACAGGCTACTTTTGATGGAAAGGATATACCTAAGAAGAGGCTGTTAACCCACCCCTGGCCACAGGCTGATTAGAGGCAGTATCTGAACTAGAGTCTGGCAACTCCTCAGAATTCTCCTTGCCTCCCAGGCAGTGGTTCTCATCTATAGAGGACAGACTCCAAGGAACTAGTATCTTTTTTAAGCCTCATTTCTGAGCAGTTTAAATAAGAGACTGTTTCTTCCTGTTCCTTCGGGAAAATTCTCCCTAAAAAAAGAAATGCATTTGTTGATTTTCATAGAATTTGGATTTCACATCTTAGCTGAAGCCCAGGCCTCCTTTTGAGTACTGACTTCCATTGAGATTAAACACAAATGGGTCCTAACACAACTCATGAAAGTGCCAGTTTCCCCCTTGCAGAATAAAAGGTGATATGTCACCTAAAACTACCCAATTTTTCTCAGGCAGAAAATACATAATGTCAGAGCATGCCAGTTACCATAGTGCTTGTCTTCTATCTCTAGCTTTCTCTATTGGTAGGCTACTTCCCTTGAATATCTGTGGATTTAGATGTTACATGTTTTCTAGTCAGAATTGGGACTAAGTGGATTTGTGGCCATGGTCTTTGTTGAAGATTACACTTTTCTTAGTGTACTAATCTAATGCCCCCTGAGATTGCCATTGTATCTCTGTGGGCTTTACTGTAATAAATTTGTGCCCTAGGACTACAGGCAATGGTAAAACCCCAAGCTTGGAAGCTGCTTGGTAGTTGACTGGTGGATCTGTAGAGTAGATCTTTATAGAAGATGAGTAAAATCAGGCAGATGTGGTGGCACATGCCTGTAATCCCAGCATTTCGGGAGGCCAAGGCATGCGGATCACCTGAGGTCAGGAGTTCAAGACCAGCCTGACCAACATGGTGAAGCATTGTCTCTACTAAAAAATAATAATAATAATACAAAAATTAGCTGGGCATGGTGGTGGGTGCCTGTAGTCCCAGCTACTTGGGAGGCTGAGGCAGGAGAATCACTTGAACCCAGGAGGTGGAGGTTGCAGTGAGCTGAGATCACACAACTATAGTCCAGCCTGAGTGACACAGTGAGACTCCATCTCAAAAAAAAAAAAAAAAAAAAAAGAAGAAGATGACAAAAGCCATTCGTTTATTTACTCAACATTTATTGAATATGTAGTATGTACCAGGCAGAGTACTATGGAGCTGAGAATATAGATACATAAGACATTTATTTACTCAAGGGGAGTTATCGTCTACTGGAGAAGTTTATGGTTTTAACATGGGAATTTTCACTTTAAAAGTCATTTGATTCATTTTGAACCAGAATACATCCAACCACTGAGATTGCCTATTTAGAGGATCAAATTGCTGCTGTAAATCTTGGATACAAATATATTCCTCATAATAAAAGAAGCTCACCTAAAATTTTAGAAAAATAACAAGGCAATTTCTGAGGTGCAGAATGAATATATCAGGTAAGCAGGTCTACTTATTAGAAAGATTGCCTCCTGACTGGAGTGGGGGGCTTAGAGTCTTAGTGATTTATTCCTGAATTAAAACTAGATAATATATATATATATAAGTACTTTACATTTGTAAAAGGAAAACATCACCGTTACACACTGACACCACATAGAGTAATATTGTTACATAATACTCATTATAATAGGGTATTGTTACTATTACACTATGTAGAGTAATACCCTAAAAATCCATGAGCATGGGAATTGCATGTGATTGGATGTAAGTCTGAAGACCTGATTGCCACTATCAGAAAAATTTTTTAGCCACTATCAGAATAATCGTACAGAACCGTCTTGACCTTTTTAAACTCTAGATTTCTTTGTTTATGAAATGTGGTTATATCTAATCTACCTGCCTCATTTGATAGTATAAAGGATCAAATGAAACAATGAGAACTGAAAATGTAGATACTGCATTTTCTCTGTACCCAGTAATCAATCTCGCAGGTCCACTTCCAAAATCCCAGTTCACAGAGACCATGTTCAGAGAGAGGGAAGTGATGCGAAGGAGGCTGCACTGCTCTGGCCAATCGCTGTGAGGAAAGAGGAAGAAGAGGTAAATTATGTGCTTTCATCAGTTAACTATCCCCGGGAGTCTGAGTCTCAGTGGATCGTTAGCCTTTATTACAACAGAAGCAGGTTTTATCAGAATCTTTGCAGCGTATTTCCCTGTTTCTGCCTAGGTGTCTAACTCATGAAAGATATTGGACTTCAAAGATGAAAAAAGCAGGAGCTGGGCGCAGTGGCTCATGCCTGTAATGTCAGCACTTTGGGAGGCCAAAGCGTGTGGATCACCTGCAGTCAGGAGTTAAAGAACAGCCTGGCCAACATGGTGAAACCCCGTCTCTACTAAAAATACAAAAAAAAAAAAAAAAAAAAGCTGGGTGTGGTGGTGTGCACCGGTAGTCCAGCTACTTGGGAGGCTGAGACAGGAGAATTGCTTGAATCCAGGAGGCGGAGGTTGCAGTGAGCCAAGGTCATGCCACTGCACTCCAGCATGAGCGATAGAGTGAGACTCCATCTCAAAAAAAAAAAAGAAAAGAAAAGTAAAGAAAAGGCAAACCTGTGTTCAAGGAATATTGCACAAGGGAGATGACCTCTTAGTAGAGGTCAGGGAGGAATAGTTCACAAGACAGACAATGGAAAAATATAGCTTTTTCTTTCTTTTTTTTTTTTTCCTGAGACAAGGTCTCACTCTATTGCCCAGGCTGGAGTATAGTGGCACAATCACAGCTTACCGCAGCCTCGGCCTCCCAAGCTCAGGTGATACTCTCACCTCAGCCCACCCTTCCCTCCCCTCACCCAACTGGGTACCTGGGACTTCAGGTGCATGCCACCATGACTGGCTAGCTTTTTTATTTTTTGTAGAGATAGGATTTCCCATGTTACCTAGGCTGATCTTGAACTGCTGGACTCAAGTGATCCTCCTGTCCCAGCCTTCCAAAGTGCTGGGATTATAGGCATGAGCCACCATGCCCAACCTATAGATCTTTATTAGTTAATTATATCAGAATCAATATTAATTCAAGTCAAGATTAATCAAGATTAATTCAAAACATTAGAAGATATATTTGAACAAATACTGAAAAATTACTCTAATCACCTGATGAGATGCATCAGGCCTCATTTCCTACAGAGCTAAACGACAGATCTTCCAGAAAAATGGAGTTCCTTGCCTGCTTTGCGGATAGCTTGGATCTCATTCTCACACTTTCTCAATGTGAAGTTTCTCATGTTCGGATTTTAAGAATCCTTAAGGAGACAATAATCAAAGTTGCAATGAGACATGAAGAAGAAATAAAATTATAGAGAGAACACTGGAAAATAAGAGAAACAGCTGGACAACTTCAGGGGAATTTGTAAGGAAAGAAGGATGGCAGATCATGATGTGGACTCAAGAAATTAGCTATTGCAGCAATTATGTTACTAATTACTATACTATACTATAAAAGTAGTCTAATGATTATAAAAAGCTAACATTTAGATGAAGGTTGAATTTCTGATAAATGTTTTATCAAATTTAAATCTTCCTTTATAGTGTCTAATTATAATCTGGCCCAAAACTAAGTGTCATAATATTGAATACTGAATGGATGAAGACTTGTCCTTGACCTTCTTCTAGCGCCCCTTATAGTCCTTTACTCCACTGCATCTTTGGGCACCACACAAGACCTGGCTTTCTTGGTGAGAACCCCATGGTCCAAACCTTTCCCCGCACAATACACTTCATTAGCACTTGGGTTCTGGATCCAACGACTCAATGGCCCTGCTCTCCACAGAGGAAAAGAACCAATAAATCAACTGCATAAAGCTCCCATTAAAGAAGAAAATAGAACTAGTCAAGAAACAGAGAAGAATTTAAAGGGCTAGGAAGAGAACAAGAAAAGTCAAAGAAGGGGTGAGATTCAAAAAAGGAGATGGTGATTTACTAGGCCAAATGCTGAAAAGTAATGTTGAACAATTGAGGAGTTAGGTTTATTAATTAGAAATGTTGAGCTAAGAAGAATGAGAGGAGAAAAGATGGAGTGCAATACATAGAGAACAATGGCAGCTAATAAAGAAATGGAGATGGGGTTATAATAATAATGACGATAATGACAGCTAGTGTTTATCAGAGAGGTTTAGTTGTGTGTCTAGTATTCCACTGAACACTTGGCATGCAGGTATAATATTATCCGCATCTTAAAGATGAGCAAATTGCAACACAGACTGAATAGTAACTTACACAAGTTGATTTACAACGTTACATTACTGATAATCTGGAACTGATGAAGTTCAAATTCAAGTTCAGGTTTGTGCAACATTTTTGACTACTAGGTTATTGTGCCTCTCCTTTTTAGGGGTTTATTTGAGTCAGAGGAAAAAATAGTTTTATCTTTATCTTACAAGGAAAATGAAGTTAGGGTGACTTTTTTTTTTTTTTTGAGATGGAGTCTCGCTCTTAGGGTGACATTTTTAAATTAAGACAGGAGAGATAAAATAATACATGTGACCAGATGGGAAGAGAGCAGTAGAGATGGAGGTTGAAGATACAAAAAAACAAGTTCTAATTGATAGGAAACTTGGAATTGATGGGATAAGATTTCCCAAGGAACCAAAAAGGGCTCTGATTACAAACACAGTTGGGTAAGTTAACTTGAGACATAAGAAAAGGAAGAAAATAATCATTGGGTTTGAAGATTAGGAAATAATGTTGTTTGAAATAGTTTTATAACTTAGATTTCATAGAGGAAGTCAGTTGTTAACAAATATTTGGTTATTCCTTTTATGTTATGCATCCTGTCAAGTAAAGTCAACAAAAGCATTGCTTGTCATTTCTAATTATTTTCTAGAAACTGATTAAATAATAAAAAACAATTTATCTGTCACTACTCTATTATGTAAAATATTATGTTGCTCCTTTCATCTGAAAAATTATATTCTTCTGTCATCTCTGAAGAGTTAGGGCATGTCAGTTGGAACTCATTTGATTCCAAAGGTCAGAAGCTCAACTTGAACTAGCTTAGGCAAAAAATGATTGCCTTGTCTCACAAATCCAAACCCCAGAAAGTACAGGGAATGTCCAGTCTCAAGAAAACTGGTGATGGCCAGAAACAAATAATAAAAATCTACTACCTAAGTGTAGTCGCTTCTTTCACAGATGCGAAAAGTGAAACACAAAGGCATTAGAAAATTGACTCATATCTTTGTGAGTCAGAAGCGATAGTAGATATAGATCCTTTTACCAATCTCCATGCTAAGTTATTCTAACTATTGTGTTAAAAATTGGAGTTGGTTTTGGTTGTAATTATTTCTCCAATTTTATTTTTCATAAACAAATAGCAGTATGTGATTAGGTGTTCACATTTCTGGGTACATTCTTAAGAGTATGTCTGGGTATTTCTGGGTACATCCTCAGGAGTACCTCTGATTATTTCTGGATATATCCTCAAGAGTCAGCTTCCCTCTACTTCACATAAGGTACTAGGAAAATACTCATAATAAATTTATTTGGCCAGCAAGACTCTGCTTGCCACAGGCCTGTCTTCATCTGGATTATTCATGGTGATCTCAGTGAGAACCCCGCCTACAGAGTCACAATGAATGAGCTGAGGAATAGGAAACTTCAGCTACACCTGGTCTGCTGACACAAGCTTTTGTGCTATCATTTCATCTTTCATGGCTGATTTAAGGGAGGACTTGCTTCCTTTCCAGCCCTGAGGAAGAATATAGACATTTAGACATTCTAAAACATAGACATCATATGTTTAATTTGTCTCTCTCAGCTTTAAATATTCAAAATGTATTGTCATAGTTCACACAGCTTAAGGATATTTTTCTCCTCGTTAATGAAAGGAGTTTGCAAAAGTAATTAGTGAATACTTAGAAGTAAAGTGGAAGGTAAGGACACTATCATTTTAAGTAGAATTTTGGAAATATGTGTACAAGGAAAGAAGGAAATACAGACTTAAAAGAATCATATTTATGTCAAATTTATTATGTGCAGACCTTAGCCAGGGATACTGAAAAGATTAGATTCATTACTGAGAAAACGTCATACAAGGGAACTTTACTATTGATCTCCAGATTAATAGAACACAACACACCAAACATATTCTTCAACCACCTGAACTGCTTACAGGACTAAAAATAGTCCTAATGGATGTTTTTCAAGCATTTCGTGTTCTCTTCTACTCCATTGATTCAGATTCTCATTCAACTGATTCTGAACATTTAGTGAACATCCAGATTCAATATTTACTAAATGACTACTTGGTGCTGGGCACTTTGCTGGATACTACTATTACCTCTTTCGATTCTTACTTCAACTCCAGAGGAGTCTCATTATTCTCAGTTTGAAACTGCCACTGCAAAATTATAACTGAGACAGTGAAAGAGATCTGACCTTATCAATTTCATCTTGCTTCTAACCTCCAAGCTGTCCTTGTTCATTCCTGGGTGTACGCTGAACTAATTTGGGGAGGAAGTTATTTTATAGTTTGAGACAAAGATGATAACAGCCCTTTCTCAAAACAAACCCCCTTCTTGCCGGGGACCAGAGTGCCTCTGCAGGACTAACAAGTTAGTCAAAAGATTAGAAATTATGGTTTAGGAGTCATGCAGCTGGAGGCTACAAGATTCTGACCCTTCCCAAATTTCCCCTGGGGATAAAAATCATTATTGTAAAGCCTGAGACCAATGCTTGAGATATTTTGCTGACCCTGCACTTAATGGATAAACTGGCGCCATCAAGTGCACCACCCAGATGGATAAACTGTCTCATCTGATTTGGGGGCCCACTGGCTTCCCCACACCCACCAAGCTGTCCTTAACAACTCAGATCCCTGAATGCTCAGGGAGACTGATTTGAGTAATAGTAAAACTCTAGTCTCCTGCACATTCGGCTCTGCGTGAATTACTCTTCTCTGTTGCAATTCCCCTGTCATGATAAATTGGCTCTGTCTAGGCAGCAGGCAAGGTGAACCCATAGGGTGATTACAATTTTACAGAGTCTTAGAGAAATTAAGAACATTACCTAAGGTCACATAAGTGGTGAATGAGATTCTGGAGTTCTGGCATTCTAGTTCAGGTCTTTTCTGATACAATACTTTGTGTCTCTTCCACTGACTGCACTGTCTTCATTTTATCAGAGTCAATGAGCAGCACTGACGTTCAGATACTAAAGAGCAGTGGGAGAAAAATACTCTTTCTTTGCTAATTTTAGTTTTATGAACAAAAATTATGTAGTCTGCATAGAAACAATAGATAATAAATCCACCCATAATTTCAGTAGTCGTGAGGCATGACATAAAACCACCTGTTCTTTCCCATGTCAATGTATGTGTGTGCATGTGATTTTTGTAATGTAAGCAAGTTTTCTGTGTTGCAGAAAGGTGTGAAAGCTGAAACACAGCAGGTTTGAATTGCAGGGTGTATAGGTGTGGGCTATTTCCCTGCCCCCAGGGAAAACACTCAACAAAAGCCCTAGGTAGCATGTGTTTGAAGACAGCTGTGTCTTGGAAGAAGCTCCAAGACACACTGATAATATCAAAGGATCATGTAGCCATAAGGGGCCTGAAGATAAGTGTTCTTTCTACACAGTCTGTCCTAATCAATATGCTATTTGCCAGCTTCACATGAAATGTCCTTTGGCAAATACAAAATTATTTTAGGGAAACATTGGATGGACACATGTTGGTATTTTTAACTTTAAAATAGAAGTATCAAGTGAATTATTAAACAGGAAAAATCAACTATCCTTAAACACATCTCCCTAATAATAAAGTTAATTTCATTTTTTGCGTATTCTCTTCCTGGGGACATCACTGTTGTCAGAGTGCATCACTTTGACTCCCATGGTCTCTTCTTATAAATGACAGTTTGTAAGAGTTGCAGTGGCTGATCTTATGGTTTATGTTGTAAGACTGTGGCCCTTGGCAGTACAATTGCAGAGTGTTTGTCCTTCTATGCACTCCCTGATAGTGCTTGGATGTTCAAACAAATATACTAATACTAATGCAAATATGCTAAGGAGGAACTATTTCTCTCTATCCCTGGCTCTCACCAGTCATTTCTGGTCCAAAAGGAAGAACCCAGGGACTGCTTCCTGATAATGTATTTTCAGTGTGTTAAGCAACTGCAACAGGAAGGCATGAGACTAGGCCCTATTTCCTATAATATGTTATTTTTATCACTCCATTGCTCCTATCATAATCCAGCTTTTAGCTTTTTACATTTATAAACAAATCCCTCTTTTTTAAGAAAAAAAAAAAAAAAAGGCCGGGTGCGGTGGCTGGTGCCTGTAATCCCAGCACTTTGGGAGGCTGAGGCAGGTGGATCATGAGGTCAGGAGTTGGAGACCAGCCTGACCAACATGGTGAAATCCCATCTCTACTAAAAATACAAAAATTAGCCGGGCGTGGTGGTGCATGCCTGTAATCCCAGCTACTCAGGAGGCTGAGGCAGGATAATAGCTTGAACCTGGAAGGCAGAGGTTGCAGTGAGCCGAGATCTAGCTACTGCACTCCAGCCTGGGTGACAGAGTGAGACTCCGTCTAAATAAAATAACAAAATAAAATAAAATAAAATAAAATGTCACATACAAAACTATGTATCTACTGCTGCCTGCAAAAGCAATGAAAAACAAAAAAGACATAGCAGCATCTCTTCCACTGTTCATTAGGCTTCCTTCTACTATAGACCAATCCTTCGAAGATTGTTTTTCTCAGAATATGCAGGGAGACAGAGAAATGGCTTCATGATGGTCTCCATGATAAATACAAAGCTAGAGGGCTTGACATGTTCTTTATTCACTCCCTCTTCTCGTTGCCCCAGCTCCCTCCATTACTCCTCTTTTTGTCTCTCCCTATTCCTTGGTCATATTCTTCCTCCTTCCATGTCTATATCAATTTATCTGGACAGGTTTTTAATGTTGTGAGAATATTAAAGAAATAATATCTATATGTTCTGATGACCTCAGAAGGTTCCTTTGGGTTTCCTGGTTCTCTGGTGACCAATTGCTTCTCCAAGATAAACTGTTCATTCAGTAGGCAAATTAGTTCTCCAGCACAGTAATCATCTGTTAGGCTTCAGGAGGTGAGAGATTCATTTGGTGATTTTTTTTTCAAGATTAAGGCTGAGAATCTGTATTGGTTTCTTGCTGGATGGAAATAGAAACAACTTGGACAAGTTCCATCCTTGGACAAGTGAAAGAGCAGCACACATGCATATGTGTGTGTGTGTGTGTGTGTGTGTGTGTGTGTGTGTGTGTGTGTGTCAGAAGGGGTGGTGGTGATGGGTGACCTTAACAGAGCGTTTAAGGTCTTCTGTAATCTTTCCCAAACTATCTTTTCACTTCTTTTTCACTTTTGCCTCCTACAACCCCCTGATATGTGTATATATAAAATATATATATGTATGCATACATATATAAAATATATGTGTATGCATACACATATAAAATATATGTGTATGCATACACATATAAAATATGTGTATGCATACATATATAAAATATATGTGTATGCATACATATATAAAAAAAAAAAAAAAAAAAAAAAAAAAATATATGTGTATGCATACATATATAAAATATATGTGTATGCATACATATATAAAATATATGTGTATGCATACATATATAAAATATATGTGTATGCATACATATATAAAATATATGTGTATGCATACATATATAAAATATATGTGTATGCATACATATATAAAATATATGTGTATGCATACATATATAAAATATATGTGTATGCATACATATATAAAATATATGTGTATGCATACATATATAAAATATATGTGTATGCATACATATATAAAATATGTGTGTATACATATATAAAATATATATGTATACATATATAAAATATATATGTATGTATACATACATATATACACACACACACACACACATACACACATAGCCTTGTCTCAAGGTAAATTGAACATCCATCTTTTCCCTTAGTAAATGGGACCCTGTCTACATGTCTTGGTTTGTATTCCCTTCCCACTGCCTGGAAAGTGCCACCCCATCCCTTAAACTTAATAGGCACATACACATGCCCCCTCTGCTAGTGAAAATGCATCTATATTTTGAGGCCCAGTCCTAGGTGCATCTCCCTCTTTACCTTCCTTGAGCAGCTCAGCTTACTCCATCCCTCTTTCTCCTCTGAACACCTGTTGCGCTTATCTTGTGTCAGGTGAGAGTTAATCTCCATAATGAAAACATACTGGCTCTGAAACCAAATGTGATGCTCTTGATAAAACTTATCAGACTTTGAAAAAATGTGTGTGTGTTTGTGCGCGTACACGCGTGTGTGTTTTGGTGAAGAAGCTGAAGGCAAACAGACACATGGCTGAGAGAGTCTGGAGAAGAGGTGATGAATACAGAGAGAATAGATAGAGAAAAGTGATGAAAATAAAATGTCACCTTCCAGTATTGATCATGTGTCTTACAGAAACCCATTTTCACTAGTCTGCTCACATGCTAGATATCCCTCACTCCACTTTGGCTTTCATCCTACAGTTGTTAGTCTTATAGATGCTAGAAATGCACCAAGACCTCTCCAACTCTAACTTGGTATTTTTAAATCATCTTTTTAATTTGGAGAGACTACTCACTACACATATAAACAGGCACATACAGATTCTACGCCCAAAATACCAACATGTTCAGGAAATTGCATTTAACTTAATAAGTGCTGCTACTCTGGGCTCCAGCTATACCCTCTTGACCAAAACAAAAAAACTGAATAGCTTATACTGTTCTCCCTTCAACTCTCCAGCTTGTTCCTGAAAGTTCTAGCTTCTTCATATTAGAACAGTTTCCGACAGTCCCTGTGCCATCCTGCAGTCTGCACATACACCGAAGACTTCAACACAACAAACCCCAAGTTCCTTTATTTCTTTTTTACCTTTGTTTTCTAATACTTTACATATATATCCCTAGACTGTAGTAATTACATACTCTCTAAACAACAGGAATGTGAAAAAGCCATTTGAGGACTCAATTTTGCTTCTATAACAAAGACATGTTTGTGATTAGATAATGGAAAAATTGTAGACCTTACAATACTTTTTCCAGATGAAATCCTAAAGATATTCATGTTATATATTCATATTTATATATATTCATAGCCACACATGTCAAACTTATGATTATTGATAACTTGTGGTTTTCAGATGAAAGAACTTTGAAATAAACATTTTAAGTATAATATTACATTAAAAATTACAGATAATACTTTTAATAAAATAATAAAATCTTCCTTTTTTTTCCTTCCTTTCCAATTTTCCTTTTCTTCAACAAATATTTAGTATCTGCTACACAGGTGTTTGATGCTGTACGGCCTGATGAACCACAGCGTTTTAGGCCCAGAGCTATTTTAGATGGCAGAGAAAGACCCCTTGCTTCAGGATAGCATGTATTTGCTTCAAGTTACTTTCCCACTAGAAAAAGAAAGGTTCCACCTTCATTATTGAAATGGCTTAGCTTATAGCCTGGGGCTGGCTTATTTATTTTATTAATGTTCTGACCAAGACCAGAAAGCTCTGCTGAGAGAATCTCTCTGCCTCACTGAGGTTTTCACTCTAACTTATATATTGTGAATACAGATATAAAGCCATTACTTGGGTGTGGATGGATAAAACAGAGTCAATAGAGTGAGCTTGGAAAAAGAGCAGAGAAAGAAGAAATGTGAGTTCATTAAGGGAGGGAGGATTGGTGGAAAGAGCTTCTGTATTCTCTTCCTTTCCCATGTGGAATCTTGAGTGATAGCAGTTGGATCTTGATAGATGGAAGATAGAATGATCTCTAAGCAATAACATAATGAAAAAGTTGTGCCAATATAATTATCATTTCCTTTCCGCCTTCACAATTTAATTTGTTTCAACTCAATAAACGTGTTTTAAATCTATTATAGACCTCTTTTAGGCCTGTGAGAAACAGGTAAAAAAAAAAATGAGAAACTGGCTTCAGAGAATTTACTTGATGGGGCGAAGGAGTCACAGCAGAATAATTATATAGATATTATTATTGTTTGAAATATCAGATGTTATCATTCCCAGAATAATTATACAACATATCTTACTTTTTCACCCTAAAATGGAAATGTGAGCTGTCAATTAATGAGTAGTGATACAACTTGAACATTGAATGAAATTAGAATAGAAATAATGTTTACCTACTTTTTCTGCAACCACATTTTGAGTACAGTACAATGGAAATGTTTTATTTCCTTTTGTAAAATTAATGGCTCTAGGAGCCTGGGAAAGAATGTTTTAGAGCAGTTTCCAAACTTATCTGACAGTAAAAGCTACCTACTAAGTAGAGATTTCAGGGTCCTTCTGGAGATGCTAGTTCTGAGGTTCTAGGGTAAGCTGAAGAAGCTATACTTTTACGGGAGATTCTATCTTAAGGAAAATTGGGGAAATTGCTATTTAGGAGAAATTACAATTGACCAAAGAAGAATGAAAACACAAAGAAATACTTGCATGAGTAAAAAAAAAAAAAAAAAGGAAAAAAACACCTCACAGATGCCTTATGTACCTTTTACAAATTGACTGTACCTACATTGGCAACATTGCAGATAAATACAATATAAAATTAATTCAAAATATTCTGCCCATTTATCAAGATATTTCCAGCAAATATAAGTCTCTGAAAAGCAGATAGAGTTCATTGCAATTATGCAAATATATGCATCATATTAAAATTTTAAGCTGATAAGTAAGCTCTGGGAAAAATAAAAGTAAAAACATTCGGCCAGGCAGGTGGCTTATGCTTGTAATCCCAGAACTTTGGGCAGCCGAGGTGAGCAGATTACTTGAGCCCAGGAGTTCGAGATGAGCCTAGGCAACATAGTGAGAGCCTCATCTCTACAAAAAAAAAATTTTTTTAATTAGCTGGGCATGGTGGTTTGCACCTGTAGTTCCAGCTACTTGGGAGGCCAGGGTGGGAGGATCAATCGAGCCGAGGAGATGGAGGCTGCAGTGAGCCGTGATCACACCATTGAACTCCAACCTGTGCAACAGAGTGAGACCTTGTCTCTAAAAAACAAAAAACGTACAATGCTTAAAATTAACCAAAATTATTTTAAACTTAATCCAGGATTCTAAATTCTACTTAGAGTTATCAAAAATCTTTTTTAAAACCTCATTCCTATCTTTAATAATAAGCATTTTATTTTTCTTTTAAACATCTTGGAGTATACATTTTCTTTTCAGTTTGGAGGATGGGACTAGAACTACTGACAGTCCTAATAAAGGCCAAAAGTTTCCGAAAAGTCAGATTTTAATGTTCTAGCTCATACATAATATAATGAGGATTGTATTGTTTACTTGTAGGGTTTTTTTTTCTAGTTTTGGTTTTAAATTAAAGAATACACATAAAGGCTCTAATTCTGTGTTTAGAATGTGCTCTAGAAATTTAAATTTCCCACTTCTTGAATCATTGTCATCATCATCACTGTCATTCTCATAGTCAGGCTTCGTTAATTGCCTCCTTTGTGCCAGGGATAATGCAAAGTCTGTGGGTGATGAGATATTTCCACTCTCCCAGGGAAGGGCATACTAACTAAAGTGTAAGTTACAATGTGATAATCCATACTATGGAGGTTCACAGAGTGGACGGATTGCAATGGAGGGCTCTGCAAGAGGGAAAGACCCTTTGGAGAAAGTGGCTTTTGAGCTGGCCTTCAGAAACTTTAAATAAAAATGTTTATTCTCAACAGTTACTAACTTTCCCTAGAAGCATCACTGTTATGCTTCATTAATTATTTGGTGATGTGAAATGATTAATGTTTAATGCTTTCTTATGGAACAGATTTTCCCGAGTTTCAATTAAATTGTTTGACTCATTTAAGTGTAACTAAATGAAAGTTGTGTAACCAAAAGAAACTGCAAAGACTCCTCAATATCTGTTTACCTTGAATATCATTTCATGCAGATCCATTTACAGACGGACACGCTCTAATATCACATCACCTCCCTGTGCAAAATGAAGAGAAGAAATTATTTGATCCATATAATGATCTTTACAATTCAGGCCTCAAACCAGGATAATGTCTGAATAACTGTGGTAAAGTAAGTTTTCCTTAATTGTCCAGGTAAATGCTTAACTTTACAGAATCAATAGATAGTTCTAAAATATACATATAAATAACAGAGAAAAGAAGAAAATGTAAGGCAAGGAAAAGAATTTATTTTGTACATTAAATAGTTCTGAAAGCAGGTACTACAGGGAGCGTTCTAGTATACTTTTATATTCTAAAATAGAAAAATAATCCATAGGAAAATATTCATCCTTTGCTTCACATCTCTATTTCTTTTTCAAAAAGCCAAATATTATTTTCTTGCATTCTCTTTAGATTTTGAAGTCTAGTGACTGAATGGAAGAATTGCAAAATCTATACACTATAACAAACAATTTTCTTTGCTCCATATATTCAGTAATAGAGGTATAGATGAATGCAATAGAAAAAAGTATAAAAAATACAGACTTATTTGGCCACAAATCACAAACATCATGATAACTATAACATCTTAAATTTAAAAAAATTCAGTTATATGCATACACAAGAACCATATAATTCTAAAAAGATTTGTTATGAAAAATAGCAGTTCCCTATCACCTCCTTCTATTTATCCCTGCTTAAAAAGCAACTGCTTTCACCTCTTACGAGCCAACTATTTTGATATTCACCTCCATGTCCTAAATAATGTGTTGTTATTCTGTTTTTGCATTTTTTAATTTTAGGCATTATTGACATTCTGTTATGGAAGTTGAGATTTTGCTTTTTTTCCTTTTCTCTGACCAATAACCCCAACCAGAGACTTATAATCTTTCCTATCCCCTCATCTTCCTGATTATGATTTTACATAATGATTTTGATTAATTTTCAGTGTATATATTATGAAGATTATGTAAATACCATTCACAGATGAACTTTTCCTGCATAGCTCTGTTTTCTAAATTGTTTTTGTTTTTTCTTAGTTTTCTAAGTGCTTGCTGCGAAGGTCTGAATGTTTGTGTTCCCCCAAATTTATATGTTAAAATCTATCCCTTCAAGGTGGTAGTATTTGGGGATGGGGTCTTTGGGAGGTGATTACATCATGAGCTCAAAGCCCTCATAAGTAGGGTTAGTATCCTTATAAAAGAGGCCCAAGCCCAAGAGAGACTTTTCACCCCTTCCACCCTATAACGACACAGCAAGAAAGTGCTGTCTATGCATGAGAAAGTGGGTTCTCATCACAGTGGTGAGATATTAGACTGGTGCCTTGATCTTAGACCTCCCAGCCTCCAGAACTGTCAGAAATAAGTATCTGTTGTTTATAATCTACCCAGTTTATGGTATTTTATTATAGCAGCCCAAACAGACTAAGACAGTATTTCTCACGAATTCTAGTAACTTTTCACAATTCTGTACATTAGCCCTCGATATGCTCAGATGCAGCAGGTATTCTATTGATGTGATTTTCCTGAAGAGGTCTCTCCCAGTGTCTCCCACTGCTGCAATCAGGCTGCCTCCTATGCCTGATATTCAGTTATTATGCTGGGTTCTTTGTTCACTATCACCCCAGGGATTCTCATCACCTCTTTTCTCTGTATTGGATTGCTTGTTTCCTGTATCACATGACTTTCTCTTTTTTAGATTCTTCCCTTGTTTTCATAGAGCAAGATCTCCTTTCATGAGAAATGGCCCACACAGCAGGTAAATTTCTTGGGGTCTTGCGTGTCTCACAATGTCTTTATTGCCCCTGACGATTGATAGTTTAGTTGAGCATAGAATTCTTGGTTGGAAATAATCTTCCTACAGTGTTTGAAAGACATTATTATTCCACTATCTTTTGACTTCCTGTGTAAATGAGAGGTCTGAAATGGTTCTGATTTCTGGTTCTTTGAATGTGTGATCTTTTTCTCCTAATTCTAAAACTTCTGTGATCTCTTTCTCTAGTGTTTCCAAAATATCACAGTGATATGCCTTAATGTCGACTGAGGCACAGTCCCACTGTGCTAGGCATTTAGACTAGGATGTATAAGTTTCAGTTTGGAAACTTAGATTTTTCAAATCTAGGAAAATGTCTGGAAAAATATTTATTTTCTCACCTGTGTTTTCTCTCTTTTCTTTCCAGTATATGTATACTAGACCTCCTGGATTAGTCTCTTGTCTTTTTGGCCACTTTCTGATGATTTCTTTGACTTTATTTTCTAATTCTTCTATTGAATTTTTTCTTTCTTCTTTCATAGCTCTGCTTTACAAGACCTTTTTTGATGATTGTTGCTGTTCTCGACAGGTCCCTTTCTTATAGTATCCTGCTCCTATTATAGGGTGGCAGTATCTGGTAATGTTAGAATTTTTTGTTTCTCTCTCAATGTATCGTTTTTATTATTCTCCAAATTGTTTTTTGTTTCATTTTCCTATTTATGAATATTCATCTCCATCTGTCATGTGAGAGCATTTTTCTCATGCCTGGTAATCATTAGTTACTTGTTCCTTTTTAAGAGTGGAGCACTAAAATGCTGACTGAATACTCTGAGTACATGGTAAGGACTTGACTATGACCTTCCCTGTAGGGTGAACTGGTTGGGAAAAGTCAGATATCAGTCATCTTTTATTTATTTCCTCTTGGAATGATCAGATTTCTCAGAGAAGATTCTTCCAATCCTCTCCCTAGAGAGAGAGAATGGCTGCTGATGCAGAAAGACACCTGAGGTCTCAGCTTCAAATGTGTCCTCATTCATTTCTTCCCACAAAATTGCTATTATAAAAACTTCAAACATACAGAAGAGTTGAAAGAATAGCACAACAACTACCCCTGTATCCTCCATCTATATTCAACAATTGTTAACAGTTTGCCATAGCTGTTCTTTTCCTCTCTAAACTTTTGAAGCTAGGGTATCATCGTGGACTTCACTCTTAAATATTTCAGCACATATCTCCTCAAAAATAAGAACATTTCCTACATAAGCACATATAATATTGTCATATTTAAGAAAAAATAACAATAATTTTTATCACTTAATGCCCAGTTCTTATTCAAATCTCTAGTTGTCACAAAAATGCACTTACTTTTTTGCATGATACCCCTGCCGTAAACTATGCTTGGCATTCCCAAGTCCAGACTTTATCTTTTTCTCCCCTGATAATAAATCTATAGTCTTTTGCTGGGGATAGGGTAAGGACAGTCATCTAGCCATGTAGAGTTGGGGAGGGTATCTGATAGTTCTTAATTTGCAATCACCTCCTACCACCACAAGCACCAAACACACATACCTTAATGTATTATTTATTATATTATTATTATTATTGAGACAAGGTCTTGCTCTGTTGCCCTGGCTGGAGTGCAGTGGTATGATCTCAGCTCATTGCAACCTCCGCCTCCTGGGCTCCAGCGATTGTCATGCCTCAGCCCCTGGAGTAGCTAGGTCTACAGGTGTGTGCCACCGTGCCTGGCTAATTTTTATATTTTTAGTAGAGACAGGGTTTCGCCATGTTGGCCAGGCTGGTCTCAAACCCTTGACCTCAAGTGATCCACCCAGTGCGGCCTCCCAAAGTGCTAGGATTATGGGTGTGAGCCACTGTGCTGGGCCCCAAACACATATACCTTTAATCTCACTGCCAGCTGGACTTGGTGCTGCTATTTCCTGAATGAGCTTTTTGGGGATTCTGCATGTCATATTGAATCAATTTTGCCATTTCTCATTGCTAAATTAAGGTTCAGTTTTCTCATGTCTGTTTGTATTGAGGTTGACCATGTTATTTATTGTTCAAACTAAAACACATTTGAAAGTACTGGGGCTCAGGAAATGATACCCTAAAGTATGAAGCCTTGGCATGCTGAGTACTTTGAACTAAAGGAAATTGGAAGGACTCAGGGCAAAGTCTCTCTGTGCCCTCCTGTCTCTTGCCTCTCCTTCCCTGAGGCAGGTCATGAAAACTAGAGCTCCTCTTCCCCAAAGCTAGTCATAAAACCCAGAAATATTACTCTAATCTTCTCCTGCTTTTTTGTGTAGCAGCTGGCCATAAAGAAGTTATCTGACCTACCATATCTGACAGTCGGTTATAGGCCTACCATGTCTGATTGTAGATTATAAGACTATCATTCCAAAAGAGGTCATGCCCTATACCCAGAAGGAAGAAATGCTACACAGAGAGGCCAAGAAGAATCTGAACAGACAGTCCTTGTTGGGTTTTCCCCTCTCAGTTTATTACCATTAGACATGATCATGCCATTAGACAATATCTACTATCATTATATACCCTTTTTGTCCAGTTACATTTCTACATGGCTGTCCATTATTCATTGAATCTAAGCATAAAAATGGACAGTTTTACCTAGGTCTTTGTGTGTTCATTTCTGAAGTTTCCTGTGTCAAGTAAAACTTCTTGATTAAGTAAATTTGTTATGCTTCTCCTTCGTTAACCAGTCTTTTGTTATAGGAGTGTCAGCCGTGACTCTTATGATGGGTAAAAATATCACATCTTTTCCACTCCTACAAAAGTAAAAGTTGGTACTATTATTAATTATGCCAGGATTATTAAAGGTGGTAAACTAGGCTTGTCAGATCAGCATATCATCATGTTAGGAAGCATTTCTTACTTACCTGCTTTCCAGCTTCAAGGTTTTTTTCTCATGGCCCTCTCACCTGATCTCCCATCCTTGCAGCCTGGGTACTAACGAACAAACAAACAGACTCTTTTCTGTTGTTTTACGGGGTTTTGTGAGTAAAAGTAATTGCATCTGTGCAATGAATATATTATCTTTACCCCAATTTAATTATCTTGAACTTTGATCACTTTGTATTTGTACCACATTTTGTTATTTTAATGTTCTTGAATACTTTGTTTCATAGAAAATAATATCTCTAACGCTTTTTAAAAAAATCCCCACAGTACCTATAGTGAAGTATTTTATGTGTTTAAAAAATACCTGTTTATTTTATTTGATTAGAGCTCACCTTCACTATTTCAAACACAGAATACCAAATAAGTGTCAAGTAAATTAAAATTAGAAGGCATATAAGGGTTGTAAAATAGTTTTGAATTGGATTCTAGTGCTTACTGTTCCCTATACCTGAAATACCTTCTCTTCATATCTCTATGAAAATCAAACTTATTTTTAAAGAACCACATCATATCTGCCTCCTTTAAGTCTTTGACAATTTCCTCACAAAAAGGTAATTTCCTTTTCCTCTAAAATCTTGTGAAACTCACAATTCATATTATTGGAGGCATTTATTCCATACATCTTATGTATTTCATTTCCCCTAGAGCAGTGGCTTTCACATTATTTTGACTGTAACTCACTTTAAGACATATATTTGGCAGGGCGTGGTGGCTCACTCCTGTAATCCCAGCACTTTGGGAGACAGAGGTGGGCAGATCACTTGAGCTCAGGAGTTCAAGACCAGCCTGGCCAACATGGCAAAACCCCGTCTCTACTAAAAATACAAAAATTAGCCAGGTGTGATGTGTACCTGTAATCCCAGCTACTCCGGAGGCTGAGGCAGGAGAAATGCTTGAACCTGGGAGGCAGAGGTTGCAGTGAGCCAAGATCGTGCCACTGCACTCCAGCCTGGGTGACAGAGCAAGAATCTGTCTCAAAAAAACAAACAAAAAACAAACAAAACAAAACAAAACAAAAACCCAGACATATATTTTACATTGCAACCTAGTATGCATATATATATATAACAGTACACACACACACGTATACACACATCACCTATATTACTGAAATGAGTGCCCCACAAAAGTACTTCCTCTTGCTGAGACACACTCTGATATTTTCTAAATTATTGTCTTTTAGTTTTTAAAAAGTGCTGCTGGATTCCTTCAAGATTTATTTCTTGACTCTCTAATGAATTGCGACCCCACAGTTTAAAAAACATTGCTCTTTTGCAGGACTTCTTAGTTGGGATTCATGTATATAATTCACAGGTCCATGGATGGAATAATAATTGTATCTCTATTCTCCTAACCTCTACTGAAACTTAGAATTTGATTTTATTGTGAATGTAGGTAACAAACTGTGGTAGTACTGGCCATATCTACAACTTTGTCACCAATATTAATCACAGATATTTTCATATCACATTATGCATATTGTAGGTATCTTGGAATATCTCTTATACTCATCACCATTTTGGAATTATTGACATTAGGAGACCTGCTGTTAGACTTTGTTATTTATGCATTAATGAAAAAGCACACCTTATTAGATCACAAATTTGCTTTGTAATATTTTAGTAACTGTATTTCCCTACGATTGGTTTCCTTTGTAATCTATGTGTTTTATTTTATACCTTTATAAACATTCTGAAAAGGGTTTCACCAAACTACCAAAAGGGTGCAGTTCAGAAGATTAAGACTCCCCGCTAGAACACTAAAGGTTTCCTGGAGCAAATATCTGTCTCAGCATCTTTAATACAAAAAAGGCTCAATAAATATTTATTGAACACTTTATTTCTCCAGGTTACTTAGGGTAACTAGAACCTAGGAAAATCTATTCAGACATAAGTCAAATAATGTTATGCTAAGAAGCTAATTTGGTAATTTATAGAGAAATAGTTGGCTAGGTGCTCTGAACTAGTCAATTGCATAAAACGTTCTCATCCTAAGGGCTTGCTACTCCTAGGAATTTAAATTATAAGGCAAATTGTAATTCAAGGTGACTAGACAAAGAAATAAGTAAAAAGTAAAAAATTATTTCTTGGGCCTCTGTAATAAAAAAAAAGTCACTGTGTGATATACATCAATAAAACACATGATCTCTCTGCAATAAGGAATTTATTCACTGCTTGGGGAGACAAATGACTATTAAATAAAAACAGTGTCATGAGGGCAGGCACAGGTGTTTCAGGTCATAACAAACAGTGTGGTCTGGTGAGAAGGTTGAGTTATGAAAGAAAACAGTGGGAAATAAAGCTTGAACTACATCAACTGGGTTTGATTATAGAAAGCTTTGAATGCCAGGCCAAGGAGGCAGGACTTGATTTAAATACGTCAGATGGAAAAATGGTGAATGTGGCAATCAGCACTTAACATTTTAACCACATATAAAGCATAAAGAGAACTTTTAAAACTGTTTGTCTCCCCCGATCATCTTCTTTATATATATAAAAATATGTGTGTAGAATAGCATATACCTTCTTTATTTAGTTACTACCTACCTGACTTTATTTCACAAATATGTCAGACCTGTAGGAGATTTTTGCATCAAAGAAAGGACATGAGGAAGATAATGTTTTAGGAAGCTTCATCTGAGAGCGTTATACAGGAGGTACTAAAGGACACATCAGTTACAATCCCCAACATGCTGCTTCAGTTGCTACTTTCTCTCCTTATTTTGAATCTTGTACTTGTAAATTCTTGCTAGATACTTCCATGAGAACCTCAATACTGTGCTTCCAAAACCATACTAGTCTTCTTAACTTGTAAATCTGCAACTCCTGACTTTCCTACTCATATAATGGCACATACGTTCTTAGAAATTGGACCATCCTTGATGTCTCCTTCTCTGTTACCCACATGTAATCATTCCCTTCCTCTAGTTGATTCCATTATGAGCCTGTTCAATTCGTGTATCTTCAAAATACACATATGTTAACTCAGTGATAGAAGACTGAATTTGGGATCACAAAGTAGAATTTTTAAAAAGGGAAATCTTACCTTTTGTTATTTGCAGTAAAAACAGAACCCTGCATGCCAACATTGCACTCTGTGATCTTCCCGCCCTCAAGAGACTGAGTTCTCAGACTGTACTAATAAAGCAATCTATGTCTTAACTCCTTCTGATTTCTACCTTTACCTCCTGAAGTGGCCAAATTACCAGTGCTCTGTTAAGGTAGATTCGGCTAAGTAGTTAAGGCTCTTTTCAGGTAGGTAGTAACTAAATAAAGAAGGTATATACTATTCTACACACATATTTATATACATAAAGAAGATGATCGGGGGGACAGTTTTAAAAGTTCTGTTTATACTTTATATGTGGTTAAAATGTTAAGTGCTGATTGCCACATTCACCATTTTTCCATCTTATTTAGTCTCTTTTATTGTCTATTTGTCTGTTCTCCATTCCCCAACCTTTCTTTGACTGATTTCCAGGAAACTTCTGTTTTAACTGACTTTTACTCTGGAAGCATCTAAATGTCATTGGTCTCTAAGATCCTTCTGAGACATATAGGATCTCAGCATATAGGATCTCAGTAATATTGAAAGGAGCAGGTAATTTTTCAACTAAATCAAAATACGTAAAAGCTTGCTCATGAAATACCACCAACTTAGACAACACAGTTCTCTTGGGTGTCTTAAATATGATTTGTATATGAGATAAAGAACAAATGAGATAGCCAGAAGGGGTTGGTTCCTTTTCTAAGGTCTGCTTGTTCTCTTTTACCATAAGCAAACAGAGTATCTGATCTTTATCAAGGCAGGGACTTGAGCTGCCCAGAGTTTCTGGTTTAGTCACCCTTTTAGGAATGGGAGAACTCATGTTCATTGTGCAGTTTAGGCCCTAGTGACTTGCTGAATAATCCAAGGATCTGCAGGGCAAACGAGTTATCCTGTGTGTGGTCAGTGCCTTATAGATTTTATTGAATTGGGAGATTCTGTTATAGCAGGGTTTCTCAACCTTGGCACTTTTGACTTTTTGGGCCAAATAATTTTTGTTGTGGAGGGCTTTCTTGTGCACTGTAGGATGTGAAACAGCATCCCTGGCCTCTACTCACTAGATGCCAGTAGTACTTCTCCAATGTGACAAGCAAAAACTGTGTTCACACAATGCCAATTTCACCCTGGGGGGAAGTCTGCCCCAGGTTGAGAATTACTGTATTATAGTTAAGGGGTGTTTGATGGTGGTTACTTAGCCTAAGCCTTAAAAGATTATATATATAATTAAATATTATATATTAAAGATTATACATTATACATGCTCTTTTTCTATATTATTTCTTGCCATTTTTGTCATATGTTATACTTTTAAGTATGGTGACATTCATCTAGTTTTATTTTATATAACTATTATTCACTTTCTTATACTTGTCTATTGAGTTGTGAGAAAATTTTCTCTCTTCTTTTTCTCATTATATTTAACAGATATGTGGAAAAATGTCTACCAGTTCCTTAAAGGTCAGCTCTATGGAACTTCTATTTATTTCATCTGAAGTCTTAGAATAGGAAAGAATCAACACAAATATAGAAAGTCACATGAAGAAGCTAATTTATGGGGAAAATGAGTTCTATTTTGTGCAGGTAAAATTGGAAGTGATAGAATAATATGTCCAGCAACTACTTGAAAAGAGGCTGGGATATAGGTTTGGGAGTCAACAGTATAGTTGAAAATTAAAATTGCCCAAGAAAAAAATGGAAAAAGCTCGGAGTACTGAAGGATTAAACCTTAACAGGAAACCATGGAAATGAAGCTGCAAAAAGAGAAAAGAACATTTATAGATTGAAATAGTAAAAGCTAATAATTGGATGATAATTAGGTGAATGGAAAGCCTACCACAGGGGTATTAATAAAGCTCCAATTGCAGGAGAAAAAGGAAGGAAGGAAGGAAGGAAGGAAGGAAGGAAGGAAGGCAGGCAGGCAGGCAGGCAGGCAGGCAGGCAGGCAGGCAGGCAGGCAAGGAAGGAAAGAAAGAGAAAAAAGTAAAATTATTTGTACTTGCATGTTTCAAAAAATCATTGCAGGGACTTGGTGGAAAATAAGTGGATGAGTTTCTGAGTTTGGGATGAGAGGGTTAGGCGACGTAGCTTGATAACTTCCTAGATTTGAGATAAACATGTATTCTAATATAACTTCTTT
Source organism: Nomascus leucogenys (assembly GCF_006542625.1). Taxonomy (NCBI): domain Eukaryota; kingdom Metazoa; phylum Chordata; class Mammalia; order Primates; family Hylobatidae; genus Nomascus; species Nomascus leucogenys. The sequence continues at coordinate 29,242,192 of NC_044392.1, read as the reverse complement.
GGCTGTGATGTACTGAGGATCAGCTGAGGGATACCTCAGCTGTTTCCTATCCTGAATAAAAGTTCCTGGAGTAAGAGGAAAAGGGTGTCCAACATGGTAAAGAATGTCAATTTATCCCTACCCTTTCATTGCCCCTACTTTCTTTTAAACTTGCATATTAATCATTTGAAACTGTTTTTGGGTGAGATAAATACTTGCTTCCCGCAATAGGTGACAGATGAAAGGATTTTATTGTCATATACTGAGAGTGGCATCAGCAGATAAGCGGAACTGTTACCTAATTACTGCCACAAAAGGCAGTTCAGGGTGAACTCCTTTAAAACAAAAATTATCACCCTTTGTATAATTTCTCTAACATCAAATTGACTTATATCCAAGAACTACAGAGCGGGTCAAATCATTCAGTTCTTTGGGACTATAACTAACATCCAATTCAATTTAGAAGGTTCATAAGGAAATTCCGCGACTCAAAATTAGGCGTTAGGTGGGCATTTTACTGAGGGTTTTTTCCCTACAGAGACATGAACAATAAGTAACCCGTCCTTTAAACATTTTTCACACTAAACATTATGCCATGTTCCAAGGCACAGACCATTGCAGCCTCCGTCCCCTCAGCGGCGTAAACACTTGGAATGGGCATGCTGCCCCCTTACTTAGTATTGAGAAGTGGTCACTTTTTGCTCTTCTTAGGTGAGTGTAAGCGACTGCCTTCCCCACTTTCGGTGAACCCCAGGACTTGGAGCGTCTGTGGGTGCTCCTCTAATGGGGACAACTCCTCCCTTCCAACTCAATCGCAGAGAACCCAAAGTTCGAAACCAACAGAACGAAAACCAACGAAGCACGAGGAACCCGGCAAGCGTCGAAATTCTTGCTGAAGAAAAAGCGAAAGGTTTTCCGCTGCAACCAATCAGATGAGAGGATTCTTGGCACGCCCCTTTCTATCTACGAATCAACATCTAGCTCAATGGGGCAGTCCATTGACACAGGGTAAGGGCTTTAAATTTTATTAGTGCAGTTTCCCTCACAACCCTCACCCCCGTCATTCTAGGCCATTCCACGAACTGTGCTCAAAAGAGGAAAACAGTGCAACAGTTCCAAAGCTGATCAGTCTCGTGGTGAGCAGCGAAACTATAGACTTCTCTAACAAAACCATGGATTCTAGGAGGGACAGGGAAAGAGAAAAACGGGTTCTGGAAGGCAAACTACAACTCCCAAAGGCCCTTGCGCGGACTCAGCGCGCGCGGGACGAGGGGCGGGCCACTGTAAGGGGGAATGCTGAGGCTCACGGTGCTCCTCCCGACTTTCTGAACGCGAGCCAGCAAGTGGGCGGGACCTGGGGCGGGCGGAGCGGCGACCGCGTCTGCTCCTGCGCTATGTGGTCTCCTGCCTCCGGCTTCTCCGCCTGCGACGTCGAAGGGGGCGTGGCCTGCGCAGAGGCTGGTGGGGGTGCGGGCGCCGCGGGACGTGGGTGACGCGTCCCTTTCCAGCTCAGCGGTGTGTGAGGTGTCGCGGCCCCGCCGGCGATTGGCTGTTGAGAGGCGAGTACGCGGCGGCCGTTGGTCGCTGGCCTCACGGAGCAAGGCCCCCGGCGGGCGGGGAGGATATGGGGCGGCAGTGGCGGCTGCAGGAGGCGGGCGTGGACGAGCCGGTGGCCGCAGCAGCGGCGGTCCCCGGAGTCCTGTGAAGCGCCCCTGTCCGCGCCGCTGTGGGGCCCTCAGAGAGGGCTGCCAGGACGCGAGCCACTGAGGAGCCGCTCAGCCATCGCCATAGCCCTTAGGACTATCGGTCCCATCCTCGCGCTCCTGCTCCGGCTCCTCCATCTTGGCCTCGGCAGTGGCGGCTGCCGGGAGGATGTGCCGCCTTCTGGCAGGGGGAAGAAGGAGGAGAAGATGAAGAAGCACCGGCGGGCCTTGGCCCTGGTCTCCTGCCTCTTTCTGTGCTCTCTGGTCTGGTGAGTAGCCGCGACGACAAGGGAGTTCCAGTGAGGGGAGTAAAGGGGAGGGAGCAGCCCAGGTCACACCCCCAAGTCATCTTGGCTTTTAGGGTCCGGGTTTCCAAGGCCCCTGTGGAAGGGACAAACCGATTACTTCTCGACTGGTCTGGTAGTGCTCTGTGCGGAGATTTTCATGGTGTATTTTGGAATTTACAGAGACTCAGTGGGAGAAAGAGAGGTGCCAAGGTAGAGGGAACCACCAAGTGCCTTTGTACTCAGTTCCTCTACCCCTTGGAGACGGTGCAGGGTTTGGGGTGGGTGTTCAGATTGATGGTAAGTAAGTTGCTCCGATTTGCCGCCAGTCTTTGCGTTCTTAGTGTGGTAAGGGGATAAAGCACGTCGGATGTGATGCGTTCCGGACGTGAGATTTTAAAACGTGAGTGGTCATGAAGGTAAGAGTAATGTATAAGCAGTAGTTCTTCTGGACATTTCTCGCACAGTGTTTGATCTCAAGTACACTCGGGCCACTGTTTTTTGGAAACTTCGGGAGGCGTGTGTGTATGTGTGTTATGAAGCACTTTTTCAATTGGTTTGGTGGAGAGGGTGTCTTTGATGTAGTGTGTGTAGTAGTTTTTGGTAATGTCCCTTAGTGATGGGAAGGTAAATACTGTATTTTGAAGGCGGGAAGAGTGCTTTGTCCCTAAAGCACTCCTTAAGTTTTACGGAGTTTCTGTTAATCCCAGGCACTTCTGGAGTTTTTTGAGGAGCAGAGAAAGCTTGTAAGTCGAGGGACTGCTGCCACCGTACTTGGAAAAGCCATTCTTTCCTCCCAGGGAATTTCTTCAAAGATGTGTCACAATTGATGACTAAAAAGATGCTTCTTCAGTCAAGGCGATTTGCTGTTTGTTATATTAAAATAGAAATTAAGTTTCCTGTTTTGCTTATTTCTGCAAAGCACCAACACTGTTTTCATTTTTATGGATGCCTAATGGATTCCAGAGACACTGAAATTGTAGAGTTGTTGCTCACATAAAATAATACATAAACAAGGGGAAGAGAAAACACTCGCCTGGCTGGGGGATTTTTATTGGAAGGATGATAGAAGTTTTTGAGAACAAAAACAATTGACTTCTTACCTTTCATTCTGAATCCTTTTAATACCCGTCTCCCGTTTTTAATAAAATCCTCCCCTTTCTACTTACTGTGTTGGGTACGGAGAAGCGCCTGTAAGAGATAAATCCACTCACCTCATTTTAAATTTAAATTTGTAGATACTGAAGCTTGTATTCATTTCCATCTCTTTCTGGGGCTGCCTAGTTATACTTGTAGACTGTGTATTTTCTTTCCTCATTCTTCTTGGTCTTGCCCATCTTTAAACCATGTTATTCTTCATCAGAAGTTTCTGAAATGGCTAATAAGGAAAAGGTTAATACTTTGATTCAAGTTTAAAAACACACCAGTATCTCTGGCTTTTTTTTTTTTTTTTAATTGGATGGTGTAAACGAAATCAAGCAATAGAATGTGATTCTTACAATCATTTGTAAATTTAAGTTAACTCTGCTTCTATTTCTTTTGGGAATTTCTGGCTATCTTTTGATTAAGCTAACCCTCAGTATGTTTTCTCACCCAATCATTAGCTCTAGTGAAGAGCTAATGAATTTCCCTGTTAGGGAACAAATCGGTTGGCCTGGTATTGAAAGTAGTAGTAATAAACTTCTGTCAAGTTTTTTAACTCCTAGTGAGGAAAATGGATGTGGAGAGTTTAAGAAAAGAGTGTGAACATTTTAAGAAACTTTAGCTTAAGAAACTATTGGGTTAGTATATTTTGAGATTTGTTTAGACTGCCAAATTTAGAGACATTTTAATTATTCTTTAGCAAAACGATTAAAAGGCATTAAAATAGGACATTAAGGCTTAAAGGTTTTTTTTGAAGGGTGACGATGAATGAGATTGGGGAAGAGGAGTGGTACCTGATGATGATTGGCAAAGGGTATGTTTTTTTTTGAAGGCTCTGCTTTCATGCCAAGTTGGAATTAATGGCACTTAATGGATTTCTAACTTTTGCTATAATCCAGTGTGGTATTTCTTTTCCCAACAACCCCATTCCCTTTAACAGAAATGGCTACCAACAAGTCCTGGGGTTAGATAAAACGTTTGCAAAAGTTGATGAGTGCCTTTTAGTAGCCACTTTTGTCTCTTTTGTTATTCACAAATTATCTCAAAATTTTGTGATCCGTTTCTGTTTTGTACATTGAGTGCTGTATGTCTATTCTACAGTATTCTAGTTTCTGAGGCTTCCCCTCTCACGCTACCAATATTACTGTATTATGTTTACTATCATAATTTTGTAGATCTTGATTATGTCTCCCCTCTGCTTTTGTCTTCCAGCCTAGAGTACTAACCTTAGATTATGTTTACAGAAAAACCATTTCATCTATGTCATTATTAATTTTTGTTGCTGTTTTTTCCTTTTGCATACTTTATAATTTTTGATCAAGGAGTATAGAGTATTCTAGGCATAAATGCACTATAGCTGCAGCACAGAGCAGTGATAGCTGATATTTACTGACAGCTGTGTGTCAGACACATGATGTTTACTTGACAATAACAGCTTTAATCTTTATAAGAACCCTGTAAGATAGGTATTACTATTAACTTCCTTTTGCATTTTACATGTGAGGAAGTAGAGAGGTTAAGTAACTTGGCTAAGTTTAAGCAGCTGTTAAGCTTCGGAGCTTAAATTTGAAGCTAGGCAGCACAGGCTCCTGAGTACCATAGTCCTTTGTAGGTCAGAAGACCTATATTTTATATATGTGGCTCCATCATTTACTAGATATGTGTTCTTTGACATGTTATGTAACTTCTTTGAACCTTAGTTGTTATATCCTCAGAATGGGGAAATTGATCCATTCATACTTCACAGGGTTGTTAGGAGGATGAAATAATACAAATGACAGATCTTTGTAACACAGTAACAGCATATTATGTAAATATTTCATCATAACATTATTCAACCAGACTTTTTTCTCATACCTACTGTGCCAGATGTTTTTATGAGCACCAAAAATCCAAGATAGAGAGTCACCAGGTTGTCTTGGTTTTAACACCAGAAGTCGCATAACCTAGGAATTCCCTGCATTAGTTTCTTATGCCTGCTGTAGCAAATTGACACAAATTTAGTGGCTTAAAACAACACACATTTATTACCTTACAATTCTGTGGATGAGAAGTCCTAGATATATCTCACAGGGCTAAATAAAGTTAAAATGTCAACTGGGCTGGTTCTTTTTGGAGGCTCTGAGGGGAGAATCTTTTTCTAGAGGCTGCCTGTATTCCGTGGCCCCTTCCTCACATCAGCACTCCAACCTTTTTTTTCAGTCCTTACGTCTACTAATGACTGGTCCTCCTGCCTCTTCCTCTTATAAGGACTATTGTGATTACATTGGGTCCACCCAGACATTCCAGGATAATCTCCCTATCTGATAATCCTTAATTTAATCACATCTGCAAAATCTCTTTTACTATGTAAGGTAACATATTTAGGGATTAGGATGCAGACATCTTTGAGGGGGGCGCATTATTCAGCCTATACCCTATACCATACTCCCTCAGTCCTGGGCAAACTGGGAAAGTTGCAACACCCTAAAGAGGAAAACAACATAATTAGTGGATATTCTGAGTGTGTCCCCTAATTAGTAAAACCTTGTGCATGCACCTTAATTGTTTATAAGTTATATACATGTGCCAATATTGTAATAGTATATTAGTGTATGTAATAAATTAATGCAAGTTAGATAATTAAGAAAAATGAGAAAAAAATAATTTCTGTTAACGGTACCTTTTGTTCTCATTAAAATAATAATTTTTAGTGAGAGCTATGTGATTTTTTAATTTTTTAATTTTAGTGAGACCTACTAGATTATTTTACGTCATAGTATAGAAGAGGAATAGCTTCAACTACTTAGGAGTCAGCCCTGTCGTTTTCTTGTTGGCTGTGCTTGCATTAGTAAATTCTTTGCAGGAATTTTTTAAAAAGCTGCTTCCCGATGTTGTGAGGGTCAATTCAGTTAAAACTGAGTAATTCCTAAGTCCACCTAACTGGGCAAACATAAACCACAGTGAATCATGGTGTGCTGTAAGTAAAACCCATTGTTTGTAGAACTTCCACTGTTTCCCTGGTTTCTGCCAATAGTTCTTGATGTGTGACCATCTGACCCTTCAGACCAAGTATGAATCCTTACATTAATCTTAGTAAAACTTATTTTTTAAAACTAGACAAATCTATTCTTCCTTCACCCCAAAGGATCATCTTGGAGAAGCTTATATTTAGACTTTCGGGAAGAGCTTGACATTTAAACAAGTCTCATACATTTGGTAAATATAACAGGTACTTAGAAAGGTCTTTAGGAACAGCAAAGGAAGAATTCATATCCTACTTATGGTTCTGTCACTAACTATGTCTTTGGACAAGTTACTTCTGTGAACCTCAGCTCTCATCCATAAAATGGTCTGCAGGATGGATAGTTCACGATGAGAGAATTTTATTGTAGGCAGAGAGAACACTTACGCATTTATCTAGAGCGTGAGTGTATGTGAGGAGAGATGGGAAGGGAGGCTAGAGCTGGGTTTTGAAGGGATTTGGTTATCATGCAGATGAATTCTGATTCTAACCACCTGACAGAGGATGAGCAAGTGAAGTAGTTTAAGCTGGAGAACAGGAGCATGAGGTCACATGGATCTTTTAATTAGATCGCTGTGGAGGGTAAAGTGGAACGTAGGGGACATACTTTGGAGGCAGGAGGTCCTAAGTCGTGATCCCACTAGAAGAGAGTTGATGTCTAAATCAAGATATTGGCCTTTTTGACCTTAGTAGTAATTTTTCTGAGTATGTCAAACCAGTTTTTATCAATTTAAGAGGTTTATTTCCTGGTTTGTGATTATATTTCTGTACCCTTTTGCTTTTTCTCTCATAATTGCTGGTCTATTAATATGCATAAGTGAGCAGAAAAAAATTTAAAAACTAGAACAATATATAAGCTGTTTTTTCTTTTTTGAGGTGATGAATAGAGCATATTGGAAACATATTGATAAAACATTCTGAAAATTCCCCAGGAAATCTGGAGGAATTTTTTTGCTTGTTTCTGCTTCTGTTTCTTAACTTTAAAGGTCCGGAATCTATTTCTTTTCTGAATAATATTTGAAATAAATAAAATAATAAAATAATCCCACTTCTCCAAATCATTTGATGCCTTTTTTTTTTCTTTCCTTGAATAAACCAATGAAAGATGACCTTTACAAAAATGATTTTTTTAGTGGAACTTAATGTGAAAGACTGAGGAAAAAACGTTTATCTTTGCTCTTGGATATATATTCCAAAGAAAGCACCTGGTATTTATATTTATAAAAGGTGTCGGGTCATACAGTGTCAGATCCCTTCAGACAAGTTAGATGAAGCCAGCTTGCCTTAATAGGAAAAGGTCTGTGAAAGAAGGTGTGTGACATCTTCGCATAACACTTGAACACTGTGTCCAATAAAAGATGGCAAATGACGTGTTTCATGTTGGTCCTTTCTGTTATTAAACATTTGAGGATATACTGGAATGGAAGCAGGCAGTAGGGTTGACAGGCAATGGAAAAAATAAAAGGTATTAGCTCTTTTGAGCATTGGTTATTTCATTTTTCGTTTGTTCATGAACTTGCACATTACTCTTTCACTTTTCTCAACAGTCTGGAGAAATGAATCAATGTGTATAATTAATATTGTTATGCTTATAATGAAAAGGAAACTTACAAAAATTTAAGTGCTTTATTATTCTCAAGTCATCTTCAAATAGGAACACCTATATGTACATGATGCTTTTGTTTAGTAAGTTTATACATAACTGGAAAGAGATGAAATCTCTTGAAACTTATCTACGTGTTTTAGATTATACTTTAGTGCCAGTTGTATGTTATCTGTTTTTCAAGGCCATATTTTAGTCAAATTGTACATGTCACAAGGGAATAGGAAATTGCTTTTGAATATTTGCAGTATAAGAGTGTTAATCTTTTGGGATGAATTTGTTTAATAAATGCAAGGTTTTTTTGAAAGAAGATTTGGTTTTATTTAGGACTTTATAATTAATTGCTAGTTAAAATTATTTTATATTTTACATGAAAGTGACACCTAGCTGTATTAGAAAGTATTCTGTAACATTAATGTGGTTCATAGGTACTAAGCTAATTTTGTATTATTATGTAGCGTTTGTAATCTACTGGAGAAAAAACATGTAAAGGCTAAGAACAGTGCCTCACTCGTAGTAAGCACTACTGTATACGTTATTCATTGACTCTAGATACTTTGGTAATGTGTTGAGTAGAAATAAGATGGCCTAGGTTTCAGAGTTAAAAATGGGAATTTATAAATCCACTTAAATATTATTTGATTATTCACAATGTGTTTGGTGTGGTGAAAGATACAGAAGAATTGTGAGACTTGAGCTCTGTATATAAGCTACTTGTTACAATACAGAAAGTGGTGTAGTGTGAAAGGCATAAAACTGTGTCAGAGCTTGGTTGTAGTTCTTTCTTTGCATTATTAATATGAACATTTATTGAGTGATTGTTTCTCTTCTAAGTACTAAATACTATTCAATGTAATATATATTAAATTATTTTATTCTCTGTATAGATGTTTTAAGGCAGACACTCCATTTTAAAGATGAAGAAAGGTGGGCACAAAGAAGTTAAGTTCTTACAGCTTGCCCAAGTTCTTATAGCCAGGAAGCAACAGAGCCAGAACCTAAGAAGGCCAGATTCTAAGCCTGTGTTCTCTTAACCAGTATGCTGTGCTGCCAGTTGGCTGGTAGATGGTCTTGGGCAAGTTTCTTCACTTTTTCTAGTTAATAATTTTTTCTGGCAAAGTGTCAGTTTTTTTCATCTGAAAATGTGGATGCCTGGATTAGCCTAGGAAGGAATGGACATTGGAATCGTTCATGAAACTTTTAAAAGAAATACACATACCTAGGATTCTTACCTTGTAGATTTTGTCAGTAAGTTTGTGATACTCTTTTATGCATTCAAGTCTGTATTACTGTATTAGGTGAACTCAGTTTATTTTTTGTATGTCTAACATTCTAAGATATCTGATTTGAATGTTAATAAACAACACATAAAACTGAACTGCATAGTAAGTGCTTAAGAGGAGAAAATGAGGGCTAGAGTTCTCAAGGAAGGCTTGACTTGGGTTTAAGGGAAATATGTGGTTTATAAACTCTGCTTCTGTGCAAACAGGAGCTTCATGAGCTGAAATAAGATGTACTGGTGTTGATAACATGAATAATGGCTATTTCTTTGTGTGTGCATGTGTATGTCTGTCTGCCTGCTTGCAGTGGGTAGATGGCACTTAATTGTCAAGGAGAAAGAGAGTTATGAATAGAAGAGATAATCTAGTTGATATGGGTAAGAGTGGTAGTAAACAGAAAAGCCTGAGGAGAAAGAGAAAGATTTCAGAGATTGTGGTAGACTTTGCAAGCCAGTCCAAAGAATTAGATAATAAAGATTCAGCAAGAGAAGTGGTGTTGTGAGAACATTATTTTGACATAATTGTGCTAGATTTTTTTTTTTTAGAGGAAAGAGACTTAGAGGGATGAATACAATTGGCTTTCCACATTCACAGATTCAGCCAACCTCAGGTTGAAAATATGTTTTAAAAACAATAAAAATAACAATACAACAATAAAAATACAAATAAAAACAATGTTGTATAACAGCTATTACATAGCATTTACGTAGTGTTAGGTTTTAAATCACCTCTGGATATTTATATGGAAGGATATGCATAGATGTTTTAAATCATCTCTAGATATTTTAAATCACCTCTAGATATTTATATGGGAGGACATGCATAGGTGATATGCAAATGCCGTTTTATGTAAGAGACTTGAGCATTCTCAGATTTTGGTATCTTCGGATCCTGGATCCAACCCCTTCTGGATCCCAAGGGATGACCAGGCTAAAAAGCCCTTGGAGTAATTGAGGCTTATCATAAGAAGGACTTCATCTTGGCAGTAGAAATAAAGAAGAGGGTACAATAAATAGAGATTTTTGAGGAGGTAAATGATTTGATTTTGTGAAAGACTGGCAAGCTGGCAGTAGTGCAGTGCAGTGCAGTGCAGCAGATAACAGCATTAGGCTAGGATTCTCAATAACTGGATTTTAGTTTGCCCCTAACCAAACTCTGTTCAACATCCCCTTACTGTTATCCATCTCAATGCTAAGAGATATTTACTTAGGCTTCTATGTGCTGTATCCTATACAGGATTCTGGTGGACAAAACAAAGTAACTGCTTTCTCGGAGCACACTGTCACTGAGAGTACATTCTAGGGCCTAAAATTATGAATCTGTGAAATAAAGTTCAATGAGAAAAGAAATGTTAAGTGTTTTTTGTTTGTTTTCTGTTTGTTTGCTTGTTTGTTTTAACTTGGGCAGCTAGAAGAATTGGTGGTGGTCAGAAAGAAGTGGAAGAGTTGGCAAAGGGCTTGGAAGGGGAAGGAGCTGTTATTGGAGGTGAATGGAATATCCAAGTGGAGACATTTTATGGGCATTTAAAAATGCAGACTTGAATGCAGATAAAATTTGGTCTGGAGTGCCGGGTGCGGTGGCTCATGCCTGGAATCCCAGCACTTTGGGAGGTCGAGACTGGCGGATCACCTGAGGTTAGGAGTTTGAGACCAGCCTGACCAACATGGAGAAACCCCGTCTCTACTGAAAAAATAGAAAATTAGCCGGGCATGGTAGCGCATGCCTGTAATCCCAGCTACTTGGGAGGCTGAGGCAGGAGAATCACTTGAACCTGGGAGGCGGAGGTTGTGGTGAGCCAAGATCGTGCCACTGCACTCCAGCCTGGTCAACAAGAGCGAAACTCCATCTCAAAAAAAGAAAAAAAATTGGCCTGGAGTTATCCTCATAAAGCAGAGGTCCCCAGACCGGTACTGGTCCGTGGTCTGTTAGGACCCTGACCTCACAACAGGAGGTGAACAGCAGGTGAGTGAGCATTACTGCCTGAGCTCCACCTCCTGTCAGATTAGCAGCAGAATTAGATTCTCATAGGAGCATGAACCCTACTATGAACCACACACACAAGGGATCTAGGTTGTGTGCTCCTTATGAGAATCTAATGCCCCCCTACCCTATCCGTGGCAAAGTTGTCTTCCATGAAACTGGTCTCTAGTGCCAAAAGGTTGGGGACCACTGTCATAGAGGGAATCATTTTTGAAAGAGAACATTGGACTTTTGAAACAGAATAAGAAAGGTGCCAAGCATAGTAAAGCTCTGAAAGAAAGGAGGAAACTGGAAAGGATAGATGGAAAGAGATTTAAGGAAGTCATTTGAGTGGTCAACAATATAAAATGTCTTAGATGAGTTTGGAGAGCTTGAAAACTGAGAAACTTTTCAGAAGAGGGAAGTGATTAATAGCTTTTGGGAGTGGAGAATAGAAGATATTTGGAGAGCTGGTAGGCATGAATTCCACACATTTGTTTGGTAGCCAGGAGAGGTTGAAGAGTACTTAAAAAAAAAACATGTAGAGTGGCTTCATACTTGTATGCTGCAACCCATTTTACACAGTGCCGTTGGATATGTCTTACATGCAGCTTTGATTATGTCAATTCCCTGATGAAATATCTTTCAGAAGCTCCTTGAAGGATAAAACTTTAAACCTTGATAATTTTTAAATGCTTGCAGTCTGACCCACACCTACTGTTGTAGCTTTATTTTCTACTTTTCCTAATAGAGACTTTGTTTTAGCATGACTGATATGTTGGCCTGGTAGTAATTTATTTGAGGACTATAATTTTGTAGTTTCTAATTGAAAATTAAGGTAACAAAACTACTGTTGCTTGTGTTTTAGAGGCTAAATACACCATACCCAATTTCTGAAAATATATTATTATCAAGTATAGGGCATGATTATTTCCAGCATCTTAGAGGACAAATTGTATTGGCTGAATTTCTAATGGTAGGTTATAATGGTAGGATATAAAAACAGAACATATCACATTTGTTTACTAAGTGCTTCTCTATGTTGGATCAATGAAATTATAGGCCAGTTCAGTGAAACAATTTTCTAATAGAATTTGATATGTGGAATATTAAGCTAAGAGAATTTAAGACCCAATCCTACATCAGAGTGAAGATTAAAAGTCAGAACTACTGAAATGCAAAGGTTTAATTAGAAACAGGCACTAGAACATAGAACTTTCTCAGCTAAGCTGTACAATTGCATGTGATTTGACTATGGACTGTTGATGTTGCCAAATAGAATAAAAACTGCAAGTAGACAGAGGCCTAGTATGCTCTTACCTATTAGCAGATAGACCAAGCAGAAGAGAAGCAACCTTAAAAGAGCTCCAGACTGATACGTGGTTTAAAAGAATATCTGTCTTTTAATAAAACATTGTGATGGAGAGAAACTAGGTTGCTTAAGCAAAGTCACTAGAGGCCTGGTGATCTTTTGGTCTTGTTTTATTACCAATGTTTGACCAAAATGGCTTCCACATTATTCACCCATTTCCCACAAGTTTCTCAATACTTACAGGATTTCTGTAAATTTTTTCAGATATCCAGGAAGTAATATTCAAAAACTACAATTTTCACTGTTAACTTTAACCATACTGCACTAATTAAGTGGCTGGCACTATATTTCTGTACAAGGGATTAGTTTTGAATTTATGTTTAAGAAGCAATCTTTATTGCCTAGTTTAGTTATTTCTTTTACCACGAAGTGTTTTCTCATTCTTCTTTTTAAAGCTCTGAAAAAGCTTTTCCAATTCATAGTTCAAAGTAGGAGCTCAATAGATCATCATGCTGGCAACAGGGCAGTATATTCTCTGCCTTGGAGTTGCTTAGTCTTATGTGGGAAACAAAAATAAACAGTTAATTTAATTTCAGTGTGTATGTGCTCAAGTAGAGATAGCCAAAGGGCTGTGGGAATTTAGAGCGGGCCTCCCACCAACCCCAGATTGTGGAAATCAGGAAAATATTTTAGACCCTTTCTAGTTTCTTGCCCCAAGAGAGAAGAATTATATGTATTGAGTTATGTTTTAGATAGTGGGAGTGGGAGCAGGTACAGAACATTCTCGAAAGAGGGAACAGCATGAGCCAGAGACATGAGACAGCGCAGTCTGTGTTCAAGGAACTATTACAGGTAGCTCTGCATCGCTGAAGCATAAAGTGAAAGGCAGGGAGAGTGGCAGGAAATATGAAGCTGAAGACTTAGTAGAATTTTAGAGATTTTTAAATAGCATGTGGGGAGAAGCGTGCATTTTGTCATGTAGTTAATGGAGTCTGTAAAAGATCTTAAGCAGGGGAATGGTAGTGTGATAATTTACTGTTAGATTTTTGGCAGAAGTGTGAATGGTTGATTTGCAGACGTAGCAAGTTAGGAATTAGGGAGATCTATTAGGAGGTTGCTCTAGGTAACAGATAAGGGCTTGAGTCAAGGCAGTCAGAATGGGGATTGAGAAATGATTTAAAGAAATTTAGAGTAGAATAAACAAGATGGTTGAGGGAGGGTGAAGGCAGAGGAGTAGTCACAGGTGTTTTTCAGGTTTCTAGTTTGAGGACTGGGTAGATAGCAGTACCAGATGGTGGGATCAAGGATATGGGAGGAAGAGATTTGGAAAAGGAAGCTAGTGTATTCAATTTTGGATTTAGATGTTTTTGAGATATCTTGGAATATGAAGGAAGAGAGATGCAACTTTTAAATGAACTTTACTTATCCTCAACATTAATGTAGGGTATCACAGAAGGGTTTTAAGGAATGGACCAGTTAGGAAAAGATAAGGGCTGAAGATAAAAGTTTCAGTAGCTGTCAACTAAAAACCATGAGAGTAGGTAAGTCTGCTATGTAGAATATAAAGGGAAGAGTTCAGAACCAAACCCTTGGAGCATCAGAATTTAAATAGTGAACAGAAGCAGCATATCAAAGGAGACTCAGAAACAAGAATCAGCGTGAGATGAAAAGCAGAAGTGTGTAATTTGACAAGTCAAAGAGGAGATGGTTTAAGTTAAAACAGCAGTCAGAGGTACCACATGCAGCAGGGAAATCAAAAAAAGCTAACTTCTGCCACACCATACTAGTCTCAGTGGTACAATGAGGGCAGAAACTAGATTTCAGCAGGCTGAGGACTAAATAGAAGGTGAAAAAATTGAGATTACAAGTATGAACTAATGTGAAATTTGATAAGTGAAAGTAGATAGAAAAGGTAGTGGCTGATAATAACTGACATTTCAGTGCATATTCTGTGCCAGGCTAAGCATAGCATATACATTTATTTCAGTTCCTCCTAATAAGTCCATTTTACAATGTTGATACTGAGTTGAGGCATACAGGCTGGCTTTCTTTCTTTCTTTTCTTTCTTTCTTTCTTTTCTTTCTGGCAGGGTCTCGCTTTGTCCCCCAGGCTGGAGTACAGCAGCATGATCACCACTCACTGCAGCCTTGACCTCCCTGGGCACTGGTGATTCTCCTTCCACCTCAACCTCCTGAGTAGCTGGGACCAGAGGTGTGCGCCACCATGCCTGGCTAATTTTTGTATGTTTTATAGAGATGGGGTTTTGCCTTGTTGCCCCAGGCTGGTCTCTGACTCCTGGTCTCCTCTTAAATTTGTCCATACTCTTGGATTAAAGTATTAATCTAATTTTTACAAATAAGGAAACTGAAGCTATTAAGTTGCCCATCACTCACCTTGCAAACTTAGATCTCTCTCCAAATTGTTGGATTTTTCCATATTGCTACGTTTCATGTTTAATATTTTCTAGCCAACAGATAAATGAAAAGAAAGATAAGAAGATAACACTGTTAATTCACTCAAGAATTGGTGATACTGGTCAAGGCTAGATACAGCATAATACAAAAATAAAACAACTATCACAAAAGAGAAGTTCTGATTAACTACTTCATGATTTTCACAGTGGCAACAAGTGATAAATGTGAAGGCCGTATAGTAGTGGCTAAGAGGCACAGGCTTCAGAGTCAAAAAAATCCAACTTTTAACCCCTGGTCCCTCACTTATTAGTTACAGGATCTTGAACAAGTAATAAAACCTGTATAGGCCAGGCACAGTGGCTCACACCTGTAATCCCAGCACTTTGGGAGGCCTAGTCGGATGGAGTTCGAGACTAGCCTGGGCAGCATGGCAAAACCCCATCTCTTCCAAAAATACAAAAATTAGCCAGACATTTTGGTGCTTGCCTGTAGTCCCAGCTATTCTGGAGGTTGAGGTGGAAGGATCACTTGAGCCCGGGAAGGGGGAGGCCGCAGTGAGCTGAGATTGCACCACTGCACCCCAGCCTGGGTGACAGAGTGAGACCCTGTCTCAAAATAAATAAATAGATTTATGTACAGCGAAATGCACAGATCTTAACTGTATAGTTGGATCAGTTTTGACATGTGCATACACCTGTGTAACTCACACCCCCTCAAGATATAGAATATTCTCATCACCCCAGAAAGTTCTATCATGTCCCTTTCTGGTGAATCCCCCAGAGGAAAATAGTGGTCTGATTTCTGTCACCATGGATTAGTTTTGCCAATTCTGGAACATCATCTAAATGGAGTTATACAGTATTTGCTCATGTGTTTGACTTCTTTTACTCAATGTAATGTCTGAGATTTACCCATTTTGTTTCCTTTGTCGTTAATTAGTTCCTTTTTATTGCTGAGTAGTAGTACACTGTATGAATGTACTACAGTTTGTTTATTCTTCTGTTAGTGGTTATCTGGGCTGCTTCCAGGTTTTCGCTATTAGGAGTAAAAACTACTATGGACATTCTTGTACAAGTCTTTTTGTAGACATAGTTTTCATTGCTGTTGAGAAGTACCTAAAAGTAGAATTGCAACTGCTGAAACAGATGGATATTATATGGTTTTCGATACAATATCCTGAGAAAGTCACAACATCACTATAATATCCTGAGAAAGACACAACGAAGGATTCTGACTGAGAATACCTAATCTGAATCTGGTCATCATAATACATCAGACAAATCTCACATAAGAACCATACTATTTAAAAAGAAAAGGGACTGTAGCCTTCAAAAATGTTAGTGCTGCATAAAATAAAGCTTCAGAACTGTTCCAAGTTAAATGATACTGAATAGACATGACAAATGCAGGACATGATCATAGATTAAATTCCGTACTGGAGAAAGGAATTCTAAAAAAGACATTATTGGATTAATTGACAAAATTGCAATGTGGACAGTAAATTTTTGTGTCAATGTAACATTTACTGAAGTTGATAGCTGTATTGTAGTTATGCAAGAGAATATCCCTGTTCTGTGGAAATAGATATCACAGTATTTTAGAGGTAAGTTACTGGGAGAGAGGGAACAGAGGGAGAGAGGGAGGATGAGTGAGCATGGGCAAATGACAAATAATGGAACAAATTAAGTAAAATATTAACAATGGATTGACAGCTAAGGCATTTGTAGATATTTTTTTTTGTACTATGCTGCCTACTCTTCTGAAATTTGAAATTATTTCCAAAAAAAAATTTAAAAATGGTTTGAATTTTCTCCTGTGTGTGAGAAGTTGATAGATCCATTCAAGTTTATTTATCAGTCTGTTATCAGTTTTTTCCATTCCTTATGCCAGTTTTGCTATTTTTCTAGAAATTTATCCATTTCTCCTGTTTTCAAATATATTGTTATATATAGTTTATAATATTTTATAATTTTAAAAATGTTTCCTCTGTGGTTATTTTTTCTTTTTATTCCATATTGTGTTAATTTCCATTACTGTCTTCCCTTTATTGGTTTTGCCAGAAGTTTGTCTAATACTTTCTTCAAAGAACCAACGTTTGATTTTCTTAATTTTCTTTGCTGTTTTTTGTTCTCTATTTTAGCAATGCCTGTCCGTATATCCTTCCTTGTTTCTTTGCATTTGTACTCTCTTTTATCTTTTTGAGTTGAATGATTAGTTCTTTGGTTTTCAGCATTTGTCTTAATGTATTCAGAAGCATTGTTTTCCTGCTATTGTCTTATCTACATCCCACCAATTTTGATTGGTAGTCTTCTGCTGATTATTTCATAATGTTTCCTCTTTAACCTAAGGATTATTTTGCTACATATTTCTTGCTTCCAGGCTTGGGATGTTGTTAGCTGTCTTTCTGTTATTTCAAATTTTGTTGCAGCATGGTTGGAGAATATAATCTTTTAGAGTTTGAGTTTTTGGAATTTGAGGCTTCTTTTGAGGCTTTAGTTTACTATCAGTATTTGGGAAATATTCCACGTGTCCTTGAGAAGAATGTTTTAATTTATATGTGCTATAAAATTCTGTATCTTTGATTGAGCTTCTTACGTGGAATGTAAATATCATTTTGTCCACTTAATCTGTTATTTTGTGAGGTAATTTAGAATAGGCCACCGTAATTTTTGATTATTCTCTTTCCACCTGTAGCTTTGCCAGTGGTTGTAGTATATTTTCTACATTGTTAGGTGTATATATATTTGTAATTCTTTCTTCTTTTTACTCATAGATAATAAATCGCTGTCTTAATAACATAATGTTTTCCATCTTGTTTGCTTTCTGTGTTAATTAAAATGGCTACTTTGTTGTTTTTATATTTTCTTAAAACTGTATATACTTACTCAAATTTTTAAATGAGTTGAAAATTACCCCTAATGTTTCCTAACATAATAATTGGTACTTACTGGGTAATCTTACGTGCTTGTAAAGTTTCTTCATTAAAACTCAGAGGGAAACAATTCATTTGAAAGTGACAGACTCCAGTTTAGTTTTATTAGCCAAGCCTAATAATTGCAGACTCCTTCTTTGCAATTATTAGGCTTGGCTCATTTGCATATTAGCATATTCTTTATTGCACATTAATGTGTCTTTCTGGAATTCATTATTGTATTATTTTGCAAGATTTGATAGTATGATAAAAACAATTGTTAAAGATAGCTGGTTCAGTAATTCTGCGTTAGGCAGATATAAAAAGCTGCCATTGCAAGCCATTGGATATCATTTTAAAAAGGTGTTTTTTTTTCCAATCACTTTCACATTAAAGAATGCTTTCTTCTGTAATGAAATCTCCCTTGGCACAATAAAAATGTTTTCTGCTTTCTTAATGAAATCTTCCTTGGCTCTTCAGTTGCTATATCCTTTAGAAAATTTTTCGTGAGTCCCTCTCCTGTTCTTTTTAGTAAGAATGAATTGATTTCTCTTTTACCCTAACACTTAACCATTATTTTTTGAAACACATAGTTGTAACATACACCCTTAAAATGGCAGGATGCCTAGAAATATTAAAGATCGTAGGTTGCCACAACAAGAAAAACTTGTCACCATACATTCGAGTTGAAAACCTTCCTTCAGGGGAAAAACAAAAAAATAGAAATACAGTTTCTAAAATGAAAGCAGTAGGTTTAAGAAAAGATTAAATCCCCAAAGTCTGTCTTTTAAACCTAGGCATTCCATTTCTTCTGGTGTTATTTGGGTGCTTCTGATAAACTAACCTAGACTGATTGCCCTCTATTCCCTGTTTACAGCTATATTCCTGGGATTTGTCTTTCTAGTCACCCTGGGGGTTTCCTTTGCCTCTGTTGTCTCAGTATCATATTGCAGTAATTACTATAGTTTCATATAGATCTAGCCCCTCATATAAGAATATTCTTCACTATTTCTGGCTTTTTATATAAAAAGTCTCCCTTTTTACCACATCAGTATGTGGTTTTCAAACTACCCCTATATATTATTTTGAATTGTGAAATTGACACTTTTTCCAAGTAAAAGGATTGTCAAATATTGGCAATTTCAAACAGTTCTACTTACTAGAAGATCTCTTGCGAAGTTTCTATCTGGACACGTTATTGTTTCTATCGTAAATGAGTACTTGTTATGGTTTGAGAGAGTGGTGATTTGCTTCTTAATTTTATACTTGGGAATATAATTTTTATATCTGGGACTTCTTTTAATAGGTGATTCTTTTGAATTTTCCAATTATGTAAACTCATCTGCAGTTAATGCAGATACACTCATTATTTGGAACTACACAGATAATTTTACTGTCTTTTCCATTTTTATGCCTCTTTTATCTTCATGTTTTGTAATGCTAATGAAAATGGACATTCTTGTCTTATTTCAGATGTATATAGGTGTCTTTTTAGGTTTCCTCAGTAAGTATAATACTGACTTTTAGTTTTATGTATTACATACATATTTTCCATGTTAAATATATAATTATTCCTGTTTCATTATTGATTCTTAAAACATTGATGGATGTATAAGTTTATCAGATGTTTTTCAGTGGCTATGGATATAATCATAAGATATTTTTCCTTGATATTTTTGCATAGCAAATCAAGTTGATTTTATTATATTGGACTAGTTTTGAATGTCAGAGCTGAACTCTACTTGATAATAATTGTGGTATATTTCTCCTTTGGTGTGTTCCTAGAGACTTTCTTTTTTATTGTTTTCTTGATAAGTTTTGCATGTTATTTCATAAGTATTATTAACCTCTAGTATTCATTTATGTGTGTGCTATTTCTGTTAGTTTTTGATATAACTGTTAGGTTCTCTATGCAACAATAATTTGGAAGCTTCTATGCCTTTAAACAGGTGAGGTGACTTTAGGATTATCTGTTCTTACATATTTGTTAGAATTTATAAGAACTGGTGGTACTTTCTGAGGAGGTTAGCTATTTGACAGCTTTCTGTGTTCCTTGTGTGATAATTACCAGATACTGCTTCTGGTGAAGACTTTCCTGTTGTACCTTCATGGAATTCATAATGTCTTTCTTGGAATGCTGATAATAATGTTTATGTTTTTCTTATGCGTATTGATTTTCATCATTATATTGTTAGAAGGTATTAGGATAGGAACCATCTGTCTGTTTATCGCCTCAAATTCTAGCCCATATAGAAATACGTTGAATTAATAACTTCTTTCTTTCTCTTTCTCTTTTTCTGTTTGTTGTTGTTGGTGGTGGGTGTTTTACAGGCTTCCCAGCTGGCATGTGTGTTGTAAAGAGAGTTCTTCAGCTTCAGCGTCATCATATTACTCTCAAGATGACAACTGCGCACTAGAAAATGAAGATGTACAATTCCAGAAAAAGGTGCCTTAAATAAAGTTAACATTATAATTTGTGTGTCAGCTTTCTGAGAGTGTCTGAAAACATTCAGAATAAAAGTAATTTCAAAAATGCTATGCCATAATTTTTGGTGGAGATTCGTATTTTTCTTTGCTATTACTCAGGTAATTCTTAAATTATGATGGCTCAGAGATATTTATGTGTTTATTCTTGTTGCTTGTATTTGGAATTTTGTAACATCCTTAGTCCTATAGTATAGGGTAGTGCATGTTCAGAGAGCTGAAAATGAGTGATTTGTTTTTAATGATCTGTAATAGAGTTTTTAAAGAAACCCCAATTTTGCAAATAAAAACTGTTAGAAATGAGTATTCCAGGGAGAATCTACACTCAGTGGCTTTGTAGTTTGTTTTATGTAATTCGGTGCAGTAAATATAAAGACTCCAAAAAACCTCATGGTCCTAAAACATGTATTATTTTACCATTCTAAATGATAAATGGAGAGTATTTACTTGATTTGGCTTTTGCCTTTAACTTCAGTGTATTTATTTAAAATTGCTGAAGTAATTTATATTGATATAAAATATTTATTACGTCTCATTCCTTTCCCCAAAGGAACAACAGTTTACTATTTCGTGTGAAAATGTTCGGACCTTGTTCTGTGGGTATAGATAACACCTTTATATATGTCCACAAATTAATATTTTTATTTCCATGAAAATATTGTATAAATATATTACAAATTGACATCCCCTTTCCCCTCCAGTGATAGCTCATATATCATCTTTTCATGTTGATATATTCTGAATGGCTGCATTTTAATCTTGTTATATAGACATTATTTATCAGTTGTTCTTTATTGACAAACTTTTGCATTTTGTTCCCTGCCATATGTGCACACGTGTGGGTGTGTGTATCAACACATACTTACAATTACATACTTGAGGGGTTTTTTGGCATATTTAGAGTGGTATATTTAAATTTAAGTTATGTTGGATATATTTCTGGGATGGAGCATTTAAAATTTTGAAGACTTGCCGCATATCTCAAAAAAACTATAATTTTATATTTTCACCCACACAGTATATAAGATTTTTATTTAATCCCCTTTTTGATGAAGCATTTTGCAAACAAATGTCATAAAAGTGAATTTAAGCAAAGCATTAAGGGGGAAAGCATGTTCTTTCAGTAAACATTTAGATACCTAGTATGAGCTAGATAGGCTCAGGTAAACAAAGATTGAATATAAACTTTTATGAAAGTTACACTCTAGAAGGCATAAAGGTATTAGAAATTCTAACTTGAATGTATATCAAAAAAGAGATGAAAGAGCTTTATGTACCTGCATTTGTCATATTTATTGGAGTTTTACTAGGTGCTTAAAACGGTGCTGGACGGCAAGACTAAAATGCTTTTTTTTTTTTTTTTTTTTTGAGACGGAGTCTTGCTGTGTTGCCCAGGCTGGAGTGCAGTGGCACAATCTCGGCTCACTGCAAGCTCCGCCTGCCGGGTTCACGCCATTCTCCTGCCTCAGCCTCTCCGAGTAGCTGGGACTACAGGTGCCCGCCACCATGCCCGGCTACTTTTTTTTGTATTTTTAGTAGAGACGGGGTTTCACTGTGGTCTCGATCTCCTGACCTCGTGATCCGCCCGCCTCAGCCTCCCAAAGTGCTGGGATTACAAGCGTGAGCCACCGCGCCCGGCCTTAAAATGCTTGTTAAGAAATCAAATGAAGTTCTTGAACTGGTGTATTGCACATTTTAAGTGTTGTAGCAATGAGGGGATTCAAGGAAATAGACAATAATCCTGTAAACAAATGAAATTAATTAGAGTCAAATACACAAGTCAGTTTTTTGGTTTTAAAGTATGGAAAAAAAATGGTCTTCATATTGCTTTATAACTGTTGTGTAAAACAGTTTTATCAGGTGATTGTTGTTGTTGTTGTTGTTATATAGGATGAAAGAGACGGACCTATCAATGCCGAATCATTGGGAAAATCAGGTTCAAATTTACCTATTTCTCCAAAAGAACAAAAATTAAAAGACGATTCTATTGTGGATGTGCAAGTAAGCTATGTTGCTTTGATTTTTAATAATATGTCATTTCAAACTACTTCACAAGATTGAAAACCTCTGGTCACTGTATTGTGTATTGTTAGTTTTTTCACTTTGAGGTACTCTGTAACTGGACTTAAGATTACTTACCTGCTAATAGTACTACTTTTGAGAACATGTAAAATTACAGATAATAATAAATGTTACTAATCTCTTGGTAGTAAAAGTTGGAGTACGACAGAGCGAGACCCCGTCTCAAAAAAAAAAAAAAAAAAAAAAAAAAATCCTCATTTCTTCCTTGGTTCTATTTTGGTTCATTATGATGTATTTTGTCTCTTCAGATTTTCAGTTGTTAGGAAATTTTTTTCTAACCCGAATCACTTGGAACAAAAGGAAGTATTTTTATGTAGAACACAGAGTATTTTGATAACCAAGATTTCCACTTATTGTGGGTATGAATAGATAATAGGTCAAAATATGTTTTTTCCCTTTTTCTCTCATATTACATTCTGAATATTATTTTGTGCACCAGACTTTATGAAAAATACTAAAAACTAGAATATATACACCATAAAGTGATCAGAATGCTGAGGTATCTGGAAACCGTGTAATATCAGTAATGGCTGAAGGAACTGGGGATATTTGATCTGTAGGCAGGAAGATTAAGGAAAAACTAAAATCTCGAATATTAAAAAAAGAACATACATTTCAACTCAGAATGAGGGAGAATTCTTTCTTTTTAAACAAATACAGCCTTGGCTATTTTTTTTTTTCATTTTTTATTTTTTAACCTTGTACTTTTTGCAAGAGCCAGAGCTATTTTATAACTTACTGAGTTATCTAAAGCAATAGAATTAGTTTCATTTTATTGGATTCTGGAAGACATTTGTCAAGGGTTTATGCATAGGAGTAAGAGAAAAGTGATACTTGTAGCCCTTACAATTGTATGACTATCCTGAACACTCCTACCGTTATTCATAAAACTTTTATTATGATGTAGTTGCACTCAAATACTTCCGAGTGCTTACCATGTCTTGTATACCTATATTGTTCATTACAGTAGCCACTAGCCACATGTGGCCGTTAAGCACTTGAAATGTGGCTAGTCCAAATTGAAATTTACTGTAAGTGTAAAATACACATTGGATTTTGAAGACTTAATTGAAAAATAGCATGTAGGCCAGGCACAGTGGATCACCTGAGGTCAGGAGTTCAAGACCAGCCTGGCCAACATGGTGAAACCCTGTCTCTACCAAAAATACAAAGATTAGCCAGGTGTGGTGGTGCACACCTGTAGTCTCAGCTACTCAGGAGGCTAAGGCAGGAGAATCGCTTGAACCCAGGAGGCGGAGGTTGCAGTGAGTCGAGATCATGCCACTGCACTCCAGCCTGGGCGACAGAGTGAGACTCTGTCTCAAAAAAAAAAAAAAAGCATGGAAAGTATCTCATTTTTAAATTTTGAATACACGTTCATATGGTAATATAGTATTTGATAATAAGGCAGTCATTTTCTCAAGGCCTCCATCATAAAAGTGCAGATGACTATTTATATTTTTTTGTGAATTTCTCAATGTAAATAATTCCCCAAATGATCATACTTTCTATTCTCCGGACTGCATGCCTTGATATTTTTTTCTGCTCTTGTACTGGCCCTCCTTTTCTTTAATGCCTAGCTCTTCCAATTCATAATAGTCCTTAGTTTCTTTTTCCTTGAGCTGAACATGAGTACCTCTCACTTGATATTCATTTATTGAGCATTTAAACACCTACTATCTGCTAGGTACTGTGCTAGACACTGGGAATATGAGGATCAAGTGAACATAGTTCTTACTGAGGACATTTATAGAATAGTTGAAGAAGAGAGGGAGATATGAATAATGGCAATTGAGTTTTTATAGATGCAGTGATAAAAGTGTACAGAGAACACTGGAGGCATAGAGGAAAGGGAGTAGTTAATTCTGTTTAGGGTTGGTCTTGGAGGAGGAGGTGCTGATAGAGGTTTTCAAATATGAACAGGTGTTAGGTAGATTTCACATTGTGTTTTGGAGGACTGAAAGGCCCAGGGCATTCAAGACTGAAGGAGCAGCAAGAATCATTTATTGCTTCACGGTGTTACTTGAACATACCTTGTATTGTTGCTTATTGATACACATTATTTCCTAAACTGCTCAGGGTCAAGAACTATGTATTGTACTGTTTTGTACATGTCCATAGGGTTTCTTTGTTGCTATTATAATTCATCAATTAGAGAAGAGGGAAATCTCTGTAGGTCCTGATGCAAAGTAGGAAATAGGTAGGGAGAAAGTTCTTTCCTAGTTTATGAAATGCCATGAAAAATGCTTAGGGCCTGTATTTTCATATGAAATATATTCCTTAGGGTGGTAATATTGGAAGAAAGGATTTTTATAAAAGTACTTTTTTTGTGAACATTTTTTATATTGTCATTTTTCAGAAATGCTTTCCATAAATGCCCATTCTGCTAAAGAGATGTTATATTAATCTCAACATTTAATTTAGCTGACTTGTTTTTTTAAACAGAATACAGAGTCAAAAAAGTTAAGTCCACCGGTGGTGGAGACACTCCCTACAGTTGATTTGCATGAAGAGTCTTCTAATGCAGTTGTGGACAGTGAAACTGTTGAAAATATTTCCAGCTCGTCTACCTCAGAAATCACTCCAATCTCAAAGCTTGAGTAAGTCATTACAAAAAACAAACACAAAAAAGAATCTCCTTAGTTAGTGATAGAAAAATTTCCTTAAAAGATAAAGCAGCTTGATACTCAAGTTTGAAGTTTAGGCTATATAGCAGACCTAAATTACAGTGCTTGTGTTTTGTGTGCGTATGTGTGCATGCCTTTGTGTGTTTTGAATGTAATGATTTTATAACAAGTTTATTTAGCTAACTAACTCAATGAAGTTGGTAGATCCCAGATGTGAAATCTCTATATAGTCTAAGCAAAGTAAGGTTCTACTTAGGAAACAGTGCTTATCTGAATTATCTTCCCTATAATTATCAACTCAAATGTCAGGTTATTCATTTCCATTAAGTATCACTGTCATTTCATTCATTTGTATGTCTTCGTGTGAATCACTACCTTTTTCAAACTCGGTAATAAATATTCAGAGTGTTTAGGTTTAAGTGATCCTTAATTTAGAAAATTTGTTATGTGCTTCTCCTAGCTCCTTCCTGCAGCAGTCCAAAGAACAAAACAAAATGTCCTTCTCTTAATACTACATTAAGCATTTCCTTTATCAAATGAGTTTATAAATAAAGTGCAAGAAGAATAACTGGTACATAGGATAAATGTGTCAGTTAATATCACCCTTGCTTCTCAAGAATGTAAGGGCCTGGGTTGAAGGAGTTGCACAAGATATTATGGTTACCATTTAGGAGCTTGTCTCAGTACGGGCCAGGGAACAGAAGACATGTTGAGAAATAATGATAGTATTTACACGTTTAAATTTAAATGATTCAGGAGGAATTTAAGGCTAGATACTATATATCTGAAGAGTGAGTTCTGTACTTTCATTATATTAAAAATGATGTCAATGAAATGGAGGTGAGGCAGGGAAAAATATGAAGGTTTATATTTTAAAAATGAAATTCTAAGAACACCTTAAAATTTTAGTGAAATGCCTTGAGATAATGACTTTTGAAGGATGCCATAAGTAACAACTTTAATGCTGGTAGAATTAATATAGTAATGTTGGAAATTAAACTTTAGAGAAGATACATTG
Source organism: Nomascus leucogenys (assembly GCF_006542625.1). Classification (NCBI taxonomy): domain Eukaryota; kingdom Metazoa; phylum Chordata; class Mammalia; order Primates; family Hylobatidae; genus Nomascus; species Nomascus leucogenys. The sequence goes on along the minus strand of NC_044392.1, from coordinate 29,216,389 downwards.
AGAATAAGTAATTTTTAAAAATCTTATTTTTGAAAGACCAAATATTAACCTCATATTTGGTAAGTAGTTATTTAGAAGCTGAGGACAATAACAGATCAAGTCAGCAATTGACTTTACATGATTTAAAATTTTCTTTCTTTGGTTTACATTATGTTTTGGAAATCACTAATAGTGTTTTTAATGTATATTACTTCAAGTTTATTTAATTACCAGATTATGTTTCTTGTTTCTTTTTTTAGTGAAATAGAAAAATCTGGTACTATTCCGATAGCCAAACCAAGTGAAACCGAGCAGTCTGAAACTGATTGTGATGTTGGTGAGGCCCTTGATGCCAATGCTCCAATTGAACAACCTTCCTTTGTCAGTCCACCTGACAGGTGGGTAGGAGCAGTTGTTTGTCCTTCTTATGATTCTGTAATAACAGCAGTGTCCTGTTTGAATGGACTTTGGTGTATGTTAAATTCCACTTTGATTGAGAGGAAGCTTATCTCTGTGTTTCTTCCTTGGTTTACTTTGTGCATGAGTTGAAAGGAAATTAGATTGTATAGAATTTGTTATCCAGTAAAATCTGTTTATTTAATATATCTTTTGGTTTTAAACAGCCTTGTTGGCCAGCATATAGAAAATGTATCATCTTCACATGGTAAAGGAAAGATAACAAAATCAGAATTTGAATCAAAAGTTTCAGCTACTGAACAGGGTGGTAGTGATCCAAAATCTGCATTGAATGCTTCAGATAATTTGAAAAATGAGGTAGGTATATAACTTGCACTATCTCTTACTTCTTTATGTAATGCATTTTTGTTATTAGCTAAGCTCATAATAATTTGCTAACTATATTTGTCATAAAATCAGGGAGATTAAGTAGACAATAACATGTGGAACTAACACGAACTGTGTTCCCTGAGAGCAAGTGATTCTGTTTCCAATATAGTGTTTATTACATAAAGTTGTTTCAAGTGTGAACTCTCTTTGGTTATATATTATTATGATTCTGTGCCACCCACAGCTGTTTGATACCAGATACGTAAAGTCCTTATTTAATCAGCTTCTTAGAAAGCTATCTAGAAGAAGGTATGACTAATTACATGTAATTATCTTCAGAATATAAGTTAATAATACAAGGTTAAATTTAGGCTCTTCAATCAGAACTATTTTAATGGAACATCTTACTTTTCATTATTTGTGTGCAAAATACAACCAGACCACCTTATATTTTAGAGTGTGATTCTTATAATTAAGACAGGGCTTATCACAGTGGAACAGTTTTACTTTCTTTTCTCCTTCTGAGTTCTACCTTGACTTCATGTATTGTAGAATTTCTTGAAGTAGTATCAACACAGCAATTTAAACTTCCCTCAGGTAAGCAGTAACCAAGTTACAGAGATGAAGTATATCCATAAATTTAACAAAAACAAAAATAAATAGGGTCCAAGAGTGGTTCAGTGTGCTGACTACCACATCCGTATTTATTCCTCTTTAATTTGGGGATCTTTTGTTCTCTGCTTTCTTTTTCACGTATTTTCAGTGAATCTTCACTTACGACTAAACTTCATTCTGGAGACTTTCACTATCACGGGACCAACTGTTCTGATGATGTTTCTTACAAATATAGGAGCTCAGCATTTCATAGTCTAACATCTTGAAGGAACTACTTTTCTCAGTGATACCAAATCATGCATATGTTAAAGTTGAGTTGTCAGATAATCATATCCATGAATAAAATTAGACAAACATTAAAACACATCTTTGAAGGTATTTATAATAATGTCAAATGTAAAATTCAAGCATGGCAGCTAACTTTGTCCTAGATTTGCTTGTTCTCCTTAGCAGACTGAAATTTCTTTATTACCTAAGAGACTTAAACTGTTTGTGAGTCTATGCTAATCGGCAAAAGAGTAGAATTTTAATTAATTGTATTAATTACTTTCTAAATGAATTAGTATCCCAGAAAAATCATGGCAGATAATGAGCACATTATGAGTAATAGCCAATAGTTTTATGTAGTATCTACTTCAGAATAACTCTGCCCCGTTAAGTTTGTGTGAGTGGGAGAGAATTTGCTTTCTGATGCCTTGTGCTAGCCTCTTATTTCAAGGATCTGTGAGACACTGATTGCGGTACTTAAACAGAGAATGTTTACAAACCGATTTTATTGTATCGTTTATAGACAGTGCAATACAAAGTGATTTTTATTGTATTTGTTCTCTTATTTGTTGCTAGGAGGATACAGTGATTTCTTTGGCTGGGCTTCAAAGGGTAAACGTATGTTCTTTTTGTTGCAATTTTTGTATTTGAGCTTTACTTTGTTAGTATCTCAGCTAGGTGAATTTTTATAAGTGTATGTTTCTTGTTTATTTTCTCAATGTATCTGATGCAGGACAGGCAAGCTCCAAAATTTGTGCTTAGCGGTGGGGGGGGGGGTCTTTGCTTAGCCCAGGAAAGAATTCAAGGGCAAGCCAGTGGTATTAAACAGCGACTTTAATTGAAGCGGCAGTGTACAGCAGCAGCAGCAGAGGTACTGCTCTTTGTGGAGTAGGGCTACCCCATAAGCACTGTGCCCAGAGTAGCAGCTCAGAAGCAGTTCTGCAGTCATGCTTATATACAGTTTTAATTATATGCAAATTAAAGGGTAGTTTATGCAGAAATTTCTAGGAAAAAGTGGTAACTTCTGGGTTGTCAGGCAGTTGTTATGGGAAGGGGTGGTAACTTTTGGGTGTTGCCATGGAAAGAGGTGATAACTTCCAGGTGTTGCTGTGGCAGTGGTAAACAGACGTAGCACATTGGTGGGCTTGGCTTACAGAAATTTGCTTCCGTCTGGGACCTGTTTTAGCTCAATTTGATCTGATGTCCAAGACCTGCCTCCAGAATTGAATCCCACCTCCCTACCTCATTCCTCCCTCAGAGATTGGATACTCCTCCTTAATCTTAAGAAGGCTGCACAAGGACAGAGATCCATCTTCTGTAACTGCTTCCTGCTGAGTTTACAGTGTAGGCCCTGTCTAGCACCAGATAAGTGAAAATCTCTGGATAACTGATAGGGGCCCAGAGACAGGATGAGTTGGAAGCCTTGTGCTAACATTGTCTTTACCTGAAACTGTCGTAATCTAAGACAAAACTTTACTAAGAGGTTAAACAAGCAAGGACCAAAAATTAGTATCAAGACAGCCTTCAAAGGTCCTAGAAGAGGTAGGTAAAAGCCAGTTGAGACTTGCAAAGGCACTTTTGATAGTTGACCAGATATAGTTGCAGTAAGTGCCCTGGTTATATCTGTAATCAGGTAGTTTACTCATAGATCTTTTGAATGTTAATCTCAACCTGTCTGGAGTTGTTCATATATGTGCAGCAGGATTTATCAATAACTGCACATACTCTACCTTGTTTAGCTAGTAAATAGTCCAGTGCTAGTCTGTTATTGAGAAATACATTTGCCAAAGAGTCTAGGGACTCTTGAATTCTCTTTAGTGCATGACCTGTGTTGGTGGCTAAGGATTCTAGGGTTTGAGTCAAGTTGTTTAGGGTTCACTTTAAGCAAAGCCACGCAAGGGTACTGCTGCCCTGATTCCTACCAGAATTAATCCTATTGCTCATTTACTTCTGGTGTTATTATGACCGTGACCCCTGAAGGGGCAAGAGTGGCTAACATATATTCACCTCAGTTCCAAGTTTTGATACATAAGAGAAAGCTACTCCTAAAAGAGCAGATGTTGACTTTTAACTATTCAGAATTAAAAAACAAAAAACAGATGACTACCTGGGGAGTCAGGAGTGATTATGGGGTGTGACTTCTTCCCATTCATGACCACAAAGAAAAATGAGCTGAATTGGGGCACAAATGGAGACCCTATGGGGTGTGATCTTTATTCTTTGTTGCCAACTTGAGTCTATAGAGATACTTTCCCCCATTCTAATGGGGGTGGTTGAACAATCTTTGTTTTCTGAAAGAGGGTGGCACTGCCACCTTCCCAGACTAGATAGTTGTTTTTCCCCTGTATATTCTAATCCAGGAGAAGCCACCATATATGGTCTCCTTGCTTTCAAGTGGAATCCCGTTTACCTCGCTGCAGCATTGGTATCTTTGCAGCTAGAGTTGTATTCAGAGCATTGCAGGGAAACTTCTGCTTTAGTGTCATTAACATAAAAGGTGCAGAAGGTAGGATCATGAGTGCACTGGAGGTATACATACCCAACTTCCCAGGTCCAGGTAATGGTGGGGAGGTTCAGGTGGATTTTGTTCAGTCGGGGGAGTTCGTTCCACTTATCAAGTAAGGGTTTGGGTATTTCAGGATTGCTGTGTTTAGTTAGGAGGTCTGTGGGGGATGTTTGTGAGATTTTTTGGATAAGCCAGAAGATTGAAATCTTTATCTTGGGGATGTTGATGACGAATCTAGCAACCATGAAGGTGGTGCCCTGATGCTACAATTTTTGAAATATTTACTGTAGAATTATGTTTCTACCCACACTAGCTCAGGGTAATTGGGAGAGCAAACAAGATTAATAGTGACAACATGATGTCTGTGGTTGGGCCTTGGCATGGCCTCTACACCCAACAAGGACAAGAGAGTGTTTCCTAGGAGGTTGTCTAAAGTGATCGAAAAGAAGTATTACACTATTTTGCTCCCCCACTGTTCAAAAGGGTTCAAGGACCAATGAGTACCCACTCACCTCTACTCTTGTCTGGCCCAGAACATCCCCTGGCTACAAGTCCGCTGACTCCAAGTCCCCTGGCCACAGGGTTCCCACCAAGGGACACAATTGACCTGGGGCAGGCAGCATACTATCTCAGCATCGGCACAGGAGAAAATAAAATCTTTGCCATTAACATCGCATCCAGCACCTTCTGACAACAAGGAGGAATACAAAACAAAAATCAAAATCCATAACCCCCCAACAGACTGAACAGATGCTCCCTTCCTGGCCAAAGGGAATGGATTTGGGCAGGCACCTACCAGCCCCCTAAACACTTCAAAGCAATATAAGAGTCAAAACCAAAAGCCAAAATAAGTTACACATCAATAAAAAAACAACAGCATAGAATTAAGCTATACTGGAAGAAAACACTGCTCCCACTGACCTCTCTCTAAGACTAAACATTTTAGCCTCAGGCCACGACGGCAGTTGTAGTTGGAGGAGAAAAACTCACAGGAGCTGACAAAAAAAAGCTAAAAGAGTTAAATGAATATGAGAAGCTTTCAAAAGAATAGATTACAAGATTGAAAAGCAAAATTTCTGGTAATTTAGCAAATTAACATTTTAAGAAAATTGGGTTTTAACATGTAGACCATTCTTTTTTTTTGAGACGGAATCTTGCTCTGTTGCCAATCTGGAGTGCAGTGGTGCGATCTCTGCTCACTGCAACCTCCGCCTCCTGGGTTCAAGTGATTCTCTTGCCTCAGCCTCCCATAGCTGGGACTACAGGCGTGCACCACCATGCCCAGCTAATTTTTGTATTTTTAGTAGAGACGGGGTTTCACCATGTTGGCCATGGCCAATATGGTCTCGATTTCTTGACCTCGTGATCCACCCACCTCAGCCTCCCAAAGTGCTGGGATTACAGGTGTGAGCCAGTGCACCCGGTTACACCATTCTTTAGAAAGTGTGTTGTAAACAATTTCCTTTTAATTATACCAAGTTTAATCATACACAAAATTTATTTTATAAAAGTCTCCTTTATGAACCTTGTCATGACATAACACAGACCCTCTACAACATGCTTGAATTTTCTTACTTGTCTGATGTGGTTTAGCTCTGTGTCCCCACCCAAATCTCATGTTGAGTTGTAATCCCCACATGTTAGAGGAGCAGCCAGATGGGAGGTGATTGAATTGTGGGGGTGGAATTTCCCCTTGCTGTTCTTGTGACAGTGAGTGACTTCTCACGAGATCTAGTTTAAAAGTGTGTAGTGCTTACCCTTTCACTCTCTTCCTCCTGCACTGCCATGTAAAGAAGGTACTTGCTTCCCCTTTGCCCTTCTGCTGTGATTGTAAGTTTCCTGAGCCCTCCCCAACCATGCTTCCCGTACAACCTAAGAAACTGTGAGTCAATTAGAAATTAAACCTCTTTTCTTCGTAAAACACCCAGTTTCAAGTAGTTCTTTATAGCAGTGTGAGAACAGACTAATACAGAAAATTGGTACCAGAGAAGTGGGGCATTGTTAAACAGACACTTGAAAATATGGAGGTGACTTTGGAACTGGGAAATGGGCAGAGGTTGGACAGTTTGGAGGGCTCAGAAGACAGGAAGATAACAGAAAGTTTGGAACTTCCTAGAGACTTATTGAATGGTTTTGACCAGAATACTGATAGTGATATGCACAGTGAAATTCAGGCTGAGGTGGTTTCAGATGGAGATGAGGAACTCATTGGGAATTTGAGCAGAGGCGCCTCTTGCTGTGATTTAGCAAAGAGCCTGGTGGCATTGTGCCTCTGCTTTAAGGATCTGTGGAACTTTGAACTTGAGAGAGATGATTTAGGGTATCTGGCAGAAGAAATTTCCAAGCAGTAAAGTATTCAAGATGTGGCTTGGCTACTTCTAAAAGCCTGTGCTCATTTGCATAAACAAAGAAATGGCCTAAAACTGGAACTTATATTTAAAAGGGAAGCAGAGTATAAAAGTTTGGAAAATTTGCAGCCTATGTGGTAGAAAAGAAAAACCCATTTACTGGGGAGGGATTCAAGCCTGCAGAAATTTGCATAAGTAAAGAGGAGCCAAATGTTAATAGCCAAGAAAGTGGGGGAAATGCTTTTAGGGCATTTCAAACACCTTCATGGCAGCTCCTCCCATCACAGGCCAGGAGGCTTAAGAGGGAAACATGGTTGCATGGGCCAGGCCCAGGGTCCTGCTGCTCTGTGCAGCCTCGGGACATGGCACGCTGCATCTCAGCTGCTCCAGCTTCAGCTGTGGTTGAAACGGGCAAAGGTACAGATCAGGCCATTGCTTCAAAGGGTGCAAGCCCCAAGCCTTTGCAGCTTCCGTGTGGTATTGGGCCTATGTGTGCAAAAAGGGCAGGAGTTGAGGTTTGGGAACTTCTGCCTAGATTTCAGAGGATGTATGGAAATGTCTGGATGTCCAGGCAGAAGTCTGCTGCAGGGACAGAGCCCTCATGGAGAACCTCTACAAGGGCAGTGCAGAGGGGAAATATGGGGTGGGAACCCCCAACCCCCAGCATCCCCACTGGGGCACTGCCTAGTGGAGCTGTAAGAAGAGGGCCACCATCCTCCAGACCCCAGAATGTTACATCCACCAACTGCTTGCACCGTGCACCTTGAAAAGTTGCAGGCACTCAACACCAGCTCCTGAAAGCCGTTATGGGAGCTCTACCCTGCAGAACCACAGGGGTGGAGCTGCCCAGGGCCTTGGTAATGAATGAGTTCTCACGTGATCTGGTTGTTTAAAAGTGTGTTGCACTTCCCCCTTCATTCTCTTCCTCCTGCGCCACCTTGTGTAGAAGGTGCTTGCTTCCTCTTCACTCTTCCACCATGATTGTAAATTTCCTGAGGCCTCCTCACCTGTGTTTCCTGTACAGCCTGCAGAACTGTGAGTCAGTTAAACCTTTTTTTTTCATAAATTACCCAATCTCAGGTTGTTCTTTATAGCAGTGTGAGAATGGACTAATACGTTGTCCTGTGCTACCTCTTTCTTGAATAACCAGACATTTTACTTTAGGACAAGGATTTACTATGCAAGATTTCTCCCTCATATGAAATTACTCTTTTTTTATATCCTTTGCAAAACAAAGAGAAAACATTTTGTATCCATAACATTCTTTATGTCTCTCTTTTCTACCTAATGGTTTCCTTATATTTTGAACTTCCCTTTTAGTGACTTCCAAATTAAACAAAACTTTTTTCCCAATAAAAAATACATTTCTTTAGCACATTTATGTAAACCTAGCAAGAAATCCTGAACTGCCTACCAGACATTAGAATTTTATAGATGAGAACCATTTTACCATTTTTAGATTTTATACCATACAATAAGCTCAATCCTATTCTATTCTGTTCTGTTCTTTCTATTCTCATGCCATTTTAATCATTTTAAAGCCTATGCACATAAGTAATTTACCTAGGAAAAGGTTGCCAAAGGGGAGACCTCAGAGGCCCTGACTTGCTGGAGAACCTACCTGGTAGCGGAGACACTGAGAAAATAGGTAGCCACTTGCTGACTGCTGTAGATGGCTGTCCATTTGAGGTCAGGAGCCTGTGAACTCCCAATTCCTTTGACCAAGAGGGGCAGTTACAAGCAAAGCAGTTATAACACAGCTCCCAAGAAGGGGTTGCAACTGGCTGTTAGGAAAATAATACTTCTAACTTTAGGACAGAAAGGGGCAAGACTAATATTCCCCTAGGGAAAGGGGCTATTAACCCACAGTCCTAAAGGGAATGTCAATGCCAAAAACCCCAGCGCATCTGGGGTCCAGTCTATAATACCAATGCTGAAAACCCAGAGTGCCTGCATTTCAGCCAATGAGGGTCCCCTCACCAATGCCAAAAACACTAGTGCACCCTGGCCGCAGCCAACAGTGTCCCACGACCGAGTTGAGGTCACAGAATGTGACTCTGGTGTCCCAGAGTCAACACACTGGGGGAACCTCTCACAACTAAGTGTCCCACCTTAAACAATTGCCCACACACAGTTAACAGAAAGTTAAAAGCAAACAGTAAGACTGCACACATTTTAGGATTGAAAATGAAATGACTGGTGGAATAATGAAATAGAAGGGCAAGGACCAGTGGAAGAGGTGCTCAGGATGTGTTTCAGGGCACACTAACGATGGGGACTTTTAACTGACCACTTAGCCAAAGGCTTTTATTCCCTAGCTTACCTGATATTATGGGGGGTGGTAGAGGGGACACACCCATCCACAGAAGCCAAAATGTGACTGATCTTCCACATGGGATTTGAGTGAAGGTCTCTCCAGGTTCCCTCATCTAGAGTGGGCTCAGCTGCTGCAGTGGGAGGGGCTAGCACAGGGGCTGGTAACCTACCGGGCTGCCTGTCAGAGCAGTGGGTCCCATATGAGGCAGTGGCACTATGGCCACTTGCTCGTCTGCTCAGCTGTGCTATCTGCCAGGGAAAATCATGGCTCTCAAAAGAGCCTTTGATTAGTGTTAGAGCTCAGGTGTTCCAGCTCTGCTTAGTTACCTCTCTGCCCATCTTACCCGCTGCCATCTCTTGCTGTCTTGTTAACTGCTGTCTCTTGTTGTCCCTTGCTGTTTTCTCACTGTTTCTCTGACTGCCATCTCCCATTGGCTCTTGCCAATCACCTTCTCTCCATCTCTGCTGTTGCATCATCTTGCCTCTCCTCCAGTCGCTGCCATCTTTGCTTTCTTCATCCCTTCGTGGTCACCAGATGATTCAGGACAAGGAAGCCCCCAAATTGGGGCTTAGCCCAGGAGGGTTCTTCACTTCACCTAGGAAAGAATTCAAGGGCAAGCTGGTGGTGTTAAACAGCAACTTTTATTGAAGTGACTGTATACAGCAGCAGCAGAAGTACTGCTCTTTGAGGAACAGGGCTACCCCACAGGCAGGGTGCCTACAGTAGCAACTTAGAGGCAGTTCTGCAGTCATATTTATACCCACTTTTAATTATATGCAAATTAAGGGGTGGTTTATGCAGAAATTTCTAGGAAAATGGTGGTAACTTCCAGGTTGCTGGATCCTTATCATGGAAAGGGGTGGTAACTTCCAGGTATTGCCATGGCAATGCTAAACTGACAAGGCATGCTGGTGGGCATGTCTTATGGAAAGTGCTCCTGACCTGTTTTATGTGTTCATCCATATGGTTCGGTGTCAGAGCCCTGCCTCCGGAGTCAGTTGAGTCCTGTCTCCTTCCTTATATTCAAACTAGATTTTTATTATCTAATTGAAAAAATTAAATTAGTGGTAATACTAGCTCTTTTAGCTTTTTCTGCCATGTATTGTTTTAAATAGCCATACACTTCATTTAGTAAATCAACTTGTTCTGTAACACACTCTAAGATGGAAGTTGGGTGGGGACCAAATTGCCGTCTTCCTAAAGGGAGGTTTGTAAATGGCTCTACTTCCTTTGAAGAAAAAAAGAAATAGTCCCAGAAGTTATGGATATTTCATGTTAGTGCTCAAAAGCATGCTCTTATGTAGCAAATATAAACTAAATGAGACTTGTATTGTTTACCAGAGTTTCCTAATAGATTTTGTACACTTCTCAAGATAGTGTTAATGAACACATCCAAACTTTGTTTTAGGAATACAGAAATTATTCACTAATGGAATAAATGTCTGTGTATTCATTATTCAGTTTAAGAGGAACAGAAGTCACAGCATTCTGTGCCCTTCCCCAGTATTCCTTCTCTTGTCTTCAAATATAACCACTGTCTTGAATTTAGTGTTGTTTTTGTTTAGTTTTAGAGCTTTTCAAATAAGTATAAACAATATATATTATTATATGGCATAGTTTAATATAAATGACGTTCTTGCCTTAAGTAACATTTTATTCAACATTGTTTTTGAGATTTGTTCATTGTTTCCACTGCTCTGTTTATAGTGACTACTGCAGTTCATCCATTCCTCATTTAATGGATATTTAGGTTATTATTTTTGGTATTAAAAGCAATGCTATAATGAATATTTGTATGCATATCTTTTGGACACACATGAGTGTTTTCACTTAGATTTATACATGGGGTGTATTTAGGGATTATGCACATCTTAATATTGTTAAATTTTAAACTCCTTTTAGCATAGATTTCTCTTGGCTCAACAGATATTTCACACTTGGCCACAGACTATCACACTTTAAAGTCCATTAGATTTGTATAATTTATGTCAGCATGCCCCAACCCCCAGGCCGCAGACCAGCACCAGTCCATGGCCTGTTAGGAACCAGGCTGCACTACAGGCGGTGAGCAGCGGGTAAGCAAGCATTATTGCCTGAATTCTGCCTCCTGTCATATCAGTGGTGGCATTAGAATCTTATATGAGTGTGAACCCTATTGTGAATTGCACATGTGAGGGATCTAGGTTGTGCACTCCTTATGAGAATCTAATGCCTTATGATCTAAGATGGAACAGTTCCATCCCAAAACCATCTCCCTGCCCCCTCCATAGGAAAATTGTTTTCCATGAAACTGGTCCCTGGTTTCAGAAAGGTTGTGGACCACTGATTTATATGATATCTCAGGCTTTCATTTGGATTCCATGATTATTACTGAAATTGTGTTTCTTTTTGCAAATTTATTGATTTTATTCTTTGCTTCCCACCCACCCCATCCCCTTATTTGATTTGCTGATACTCTTTATACTTGATAATAATTCTTTGTTGACTGAATGTATTGCAGATACTTCTGTCAGTGTGTGACTTATTCTTCCATGTTGTTTATGGTTAACCTAGCCAAATGTATCAGCTTTTAAAAATGATTTATGCATTCTGCGTCTTGTTAACATGATTTATAAAGATTTTTAAATTTTCTTCTAAAATGTAAAGTTTTGTTTTTTCACATTTAGATTTTTTAATTTGCCTTAAAATTTTTGTGTACACAGTGTTTCTTTTTAAGGATATTGTGGAAATAATATTAAAAAATCTAAAATTATTTAGCTTCCTTTAATGGATATATTAACTTATATTTTAAGGTGGATGCATGGCAAGTATACAATTTATTCATTTGTACAGGCTATATATGAGTAATTGTTTGCTTTAGGGTTTTATATAATTATTTTTTTCAACGACCTGTGCTTATATCACTAACAAGTGAAGGAACACATCCTAAATAGAATGTTTAAATTATCTCAAGAGAAATTCAACTTTTAAGTAAACCAAAACCTTTTCTTTTTACGTTTTTTATTTTTTCAAAATATAATCATTCATTATAAATTGGAACTTTAGTTTAACAGAAACATTTGTATTTATTTCTAAAATTTATTTGTATTATTTGAAAGTTGAAGTCTTCTTATTTTTTGGTGTTTCTTTCAGAGCTCTGATTATACAAAACCAGGAGACATTGACCCTACATCAGTAGCAAGTCCCAAAGATCCAGAAGATATACCAACATTTGATGAATGGAAGAAGAAAGTTATGGAAGTAGAAAAAGAAAAAAGTAAGGAAGTATTTGAGTTCTTTAAACTTTTTTTTTTTAAGTTTATGGTATAGTTTTAATATGCTTTCTTTTTTTGATTGGTAAAACAAAATAAAACTTACTTTTGAAAACTTTTTAAAGGTGAAACTTACCAAGTTGCTGTTGATCCATCCATATATCATATACCTGTATATAATTACATACAGTTTTAGTTTTAATTAAAATCTATTCTTGTAAATTATTAAGTGACCATAAAATAAGGCATAGCAGTGATTTTCATCACAATACAAGGAAAATTGAGGCATGGAAACTATTTTAAAATTCATATGGAACTCAAAAAGAACTTGCATAAAATCCTTGGGTTTAAAATATTCTTTAACTTACCAAAAGGTGTTTTACATATGATGTTTCAAGAACATACCTAAAGAAAAGCTTGCTTATGTTATGAGGGAGAGGAGGGTGACTAAAATTATAGTTAATTTATTCCCTGTGTGATGGGTTGTTAGGTGCAGCACACCACCAGGGCACATGTTTACCTATGTAACAAACCTGCACGTCTTGTGCGTGTACCCCAGAGCTTAAAAAAAAAAACCAATAAAATAATTTAAAAAATACATCCTTAATAGATGTTTATAATAGATATAAATACAGAAAGCTTTGATTCTCATGGACAAGCTTCATTTTCTGAGTTATATTACTTAGACATAAGTAATGTAGAATTTTGTAGTTAATTTGGTTTTGGGGGATATTTTAAAGCTATTGAGATGGAGCACTTTGATTTTTTTATGAATTTTTAAAATATTCTCTCAAGTGTTAAAACCTATTCTTTTCTAGAAGACAGCTTATTGCTATTGAGATCAGTGTTGCTAGAGGTATTTTCAGTCATAATCATCAAATATATATATATATTTATAATAAGGTTTGTCTGCAGGTCAGTCAATGCATGCATCTTCTAATGGAGGTTCACATGCCACCAAAAAGGTCCAGAAAAATCGAAATAATTATGCCTCAGTAGAATGTGGTGCCAAAATTCTAGCAGCTAATCCAGAAGCCAAGGTAGGTGCTTAAATATAAAATTTTTTATATATAGGAAATTAACGACTCTTTAAAATATAGGCATTTGTTTACTGGGAACTATATTTTAATGTGGGATATTTTCGTTATTCACTAATAAAAGCAGAATATGCTTTTCAAAACATTATCTTGTATGAATTCTTATTTATATTGGCTGATATATTTTACCCTGCATTTTTTAACTTTTAAAACCCGTATGAAATTTTAAAAAGGAAATAACTAAAATATTATTTTTTCTTTAAAGTAACAGGCATTGAATTTTAAATGTATCATTGTAACACTAATTTAATGCTGTTGCCGTGAATGGTGAATCTTAGCCACTTTTATGCTTTTTTCCCAAGTGAGTGTTTTAAAGTCTTAGGTGTACTTAAGATCTAAAAATACAGAAGTCCCAGAAAACTTTAAAGTTAAAATAAATACTTTCTTCATTATTCCTTAAGTAATTTGTTTCCTTTCCTCTTTTTAAAATAGAGCACATCTGCTATTCTTATAGAAAATATGGATCTTTATATGTTGAATCCTTGCAGCACTAAAATTTGGTGAGTAATATACAATTTTAAAAAGTACATTCTACATATATATGCATATTATGTTAAGCTTTTACATTAGGGTTAGATTAATTTATATAATGTTTAATAAGCTTTTATGATTGATTAGTACTGATACTATGCAAAACTGAGGACAAAATGCCTTCCTTTCCTTTTGAGGAGGTCACAAAAAGCAAAAAATGGCAGATCTGGTTAAACAATTATGAAATGGTATAAAAAGTACTGTTGAAAGAGTGTTATTGAAAGAGTGATGATGCGTAACTGCAAGAGGAGATGAGAGAAGGCTTCCTGGAAGAGGTAATTCCTGAGCTGAATCTTGAAGGATTAATAGGAAGTGGCAGATGAATGAGGCAGAGGTATTCAGGAACTGTAAGAATAAGGGGGCAGTGCTAAAAAGGAATATGTTTCTTCTGGGTGACTGTTAGATATTACAAGAAGAAAGATACAATGAGAGTAGGGGTGGAACATAAGCCTAGAGCATTCATTTATCTATAAGTAGGCCATCCAGTGCTATGTATACCCAGAGTGTTAGATGTCATGAGTATTTATTTTCCCCCAATGCCGTGCTATATACAGTTTTATATTATGCACATGGAACCATACTTTTAATTTTTTCCTAAGCAGCAATATTTTTGGCATCTTTCCATGTTAATAAATGTAAATCTTAGCATCATTTAAAAAAAGACAGCTTTATTGGGGTATAGTTGACATACAGTAAATTGCATGTACAATAAACTACATGTCAAAGTATATAATTTGGTAAGTTTTGACATTTATGTATCTGTGAAGCCATCACCACAATAAAGATAACAACCATATCCATCATTCCCAAAAGTTTCATCATACCTCTTTGTAATTTCTCTCAAACTCTCTTCCCCCACAGCAATTACAGATCTGCTTTCTGTTACTATAAATTAGTTTACAGTCTCTAGATTTTTTATGTAAATGAAATGATAGATTTTGGTACCAGTTTTAATGGCTGCTTAGTATTTCATTGTCTGGATGAACCATAATTTATTAATTCTCTTTGCTAAATATTTAAGTTGATTTTCCCCCCTGCCCTTATAGACTGTGTGTGCTTCGATATAGCAAAATATATGTACAAAGGTGGACATCTGAAGCCTTGAATCCTTAAGATAAATTTCTAAGAACTAAATCGAAGACTATGATAACTTTTTAAGACAATGTATATGCCAAACTATCCTCTAGTCATTTCACACTATCACTGTCTGTTCTTAAGAAAGTCATCCCTTCTCCAAGAATGAGTGTTATCTAAAAAAAGAATTTTTTTTTTTAATTTTTTTTTTTAATTATTATACTTTTAAGTTTTAGGGTACATGTGCACAATGTGCAGGTTTGTTACATATGTATCCATGTGCCATGTTGGTGTGCTGCACCCATTAACTCGTCATTTAGCATTAGGTATATCTCCTAATGCTGTCCCTCCCCCCATCCCCACCCCACAACAGTCCCTGGAGTGTGATGTTCCCCTTCCTGTGTCCATGTGTTCTCACTGTTCACTTCCCACCTATGAGTGAGAACATGCGGTGTTTGCTTTTTGTCCTTGCGATAGTTTACTGAGAATGATGGTTTCCAGTTTCATCTATGTCCCTACAAAGGACATGAACTCATCATTTTTTATGGCTGCATAGTATTCCATGGGAGAAAATTTTCGCAACCCACTCATCTGACAAAGGTCTAATATCCAGAATCTACAGTGAACTCAAACAAATTTACAAGAAAAAAACAACCCCATCAAAAAGTGGGCGAAGGACATGAACAGACATTTCTCAAAAAAAGACATTTATGCAGCCAAAAAACACAGGAAAAAACGCTCATCATCACTGGCCATCAGAGAAATGCAAATCAAAACCACAATGAGATACCATCTCACACCAGTTAGAATGGCGATCATTAAAAAGTCAGGAAACAACAGGTGCTGGAGAGGATGTGGAGAAATAGGAACACTTTTACACTGTTGGTGGGACTGTAAACTAGTTCAACCATTGTGGAAGTCAGTGTGGCGATTCCTCAGGGATCTAGAACTAGAAATACCATTTGACCCAGCCATCCCATTACTGGGTATATACTCAAAGGACTATAAATCATGCTGCTATAAAGACACATGCACACGTATGTTTATTGCAGCACTATTCACGATAGCAAAGACTTGAAACCAACCCAAATGTCCAACAACGATAGACTGGATTAAGAAAATGTGGCAAAAAAGAATTTTTTAAAAAATATGATGGAGCAAAATCAATATTGTTTTATTTACAGGTTTTTTTCCCCCCACTAATGGTATCCTTTGGGAAGTATATAAAGATGCTTCTTATAGACAACTAAGGCTACATACCCTCCTCTTAACATTTTAATGAGTAACTTTTAATGGTAGTCTAATTTATGGAAACTGTTAATGTCATGTTTA
Organism: Nomascus leucogenys; assembly: GCF_006542625.1. Taxonomy (NCBI): domain Eukaryota; kingdom Metazoa; phylum Chordata; class Mammalia; order Primates; family Hylobatidae; genus Nomascus; species Nomascus leucogenys. The sequence continues at coordinate 29,200,286 of NC_044392.1, read as the reverse complement.
ATATGAACTGTTATTTTGATTGGTTTAAGTAATTGTCTTTTGTTCTTTTTGAAGGTTTGTTATTGAACTTTGTGAACCAATTCAAGTAAAACAGCTTGATATTGCAAATTATGAATTATTTTCTTCTACTCCTAAAGATTTTCTGGTTTCTATCAGTGACAGGTAAATTCTAAAGCTGTTTCCTTAGGGTCTATGTTAGATCTCTGAAAAAAAAAAACAAAAACAAAAAAGTGGGTCACTATTTTGACTTCAGTCCATTTATTTTTTAAAGGTCAGTTTGTAATAACAACAATAATACGACTGTATTGTAGGCTTTTGTTAATCACTTACCTTTTACCTTCATTAGCTCATATGCTTTAAACATAACCATATGATACTATTCTCTTATAATGTGCGGAAACAGAAAAGGGGAGATTAAGTAGCTTGCCCAGGTCACATGACTTGTGAGTTTGAGAACCAAGATTCAGAACTACAACTCTGACTTCAAAGTCCTCACTTTCAGTCATTATGCTGTCCTTCTTCTAAACATTTCTTTTAAAAGTTATCAAAAACATACATGTGTAGGTGCTTTATTTTATATTATGAAGTATATTTTTATTAAAATATATTCTAAAACTTTTTTTGTACATATGTGATTATAAAAGAAATAAACATGTTGTGAGGAATTTGGAATAGAACTGCATTTTGTCAACCAGAGATAGCCCTTATTAGCATTTCAATATATTTCTTCCAGTCTTTACTATGCACTTATTTTATTAATTCTATAAAAATACATACTTTTACATCCTGGAAATACTCTTTTGTCTTTTACACATATCATTTTTAATGTGTACACATTATTTTTTGTTCAACAGAGGTGTTAAATCATTTCATAAATACTTTTTGAGTGTCCACGATATGCCATGTAGGATGCTGTTTGTTTATGGAACTGTTATTTTGTCATTGATCATTAAGGGTTTTCCTTGATGTTTCTTCCTCCACCTCACACTCAGCATTGCATATATACAGTTTTTGAAATTGGTTCTCAAGACCTTTTGAGAATTCTGTTATTCTGCCACTACCCTTGCTCAGTTCACTTCTTTTTCTCTCAGCTGCAATTTTCTTGTATGTCAAATAGACATACATAGCTCTGATAAAGTGTATTTTTTTAATGTGGCGAGAGGGCTCATTATTTTGAGGAGTTCTTATAATGTTTCAGTAAACAGATATAATAGTTTCAGACTTTTGTATTAAATACTAAAGTCTCCTTTAAAGGTTAGACTTTTATATTAAATACTAAAGTCTCCTTTAAAGGGGAACTGATACGTCAAACTCAGATGTGGTTTTAAAAGTTTTTTCTTCCCATTCTCTTTCCACCAGTACTTGTATTTATACTTTACATTATTACACACATGTCAGTATGTGAAGAGCTGTGCCACCTTCTTCCAAGACAGTCTCTTGGTGATTTTCTGTTATAAAACCTCTTCCCAAACCCCAAGAAGTGGTACTGGTCTTACTTTTTGTTAATGGTGTGATTTTTCAAGGCATTCTTTCCTGGTAAAGAGAAACCCATCAGTTCAGTTGGAAAAGAAAATGTATTAAATGTATGTATTTATGTATTAAACTGTTAAGTCAGTGTGTTCACCTGGAAAGGAAAAAAATTATATTTTGAAAATATGATAGAACCTCTCAATATGAGGTTTATAATTTTTAAAAAAGAACATTTCTTATATTTTTTAGATATCCAACAAATAAGTGGATTAAGCTGGGTACTTTTCATGGTAGAGATGAGCGGAATGTACAGAGTTTCCCTTTAGATGAACAGATGTATGCAAAATATGTCAAGGTAATGTTTACACATAGAGGACTATGTTCTATAATGAAAATATACATGTTATTCACACTTTATACACCTCATCTTTTTAGAAATCAGAAAAGTTAAGAAATAGACTACACTATACCACTTAATAGATAATTCTTACTTGGGTATATTATTTCATGAGTCAAATATTGCTACATTCCCTTTTGCATTGCTGGAAGCCTAGGCCAGTTTTTTGTTATTTATGGCCCTGATAAAATTCCAAATCATAACTATTTAAGTTTTTTGAGTCTTTATGCAAAATGTCATCTTCATAGTATATTTCTTTCTATTTTGAAACTGAAACCATTGCTGGTCACTGAAGTCTTTAAAGCAGGTGTAATTTCTTATTAGGCTCTGATTCTTAGATCATTTCATCTTTAATGTCCACTTATTTGGCATTGTTACAGCTTTTGTCTTTGTATAGCCAAATGAAATATTCTGTGTCCAAGTACCAGTTGCAAATAAAATAGAGTTTTAAACACTGATGTTCTGTATTTCCACTGCTGCTTCTACCAACTAATCAAGTAAAATGATCACTTTTGAATTGGGTTAAACAAAATAGGGAAAGTTCTTACTCCTTCCTTCCCTTTTTTTTCTTTAAAATTATAGCCATACCTTGAAGTACTATTGAATTAATATTATGACATTTTTGGAATGGCAGCAGTTCTAATTTCTATCCTTTCTTCTTTAAATGTGAGAACTTATAGCTACCTAATTTGTCTTCTGTGATTTTACCATCTCTTTTTAAAGCATGTTTTAAATTGACTTATATAAATAGGTAAACTTGTAGTATTCTTAATCTCAGTATAAAAATGCTGAATTCTATTTTTAAAATACAGTTGATATTCTCAGTTAATAATTCAAAATTATTCAAAAAAATTAAGGAACGTTTTCAATTCCTTTTAAAATGAGTACTGAAACAATTACTTAATTTTTTATACAGTACACTTTCTTTACTCTGAAGAGGCAAAAACGTTAAAAATCATTTGCTAGGTGATAAAATTGTATTTAATTTTGCAAGTAAGACAACTCAAATGAAATAATTTAGAAAATTACTCTTTGTACCATCTAGTTTGTTAATAATGGAAGGATATTTTATTGGAAACATAAAAAATGCCTTATAAAACTTTCCACCTTGTTCCTTTTATGGTGGGAGACTATACAGCATTTTAAATATTAGTTTTATAAAAAACCCTCTTTGGTAGCATTTAGTCTAAAAGCAAGAAACATTTACTTACAGCTCATGAAAAGCAGAGAAAAATTACTTTCTGATTTTCATTTTATAGTAATAATGTTATATAAGTTTTTTACTTGGATGTTCCTTATCTTAAAATAACTGCACCCAAATCTACTACTTTTTAATAGCATACATTTGAAAGGCCAGTTGGTATATATCTTCCACTTCTGTAAGTTGTACTTGAAATAACATAGCATACCAGAAATTGATACTTTCCCTGAAATAAGTTGTATATAATATACAAGTATAAATATCATTTCATAATGGACTGTTAATATGTATATGTGTAGAATATATATGTATATGTGCATATGTATCAATATATAAATTCATATATGGATATATACTTGATACATGTCTGTAATACTTAAAGATTGTTTCCAGATACTGTTTATTAATTGCTTTTAGAATGCTTTCCATCTAACAGCTATATAAAATAACAGCAATGGCTTGTAGATTAGTTAATTTATAACCTTAAAGTTAATTTATTTCATTGCAATCATTTAGATTATACTCTCAGGTTGTGATGGCAAAAATTTAAATTATTGCTTTTATTTCTGCAAGGAATTAAGAATACTACAGTGTTATCCATCACATGACATTACTTTCTATACTTTATACAACATAATTTACAAATATTTAAAGTTGCTTATTGCATGATGTCTAGACTTTGGAACTGATTTTTCTTTTCCTTTCTCTTGCTTCAGATGTTCATCAAGTACATAAAGGTTAGCAACCTTCTCTTTTGCACTATTAAATAACAGAGCATGGCATATTAATGCATTACAAAAACTTTACAAGTATTGATTTTGGGGAAAATAAGGACTTTATAGAAATGTTTAGAAATGTTATAATGAAAAAACTGAGTATATTGTTAGATAATCTTACATGCTCTCTGCTGGCTTCCCATTTTATGTGCTTTTGTTCTTTAGGTTGAGTTGCTATCACATTTTGGATCGGAGCACTTTTGTCCATTAAGCCTTATAAGGTAATGTAGAACAAAAGGTTTATTGAGTGCTTTTTAAAAAATTGATACACAAAATTTTTGATATATTTAAAGTGAATAAATAATTTTCTCTTATGTGAGTTAATACCATAGAAATAAAAACTATGAAAACTTTCTTCTGAATGCATTTTGGAAAAATGTCAAAGTATCCTCTTTTAAAAATAAACCTCATTTGGTATATTTGTTTTAACTTGCTTGCTATTTTGCTATGATGATAATACACAGAAACATTTTAGACTGATATAAAAACTCATCCATTTAAATGCCTTAAATAGATTAGTTTTACATTTTAATTGAAACAGTAGATGACTTAAATGTAAGGAGCAGCCATTATTTTTGAGTCCAAAAGCCAGTGGCCCTCAAAATATGACCAAAGTTGATGTTTGTCATTTATTGTGAAGAGATTAGTCTTAACAAGTGTTTTGTTTTGGAAGTCTTTAATGAAATTGTTGTTGATAGGGTATTTGGCACTAGCATGGTGGAAGAATATGAAGAAATTGCCGATTCCCAGTATCACTCAGAACGCCAGGAACTATTTGATGAGGACTATGGTAAGTGACATCAAACAGATGACTGTTAGGTATATGTTTTTTACTTTTTAAAAATCGAATAGTAATGGGGGAGTATAGATTACTTAAATCAATATGACTGTTGTCTTCAGGCTTTTGTTTTGTTGTTTTTAACTCTAATCAACTTAAATCTGTTTTCTAATATGATTGTTTTGTGTTTGTATTGCTTTCCAAGCTTATCTATCACTTATTTGTAACTGAAACTCCCTTCTATAACATGAATGGTATAAATTATGATTATATCCCTATGCCAGGGCCAAAAATCTGTTAAACTCACAAGATACTGAAATAGTAGAAATGAGCTTTAATGCCTGTGATCTCCCATGAGCCTAAGAGCAAGCACATTTTGGCCTCCTGTGAGCCATTGAGAAATCCTTTGACTCTAAAGAGTTAGAGGAAAGTTTTATGACACTCTCCATTTCCTCTTTAAGTCCTTATTTTAAGACGTCTTAAACTATTGTTTGAACAATCTAAATTTTCTCAAGAGTGAAATGAAGACATTGACTTAAGAGTTGGTAAAGTATATTGAAAGCTTGAATAAAAAAGTCTTATAAATGTGGTTAAAATTTTGGTAAGCATTACAGTTATTTTCCTTGATTTATATTTGTTTGTTAAATGGTTTCTTAATCTTACATGCTTTTTGTGAACATGTTTTAGATATATGATTCATATTTATTATAAAATGTTTTAAATGTCAGCTGACTTTGACAGGACATAATTTGAGCTTTTAAATATGTTATCATTGGAGCTAGATCTCAGCATAATTACTTTTGTTTTCTTTTTAAACAGATTATCCACTGGATTATAATACTGGAGAGGATAAATCCTCAAAAAATCTCCTTGGTTCTGCTACAAGTAAGTATTTTGAGGATTTTCTATTCGGTCTACTACTTTTTCATTCTGACACACATGGACATTTTGTCATGGTATGGTTGAGGAGAATTCTCCCAGTGTCGAACTTTGAGTTGAAATAAAAGATACTGTCTTTTGAAAAGTATTTTTATAGAAATGCGATAAGAATATATGAAAAGAAAGAGGAGAGAGACAAATGCAATTGTAATAAAGGTGTTTCTTCTACTCTAATTAGGCGCTCACATTTTGGGGCAGATTCCTTATAGTAAAGAAAGGGCTATGGATTTTCTTGGGGAAAGAATTATTAAAACAGTCATACCACAGTTAATCTATGGATATGGTTAGTTTGCCATTTAGTTACAAAATATAAAAGGGTGCTCCTACCATGATAATGAATACCAATAAGAATACTAGTAATAATATACTCTTTGTAAACTAAGAAACAATGAATAAGATATACTAGTGATTTAGTTTGTTGTTATTCCAAAATAGAATCCCAACCTAGTGGTAGGCTCACTAAGGAGACTACTGAAAGACCATTACCTGACTGACACTTTATTTTTCATGGTTAGATTCTGTGTAGGTATATTTCAATGATGTTTCTGATTATTTCTGAAAAATGTAAAATTAACTAGAAATAGTTTTCTTTTTATTTGAAAATTATTAATCGAATTTTTAATAAAAACAAATCTTAGTAAAATAGAAGACTAGTTGCGTGCGCTTGTTACTTTTTGCTCTTAGTGAATTGAATTGCTTGAATTCCACCGTCTGTGAACATTGACTTTGTAAGTTTTTTAGCTATTCAACCAGTAGTCTAAATACTTAGGTTGATATTTTGTGTAGCCACAGTATATAGAGTTAAAATTACCTCTTTCATCTCTCCTTCTAGCCTTTTCTTTCTTTCCTTTCTTTTCTTTCTCTTCCTGCCTTCCTTGCCTTTTTCCCCCTCCATAGAAGAGTATAGACTTCAGTGGAATTTTTAGGGGATGGGAAAAAGAGTGTTAAAAATACCTGTAGAAGGAAAATCTTCCGTGATTACAAAGTAATATTCAACTTTATTATATATCAGTTCAGTATATTTTGTTTTACTTTATTGCTAGGCTTCTGACTTTCTAGATATTAGTGATTACTTTTAAATAGGATTCCTAGCTATCTAGTTATTGATATAAAAATAAGTCTTATTCACTGCTATGTGATGTAATTTTTTAGGAGTGAAAGAAATGTCATATCTGTCTGAATATTAATGTTTTTGTTTCCCTTAATTTGCATTTTATATGTTACATAGTAGTCATTATTCTGCCATTTATGTAGCTCAGTAATGTTGAATTAGCTCTGAGGAAGCATCGTTATTTTATGGGGTCAGAAAATGGCCCCGGACTAAAAGATCTCTAGCTTCTGGTAGGTACTGGAAAAAAGAGGACACCTTAAGGAAATAATGTCTTATTGTAGTTTCAGATAAAGGAAAAGTGTGTTGACATTCTGGATTTTCTTGGTATATCTTCCTATGTGGTTAACTTCTAGATGCCATTAAAACCTAACCATAGGCCAGGCACAGTGGCTCATGCTTGTAATCCCAGTATTTTGGGAGGCCGAGATAGGCGGATGACCTGAGGTCAGGAGTTTGAGACCAGCCTGGCCAACATGGTGAAACCCCGTCTCTACTAAAAATACAAAAATTAGCCAACCATGGTGGCGTGTGCCTATAATCCCAGCTACTCCGGAGGCTGAGGCAGGAGAATCGCTTGAACCCAGGAGGCGGAGGTTGCTGTGAGTTGAGATCGCACTACTGCACTCCAGCCTGGGCGACAGAGTGAGACTCTGTCTCAAAAAAAAAAAACAAGAAAACAAAAACCTAATCATATATCAGGGGAAGACATTTCCCTGTTTGTATTCATGTCTCTGATCAGTATATCAATTAATTAAACATAGAATCTTGTTTAGATACTTCTGTTTGGATCTTTCTCCTTGAAGGTATATCACTTAATTTTCCTTTTACAGATTTCTGGGAGGGCAAGGTTATCTTCCAGTGTTCTAGGTATTGAAATAATTTATACAGTGAGATAAGATGGGTGGGAGGATGTCAGCTGAGTCTCTAAAATGAGATTTAAAATGGTCTCCACCACCTGAAGTTTTAGAACAAGAGAGGTAGTAAGAGCTGAGTGATAAGACTTTATTGTCATAAAACTTTATAGACTTGGCCTAACACTGCTGCCTTCTGTATCTGTGTCCTTCTTACTCTTCTCTGAAGTTTGGGACTGAATTAGCTATAGCCTCCAAGGTGGTATAACTTGAAGAAGTAAATAATAGAGTGGAATCAGAACTTCAGTAGTTCTGATTCAAAGAACTGGTCTTTTTCACAAGAATGTCTTGAGTTGACTATAATCATCACTGCTTTCTAAATTAGCTTGAAATTAGCCCATTTTGAAGCTAGTTTTTTTCTTGTTTTTAATGTGCACATAGTATCCACAAGCTAGAATTCTTTGTCTTTAATCTTAATAGAAACTCCTTTTTCTTTTTGATCTGAAGTAGTTAGTAGTTATAGGAAATATGTCACCACAATACTTTGTGTGTGCTGAGAGTTGGATGTCAAAGAGCATGCACATTGCATATTTAAACATTCTTGATATTATATAATTTACTTAACTGCTGAAAAGGGAGAAGCTGTTATCTTAGAGCAGCATTCTTGGCTTTGTGTGTATGCCTTCCTAATTCTTTTGTTTACATTCTTGAACTAAAACATTTAAATCTTTTACATCAACAAGATTTCTCCATATCACTCTGATTTTCTTGTTCTTTGTCATGTGAATTTGCCAGACCTCTCTGCCTACTTTGATATTGGTGCAGGTCTGCCTTTGCTCTTAAATAATGTGGTTTTTGTTTCTGTTAAAATCACCGTATCTGCTAAAGGGAGATAGGTGCATGTGCATGTTTAAGAGAAAATGTAGTTTTTACTTTTTAAGTCAAGTATTTTTTGTGGAAAAAAGTAGATCCTAGAATGGACCATTTTCCTAGAAAATGCGGGCACACTTCAGAGATAGTATAGATAGGAGGAAGTCTTTTTTGTTGGTTTATCTTCTGTTGTATCATATAAACTCTTCAACTTCAGCAGCCTGGACAAATGTTTGTTTTCTTTATCAAAAAGAGCCATTGGAGCACTGAAGACTGAGTAAATAATATGGAGATATTTGGTCTTTAGGACCAAATATTAGGAGCATTTTATTCCTAAAGGAATGAGGTGGGATGGATAAGTTGCCCAATTCAAAAATTTAAAAGTTGACTAATCCAGGAGAAATTAGAGATTTTTATCTCTAGTTTGGCAATTATATTCAAAGATGTTATTTTAGTCTATTCTGAAAGTTTTTTAATGGCCAGATAATCATGGTGTATACAAACTATCAAACTATCACGTGTTTGGATACAAATTGAAAATAGAATAGAATATTCACAATTCTGCTTTCTCTCAAAAGACAAAAAAGATACATTAGGCAATGTTCTGTAAACATGGGAAAATTATTTTAGGTTAAATGGGCTGAGAAGAAAGTTGCTAAATATTGCTTTTGTTACCAAGTTTCCTGAAATGATGATAATAAATAATATTTTAAAAGGGTAAATAGAAGGATCTTCTTTATTGTAGGTACTGGTGTTAAAATTTAGGTTCAGAAATAATACTGTAAAGCTACTTTCTTTACACAGATTAACACATTATCTTCTTGAATTATTTAATAATGAATGTCAAAAAATTTGAAATCTCATATAAGATCTCACTTTGAAACACAAAGTATATAAACTGTTGATGGCACAATTTGAGTTTTGTGAAGCAGTCAGTTTTGACTGTAGGTGGCAGTGTAGGTGGGGGATCATAAATAATATTGCAGTATTGGTTGGCATTATAAAGGGTGTATGAGGAAATAACAGTTTCCATTCCAGACTTCATCTTGGTTTATGAGGGAATACGGAGTTTCCATTTTTGTTATCTCATACCGTAGCATCTCTTTAGCTTAAGTAAGAATCAAGGCCACTTCTGTTTATCAGTTTGCCAGGTCAAAGGGCAATATTAAAAATGTTACTTAAACATTTTAAAATGGCAAATATCGAGCCTTTGTGTGTTACAGTAATGATTAGAAACAAAGTACCACTGCTTTGTTGACTTTCAGCGTATACACTCATAATTTCTTGAAGATCAACATTATAGCTGATTCCTAGCTATCACTTTAAAGCAGTTTGACATATGCTACTACTTTCTCCCATCCTAAAGCATGTATTTACAGGATGAGCTCCAGGCAGCAGTCTTTGGTTTACTTGCAACCTTCCTGATGTAGATTTTTCTCTCTTAGATCCTTTTCTACTTTTCACATCTCTGGTTTTCATTGAAAATGTGATGAATACTCTGTGGATCGCTTTAGGAAGAGAGATTAAGACAGAAATAATGTATGATGATTAATATGTAGCCCCTGCCAGATCTTAGTATTTTAATAGTAGGAGTATCTGATACCAAAGAATTAAATTTTAGTGGAATTTCAAAGGTTAGACTGGGAATGAAAGTTAATTTCACTTGAAATTACATCACATTACTGGAAGGAAGGTCTTCTATTCCCAGTACCAATTTTTTATGCAGTTCTGATATTTTCTTATGCTCATGTATAAATATATCTGTAGATATTGAGGTTTGTACCACTTTTTTCATGTAAATATCCTCCTTCAAAAGAGAAGCAGGGTTAGCAGGTATGCAAATTGCTTTTTACAACACTTTGTTTTATGACCTTGACTTTTCATTAATCTGCCGCATACCTGTCCCCAACCAGTTAACTGAAGAATTTGTATGCTTTATGATTTAAAAAGGTTGCTGCTTTGGCCAATGAGTTTTTTAAAGTCATCTTTGATTCTATGCAATATCAATTTAGAATTTAACCATATTACCATAGATATGATAGGCTAATCGTTGAAAATATTTTCTGCTTCTTTTGGATAATCTGTTTTGTTTTTACCTGTGATAATCACATAATGTAGTAAAAGCATTTGCTTTTTTACACTTTTTTTAAATTTTAAACTGTAGAGAATTTTTAAAGAAAAATAGGTTTTTCTGTAAAATAAGAATTTTGGTTATCACATTTTTTTTCCTGTCCCAGTACAGACTGTATGTTGAGTTATATTGAATTTATAATATGCTGAAGACAGTGTTTTGGTAAAGTGTCTAGGGAAGTTTTACAAGAAAAGTATATTTAAGGCCAGGCGCGGTGGCTCATGGCTGTAATCCTAGCACTTTGAGAGGCTGCGGTGGGCAGATTTCCTGAGCTCAGGAGTTCGAGAGTAGCCTGGGCAACACAGTGAAACCCTGTCTCTACTAAAATACAAAAAATTAGCTGGATGTGGCGGCATGTGCCTGTAGTCCCAGCTACTCGGGAGGCTGAGGCAGAGGAATTGCTTGAACCTGGGAGGCAGAGGTTGTTGCAGTGAGCCGAGATTGCACCACTGCACACCAGCCTGGGCAACAGAGCAAGACTCCATCTCCAAAAAGAAAAGTATATTTAAATATAAAATTCCTTTTTTTTTTTTTTTTTTTTTTTTTTTGAGACGGAGTCTTGCTCTGTCGCCCAGGCTGGAGTGCAGTGGCGCAATCTGGCTCACTGCAAGCTCCGCCTCCTGGGTTCACGCCATTCTCCTTTTGAACATAAAAATTTAGATACATGCTTTACACTTGTGGCTAAAATTTATTTGTGTCCTATATTGGACTTTAGTTGTGAGGTGAATACAAAAGTAACCAGTCAAAAAATGCAAAAGATCATTCTAAATGATTTTTTGACTATCTGATATTAATTTATATTAGAATATTTAGGTATTTGGTACTTTTTCTGATTGAATTTTGTTTCAGATGCCATTCTAAATATGGTGAATATTGCTGCTAATATTCTGGGAGCAAAAACTGAAGACCTGACAGAAGGTACCTAATCATTTTATGGGTCTTTTAAATAGCTGGTACTCCAGGGGTCCTTATATGTAGGAAAATCAAGTAGTGAGTTAAGAAAATTTGATTGTTTACATTTAGAAATATAGAAATAATTCAGAGGAACTTACCAATCTTTATTATTCATTGTTTATTTGAATTTCACAAGTTCTGTTTTGTAAAAGAATACTGTCTATATAAAACTTATGAATTTGCCTTTTGACTTCTCCTAGCTCTAATATTAATAGCAATGATTTTATTCCTTATCTCTTTACCGAGATTTTGATGTCCTAATGGTACTTTAAGTATGTTATTCTTTTATGTGTTAAATAGCTACTTGATTTAGAAAGCCATCTTTTCCTTAGAGAATGGCAAATAACAATATTTTTGGCAAGAAGAAACAGTCTTGCCTTTTTGTTTTTTAAAAAATGCTTAGATCCAAGTGAACACTTAAAATGACTCATTTATTTCCTCTCATTCTCTTTAACAACTCTTTCAGTATCTAGAAGGCATATTAATCACGTAAGGTTACACAACATTCATAGTCATCTGACTTGCTTTAATTATCTGAGAAATTGAGAAACGATATATATTACTTGTTGTGATCTTATGTGATCATTTCTTCCTAAAAGAACTTTGATTTTTTTTAAGAAAAAATCTGCAGTAGCAAACCTATTTGGCTTTCTTCTCTTCCAAGAAATTTGTTTTAGTAAAATATTTTCGTGGTACAGCTTTTAAAATTGAACTCAACATTGGGCATCTTTCTTAAAATAGGAAATAAAAGTATATCTGAGAATGCCACTGCCACAGCTGCACCTAAAATGCCTGAATCAACTCCTGTTTCAACTCCTGTTCCATCTCCTGAGTAAGTTATAATGTGATATTAAATAGAATTTTATTGCAATGGAGAGATAAGTATATTAGTATAAAAAAAGGAACTTGTGATTTGTGTGTGAAATGATTACCTATAGAGAGCTCTGAATCATAGGATAGCATTCTGTGGCCACTTAGAAAATCTTTGAGTTGCTTTTTCCCATTAGTGTATATGCATACTGGGAATATAATTCAGATCAAACTTTTTTTTGCGGGGGGCGGGGTATTATATATTACTTTCATTATTCACAACAGTGACTCTTTTCCATATTGCAAATAATTGACCTTACTCTGCAGGTATAGGCTTGAGGACAAATTTTAAAGCCCCCCCACCTTTTTTTATTAAGTTCAAGTTTAAAAGCATTGATCTGTGGTATCCCTAGAAAGCTACCAAAATACCTAGAGCAGTGGTTCTTGAATAATGTGTTTGCCACACAGCAAGCTCTTAACTGTTCCATTTCTCTGAATCATGTAGGCCTTTCCCCAGGTTGCAGTGGGGACACTTTGGGCAGGGATGTATCTAAATAGGTAATAGATATAATATATACTCATTTTTTGTCTTTTCTGCCAGAGGTGGTTTTGTTGGTACCTCTACTTCTTACCTATAATAAATAATAAGCTTATAATGATTTGGATAATCAGGTAGTTATTGTAGACTTAATTTATGTATATTTCATTAAATACACTCCCTACAAAACTTTGCAAGTCCTTTATCTTAGAACAACTCTACTTAAAGAGTATGAGATATTTGAATACGAACCACTTAGTTCAAGATAGTATGGGCCGGGCGCGGTGGCTCACACTTGTAATCCCAGCACTTTGGGAGGCCGAGGCGGGCGGATCACGAGGTCAGGAGATCGAGACCACGGTGAAACCCCGTCTCTACTAAAAATACAAAAAAATTAGCCGGGCGTGGTGGCGGGCGCCTGTAGTCCCAGCTACTCGGAGAGGCTGAGGCAGGAGAATGGCGTGAACCCGGGAGGCGGAGCTTGCAGTGAGCCGAGATCGCGCCACTGCACTCCAGCCTGGGCGACAGAGCGAGACTCCGTCTCAAAAAAAAAACAAAACAAAAAAAAAAAAGATAGTATGTAATGAGACCTGCAGTGGGTATGCTTTGAACTGCAACTCAGGAGAACTATACTATTTCAAAAATGAGATTTTGATGCTTTGAAAAGCATAGTGAGAAAATTATATTATCCTGTGTTAATCCTGAAAGTTACTGGAGATATTTATTGGGTAATTAGAAAATATAGCATATGTGTTATTGATTCCTAAAAGGACCTAAGAAATCTATTGGGGATAGAGACATTCTTGGTGTTTCTAATTATGTGGAGCTGTGATTGCTGTTCCTGATTTTGTAACTAGGTTTCTTCAGTTAACAACAGGCTGTGTCATATTTTTCAAAACTAAATAAAACTAATTTGGTTTTTTATATATATGTACACACTTTCATACACATATATGCACAAGTAGATAGGAATATTTCTTGAAAGCTATAGTCACAGGCTAATGTAGCAGTTTTTATTTTTCCGTATTTTTAATAGATATGTTTGCATAATTTCTTATTCAGTATTTCTTCATGTTTGTCTTAAATTCTTTTTAATGCTTTTGAAGCAATCTTTTGAAGCAAATATGTGAAAATGAAGGAATCCATGGTAGGGTGTCACTGTTAAAGTTATGGAAAGCCGACTTATTTTCTTTTCCTAGGTTTTAGTAGGTTTTGCCATGTGAATTTGAGAAAAAAAATTTTAAAGTATATTTCTGATTACAGTGTGTATAGATGGGATATAACATCTATATTCAGTATTTTTTACCAAATTCAATTTAATTTTTCTTTCTCCCCTTCTTCAGACATTGCTTGTTTTTATTGTCATAAATTATTTGGTAGAAAAGCAATATATTATCTGAATATGTAAGAATATTATTAGAGACTAAATATATATGGCTATAAATATCTTTTTATTTACCGAAGTGTAGTCTAATTATGTTTTAATTTGGTCCATTTACTGTTTTGCTACCAAAATGAAAGTCTACCTCATAGATACTATTTTATTACTTTCTTCTGTCTTTGCTATTGTGACATTAGTCTTTATTTGAAGACATTTCCCAGCATGCTTAGTAATTTTTCAGAATGGGAAAATGTGTGTTTGAGCATAATTATTTTTGGTATTTAAATTACCATATTTTTTTCATATTGGACCTTTTATGTATAAGGCTACACCCAGTAATTAACTGTCTTTATCTTGGAAGGAATCACAAGCATTATAATTTATAACACTGTCCCCATAAGCTTCATCCCCCCACTCTCCTGTATGCCACATACATACTCCAAAGCCTCAAAATGGGATAGAATATTAATAGTGGCACTAGTAGTTTAATAGCAGCACTATTAGCATATCAGAAGCCAGAATTGTTATTAAAGTGGTTAGGTATTTGGCTTTTAATAATAGAAGATTAGCCTAGATTATAGCAAAATTATTTTAGGAAGGGAGATACGTTTCTTGTCCTTAAAGTAGATAATCCTATGTGTGTAGGTGTGTGTGTGCGTGTGTGTGTAATGCTGCATTGGAGTTCCTCAAATCATTCTTAGAAAAATTATGTTTGAGAAACCTAGCTGCCTTTTGAAAATAGGGTATTCAAGTACAAAGTGCACTCATAAATATTAAGAATCCTAGATTCTAGTTTTAGCTCTAGACCTTATTTAAGCTAGCTTATTAAGCTAGCTCTTAGTTGGCTTAATTTCTGATGTGTAAGGGATAGTGAAGCTTGTAAAGATTCAGTGAATATTTATGAGAGGAAAGGAACACTACATTCAGTGAATGGAAGTATTCACTTAGAAACAATTCTTAAACAGATTAAAAGAAAGCAAGTTTGATATGGTAAATATGGTGGTTTGAGTCATCTGGCTAGTCACTTGATACATAGTATTTCTGTTATCATTTCTGAGCAGTATTTGTTTTTATAATAAAAATGTTTTGTAGGTGAAACATTTATCCAAAAACAACTTAAATTTCTTCTATATTTCCAACCTTTTATCTTCTGTATAGATATTTATTTTTCTTTAACATATTTCAACTTTAGACTTCTAAGTAAGTGATTTATAATTATGATATATGTATTTCTAGGTATGTAACCACTGAAGTACACACACATGACATGGAGCCGTCAACACCAGATACTCCAAAAGAGAGTCCCATTGTACAGTTAGTTCAAGAGGAGGAAGAGGAGGCAAGTCCATCTACAGTGACCCTTCTGGGCAGCGGTGAACAGGAAGATGAATCATCACCCTGGTTTGAGTCAGAGACACAAATATTTTGCAGTGAACTGACCACAATTTGTTGTATTTCTAGTTTTTCGGAATACATATATAAATGGTGTTCAGTTAGAGTTGCTCTTTATCGGCAACGCAGCCGAACTGCTTTGAGTAAAGGAAAAGATTATCTTGTGTCAGCTCAACCACCCTTACTGCTTCCTGCAGAATCAGTAGATGTTTCAGTATTGCAACCTCTGAGTGGAGAATTGGAAAATAAGAATATAGAAAGGGAAGCTGAAACTGTTGTTCTGGGTGATTTAAGTAGTAGTATGCACCAAGATGACTTGGTGAATCACACTGTAGATGCAGTTGAGCTTGAACCAAGCCATTCTCAAACTCTTTCTCAGTCTCTTCTTTTAGATATTACCCCAGAAAGCAATCCCTTGCCTAAAATAGAAGTATCTGAGTCTGTTGAATATGAGGCAGGACATATACCATCACAAGTAATTCCCCAAGACAGTTCTGTTGAGAGCGATAATGAAGCACAACAAAAATCTGAGAGCTTTAGTTCTATAGAGAAACCATCTATTACCTATGAAACAAATAAAGTTAATGAGTTAATGGATAATATTATAAAAGAAGATGTGAACTCCATGCAAATTTTCACAAAGCTGTCTGAAACAATAGTGCCACCAATAAATACAGCCACTGTACCCGACAATGAAGATGGGGAAGCCAAAATGAATATAGCTGACACAGCAAAGCAAACTTTGATTTCTGTTGTGGATTCTTCTTCATTACCTGAAGTAAAAGAAGAAGAACAGTCTCCAGAAGATGCCCTTTTGAGAGGGTTACAGAGGACAGCTACAGATTTTTATGCTGAATTGCAAAATTCTACAGATCTAGGATATGCTAATGGAAATCTTGTACATGGATCAAACCAAAAGGAGTCAGTATTTATGAGACTTAATAATCGTATTAAAGCCTTAGAAGTTAACATGTCTCTCAGTGGTCGCTATCTGGAGGAGCTTAGCCAAAGGTAAGCTTTATTATTAATTAGCACAGTCAGCTTCACACAGTGAGTTAAGCAGCATAGAGTATGACCTGTGATTACAGGAGAGGATTTAATTATCTCATGATATAATAGAGGTAAGCACAATTTTAGCGAGAGAGAGAAAGAAAGCTACTTGAATGCTGATCAGTGACTTATGAATTGATTTTTTGTTTTTAATTTTAAAAGTACTTTCCAGTGACAAAACACTTTTATTAGGCTGGCAACAAGTTTGAATTATCTATACTCACTTTCACCTTTTTTCTGTTGCCAAACTTTAGCCACTTTTTCTGCTTGATTCCCAGAGGGCTCATGGAAAAATATGGTTGTATATAGACCTTAAAGCTTTTAGTGGAATTTGACCAGATATCACTTAAGAGTTTAGATAAGTGAAGACAGGGATGGACTGAGCTGGATGATTGGGCACATTTGCAGTTTGCTCTCTTTTAAACAGGTCTCAGCATCCTAGTTCTAGTTGTAATAGTTTCTGCTTTTAAGTGCCAGAGACAGTGCCAATTCATTAAGACACCAGGCCTGGCTTTTTAAACCTGTTTACTCTTTTATTTATCCTTTGTGTGTCCATTGTCTGTCCTTAGGGCTTCTTTACCAACGTTTTGCAAACATCTAGGCACAAGTGTCCAGAGTTCCTGAAACACCACCTTTTCTTACATCTCTTAAATTGAAATGCCACTAGTAAGGTGTCACCAAGGCAGTCTTATATCTGAAGTAGGAGATTTTTCTAATCCATACATAGAATTAATTGGCTAATCGTGTGTGTGTGTGTTCATGTGTGACATGCCCACTTAGCTACCCCATACCTGCTCTTACTTTTCCCTACCTCCATCTGCATCCCAAGGGAACCACAGAAATTACTAAATTTTACATAGCAGAAGATAAATAGAATTGTATTGCATAGGCCTGAATAAGAATCACTTTAAGAAAAACAGATTTGTCTCATATATCAAAATCAGAAGTATGTTTCCATTACTAAGTGGAATAAGTAAGAAATTAAAGCTGATTTAAACCAATTCTTACTCCATAGGTACCGAAAACAAATGGAAGAAATGCAAAAGGCTTTCAATAAAACAATTGTGAAACTTCAGAATACTTCAAGAATAGCAGAGGAGCAGGTTGGTCTTCTACATCCCTTATTTACTTTTTATATAAATTTCGACTGAATTCTGTAGATTCTCACTGGTAAAGGATAAGTATTGTAGTTTCACTTTATCCCCCTGCTGGCTGGTGTTTAAGCCTGTTATATTAATATGATGTCATGTTTGGAAAGTTACATAGCTATTAGCATCATTATCGTCTCTAGAGAAAGATTTATTTAATTTTTTTTAATTATACTTTTAAGTTCTAGGGTACATGTGCACAACGTGCAGGTTTGTTACATATGTATACATGTGCCATATTGGTGTGCTGCTGCTGTACCTATTAACTAGTCATTTATATTAGGTATATCTCCTAATGCTATCCCTCCCCCCTCCCCCCACCCCACGACAGGCCCCGGAGTGTGATGTTCCTCACCCTGTGTCCAAGTATTCTCATTGTTCAGTTCCCACCTATGAGTGAGAACATGCAGTGTTTGGTTTTCTGTCCTTGCAATAGTTTGCTCAGAATGATGGTTTCCAGCTTCATCCATGTCCCTACAAAGGACATGAACTCATCATTTTTTATGGCTGCATAGTATTCCATGGTGTATATGTGCCACATTTTCTTAATCCAGTCTATCATTGTTAGACATTTGGGTTGGTTCCAAGTCTTTGCTATTGTGAACAGTGCCACAATAAACATACGTGTGCATGTGTCTTTATAGCAGCATGATTTATAATCCTTTGGGTATATACCCAGTAATGGGATTGCTGGGTCAAATGGTATTTCTAGTTCTAGATCTCTGAGGAATCGCCACACTGACTTCCACAATGGTTGAACTAGTTTACAGTCCAACCAGCAATGTAACAGTGTTCTTCTTTCTCCACATCCTCTCCAGCACCTGTTGTTTCCTGACTTTTTAATGATGGCCATTCTAACTGGTGTGAGATGGTATCTCATTGTGGTTTTGATTTGCATTTCTCTGATGGCCAGTGATGATGAGCATTTTCTTATGTGTCTGTTGGCTGCATAAATGTCTTCTTTTGAGAAGTGTCTGTTCATATCCTTCACCTACTCTTTGATGGGGTTGTTTGATTTTTTCTTGTAAATTTAAGTTCTTCATAGATTCTGGATATTAGCCCTTTGTCAGATGGGTAGATTGCAAAAATTTTCTCCCATTCTGTAGGTTGCCTGTTCACTCTGATGGTAGTTTCTTTTGCTGTGCAGAAGCTCTTTAGTATAATTAGACCCCATTTGTCAATTTTAGCTTTTGTTGCCATTGCTTTTGGTGTTTTAGACATGAAGTCCTTGCCCATGCCTATGTCCTGAATGGTATTGCCTAGGTTTTCTTTTAGAGTTTTTATGGTTTTAGGTCTAACATTTAAGTCTTTAATCCATCTTGAATTAATTTTTGTATAAGGTGTAAAGAAGGGATCCAGTTTCAGCTTTCTACATATGGCTAGCCAGTTTTCCCAGCACCATTTATTAAATAGGGAATCCTTTCCCCATTTATTGTTTTTGTCAGGTTTGTCAAAGATCAGATGGTTGTAGATGTGTGGTATTATTTCTGAGGGTTCTGTTCTGTTCCATTGGTCTATATCTCTGTTTTGGTACCATTACCATGCTGTTTTGATTACTGTAACCTTGTAATATAGTTTGAAGTCAGGTAGCATGATGCCTCCAGCTTTGTTCTTTTTGCTTAGGATTGACTTGGCAATGTGAGCTCTTTTTTGGTTCCGTATGAACTTTAAAGTAGTTTTTTCCAATTCTGTGAAGAAAATCATTGGTAGCATGATGGGGATGGCATTGAATCTATAAATTACCTTGAGCAGTATGGCCATTTTCACGACATTGGTTCTTCCTATCCATGAACACGGGATGTTCTTCCATTTGTTTGTGTCTTCCTTTATTTCGTTCAGCAGTGGTTTGTAGTTCTTGAAGAGTTCCTTCACATCCCTTGTAAGTTGGATTCCTAGGTATTTTATTCTCTTTGAAGCAGTTGTGAATGGGGGTTTGCTCATGATTTGGCTCTCTGTCTGTTACTGGTGTATAGGAATGCTTGTGATTTTTGCATGTTGATTTTGTATCCTGAGACTTTGCTGAAGTTGCTTATCAGCTTAAGGAGATTT
Organism: Nomascus leucogenys; assembly: GCF_006542625.1. NCBI lineage: Eukaryota > Metazoa > Chordata > Mammalia > Primates > Hylobatidae > Nomascus > Nomascus leucogenys. The sequence continues at coordinate 29,180,440 of NC_044392.1, read as the reverse complement.
TGGGCTGAGACAGTGGGGTTTTCTAAATATACAGTCATGTTATCTGCAAACAGGGACAATTTGACTTCCTCTTTTTCTAATTGAATACCCTTTATTTCTTTCTACTGCATGATTGCCCTGGCCAGAACTTCCAGGACTATGTTGAATAGGAGGGGTGAGAGAGGGCATCCCTGTCTTGTGCCAGTTTTCAAGGGGAATGCTTCCAGTTTTTGCCCATTCAGTATGATATTGGCTGTGGGTTTGTCATAGATAGCTCTTATTATTTTGAGCTACATCCCATCAATACCTAGTTAATTGAGAGATTTTTAGCATGAAGAGCTGTTGAATTTTGTCAAAGGCCTTTTCTGCATCTGTTGAGTTAATCATGTGATTTTTGTCTTTGGTTCTGTTTATATGATGGATTACATTCATTGATTTCCACGTGTTGAACCAGCCTTGCATCCCAGGGATGAAGCCAACTTGATCATGGTGGGTAAGCTTTTTGATGTGCTGCTGGATTCGGTTTGCCAGTATTTTATTGAGGATTTTTGCATCGATGTTCATCAGGTATATTGGTCTAAAATTCTCTTTTTTTGTTGTGTCTCTGCCAGGCTTTGGTATCAGAATGATGCTGTCCTCATGAAATGAGTTAGGGAGGATTCCCTCTTTTTCTATTGTTTGGAATAGTTTCAGAAGGAATGGTACCAGCTCCTCTTTGTACCTCTGGTAAAATTCGTCTGTGAATCTGTCTGGTCCTGGACTCTTTTTAGTTGGTAGGCTATTAATTATTGCCTCAATTTCAGAGCCTGTTATTGGTCTATTCAGGGATTCAACTTCTTCCTGGTTTAGTCTTGGTAGGGTGTATGTGTCCAGGAATTTATCCATTTCTTCTGGATTTTCTAGTTTATTTGCGTAGAGGTGTTTATAGTATTCTCTGATGATAGTTTGTATTTATGTGGGATTGTTGGTGATATCCCCTTTATCATTTTTTATTGTGTCTATTTGATTCTTCTCTCTTTTCTTCTTTATTAGTCTTGCTAGTGGTCTATCAATTTTGTTGATCTTTTCAAAAAACCAGCTCCTGGATTCATTGATTTTTTTTTTTGAAGGGTTTTTTGTGTCTCTGTCTCCTTCAGTTCTGCTCTGATTTTAGTTATTTGTTGCCTTCTGCTAGCTTTTGAATGGTTTGCTCTTGCTTCTCTAGTTCTTTTAATTGTGATGTTAGGGTGTCAATTTTAGATCTTTTCTGCTTTCTCTTGTGGGCATTTAGTGCTATAAATTTCCCTCTACACACTGCTTTAAATGTGTCCCAGAGATTCTGGTATGTTGTGTTTTTGTTCTCATTGGTTTCAAAGAACATCTTTATTTCTGCCTTCATTTCATTATGTACCCAGTAGTCATTCAGGAGCAGATTGTTCAGTTTCCATGTAGTTGAGTGGCTTTGAGTGAGTTTCTTAATCCTGAGTTCTAATTTGATTGCACTGTGGTCTGAGAGCCAGTTTGTTATAATTTCTGTTCTTTTACATTTGCTGAGGAATGCTTTACTTCCAGCTATGTGGTCAATTTTGGAATAATTTTGTGGTGCTGAGAAGAATGTATATTTTGTTGATTTAGAGTGGAGAGTCCTGTAGATGTCTGTTAAGTTGGCTCAGTGCAGAGCTGAGTTCAATTCCTGGATATCGTTGTTAACTTTCTGTCTTGTTGATCTGTCTAATGTTGACAGTGGGGTGTTAAAGTCTCCCATTATTATTGTGTGGAAGTCTGAGTCTCATTGTACATTGTAGGTCTCTAAGGACTTGCTTCATGAATCTGGGTGCTCCTGTATTGGGTGCATATATGTATTTAGGATAGTTTGCTCTTCTTGTTGAATTGATCCCTTTACCATTATGTAATGGCCTTCTTTGTCTCTTTTGATCTTTGTTGGTTTAAAGTCTGTTTTATCAGAGACTATGATTGTACCCCTGCTTTTTTTTTGTTTTCCATTTGTTTGGCAGATCTTCCTCCATCCCTTTATTTTGAGCTTGTGTGTGTCTCTGCACGTGAGATGGGTCTCCTGAATATAGCACACTGATGGGTCTTGACTTGTTATCCAATTTGCCAGTCTATGTCTTTTAATTGGAGCATTTAGCCCATTCACATTTAAGGTTAATATTGTTATATGTGAATTTGATCCTGTCATTATGATGTTAGCTGGTTATTTTGCTCGTTAGTTGGTGCAGTTTCTTCCTAGCCTCGATGGTCTTTACAATTTGGCATGTTTTTGCAGTGGCTGGTACCGATCGTTCCTTTACACTTTTAATGCTTCCTTCAGGAGCTCTTGTAAGGAAGGCCTGGTGGTGACAAAATCTCACATTTGCTTGTCTGTAAAGGATTTTATTTCTCCTTCACTTATGAAGCTTAGTTTGGCTGGATATGAAGTTCTGGGTTGAAAATTCTTTTCTTTAAGAATGTTGAATATTGGCCCCTACTCTCTTCTGACTTGTATAGTTTCTGCCAAGAGATCAGCTGTTAGTCTGATGGGCTTCCCTTTGTGGGTAACCCGACCTTTCTCTCTGGCTGCCCTTAACATTTTTTCCTTCATTTCAACTTTGGTGAATCTGACAATTATGTGTCTTGGAGTTGCTCTGCTCGAGGAGTATCTTTGTGGTGTTCTGTGTAATTCCTGAATTTGAATGTTGGTCTGCCTTGCTAGATTGGGGAAGTTCTCGTGGATAATACCTTGCAGAGTGTTTTCCAACTTGGTTCCATTTTCCCCGTCACTTTCAGGTACACCATTCAAATGTAGATTTGGTCTTTTCACATAGGCCCATATTTCTTGGGAGTCCTTGTTCATTTCTTTTTACTCTTTTTTTCTGTAAACTTCTCTTCTTGCTTCATTTCAATCATTTGATCTTCAATCACTGATACCCTTTCTTCCACTTGATGGAATTGTCTACGGAAGCTTGTGCTGCATGAGTCACGTAGTTCTCGTGCCATGGTTTTCAGCTCCATCAGGTCAATTAACGTCTTCTCTATGCTGTTTATTCTAGTTAGCCATTTGTCTAATCTTTTTTCAAGATTTTTAGCTTCTTTGTGATGGGTTCGAACATCCTCCTCTAGCTCAGAGAAGTTTGTTATTACCAATCGTCTGAAGTCTACTTCTGTGTACTTGTCAAAGTCATTCTCCGTCCAGCTTTGTTCCGTTGCTGGCGAGGAGCTGTGTTCCTTTGGAGGAGAAGAGGCGCTCTGATTTTTTGAATTTTCAGCTTTTCTGCTCTGGTTTCTCCCCATCTTTGTGGTTTTATCTTCCTTTGTTCTTTGATGATGGTAACGTACAGAAGGGGTTTTGGTGGGATGTCCTTCCTGTTTGGTACTTTTCTTTCTCACAGTCAGGACCCTCAGCTGCAGGTCTGTTGGAGTTTGCTGGAGGTCCACTCCAAACCTGTTTGCCTGGGTATCACCAGCGGAGGCTGCAGAATGGCAAATGTTGCTGCCTGATCCTTCCTCTGAAAGCTTTGTCTCAGAGGTGCACCTGGCCATATGAGGTGTCAGTCGGCCCCTACTGCAAGGTGCCTCCCAGTTAGGCCACACAGGGGTCAGGGACCCACTTGAGGAGGCAGTCTGTCCGCTCTCAGATCTCAAACTCTGTGCTGGGAGAACCACTACTCTCTTCAAAGCTGTTAGACAGGGACGTTTAAGTCTGCAGAAATTTCTGCTGCCTTTTGTTCAGCTATGCCCTGCCCCCAGAGATGGAGTCTACAGAGGACGCAGGCCTCCTTGAGCTGCAGTGGGCTCCACCCAGTTCAAGCTTCCTGGCCGCTTTGTTTACCTACTCAAGCCTCAGCAATGGCAGATGCCCCTCCCCTAGCCTCGCTGCTGCCTTGCAGTTTGATCTCAGACTGCTGTGCTAGCAGTGAGCGAGGCTCTGTGGGCACGGGACCCTCCGAGCCAGGCGTGGGATATAATCTCCTGGTGTGCTGTTTGCTAAGACCGTTGGAAAAGCACAGTATTAGGGTGGGAGTGTCTCGATTTTCCAGGTACCATCTGTCATGGCTTCCCTTGGCTAGGAAAGGGAATTCCCCAACCCCTTGCGCTTCCGGGGTATGGCGATGACCCCCCCTGCTTCGGCTCACACTCCATGGGCTGCACCCAGTGTCCAACAAGCCCCAGTGAGATGAACCCAGTACCTCAGTTGGTAATGCAGAAATCACCCGTCTTCTGCGTCGCTGATGCTGGGAGCTGTAGACTGGAGCTGTTCCTATTCGGCCATCTTGGAACCTTCTGAGAAAGTTTTCTTGAGCATTGTTCATAGTACATTGTGTGTATGTATTAAATAAAAACATAGAGGACTTTCCTGCAACTTTGTTAAACTCTAAAACTTTTTTTGTGTGTATTTTTTTAATGTAGATAATCTTATTGACTGCAAGTAAGAACAGCTTTGTTTCTTCTTTTTGATTGTCATACCTTTTTTTTTTTCCCCTATCTCTTGGCTAGAGCCATATAGTGGTACAATAGGACTGGTAATTATGACCATTCCTCTATCTTGTTGATTTTAAGGGAACTATTTCAGTATTGCACCTCTAGTGTGATGTGTGTGTTATCACATAATAAAGAAATTTTACACTTTTCTAGAAGGTTGTTTGGGACTCGGGGATGGTGAAGTGAGGAGGCCTTATACTGCAGAGTTTTGTTAGGTGCATCTTACTCTCCTATTCATGGCACGTTATAAATTGGAGATACGCTTTGTGAATATTTTCTCCCCATCCATTACTTGTTTTCTTATTCTCTTTACAGTGTGGTTTGAAGAGCAGAAGTTTTTGATTTGTTGAAGCCCAGTATATCAGTTTTCTCTTTGCCCTATGAAATCTTTGCCTAACGCAAAATCACAAAGATTTTTTCCTTTGTTTTTTCTAGAAGCTTAATAGTTTTAGTTTTGTATTAGGCCCATGATTCATTTTGAGTTAACTTTTATGTGTTACAGGGTATGGATCAAAGTTCTTTTTGGAAAGTCAGAGTCAGAAGAGCAAAGCATATAGACATCCATTTGTTCTAGAATCATTTGTTGGAATGAGTCTCCTTTCTCTACAGAATTTCCTTTGTACATTTGATAAAAATCAGTTAACCATATATATGTGGGTCTGTTTCTGTGCTTTTGTTCTATTGATCTGCTTGTCTATCTTTAAGGTAATAACACAATGTTATGTTTGTTGTAGCTTTATGTTAACATTTTTAGTCAGGTAATGTTAAGTCCTCCAATTTTATTCTTTTACAAGATTGTTTTGGCTGTAGTAGTTTTTTGCATTTCTGTATGGATTTTAGGCTCAGCTTGTTAATCTCTACCAAAAAAAAAATTGAATCTTGATTGGGATTGTGTTGATGAATTTATAGATTAATTTGCATAATTGTCATCTTAATATTAAGGCTTCTGACTCATGAACACAGTGTGTTATTTAGCTTTCATTAGTTTGAATACGAATGCCCCTTCCTCTGTATTTTCTCTTTGCTGATATGTAACATCTATGTCTTGTATCTCAAAGACTTATGTAAGTACTTTTCAACAATGTTGTATATTAATAGTATTGGAAGTTAATCCTGATTAGAAGTGTTAATTAACTTACTAACTTTAATAGTTTGTCCTTTAAATGTTTATAACTGTCTTGAATTTATCAGAGTCAAATGTAAGTCAGGATTCAAAAGAAACAATTTAAAACGGCACATTTAGCATTTTGGAAAGATGAAGTAGGATAGAAAGTACCATAGTGGATCACAGTAAGGGAAGTAAGTGAAATATTTTGTTACAGTTTTATACACCCCCCCCCCACACACACAGGTACACAGCATTTTTAAAGAGTTTTTTGAATGAAAATATGAAAAACTTTGGTCTAGAATAATAAATAGTTGTGTAGATATTTCATATAGGGTCCTAAAAGAATTTTAGATTTCCTTGACTGCCCTCGTTTCCTCCTCCCTAACTTTATTAAAAGTTCAAATTTTCGACCATCCTGGCTAACATGGTGAAACCCCGTCTCTACTAAAAATACAAATAATTAGCCGGGCATAGTGGCAGGCGCCTGTAGTCCCAGCTACTCGGGAGGCTGAGGCAGGAGAATGCCATGAACCCAGGAGGCGGAGCATGCAGTGAGCTGAGATTTTGCCACTGCACTCCAGCCTGGGTGACAGAGCGAGACTCCGTCTCAAAAAAAAAAAAAAGTTCAATTTTTCAGTTAAAGTCTCCCTAATACAGGGTCGTAACTATGATTGTGATGTAGAATTCCCTAAAGTATGCATACAAACTATATTATAAATAAGACATCTTTTTTGATTATAAAAGTTTCTAAAATTCAGTGCTACTTAAAATAAATGGAAAGATAGGCATTTTTGATGCATTTCTTTCATTGGTGATATTTTACCATTGGTTGGATGAACAATTATGGATATTTCACTATGTACTATCCTAAGTTCCAACATAATATGCTATGAAGGAAATTTTTAAAACTTGGTTTTGAGCCTACTTTATAACCAAAAACATTCTTCAGAAAATTTTCAATTTGTCTTTGTGCCAACTGCTTTGCTTTAAAAACACTGACTTTTTAAATACTTCTGGTTATATGCTAGTTTTTATATATGGAACACATGTTAATTTGAAAAGTAATTTTGTCAAATTCTGTTATACACTATTTCACATTGTAGCAGTGAGTGGCAAAAATAAATAAATAATAATTCTTGTTGGGGAGGGTTAGACACAGTCCCAAATACTTCAAGTGTTTTGCTTATTTCTAAAATTTCTGTTCAAAGTTTACTTACTCATTGAGATTCCTATTAATACATTTGTTTTGGAATAACTTAATGGTTTTTTTTAGATTATTTGACTTCAATTTATAACGTTAATAGTTTGTAGTTAATATTAAAAAAAATAAATTCCTTTATCATAGGATCAGCGGCAAACTGAAGCCATCCAGTTGCTACAGGCACAGCTGACCAACATGACACAGCTTGTTTCAAATTTATCAGCAACAGTAGCAGAATTGAAACGGGAGGTAATTGTTATTGCTGGTATTGTGAGACCCAGTGCATGTATAGAGGTTGTCATAAAGCCAGGCTTGTTAACATGAACATGGTACCTAAAACTTTGACCAAACAAAATTGTCATTTGTAGTGAACTTTTTCAAAAACCAGAGTATGGCATTTTTAAGTTTTGAAAATATATTATCATAGTCTTTTGTAAAATATGGCTTTCATAATTTAGGCCATACCTATAATATAGGCATAAAACTTCTAGCAGGCCTTTTGTAAACATTGATAGTAGCAACACATACTTCATTTTCAATTCAAAAAGGCTTATAAAGTTCCTTAACAAAGCAAAAATTTCATTGATTTAAAAACTTTTTATTGAGCATCTAGTGTATGCGAAGTGTGAGCTGTACACTCCTAGGTTGTGGCATATGGTAGTTAATAGTCCCTGGCCTCACAGGGTTTACGACGTGGGGGAGGGATAGAATACATTTAGTAAATAAATAAATAGATGATAATTTCTCCTAGTGATACGTACTGTGAAGAAAATTAAATGTGTATGTGTGCGTAGGGTGGTGGCAGTAAGGGATGCTGCTTTGGTTAGAGTGATCTTGGAAGGCTTATCTGAGGAGGTGCTATTACGACTAAGTACTCAAGAGCAGTTAGCAGCCACACATTGCCTGGAATGATAACAAACCTGTTTGTAGCAGAACTAGGGCAAAGGACTGGAGAGTAGAAACAGTGTAATGTGTTCGAGAGCAGAAAGCAAGCTGGTATGGCTGGAGCAGAGTGAGTGAGAAAAGTGAAGCTGAGAAATGGGTTCAAGATATTGGCAGAGGCCTGGTCATGTAGGACTTCATAGACAATTTAGAGTTTGAATTTTATTTGAATCATTGTATCATTGGAAAGTATTAAGAAGTGATATGGTCATGTCATTAATGCTTAGCACTTTGAGAAACTCTCCATTTGTTGCTCTGTGGAGAATTGCCTGTTGGGGAACAGCAGGAGCAGAAGCAGACAGGAAACCAATTAAGACGTAATTGCAGGCCAGGCATGATGGCTTTTGCCTGTAATCCCAGCGCTTTGGGAGGCCCGGGCGGTCAGATCACTCGAGGTCAGGAGGTGGAGACCAGCCTCACCAACATGATGAAACGCCATCTCTTCTAAAAATACAAGAAAATTAGCCGGTGTGGTGGCATGTGCCCGTAATCCCAGCAACTTGGGAGGCCAAGGCAGGAGAATTACTTGAACCTAGGAGGTGGAGGTTGCAGTAGGCCAAGGTCACACTGCTGCATTCCAGCCTGGGCAACAGAGCAAGGCTGTGTCTCAAAAAAAAAAAAAAAAAGAAAAAGTAATTTCAGTAGCCTGGATGAGGTGGTGTTGACTTAGAGTAGGATTTTAAGAGTGGAGAATAGTGTAAACTTATGGAATTCAGAATATTTGTAGGTTGTAGAAAGATAAGCCTTGAGAAATTAAGGTTGATCTCTAAGTTTTGGGCTTACATAACTGGGTGGTTGATAGTTCATTTTATAAGATGGGAAAGACTGGGTAAAAGCACAATTATTTTTTCTCTGTGAGGAGGAGATAGTGTAAATGGAAAGACAAACCAAGTGTCACAAAATGTTAACAATTGGTGAGATAGATCAAGGTGTAAATATATTTGTTGTTTTATTTCTAAAACTTTTCCATAGGTTTCACTCCTATAGAAAGAATTGGAATGCTGCAAAGAATTTTTTTTTTTTAATGTCATGGTTTATTTTCAGAGAGCATGCCCTGCATTTCTGGTCTTTGAAGCACATTAAAAAAATACTTAAAATGATTGGTCCTTTGAATTTTAGATACCCTTATATTTTTCCTAATATGATTTCCTGTGATTATTATTTAACCCTCTTCTCATCTCAGGTTTCAGATCGACAAAGCTATCTTGTCATATCTTTGGTTCTTTGTGTTGTCCTGGGACTGATGCTTTGTATGCAGCGTTGTCGAAATACTTCTCAATTTGATGGAGATTATATTTCAAAACTTCCTAAAAGTAATCAGTATCCAAGCCCTAAAAGGTAATGTCAGCATTATATTTCACAATTTTATTTTTTTTACTATGCTTTATATATTTTTTAGAAATTTTAAGCAAATAAAGGGAGACTGAGGTAATTTCTTTCCCTATATGATTATCTTGAAACCAAAACATTCAAAACATCATTTGATAGTAAGATGGTCCTATGCCTAACCTGGTTCGGTAGACTATAATAGAGAAAACACTAATAGTAAGTGCATGAAACTCCTGAAATATTTGGTTGAGAAAGATGCTTAAATGTAGAATTCAAAGGAAGAAGAGAATACATATTTTAATACAGTACCTTGTAGACAAAGATCTCTAAATTTTTTTTTCACCTGTATTAGCAATAACTGGAGTGTTAGAATTAGTCCCATGTGGTATGTACAGCTCTCAATAACCTCTGTGTAGCCTCAACAAAAGAGTAAATTATATGTACTTTACTCATTGTAACCAATATGTATTTTTCTTAATGTGTTAGGTGTTTCTCTTCCTATGATGATATGAATTTGAAAAGAAGAACTTCATTCCCACTCATGAGATCCAAGTCTCTACAGTTAACTGGCAAAGAAGGTAGATTTTTGTGGATATATAGTATGTATATATAAACATGGAACTAGCTTCTGGCATAAATATAATGTCAGTGTTGTGTTCGTGACCATCTGCAACAAAAAATGGATGCAAGTAGCCTTTGTTTTTGTGCTGTGTCAAAGCCACTTTATCATTTTCACATTTTATATCTGTCTTTGTTCCCAAAAGCCCAGAGGGTAGGGAGGGGGGCTTAGTTTAATTAGCAGCTGGTAGCTTTGTTTGCACATGCTCCTGTTTAGAAGTATTTCTTTTTAGAAAGGGATGTTTGAGAAAGTTCAACAGATATGGAAAACCTGAATGTGCTCCCATAGCATCCTGTGCTTTTCTGCCTCCTCTTCTTACACAGGTAGGACCCCTTTTGTCTCTAGTTTAGGACTATGAGGCACTTTCTGAACAAAAATCTGGTCTTTTAGCCCCAGAACCTATAATTAGGTTCCATTGTCTAACACTAAATAAATACTTACATTTAAATGAATGGATGTATACTGAGTGGATATATTCCTATTTCAGTATCTTGTAATTAATGCATATTAATAGAATTAGAAATTTGTTTTCATACTAATATTAAAATAACTAAATTAATTACATATTTTATTTAGGAGTGCTTTCTTAATAATCGTTGGTTGTAGGATTTAGTAACTGAGTAGCATGTTTCAATTGATTAAATTATTCAAGTAATCATTCCTGGCCTTCACTGGTTTATTATTATCACAAAACTTTACAGACTTAACCCATTACGTATGTTTACTTAAAGCTAGTAAATCTCTTCTTCTTCCTTGCTTTTTTCTTTTTCTTTTGGTTGATATGTCTTTTTATACATGAAATTTTTAATTTAAGTATAATTATATGTAAAACATAATGAATTTTCACAAACTGAATACAGTAGCTGTGCAAATAACACCTATATGAAGAAGTAGAACATTAGCATCTCAAAAACTTCCTTGTGCTCTTTTAGTCACTGCCCATCCTTTCCCAGAGTAGCCAGTATTTTGATGTTTAACCATTGTGAGATTCACCATGCCATTGACTATAGTCATTTATTTTCGTTCCTTATAGTATTCCATTATATAGGTATACTGTACATTATTCATTTACATTTAGATTATTTTCATTTTGAGGTTGTTACATACTTTTGGTAAACACCTGTGCATTTCTGTTGGGTATACACTGGAAATGGGATTGGTGGATCATAGGGTATGTGTGTGTTCAGCTTTAGTAAATACTGTCATACAGTTTTCCACACTGTTATATGAATTTGCCCTTCTATCAGCTGCGTATGAGAGTTACAGTTACTCCATATTCTAAACATTCCTTATTTGAAGTATACCCATGGAATTAGGAAATATGTTAGATTTTTACTTCTCAGCATTTCTAGTCTTAAGTGAAGTCATGACTATCTTACTATTTCTCTTCTCTTTATCCAATTTTTTAGGTCCAAACAGAGTAGCTTTTTGCACCTGATAATAGAATTACTTCTGTTTTAAACAACAGTGTCATCTTGGTGTATCTTTACCAGTAAAGAAAGTTGAGTAGAGTAGTAGGAGATTGACTTTAGTCCTGATTCTACCAATAGTTAATTCATTTATTTCTTCTATTGTTTGATAAGTTCTCTTGTTATGGCATTTATCATAGTATGCTTTGATTTTACCTATTTATACTTGCCTTATTTTCACTTCTAAGCTCTGTGGGAGAGACCATGTCTTTTTCTTATTGTGATAAAAAGCACATAAAATTTATCATTTTAACAGTTTTTAAGTGCACAGTTCATTAGTAGTAAGTATATTTACATTGTTGTGAAACAGATCTTCCGAATGTTTTCATCTTGCAAACCTGAAGTCTGTATCCATTAACCAATTCCGCTTTTCTCCCTCCCTCAGTCCCTGGCAACCACTATTCTATTTTCTGTTTCTGTGAATTCAACTACTTCAGATACCCCATATAAGTGGACTTATACACTATTTGTCTTTCTGTGATTGGCTTATTTCACTCAACATAATGTCCTCAAAGTTCATCTGTATTATAGCATGTGACAGAATTTTACTCCTATTAAAGGGTGAATAATATTCCATCCATTGTATTTATATACCTCATTTCCTTTATCCATTCATCTGTAAGTGGACATTTGGATTGCTTCCCCTCTTGGCTGTTGTGTGAGTAGTGCTGTTCAGGGGTATACAAATATCTCTTTGCTCATTTTTTAGTTGGATTGTTTGATTTTTTTGTTTTTAAGTTCAGGGAATTCTTTATAACCTCCATTCTAGATTATAACCCCCGTTAGATAATATGATTTACGAATATTTTCTTTCATCCTTTAGGTTGCTTTTTCACTGTTTTGATTGTGTCCTTGGATGTACAGTTTTTAAGTTCAACGAAGTCCTATTTGTCTATTGCGTTTTTGTTGCCTGTACTTTTGGGTCATATCCAAGAAATCATTGTCAAGTTCAAGGTCATGAAGCTTTTCCCCTGTTTTCTTTCAAGACTTTCATAGATTTATGTCTTTAATCTATTTGGTGTTAATTTTTGTGTATAGTATAAGGGTCCAGTTTCATTCTTTTGAATGTGAATATTCAGTTTTTCCAGCACCATTTGTTGAAGAGACTGTCCTTTTCCCATTGAGTGGTCTTGGCACCCTTCTTAAAAATGAGTTGACCATGTACATGAGGGCTTATCTCTGTGTTCTTTATTTTGTGCCATTGGTGTATTTGTCTGTGTTTATGCCAGTACTCTACCACTTTGATTACTATACCTTTGTAATGTGTTTTGAAATCTGGAAGTGTTTGTTATCTAACTTCATTCTTTTTAAAATTATTTTCCTTATTTGAGGTCCCTTGAGATTTTATGTGAATTTTAGGGTGAGCTTTCTATATAAGCAATGTCGTTTTACTAGTTCACTTGCAGATTATTTTGGATTTTCAATGAATACAGGTACATATACTGAGAACAAAGACAGTTTTGTTTTTTCCTTTGCAGTCCTTAGAGCTTTTATTTCCTTTGCTTTCTTAACTGTGTTAGCTTGCGTTTTCAGCAATGTTAAATAAAAGTGATTGGCAGGCATCTTTGCCTTGTTCCAAAGGGAAAGCTTACAGTGTTTTACTGCTAAGATTATATTTGTCATAGATGTTATGTGGATTTTTTATTATGTATTTTGTCATTATGTGTTACCTATTGTCATAGGTATTTTATAGATTTTTTATATTATATTTCCATTTTTAATGTTATAAACATGAATTATATTTGATTTTCTAATGTTAAACTTATATTGCATTTTTAATACCAGTTGGTCATGATATATGTGTGTGAATTTTGTATTGTATATATTATTTCTACATAATTTTGTTAGATAATTATTTAAGAATTTTGCATCTATATGAATAAGATTGGCATGTAATATTTTCTCATGTTGGATTTTGGTATGTAAAGGTTATAAAAATTAGATAGGCATATCCCTTTTTATTTTTTCTTTTTTTTCCCCTTCCATGCTTTCATTAAGATTTTTTATTGGGGAGGAAGTAAATATTCCCTTTTACTGCCATTATGTTGGAAGTTGTGTACTGGTTCTGTTCTAGTTACCCTAGAGGTCACAAGTATTAATGTTTGCCAAAGACTCAAGTTCATCAATACTTGTATCTTCTCCTGAACAATACATAGATCTTAAAACTCTTATTTGTCCCAAGCCTTATTTATGTTACTGTTCTTGTATATTTTAATTCTATTCTTTCTGCTTAATTTTAACTCAACAAGGTATTTCTTTTTACACTTAATGTTCATTTGAATTTACCCCACATTTACTAATTTTTTTATTCTTCAGAGCTTTCTTTTGTCATTAGTTAAAACTGAAATATTCTCCTCTTCTTTTTCGTTATCATTTTGAGATTCGTGAGGCTCTTTGGAGCTCTGGATTTGTAGATTTCTTTTATTGATATTGAGAAATTCTCAACCATTATTTTTTCCTCTCAGATATTCCCTGTGCCCCAGTCTCTTTTAGATTCTCATATTTAATTAAACGTATTACTTCTCCGTATATCTTCCCTGTCTTGTAAACATTCCACCTTTTTGACTTTTTATGCTGTATTTTGGATGATATCTTCTGATGTGCTTCCAGGCCAGCAGTCTTACTGTTACTAAATTTATTCATTGGGTTTTCAATTTCAGTTATTTTTTCCATTTCCAGGAGTTTTGTATTTTTTAATAATCCAGGTCTCTATTTTCCTTGTTATATGTTTCCTGCAGATATTTTCAAGCTTATTTTCTAGACATATTAAGCATAATTGTCTTTATAGTTTGTGCTTGATAAATCTAATATCTTAAATTTTGGGGAGTCTGTTCATTGTCTTTGTAAGCTCTTACTCAGGGTGTGTTGTGTCTTTGTGTGCTACTTTTTCTCTTTGCAAAGTTATTTGTAGGGATAATTTGAGGCCTAGAATATAGGTTCTTATTTGAGAGGGAATTTGTATGTGTGTTACATTTGTGTAATACCTTACATTCATGACTTGTGGTTTGTTGGGCCACCAGGTGATGATAATTTGGACTGCAAGTTCATGCATGGCTTCATTCTTTCCCTGAGGATATAGTCCTTTGGAGTCTCAGTTTACTGTACACAGGGAGATGGTATCGTATTACACTAAACTTTGGGTGGGCCCTAGGACCTGATTTCTGATCCATTCCCTTATGATACCATCAGAACCAAAGTTCATATATTCTTGTGTTGGCAAATGTTTTCAGGGCAGAAATGACTTTTGTCTTCCACTTGACTGTCCAGGTTCCCACTTTTCTTTCAGTTTTAGCCTAGGGATTACTTTCTTGGCAGCTTTTCAATGCTTTTAGTGATTTTTTTTAAAAAAACAAACTATCATTACTTAGTTGCTTTCATTGTAGAGGTTGATCTGAATAACATAACCGTTTCTAGAAATAGACATCATTTTTAAAGAAAGTAAATTAAGATTAGTAATCTGATAGAAATGACTGTTTAGAGGTTTGTTTTGATATTTTCATATATTTGATGACTTTCTCAATAAATCTCTGAAATATAATGTAAAAAATTATAATTGGTTGAATTGTAGTAATAAATTTCCCAAATGTGTAGAGCTTCTATAGTGAATTTGCTATGTGTAAGCTTTTGTCTCTGTCAGACCTTAAATTGTTTAGTGAATTGAATAGGACTAAAGTCTCATAGCCTGTCTTTTAAAAATGTGTATCTATCGAGTTAATGGGTGCAGGAAATCAACGTGGCACATGGATACATATGTAACAAACCTGCACATTGTGCACATGTACCCTAAAACCTAAAGTATAATAATAAATTAAAAAAAAAATGTGTGTCTATTTTGTCAGTGTCAGGGTGGGGTAGGGATATATCTTGAATCTGCTTAGAGTAATGAAACCTTAGAAACTTTAGGCTAAAACTAATAAATCTAATTTACTCACTATGCCAGAAGTGTTCATTCATTATTGCTTAGTGATATTTATTGCATGTTCAAGCTGTTTTTAGATTTGGATTTCATAGTTTTGATCATAGTAATAAACAGAGAAAAATATCTTGGATCTCTTTTTGTGTTTATTTCTCTAACTGGCTTCCAAACACGGTCACGACTGCTTGTTGCACATTGTTAATCTACCTTTGTGACACAGTTTAGAGGCTAGTCTTTTAGGGAAATATTCAAATGATGTGCAGGTTTGGTGTTAGCTTACCCAGGAATGTTACTTTTCTTATCAGGTAAAAGAGTGAGACTGGGCCCAAAGAAAGATCCTTATTGTATTGGTTGATAACCAGCTACTAGTTAACAACTTAAGGAAGTATAGTTATTTGAAGATGACCAGTCAGGTATAGGAATTATATAATCTTCCACCTTGCCTCTTTTTGCTTACTAATTTAAAATACATAAATATATAGTTAACCTGATACAAATTCATTGGTTCTATTACTAGAGGATAATAAGGAATGATTTTTCTTATTTCAGTGTTTAATTATAGCAAATCCACCAAATCCACTTTACATTTTACATCTGCTTTTTTTTTTTTTTACTTACAGTAGACCCAAATGATTTGTACATTGTAGAACCCCTCAAGTTTTCTCCAGAAAAGAAGGTAATTGTTTATTTCTTTTTAAGTTTATTGCTATGTTTTGTGATAATAAATGAAGAAAAGAGGTTGAAAGGTTTAAGGTAATTACCTTTAAGTAGTCCTTAACGGAATGTTTATTTTCTATCATGATAATGTTGTAAATAAATATTAACAGAGGTCAGCAAGCTGTGACCCACAGGCCATATGGGCCATGAGCAGATAGGTTTTCTCATTTTTAAAGAGTAATGAAACAGAACAGCATGCAAGAGAGAAAATGTGTGACCTGCAAAGCCTAAATTATTTACTGTCTGACCCTTCACAAAAAGCATTTGTTGATCCTTGGATGATTGTCATTATTTATTACCGAATGCATGCCAAGCACAGAGCATGCACCATTCCTCTAATCCTCACCAACCTGAAGATGATGTTATCCTCATTTTTTTTTTTTTAATGAAAAAACAGCAACTCGGAATATACTTAGGATTTTTTGGCTTCAAAGTCTTTGCTTTTTCTTTTTTTTTTTTTTTTTTTTTTTTTTGAGACGGAGTCTCGCTGTCGCCCAGGCTGGAGTGCAGTGGCGCGATTTCGGCTCACTGCAAGCTCCACTCCCTGGGGTTCATGCCATTCTCCTGCCTCAGCCTCCGGAGTA
Organism: Nomascus leucogenys; assembly: GCF_006542625.1. Lineage (NCBI taxonomy): Eukaryota > Metazoa > Chordata > Mammalia > Primates > Hylobatidae > Nomascus > Nomascus leucogenys. The sequence continues at coordinate 29,164,118 of NC_044392.1, read as the reverse complement.
GCTGGGACTACAGGCGCCCGCCACCTCGCCCGGCTAATTTTTTTTTTTTTTTTTTTGTATTTTTTAGTAGAGACGGGGTTTCACCGTGTTAGCCAGGATGGTCTCGATCTCCTGACCTTGTGATCCGCCCACCTCGGCCTCCCAAAGTGCTGGGATTACAGGCGTGAGCCACCGCGCCCGGCCAAAGTCTTTGCTTTTTCATTTTGCCTTTCAAATTAAGTTATACTAATTTTAGTTAGTAGTAATTTCGTCTAGGTGAAAGAACTTGGGCTTTGTAGGCAAATAGCCTAAGATTCATTCTCAACCTGGCTGCTTACTACATTGTAACCTGGGCAAAGAACCAAACATCTGAACCTTGCTTTTCTCATTTAAGAATCAAGGATAAAATACCGACCTTTCAGGGTTAATAGCTGCCATAATACATGAAAGCAGCCTGTATGCTATCTGGCAGTTAGTAGGTATTCAGATATTAGTATCACTCCCTAAACCTATATTCATAGGTAGCAGGTAAGCAATTTAAAGAGTTTTGATTCAGTAGTATTTACAAAATGGGAAGGTGATGGTAGTATCTATATAGAACATAACAATGTATGTGTTCTGTGCTGTTTATAATACTGTTTTACTTTTCACCAGGAGGTGGCACTTCTCTATTAGCTCAGCTCTCTAGGTGTTTGATAAGGTTACTATGGGAAGTATCATTACTAACTTTTCTTTTACTTGTGTTGTAGAAGAAGCGCTGCAAGTACAAAATTGAAAAAATTGAGACCATAAAGCCTGCAGAACCATTGCACCCCATAGCCAACGGAGACATAAAAGGAAGAAAGCCCTTTACGAACCAGAGAGATTTTTCTAATATGGGAGAAGTTTATCACTCTTCTTATAAAGGTCCTCCATCTGAAGGAAGCTCAGAAACTTCATCACAGTCAGAAGAGTCCTATTTTTGTGGCATTTCAGCTTGCACAAGTCTGTGCAATGGACAGTCTCAAAAGACAAAAACTGAGAAGAGGGCTTTAAAACGAAGGCGATCTAAAGTCCAAGACCAAGGAAAATTGATAAAAACTCTAATACAGACTAAGTCGGGATCATTGCCGAGCCTGCATGACATAATCAAAGGAAACAAAGAGATCACCGTGGGAACATTTGGTGTTACAGCAGTCTCGGGACATATCTAAAATTAATTGAACTTTTCATACTGAAGACTTTTTTGTTGTTGTTCTTTGAAGAACAGTCTGGTATTTGAAGGGTTTGGGGGAGGGAGAAAATATTAATGGGAAAGGCATTCAGAAATTATGGTTTCTGCCTTTTTAAAAAGTAGATGGGATTGTGTCAATCTTGGTTAATGAGCTACAGTTTTACAAAGCTGATCACTTCCTATAAGGACAATGGTAGACATTTTATAAAGATGTTTTTTCACAAGATTAATTACTGGGACAAAAGTAATTTGGAAGCCCAGTTCCTTAGGTGGGATAGGAATGAAAGCCTAAACCTCTTCCTTTAGCTTTGTTCCTATTTCTTGCACCTTCCCATATTTATGTGCCTTTTGTCTATTTATAATGCCACTGGAAGAGGAGAGATAACTTTTTCTGTTATTTGATTTCTTTTATAACTTTGTTAGGTTTTTGAAGCTGCAAACACTACGATGCTTTGAGGGGGTCTGTGCCTGAAGCTCAGCAGTATGGGTCAGACAGTCTAAAGATCCTGAAGACTTGCCAACTGGATCTTTGTGTAACAAACTCACTGGAAATGAACACTTAATGGAATTTTTAAGTCTGTTCTGTTAGGTAGATGGTGATGCTCTTGTTATTTTCACTTATTCAGACTGGATTACTTCTTACTTAGTTACTAACTCAATGAGGAAAAAACCCTACAGGATCTTTTTTTGCAAACAACTGATATATGCAAACAAATTTTTGACAAATTCACCTTTTAAACACAACCATTTGTGAAGGTTTTCTTTAGCTTACATTTTAAACATACACAATAAACACTAATCCTCCAAACTTTCACTGTTTTTATTAGTATGAATATAAAATACGAAGGTTTGGCCAATTAGTACAAGTCTCATGATATAATCACTGCCTGCGTACATACGCACAGATCCAGTTACTGAGTTTGTCAAGCTTAATCTAATTGGTTAAGTCTAAAGGGATTATTATTCCTTGATGTTTGCTTTGTATTGGCTACAAATGTGCAGAGGTAATACATATGTGATGTCTATGTCTCTGTCTTTTTTTTTATCTTTAAAAAATAATTGGCAGCAACTGTATTTGAATAAAATGATTTCTTAGTGTGATTGTACAGTAATGAATGAAAGTGGAACATGTTTCTTTTTGAAAGGGAGAGAATTGACCATTTTGTGTTGTGATGTTTAAGTTATAACTTATTGAGCACTTTTAGTAGTAATAACTGTTTTTAAACCTGTCTAATACCTTTCTTGGGTATTGTTTGTAATGTGATTTATTTAAAGCCTTCTTTGTTTGTTTAAGTTGCTGCTTTAGGTTAACAGCGTGTTTTAGAAGATTTAAATTTCTTTCCTGTCTGCACAATTAGCTATTCAGAGCAAGAGGGCCTGATTTTATAGAAGCCCCTTGAAAAGAGGGTCCAGATGAGAGCAGAGATACAGTGAGAAATTATGTGATCTGTGTGTTATGGGAAGAGAATTTTCAATATGTAACTACGGAGCTGTAGTGCCATTAGAAACTGTGAATTTCCAAATAAATCTGAACACTTGTCTTTATTAATTACTGGCTCTTCTGTCTTTTAAAAGAGAACTCAGAAATTAATCTTTGAGCAGAGATTTAGGTTTTTGCCACTTTTAAAGCTAAATATAGCAGCATTCCATTCAATTTGATCACATTTCAGCCAACTACAAAATGATGGTACTTTTACATAAACATTTTACTCCCTATACTATCAAAATTTCAGTTTTTCATATCTAAATACAGCATAACATTTTGCAACATGAGGTTTATTTTTTCCTCTCTCACATAACTACATGAGAAAAAAAACTTAAGAAGGGAAAATAGATTTGTGCCTATTAAGCAAAAAATATATAGATATTTATCCAATGGGATTTTTAGTGTTCCCTGATGATCAACCTCATTTTATTTCTTCTAAAGTTAAGTAAAGCATTAAAACAGTATGAAATAAAAGGAAACTAGGGGATTGGTAAGGACAAGGATGCAAAGTAAAACAATTCTTTTAATTGAATTTTTAAAAACATTAAAGTTGTGGCTCACGCCTATAATCCTAACACTTTGGGAGGCCGAGGCAGGGGGATCATTTGAGGAGTTCGAGACCAGCCTGACCAACATGGTGAAAACCCGTCTCTAATAAAAATAAAAAAAAAAAGTAGCCGGGCATGGTAGCGCATGCCTGTAGTCCCAGCTACTCAGGAAGCTGAGGCAGGAGAATTGCTTGAACCTGGGAGGCAGAGGTTGCAGTGAGCTGAGATTGTACCACTGCACTCCAGCGTGGGTGACAGAGTGAGACTGTCTCAAAAAAAAAAGTTATGCATACATATAATTTGAAAAATTAGTTTTATAAGGCCTATAAAGAACAGAAAACAGTTCTCTATTCTGTACCATTACACACACACACACACACACACACACACACTCTCTCTCTACCAGTACCACCCACCTTTCTCCACCAAAGATTTCTTGCTTCCCAGCGGCAACCATTTTTGATTCTGTCTCCGGTTACTGTGCTTCCCTTACCTTGCTGCTTATTTTTCCATTTTTAGTGTGTCCTCAGTTTGGATATACAAACGTAGGCATGAACATGAGATAGATATAAGCTTATATTTGTTAATGTAATTGGATAAGTCTATTCAAAATCACACAACAGGACAACTTAGAAATACTGCTTTTCTTCAACTGATTGATTTAAAATTTTCAAATCTGTAGTTAAGTTGAACACCATGTACCTTTGCCCAGATTCACCAATTGCTAATCTTTTTAGTTTTCTTTATGTGTATGTGTTTTATATGTATATGTGTGTTATATGTATACATGTATGTATACAGATATGTATGTGTGTTATGTGTGTATATATATATAAAGAAACACATTTTTTGGTGAGCCATTTGTAAGCAAGTTGGGACATTATGACCCTTTGCCCCTAAATACTGTAGCATATTTTTTCCTAAAGTAAGGACATTCACTTATGTGACCATAATACCTGTATAATATGTAAGAAAATTAATAACTCCATAATATCTAATACACAGTTTATAGTCAGATTTCTTCAGTTGCCCTCATTTGTTTATTTTGGTCCAGGGTCCATTCAAGGTTCATTTGGTTGTATTGTCTATTTAGTGTCTAAAAAAAATTGACTACTTCCTGACTTTAAATATTGTCCTTGTGCAAGGTCCATACTTACTTTCTCTGAATCATCCCAGTTTTAGTGGATGAGCTGCCCAAGTGAGCAGGAAGAGCTTTTTTTGAGTGATGTGTTGATGTCACTGAAATTTTATCCCAATCCACGAGTATTTATAATTAACACATTCTTTAAAATATCCTGTTGGAGCAATAACCTCTGCATTACACTCCACTTAATCTATTACTTTAAAAACTAATCTTTCAGGCTGGGTGTGGTGGCTCACGCCTATAATCCCAGCATTTTGGGAGGCCGAGGCAGGTGGATCATTTGAGGTCAGGAGTTTGAGACCAGCTTTGCAAACATGGTGAAACCCCATCTGTACTAAAAATAGAAAAATTAGCCAAGTGTGGTGGTGCACACCTGTAATCCCAGCTACTCGGGAGGCTGAGGTGGGAGAATCCCTTGAACCCAGGAGGCGGAGGTTGCAGTGAGCTGAGATCGCACCACTGCACTCCAGCCTGGGCGACAAGAACAAAACTCCATCTCAAAAAAAAATAATCTTTCAAATATTTGCTTACAACAATTTATTACTGCTATTTTGAAGTCATATAGCCTGGGCTACCAAATCTGCGTCATATTTTTTGACAGATCACCAAATACTAAAACCCAAACAAATGCCTTATGTTATAACACTTGTAAAGACTTTTGAGCAAACATAAGTATTGATGATTTTTTAAAAAGTGAATAAAGAGCAAGTTTTAATCCCAGGATAGTTTAAAATAGCCAGCTCCCCAGGGAAATGGTATATTACACAGTTTAAGAGCAGGTGCTGACTAGGCACAGTGGCTCATACTTGTATTCCCAGCACGTTGGGAGGCCAAGATGGGAGGATCACTTGAGGCTGGGAGTTCAAGACTAGCCTAGACAACATATCAAGACCCCATCTCCACAAAAAGTTTTTTAAAAACAAGCTGGGCATGGCTGGGCGTGGTGGCTCATGCCTGTAATCCCAGCATTTGGGAGGCTGAGGTGGGTGGATCACAAGGTCAGGAGTTCAAGACCAGCCTGGCCAACATGGTGAAACTCCATCTCTACTAAAAAAAATACAAATATTAGCTAGGCATGGTGGCATGCACCTGTAATCCCAGCTACTCGGGAGGCTGAGGCAGGAGAATTGCTTAAACCCGGGAAGTGGAGGTTGCAGTGAGCCAAGATCGTGCCACTGCACTCCAGCCTGGGCAACAGAGCAAGACTCTGTCTCTAAATAAATAAAAGCTGGGCATGGTGGGCAACAGAATGAGACTCTGTAAATAAATAAATAAGTAAATAAATAAATAAGCAAGCTGAGCATGGTGGTCCATGCCTGTTGTCCTAGCTATTCAGGAGGCTGAAGCAGGAGGACCACTTGAGTCCAGGAGTTTGAGGTTGCAGTGAGCTGTGATTGTACCACTGCACTCCAGCCTAGGCAACAGAGTGAGACCCTGTCTCAAAAGCAAGTGCTTTAAAACCAG